>NC_134185.1:9390351-10849101 GCF_964188355.1 Buteo buteo
TATGGTACGTCTGCTCCGATTGCTCCTCCCTGCAGCCCTGCACACACCCCAATATGCTTGAAAAGGACTCAGATGAGTTTAGGACATGCATTCAGCAGATTGTGGTAATTTTTTTTAGATTATTAATCATATATGAAGGCCCTTATTTTGGGGCACATAAAGAAATACATTCTAGTACTTGTAATTTTTAACTCAGAAACAAACTAGCTGGCATACGCCTGGTTTCATAACTTATCTGTAAATACAAAAAAAATGCTCTGAATTTGAATTTGCAAGGAACAGATGCCTTTCAGCAAGCTTGAGTGTAAATTCAGCAGGATTTCCAATTTAATCCAGGAAATGATGACACTGAAATTTATTGCAAGCAGAGGAATGACTTGTTCTTCATCGTAGTTATACGGGCTATGCCTTTTCCATGAAGCAGTACAAGGTGTTTTATCTCTTAGGTTTCCAGGGAGACAGTCACAATCCAGTAGGGGTTACTGTTGTTCTTAATAAAGCTCTCTAGATTTTGTAGTTTTAGCAATTTTTCAGATCAAAATCGCAGAGATAGCAGATAGGATTTGATAAATGACACTGAGTAACGTGAATTGATGTGACCTATTTCAAACACACAGATGATGCTGTGGTGCACCAGCTTAGAGTAGATGGTACTGGTGCTTTCACCAGCTAGAATCGTTGTTTTAACTGGCAGGAGAAGACTCCAAACTGAGTTTTAGTCACTGTAGAGCCACTATACAAACTGTCCTTATGATTTAGCAGTTGCTATAGAACATAGGATATCCAAAAGGTTTTGGATTTGGTGTGAAGCACCACCTCTACCACAGCAATTCTAGGTTTGTTCATCTATTAGTTGTGTAATAGTTCACAGAAAACTCTATGTCTCCTCTGTGGTTTAGAAGGAAAATTGGAACAAACAACAACTGGTTAATGTAAATCAAATGAAGAGGCAAAAATCTTCTTTGTCAGAATAATAATAGTTACCAATCTCATTATAGATGAGAATTCAAGAAATTTTGATCACAGAAATATATTGGCTTCACATATTTCTTATCATACTTTCAACACTGTTGTTATACATTATACACTGTAAACACAGAAATTTTCAGAGGCAGTGTTCAGTGCAAAGAGACCAATGAATACTATAGAAATGCTACTGAGGACCCTCCCAATCTCATTTTCCATAATTCTGCCGTGCGAAGCGGAGAAGTAGAAAAGGGAAGATCTTTGACAGAACAAACTGTTTAAGAAAGAAATGTGGTAGAGCCAAAAATCTGCTGTAATGATAGTCCTTTTTGCTCTCATGGAAGAAGGACGTGGCAGTGTTACTGATGCTGAAGTAGAGGAAGGTAAGGTTTCTTTCAAAAGTTTCAGATTATTTAGGTTTATTCAGGGTTTTGCGTTGTTGGAGCCACAGCTAATTCATGCATCAACATTTAATCTAGGTCACCAGAAAAAATCAATGCCAGAATATGCTATACATTTTCTTCCCATAGTTTTTACACTGCACTCTGTGCCTTTCAGTAATGCATGAAGTACTTGTTCTCTCCTTCCCTCCCGAGGGAAGCGTGTACACTGGCTGAGGGACAGTGTATGCACCGTCCTGCCATATGTTTCTGAGGGAAGTCATAAGCAAGGTAAAGCACCTTGTACTTAAAGCAGAAGGTTGATTAACTTTGTGATATTCCCTAATTCCTTGACGAATAAGTTCCTTTGGAAAGCCTGCTGCTTGGAGAAAGTTTTGTCTCCTGTTTAAAAAGCCTTTTGTCTGCTTTGGGAGAAAATGTTAGGTACATTCTTCTCCTCTTTAATATAGTCCTAAATGTTCATCTTTCCAACAGAATATAATAGTCTTAAATTTTGCATCAGGAAGTAGAACATAAGCTGTGTATAAATTTGGGAGCATGATGAAATCTATAGCAAAATTATTGTTTAGAAACGGTGAAAAAATAAGGAGAAGAGATCCTACCAATTAAGTAAGTTGTTAAAGTACATCACAGTAAATAGACTCCCTCCATAAGCACCCTGCTTAAGCTTACACCATTGCAGACATCCCCACTGCTCCCAGTAACAGGAGCAACACCCCAAGCAGAAAGCCCAGTGTTATAGTATAGTTAGCTCTCGGGGCAAAGTGTTTCAATGGCAAAATGAGGTTTGCACTTCTGGATTGGGTCCGTTCTGTGAGTTTGCTACCATATTGATTTTTGCGAGAGGTCAGACCATATGCAAAGCTCTCAAAGGTGGGTGTCCTAATAGCCTGTGGAGTGGTCTCTCCTCCCTCCTCTCCCAACCTGCCAAATCCTTATCTCAGGGTGCAGAAGACAAGAACTCTCTAACCTGAAGCTGCCAGTCAGCTATGTCTCCCCCTCATTTCACTGCAGGTACGGTTGTATTGCACACGGAGGGTTTATTCCTGACTGTAGTTTCAGTTTATGGAGGCACATGGTACTGCTGTAGCCTGCGTCACCCTCGCTGAGCAGTGTCCCACCCTCCAGCTAAAAGGACATGAATTTTATCCTCTTACCTTCCTGGACACACACAATATTTGCACCTCAGGGTTGGTTTTAATGTCTTTTCTGCATCAGCCAAAATGTAACATGTGCTGATATGAGCTTTGCAATTTAAGGGCATGAGGAATACAAGGTAAACTGGAGATGTGCACGCAGCTTAGTCGTCTTGTGAATTGCTCTCACAACCTTTAAAAGACAAGGGGAAACATGCCCATACCCTTTTGTTCTCCACCTCATAATGACACAAATAAATAAAATTCATTTTATACATTTTCAATTTGTATATGTATGTGTGTATAGATAGAGATGCACATTTATGTAATTTATGTAATACATTTTAAAATTCTTACAGATTTTGTATATGTACAAAAACTTCCTATATAGGTGGGATTGGACATGCAGTTCTTGCTGGAAACTAATATTTCAGTTTTACCTCATGTGCAGGCTTTTACAAATAATGCTAATTAAAAGCTATTTATATTGTGGTCACTTTTTTTTAGATAAAAGAAATAGAGTCTAATGTTGTAGAACTAATTATTGCAGTAAGTTTTCCAATAAACACTTGATAACAGGAATGATAGCGCAGGTTAGCATTGCAATTTTTAGCATCTATTAAGTCTTGTGAGTAGCTTTAGAATCCATAACTTGTGAAACAGTGAGACAGAAGCTTATCCTGGGTGAATAGTTTACCACAAAATACTCCCTTGCCTTCACTTTGTTTTTATTGCTTCTTCAGCACAAGGATGCTGCCAATATTTTGACACTTTTTTTTTCTCCTTAAAATCTGTGTACCTCTGTCTCTGGTAGTATGCCTTCAGAGAAGAAGAGCAAGGGACTGGGATATTCTTGAATTTTCTTGTCAAAACACCTGCAGGATAATTACCAAGAGACAATACAATTTGGCAGCGGGAAGGTGGGTGTTTATGCTTTGGGAGAGGGCGTTGGTATGGGTAATGTGTTGTTCAGGTTTCGCGTCCTGCTCCTGGAACGTGAAAGGGTCTCCGTCTTCAAATGCAATTGGGGATCGAGGGCACCTCTGTGAAAGGTGACTTAAGACCCCGCGTTGCTTTTGTCCTGGATTGCCGGTTTGCTGGGCTGTAAAGGAGAGAGGTCTCTGCGTCACGCCAGCGCCTCGCAACTCTCCGGAGCCATTGGAGAGGAGGAGGCAGTGTCGGACGTCGGGCCACGGCTTCTGGCCTTCCAGCATCTGGGGTCATGGCTGGCAAAGGAACAATTTTGGATGTTGGAGGGTGTCTCCACACTGCCAGTGATCCTTTTGTGGCCAGTTATCCTGGCTTTGTGGCTGTTTTGTACAGACAAAGTGGCATAAACCAGACTGATTACAGGGGAGGACTAGAGCTCCATCCTTATTCCAAAATCACAAAAACGCCTGGCCTGTGGTGTGACCGGGAGGACTCCAACAAGGAGAACAGGAGCTTCAGAGGTGTTTCCTTGAGCCCTGGGGATAAATCATTCTTGGCAGAGACAATTTAGAGTTGCTCGGGGAGGCAGAGCTCTAGCGGTGACAGGGAAAGTGTTCTGTGGTGTAATTTTTACTAGGCGCTCCTGGGAGCTCTCGTTAGCCCATCAGCTGCAAGTTTCCTGGTAGCACGAAGTACTAACAGATAGGACTGCCTTTGAAAAAGGGAGGAAAAAGGCACCATGCTTACCCTGATTTCCTTTGCAGCTTTGTTTTTACTAGTGGGTACCACAAGGTAGGACTTGTGAGTACTGCAAACATGAGGAGTTTGTGGCGGTCAGATGATAACTTTGTGACTCAACGGTAGAGTATTGAGAAGTAGGAAAAGGTAGATGTTCTGCATACATTAGGGACAATGTTTTTAGAAACATGCTGTTATCTTTTATGGTGACCTGTTTGGAGCAGGGAGTAGCTTTGTTCTGTATTTCCACATTGCCTGGCACATTGGGTTGCTGTGCTCTTGTCAGGAGCATCCAAACGCTACTGCAAAATAAATACTGGTAGTGCTGTGCGGACCGATAGGCCACACTTTCTTTGTTAGCTCCCCAGTAACACTTACTGCTTTAACAGCACCAATGCTTTTGGAATAGTGTGACAAATCCCCCAAACACCTGAGCCTCCTCCTTCAATACTTAGCATGGAGTAAATAGCACCTTCTGGGCACAAAGTACTCAATGTTATAATAGGGCTCTGCCAGGAAGGAGATTTTGAAATGAGATAAGTTGAGACAGGCCTAAGAATTCTTCTTCAGACAGCTAAATGCGGCATGCTAAACTGGGGTAAAGCCTCCAGTTTAATGCAGAGATACCCAAGTTGGCTTTAAACGCATTGCTTTGTGTACAAGAAGTGTAGCTGTGGCAATACAGAACTCTTTGCAAGAGAATTTATTCTGCCAGAGAGACTGCCTCTTTCAAGAGTAACGACAACAGAACTCTGGTACAAAAATAATTTAAAAAAAAAATAATCCTATTTAGTGACCAAGAATGAGGTTGTGAAAAGACTGCGGTAAAAGAGGATGAAAGCATCCCAGATGCTTTAGATTGTGCCAGAAGTAGGCTTTCTGCTGGAATCCATGCACCTCGGAACAGCGTCTGCCCCTGCCCAAGGCTCCTTGTCGAAGTCCAGCCCAGCCGTGCCATCGTTCCTGGGGACGTTCAGGTGTGCCCAGTCCCTCAGCCAGCACAGCACCTGTGCTCATAGCCAACTCCCCGTGGAGGAGGACAGCAGCGAAGCGGGTCGCGAGCTTTCTTTTAATAAATAAATTGATAAATAGATCTGTGCAAGAGACTTTGCGGAAACCTCTGAGGGATGCTCTGGCTCAGTAAGTCTTAAGGGCTGTGGCTAGTTTGCTTTGAAGTATTTGTATCAAAGTAACATAAACACTGTACTGCTGCTCTTTCATTTATTTTCTTTCACATGCTTCCAAATGTGCTAATTTTATGCAAAGATGTCTGTTAGCTGTAACAAATATTTATCCTCTACAGGAGCTGAGCTCTTTTGAGTACACAGCAGCAATTGTAAGCAGGCATTTGAGCGAGGCAGGTGTGCAGCTGCTCCATTCCTCCCTTTTTTTTCCAGCTGGCCACCTTACTTTACCCTCCTCAAAAGAGCTGAACTTCCCAAGGTCCGGTTCTGTGTATGGAAGTGTAATAGGCTTCAGTGGAAGCTCTGCGTGAAGTATCTCAAGGTAGCTGAGAGCTCAGAAAGGTATATCCAATACTTAAAGCAGGTGATTTCTCTGAGCAAACTATTCATATTCCTTGCCAGCAAAATAAGCTCATCCTGAACTTCGGAGCAATTCAAGCACAAGGTAATGCCTTGGTTCTATAAGTAAAAGAGCCTTAACACACAGCAGCAGGAGGCAGAGGATGGTTTTCCTGAGCCTTTTGTGTTGTGTCTTGTAAAATTTGAATCCGCTCCCAAGGAAAACAACTAGACGTGTTTTCTTTGGACACTGCGCCTCGATTATCTTGAAATAGCTCAAGTACATTCTGCTTATGATCATGTCACATCAATGATACTTTTTAATTCGTGAAGGGGGAGGAAGGCTTGGAGAGAGCAGGTGATTCACTTATATTACTTTCTGTTCTGTGAGAGCAGATCGTAATTTGTCTCATAATTCTTCTGACTCATCACTAGAAAAGATGTTTAATACAATGAGCTGCTAAACTGAATTGTTAATACTTTCTTAGTAAAATGAGATTACTATACTCCTCTAATAGTGTGATTTATGTCAGATTTTTAGACTTTCATATCATCCAAAGGTCCCAGTAAGTCCTAAGGCTCATCCTGCACTACAGCTAAACATCCTTAAAAATTCTTTCACTGAGGTGAATATGATTTGCTCATCAAATTATGACAGAAATTTGCTTTCCCTATATGTGTTTCAAATTTATATGTCAGATATATATAATTATACACACACACCCCCCTTTAGGAAAGACAAATAATTCCAGGGCATTGTGACTTAGGGGACAAATAATGCAGTTTGGGGATGTTTTTACCTTTGGCTCAGGAAGTAGGCAAACTGAAATTCAAGTGACTACGGCCCTCTGCTTGCCAAGTTCTTCTCTTGGAAAATTCATCTTTGTGTCTTGAGTCTTGCCCCAAGTTTGCCCCTATAGACACATCTTTTTTGCTGCCTTTTGGAGGAAGAGGCTTAAGGGGGAGGGCTGTGCTGTGGGATCTTGTAGAGCAGAGGCGAAGGAAGGAACGGTTGGAGAATGCTCACAGTTTTTTAAGGTCATAAGGACATCAGCTTCCTAAATGCCTGAAGCCAAATGACTTTGCCTGGTCCATATGCAGATCTGCCAGTTAAACCCATGAAGTGAGATAATGGTTGGACTGTGATGGTGCTCAATCGCAGACTGGCTCCATGTGCCCTCTGGGGCTTGGAAAAACATGGCTTGTCCCTTCTGAAGACTCTCTTTAGGTAAGAATTTCTGTTCTTTCGCCTGCAGAGAAGGGAGCATTTGGGTCAGTCCAATAGCTCCAGTGAGCTGCCAGATCACACACTTGACAGTATGTGGACTTTGGTAGTGGGAAGTCTTCACTGAGGACTGTCCCAGCGTTCCTGTAGCCCATATGTGTACTTTATTGCTCTGCACTGTCAGAGCAGCCTCTCGGGGCATTCCCAGAGCAGAAGTGTAGAACAAATAGCAATTTCAGTTCCAAAATTCTATACAAAAACCTTTCTTAAGTGGTGAAATAGGTGATGGACAGGAGCCATCAGTTCACTTTCTTCTGGGTGTACCACCCTATGGAAAAATTTAATTTTATGTTGTGGCACAGATGCTGTTAAGAAGCCAATGACCACCTTGGTAATCAGCATGGTTTTCTGTATAGTTATTTAGTAACACCTCAAGTTGTCGTTCTTCATGAAAATGATCACACCAGTTCCAAGTTGTTTGTTTCATCCAGTGAAAAGATGTTTTTACAAAGCTACGTGAACAGAACTTCATGCTGTAATATACAGTTCATGTTTCATTACAGTGTATTCTCATTGAGTTTTTCACTGGTAGCATTTGCAAAATACTTATTAAATGAAACTGTAAAGGCTGTATTTTTATTTATATAAATATGAAACTGTTATTACTCATCTATATATATTTTTTTGTACAAGGTTTGTTCATTAAACCAAACCTTATTAAAGAAATGATATTGCAAAATGCGATAAATTTCTCCATCCCTTTTCATCAACAAGAGCTGCCTATAGTCTGGTGACCTAAGCCTGTTGACGCAAGTCGGAGCTCAACATTTCATGCAGTAATACAACCACAATATGTAGTTCCACAACTCCTTTTAAGCTCCTGCATAATTAGCTTCCATGAATTAGTTAATGAATTAGCTTTCATTAATACCTCACCTCTACAGTTACAGAGGTCACCTTCAAATGCAGACAGGAGTTTCCGAGCAGTAATTCTAAGAGATGGGAACTGTCCTCATTACTAGCTGTAGATGTTAACTCTGAAGCTTAACAAAGACTATTAAAATTTGAACAGTAATATCAAATTACTTTTTACCTGTCAGTTTCAGAGCAGTGAAAGTTCTCCCTACCATGATCACAGCTGCATCCAAGATGTATTTAAAACCATTCAGTTTCTTACTGACTGCCACGGGTGGCAAATATCATTGCCAAAATCTGTGCCAGTCCTCTACAATGTAATTGGTTTTTTTGATAATAAAAATATCAGCACGGAGTCTAATGCAGCAAAAGCGAGAAGGAATGGGATCTGGAGGCTGTGCTGCACAGTTAGGTCTCACGTGAGGTGGAGAGCTGCCTATTGGGATCACATGGAGCCAGGCAAGGGCAGCCCTGGCTTTTCCAGAGGGAACCGTTAGGCTGACACAGGAGATGAGTCCTCTGCCACACGTGCTTCCAGTTGTGTGGCGGGCATCACTCCTAAACTCACTATGCTTGCTCGGAGTTCTCTTTTTGCTGAAGTAAGAGCTGTGGTGTCAGTCCCAGTGGAGCCAGAGGTAGAATGTTAAAAAGAAAAAAAAAAGTGAAGAAAAATTTAAAAAATAATTTTCTTCTAATACCTGACCAATGCATAATGTGCTTGGCTATTTTGGTGTAAAGCTACTAGGATTTTTGTGTCTGTAAAGAGAGAGGGTGAAAGACAGACCTTCGGGGAGAAGAAGAGGCTTGCTAGTTTATAAAATTGTTTCTTTTAAAAATACAATAACCATAGAAAAAGACCCTTAGGATAGAAATGGGAGTTCTCTGTAAAGACTCTTCATGCTGATCAGCAGTGACAAGCTGTAAAAAAAAATACTGGTGACAGAAAGATCACTTCATTTGCAAATATAATAGTCTCTAAGAGAGGTGTTCAAACAGCCAAAGACATTATTCTCCTTGCCCCTCATTACTGCGTGGTTAGTTTAAGGGACATTGTGATCGTGCAGACAGTAAATGAGGAAGCAGGTAACTAACCTACAGCACTTTGAAAGTTGTGTATTGAAGACTTGGCCTCCCGGGGAAACAGCATAATACCCTGAGATGCAATATAAAACATTTATAACCTCCCTTTTAAAAGGCTTCCAGAGGGGAAGTTTCAGCTTTTCCATTTTGTTGCAGAATGCTTCACTGGAAGAAATACGCTGTGAAGAAAGGGGCAAGCAGAGGCAGTTAGCAGTAATTATCATGCTTTAGAGCTTTTTGTTAGCAACTTTCTTGGTCATTTCTACAAATGAAAATATTTCAAAGCGATAAAATATGTAGACACAGTCATTCCCATTTAAAACATTTTTAAAACTTCATCATACTCAGCTGTCTCTGAGTTTCAAGCTGAGTAGTGCAACCACCAGACAGACAAAGCTTCGTGTTTCAAGTGTAGAGCCTAGTGATGTATAAACAAGCAGTTAGAACATCTGATATACCTTTGTAGCCATGAAAAGGTCTGTTTGCATTTATTTGCCGGTAAAATCTGTATTTAAACAGTTAAATAACCTACACAGTACATGCATTTCCTCACTTGGTACAGAAATCTGTGACACATGACAGGACGTCCACTTCATTTAATTTTTCTAGGAAAAGTTAATCAGCTCTAGTAACATAGCGTAAAGTAAAAAAAAGCCTAATAGAAAATGGAATTATTTTCATTTAGTTCCAACTCTTAATCTGGCATCCTGAGGAGAGAATTTCATGTCCCATCCAAATTTATGCTGAGTTTTACCATCTGAAGACACGTATTTAAAAGGACTAGTTTTAAAAGAGAAATCCCATTTTAATTACATTTTAATCCACCCACAGAGATGCTGCATTTTATTGATTTGATTAGCCGACGGCTGTTCCTCTTGTGTACTCACAAATGCAAATTTTTGAGTATCATTGGGCAATTCCAGTTATGCAAGTCAAATACGTAGACACATACATTGAACAGAGCAGAAACCAGAAAATCCTTCCTCTGCCTCCAGCCTCGCTCATTCTTTCTAAGAACAATTTATCATTACTCTGAGCCACCTTTGTGCATCCTACCTCCACGGGGAGAAGGGTCACAACAAGGAGACGGTCTAACTGCCACTTGTCTCCGTTTTGTACCAGAAATCATTTTTAATGAGCACGTTCACTCGTTTCAGGGCAGTCCCCACCATATCGCATTGCTCTGAGCCAGAACACCTGGGAGTCTTCCGTAAGGTTGTGTGCGTTGCGAGGAGACCAAAAATAGGCCCGTGAAAGACCCCATGATTAATTGCTAGCTGGCGTGAGTCACCTTTGAAACATGAACTGGTGTGCTCCGTTATTCTGTTTGCAGCGTTTGTATGAGAAAGTTCAGTAAACTTGGCTATAAACATTTATGACCGGTTTGAATGTGAACAAAAGAAGTGAGTTCGTGTGTTTCCTGGCACAGGTGGTGATGGAAACTAAGAGCATGTAGTACTCCAAGTGCAAAAACCCACAGAACTTTATTTAGTGTGACCTGTCACTGTCCCCCTGCACATTTCTAACAAGGCAGTGGCATTGGCCGGTGCACGGCACAGGGAACTGCTTCAGCTTAAAAAAATAACATAGAGGGTATTTTTTATATTCATAAACACAAACTATGGTACTAGGTGCTGCTGGGAATTTAAGTCAGAAAAATCTCAACAAAAAGTTAGAAAGATTTAATTCTGCTCTCCCCATCATGTAGGCTGAAGACCCACCGTTCCCCATCCACCCTTTAATTCTGGGTCCTTTTATACCCAGAAGTCCACCTTTAATTTCCGCCCCCAAGCTTGCAGATGCCAGCACAGGGTTGGTTCAGACGGTGTAACAGCGGGAATACCCGGTCCCAGTCCAGAGGAGCCCTACTGCCAGTGCCACAGCAGAGACTGACTGGTGCTGGTGCAATGGTGGGATATTTCCTGTACAATATTAGTCTCACTCTTTTGGTACCACACAGAGCCAATTTGCCCTGTAGCATGAATTTTCCTTTTACGCCCTCCAAAGCTCTTCTGTACTCATCAGAGGAGTGAGGCGAGCCTACTGCTGGAGCGTAAGGCCTGTATATTGTGTTTCTTAGGAAAAATGAAAAAAAAAATATGGTATTTGTCTTTCCTGTGAAGTAAAGTGCGTTTTATTAACATCTCTTACAGTTAGGCCCAGGCAGTAGTCTTCAAAAACAGGGTAAATGTCTCTTCCTGATGACATTGGTCATTTCCCAGCAGTGACAGAAATGCCCAAGGAAAGATTTGCTGTGGTGGCTGAGCAGCACGTGGTACAGGAAACCTTAACATTAGGCAGTGCTTCTGCTCCATCTCAGACTAAATAAATCTAGCAGAGATGCAAACAAGCGTGATTTTACCCTGCCCACACTTCTAACTGAAGAAATGGAGTTTGGCGACCTTACGTCTCTTCTCCAGAGTCTCTGAACTTGGATGTGATACTGCAGTCCCTTTCAATAAAAAGTGGCCTGGCAGTAGAGGAAATTCAGAGCGTCTTAGGGCAGCCCTGGTCTTCACTTACTGCACTATTTTTTTTGTTGAGTAATGAGTTCCCTTCCACTGGTTATTTTGAATGTATTTCAATATTAATCTGTTTTATATAAGGTAAAGTACTGCATTCCTCAAAAGAACCAAGAAGAGCAGCAAAGTAGTTGTGTTGGATACTGGGGCGAGCGAAATCACAAACTCAGATTCATAATGAGAAATTTATTGCTACCTGATAATGGCTCACTGTCTCCTCACTTAGTCTGAGGATTACAATCTAGCTACCCTTTTCCTTTGGTCTTTTGAACAGCCTATTTATTCAAAGACTAACTGTTTCAAATAAGATATCAAAGCAAAGATAAAGCAGCCATAGGAGAAAAGTTACAATACAACTAATATAAGTCTGAAAAAGCAAGAGCGAAAAAAAAATACTTTGCTGGGAGTTCAATAATATGGATTAAAAAACTTGATCCTTCTAAGCTTGAAGATATTATTGCATCTGCGATAATTTTGTACAATCTTTAAGTCATCCATGTATTAAATTTTAGGGTGGAGACGTTAAAGGAGGGTAGACCTGAGGGAATTCTTCAGGTTGCTCTGGGAATTTGAGAGAGAACATCCGAACTCCTCTGGGAGCCTAATGCTCTGTAATAAATGTAATTGCTGAATTATTCATCAAAAGAGCATATACTCTCATAAATGGTAAGCAACACTTGAGGAAGTGACCGGAAGACTATTTTCTAGGAAGCCTGGAGAGCGATGCTCAGAATTTCATTGTTTGAACTGACGTAGATGTAGCTGCTCTGATTCAGTAGCCTTAGGACAACACACTCAACTCCAAGTGCTTTCCTGCACTCGTGTGGGCTATATCCTCTATCCCCTGTGCTCAGAGATGGGTGACGTGTAGCAAATACCACCCTGTCTCATTTTTCTAGCCAAAGAGCAGCATTCGGAACAAGCAGCCTGCTCCACAATGCCAGTAGGCATTGCACCAAGGCAATGGACCACACCAAGCGGGGCGATGCTTCGCAGCAGGTTCCTCCAACGCGGCTGCAGATGGCCGATTTGTGAGCCGTCAGCCCAGCGAGGCGAGCTCCTGCCAGTCGGCTGAGCCCTGGTGTCTTGCCGGAGCACCTGCAGGAAGGCAGCGAGAGCCAGGAACCGCTGCTTCGCCCAGAGCTGTGGATAGGTGGGATGTTACCCAAAGGGAAGCGACAGCTTCCAGCCTTCAATCTGGTTCTTCACTTCTTTTTACCCTCCTTCGTGCATTTTCCAGCTCTAACCGAGAACTGCTATCTAGAGAGCCAGGGCCCTGGCTGCTGTGTTGAAGAAAATGTCAAATCCTGAACGTGATGCCTCTTTCTGCAGGTATTGAGAAATGCCTAAAATCAATACTGTGGTCCTGAAAAACATTTCAATGTTTTACTTGTGTTTCAAAGATGGGAATAGGAGTACTGGGGCTTGTGGTGATATGCAAGAAAAGGGAAGAAGTGTGGGATAGTGGTATCCAGATCCATCTCCAGAAGGCAGGGCAGCAGTTATTTTTACTTGCCTTGAGATTGTGACATGGGATAAGGTCATCTTGTTTCTAACATCTAAAGAAACAGAGGGGAGAGACCAGAGCAGACATGCCAAAGAAACTACAATATCCACATGAGGAACTGCACGCGTTGCTGGAGATGTGCATAACTAATCTCTTACAGCAAGTAAGTGGTGGGAAAGAGGTGACCGGAGGCACCATATCTTAGATTATTCTCTTTCTAGAAGGTAATTGCCTATAATACCAGAAGAAATATATCACAGGAAGTAATGGTGAAGAGCTGTTTAGTTGTCTGATTAATTATTTTAATAATGAACAACCTTTCGTAGATTATTCTGAGAATCCAGCAAAACTGCCTCTAAGTTGCCCATTGGCAATCAAAAAAAAGAAAAGGCAATCTCTACTCCATTTCTATGAGTCTTTTTTGCAGTGATTTTGCCTGCCTTTCTATGCAGGCAGTGCACCGAGAAGGGAGGTGGGAGCTCATATTTCTTCAACCACTTGTGGCATCCTTGTTATCCACCGGCTATTCTAGACTTCCCATCATATCACCAGGGATGGACACCTTCAGAGTACAGCCTCCTCGTGAAAACATCCAGCTTATGCTTGTGGCTATATATATATATATTTGTATATATATATGTACACACATCTATCTATAGATATAGATATACATCTCTAATTGTATTACATTTAGGAACATACAGGAATTCCATTTTCTTTGCTTCTGTCCTGTCTGGTTGTCCTTTGGTCCCACATTACAATGATTTCCACAGAGCAACTGGAAGGTCTGTGCTGTAGTGCATGGGAAAGGTGCATGTATAGTACGGTGCCAATGGTACACATGACACTGCCCAGGTGTGCAAATCCCAGTGCTTGCTGGGATGATGTTACAAGACTGTCGTGAATGAATGGAGTGAAATTTGGTGTGATTTACACCCAAATGCTCTGGCCTGGAGTAGTATGGGATTACATGGTCTGTTCATGGGTTTTCTTTTAGAAAGAACTAACTGGTTTGCTTCAGAAATGAGCTCAGAATTTAAAAAAAAAAAGACATGCACACACACTCTCTTAAAAAACAAAAAAACAAACCAGCAAAAACCCTCTAGTTTATATGTAGTGTGGTGCAAGGGTCCAGGAATGAACTGAGGAGCTAAGTGATTTAACAGCTCAGCATTCCTCACATGCCTCTCCATCTTCAGCCCCCTTTGAAGCAGAGATCCCACAGAGTGACTGATTGAGGGTGGGTTTTGGGAACAGAAACCCCCGCTACAGCAGCTTCTGACTCTGAATGCCACAGTTTGTTTCAGTGCTTAACAAATGACATACGCATGACATACACTAAAAATGATCAATGGTCTCAGCGAGGCAGGGAAGCCTGAAACGCAAGCCTTGCATCCTTCAATGCGAAGAAGCAGCACAGGTTCGCTCTGCTCTGGAGGGGGAGGAAGGGGAAATTTCTCCACTTATTGGGACTCCTGCTGTCCTTTGTAGGACAATTCCTCCGGAGTAGGTATCTGAAATACAGAAACATAATTCTCGATTCTGTAAGCTGTGCGAAGGAGCAGCGCTTCTGGTGCTAAAATCATGTAGTGCGCCGTCCCAGAGCAGCAGACACCCGTACCGCGTCCCAGGACGTGCCGGCTCTGAGTCCCAGCGTGTGGTAGAGACGGTGGAGAGCTCAAGAGCTTCGGAGAGACCCGGGAAGGGATGCAAGGTGCCCGGGGCCGTGAAAGAAGGGACATGAGGCGGCCTGATGCCGCAGCTGATGAAGAGCTGGGTGTCCTCCCTAGGCTTCCCCACCAATTCTATGCAAACCCCATCACGCTGGGTGTTCACCACCGCGATACACAGCTCAGGGCGCAGCTCTGCCTCTGGCTCACGTTCCAGCCTCTGCCCGCTGCAGCGGAGGTAGGAGTTCGCCCAACATCAGGGCTGAGCGCTGTGCCTGCAGCCACCTGCCAGGACGGAAGGTTTGGGGTGTGGAAATCCTCAGCAAAGCTACATTTTTCTGCACCTCCGAGTCAGACACCTGAGCTCCAAAAAGGAGAGATGCTCTCCTTCCCTGTTTTCTTATCAGGTGGGTTTTTCTGCTCAGCATGTAAGCCATTTTCAAACACTACTTTGAAGTCCTTCACTGCCTCACTAGGTTTCCTCCTGCAGCGAAGCAAGGAGATAGTTACTTAGTTCTGCTTCCCAGGCAAGGGTTGTTGGCTCCTTCTCTGTATTCTTAGTTTAGGCAAAGGTAGAGCTTTTGAGCGCCTCAAACCATTTTCTTCTTTCTCACAGCCAGTAAGAAAGAGGGTTTTTTCCCCTTCTCCAATGTTCCTATGCGTTTGTGATGGCTTGAGTCCCAGGTTACGCTCTTCCAAATACACAGTAGGAAGAAAAATCAGCCCCTTGAAGAAACTGCCTACTTTGCACCAGAAGGTAGCATTTTAACACCAAGCTATGCAGCATCTACTTACAGTTTGCAAATTTAATTCACCAAATGATTCACCAAAGCATGTGCATGGTCATTTTTTTTTTTTTTAGGAACAAAAAATAGACTGATTTCACTGCAAAATCAAATACAAGAATAAAAAAAAATTGACAAAAAATAGCGTTCTAATTCAGATTAGCATCCACATACAAAGCATATACAGTTTCAATTAAAGTTTTTTTTTCCTTTGACCAAAAAAGATGGTGATCCATCTGTTATTTTGTTTATTTTTTAATGTAATAGACGTAAAAGCCGTCTTCAAAGAAATGAGGTAATGTCCATTAATAATTTACTTTCAACAGCTATAATATTTAAAGGTAATCATCCACTGGGCCATTTATTAGCCCTGACAGAGTGAATACAGTGTCAGATATCATTGAAAGGCCTGGAGGATTAAGGCACCAACCCTGCAAACTCTGACACGCTTGCCAGTCAAACTAGTCTCCAGGATATAGTTAAACCAGGTCATAACCCTTTGCTTGAAGTAAATGCATTTAAGTCTCTTCATGCTTTGGATCGTTGTCTCTCTGGCTGCAGGGAAAGTGTGAGAGTTAGCTCAGCACTGGAGGAAGAATTTTAAATAAATGTAATATACCGGTTTTTTTCTTGATACATCATATAACAGATAACTGATAGCCTGTATCATTTGTCTATAAAACTGTAATTATATACTCTGTAAAGTATTGTAAAAACCGGAACTAAAAAAAAAAAAAAAAATTAGACTGATGGGCTCTTTCAATGGGGTTAGGAATTTCAGTAAGCAGATACCCCTCAGCGATTCCTTTAAATCCTTCAGTGATGTGCAGGAAATAAAAAAACTTTTGCTTCGGATACTTGAATCATATTTGCTTACATAAAACCCCCATCTTTTCTTCCTGGTGTTCTGGTTTAAAGAGCATCATAAAATCAGATCTTGCTGCTATTGCATCACAATGCATTTTATTCCTTCAATAACTATGATGTCTGTGATTTTCTGTGCATCCAAGCAAGAAAAAAACCCAACTCACCAACATTGTTTTTTCCGTAATTTAACACCTTGTCATATTGGGCTAACCAATAATATATTACGATTAGAAGCAACGCCGCTAAAGGGGGAGAAAAATGAAAGACTGAGTATTAAATCTGATCCACGCGTCCAAATCAATGTTGCTGCCTCATGTAGCACATACTATTTTATTGGCATTAACCGCCCCTTTCTCTGATCTGCCGTATCGAACCACGCACTAGTTGACAAGTGCACATTAGTCACATTTAACATCCTTTGTCCTGGAAGAGCAAACAGGACGATAATTGGGTTGGGCTGTGTTTGGCGACGAGCCCCGTCCATGACCGCGCTCGGCCAACGTCTCCTCCGAGCTGCCCGTGCCGTGGTGCCCGTCCGCTTCCCGAGGGGACCAAACAGCCCGGCAGCGGCGGCAGCGACACCGTCCCCGACCCAACAACACCCAAACGGCAACAACCCAGCCCGCAGGAGGAGAGCTGTCACCCCTCTCCTGCCCCGCTGGTGTTTCACGAAGTGTCCCCGCAGCTCCCCGTGGAGCCGTCTCTGCCACGGGACGGCTTTATCTTCCCTCTGCAGCCACCAGCTCCCCGCTCCCTCCCTGGAGGGGGAGAAGTCGGGGCAGCTCCTGCCGGCGGCACGACAGCCGCTTTATTGCCGCCTCGACGCTGGAGCAGAGCCGCGGAAGCTTCTTCGAAATGAAAAACGAAACTTTTCTGAGCAAAGCGGGGAAAAAACAGTCGTGTTCTTTGCTGCAGCAGAGCGTGGAGTGCAAACCGTGGCCCGCGGTGATGCGCTGCGCAGGTAGAGCGAGCCTGAATGCCTCCAGCTCAGGCATGCAGCAAGCTGGGCTTCTCTTGCTTAGGCTACGCTTAGCCTAAACTCATCCACTTAATGGTTAAAATGTGCATATTTAGTCCCAGCAAATCCTTTCTACCCTGGAAGTAAGATCTCAGTAAGTTTTTCTTGCTGATTTTCACACTCTTCCCAAAGAATCTGATTTCTCTTTTTCCTCTGGATCTAATTTACATTTATCTCAGAGCTACAACTTCTCATAGGCAATAAGCATTCTTTGCTTCCTCACAAACCACAGTTTCCATGGGCTCTGCTGGACCTGAAAGAAAGTATGGATAGTATCTGAAATTCAAGAAGAAGTGAAAAGAGAGTAAGGGAACATTTGTTTTTATTCATTTTTTTGTAGAAAATCAATAATGTCAGATTATGACAGAAAGACCAGTATTATGAACTAATAAAACCCAGCCAGTTATTACATGGCAGTTGCTGAAGGCAATTAATGTGCCAGGTACCTTCTCATAATATTTTAAATAAATGAGCCTATTAATCGAATATAAAGAAACTTTTGCACACTGCAACTGATTCAAGTTTTATTGTGCTGCCATGAAGACCAGAAATGCCTTAAAATTCAGTGCAAAAATTGCTGAAAATGAATACAACTCCCTAAGTTTTACCATGAAAGTTGAAGGAGTGTTTAGCACTATCCGAAACTGGCAGATTGGTGTATTGCAGTACTTCAGAGGTCCTGTTTCCAGAGGCGGACTCCCAGGTGGATTCTCAGCTGTCTAATAATGTAGCAGAGTTGCAGCCTTTTCCTCAGTGGAGGAACTGATTTGGGTATTTCATAGGGGGAAAAGGAGCCAGGGAGAAGTAGTTTGTAGGCGTGTAATACCTTTGAGATCTGTACCCTTTTGGTCAAATATAGCTGACATATGAACAATTATAAAGCAAGACCTGAAAAACAGAACATGTAAGCCCAACTTCCTTCGGAAAGTAAGCTATAAAGGCAGAATGGACAAATTCAGCTTTTTTGCCTTCCTTGTACGCTTAGAAAAGCAAGCTCACACTAACCAACCAAAACCAGAAAAAGCAGCTAGAATGGCTGGTAGAGGGTGGCAGGAAAAAAAAAGTACACAAATTATGTAAAATTAACAAAACATTAGCCCTTACTGTCACTCTTTTATCCCAGCAGTTTAAGCCAAATAACATTATTTTCAATAACAGAAGCAGAGATTTCAGGACAGAAGAGGAATTCCTTCAATAAAGGCAAAGGTTGAAAGGCCAAGACGTTACTACTGTGCTTCTATGTGAGAAGGAAAAACTTCAACAGAAAAACAATTAGTCAAATTTATCTTTGGTGGGGTTCTCAGGTAATTCCATTGACCCCAACAGAATTATATCCCTCAGCCAAGGATGTTTTCTGATTTTTAGTAAAAGTGCAGAATACAGAGAGATTCATTGTCTCTGCCTCTGGGTTCCTGCAGTGGGAGCCCAATTTAGCCACCAGTTTGAGACCGTGCCTAATTGCACTCAACATTAGTTGTATTTTCAAGTCCTTTGCTGAGACTGGACTTGGGTGTGTTTCAGTTTTTAGTGAGGTGGCCATTGTGCCGGTAGGAGATAGAGAATTACTATGTAGACTTAACAGCTGTTTTCAAACATGTTTCCAAATTTGTAGCTTGGTTCACATGTCGAGCTGTTATCAGATTGCTGTGCCGAGCAGAATCAGTACAGCGTGCTTTAAATATCCAGACTGAGACAGCTACAGAAAGTGATCAGCAAATGGCATGAAGCAGATGTGCAGTAGCTATAGAAACCACAGCTTACACAAAACAAATAAGCATGGACCATTACCTACAATTTGGTTTACGTTCCTTCAACTGCGTCATAACATCTGTTGTAAGGAACCTTGTAGGGAGCGCTGACAAAATACGTCGAACACAAATACTGCTGAACAAAGAATAAAGCGATTTCAGACTTAGTGGTGCTAAAAGGGTATTTAAATGTACTAATAAAGAAACTAATGAGGGATGCTGCTGGTGCCAAAGCAAAACACTGGAGAAAATTAGCTATAGCAACCTGCCTGTGGAGAAACACGCATTACATCACATTGGCCCAGGCTATAGCAAGACAGTGTTGTAATTGCTTTAAGCATCAATTTAAAAAACCCAAACTGTTAAGAAGTTGGCACTATTTTTATTACTTGATGGCATAAAACTGTCACCCTTGAAGATTTTGGGTTTTCCCCCAAAAATCTGACTCTCACTTCAAAAGTAGATTTGAAATAAGTGGATTTGAAGCGAGGATTGGATTTCAGCCAACAGCAGCGACCACAAACTTCTTTGCCTCTTTCTGGGCCTCCAAGCATCCATCAAGAAAATATCTGTTTTGTTTCAAGCAAGAAAAATTGAAAAAACATAAGAAAGAGATATAAAAGCAGACATCAGAAGTAATGAGGTATTATGTCTCTATCCTAAGGCACAAATTAAATTCTCCCAGCTCAGCCCCTTGGGTTGTCTTTGCTTTAATTGTAGATCAGGTGGGCTGGTGCCCTGGAGAGCACTCTGGTGTCAGGAAGGTGCTTTCAGACCTAAAGTCAAGATGCTGAGTTTGAACGGTAGTTAAGTGCATGAGAAAGCAAAGAGAAAAGTGATTTGGGAGCCAATACTGCGGGTGGTCGTGAGGCTTTCTCCACAGACAGGGTCTCAGCCTTTCTCAAGAAAGAGTGAGAGGTGGGAATAGCCGCTGGTCAGCAGTGACACTGAGCCCCTAGTCTGAAAAATGCTCTAATTCCTCCCTGGAAAAGTATGTTGCTCCTGTATTTGGAAAAGAGGTTTGGCTGACTCTGTGCCATTAACTACAGTCAACCGCTGTTAGCCTCTGTGCCCAGCTTCGAAGAGGATCCTTTACAGAGGCTCAAAAGGAAAGCTAGGAGGGATGAGCAGCCATAGGCACTCTAAATCATGGACTCTTCACACTTCAACCAGCAAAACAAGAAATGAATATCAGGGGATTATCTAGTTTCATAGAGTCATAGAATAGTTTAGGTTGCAAAAGACCTTTAAGACCACTGGGTCTTAAGACCTCTAAATGAGTATTCCTGCTCTTTCTAGCTCCAGACAGTATGCCCTCAGTCTGTCAATAGCCCATATACTAACCTAAGACGAAATAGAATTTTCCACGATTTGAGACTAGGAGATATTCCCCATGACTGCAACAAAGTTTAGGTTTTCCCAGATCATTTCACAAGTATACTGGGAACAGAGGTAGGAGTGACCACTCAATACATTGTGCTGCCAGTATGCAAGATGCAAAGAAAAGAAATTATCTCCTTCAAGGAGCATGGGGCCTCTTTTTCCTAGAATCATCACCTGTAATAGTTGTTACCAACCTGTCTTTTTGTTCAGTGGGGTATTCTGCACTAACAGCCTCAAATATGGCATCTGAAGATTTGCTTGATGTGTGGAAAGCAGGTGTATGTCAGGTTAGAAGCATGGCATGTGGGGCATTTTATTTTCCGCAAGGATTGTTCAATAATATTCCTCAAATAAGTCACTGAATGCCTTTAATGATATTTTTTCCATACATTATTCATTTTTTCATTACTTTCACATCTCATAGAAGAAAAATTTTCCCCAAAAGTTTAAATAAAATATTTGCAATTTAGTTCGGTTCATTATTCGTTGAGCTCCAGCTTGCACTTCTTCATAAACACAGTTCATAAAAAACAAGAGTTTGAGAAGAAGAAGGTGGGAAGTGATAGAAGAGACACAGAATGGAACTAAAGAAAAAAATCCCATAGATTTTTGTGGTTTACCACCTGGAACGTAGCACTCGGAAGGGGAATGACATGAGTTTGTGAACAAATATTGAGTGTGCAGCAGAAGGGAATGACGGAGAACACTCCCAGGGCTGCCACTAGAGAGGGAGTTGTATGTGCCTCTCCGACAGAGCAGGACATGCTGAACTATGCAGCCTTGCTAATCCTTTTCAAATTATTTGGTATTGGTTTTGTACCAGCTTGTATTCATTTCTGGCGAGTGGCTGGAAAAGGTCACTCGTGCATTGTGAAGAACCAGGGAGCATCTGAGCACAGCCTGCCACCAGAATTTAATGAGATGACCCAGTCTGTGCATCTACTTGTAACATGTCACAGCAATGATAATGAAGCATATGTATTATCCTTTTTTTTTTTCTTTTTCCCTTGATAGATATAGGAGTTAAAAATGGGATAGATAAGCTAATAGAAAGAAGAGGAAGGAAAGCTAATAGTTCATCCCATGTTTCCCATTCCGTAACAAGGTGTCATTTTCAAGGTATCTTGTCTCTGGTTATCTGAATGCATACGCTGAATCACTGACCTGCTGGGAATTTAACAAGTGAAATCCAAGTTTAAACTGTGGCTGCAAGCCCAGTTTCCATATTTTCCCAAGGGTGGGCTGTCAGCTCTTACTATATATAATACTTTTCACATTACAAGTGTTGCATTAGGCCTAATGCATCTTCCTTGCCTGAAACCTGTCTAATTGGTGTTGACTAGAAAGTTCCACGTGAAAATCTGTGGTGAACAAGTTAGAGGGAAAAGATGTTAAAAACAAACAGAAAATTGCTTAAACTATATTTTACATTATTTATTATGGAACTTTAAAAATATGCCAGGAGACAAAACGGTGATCGTTGGCTAGCCAGTCCTGAACAGGAGTCTCCAGAGTAGGAATCACAGAGTTGTTGTCCAACCTCCCTGCTCAAGCAGGGTCACCTAGAGCAGGTTTGCGCAGGGTCACGTCCCCTCAGGTTTTTGAGTACCTCCAAGGATGGAGACTTCACAACCTACCTAGGCAACCTGTTCCAGTGTTTGACCATCCTCACAGTAATAAAAAAAGTTTTCTTACATTTAAATAGAATTTCCTGTATTTCACTTTGTGCCCATTGTCTGTCCTGTCACTGGGCACCACTGAAAAAAACCCTGGCTCTGTAAGTTTTAATGCCTCCCATAAGGTATTTATACACATTGTTAAGATCCCCTTGAGCCTTCTCTTTTCCAGGCTGAACAGACCCAGCTCTTTCAGCCTCTCTTTGCGTGTCTGATGCTCCAGGCCCTTCACCATCTTCATGGCCCTTCTCTGGACTCTCTCCAGTATGTCCATGTCTTGTGCTGGGGAGCCCAGAACTGGACCCAGCTCTCCAGATGTATCTCACTATTGGAATTACTGCTTCTAATGCAATCCAGGAGGCTGTTGGCCATCCTTGCTGTGAGGATGCATTAGTGGCTCATGGTCAACTGGTTGTCCACCAGGACCCCCGGGTTTTTTTAGGCCAAGGTGCCTTCAAGCCAGTTGTCCCCAGCTTGTATTCATACACAGGGTTATTCCTCCCCAGGGGCAGGACTTTTGCTTTTGACCTTGTTGAACTTCATGAGATTCTTCTCAGCCCATTTCTCCAGCCTGTTAAGGTCCCTCTGCATGGCAGCACAACTCTAAACTAAGAGGCAGTTTCTCAAGGCGTCAAGCCTGTAACTCCTACTTAGCTTTTGAGAGGGAGCTAAAAGCCTAAGTAGTTGGGTGGATCTGGTGTCATGCAGAATCTTCCCAAACAGGTTGACAGGGAAAGTCATCCCAGTCATTTGAAGATGCGGTTAGGATGTGGGAGATCCAGGCTGAAGAACCTGCTCTGCTTCACTCATAAGAAATGGCTTTAAGCTTTGAAGTAGGCTCCTCCTGGAGCTGTTTCAGGTAGCCTATTGTCACAGGTGTCCTTTATCCCAAATGAACAAATTAGTCACTCAGTTTTCACTAATTCTTCTACAGTTGTATCAATATCCTTTTAACTTCCATTTTTTTCTCAGAAGAGCCATGAGCATGGCAGTTCACACCCTTTAGACTCAGTCTGACTTTGTAGAAGATTCTTGTCTGAGGCAGGTGATCGTTTCAACATTTATGTTTTGTGTCTACCTAGAAACAAGAGAGAACTACTGAGTGTATATTCACCTGGAGGTAGAGCCTCTCAAAGTTTTTCTATACCTGCTCTTTATTCCTTATTGTAGCCCAAAACTCAACCACCAGAAGCAGGTGCAATCAAAGTAGGTTTTTTTTAATAATATAAAGAGGATCAGATAAGCACTGAAAAAGCCAAAATTCCTCAGTGTGTGCAACACAGAAAGGATCTATCTAATTAAAAAAAAAATAATCTGCTTTTCTCCTCAGAGAGTGACATTTTCTCAGGAAAACACCATCTAGCATGCCAGCTGCGTTAGAGATACTACCCATTATCACTAGTATGCAATATTTTTGTCCTCCCACCTGACATTGAGTCTGGCAGAGAAAAAAAAATGCTTAATGGGCAGAGAGAGACCAATTCTAGTTAAAAAAAATTGCCTGTAAAAAATCAAATAAAAAGGGGGAACAAATTTTCATTTCCATGACAATAGTTCTTTAAAAAATACAACCATGTAAAAATGTGGAAGTGGATATGAAATACCTGAAATAAATCAGTTGGCCCTACGTAGTTCTGTATGCCAGTTAGTCCTGTGTAGGGAACTGGAAAGTCAGCATATTTAGACAGAGTGGTAATTATTTCTTATCAGTTTAAATCCAAGTTCTGTTTAAATCAGCTATCTGGATTTTCTAGGCTCTACTTTATAGTCCTTTCCTCCAAGAACCTCAGGGAACCTGGGGCTTAATTGACATTGCTTTGGAAGTGGACTTCATAGTGGTGTTCATTATCTGTGCTTTAACATCTTTAACAATCATTTTGCAGAGAAATCTGCAAAATTTGCTCTACCAAAAAGGATTTCCTTTATGTAAAGTTGTTCTTCATGTAGCCTACTGCAGACTTTCATATCCTTGACTTCACTGTCATTGTTTGCTTTCTCAATACTTTACGTATTATTAGAGCAGCTAGTAACTCAGTGCATTTGTAACAATTAATTTGGAGTTGATTTAAATGAGTTTGCAAAGAGAATCACAGACTGCTGTTGCCTCCACTGCTGATTTTTAAACTAGAAGCTAGCAGCACTACAGATTTATGGTCTTATCAATTGTTCCATGCTGTTACCTTCATAGGTCCTGCTGATGATGGTAACGTAGACACGGATACTCAGGAAAAATACATGAAAAGGTAGAATAGATTTCACATAACTCTACACTTAGCTTAGAGTTTTCAGCCTTTTGAAGGAAAACTTGTTAATTTCAGACTATAAATGGTAGAAGAAAGAAGCTTCTGAAATCCATTTGTATATTTCTAGGAAATTTTGTAATATCTATTGGCATATGAGATATGCTATTACTCAAAGAAAAACAATATTTAAAAAGTACTTGTCTGTGGAAAGAAGTAGAATTACTTTCTGGAGATACAGGCACTCAGTGTATCATCCTGAACTCATCTGGAGTTCATTCTGTTCTGCTTCTCACTAATTTGCATATTTCCTGTGGAAGATTTATGGTTTCAACACATTTACAGGCCAGAAAAGTTAAGCCAGTGTGTTCTGTTACACATACCTTATGCATTTTCAGTCTGTTTTCCCAAGGGAATGCAGCTTACGTGATCTTGCTGTCTCTGTCCATCCATCTATTGTGTGCCGACCACAAGCCCGACTGACAGAAATGTAAAATATCAATGACAAATAATTTTCTACAAATTTCATGAAAGTCTGTGTCCAGGAAGATGAGAGAGATCTAAATTTATGTCCTATGCTGAGGGAAAGGTTGCAGAGTGAGTCTAACAGCAATTGCCAGCAAGCTGGTCAGAATAAATTTGTCATGTGCATTGGCTGGCTGATGGGTTGGCACATGTGCAACTCCAACCCATGCACAGCCCCTTGCCTAGCCACAGACAAAGGGACATGACCAAGACATAGGCATATCACGAACGTGGAAAGATGGGCCATTTGGGGTCCCCTCTGTGCCCAACGGAAGAGGGAAAATGGAGATAACGCAGGGGAACCTGGGCAATGACCCGAGGGGATGGCTGGTGGGTTATCATGGCAGGGGGTAAGGAAGGCACCGGGTTACTGCTGTGAAGAATTGAAGCAATGTAGAAAACAAATCCCTATGATGGCATCTGCATTAATTTCACAGGTTCTGAGGCAATTTGTTTGCTAGGAATAACAATGGGAATTAGTCTTGTGTTTGCTGTTTTAATATGACATTCTTGAGTGTGTTAGGGCAGTAGAGGCAGAATCCTAGACTATTGGGTCTATTAGCATTAATTTTGCTGAAGGACTTGAAATGCTGAGATTGGAACGAATATTAGATTCAAGCCTCTTGAGGGGAAGTAGAGCCATGTTTGAAAATGTATTTTATACGCACTATTTATTTATTATACTGTAGTTTCTCAGACACATTTCCTCCCACAGTCACTGTTGAAAAAAACCCAAACAAACAACAGAATTACATTTAGTATTTTACAGAAAAAGAAATGGGAGCAAGATCTGTAGATAGTGTATTGTTCTGGAACCTTAGTGACTGAAAAGATCTAATACCCCTATTAAAAACAGCAAACAAAGAGTGATTGATTATATTAAGCCAAATAACTTGTGTTCTGCTAAAGTATATCTTCCATCCAGACATAATTTGAAGTTATCTAAAAATTAAGAATCTGCTACCAACCCTGGTAATTTGTTTCTCATTGATTACAAATAATGAATGTTCTTAATTTCTCATTTGTATTTAACAAGCCTGAGCTTACAGCCATTAGTTATTTTTATCACAGAATCATAGAATTGTTTAGGTTGGAAAAGACCTTTAAGATCATTGAGTCCAACTGTTAACCTAGCACTGCCAAGTCCACCACTAAACCATGTCTCTAAGTGCCACATCTACATGTCTTTTAAATACCTCCAGGGGTGGTGACTCCACCACTTCCCTGGGCAGCCTGTTCCAATGCTTGACAACCCTTTTGGCGAAGAAATTTTTCCTAATATCCAATCTAAACCTCCCCTGGTGCAACTTGAGGCCATTTCCTCTCATCCTATCACTTGTTACTTAACAGAAGAGACCAGCACCCACCTCGCTATAACCCCCTTTCAGGTAGTTGTCGGGAGCGATCAGGTCTGAGACTGAGGGTCTCCTTTTCTCCAGACTAAACAGCCCCAGCTCCCTCAGCCGCTCCTCACAGGACTTGTTCTCCAGGCCCCTCACCAGCTCGGTTGCCCTTCTCTGGACACGCTCCAGCCCCTCCATGTCTTTCCTGTAGTGAGGGGCCCAAAACTGAACACAGGACTCGAGGGGCGGCCTCACCGGTGCCCAGTACAGAGGGACAACCACCTCCCTGCTCCTGCTGGCCACACCATTTCTGACACAGGCCAGGATGCCGTTGGCCTTCTCGCCCACCTGGGCACACTGCTGGCTCATATCCAGCCGGCTGTCGACCAGCACCCCCAGCTCCTTTTCCAGCCACTCCTCCCCAAGCCTGTAGCGCTGCATGGGGTTGTTGTGACCCAAGGGCATGTCCAGATCATTGATAAAGATATTAAAGAGAACTGGCCGCAATACTGAGCCCTGGGGAGCACCACTTGTGAGCGGCCACCAGCTGGATTTAACTCAATTCACCACAACTCTTTGGCCTGGGCCATCCAGCCAGTTTTTTACCCAGCAATGTGTACGCCCACCCAAGCCATGAGCAGCCAGTTTCTCCAGGAGAATGTTGTGGGAAACAGTGTCAAAGGCGTTACTAAAGTCTAGGTAGACAACATGCACAGCCTTTCCCTCATCCCCTAAGTGGGTCACCTTGTCGTAGAAGGAGATCAGGTCAGTCAAGCAGGACCTGCCTTTCATGAACCCACGCTGACTGGGCCTGATCACCTGGTTGGTTTTGCCTGTTAAGTTAAAGAACCTTTTAGGGCCTGTATTTTATCTCCTCAAAATACACTGTAATCATTTCGCTTCCAAGTTTTCTTTTGATAAACTAAACAGATTGAGTCTGTAACTACAACTCCCTTGCTCTTAAATAATTTCATGGCCCTATTCTGACCAGCCTCTAACTTTTCAACATCCTGTAAGCAAACTATAAGCAGTATATGTGGGACCCATCTCACCAGACAGCAAACCTCTAAAAGTTTCCCTGTATAATCACTGTCTGCTACCAGACAATTCACCTCAACTCAGCTTGCCTATCTATTTCTGGATGAGATGATAAATCTTTTCTAAGCTAGTGCTGATTAACCCCAGTCTGTTATTTCTGCGTTGGGCTCACCAATACACTGAGGTAAAACTACATCCTACTTCGATTCATGACTTCTTTGCTTGCATAGCCAAAGGCTGCTTTAATCCTTTCTGCTCCAGCACCATTCTGGAATTTCACACTGAATTGTCTATTCACTCTGTCCCCTAAATCCTCTTCAGACTTTTGTATTCAGGATTCAGTACCTGACCATATGACTTTTCTTCGGTCAGATTATCAAGTTAGCTACCATCATCTGAAGGGTTTTCAAAAGATTTAGCTGTATTGTGGCATTGACCTGTGTAACAGGTATATGTGCCACTCACAAAACCAGATGCAAAATAGATTGCTGCAACAAAGTCTGAGTCCAAAAGTAGCTAATGACAGGTTATTCCCAAACATGAGGTAGCATGAGCTCTCCAATATGCCACGCTTTGTCCTTTCATTTCCGTCACACCTTCCAACTGCTTCATTCCTTGGATGAAGACTAAGAGAGTTAAGCTGTTCCTACTGCTGTCTCTATCCAGCTCTGGAGCAAAATAGTAATATTTCATGTTAGCTCTATAAACTAATATTTTTAAACAGCTTCTGCAGCTCTTGTGGGAGTTGCCAAAACCAGAACACTCCCAAGTAGAGGAACAAGGAGTAGAATTTATCTGCCTACATCCCTTACTACACCTGTAACTCATGTAGTCAGGTATCTATATTATTTCAGTTCCTCATGTTACTTGAGAGAGTGCTGGCTTACAGCCATCCAAAAAAAAAATTTTTCCACTTTTCCTACTGCTATTCCTCTTAAAATATACTCCGTGTCTATTATAACCTAGGACTCAACTGAAAGCCAGGATCTTGATTCTTTAGTCTGGTACACTCATGAGCACTGTCAGCCCATATACTGCTGTGATACAGCTTTTTACCTGACTTAGGCACAAGAATAGTCAAGGAATCCCTTAGGCTACGCTTCTTAAGAAAGTAAGTAGATATCCTTGCCCAAGGTTATGTGTTTTTGTTCCTTGTAGTGTGTAAAGAAGAGAAGGCTGTAAAATCAAGTTGTCAAAACAATATTCAAAACCGTACAGTTTATACATATCACAAACGTAGGTGTATATTCTTGCTTCTCATTGATCCAGATAGTCACGAAGGTTTGTCTTTATTTATCTGTAACCTGTACTAAGACAAGTTTTACTACCTCTTATATACACATATGGTAAACCCAGACACGGGTGGTGAACAGAGGCAGGCACCCACTTATGTTGGGGGGCACTTAGAAAAATTAGCTCATTGACTTCACTGTACATAGGTAGATGTACTCTGCTGCAGAAGAAACCTCAATGAGAGTGAAAATGCATGTGAGATCTGGGAAGGTGAGAATCTGCTTTTACTGACATTTGAAAAAGATATGACTTCATCAGACCTGAAATAAGGCCGTAATATGAAGTGTTTTTCTTTTTAAGCACCTGGTAGCACTTGTGTAATAGAAAGTCTGTCAGCCTTTTCAATATGAAACTATAAACACTTGATAAAACAAGACCTAGGAGCTCAAATAGTGTACACAGTGTCAAGCTGGAAAGCCTAGCTAGTTTTTCTCCTATTGGGACAGTAAGTAAATAAAAGACTCAATTTTTTTTTTACCTTTTTGAGTTGCTCTGGAAGCAGTTGTCTCTCTATAAAAGAAGAACAGGGACAATTAATTTGTTTCCTTATGACAGGAAAACTAATCCTTAAAACTGCTAATTCTTTTTTAAAAATATATTTAATATACAACCATACTGCTGTAGTTTAAATGAATCCTGTGCAACACTTTTTTTGACTGTGCCATTTTCCTCTTTTATTTAATATTCTTAATTGCTTTAAAATGGCATGGTTTCTTCTGTCTCTCGAGACATTATTTGGCATGTGAAAAACATGAACACTAGGTCATTTCGAAGCGACATCTCCTTGCTTGTTGTTGGCTCTCCTCTAGGTGCTCATCTCCCCTCCTGCTCCACACCATGCTGCTGCTCAGTCAGTGCCCAAGGTACCCTCGAGCCTTAGCCCTAATAATGCTGAGGCCCTACTAGATGCAATAGTAAATATGCAGAAGCTTAACATTTGCATCTGATTAGCACACTCCAATCAGCACTAGTAACATTACTGACAGGAACAACCAGTAGGGATTTTGGGCAGGTCGTGATGAAAAACATGTAGTTCTAGGGAAAAAGCATGACAAAAATCCTCCTCCTCCTCGTCATCTTCATCCTCGACACCTGCTGCATTGGAGACAGTCCCCACGGATCAGCTGCGACCTCACCGCTGCTCTTCATGGCTGGGCGCTGGGAAGAGTTTTTCCTGTTCCCTTCCTTTCTTTCTTCTGTTTCTTCAGTTTTCCCACAACTTAATTTGTACCTTTAAAATCAACATATCCCATTATCTACAGATGCCACTAATTAATCATTGTGCATGTGGACCAGCCTCAGCATCCTCCACGCAGCTATCTCTCTCAGTATCCTGTCTTTGACAGCAACCATTAGTGAATGCCAAGAGAAGAGTGTAACAACTTAATAAGCCTGTAGCAATGTTTCTCCAGAATACCTTCCTAGGCCAAAAAATTTGTGGTTTAGGAACTTTCCTGAGCCAGAAATTCTCAAGTGATATGTTTGCAATTAGGAGTCCTTGCTGGATTTTTCTGCCACAAATTTGTCCCATTCCTTTTTAGGCCCATGCAACCTTTTAGCACCTCCAACACATGTTGGCAAGGAATTCCACATCCCACTGCACTGTGTGCATGACACCTTTCTGATTTGTTTCAACTGCAATTTTCCAGCTCCACCTGGTGCCCCTCATTCTTGCATTCCAAGGGACCATAAACAATAGTTTCCAGCCTTCTCCATGCCCCTCCATGCTCAGCATGACCTCTTGGTTCTTTCTTTTGCAGGCTGCAAAGCCCCAGCCATGCAAGACTGGAGGTGCATGGCTTGTGGAAGAAGAGGGAGGGGAGTGGGGGAGTTGTGCTCAAGTCATACCATTAATGGGCATGTTTCTGAAGGGCTGGGGGATTTTACAAACAGAACAAGGTTCAGCTTTTTAGGCTAGGATCTGAAAAGTTCAGTCTACCCCAGCATAGTGCAGGACCATACAAAACAACATGATGAATATCATACTGCTATGCACAGGACAGCGAGTAGGTGTACATGGACATTCATGGAAATGCACATGGTGGGATTTAAATGTTCATTATCTCCTTTCCCAACTTACTGAGAAACCCAGTTTCATTTCCAAGAATAAGGTACAAGGCACTAGAAATTAGATTTGGCTAGCAGAGACCTCTATAAACTGCTTCCAGCTCAGAGGATCTATCAACTGAAAATTCAGAGAGTACAAACAGTATTCTTCCAAATATATAAATTGTTCATGTCTGGCTTGCAAGACAGACACAATATTGAGAGCACTGGCATGAGCATCTGCACATGTAAATTCTTGATATGTATCTGTAAAGGAGGCAATGTACACAGAAGTGTGTCATTTTGATGAGGGGACCTTGCCTAGATAGGAAAGGAAGATTGCCTGTGTCAGAAGACTGTCACTTGCACACAGCTCCAAACTGAAAAGTGTATTGTATTTTCATCTGTAGTTACATAAAGAACTCTAAACAAGCCAAACTCTCCAGCAAGAAAGAAAGCTCTTCCCTGGAAAAAGAAAAGAGATTTTTTTAAAAAATAATTATAAATAGACTGTAAAATGTAATTTTTGTCATGGCATAGTGGCTGAACAATAAAAGGTGACTAACTTGCATTATAACATCTCATAATTGCATCTCAAATGTTTTAAGTGTGAGACTTGAACAACAGATGAGTTAAAATGCAAGTTTGCTTCTAATTTGGCTTTTGTTGGTTTAAGCCTGCCTTGTAGCAGCCCTTAAATCTATATTTTCTGGTTTAATTAACAAAAGACATATCACCTTCTACATCATGGCAAAATTAGTTTTGCAAACTGCAGTTATAAGTAGTTTTGTTAAGTTTGTACCACATCTCATGAATAAAAATAGCACACACTGCATACTGAGCTCTGCAAACTGGCAAAAAGTAGAAACAGGCAAAGGAACATTTATTGTCATTTAGTCTTGTCAAAGCAAAATGGATTAAAGCCTTGTCCAGAGAAGGTCAACAGATAGTCAGCATCCGATGGCTCTCAGAATCAAGCCCTTACACTTTCGCCAAGTTGCTAGATATTTCAATCAAGGGGATTTACACACTGATGAGCAGCTGAATATAAACACTCTCTCTCTTAGTCTCCCTTGTGCAGTAAACAGATCCCAGGAGTATGCATGTATTTAAAAATTGGTGTACTAAGCAGATCCCACAAACAACAAGCAAATGGAAAATGTTTGGTTAAGATATGCAGCACTGACTTTTGCTGGGTGATGGACTAATGCTTCCATGTCCGCTCACCTCTTACATTGCCTCAGATCTTTAGCTGGCCCCGATTCTCAATCTGAACTATGTATCCAGATCATCAAAAAAGACATCTCATCCTACATGTCTTAACTGATGTGCAAACCAACTAGCACCAAGCTACAAATCAACCTCTTCCTTGGCCTTTCCTTTGTGGACTTCCAAAATGGAGACAGAGAGCTGGAGAACAAATGGCAAAACTGAAAGTGTATTCCACTGTGAGAGTCATTGCTCAGGTAACAGGTTTCTACCTGGAATTAGCACCCAATGGTCACAAGCACTCTGGTTTTTCCCTCCTGGTGGACTGAATGTAGTGCTTTTCACAGGTTTTGTCCTTCCAACAAATGGAGGTTACAGCAGTTTGAGAACCACAGAGGAGAAAACAGAAAAGCCATCACAAAAACCTGAGAGCCAACAGTTTATATGAGCAATTGCTTAAGTCACTGAGATGCTCTCTGTATGCATTTCTAATGCACTCATTACCATAATAGCACCAAAACAATTTCTTTTCTTCCTTTCTTTTTACTGTTACAGAAATAATTTATTTAAAATAGGAGCTACATCAGCCAATTTCATATAAGATATTACCCCTGCTTACAAATGTTACCTATTTGGGCAAGCAAGATCTGTAATTTAGAAAAGATTGATCTTCAGAGGATCACAGCTCCAACCACAACATTACTACATACAGAAGAACAAAACCCAGCTATTTTCTGCAATGAGGAGCTGTACCCTATGGCAGATCAGCTCAACATGCGTTAACTGAAACTCCAGAATAAACATTTTCTAAGGTTTCCACAAAGATGAATATTTTGAACTAGTACTGTATGTCCAGATCACCTCTTTCTGACTTGGTGCAGGAAAAGTATTTTCCTACCAAGATGGGATACATGCCTAGTGAGAAAGGAAGAATATACTTTGTCTTTAAAATATAGCTGGGCTAAGGAAATTAAGCCTAGTTTAAAATATCATAAAAGCAGTCCCTGATTGTTAAAATACACTCAGAGAGACAGAGTGGGAAGGCATTTCAAGTGAGTTGCCTTATGATTCTCTTCTCTGCTCAGTCTACTCAATACTTTCATTTACATAGAGCTGTAAAATGGTTAATGACAAGCTATAGGGGTGGCAAAAGCTGTGGAAGATCAGACCAAATTTTAAAATGATCTGGTGATGTAGTTGTCCAGAATCAAGAAGATTAATTTAGCCTGTCTTTGCCTCACATGCAATGTGAAGGGTTTATTCCTGGCAAGCTATTACGGAACAAATCAATGGGGATAACAATCAGCCAGACAGCTGTGTGTTGGTGAAAGAGGAGGGCTTATAGGGGTCACAAACTGGTACGGATGCAGCAATCTAGTGCTGCAGAAGGAAGACAACTTTCATTCTGGGAAGCATTACAGAAATGGGGTGTGCTATAAGACAGAGAAGATATTTCTTCTGTCATGAGGAGTGCTGGTGAAGGGTTACCTGGAGCACTGCATCCAGACCTGGATTCTGCACTTGAAGATAAGTCAGAGAAAATAAAAGGAAATGTGAGCAGTAAGAGCAGTAAGAGGTCTGGAAAAGAAAATCTACAGAGGAAAAAAAAAAAGAAGACAAGGGTTGTTCAGCTTAGAAAGCGACGACTGAGAAAGAAACAGAAATCTTCCATCTTCACAAAGATTGTTATAAGTTGTTCTTGCTAACTTCACTGTATGTAGGGCAGATACCAGGGAAGACTTCTTAGTGAAGAGGGTAGAGAGAGGGTAGTACGGTGACGCTGGGAGATTATGAAATCTCTATCAGTGCAGGACGCTCAGGTTACGTCAATATTGGCAATTCAGCAATACTACAACATAGGCCCGGGCACTCAGTCGTCCTCCCTGCAAAACCACCAGTTGTTCTGGGTCCATCAGCACTCCCCAAACAGTTCCTGGGTGTGAGCTGGCAGTTCACATGGGCCAGGACCACTTCCAACAGACAGGCTCAATGGGAGCATCCTTCACAGCAAGGTAGGAGAGCTTCAAAGTGTATTTCCCTGGGCCATTTGGTCTCGGGATCAAAGAACTGTGCTAGGCACATTTAATGTATTAGTACTGCAGTCCACCAGTAAAAGTCTGTGGGAAGGTAAACCCATCTCCACAGCACAAGGGGTTAGGAAATACTGTAATGCCTTCTCTAGCCCTATGTGCTTGCAGTCCTGTGTTACGTTTACTAATGACCTCTGCTGGAATATGCAGAAAACTTTGGGCTACAGTACAATCCCAGTTAAATCCATTCTTCAGGATCCTTATAAAGAGGCAGTGAGGCTGACCTTAAAGCAAACAACACAAAGAGAAAAAAAGCTTTTTTCCCCTTCCCTGAGTGGTTTGTCTTGGAGATAACTCAGTAGAAATAGAAAAAGCAGTCTAATATAAATCAAGTCCAACATCTCAGCTGGAGATAAACAACTTTTATCAACTAGAAGATGCAGAACTCAATTTATTGTTATATGGCATCACAGGAACAAGCATTAGCAAACAGTGCAAGTATATTGCCCTTCATCATTTAGGAATTCAGAGGGGGCTGGAGGCTCCATGCTGCAGCACGGCTCTCAGACAGCCTCTCTGCACCAGCTGTGGGCCTAACTTTATCATGCTTTACAAACAAAGAAAATGTCTATAACGCAGTCACTGCTCCAACTGTGCTGTGATTGATAGCAGCTTAGCTACAGCAGCAAGGAACTCAGCGTGGGCTACAGATCCTCCCGAAAGGGGTGGCTTGCTCAGTCTGCATAAGCACAGCGTTGCCCCAGCTGGATTCCTGCTGTTGTGCAAGGCAGTTAGCCTAAACCCAGCCTCGACAGGTCTTTGCTGCAACTCCAGTGTAGGTACGGCCAAAGAAGTGTCTCAGATGGCTGGTTGAGCTGTTGGGAAACAGTCTCTGTGGTTCCTACACAGCTTTCTTCATGAAGGCTCAGCATCAAGAGGCACCTCTCGTATATACACCAGGAAATATTTCAGCATGAAGTCAAGATTTCATTGGAAACTCCTCACTACCACCACCCTTCCCGCACACACCAAAGTCCTACATCATTTCTCCCATCACATCTTGGCATCCTATTCTTCTGGGACGTAGTAGAAAGGGTGAGAAGATGTAGCCACGCAGGTGTCAGGAAGGTGTCATCAGGTGACTCAGAAAGTGGACAACAGGCTTACGAACCTGTCCACTAATAATGAGCAAAAAAAGAAATCTTCAACTTGCTGTGAGAAAAGGAGCAGAATGCTGAGTGGCAAGGGCCAGCGTATCAAAATGGGGAAATCTTGTGGAAAGTGAGTATTTTCCTCCTGTGACCTTCCTTCCCCTGCTCCTTGCCATATTCATAGTGGGGCTCAGGTCAGGCACATTCAGTTAAGATACCTAGTCTGACTGATAAAAAAGTACAGATGAAGGCAGTAGATTTAGTGAAGAAAAAAACCAGATGATGAAGAGCCCCAAATTCTTGAAATCTAGCAGTAGCAGGAGAGTAATAAAGATAGTTCAGTAAAATGTATTTTGTGAACCCAGGATACAGTTTAAAAATAAAGAGGAGACAATCTGAGTTACTCAGAGCAAAGCAGCTTTAAAATAAACCTAGGTATTCAAATCTGCTTCTGAGGAGGAAGATGACTTTGAGGAATGCTTGAAGGACCTTACCCACTGTCAAGCCTCAGTCTATTCCCTTGCAATGCCACACCATTTGGTCTAAGTCACCTGAGAGAAAAAAACTGGTGGGTGTATAATTTTTTTCCTATTCCTCCCGGGCAGTCTGCTGCATAGCTTGAAATCTGTATTTTTGTAGCAAATAATTAAATACATTGACCCCCTCGAGCCCCAGCATATAGGAGGAACACACAGTACACTGCAGGACTGTTAAGTCACCTCTGAGTCATCACATCTAGACCCCTGCTATCTGCAGCAATCACGCCACATAAACCAATTCATAAATCTATCTTGTTCCATATTAAAAATGCTGTGGACGTTTGCCCAATTTCTAAGCCTTTTTAAGCTCTATTCTGAAAGATGGAAACTTTCTTCAAAGTCGCATCTTAAATTTATTCACAGACAGCTGTACCCTTCGGTTTTGTGGCATGGGGACCCTTTATCTTAGCTCTTCACTCTGTCCAGCACTAACCCCCAGCTCCAGTCTGCACAAAACCAGCCTTTCTAGCCCCATCCAAATTTTGCTTTGCCAGAGTGAGCAAGCCAAGCTCTTTCCAGTCTCCCCCAAGATGACAGAAAGTCTCTGACCCTCTGAGTGACATTTCTCTGCACTTACGGCAGCTGGAATCCACTGTTTCATTGTTTTCTTTTAAACTGGGTGACCAGAGTTGCCATCAGTTTTCCAGAGATACTGTAACAGCAGTTTGTACAATGGGTTAATACTTGCTTATCTGCAATAGAAATATTTAATCGGGTAGGTTTTAGCCTTGTATTTACTTTCTTCATTACAGTATCTCACTGAATGTGATTCACCATCACTTGCATGTTTCTTCTTCTCTCCTTTGATAAATATCTAGGTTATAATGGTAGTTATTGCTATTAGTCCCTATTAAATTTTCTCCCACTTCTGTAATTCCAATCTAAAGGTTCAGCCAAGATCCTTTTATTTGATATTCAAATCCTCATTTGCAATGATGATACTGCTAACCTTTTCATTAGCAGCAGTTTTCATTACCACACAATTTCCTTTTCCCACTGAATTCATTTATAAAAACACTAAATACTCAAACTTAATCATATATGATGTATTTTTAAATCCGAGATGTAATATTGCATTTTCATGTTTAAAAACAGATATCCTAGGTAGTTACAGTACAATCCAGCATACCTTAAACTGTCTTATTCTATTTTTCACTTGCCGCTGTATCTGATTATTTTAATAAATATCTTGCTTTCTGATACATGGAGGCTTTGTGAATGACAGCAGCACGTAAACCTTCATTTTGAAAAAAACTGAGGAAGTTCAGTAACTTCACAAACCTTTCTACCCTAGATTGATTTGGGGATATTTTTAGTCTGCTGTATTGAACTGTTCAGTAGCAACAGAGTTACTGTTTTATTGGGGTTTTATTTATAAATGTAGAACCAAGCACAACCTTTATCATAAGCAAGCTGCTATCTTAATAAAAAAATGACCTGAAGCTTGCTTATGGTCTGAGCTTTGCCTTTATGCCTGAGGTTAGGTACCTAGACCTGTATTTAGATCCCTAAATAAGAGTGGCCTGAAGCACCGTATAACTCCAACGGCTGTTGATGTGACTGCAGGTCCCAGTTATTAGGTTTCCTGTCCTTTCACAGGACAGGAAGATTTCATTTTGGCGAGAGCTGAAGATTGCCGGTGTTTCCATGCTCTGTGGCTCCTTGCAAATCATTTTCTCGCTCTCTCCTTTTCATTCTCTTTTGGAGATGGGTTAGGCAAGAGGGCGACGGTGTTTTAATGCCCAGTGCCGTGACGACAGGCAGACAGCTATGGGCTGTTCTGAGGCTGGATGATTCATGTCCACGGAACAGAACAAGGCTAGAGACAGCACGTTGCCCTCAAAATTAAACCTCTATTGGCACACCCCAAACCGGTGCAGAATGAGAAAGACCGAAGTGCTTGCTCATGTCTCTGCCTTCTCTAAGGTCATAAGGGTTTGCCTGATTATGTTGGATTCGTTTCAGTTTGTGTTTAACAGCTGAGATGTGCTAGGCTTTCAGAGCTCCATATTTTAAAACACTTCCCTGCTCTGTCCCCAGAAAAACCTCCGAGACATCCTTTTTCAAGCAGGACTGTAAACATGGGGATCTCATCCCATAAGATTAGCTTCCAGCCAAACCAGAAGCTAGCCTGGGACTTCAGAGCTAACGAGCAGCCTCTGTGAGTTTCTTGTGCTAATTTGCTCTTTCTGTTTTGAGCAGCATTTTAAGACTAAGCTCAGCCAGAGTCTGGTGGGTGGTGGGAACAGCAACACGCTCTTTCCGCTCTTTGTTTCAAGGTGCCCCAAATCTGCTGACTAAAAATTTCCTTGCGAGGTACTTCGGGTATCACTCTAAAGTAGAAATAGCAAAGTTTAGGAGCGTATAGAAAGTTAAAGTGGCAGCAGAAATCAGTGGGCTGCATGTGGAAGTAAACTTCCTATCAATGATTGTGTGCATCACTGAAGGGGTGTCCAGAGCCAGGTGGAGAAAAGAGAAAACAGTGTAAATGGCAGGAAAGGGGAAAGAGAGGCTGGAAGAGATACACAGTGAAACCCTGGAAGATTAGCGCTCTGTTATGAAGAATCCAGTGACTCTCAAATGAAGAGTCTCCACAGCCATAATCAAAGTACACCCTTAGCCTCCCCTGTCCTTGCTAGATTAAGCTAGCAATTGTGAGCAGCCGGACGGCAAGCCAGTAGGAATCCCCCGGCAATGCACTGGAATAAAATCGGTCAAACGGTTTTGGAGGCAAGTACCACAAACAATGCACCCGATGGTGTGCACACTGGGATGGCCAAGGCCTGCCCCGAGCACTCCCGAACTTGGGAGAGCCCTGGGAACTGGAAAAGCCCGAAGACCTGGGGGAGCTCTGCGTTGCAGCCATACGAAGGACAGAAGGAAACGAGAGGCAAGAAAATCTTACCTGCCGTTTCCCGTTATGATTGTCCTGCACGGGCTGCACTGAGCACACCACATCTAAGTCTCAGCACTAAAAAAGAACAAGGGTAGGAAAAGATAGGGGAAGGTTGCATTTCTCAGTAAAAAGAGAAGAAAGTCACAGCTGACAAGAAGACTCTCTGCAGTGTGAAGTATATTTTTCAGTACCTTACATGTCCAAATGTTGACAATCTATCATCAGCCATGGACAGCATTCTCAGATTGTGCTGCTCAGAGCCTAATTTTCACCAGCAAATCTCACCTCTGCTAGCTGCTTTCAGTGGCGTCTGCGTTGGGAGGAATAAAAAGCTCTGCAGAGAAGCATTATTTTAGGTTTATGCTATTCTCACAGGAATATCCTTTTTCTTTTTCAATTACAAAATAAATAGCTTTATGAAGCTTTTAACTAAAACTAACTTTAGAAAAGAGGGAAAAGTATACACACACACACACAGACAAGTATGTATATATTTTATTTGTCTTGGCTTGAGGTTTTCAGTCGTGCATATTAGGATATATTATGGCTGACTAATAGACTAAAACTCAGAATATTGAACAGAAATAATTTTGTCTGTATGTCAAAGGTATGAGCCTGTAAATTTAATTACAGAAACAGTGAAGGTTTATACAAGCAGTAAAAGACTAACAAAACAATAACATGCTGAAAAGCCCCAAATTTCTCCAGCAAAATCATGATGTCAGACTTTCTCAGTGTGCGTATCTATGTACCACGTCTTGTTTGCTTTATTCAGACTGAATTTGTAACTGCTTGCTTACAAAGTAATGCAAACACCAAGTAAATTAGACCATCAGGATTTTACCGTATGACTCTGTGGTGTTATGACAAATCTAAAACTAAATGCACCCTACCTGGTGCTTTTCTTTTTTTTTTTTTTTTGCTTTTTTGTTTTTTTTTGGCTTCTCCCTGGTCTGCCTAACTGCGAACAGCAATGCCACGTATTTGGTGCCGCTGCAATGCCCTCTTGGACAGCTTCCCGCTGCCGGGGCCCCGACACATCCTCTTCTGCCCCGGCGCTGATCTGCGAGGACGCAGCTCAGCCAAGAGCCATGGTGCTGGTCCCTCAGCACTGTGGTGACGCAGCCCCTTTGCTTTCAAATCAGAGCTGACCCGCTAGTGCTGCCTCTGAAAAGAGAAGTATGTGCATCTCGCATGCTGTCGTGTCTCTTCCCACCTTCCCACTGCCCACGGGGCTGGGCGAGGGCAGGAGTTTGCTTGGGCACCGGTGAAGTAACGGCACTGGAGACCTCGGTCTTGGCTGAGCCTCTGTGTGTTGCTGGAATACAAAGATTGACAAGCAGTATACCCAAAAGCTATGCCAACAGCTCTGGTTTCTGGCTAGTTAGGTTTGATGCTTTGCTATGAAACAAGCACGTGTCATTTATGCATGCTATTTAGTACACAGACCTATAAAAACCACAGAGGTTACTGGGCAGGCCCTGGGCATTCACTGTTTCAGCTGGTGAGTAGGATCTGGTCCAGAACTAAAACCCAGGGAAGAGTGTGAAATCAAAGTCACATAGCCATGTGTCACCTTACAGGAGAGGTTTGGACATGAGCACAACTAAGATGTATCAGGAGCTTATCATAAATATTTATGTAGTGTTGCAGAAATGCCAGGTGTCTTACAATGAGCAAAGTGTGCCAAACGAAGAGCCTTTGAAGAGCTAACCTCCAAACGGTGTAAACCAGAACAAAACTACCTCTGGAGCTGGGATATGGCACCTGTCTCCCTGAAGTGGAAATTAGCACAGCAGGCAGGATAAGTCCGTGTACTAGAATCTCATGGGTATGTTAGAAACTACCTGGATTTACCATATCAGTGCCTTGCCCAGTGCCCACTGGAAAGCCAGGCTTTGGATCCAGGGCAGCAAGTCAGAAACAAGATCAGCTTCATAAAGAGATGGGGTTGAACTCATTTTTGTTCAGCATTTTCCAGGTGAAGATTTAATGCAGATTCATGTAAGAGGAAACACAGAGAACAAAACATCTCTGAACCATGCTGGAGATTTACCTCTCCTTACATCCTCTCTCCCCTGTCCCTAGGTAAACTGAATTTAATGCTTCCTCCCCAGCAAGACAATCTGTTATGAAGACATTAAGAGTGTAAATAACCTTTTTTTTTTCTTTTTAAGAAGGAATATTATAAACAATATTCCATCAGAACAAGCAAAAATGCTATCAAACCTAGCAATTCATCAGCATGCTGACCTGTTAAAGAGAACTCAGCCCAAGAAGTTTACTTTGGAAACACATGGGTAATAGTACCCAGGAACTATTTTCCCCTCATGGTTTTATGGCAAGCTATAGCAGGCACCTCTCCAACTAAGTTAAAAACCTGTAGAGATTTTGTTGAGGGCAGTTTTGATAGGATTTAAAGCTGACTGTATCTCACCTATGAGTCTGGGGGGGTTAGTTTTGGGTTGGTTTTTTTTAACACACAAAATTTCGCTCAGTTTGAAGTATTTTCTTCCCTGTTTTTTGCCTGTTTCATCTGCAGAGTGATAAAAAAAAACAGCTTGTTTTGTATATGCCATCAGTGATGTGCAAGTGTGATATACCGCTGTGGTACTGCCCCAAGATAATGTGCTGCTAACTGGGTACCTCTGTGTCACTGTCATCCCTTGTTACTCAGCAGAATCACCTGAGCTGAAGCAACTGTTCCTAATAGGAAATTCGTCTGTATTCTTGTCTTATTTCAGTAACATACAACCAGTTTTTCATAACCTCCCTACAATACTGCAGAATGACATTTACTGGTTTGGTAAATGTATTTTAGAGCCTTAGAGGAAGTAACACTAGCTACTTTAAATAGCAGTTGGGTCTTAATGCCCCAGAGAAGTTGTCTTTGCATAAAAGACATCTAGCTTTTTCAGTAAAATTAGTTCAGCTATTTTATTTTCGCTATGCTGAGTACACCTTTCCCATCGCTTTGTCACCATGGTGAGTAAATGTGATGCTATCCAGCTTTTCCACTTCAGGTATGTCTAGGCTTCACCATGAGGTAATCTATGAGAATATAAGTGGAAAAGCTGAGTAAGTCTGTGGTGCAGTGTGGACAGACCCCGTATCAGTTCAGCTAGCGGTCATTTCATTAGTCATATTCCTAAGAAACTCATGAGAACGTTCTCATTTCTTTACATGACTTAGCTTAGGTATTTGTAAGTCATGGAGGCACTGTTCAGAGAAGACTAAGGGTGGGATCTATCTCACTTAGGTCTCAAAAAGTCAGTTGTCAAACTCTCAGCTATTTACCTTGCCTCTCGTTATAGGCAACTGGGAGAAGCAGGCACATCGAGGGAGAAATTCATCTCCTCTGGAGGTAGGTTGTTAAGTAGGTCAGAGAGATTGCATGTGTGGGTTGCTCTCCAATAAATGCAGTGGAAGCCTAGAGCAATCAGTGGAGAATTAGACAACTAAACCTTAAATATCTGTACCGAGATGGAAATAAACTTGCCCAATATTTCTCTGTCAACGCTAAATAGCTGCTACAAGGAAAGTTGTGCTCTTGGTCATAGTTTCATGACTTGGCTTGTAAAACATGCCCTGCTCCAGGGTGTCCTATCTCCCCAGACGCTCCTCAGTGTTACGGTGTACAAGTAGGTCAGCCGTCTTGTTAACGTTATACCACTCCAGTGATAAACCTTTTGTTTCTGCAAAAACAATGCCTAAATGTTACTTCCCTAGCATCTGTTTGGCCGTGATAGCATGAGCATGGCTTGCAGTATAATATTAGTCCTTTTTAAATAGATCCATTAATTTATTCCCTGTGCAGGAAACCTTTGTAGAGATTCACTGCTGGAAGAAAATAATAGTTGTGTAAAGGACAAATGCTTCTAAAAGGGCAGCTTGTTTCCATCCACATGCTGCCCGTAATACCTGTGCTGCTTTTTCTGTTTTATAACATAAGCATTACATAAAGTAAATGTAAACTGTGAGGATTGATGGGACTTTTTGGTGTTATTTTTATAACATTTTTCCAAATGAGACTGTTTTTATGTTTTGTAAATTAAGTAGAAGGGTGAGACAGAAACAATTTGGGGTCTCAAAGATCAACACAGAAGAGACAAATCATTTTACACTGGTTTCTGTATCTAACGGCTCCATATGTTTGGATACAGTGATCCTAATTATGGTTTTGTCTTTATTTCTCACCCTTACTTGAAAACAATGGCAAAGGCCATTATTGTACCCAAGTACGAGAACTTGGGTACTACAATAGTGGTGCTCTACTCAACATTTTTCAAGATATGAAGCAGCAATATATAGCCCATCCTCTAAGGAAAAATTGATATTGTAATTATTAATCTTCTGCCTTAATTTCACCTTACACTGCAAAGATCAGCTACATTTTCTTCTTTGCAAAATAAATTCTGAGAATAGATATGGTTTCTGATCGCAACTTGAAACTTCTTCTGTAAAAGATCTCAGTCAGATTTACAAGAGTCAGTCATTTATGGAAACATTTGGGAAAAATACACAATAGTTCAAAGTCATTTTGAAAAAATAAATTTTCAAGAACAGTGTTTTTCCTGAGGTTAATAGCAAGGGAGTGTTGTGGATGGAGTCATGCCCTTCACTTGTAAGAGAGAAGCAACAATATACTTTATTGCTATAACAACGTTCAACGGTAAATGTGACAGTGGCTTAACAAGCTTCAATGGCAAGGTACACTTGATTATTTACTGCATAGAGGACAGGGTCAGACAAAACTGTCAGGGAGACCCTCCTGTTGAGTCAGGAGGTTCAGGAAAGAACCCCTTGTGTTCTGAACTCCTTCTCAGAGCGGAGTCTAGGTGCAACTGGTCCAGACTTAGTCCCAGACTTGGTCAGCGGTTTACGTCTGAAAGATTATATATGTGCAATCAATCCTTTCTATCACTTAGCTAAGATTTCAGAGTTTAGCATGCCATTAATGACTTACCAAGAATCTGTTGCAGCAAGGACTCTCTCAACCTCAAGGAGCAACCTTGAGAGGCATCCCTGCTCAAGGGGAGATCCTGGCACACAGCCCACCGCCATGCAGGAGAGCTCAAGGGGCCCTGGGCTGTCCACTATTAATGGAGTAATATAATTGACTTATAGTCATATTTGCATACCAGCAAGACATCTGGGTCACCGTTCCAGACAGCCCTTGGCTACCATGTTGCCATCCATCCCCCAAAGTCCAGAGTAAGCTGGATACAGCCATCACAACCCGCGCTGGTGCCTACGGGTGAAGCCGGGGAGGGGAGGGAGCACAGCTTGATGTTTTCAGTTCAACAGGACCAGCTGGCCATTTTCTCTTGTATTAAGTGAATTGTGGTCATACCGCAGACATGAAGACTGCACACAGCAGTTATCGCCACTTCCCTGCTGCGTGTCAGTCAGTATACATTTCTAGATTTTGCTCGATCAACAATATTATTCCCTCGGATTGTTGTTTTTTAAGCTCAGATTTGAAAAGCCTGTGTTGATCTAGCAAAAAAAGCTGACTTGGCAGCCTGAGCATCTCTAACTGAAAGTTTGAAGATGTTACTTTTTCTGTATTTTGTAATATTAAGTATATTCATTTCAAGTTCTTAATTTAAAAAGACATTGTTAACATTTTTCTCTCTTGTGATATCAGTGGCAGTATCTCAGTAAAATAAATTTTAAAATGTATTTGAAGAATTTCTCTAGACTTTTCTGAGAATTTGGATATCAGTCCAAACCTAGGAAATCACACTTTACAGTATGTTAGACACCAGCTAAGTGGCACATGAACAAGACTGGTTAAGATCTGGTTTTCAGTGATATCTTTATGGTATCACCAAGGTCATGGTACAGTAGTACAGATATGAAGGAGACCAGATGTCCACCTGACCCTTATAGACCAAGAAAGTACTCCTCACAAAAATGCAATTGGTTAATATTATTCTATAATAAGGATTAAGTTGGACCTAAGTATTTTTCCCATATATTGCTCTTTTTAAAATGAAAAAATCTGAAATTGCTGAAATGATTTATCATGCAAAAGGCAATATGGCTTTTGCGTTGTTTTATTTATTGTGTTCCTTGGGCATAAAAAAAGAGTTAGATTTGAAAGATCATCTTGATATATAAATCACAACCTGTTTTGAAATTCATGAGTGCAGTAGTTTTCATGCCCGTGAAATTCAGACTAGATACCAAAGTGCCTGGACTTCACTGGGAAGAGAGAATCAATGCTCACTTTCTTCAATCTACTTTTCTATGTTCATGTCTCATAAAGATACCTCCACAGGGCAGAACTGGGATAATCTGTCAACAGCCAGAGCAGGGGGATCGCAAATGGACCCTAAACAGGCAAATAATTACAGGCAAGCTGCACCTTTGACCTCTCTGCTTCACTCCATGTCCAAATTTCCATCTCCTGATCATCAGAGCAGAAGCCTGGGACCCCTGGCCAGCCAGGAACCCTGTTAACCAACTTGTCTCCACCATGGTCCAACCTATGGCCAAGCTCCCTCCTGTGGCATTTCCCTGTGACTCTGACAAGCTGTGACTCTCCTCCCCTCTCCCTGTGCTGAGATAAGCCATGGTTTTGATTCCACATCAGCAAAGGTGTCTTTCCGGTAGGTCTTTGGTTGGATACTTCACTTAACAACTGTTGATAGCCATTGAGTTTAAACATGAAAACCAAAGCTAAGGCTGATGTAAGATTTTCTTGGCAAAACCACATCCAACTCCAAAGTTGTCCACACATAAAACAATCCATAGTGTTGTTCTAACACCACCCACAGTTCACAGTACCCACCTTCTAGAGGAACACCAATTCCAGTAAAGCCTTATTATTATTGTCTAAATAAATTCTTTCTCTACAGCAGAAAACTTTTTCCGATCTCTTCTGCACATTGTCTTTAAATCATACAGACCTTCCTCCACCTTCCCAGTCTGATCTTAAACTTAAAATGATTGATGGTGTTGTTCTGGTGACAAATACTACAGTAATGAGCCAGGGCATGGATATTTTTCAAGTTGAAAACCAGAAGAGAATCATTAGATCCATGATAAATCAATGATTTGAACAAAAACACAATCATGAATGAAAAGAAAGAAACAGAAGACAGTCCATCAATCTTAGTGACTGACAGCAGAATTAGGATATAGGTACAAACTATGTATTTTATTGTTTTTCTATTTTGTTATCTTATGAGAATGCAGTGTGCTTAAGCAATGTGTCATTATCTTTCAGCAATATATTGTAGCAAACCACCATGAAGGAGAGGAATCTATCCTCAGACAGGAGATGGGAAGTAGCAACTAGTGAATATATTCTCAGTGTTTCAGATCAAATGTGGTAGAAAACTCAGGTGAGTAACAGAACTGGCCAAATATGGATATTTGTTCATATTTGAAGCAGCTGTTGTCCCGCTCAACCATCATTCTTATTTGTGAGCATTCACAGAATCAAAGTGTTTGTCTGAACAGGTATTTGGAGTATGGCTGGTCTTCATACAAATACTCTTCTTCACGCATGAGCAACGGTAATGGTTGTTATTTGCTATTCAACATCTGGACTTGTTTCAACTGCTCCAATTCTCTGATTGGGGTGCAAAAGCAGATTCCGGATGATACAGGTGATCAGAGATGATGGTGCAGACACAGAGATTGTCACTGATACCTGTCTCCTTTAGGGAGAGGGGCACAAGGGACGTTTCCTGTGAATGGAAATAGAATTATATTTTTCTACCGGTCATAAAACCTGTGATATAAAGTTAGGTTAATAAAATGAAGAACAGGTCAGAAGCTGAAGGATAAATCAATAACTCACATACATCTATTACACTGCTGTCAAGTTCTTACACCAAGAGAGGGTTTTGTTGGTTTTTCAAAGGCAAATGAGCTTCTTGCTCTCTGCAGCCAAGGCTAATGTTCCCTCTGGCAGGGCTACTGGGCAGGGCTCTCAGTCCCATAAAGGAAACCTCCATCACTTCAGCTGAGGGACTAACTTCCTTGCTTATCAATGATGATGACAGCGGGTGCACTAAAGGCTCTAGCAGAAATTAAGTGCAGATTCTTGCTGGAGCAACTGGAGCTAACGCTGCACCCAGCTGCTCTGCCCTCCCTCCAGCAAACCTTTCTGCTCCGTTAAGCTGGAGGACAGGGTATACGGCCTCAGTTCAGTCACCAGAGCGTACAGCCTGGTAGTTTAATATGGACTACTTCTTTAGATGTTTCTGCTAAGGTACCAGGCTGAAGTGGGACACCTGAGGCTCGAGCGCAGGTGCCCTCTACCCTTGCCGCAGGAGGAACAGTCTGCAGCCAAGGGGCACAGCAGGTGACAGCTTCTGTAATAGCTTATCTCCACCGTGGCTTACTTCAGCAGGGGACATACGACAGCCTCTGCTCTCAGCTTACTTCTTGCTCCTTTTGAGTCCCCTGTGCCTGGGGTTATGGAACTCGGTGAAGTAATCGAAAATGCTTCCAGTGTAAACCCGAGTATGCAGAAGGTGAGAGGACATAGTAGTTGAGCGAAGGATGGCTAAAAGCTCCCAGTTTGATACAGTCAGTCTCACAATACATTTGAGCAGCTGTCTGCACTTTGGAACAGATATATTGATACAGGCAGAACATGTAATATTAATGCACCTGAAAAGAACAGGCGAGAACTGACAGGGAAGGTAGCAAACAGTGCTGGTCATTCCTGCCCCAGAAAGAGGATCTTGACCTGGGAAAGCACAAAGAGCAGCTACTTCAGTATGATGAACTGGGGAAAGTCTTCATACAAGAAGACCCTAAAACTGCTTGCCTTGCTTACACTAGAAGAATGAAGGCTGAGAGAACAGGGATCTGCTGCATATAACACATGGTGTAAACATCAAGGTGGCACGAGGGCTGTTTAGGTGAAAGAACAAGCACAAACCGATCACAAAGAAATGGAGCCTGAAAACTAAAAGATTGTTTGGAACTTCAAGCACTTTAGGTGTCAGCAGCGTGCTCAGTCTACTGATACGTCAGGTGGCGTGTTGTCGCTTCTGCGACAGATACCGGTGTGCAGCTGGGCGCTGGAGGGAGTCCTGGGGTCCAGAAACAACCCAGTTATCTTTAGGCTGCTGGAAAGACTCAGAAGCTTATAATGGGTGTCAGGAATGCCATATCACTGGGGGATACCTGTTCTTGTAAGGTCCTTTTAAAGCCACTTTTACAGCCCTGCTCTTTGGCCAACGTCGCATGCCAAACTTACAGTACCCCAGCAGCTGCCTCATAACAATTTCCAGTGCACTGAGAAGTTAAGACTATGGTGGAGAACTAAACAGGGGGGGGGCAAATTTGGCTCTGACATTATTGCTGAATTAGGATCCCCTGATAGGTATCAATGTAATCACCCCAGACTTTCATCAATGGAAAAAGAACAAAATTTGCAGGTGTACAGTTGCAATCATTCTGATTACTGTTATGCAAGAACAATATGCAAGTGTCAAGCAACAAATACATCATGTGCCAAATTATATTCTCTGTAGCACTGCAGTGACTTCAGCGGACAAGCCCAGGGTACAACAAAATAGTGTTTGTTCTTGATATTGGTCTTGAACAAGAAGTTATTTCCAGCTACCAAAAGGGAATTTAAAATTCATTTTGGTCCTTCAGTCTTAGAAATTCCTCACAAGCAGCATTTTGGAAAGGTCTGCTTGTTTTATAGCCATTCCTTTATGAAGGATTTGATTCCAGTTTTTAAGTTATTCCATGTATCTATAGGTAGAAATCATTTGGAATCTGTGCTCTGCAGCACTCATCTGTTATTTTAATGGCCTACTTTTCAAATGCAAACATGAAACTTGAAAAGAGCTGAATTTTCTGGTAATAGGCTTAGTTTTCCCAAATGGTATTTTGATAGATACAAATTTTTGATGGAGTTAACAATACCTTATTGAAAGCAGACATTGAAATTTACATTTTCACTTATAGAGAGATTTGCTGAAGAACCATAGTTGAAGGAGGGAGTAAGCTTGCTGTACTGAACTTGTAAGTAACTAAGATACAGTAAGCCAATGAAATTATGCTCCAGGATTGGCCAAATCGAGTAGTGAATTTGATATAGTAATAAACCACAATATTAATACGTTGGGGTGATACATTAATATAATCCACAACCTAAGAAAAACAGTCTGTCAAGTTATACAAGGTTATTGGTGTTTAAAGTGGCTATTTGTAAAGATAACAAAATATGGCAGAATTACATATCTTATCTGTGTTTTATCTGCAATATTGTTCTCCAAGGCAATTCTGGTTTGTTAATTTTGAACCGATCCTGGAGCCAGAAGGTCCAAGTTGTGCTTCTGACTCCACAACTGTCCTTGACAGGAAACCATGTCATTTTAGTTCTCATGAATATCTCTTTGTAAGTGGCCACCTTTCCCCCAACCTCAAAGAAAGGCTGCCAGCCTTATTCCATGAATATACTCTTCTTGGTCTCTACATACATAATTGTTGGCTATTCGGAGACATTACAATGAAACAGGCATATTGCTGCAGAATGGCAAAATGATTTAAAGAGAAATGGCAGATCCATAAAACCAGGCTTAACCCATAGTTGAATACCTTTGATATTGCTGTTATCCACGCAAAATGCTGTTCAATAAGCCTCCTGCCTGTGCAGTAACTTGTAGGGCTGTGTACTAAGAAAAGCCGTAAAAACTATTTGAAAATCTTATTTAGGCACTGAATCTTTTAAAACTGCCTTTCTGGGCAGCAAGGTAATACCGTACTGTCAGGTTGCATTATTCCTTTGCTTTAAAAAGGAAGTAAGAAGTCAGAAGTAATCCCAGGACTGCAGGTGACTTTTTCAACTGGCACCTGCACTAAATTCTTTCCAAGTCTCTTACCAGATGTGCAAAGGTAAGCAGCATCTCAGGAGAGAACATTTGTAAGAGTTCGTTTATTAATTTATAAAGGTATTTTCCGTGGGGGGGAGGGGGGGGAGGAGTTCATTTTGTAGAATATATTTTACAATTCTTTAAAGATGTATTTTTCACATCTTTTTCAGAAGCCTGTGGGTTCAGTATTACCGTGCAATGCACTGCGAGTCTCTGCATGGTAGTTCCACACAGTGAGTGCCAGTGAAATTAAAACTAGGTTCTGCTGTATCTGGTTTTAAAGGGGATGCAATAGACATTTGCCGCCATTTAAAATCATTTCCCATTTATATTTGCCAGTATGTCTGCCATCATATTTCCCTTTTTGATCACAAAGGAACACTTTGCACCTCAGGGCCAGACCCTCAGCTGAGCTAGCCACTCAGAGGTAAATATTGGCAAGTGCTGACATTTGAAGTGCCACTGCTGGAGCAGTTATTTGACCAATACAGGTGAAACCTAACCCCTTGTACTTGGTGCTATAGTTCAGGAACCTTTCAATTATTTTAATCCCTGTGTGTCAGGGCTGCTTTGGAAGCAGTTTGCTCTGGTTTGATCTCACCAGCACACCTGCTATTACTGGCCTTGAGCATTTTGTGCAGTCCATCCCTGCTCTCCAATATCCCTGAGGCATTTCTCCTTTGCTTGGCTCAGCAAAAGGCTTCTCCCCTTCTTCACCCACCACCCATTTCAGCATTCCCCACTAGGTCCCCATTCCTCAAGTTATTCCCCTCCTCCTGAGGATCTTCTCCCAAAGCAGATGATATTGGAACAACAGTGATGTTCTTGTGTGCTCTGTGTGCAACCTTGCTTAAGATCTCTGCCCTCTGGGTTTTCCCCTCTGAAAACTGAACCTCTCCTAGTCTCATGAAGGTTAATTAATATTTGTACAGTACGTTATCCTTAACTAGCACAGTGGAAGTGCCAAGTAGTATTAAATAGTGAGCAATCCTGCCCTGGTGAGGCACAAAGTAACCATTTGTTAGATCTTTTCCCAATAAGATAGATTTTTTTCCTCTTTTATCTAGTGAATGAAATGGAAATGCCCTCTTAAAACTCCTGTTTCTCCTAGGAGAAACCCCAAATGTGTCAGCTAGCTACCAGCACCGAGGCCAGGAAAGGTCTCCAAATAAAGAAGCGTCAGTAATTAAAAGCCCCTTCATCATTCCCCTTGCAGCATGTTGGTAGGGGAAGTGGAGCAAGCGCTTCTCAAGCCCAACCCCAGGTCATGGGGTGGCACAGTAGACTCGAAGTTCTAGGAGCTGGGCCTGAAACTCCTGCCTGGAGCAAGAAGTGCGGGGTGTGAAACACGCTGGGGACTGAGCTGGGGCTTGCCTGGGACATACCCCACAGCATGAGTAGCTGCCCCAAGGAGACCTACCAAATTACATTCCCTCGCAATCCTTCCACTACCTCCCCAGCAGAGAAACCGTGTGTTCCTCATGTTAAAGCCAACTCACAGCAGCTTCATTTACGTGCTGCCTCTTTCTGCAGGTACCTGACTTCAACTCCCTGCTCAGCAGCCATCTAATCCTGCAGGCATCTGGCATCTGCAAACGCAACATTGACGTTTACCTGTTTCCCCAAGCACCTCTGGAGTTGACACTAGAATTACTTCAGCCTTATCTAACGACTGCTTGGCGCTGGCAAAGGGGTGAGCAGCCCCTCGCTCGCTCCATCCTTCGTGATTGGTTTCAGCATCCAAATCCAGGGTGGGTGGAGGACTATGAATCTTTATTAAGGATTGATACAGCACTGCAGCCTGCTGTAAGGGAATTAGACTCCCAAAAGGAGCGTGAGTTCAGGCTTGCCTCTTCTTTCCACATTTCCTACTTATTAGCTTTGTCACTGCTCTGAGAAGGCTGGCCTCCCTCCATCCCACTATGAGCAGTCTTGTTCTTCCCCTGAATTTCATAGAAACCCTGGACACCTGCAATGGTGGAAAAGCCGAATGACACTGTGCTACCATAAGACGTTGTTGTGACTGAGCTAGAACATTTTCTGCTTCTGTGCTAGCATTTACACAGCTAGCCTGTACCACGCTCACAGCCCGTTTGGATAACCCACCCCAGGAGCTGTGCGATGCCTGAGAGGTGAGCGGGGTTAAAAGACCTTTGCTGTGATACCTCAGCTTGCAGCCGTGCAGCTTTGTTCAGCCTGGTAGTACCTTGTAGGCAGCAATAGGAAACTGCAAACACAGGTTAGTAGCTGGCTGGCTACCACAGCCACTGAGAGTCAAAGGATTTTTGCCCAGGAAGGCAACACTGATAGTGGCAGTTGTGTTTGCTCAATTGCTTGGAGAAATCTGGCACTAGTTTTGGACAGGAGCCCAGAGAGAATCTTTTTAATGAGTTGTAACTTGCAATATTTCCGATCCGTGGATGAAAGAACATCCTTTACAGGGAGTAATTGTTACCAATTGTTTTCCAAGAAATGTGTTTGTTACAGTAAAGTCTGTCAAAAACCCAGGACCTTCCAACCTCTGCAGCTTTGAGCCTCATTATCAAGGGGAGATTTGCTGAGGTGCCTCCTCAAGAACTGGGGCATGCCAGCCTACGGTTCTCCCAGGAATTATATTCAATCATCTCTCCCCTTCTTTCAGTTTTAAACTTGGCTGTTGGCCTGGAGTACTTCTCCTTCCTTCTCCCTTTCACATTTTCTAAATCCTCAGTCCAAACAGATTTAAGCGAACCTTATGCTTTGAAAGAAAAGCGATTGTCTCCAAGTCAACTCTGAGGTCACCATGCGGCAGACTATATACTGAGCTGTCTGTCAGACACGGCGTAAGGGCTTTGCGTGATCCCTTTTACTTCATGAACTCTATCAGGTGGCCTTGGGGCTTGCCAAGGCTGGTGCTTTGTACACATTTGTGCCACTGATACTCGCAGCTGGAGGTCGTCAGCTCACAGGTTTAATGGGAGCGCAGCGTCACAGCCTGGTCTTGGCTGTGATTTGTAGCAGGGATCGTCCCAAGGGACCTGGCCCCACGGGCAGGGTGAGCCATCCCATTCCTGCCCTGGACCTGTCTCTCTGCCTGTGAGTGCATGGGAAGCCTCTCAAACCATCAGAAATCCAGCCATGCTGGTACAGGCCTGTATGTTTGCTTAGTTTATGAAATAGCATCATTATATTATCTCCTCTCATTTTCAAGCTTCTCCGACATAAATATCTGCTGAAGATGGTATTGTGCTTGCTGTACCTCCTTTGCTATTCTTTCCCAGTAAGATCTGCAAAAAATCCTTTTTGTGTACATTTTTTGCCAGTTTGGTAACTGGATTGTTAGCCAGTGTCAATCATCCTTAATAGACATCTGTCTTTTCTTTTGTTCCTCCACCTTCATGGGTGCTCCCAGGAGAGCTGTATATATTCGACAGACAACCAGTAGAGCAGCACACAACAAAGCAGCCATACACAGCATATAGACCACCAGAGAAAATAAGAGAATAGATTTACTTTCGCCTCTACCTTTAAACAAGAATTTGCCTGGAATAAATGAGTGTTCATTTAGCTACACTGCCAAGAATATGTAAAACATCTTCAATGCATCCAGTCTTTCCCTGCTTTGCCAAGGTGGAACATCCATTTCTGGTTCTAGGTGATAATGATCTTCGCCCTTGACCAGGTTTATCCTGAGTCACTTGCTATTTTCTGCTGTTTGCATACAAACAGTGGAAAGCACTGGACTCAAAGCACACATGAAGGTTCTCTTCAAAATAAACTTTTGTGCCTGTCCTTTCCTCTACAGTACCTTTTCCTAGGATTAACCCTTTTTTCCCTGAATCAGACATCTGCACTGCACATTTTTGAGCTCTTAGTAGTTTCAATGACCCACATTCTAGTATAGTATGGGCACCCTTACTAATCCAGAGACTTTTCCAATGGCAAATAATTATTTTTTTATCCTACACATACACACACACACATACAAGAAAGTATATTGAAAAGAATGGCTGTCCCAATAGATCCACAAACTGCATGGACAAGCAGCCAGTAGAAAACCAACCAACTGAACAAACAAAACCAGAGTAAGTTCTTGGTCTATAATATACTTTCATTTGTAAATGTTGAAGTCATTGTCTACATTTCAACTACTCTGTCTGATAGAATAGGATCTGGCAAGAGTCTTTCTCTGAGTTATAGCAGAGTCTAACCCTGTTCACTTACTATGAAAACTTTGCCTACTTTATGGTGCTCTACAAAAAGGATTTTGGCCACCAAATAAACACATTCCTTGTGTATACATAAGTTCATATTTGACTTTGCACGCAGAAATCTGAACCTCATGGAGCTCTTCGTATGCAAAACAGTTAACAATCTTTCATGGGCTGAAATAAATCCGCATGTACACAAAGACTCAGATAGTTCCCATTTGAAAAGAGGAGAGCTGTAAGAATCCTGCTTTTAAGGGTAATTTTGTTCTCATTCATTAAAAGTAACTGAGACTGGAAGAGGGCACGTTCATCTGGAAATCATCTTCCTGGAAATCTCTACTATAAAGGTGAAAACCAGTGTGATTTACATTAAATTTCATTCCCTGTTGAACAGCAAGACATATTCTTTGGACTTTGCTGCAGGAGCCTGATGGACACCTAATGCAGCACTGACCTCAATTCACCTATTTTCTACCTCCACTGCCTTTCCAGTGAAGCATGACCTGTGTTAAACTGTGCTACCTATACAGGGCCGTACCTGGGGCTCTTTCCTATATGTTACCATGCATCATAACCCATAGCTAGGCATGCATAAGCAATTTCATTGCAATCACTGACAATGATACAAGATTTTGAGCTAGATACAGAGGGCTTTTTCTGAACCAGCTGAGACATTTCTGGTAATGAATGGTGGTACTGATATCCTGACCTCCCATTTCTAGGCTTATAGTTTATGGCACATTGACCTTCTTAGGGAATTGTTAAATGCTGTCAGGCAGCTGTTCCTGCTCTCATACAAGAGATGGCCACTCCTCTTCCTTTCTTGTTGTCATGGGAGTGGAAATTTCTTTTATTCTGTCTGGATTTATGTTCCTTCCCCTCAGACTAATCTCTCTGAAAGTGCCTGACTTTAACATCCATATAACGATGTCAACAGGGAATCCACAAGTCAGAAAAAAGTTTCCAGTCTCCATGGGGAAAGCAGGATTCATTTTAGGACATATTCATCTCTGTTTTATGGAAAAACAGATTTGACTGATAACATCTTTTCCTTGGTCACGGAAAACGAAGTGCATGCTGAAGGAGGGGGCAGAGAAAAGCGAAACAAATGTTGATTTCAACGGTAAGGCATTCAGCTGGGTGAACGGAGCAGGCAGCAGGAACTCGCAGCATCACCCGTCCTTTAACATCATCCCAAACTACAGAACAACTTTTTTTGCCCAGCTGAGACCAAGGGATGAAAACAGCTGGGTTTCCTCCCTCCTGTGGTCCTGGGCTGCGGTGTGCGGTGGCTTTACGTCCTCACCTCTCCTGCCACAGGATGGTCTGAAAAGCTGCCGTGGCTGAGCAGAGAGCGCTGGGTGCCCGCCTGACGGGCACTCACAGCCAGCATGGACCAACACGTTAATTATGATTTCATGGGTCTAGAAATGCACTCCCCACCGCTCCTTCTAACTAGGGCTGGAGCAGTGCATGGGAAACGTCAGGGTAGACCCAGTGACCACACTCTCACCTGAAATTGCCTGATGACTTTTGCCAATGAGCGAACATTATTTATAAACCTACAAAATGTGAGTTTAGTGGTCATGGGGGAAACAGCATGAGACAGCCAGCATTCTCCCTGAATTTCCTCATTTTTTAGGAGTTTTTCAGACTCTGATTCAGCCATCAAGTTTCTTTCTTGGTTGAAAGTTAAGCTTAGGTAATGAAGACTGGATGAATTAGGGCTCCAGGACACCCAGCATCACCACCACTGGATCCTTAACCCACTGATAGGAAATCGGCCAAAATCAACCGAAAATACGAACATTTCACTATGGAAATGTAGACGGTATGCCATACAGCATACTTAATAACGTGTATTCTCTGAAGTTAAATGCTCTAAAAATATCTGTTGAAATAAAAGGGTGTTGTGCAATATGTATAAGCGTGTCTTCTACTTTCAGGTCCTAGATAATTATTTAGGATTGAATACATAGCATAGGAGGGCTCAGAAAGGAAAACCAGGTGCCTCCAACAAGAAATTCTTCAAATACATTTTAATATTTATTTTACTGAGATACTGCCACTGATATCATGAGACAGAAAAATGTTAGCATTTTCTTTGTCTTTTTAAATTAAGAACTTGATATTAATATGCTTTAAATTTAAAAATAAAGAAAAAGTCACATCTTGCTTCAAACTTTAAGTCAAAAATGCTCAAGCTGCCAAGTTAGGTAAGGCTGCCAAACTTTGCTGGATCAACACAGACTTTTTAAATCTGCCTGACCATCCAAACAAAAGGGAAGCTGTCAGAGAGCTCGTGAGCAGAGAGAAACTTTGAGGAGGGGGGGAATAGTTTTCCTGTACTAGGATTTCCTCAGGTTGATAGGGAGATTATTTGTAAGTATTTTACCACTGGGAGTTGTTGAAAGGGAACCTTTCTCAGGGCTTTTTCTACACAAAAATCAAAGACAGATAATAATCTTTGGCAAGGTCTTAAAACAAAATGGGATTATGGCACATTAGCGTTAGGCAAACATCTCCTTCAAAATTGCTTTTGAAGAAAACCCAGACTTCTTTATCTTTTCTTCCTGCAGCACCTCAGCTGTGATCATGGTCAGAGTTGCATTTTTATCGGAGAGGAGAGGGGTTATGAATGATTACTTGGAATTTTCCAGAAATAGTTTTATCAGATTGATTAGAGACTCCACAGCTACTGGTACAATAATTTCTGTTACCATCTTATGCACTGAACTTCCAGGCCAAAATCCTACAGAAGTAAGGTTACGAACAAAATCAGAGGTTAAATCTGTGCCAGTTTTTTTATCATTTCAGAATTATTTTGTTCCTCAGCTGGAAAGATGAGTTCTTTCTATTTTGTTTTTTTCTTTCAAAAAAGCATCCAGGAGAGAAACAAGGTGTTTCCTCCAACATCTCTTACCCCTGCAGAACTGACCTTGCCATTTCTGCTCTACAAATAAGCAAAATGATGTAGCTCTTCCTCTGCAGCATATCAGAAAACTCCTGACAGATAGTGAAGATCTTTATACCCTTTATTGTGGTAATGCCATACTATCGTCAGCCCCTGAGGCTGTTAGAAAAACGATACTTTCTCCTTGTTCTTTCTGTGACTTTTGGCCTCTGCTTTGTTTTTCATTCCACTTTGCAATTTTGCCCATTACCACAAGAAACCCCACTGACTAAAAAATTATGTCAACAGGCTGTAGACTATTGCAACGTCTGTTAACAAGCCAGGACGTACATATAATAAATGTGTTTATGCTCACAGGTGGTGTAGATTGTAAAAAAATTTAATGTTCAACTTTTCTATTGGATAATCTAAAGCAAGAGCTATTTTTACATAAAGGAATTGAAAGCCAAATTCTGTTTTTCATTGTTACTGGTAAAAAAAACCCCTTTGCAGTGTAATCAAAGTCAGTGGCGTAGCTTCAGTTTTATACACTGATGAAACAGAGCACAACTGATTGCAGTCATTCAAGCTCTATATATAAATGTATCTGCACCAATTTCTTTAAACTTTGTCTAAATATTTAGACCATGTATTTACCCCTTTGAAGTTAGTTGCAGTCTCCAGCAGGGCCGGGACTTCCATTTGGGTCTCCCTGAGGTCCTAATTTATTCCTCCCTCTCTAGTGTCCTCCCACACCTTTCTCCATTGGGTGATCTCAAGGAAAACCTCTGATTTACTTTTTTTCCGCTCTTCTGTGACCACATTTTTCCTTACACATAGTCGTAGCAGATTATCAAGTGGTATAGAGTGATGACTAAAAGTTCCTTACCTTGGAAGACTTTTTTTCTTCTGAGGAGAAATCACTTTTCTTCATCACAGCATCCAAGGATATAGAATGTGTCCTTTGAACCATTTCTGGGAAAGTGCCTCAGGCACCAACAGCAAAGAGACAGGTAAGCAGCAAAAATCACAGCATCACTTCCAAACCTTTGGTAAGAAATGATTCATGCCCATCTAAAGCTCACTTGTTACCACCTGTCTCTCTGATGGGGCTTTTCTACTTTATTATGTGTGATATAAAGGCTTGAATCAATATAAAGACTCAACTGCCGAGCTACTTTAAAACTGCTTTTCTGTTCATGTCTCTTGACACAATACTGGCACACAGCACTGAGAAGAGCACAACATCTATCCTATGTGACACAAATTACACCTTTACTGTCACAGTAACTCCTGCATGGTATACATTACACATCTACTTATTTAGGCTCAGCCCTGAGTTTGTATGCGAGCCTCGAGTCACCACTTGTTCACACAGTCTCCACTCTGGCTTGTGTTTCAGCCTACTCTTATAGGCTATATGGACCCAACCAGCTCGAGCTGGGTCTGCCTCAGCCCCTAGCAATCCTCACAAGTTTCTCCATGCCTTGATGCCTCGGACCACCAAATTCTCACTGGCGTCCCTCTGCCAACTTCCATCAGTGTCAGGCTGCAAAGCTGCTCTCCCATTTCTAGCACTGCATCAGATATTTTGAAGATCTTCTGCCTACGACCCCAAGGTGAGTGAAGGATTACCCAACAACTGATGTGATTTTGCAAAGGAAAAATATAATAATCCAGGTGTCAGACAGCAGAGCTGAAATCTGGCTGAGAAACATATTTAACAAGGTAGCTGAATAGTGAAAAAAAAAAAGAAAAAAAAAAAAGCCAACATAAAGCAGCTCAGAAACCTGCATCGATCTTGATGGCAACATGTCATTCTTACGAGTGCTCTTGTGAGGTCTTTGGCGTCTAAGCCACTGAGGAGCCACTGGTGGCTCACAGTCCCCTGCCTTCTCCCAGTCTCTGGAGAGAAATCCCAGAACCAAGTGCTGCTGCCACACAGTCTAGGGATCCTGAGGAAGGACTTTCTGGCCTGATATCCAGACTGTGAAGGTCCAGGGCTCTTTAAACCCATCTTGACAGGCTCCACGAAGGAAGCCCCCTGGAATGGCCCTGCCATGACTAGGAGATAAGCCCCGCAGAGGAAGCATCTGTGTCGCTGCTGAGCCCACCAGCACGGCTGGCTACAGGCAGACTCAGTAGATGCCTCCGCGATTGTTCCCATCTCTCCCCATGTGTAGTAGCAGCACCTGACTCCAAGAAAGTCTGACACCCAGATCCGATGGGGACAATTTCTAAAGAAGCTGTAGAAATTCTAGGAGCCTTGGTGAGACTATTTATTGTGGCTCAGCGCATACCCTGCAGAAGCTGGCACCTTCCTGTGCCTCCCTCCTCCCCTCTGCTCCATGCACTCTGTGCAAGTCCACCTCGGCTCCATCCTTCTCTCCAACTGCCAACCCTAGGACACATTTCCTGGCCTTCGAGCTCTCTAGCCCCAAAAGAGGCCAGTTCCTAGTGTTGGCCACCAGTCCCAGCTTCCCCAATCTATACACAGTTCTCTGCCAAAGCAGGATCTGCAACAGGGTCTTACGAAGTCAGTAACTAGCTGTCGTTTGGGGTTTGAGGAGAGCTGCATGTGAATGTGCTTCTACTCACTCTCCAAGGTAGCAAAGGCTGGTCATGTTCCCACACATCAAGGACCAGGCACTAGGACAGCCACAGGCAGCCTGACTCACACAAACCTTTCTGCTAGTCTCTGGGTTTTTCAAACTCTCTGGCCCCCGCTGTTTGCTCCCAGCCCAGCAGAATTAGAGCCGCAAGACGAACTTAGGTGCTCTCTGAATTGAATCTCAGCCAAGAGGAACTCCAGGTGGTCCCAGACCAACTGCACATCACTGGCTGGTGGCTGAGTGATTAAAAGTACTACATTAAAGATCTGCTCTCTCTCCTGGACCTCTCTATGGCATAGTATCACATGAAATGGTCTTTTGCAAATGTGGCCAGAGTAGAATTCATACTCTCAAACACCTGCTCTAGTTTCCAGGGAGGGACCTGAATAAGCAGGAATTTCTCGATTCTCTCTACTCACCCCAGATTAGAAATAGATGCAGCAGGTTGTGTCATGCAGCAGAGTCTGATCAGCACCTCTCCCTGCCTCCAGCCTTTGCTTGATGCTACTCTCTCCCACTCAACCCTCAAAGAGGCTTCTTCCATTCAGTCCTCCCACTTTATTGGTGAGTAAATCGGGCAGTGCCACTTAGTGGAAATACACCCTGCTACCCTCTGCATGCCCTGGAGAAGTACTCTGAGAAACACCGTGCTGAGCACTGAAGAGCACCTGGCCTTTAAGAGTTGCCGAGCTGGTGTTAGCACAATGCCATGCTGTTCGCCAGCTCACCTGTGGGTAGCTTTATTCCTAGGTAGGATGTAAAGATAATACAGTACATTCATATAAGGACACAGGAGAGTGCAACAGTGAAGCAAGGCAAAATTATAAAACAAGGAAACACGCTGCCAAAATTAAAGACATAAAAATATGTAACAACATTCCTTAGTTGTTTCAGTATCTTAGCTGTGATGGGAGGCTCACTAGCTGGTTTTTATGGCTCACCCCAGGCAAACACTTTTCAGAGTCTTTTAGAGCAACAACCTTTTTTTGGTGCGTTAAGATGGATAGCAGATACAGAGCAGGTTCTCTGGGCAAGTTGCCTCTTCCCTTGCATGCAGCGGAGCGACCCCTCCAGCCTTCGTCTTCCTGCAGGTGTGACAATCATTTCTCACGACAGGGCTCTGCAACATTATGTGGTGTTAAGGGTCGGGATCAGCCATTTCTTTCTTAAATGGTTTTAATATACATTTTGTTGTGCACTTGAATTAACACATTACTGGTTTTCTTGTTTTAGGTGCTTTAAAACCAAGTTCAGTACAAAGTCTATTAATTAAATGCAGCTCTTCCTAATATAACCAAAATTAGCCTACTCTTAATACCTAGTAGCTTAAACACAATACTTATGAGTGATAAAACTGAGATACAGTGTTTGAATTGACAGCCCATGCCTCCCATTAGCTCTAAAGAAAATTTTACAAGCTGCTACCTCGAGATTGTCTGTGGCTGAAGAAACCATATTGCCTTGATGCTCTCAGCTATGCTTCTCTGTCCCATACAGACACAGCACGTGTCTGATGGGATCTCTTATTTTGGTTAAAGTGGTTTCAGGAGTTCGATTTTCTGTCCTAGATTGGTGCCTCCCCTTTGAGGGAAGGTGAGATGCTAGGAAGCAAATGTCGTCCTCAAGCCAGAGTGCTACAGACCATGTGGTTGTGTGGTTGCACCGACGGCTTCAGCGAACACAGACGGCGTGGAAGGTGGCCCTTTGCACACCAGCACTGCAACCACCGCTGCTGGCCACAGTGACATTCCAGTGGGACGTGCTCATTTCTGTCCTCTAGGTACAGTGAAGAACAGAAAGGCCATGATCCTGACTTACCATGATTTGAGAAAAGAGGTGTGACAGCCCTCCAGGGTCACAGCTTAGATCGGTCCCCAGCTCCTGTTCTGTTCAGAAAGAGCTGAGCCTGGCCAGCAGCGGTGGCAGCATGCAGCACGGTTGTGCTGGCTGTTCAACATGGTCAAGGAGACTACGTTTGTGTGTTTACCTGTGGGTGCACAAGGCAGCATACCCCGGTGTTCGGCCACAGCTGCGTAGAGTTTGCTGTGGATCCTGCCCGCCTAGTGCATCTCCCTTTTCTTTGCTCGAACTCAGGGCTTTGGGAAGGGAAAGGGGGGAGCTTCCCCAGCAGGATACACGTGAGTCAAGTGGACAGCGCAAGGTAGAAAGCCCTGCTGAGGGAGGCTTCAAACACACCTGGAACAGCTTGCAGTCCTCTGTCTGAGCCCAGCACAGACCAGTCTGGATGCACACACTGGTGTACAGTCTAGCAGCATGGACGCTACCTAAGACCTAGTTAAATAAGCCGCCTACTTATGTCTCATTGACTTCAGCAGGTCTGAAATATGTTTTTCAAGATAATGCCATGTCCACTTGCTTCACTGAGTGGAGAGTCAGTGCAAGATGTAGAGGAGTGAACACTCACACGTGCCATGGGTGGGTGACATTTTAAGTCTGTAACAGTTTTCCTCTGAGACAGAACCCAAGTTGGGGATGTCCAATGGGGTCTTCATATAAAACTGTTTCTCCTGTGATCCACTGCTTTCCAACAGTGAGATTTAATTTATAAAGCAGAAAAAGAGGCGAAAACACCAAACAAGGGGTGTGAAGCTCATATCTAAGGCTAACGTTTCTCAAAATTTGGTAGTTTTCTTCTTCTCTTAAATTACCCCTGAAGCCCTGTATTAGACATACATGTACTGGGATAGCGCAGAGGTCAGCAGACAGCAGTGAACTCCTTAAGACCAGCACATTTGACTGCCTGTTCAACACTCCTGAGCATGCAGGCTGTGCTTTTATTCCACAAAGTCCCTAGCTAGGGCTGCTTTTCCTTCCCCATTAGGTCTCTTCTCAGAGTCCGTGCAATGAGGTGGTCTGGGCAGCCTCCAGCCCAAGAACGGCAGGTTGAGCCTGTCTGTGCAACGAGCGTTGCACCACGTAGACAGGGCTCACAGCATGACCCACCGCACGGACACCCGGGAGGCTTTATAAGTGGGGTTGCAGGTAGTGGGCAGGAGCAGAGAGGTGATGGAGGATGGTCAGCAGCACAGGTCCTGGTACTCTCCTGCAGACACCACCTCATCACTGACGATGATTCATCACCCCGAGGTGCAGCAATTTTTTGTCTGCAACGTGCTGACAGCAACTGCTCCATCACAGGAGAGCAGGGAGAGCCATGGAGACTGGGACTGGTGTTTTCTCCTGCTGCAAACCAGCGGTCGGGCCCTGGGCACTAATCCCTCAGCCCTTCACCTGGATGGTCGGAGAGAGCCCTTACTTCTCCCATTGACTTAATACAGCCGGAGCAGCCCACAGGAGCGAAGGAGCTGTTTGACTTGGCACAGCTGCACAAAGGTCTCTTTTTCCCTAACCACCCCATTAGCAGCTTGGAGATCAGAGGATTTTGGTCTCCCCAGCAGCTGAACAGGTAAGGTTTACACACAGCTTTCCCTTACCGCTGTGTTTTATGCTCTGCTGCAGCAAAGTCACCAAATAGGTCCCCAGGTAGCTACTGTGCCTGATTCCCAGGGCTGCTCATTCCTGCCGTAATTTGCTTTGATGGCCCCAACACACAAAGACACAAACAACTAGAAACCTTTGCGTCAGATCCAGTGCCATCAGGTGCTTTCCACAGAGTTCAGAAAAACCCAGGTTGGTACAGAAAGTTCCCCGCTGCTACAGACAAACAGGAGCGCCTGAGTGACAGCCCGAGGAGCAGTGCCTCTCCCTGCCGCGAACCGCGTTCCGTGCCGCCCACATACACGTGAGCTGAAGGTCTGCTTCTTGCTGGCAGAGGCCGACCACCCGTGTGTTCTATTTTCATGGTTGTCGCGAGTAGTGGCAAACAGTCTTATCTTGTAAGTTGACTTATCTTAGCGTTGACTTATCTTAGTGTTGACGGGTCCCTAAGCAGAATGCTGCAGACTTAAGCTTTTCAAGGGCGGTTCAGGGACCCAAAGGGCAGGGGGGAGCAGAGGCAATAGTAGCAATGCAGGCTACTTTTATTTCTGCTTCAGAATGATTACGCCAAGCAGCAAAGCAGAAAGGGGTCCGAACAACTGGTACTTACATGGGAGCGCGCCGAGATCTTGAAACCCATCACAGAAGGGTTTTCCAGCGGAGTTTGGCAGTGGTTTGTCAATAGGCAATGCCTTGTGCGTTGTGAGGGTGGCTGACATCTACAGTGGAGGAGGAAGGGAAGGAAAGACATTGCGAGTATGACTGTGATAACCTGTAATGAGATCACCAAGGGATGGCAGGAAGGAGGATTGGGCTCATCAGCAGAAACTGGAACAACTACATGCTCCTGAGCGCGAAGCGTGAGCTAGGAACCTGGTTGCAAGAAGGCAGGTGTCAAGGACAGGGTGATACTTTTAACGCTTCACTTTTTGCTCTTGAAGCCACAAAAAAGTAAAGCTTAATTACACAGCAGCTGTGAAGGCTTCAAAAGTATCTGTGAAACCAAGAAGAAAAAACATTAAACAACTCCTCTGTAGATTTGCTTCCACCAGTTCCCATATGGTGGGAGGACTATTTGAGGAGATCTTCCAGCTCTCTCCCATGATTATTCCATAATGTAGAATACGAATATTGGGTGGAGGAGGTTAGAAGAAGGATTTTCTTCTGGTTCCTATGTTTAAATCTCTTTTTTTCCTGACAGTTGTTCTTTTATCTTCAAAAAAGGGTTTACTGAATTATGCCAGGTGGCTAATTAAAAGTTGTTCTAGAGAAAATAAAGACCCTTAATAGCATATAGAACTGTTAAGACAACAACTTCTATAAAAAAAAACTTTGAAAACTTTTTTTAAGAAGGAAGCCATAAACAGGGTTTGTGTGCAAAATTAATAAACTTATGTGGAGTTTATAAATTCCACAGGGACTCACAGCTGCCACTGGATGAAGGAAAATTTGGCCTAGGATAGAGCACCCTCCCTCTTCCTTTGCTCCATTTGTGAGTTTTCGTACATTAATGTGATTTTGAAATCCATAACCAAACAGAAGAAGAAAAAAACACAAAACCAATATTCCTAATAAAAATCTTCCCTCTACAGTGACAACAAAAGTTACATAAGAGACTTGAATAATGTAGCTCTTAAATGGGAGAATTGAAAATATCAGACTGTTACCATTAGAAGAAGAAATAAGTAAAGAATGTGAATTTAAAGATTTTTCTGAAAGTGTCTGCAAATCAAAAAAAATGAGAACCACACAGCTCATTCTCATAAAGCTTAGAAATAGTCCCAGCACCAGTCCTAAGTCTGATGGCAAGCAGTGACCACAGCCACTCTTTAGCCACCAGCCATGAACTCCAGAAAAAAAATTTTACAGGCTAAGATCTCCTACTGTTTGATTTTGGAGGCCAAGTCCAGGAAATATCTTCAAAGTAAGTGTTCAGAAATTACAATGCAAACTGTTTTCCATGTTTATCCAGTACAAGACAGGTTCCTCCAGCATACTGTGGATTTCTGGCACAGACCAGATCCTGCCTTCCACCCTCTTTTCACCTTCAGCAGGGATTTCCCTGACCCAGCAAGAGCTCCTGTGCCCTACAAGCAGAAGCGAACTTTCTTGTCCTGTCATCAGGGAGGGAAATCAGGCAGAAAATTTAGATATGCAGGACAACCCATGCAATTTACATTTTCTGATCACCCTTACATAAAAAGGGACTCATATGCAGTATTTCGAGCTGGGTTAAATTAATTTCACCTCTGAAGTTATGTGTGCTGTTGCTCTGGGGTTTCAGTCCCATTTTCTGGATTGTTTTAGTTATGTTCAAGTGAAAACAATAGTTCTCTTGAGCGAAAGGACATTGTCAGTGAAGGGAACAATGTAGAATAACAGTTGGAAATACAACAAAGAGCAATACCACTGCATCTTGGCTCAGGCGTTGGATCAAGTGAGGTAAATTCACTGTACCGTTTGTGTTGCTCTTTTTAGTTGAATCCATCTCCGAACAACAGCTGGTGCGCAGCAAGTTTTCAGTATTGAATCACTTCTTCTTCTCATGGTCATTAATAATTTTCCTAAAAAGGAAACAGGCCCCTTAATGCCCCTGGTTGCTCCTTGCAGGCTTTGCAGTCGGTGCAGGACTGATGTCTTCCACCCGCCGCTGCCTTCCAGCACCGTCTGTGCTGGGAGCCGGGGGTCCTCACACCTGCTTATCTGGCTTCTGCTCTGCCAACTCTTTAAAAAAAAAGGTAAAAACAACATGATTTTAAATGGCAGTCCAAATCTGTTGGCGTCTGCTTGACTGTCTTGTGGGAAGGGGAACCAGCTCAGGGATGTTCTTCATGGGCACCTTTCTGCAGTGCCCTGAATGTCCTCTCTGGGGCATCGTGCATCTGGGAAGGGTTTCACCAGCTTCAAGAGTTTCAAGGGGGCTGTAGAGGTCAGAGTCTGACACCAGGTCCCAATAGGTCAAATCATTATTAAAACTTGGGCAAAAGCATCGCATGGAAAATGAAACCCACAGCACAACTGAATCATCCCATCATCATGAGACCCTGGAGGGAGGATGCCCTTCTCTGACGTCCACGGGCAGAGCTAGCATTGCCACCAGACACCAGCAGCAGGGGTAAGCAGGCAATGGTTGTTGCCTGGTGCTGGTAGTTGTTCATGTGGCTGCTGTGGAGCAGAAAGAAGATGCCTTCATTCTTGCTAACACAGAGTGAAGTGTTTCAGTAGTAACTTTGAAATACAGATGCTGGCAGGGAGTGACTGGTGCGCCTAAACATGCCCATCTAATGCCATTTCATGTGCCTTAGGGTATCAGACCCCTCCTCGCAGGGCTGTCAGATATGACACTGGACCTCTGGGAAAGCAGTCGCCCTTCTGAATCAGCCACTGGAAGTCAGACAGAAAAGCAAGGGCAGCTCAAATAGCACTAGACACGCATGTTCAGGCACCTCAGTCATTCCCAGAAGATCCGAGGACGTGTCCTTCATTTGCTGTATTGTTCGAGCAATGCACTCTGTAGCAAAAATAGACACAGAGGACACATAAAACAAAAGTTAAAAACTATTTAACACCGAAGAACAATTTTTACTTGAGCACTACATGGTTTCTGGACCAGGAAAAATGTCACCCACTTTGCTGTCATTGTTAATACTCCTCGTTATTACTGTTAGTCTTTCCAGCTCTATAGGCTCTTTCTCTGGCTCTTGAGGCACTTTCAGGTTAGCTAATTCTCTCCTCTTGCAGAACAGATAGCTATAACCTTGCTTGGCATGTGGGTTGCCGGCAACAATAAATGCAATGCCATTATCCCATGGAAATTCTGGGGCAGACCCACAGAAGCAAATCCCATTTCTCTACTTCTCCTGCAGGCTTGAGGCAGCAGCCTTCCTTTGTGCTAGCAAGCTCTCGGAACAAAGACTCAGCAGTGAGAATTCCTCTCACCCTTTCTCTTTTTTTAAAGACAGATGTAGAAAGTCTCAGTGTGGAAAAGCATAAACTCCCATGTAGATTATTTCAGGGCTGAAACATCAGTTCTTCCCCCAAGCTGAGGGGCAACCTCACCAGGTCTTGCTTCACCAAAACCTTTCTGACTTTTCACAGAATCATAGAATCATTTAGGTTGGAAAAGACCCTTAAGATCATCGAGTCCAACCTTTAACCTAGCACTGCCAAGTCCACCACTAAACCATGTCCCTAAGCACCACATCTACACGTCTTTGAAATACCTTCAGGGATGGTGACTCCACCACTTCCCTGGGCAGCCTGTTCCAATGCTTGACAACCCTTTTGGTGAAAAAAATTTTCCTAATACCCAATCTAAACCTCCCCTGGTGCAACCTGAGACCATTTCCTCTTGTCCTATTGCTTGTTACTTGGGAAAAGAGACTGACCCTCACCTTGCTACAACCTCCTTCCAGGTAGTTGTAGGGAGTGATAAGGTCTCCCCTCAGCCTCCTTTTCTCCAGGCTAAACAGCCCCAGTTCCCTCAGCTGCTCCTCACAGGACTTGTGCTCCAGGCTCTTCACCAACTTGGTTGCCCTTCTTTGGAAGGGCACTCCTGCCCAACTTGGTGTCATCTACAAACTTACTGAGGGTGCACTCGATCCCCTCTTCCAGATCATTGATAAAGGTATTAAACAGAACTGGCGCCCAAACTGAGCCCTGCATAGGCATGGGTCTCCATCCTCTACCTCCACTGAGATGGCAGACCAGAGGACACCATCCCTCCAACACTGGTGTGCCACCCCCAGGCTTATCTCTAGTGAGCCTGGGTTTTTTCCCTTTCCCCCCCTCAAATCTAGTCTAAAGCTCTTTCAATGAGCCCTGCTAACTCCTGCGCAAAGATCCTTTCCCCCCTTTGAGGCAGGTGTACCCCATCTGTTGCCAGCAGCCCTGTAAACCGACCCGTGATCAAAAACCCCAAAATTCTGCCAGTGACACCACACTGGGAGCCAGGTATTGATCTGCTGTCTCTTCCTGTTTCTTCCCTCATAATCCCCTGCAACTGGAAGGACAGAGAACACTACTTGTGCTCCTGATCCCTTAACCAGTCGGGCCAAGGCCCTGAAGTCTTGATTGCCTTTGGACTTCTTGTCACAACCTCATTGCCACCTCCCTGAAAAATCAATAACGCATAGTAATCTGAGGGCTGTACCAGGGTAGGAAGACTTCTCTTCACACTTTTAACCCAGGCCCCAGGGGCATAGCAGATTTCCCTAAGAAGTGGTCTGGTCTGCATATTAGGCCTTCTGTTCCCCTCAGGAGAGACTCTCCTATGGCAACGACCCGTCTTTTTTTCTTTATGGAAGCGCATAGACCGACTTAACCTCGGTGACACCTCCAAGCTAGGTGAACCACCGTCCTCGCCATTGTTCGGTTCCACTTGCAGAGCCTCGTACCTATTAATGAAAGGGCACCGGGGAAGTTGGGGCGGTCGCAGAGGAGACGTGCCTGCTGCACCGGGCAGGATCTTGTCACCATTACCCCCCTCCGTTAAGCCACCGTGTTCATCCAGGCGGACAGAGGATAGGTATCTCCCTATTCCAGAGCAGGGTTGTGCACCGTTAAGACACGCTCAGAGTTGAGCATGGATCAACTGCAGGAACCACTGTTACAGCCAATAGCTTGGGTGTCCTGGTGCTATAGAAAGTTGGAACTTATAGAATCTCCCTCTGGTTTCTGTCTACTCTGTATAGCAGCGGGGTTTTTTGGAAGCCTCATCCAGATTTTAGTTATTTTTAAAAAAGAAACCTTGTTTGTATTCAGAGGCGCTGCACACAGGCTCCCTCCTGAGTGGCTCTTTGGATATACTGTTGGGTATACAGGAGCATTTAGGAAGGGCACCTGTGTCAGAGGATGCACAAGGCTCAGCACTTCCAGTGTAGCAACTGAAGTCACTGAAAGCAGAATGGGAAAAACATTAAAAGCTGCTCAGAAACCCAGTGTAGGCACCAGAAGGTCAGGAAAGTCCTCCCTCTCACTTCGATAGCAGCCTCCATTGCTGTGCAATGTATTGCAGGTCCTGGGTTTAGCAGGAAAAAATACCTTCCAGCTTCCATCCAGCTCAGTGATGAACAGCAGGACGTGCAAGTTATGGAGGTCTCCTAGTGAGAGGCACTTCGGTGCAGTTGAAGCTGCTGGTTCCTCTGAGGTGTCTGACAAAGGAAAGGAGTTGAAATGGTTGCTGCTACCAACACCCCACACTGCTGCTTTCCCTGAGGGGAGAAGGCCCCAGCAGGAGAAGCTGAACCAGTGGGGCAGCTGTTTCTGAATAGCTGCCATTTACTGTGTGATATGTAAAAATGAGGATCAAAGGGTTTCTGTTAAAATGCTGAGCTGTAAATGGAGGCATTCTGGAAAAAGATGCATGACCTGTTCTCATGCCCTTGCTGCGAGGGAGTTTGGGAAGAGTGGAGCAGGGGGCTGCTCCGGCATCCCTGCTTCAATCCATCGCAGCAGGGGAGCTGGCACCCTCTCTGGTGTTTTTTCGGAGGCTCTGAGTTGTATATGGAAAACTCCCCATTCCCCAAGAAATTCCATGTGAAAGGGACTCTGAAGTGCCCCTTCTCACCCTGCCCCTCCTGCCCTTCCAGCAAATTGCGCCTAGTTCCGCTCAAAGAGACTGAGAAACCCAAGCCCAACTATTTACTTCCATTTCATTTCTCTCTTCTTTAGAACCCTTTCTTCTCCTTCACCCTTGGATGACCTTCCGGACCGTGCCACTTTTCTTATGGAATATGCATTCCACATATTTTTGCACAGTACATAAGAATCTGTCCTGAACACAACATTCTTGTCATGAAGAGGGAATGCTCCATCCAGATTGCCCCTCTCTAAACTTGTTCAGTCCTTTAGTGAGATGTGTGGTCATGCCAGCATGATCAGCAGCTCCAGGTGCAAAACCTTTGGAAGCTTCGGTCATCCAAGCTTTGGTTGTACTCCTAGAGATTTCATGTGATGGACTCACTGCCTTCACAGTTCATTCGGTTCTCCTGATTCTGCAGTAAATATCCTCATGCCTCATTTCTTTTCTACCAAATACAGTATCTATGAAGCTGGAATTTTGCAGGCTGCCAACTTTTTTTTTTTTTAACTGCTGCTTTTGAAAGATAATGGTAGGTCCCAGCAGATTCATCTTTCCCTCTTCTTTTAAAAATGTAAATAATTAATTGAATAGGGAAAAAGACTTCAGAGATATCTGTGGATGGAAGAAGAAACTCCTGGTTCTCAAAACATGTGTTCAACAGATGGTAGTAAAAATGCACTACTCTATCTATTTGAGAAATAGTTTTTAATTCCTCATTTTTTAAGAAATCAAACAAGGAGCCGATTTTATACCCTTGTCAAGCTTGTGCCATTAAAAATAATTGTGCCAAAGTAGGTGCTAATTAATTTTCCAGTTCTACCATGTTTTCAACACTCATAAAATTTTGGAACTTTTTCTCAAAGCTGAGCAATCAAGTGATTATGAGTGATCACTTGAGTGATCACCTTCAGGGTGGTCTAAATGGTCATCCAGTGTTAACTATAGAGGCTCTTTGCAGAGAACCATTAGGTCTGCTGGCTCTTCCCTTAATGTTACAGTAGTGGAACAAAAATGTTTCATAATGGCACACCTACATCCCCCAAACAGGGTTTTGCATCCCTTTTTTGACCACTGTGTATACATACACATGTATATAGTCATACACATGCACATTTGTATGAAAAACCCGTACTTATGCACAAAACTAGCTCAGTTCCTCTCTTATGTTAGCCTTCACAGTCAACATTGCCAGAAGTTGATCCAAGTAAAACCTACCCGCAACTTGGAGAGCAATGCCAGATGTTGCAACGAGAGCCCCATCACCGCCGTGTTTGGGGTCGTACTTACAGCCACGGAAGCTGCTCGAACAGTGGTGGCTGGAGAGTCAGAAGAGCAGCATGTGTTCCCTGCTGCTCTCACCAGCCTTACATAAATCCCTTCTAGTCTCTATTTCCATTAAAGCTGATCTGCAGTATTTAGACATCAAGCTCTTTGGAAAGGATGTATTTCTTATTATTTATTTACACAAACACAGAGAGACCACTTTCTCAGTGGGAGCATATGCTGGTCTAACACTGGCATCCTGCTGATCAGACACATTCACATAAAATTCTCCCCGACACAGTGCCCACTATGGTCTCTGATTTTGCTCATACAGCCTAATGTTATTTCTAGTTTCAGAACAAACACCTCTCCTGCTCAACTTACTCAACCCATCCAAGGCATCTCAGTAAAGGTGATCTTCCAGCCGGCAGAGTTAATCGTTACACACCGGCTAATCCAGGCAGGCTCTGCAGCAAATACCGATGTCTGCCAGCGACATGGGCAATTTTGGTCTCCCGCTAGAATTAGGCAGACCTTCCGAAAAGGGAAGAGCTGTACCTGCTTAAAGCAAAACGAGAATGTGACACCATACGATGGCTTTATGCTGAACCACAGACAAGGGGCTAGTATAGCACAGTTCACGTCCGTAGTGGCATGCGCCTTAGCACAACTGTAGGAAGACAGTTGTGTGCAAGCATAGAAAATCCTTGTAAATGTCTGTAAGCATAGAAAAGAGGCTGGACACAAACCAGAGCATATCTCAAGTATGCAAAACTTTTCTCCTGAAGCAGCCACTTATTCACCATGAGCTCGCGTCTCTCCCCCACCATTACAAGCAGACATGGAAAACTCCCTTGCGTCCCCTCTCCCCGCCTCGCCTCTGCTGTCCATTTTGTTAAAGAAGATTGGTTCTCAGGTTGAGTATCACCAGAAATCCCTCACTAATAGAAACACAGGAGACACGTGGTCGTCACGGGGAGATGCTGGCTCCCTGCTGATAACTTTGTGGTGGCTCAGGCAATTCCCTCCTCATCTTTCCACTGAGCTGGAATGATAAAACACCTTAGTGCCAAAGGGGTATAAACATTTGCAGTGATTACTTCCCCTAAGCCGTGCTGTTGGTAGTGCTTTTGGAGCTGGTTTGTCCCACCCCTGTGGGGACAGTCGCCAGCGGTGGGGGGCTCAGCCAGTGCCAGGGGCAGAAGGAGCAGGCGAGAGGGGATGGAAGCGCCCGCGGGAGACGTGTCGGTGTGAGAGGAATAGCCAGGCAGAAATCACACAGGGTTTCTGCCAGCGTCCTCTCCATTCTGAAACTGTCCTTTGAAGGCTGGTGAATGTAAGGGAAAGAAAGCACCTTGTTCCACCTTTGTTTAATGCGAAACTGCAGATTGAAATCATTGTGTGTGGCTGATGAGAAAATGATGAAAGAAACCTCAAGTCCTTTTTATTGGAAGCTTCTGCAATGCGGTGTGGAAGTTATCCACACCTTTTACTGAACCGGTCCCTTAGAGGAAAGGCTGAACACTCATGAATGGTAAAAGAGAAAAGGGACTTTTTTTAATTACAATATTCAAATATTCCTTTCAGTATGTCTTGCAAAGAATCCGAAAAGATCAACTGTTTGTTACTGCAGCACAAACAGCAGTGAACGTTTTCTTAGGTAGCATGACCGGGGAGATATTTAAAACATAAATGCGTCTAAGAGAATGTTGCAGCTGGAAATTTCCAGATGAATGCTTTTTTTTCCTCCCCGCTTTCTGTCTTGTCTGCCTGCATCACGAGCAGCCTACATTCCTGTTTGCCTAATGCGTCAGGGTGATGTCTTGTGAGGATTTTAGCTATTTCATCACTTTATACCTGTGGTTCAACAGTAACGTTCCCAGGTCCTCAGGAGGCACTTTTCTCTCAACATTACACATCCCCTCGATTGCCTATACATGGAGAGAGATTCATAACTGATGTAGTTGGTGTCACAAAATTCCACTGGCACAGCAGTCAATACGAAATGCGGCACTAATTACGAACAGCACCTATCTGCTCAAATTACTGTCGAAATGCTAACTTTGGGAAAAGATATTTTTATGCATAAGCTTTTCTGCAAAAGAAATATTACTGGAAGTGAAACAGCCAGGCTTTCAGTTATGAGAATGAGCTCTGCTTTTGCCCTTGTTACTGCTGCTTTCAAGAAGGAAAAAAGAAGTATATATCTTCATACCGATTTCCCTCTGAAGTTAATAAAAAGAAAAAAAACAAGTGATCATGGTGATAGTGAGAGAAAGAAAAAAATGTCTAGATCCTGTTATTTTACAGAGCTGGTGTTTTTTGTTTTAGAAAACATAGAAATTTCTCAGATCACTTATAGGTACAAAATGTAATGTGAGAAGGATTCTCATTTGCAGTGGAGCAAGAGTTTTTAATGGGGTCTCTCTATTTTATGTGGTATGGCACACAGAAAACTTCTTTGGGATACAGAGAGAAGTATTTTCCAAACACATGTCACTAGGGACTGTGATTTTAGGATAGTTCTGTGTCACTTGCTTCTCCCCAAATCCCTACATGTTTTGCTGCATGTTCAAGAGGGTCTGGCTCTCATGGGCAGCTCCTGCCACGAGCGTCCCTCAGCCTAATGCCCAGCCACCCTGGGCAGCAGTTTGGGTTCGGGAAGAGGAGGTGGTTTTATCACTTGTCAGCAGAAAGCTCGGCACAGAACGATGCCCTGGGAACAAAACAACAGCAAGGAAGAGGACCTGTTTAAGGGATTTGGAGAGACCGGAGAAAGGATGCTGGTTGCACAAAAGGTGGTACAAAATAATGATCTTGATGACCACAGTTTGATCCCAGACCCAGGCAAAGTATTCCTTTCCCAGTCCCTTGCAACTTGAAGATTGCATAAATTTCCTGGGGGGGGGGGGGAGGGGGGGGGGCGGGAGTTAAATCAAAGTCTTCTCAGGTTCGGGGAAATAATTTTCATCATTTTTTCACTCCATAATGGACTGTTTGTTTTAGAGACTGCCACCATTTGTTTCAGCAAACTGTTGGCTAGGATTTATTTCTTCTCTCACAAAAACCTCCCACCTGGAGTGGAGGAAGTGTTTTTAAATCATGCTGCTGACCAGAATAGCTCCTTATTTCTCAGCATGCCATTTCTATCGTAGGTACATGTTTTCCCGCTGCACTTGAGAACTGTTCAGTATCAAAACCCATCATGAATTATACACTGAGATCTCACTAACAAAATGTTCTCACGTTTACTCATCCTACTGTTTACTTCTCAAAAAGCTAGCTAAATTGCCGTTCAATGCAGACAGACTTTTCAAAGGGACATGAATCCTGTGTTCATTTTCCAAAAACAGGCAATCAGCTAAATCTGGGGGGGGGTTGTTCTTATCCTTCATGAATTTCCTGAACTTCAGTTTTAGGTAACTGCTCATCTTTTGCTACAAGGGCCAGTGGCAAAGTAGGTAAGGTGATGCACTGTGATGCCAAAGACACATAATCATGTTGCTCCGGACTCATGCTAAAACCTGCTCCCTATTGACCCAGCTTAAAATAGGTACCTGGCAACAGGCACTGGAAAGTGAAAAGTAGTCAAATACTATGTAAACTTTATATCCATATGCTCTAAAAATGACAGTCATTACAAAAAGCATGAAATGTCTACCAAGATCTTTAAGAAAAAAATATAGCCCCAGAGAAAAAATGGTAGTTACTGGAAGCTGAAAGAAATCCCCTTTCACAATGCATGTAAATGAAATAATGATGGTTTTTAATATCACTTCTGCCTCATTCAGGTGCTATTCATTACCTGAGCAATCCAGGTTGAAAAATGAAACCTTTAAATTCACAGTCATACAAGCAAAAAGCTGAGGCACCAAAAGTAAACTTCAATTAGCAGTTACCTGGCAGCTCAATTAGCAGTTACCTTCAATTAGCATCACTTGGGCTGTTATAGTCCAATGACTTTGGTACAGTTCAGCAGTAGCTAGCTAGGATATTTGGCTCAAGACTGTTATTATGAGAAATGGAAACAGTGCTAAAGTAATTATTCTTATTCTTCAAGACACAAGAAAAATGAGTATTTTAACTAATGAAACATGGTAAGTGCTGAAGCCTCCATTAATATTATCAATGTTTTTAATTTGTTAGATGATGAAGCATTAAGGTTTCTATAGCAGCTGCTGATTTCAGCTCTTAGGAATAGTGACCTTTTAAATTTTATTGTTCAAGTGACTGTATTCTAAAATGCTGTTCTTGGGAGTTTTTTATAGGTTTAAATACAATTTTCTTTAAATTAGGCAAATAAATTCTTTGAACTTGACACACTTTGAAGAATTGAGTAACATCTGAGTAACTGAGTGCCCCTGTAACTACGCCTATTTCTATTTGCTGGCTGGAATTTTTTTTCCAGGGGATAAGGGTTAAAATTTGAACAAACCTTAATTTGTTCAAAGCAGCATCCAGTCAAGGGTATGAGCATCCAAAGAAAGTAGTATTCAAGCAGCCGGTCCACAGATGGTCTGTAACTTTGAAAGCAGCTCTATTTGAGCTATTGCATATCTCCTTCTGGTTCCCTTATTGCCAGAAAAGCAACTGTATATAAATAAAGCTTCAATGAATGATGTAGGGTTTTTTCCTTTGACAGATCACTATTCAGTCAGAAATCTTTTACAAAGGATTCTGCATTTAACAGCCAGAGAATTCTAAAGAAACTGTTTCAGTCATCTCACCCAGAAGCCCTCACCAAAACGTAAGCTGATTTTGGCTGACTCAATCCCATTAATCTACAGGTCGCCTCTGTCATTTCATGATTTTTGAAGCCCGGAAAAGGAGCTGATTGAAAACATATGGGGAAATGACCTTCCTCTTTCCCTCACACCAGAAAGAAACATTGAAAACATTCTCCAATCCAGAACCAAAGTGTGTAGCAAAATGCATTTACCCTCTTGCAAAGTACAGCAAAGTCAGTCAACAGAGTAAAAAAAATAATTTCTTTTGCTTTTTTCACCTTTTTACCATTTCACTCTTTCTAGTCCTTTTCTCTGTCCTCAAGGATGGAGGCAAAACAGGAGGGCAAAAGATATGGAGCATCCACTGGCTTTACCTAAAGTTGTTTCTCAAGCCACACCAGCACATGGGGAGATGCAGACCGCTATCCAGTCTGGCTGACGTGAATTCTTTGTCCGTGTTTGGACGGACGCTGGCCACTCGAGCCAACAACTAGAGAGCACATCACCTGGGAGCCCGTTCAGAGCATGACTGGGAAAATTTGCACTGGGAAGATAATCATTCTTTGTAGAATAATGAGGAAATGCTGATGTAGCAGCCAGGGCACAGTGCCATGCACAGACAGCCAGAGGACCCCTCCACTGCCTTGCCTGGGTGACAGAAATGGCATAGCTCTGGCAGAGCAATGCTCTGTCTCAGCTAAAATACTCACGTGTCAGTGTTCACAGAGAACGTCCCTACTCACAGAACTCAGAGGGTGACCCATGTCTCACATTAGACCATGGTGACAGCCCAGAGTAGATGACTGAAACGTAGTGAAGAGAGAATTACAGAATCAGAGTCTAATCGATGCCAGTCACCATAGTGTAGTTGAAGATGGGATTTAATTCACTGGTAGGATTAAAGACATAATAAAGGTAACTGTAGAGATATTTTCCACCTGTATTTCTCCTGAGATAAGGTGTTACAAGACATTCTTACAGACACAGCAGCACATTGTACCAATAACAGTGTCATGTTAAATGGATTAAGATTGGGTTAATTAGTAGGTCAAAAGTAGCTGTTATTAGAGAAAGGTTATGCAACCAGCAAGGATGTTCTTAGAAACTCAGATTTGTTCAGAACCTTTTCTGATGATATGAAAGCCCAAATGGTCACAAAGTTTGCTGCAAAAGCAGCAGCCCAAGGCCACCTCTTCCAAACCACGGGACTATCCTTTCTCCCCAACCCTTCCTACAATACTGCCAATGCCAGATTGCTGTTCACAGCTGTTTCAGCTTTGTATTTCAGTTTCTTCTTTCACTAAATATTTCAGTGTTTCTAAGTGCAGCAATACATATCAGGGTTTCCAGGCATGGCTTTTTCTTTCTGGGATCTGCTTCTCTGGGCTCTCCATGCCCTGGCCACAGCTGGCACCCCCAGATGCTGCTTTCCAGCATTGGCTCTCCAAAATCTGCTGCTCCAGAATCTGTTTCTAATCCCTTCTCTTCAACAAGCTGGACTTCTTCATCTGTGCTTAGCCACATATCTTCGCTTGACATAGAATTGTCCCTTTTCTAGTCCAATTTATGTGGACAGCCAGTATTACAGCCTTGCAGCGGTCAGAGAGGACGTGCAGTAGGGAAGTGTCCAACTGGTCATTTGAATCCAAAATATTCAAGCTTCATCTCACATACACTGTATTTAATTGGTTCCATGTCGTTTCTTTAGTACCTAAGTTTCCATCAGTAACAGTCTCAAGGTCTCCACTACCTCAGTGGCTCAGCTAAAATAAACAAGCGTTCATGTTCTTTAGTATTTAATATCTGTGCTTTAGGCTAGAGCAGGGTAGAGGGGTTTTTTAATTACAGACCACAAGTGGTTGCACACCAGGGGTATTTCTCTGTTCAGAAAGGTCACCATTACCCAGCCAGTTACTAAGAATTTGATCCACAGTTTCACACAGCAGTGCCTGACACATAGCACAGCCCTGCTATGGATTTACTTGCAAAGTTATTTTTAAAACAAAACCATAGTTTGTTTATTGTATCCCCAAGATGCATCTGAGACCAGCCAGGATCTCCTTCCACATGAATGTAGGCCTTTCTTTTCCGTTTACTTTTCTGGGAATTGACCAGCATAGCCTGATCTGATCCAGTTCTGTTTTAGCACCCATGTGCAGAACTGGGAGATGTGTGGGCATGAAATGCACTAAAATATTTGCATTTATATGTGGTGTACATTTTTAACTCTTTTATACTGCATGACAGAGTACAGTATGATGTCAAATACAATAGGACTTTCCCCCCTCTCAACACGGTACAGTTGTAGAGAGCTTGATCTCATGCTAACACAGTACTGCTCTGCCGTTTAGAGTACACGTGGACCCAACAGCAGTCGGTTTCATTGCTGTAGCGCAATTCTGAGCTGTTCTGTATACAGCACAGAATTGGGTTTCCTGCCTTTTTAACTGACTGTTCATCAAATCATTGGGTTATTGCATGGTGAGCAACCACCAGCAGGAGTAACAACAGCTGTCTGGAGAACTCCTGGACTGTATGATAAGAGGTGATATAAGCAGGACACCAGGATTTTGGTAGAGACGTGTAAGTGTGAGTATGATGCACCTATGAGCATTGATGCAGTACTGCCTAAACTGCCAAAACCCAGTCATATTTAAGTAAGCACAGTCTGAAACCTGAGGCTCAGCTGCTTGCGCTTTTAACATTACATGGAGAAGACCCCTGATATCCAGATAAAACAGGTATGGTCACCACAGGCTGAGGTGCAGCAGGGAGGGCTGTGCTTGGACAACCATTTTGCTGACATTTACTGAAGTGCAAATACCATTAGAGAGCGGTGACTGGGGACGCCCTGGTGCTGAGTGGGTGCAATTTTGTGTCTTCTGCAATCACAGATATTTGGCCAGTGTCCCTGTCCCTGCTCCTCCCTCTGCCACACCACCATCAATGGCCTCCACCTCTTGAAACATCTCTGCATTGAGCAAGGTCTGCTGGCCTTTCAGTTACCAGCCTGCTTCAACGTTATTGGTAACTGTGAATATATCATCCCCAGTGGTCTTCCTTGTTTACTTTTAATGGGTGAATAATATATTTAATTCATTCTAGGAATCATAAGAGTGACTCCCTTTTCCTACCATGGTATGATGCACACAGCATGGTGTGACACTGTCCTTTTGAGCCATACAGTCTCTTCTAGAAACATACCTGCTATTATTTCAAACTCCTCTTTCATATGAATAACTGGCCACATACTATTTAATCTCAGCTTCACCCCATTTCCAGTACAGTAATCATAATCTTTGATTTTACACATGGAGGAAATTGAGGTAACTGTGCCCTGTTTCCACTACTCCCTACCCATATCATTATCATCGCTTTCTCCCTTACATGAGTCACACAGAGATGCAAGGACAAAAGTGACCAAGACCAAAGCAATTATAAAGCCCCCGAAGCCTCTCTTGCCTTTTGTGGGGACACATCCCACAGAGTCACTCATCTCAGCCTTTTCCACACAGAGCAGCCATGGTATTTCAGGAATCTCTTTCCATCTAGCCCATCAGCCCCTCTGAGCTGCAGCAGGGGAGATTACCTTGCTATGCAGGCTGGTCCTTGTCCAGTGAAAAGAGAAATCTGATACATATTCATTCATGCCTCACAGAAATTAAATTTGCCAGACATCTTAATGAAGAGCAAATTTAGACACAGAAAGTAAACTGCACCTTTTTCTCACCTTAATTTTTTATTGAAGTGCGCGACCACGCAGCTTCTAGAAACCATTTGAAAGTGGTAAAGATAGATCCTTGGTTACTAATTTTAGCAGGACTGTCATGATTTTAGTAGTCTGTCTCACCCACTCTCTGTCAGGAACACTAATTTCCCACTTAGCGTTCTCCCTGCTGATGGTTTGATTTATGGGAAGATCTGCAATTGTGAAGACCTGGACATTTTTTCCACTCCAGGAGTGGATGTTGGGTGCCAGTCCTTGAGGCTGGGGGGCCAGCCAAACCCCAGCCTAATGCTGCGGCTGCCGACCTCAGTGCCACGTTACAGCGATTCTCAGCTGTGAACTGCTGCCCACTGAAGTTGCTTTGATTTACAAGCGTGCATGGCTTTTCTAGGGCAGGTAGTTATTCCTACTCATTTTCAACCTTAAGTCCTTCAGCCCTACAGACTAAGAGCACTGCAGATTAACTTCAGTCTTTGCCGGGCAAATTTGTTCCCTCCCAAGGTGAGAAGGTAAAAGTGAAATCTGTCGGCTGTGAATTAGGCAAGTTTCCCAAACAGGAGACCCGTTGGTTATTTGTGAAGCACTGGGGATCTTGGTGGCTGTGAAAATAACTCAGTCACATTTAAATGGCGCTTCACATTCAGGACAGAAGACCTTTTTCTTAACCTTGAGGGGTGATCATTCCGGGTCAGTGTTGAAACCAGTCAACAGTCTGTAAATAGGCACCCCTGTGACCCATACCATAGCTTCTTACAGGATTAAAATGATTCAGTGTTTGGCACTCTCAGATTATACTCACAAACATTTATTTAATCGCTTCCTCTCCGTATTCTCATTGTGTGCGCAGAAAGACAAATGTAAGAACATTGAAATATGAAGTTTTGAGATCAGGTATCTGGACATGTGCCCTATGTCACTTCAGCTTCCTTGCCTCTGGATTACACGCAAGCTCTTCAGCTGCTCAATATATCATATCTAGTCTTAAAGCTTAGGCTCACTGCTCCCCAACCTCTAATAGACCCTGTGAGAAATACAAGCACAACTTTACACTCCATCTCAGCTGTTTCCGAAAACCAAGAAACTGTTGCAATAAAGAGAGAAAAAATGAGTTTAAAAGGAGAAAATAAATTGAATCTGTCAAACCAAATAGCAAGTGGGCTGGCTGGTTAGGTAAATAATTTTTATTGGCTTTTTCCAACTAATCTGCCTGCAGAATTTATTGGTCTTCTACTGTATCCTCAAATAAAGCAGCTGACTCTAGTTCCAGTTTATGTTTTATCCATTAATAATTTTGTACATCCTAGAGAGCGTTTATATTATTTATTAATTTTATCTAACCATAATTACAATCGTTGCGGCTGTTTAATGAGAAGTTACTCCAGGCCAACTTGCTAGAATTCAAATTGCATTTTATCATTCTTACAGAGAGGGCTTTGGGAACATTTGGTTCCTAACCCAAGGGCTTCCCCCTGGCCAGAAAGCATTATAAAGAGGGGATAACTAGAACGGGTTGTGCCCTGACCTCATGCAAAAGAGAAGCACTGCCACGTCTTGTCATTCTATTAGCATAATTAAGTTAGAGAGTAACCACTCTAACTTGCACCATTTAGATTTGCACCGACATCCACACACACTTCTCATCATGCCAGAACCAGGGCAGACGAGGAGGGAGGAGGCAGAAATCCACTTCATATCTCTCACCTCTCTGGTTTCTGCAGTAACGCTGAGATCAAAGCTTCTGTTTTCAAGACTATAGCTGCACTTGCATCTCCACGGTCTATGGTAATGAGCCAACAAGTACATCTTTATGCAGCCCACTTCTGGGTTGCTCCATGGCTGTGAAAATGAGAAGCTTGAGTTACATAAAAAGATGTCTTTATTTTTCTCATAGTTTTCCAATGTGGATCTGTCACGTTTGCTGAAGAGCAGACAATATGTGGCTCTCAATCTTCAGAGTCATTCCGTCATACTGTAGTTTTGCCCTTTCAAAGCTCTGAGCACCTGCAAACCTCCAGCCACTCATGAGATGGCACTGAATGAAATCTCTTCTGTTGTTCATGAATCCTACACTTCATTCTTTGCAATGGGCAAGAGAAAGTTTTCTCCATCCCTGTATGCCACAGGAAGGGTTTCAGTGATTCAACACTTTGTAGAATAGAAATGACACCACTGAAGACTACAGGGCAGGGACAAATCCATATGGTTCTTTGGCTGCTTCTCCTTATTTTTCATAAAATCTTACAAGTTGGTTAGCCTGTTAGGAAAGAAATCTGACCTGGCTTATCTAAATGCAGAGAATCTGCTTCACAGAAGATTTCAAGGCATCTGTACGTGCCAGGTTCAATGCTCCGTGAACATATCCCAGAGAGGAAATTTTCCACTAATAAAAGTCATATTAGTCTATATAAGGTAACCAGATAGCATTAATACAGATTATCTTACTCTATGTAAGTTAAACTCATACATCCATTTGCTGTTCGTGAACAAGCTGGCTTTCTGACCTTTGCCCATGCAAGGCCTAAGTGATTTTTATTTTTCAGCCAGCTTAGCTTCTACTTTTTCCATGTTTTTAACTTGAATAAGTCCAGCATCAGCCCAAAGTGTTTCTACTCATTCAACAGTAAGTTGTTCTCGATATTGTGGCCTCAAGATATTTCTAATTAGTCAGACATTTTCATGAATTAAGGCTTACAGAATGAATTAAGTTTAAATTTAAATTTAAATTTTAAATCTAGACCCTGACTTTTAAATTCAGGTTTACAACCCTGAATGTCCAAACCAGAAGCCTGGGCACATCATCCGTCTGGTCTTCCCTCCCACATAAAACCTGGGGTGCCAGGAGGTGTCTGCTCAGCGGGGACATGAAAACACTGCCTGCTCCCAGACCGAGGGGCTGCGAGGTGCTCTGGGATCCCAGTGTTTCCTCAGAACACTTCTCTTGGATCCTGGGGATCCCATCGTGGTACTTGATTTCATCAGCTAAGGGCTGACGCCTTCTTCTGAGAGACGTAGAGAAGGCAGTCAGGCATTTGGCAGAGCCAAAAAAGGTCTTTGAAAATAATTGAGTGGAGAGTGTAGATTTAGACATTTGGAGAAAGATGGAGGAAAGTAAAAGACAAAGCCAAGGAAAGAGAACAAATAAGGAAGTAAACAGACATCAAAAGTGAGCAAACTCCAGTGCCTGACCCGGCTGCTTGTGGGGAGATGCAAGATTTTGTCGCTTGCTCTGAACCCCCGAGTGAGGTCCGGTGTGTCCGTGCGAGGCCCTGGGATGGGCTCCGCAGTCCCGCCGGTCCTCCGGGAGCAGGCACTGACACCAGCTCCATCCCGGTGCCGGCTGCGTTTACCTTACACTAGCTGACACAGTAGGGTTGATGGGCATCTACGGCTTCTGAGGGTTTGTGCACCCATCCAGGCACAGCCACGGGCCAGAGAAATCACAGGACAGAAAGGGAAGAACAACACACGTAGGATGGGAAAGTAAATTATCTGGAGGAAGGAATGTGTTGCCACAGGCTTTTTCACCATTGAATTCTTTTTCCTTTCAAGCAAAGAAAAAAAGAAAAGAATGATTAAGGATGCCAGTATTAAAATTGGAGAAAGAGGGAGATACTAGCATATAAAAAATAAAGCATATATTAAAATTATAATAAAGGTGCACAATTTCCATAATATTTGTCAAGTTATAGTTACAGTAATAAACACAGTACAAAGAACTTAAAGAGAACACTATAATTCACTTATGCTCTTAACTGCTTAGTTCTCATTCTTGTCTGTTTTCAAATCTCTCTTGCAGTAATATTTCCATCATCCTGATGAACTCAACAAGACTAAGGGCACAATCCTTTCTGCAAAATACTGTTTTTTTCACATGAGCACTCTACATCAAATTTGAGGCATTTAATATACAAATGAATATTATTTATATTAATAGAAATTACAACAATATAAATTCCATAACTGCTGTTGTATCCTTAAGTAACTATTTTGCTGAATGTAAACAAAAAGCTATTGTTTTCTAGGTAAAACTAAACAGCACCTTGCAAACTAGTGAAGATCTGAAGACAGCCGTAAAATGCTAACTGTTAAAGCATTCAGACTCCATGCTTATTTACTCTACAGGGGAGAGAATGCTGGATGAGTAAGAGAGAAATCCCAAGACATCTGATAGTTGGCAAGAGACAGAGAGAAAGAGGGAGAACAGGGCAGCTCTTATCTAGAAAAAGAAATAGCAGCTGACACAGCTGTGAACAGGCTTATATTATTTTATTTCCAATGTACGAATGACATGCTTAGCAAACATTTCTTGAGATTTGAGGGCTCTATCTCCTGAGCATCGCAAGCAGGACGAGCGTGGGTACCCACCACCTCCCCCTCCCTCTCAAGGTTATTAAAAGAATGAAGATGTAGGCATGGATTTAATGCCACTGGAGCCTGTTCAGTCCTCTGGACCGAATTGTACCAAGTCACAGTGAGACGTCTAATTTTTTTGCTCAGAGACAGCCATTAAACTTCATTAGCTTGCAGTCCTTACTAACTTCCACAGAAGTCAGAGCCATGACCTGTCCCCAGAGACGCCCAAACCCTGACGCAGGTGAGCAGCAGTTATTGCAGCACAGCTCTGGTCTAAGCTTCTGGCTGGACTATTCCTGCTGTTTCAGTGATTCGCATCAGGAGAGGACACTCCAAATTGAATCAATGACTAGAATTTGCCCATCCAAAATTGTATATAGAAAAACTCTGGAAACACTGCAGTCGGGACACAGGTAGTCTAACAACAGGCGCTGCAGCAGGGGAGCACCGCTGCTTCAAGCCATATCATCATATTTACTATCCTTTGCTTAACTGCTGCCTGGAGTGACAAAGCTGAAATCCCTCCCGGAGGGAGACACCATGCCGTGCCGAGAGCTAGCACGGCAGAGAAAGGCCAGGAGCCTTCGCAGACCCCGCTGATTCCTGCTGAGGCCCATCAGCCAGCAGCACGCCATCATCGCCTGTGCATGTCCCTGCCTCTCATGGCGCTGCAGGTTTTAATGCAAGAAATCCATGGGAGACAGACACCCTCCCCATGGAAGAGGCCGGCTGTGGAGTTTAGATTTGCCTGACAGCCACGAGCATGGCTGAAGAACAAAGTAAGGGAAGGACCGCAACTAAACCCTTTCAGGTAGCTCTAACTATGAACTTTTCTTTTCCAAAAAGCAGCCACTGAAACACTTGACTGATGAGAAAAGGACAAGAAAGATGTTTACAATTCTTCAGAGTGTATGCTTTTTTCTGTTCATCATCTGGCTAGGAATCATTGTTTGAGCTTCTGTTTTTCCAGGAGAGACCAGGTACACATCAAGAAGTCCACAAAGCAAACAGGGCATTTTAGTCCTTGTAGAAACCTGTCTTCACCATGGCTTCCATTATAACTTCGTCTTAAACTTGGCTGCTTGCTTTCATTCCTCATACATGTCCTCACCTTCCATTCTCTTGTTCAGAGCCTGCTTTCCATGGTTCCCCGTCAATTTTCTCCCCATTATCCAGTTTGTGTGCTCCCATCTCACACCACACACTTACCCTACTGCACAGCCCCCCATTTAAATTGGAGTTGGACACATCCTTGCACTACTTAAACCCACATGTACAGTTTTGTTAAAACATTTCAAAGGACCCATAATGGCATCTTTACCATGCACATGTGCAAACAGCCCACCCTCCCCTTCTCTTTGCTGAAATCACATGCTTTCTTCTTCTTTATCTTGCCTCTTTACTGTTTTCTTCACATCCTCCTTGATGATTTAGTTTTTCGTCTTTGTGTCCTGTCCTGTCACGTAGTTTGGGTTCTGCCTCTCTTCTCAAAGAAAACCAAACTTAGGAAAAAACCACGCTCTTGAAATCCATGTTTCCCATTGCCACTTTATTGCATTTCTTCCCTGGGTCTCAAAATTCATTGAACACTCAGTTGTTACCCTAGTCTGCAATTATCATTTCCAGCTTTGGCCTGGATCTCTTCCAAGCGGCTTATTATTTTCACCAGTCTTCACAAACCACATGGAGCTTCTAGCCTCGCCTTGGCTATATTCCAGGGCCTGAGCAGCCTTTTGATCTTTCTGCTGCTCTTGCACAGTCATGCACGGCTCCTCCATCCCGTGCTGCCTGCCCGCAGCCGGCCGCCTGCCGCTCACCGTTAAGTCTCTCCTGTTGCTCTCCTCCCTCTTCCCATTGACTCCAGTGATGGTACTGGCCAATCTTCTTCGTTTTCTCCCTCCCTCTCCAGATTTCTGGGTGATCTAAGCCACACATGGGGCTTTCACGTGTGTGTCCAGGGCATTGCACTTCCATCTGGGCTCCTTCGCCCCAGTCTGCGATCTCAGTCTGTCTCTAAACCTTCCTGATATCTGTCACTACTGACAAGCAGAGGGGAAGTTAGGGGAAATTAAGGTAATACAAGGCAAGCAAATGCATGTAAAAACTGCTTTCTGCTCAGTCTGGGCTTCTTCAGCCTCACCATACTGATTAGAGTTTATGGGCCTTGCTGAGACAGCGATGGGCACTTCTTGTGGTTGAATAACAGCTTCTGACACATGTAGGGAGAAAACCTGGGGTACAGAGTTAGGGACAGTATTGCACCCTGTCACTTCTGAAGAGAAAAAAATAGTGGTAATCTGAAATGCTGTTTGGACAGCAGGATACACAAAGTGAAAATGCACATCATGTCTTCTTTTCCCATAGATGTAATCCAACACCAGAATGGGAGAGAAAACAGTTAATATGGGATACAAGTGAAAGCAGCAGCAATCCTTGGTCTCTGGTAATATGTTTTGACAATATATCGGTGGCAGGGAAGGATTAGTTTATGGGACGTAGCATGCAATATGAATCCTGCTGTACCAGGAAGGCTTTTCTGTTGTGCTTGAAGGGAAGAGCTGACATTCGCCTGTGGCACATCAGGCTGACAGGCACCAGGGTGTTCCTCAGGCATGGTTCACAGCTCACAGCAGAACTGACAAAGTGGAAACTAATGTTTTTCTTTATGTTACGCAATGGATGCTTTTATTGTCAGGATTTGGGCAAGAATCCTCTTCAAAGGTCAAAATGGCAGTGGAGGGCCAAAGGGGCAGCCCTATAGGAGCAGTCTATAGGGAATTTTTAAACCTAAGCAAAAAATGTCATGATAGCTCTGCTCTTTCTTGACTCAAATGCAGAAAATAGTCATCAACAGGATGGAGGGTTCCTAAAAAAAAAAAAAGGCAAACATTTTCCAGGAATATCTACATGATATGCTCTTTCCCCTCTTCTGGGAAAGAAGAAGCACCCCAGGGACTCATAGCCTCATAAAAATAAAGATTATCCTGCTTAAGTATGTTGGAGGCACCCTTTCCAAGAAGCTAGGAGGTAACAGACATTATCTGGAATTTAGATAATATCCATTAACATTATAGATAAAAGGTCTAGAAGGAAGGAAAGGCTGCAGTCAAATATCCAGCTTCTTGACTGGGTAACATTGATTCCCTCCCCCTTTTCTTCTATTAAATATACACTCTTTAACGACTGCAGCTCTTCCCAACAGCTTTTCCCCTGCCTATTTTAGTGCACAGGATGTCTGGTGCACTGTGATTTTGTAACCATTTCAATCATATCTTTGCTTAGATTGTGGCCTTGTGGACCCATCCCAGGTCCAGGACTTATCATGGATAAACCTCGGCACCATCTTCTCTGATGCTTTTTGCTCCCAGCGTCAATGCTTGAGCTTCTGACGCTCCTGTGCAAATGCACACTCCGAAACAGCCTTCTCTCCAGACAGCCTGAAATTCTTATGCAGTCACGTATTTGCCTTCGTGTGGGCAGAGGTGACCAAGCACAGATTTCCAGGGACAGCCAGAGAACCTGTAGCCTGACCGGCTGCTCAGCTTGCGCAGCATCTGCTCCCGTACCACAGGAGATGGTCACAGCCGCACAGAGGCCATTCCTGCAGACACATGCTTCTGTATTGGAGTCTGTGGTGATTCGGCCCCTTGCTTTCACAAATGAGCTTAGTGAATTAGTTAACTTTATTTTAAATGAAGCATGCCAGGTAAATCCACCAGCTTCAGTAAGTCTTAATGATAATAGTATTTTCCCCCTTATTCCCCTGGCTTATTATTAGTAAAAAATGACACAATTTGCTGAGAGTATTCAGCCTAGAGTCTACAGATATGGTGTGGGGAGTTTCAGCCTGGATGGAAATTTTCCAAGGCTACAAGGACCTGAAAATGGGTTTATGATGGAACCAGAATTTTAAGCAATGTAACTGAGGCACTGCTACGATTATGGAGCCTGAAGCCAACCATTCACACCAAGGGCAGCATTTTAGGTGTACCTTGCTCATCCACAGATAATTCCACCTGTGGCTTAAAATCAGGAGACCTACTTCCATGACCAGCCCCCTAAGCCAGGTAGCATCCGTGGGCAGATACACTAGAGAGAAGGGAAGGTAAAGAACATTTATTTCCTTCGTACTGTATCCTGATCGTCACTGTGAGACCGATTCTGCAAGACGAAGATATCCTAGTGAGGACTTGGGGAAGCCCATGGGAGGAGCAGAGCCTCATTTGACACAGGGAGCAGCAGCCACACTTTCCTAATTCGCCTTGAGTTACTGCTGTGACGCTCGAGCCACTCTGTTCCCTGAGGTGCAGGTGATATTTGTGTGGATGCAGATTTTAACCTTTTTAATCTTTACTTTGTTTCCGTTTTCAAAAGGCCACAAGATTATTTGTATGATTAGTCAACTTAAGTAGAACAAGAGCCGGCACACACCAAACGACAAGGAAAAACAAGGAGTTATCCTAGGGCCATTTCTGCCATCCTGCAACACGGTACGATAGCAGAATATGGAGGAGGGAGGTGCAGGGAAACATCTCTTTCTGATAAGATTGCTACGTTCCGCAACACTGAATTTTCCTTTGCAAAGGAAAGGAAAACACTAGTAAAGATAAATACTTTCTTGCTAACCTTCCTTCTGTCTCCTTGGTGCCAATTTCAAGAAAGCAAGCTGCTGTGTGGATGCTTTCCTGACACCAGGCTGAACACAACCATGGTCACATCAGTACTGTTACAATGGCAGGTTTGCAAAGGGGAGTGGACTTTCCTGTAAAGGTTCAGAGTTTCTGTGTCTCTCCCATTACGAAAGAGCTCCTTTCAGGGTATGTGTTGATATTACTCTCCAAGATCTCTTAGGCTTTTGGGTAGCATTTTTTTTTTCAGTCTCTTTCTGATGTAAGGACTGTATCTCTCTACCAATAGTAGGTAACCCAAACACTTGATTCCTATGCAACACCTCCAGAAAGGCAACACCTCCTACATAGTAGTTTTCCCTAAATCCCATTATCTACTTGATTCCCTTTTCCCATTTTGATGCATTTGCATCCCAGATACCTGTCAGGGAATGGGATTGTCAGTCTCTGCCCTGCACCATGAAGTGAGGGCTGTGTGCCTGGCTTCTTGTCTTGACCTGCCATCATCAGAAAGGCTTTCCAAAACAGTAAGAACAGTACGCACATGCTTTTGGTAAGCAGGCTGGAAAACACTGGATTAATGTGCACACTAACAGCTCCGCCACAGAAACACAGAGCAGGGAGGGAGCTCATTGGCGGGTGGGATTACGGGTAAAGCACACACATTCGATGGTGGGGCAAAGAAAATAATCCAGGGAACATTAGTGTTCCCTCTGATCTATAAGACTCAGAAATATATACTACCTTTCGTGAGTTTAGTGTCTAAGGAACCACAGCTGCAGCCTTGCTCTGCCTTTTTTGGTCACCCTTAAAATATAGCAACCAGTGCTGCAGTTGAGATCTGTCACTCATACTTGCTGTAATGACCGAAATGGCCACAGGAGAGTGGGCACAGACACATCATGTTTTGTACAGCTAGGAGGTGTGAGATCATTGCCACCACTCCTCAGTGCCAATGGGTAAGTAAATGTGACTGCACTAGACCCAAACGCAAAGACCCACAAGATCACTCCTACGGGAAACTCAAGTTTCAGTGGCATTTATTCATATGCTGACAACTCTTCCAAAACTTCATTTTCTCTTCTAAGACCAATATTTTTCAACTCTAAAGTGACAGGCAACTAAAAATGAACAATATGCCTTAAAACAAAAGGATGCTTGGATCTGAGGCTCCCAGAGCAGTGGTGAATTTGTTGAACAGAAAACTATTAGATTAGTCCAAATGAAGGTCTTTCAAGACACTTCTGCAGGAGCTGTGATTTTCTTTCTTTACAAATCAAGTAACTCATACTGAGGTTTTACAAATGAAAATATGAAACCACAGGCTGTCAAAACAGGAGATTAGGAATGCATAACCCTAAATCAGTTCTGTTTGGCTGATAAGTGGAACAGCAGGATTTCTACCCTTCCTTTTTTTTTTTTTTTTTTTTTTTTTTTTTTTACACAACACATAGCTGTGCACAGTAATTTAAATGCAGAGCTAATGCTACCTCTGCCAGGATGTAGAGTGATGAAGATGGATAACAGAACGATGGAGTGTTGATTCACTGGAGGTTTTTTACAATCCTGAACACCCGGCAAAATAGTCCTATTGAGTAATGGCACCAAACATTCCTCAATCCATATTCATTTAATTGTAAAGTTGACAGTTCTGTTTGCATGCATCGTAGTGCAAAGGCAGAATATACACTACAAGCCAAAAAATGCTGGTCTCTTGCATGGAGCAGAACGAAGAAACAAAGTTCTGGATTCCTACCAACCTTACATCTCTTGTTTTCAATGGTGAAAGAGTTTGAGCACATTGTTTACTTTAGCTTTCTATTAACTGTTACAAACTTGACAAAACGTATCTCATGCAAGGGCTGCGCATTCTTAACTTTAAAAAGTAACAACAGCCAAAGGGCTTTTTTTCTTCACCACTTCTCACTGAACTCACAGTGTCAAGTTAGAAACAGGACTGGTAGGAAATAACAGTCATTGTCATATACAGTAAAGTATATGTAACACACAGCACAGAAATGATGCTTTTACTCCATAATTCTGCATGTATATACAGCAATGAGTGTTGCTTCAGCCCGACCCGGTAGGGATACACAAGCTTTGGCTGAATACATGGTGACAGTCCCTGCAATTTAATTTCTTTGGCTGTGGATCAGATTTCTGATGAGAATTAGGGATTCTCTCATAGACTATAGGAACAGCTTTACTCAGCCAGAAAAAGTCCACCAGGTTCAGTGTGTTGTATCTAAGAAGTGGGCAAAGGCAAATGCCTGGAATATGAGTACCAAAAAAAAAAAAAAAAAGCAGCACATGCAATATGTTCCCCCAGCATCGCCCAAGCTTCCAATTGCTTGAAGCTCCAGAACTTCCCAACTAGTTGTATTTGGTGTATCTATTTCATGATCTTGTCCTACTTTGACTGTAAATTCCTTATATTTCTTCTACTGCTTGATTAACACAGAATGAATTCGTTGGTTTGTCTTGCTCCTAACTCCTACTAGCTTCGTCTGATGCTTCCTCCTGAACTTGTGCAAGTGGCATGGTGATGTTCTCCATTCCTTGTCCCTTCTCTAACCCAGCTATGATTTAGGACATGTTTTGAAGTCTTCCATCCTGTGATTCTCCCTCTAGTTGTGTCCCCCTAATCAGAGTGTGCAGAGCAGTGAACATTTCTGCTCAAAGGTTGAGTGCTTCTTCCTCCAGCACAAATACTGTCAGGTCTTCGGTAATGTGGCTGGGGCAAAGACTCTGTCTTATTCTGTTTCTCAGGGCAGCGCACTTTCAGGCTCAGGTCATGCTACTACCCTATAAATAGTATTTCCACACTTCAGCAGCTTAGCAGTACACAGGACAAACAGAGTTCATGAAGCATCCAATTCGCCTCTTTACAAAGCTATTCCTGCATTCCCTGCTCAAAATGCACCGTGATAAAAAGATTTTACAGCTGTTTTCCAGAAACTTGTCATGGCATCAATGTTCAAAGCTTCAGAGAGCAATTCAGGCCCACTGCTCAGGGCTGCCTGAAGTGGGTTTGCTATTCAGGGCCATATAGCAGTTACGTATCGCTCTCTGGCAATGCAAAGTTATCTCTCCCCCTTGACTGCACCAGGGTCTGGTAGTCTGAGCTGCTCGCTCTTCTCAGCCACGCACTTGGGTGCCCAAGTCCACGTCAGGCCCCCAGAGAGCGATGCAAACCCACCCTTAGCCCAGCAAAGTGGCTCCCTCCACCAAGACCGTTGTGTTTCCTTGGCCCCAGTGGGAAGTTCGCGCAAGTCGAGCCCTGAGCCGTTCCTTGTAAGCGGCGATGCCCTGTTGTCATCCTGCCATAAACTGCCTGTAAAGCATTTTAAATAAAAAATGAATGATGGTGTTAGTGCTCTGCGTGAGCAATTCTGTGGACTCAGCGCTCTAATAAATCACCTGCGTGCAGGGTGAGGGCAATGTTCAGGAAGCGGAGGGAGGTTTGTAGGTTGCGGAGAGAATGAGGTTTTCTGAGGTATTGAAGAGCACGAAATCTCTTTCTGGGAATGAAGGCGGGGGGGGAAGGAGAAAACCAGGAAGAATAATTATAGGTCCTACATCTCTTTGATAAAGGGGGAGATTTTCAATATTTCAGCCATACTTGCGTTAATTAGAAGCATATTGGTAGTGGAGAATTGAAGCAGGTTTGTAACTAACCAGTCAATGTAGGCATCATAGCATGAAATCACGCTACAAGCCTAAAAATGTGTTTTGCTAACCATCCATTAAATCTTAATCTCAAGTTTTGCAAGCCATTAAAATTGCAGAGAAACTTTCCACTACAACCAAGTAAATCAGGAGCAACGCGGCTCCTGTGCTTGCAGAAAAAACCCTAGGAGAGGCAATCAGCTTGGAAATGAACATAAGCTTCTCCTCAATTTCAAGTCTCATATTTGTATTTTTATTTTAATATGAATATAACTCAGAAAAGTGTTGGACTGAAAGAGCCAGAAACAATGCTCAGAAGTAATTAAATGCTGGTTTCAGCTTTGCAGGATATATTTATTAACTCTACTCAACAGGCCTTTGATCTGACTTGAAGTAACAATGCCTCGGACTGAAGTGACTCAATTTTCCAGCTTTCCTAAACCTCGCTCTCTGTTCTGAGATTACTGATGTTACCTTAGTGCAGATGGACCGGATAGCTGGCAGAGAATGTAATGTTGCTTCTCACCAACTCTCAAGTTAAGGGAAAGTATTGTGACCTTTGGATAAAAATCCAGCCACTGAGATACTGAGTAATCTCTGCCTTTGCTTTTGTGGAGAATCAGCAGAATCAGGCACCACCAGCTTACAAGTGGTACTGGGTGAGTTGGTCTCAGAGAACAAGATTATTTCTTTTTAAAAGGTACCTAATGCCTACATCTGGATGTGCGTGAGTGGCTGAATTTTTCCAAGCTCTGAACATCCAGCAGCTTCTGCAGAGCTGGGGGGGGTCTAACTTTTTAGGCACACATTTTTGAAAGCTTTTGCCAAGAATCTGTTTCACACCCACCTCCATCATCTTCAGTTAGCAAAGTGTGAGAACCTGACATGTAAATGACAACGGAGCCGAGCTACGGCTGAAGTCGTTCCTTTAATTCACTGACATTTCTGGGACAGTGAAACTAAAAATGTCTGAATATTCAGAAGAAGAGCTTTTGTTTCATACACTAATAGTTCCCCTTGTTCTGCTTATGCAATTATCTTCATTTATTCTGATTCCCAACCCAGCAGTTTGGGGTGTCAAGTGGATACCAGGGATAGTGAGGCTCACGAAAGCTGCCCTTTTCCCTGCTCTTAAAATAAAACCAAGCACGTGCACTGGCTGCAGCCCCTCCAGTGCTCGCCTCCCCAAACCAAGCACTCATTTCTGTGGATGCTGTGCTGACAAGGCCGTCAGCTTTTTGCTGTGAGCCTGTCACAGCAGAGAGAGGACCAGAAGAGCAGGGTGCCTGAGCAGGTCCCCTCTGCCAGCAGCCTCCTCCCCTTGCTGCTTGCAGCACTCGCGGGTCTTGCTGCAGTGATTCATCCGAGTCATCTGGCACTGCGTCCACTGCTGCACATGGAAATAAGCTGACGTCTCTCTGGGGTTCAGGTCCCGTGATCCTACAAAGTTAACTGAAGAAAAGAAAACCCAAGCTCCAAACTACAGCTGTGAACTGCTCTCCCAAAATCCAGTTGTATAGCCTTGCATATAAATGCAAAAAAGTTCCAAGACTTCCATGCAAAATGAGAATATTGTAGGAAATGCTTCTAGAAATGCATGGCTTGCCAAAGAAAAGGAAAAAAGGAACCCTAAAATGTAATTTATGTTCTATTTTAAATCTTACTTATGCTACAGGGACAGTGAAATATGTGAGTGAGTTGTAATGGGAGATATTGTTTTGTTTGGAGAAGGCAGCAGTTTTACCATTCATCTCCCCAAACATGGAAATCATGTAGTTATGGGTTTTGTGCAGGAATACCTTTTCCTCTCCTTTGGGTTTATCCTGGTGATGCTAAACAGGGAAGCTATTTGTCCCTTTTTCTTAAATGCCAGTCGCTTTCTACCAACACTCTTCAGCTTAAAGGCCTGGACTGCAGGCTTTGCAGAGCCTTTCACCTCAAATTCCTTGCAATTTCTATTGATAACACTATCTCCTTTTTACCCTGGACTAGTACATTTTATTCAAAGCATGTCCTCACCCTGCACATAAATTCTCTCCCTCCCTTGCTGAAACAGATGTCCCACCACCTGGTTCCCGGGCTCTCAGAGCACGTCCAGTCCGTGCCTGCAACACGACGGGGGTGCGGAGAGCTGGCCTGGGCACCCGCAGCATTGCCACTGCCCAGCCGCGGCACAGGGTACAAGCCTGCGCCGGACCCTGGGTGGCGAGTGGGACGGGGTGCCCACAGTGAGTCCCACACACCACGGCCACCCAGCTGATATCCCCACCCAAGCCAGGCACTCTAATGGTACCTCGCGTATCAGCTTTATCAGCTGTAGTCACAGCCATTTGCCCTTCATCCCACAATCAGGGAATACATGTGAAACCGAAACTCAAGAAATTAGAGCAAACCAGGATCTCTTACTGAAGATGCTTTACTGCAGCTTTGACTTGCAACACGTAGTTTAAAATAAGAGAGGACTCAGCATTTCTCTCTTCATCCCAACCAATTGAACACCAGCAATGTGGTAACTAAAAATATTCCCAGATGTGTTTCAAGCCCAGAGTAAATCAGAGGCTGTGGGGTACCGCTGGCTCTGCACCAGCTCTGCCTGCACTGTGGAGTCTCCCTGAGACTTCGCATCTTCTCACTCATGTCACACAGCCACTCTGCGGCTTTCTCAAAGACAGCTTCATCTTTAATTGTTAATGATCATAAAATTTAATTTTCCTAAACTTGTTTGATTGTGTGGTGGTGGTGTGGTTTAACCCCAGGCAGCAACTCAGCCCCACGCAGCCGCTCACTCACTCCCCACCAGTGGGATGGGGGAGAGAATCAGGACAGTAAAAGTGAGAAAACCCATAGGTTGAGATAAAGACAGTTTAAAAGGTAAAGCAAAACCCGCTCACACAAGCAAAGCAAACCAAGGCATCCATTCCCCACTCCCCACGGGCAGGCAGGTGTTCAGCCATCTCCAGGACAGCAGGGCTCCATCACGCCGAACGGGGACTTGGGAAGAAAGACGCCATCACTCCCAACGTCCCCCCTTCCTTCTTCTTCCCCAGCTTTATGTGCCGAGCATGACGTCCTATGGTCTGGGATATCCCTCGGTCAGTCGGGGTCGGCTGTCCCGGCTGTGTCCCCTCCAACTCCTTGTGCCCCCCCAGCCTCCTCGCTGGTGGGGTGGGGTGAGGAGCAGAACAGCCCTTGGCTCTGGGTAAGCCCTGCTCAGCAGGGACCAAAACAGCCCTGGGTTATCAGCACTGTTTCCAGCACAAATCCAAACCACAGCCCCATGCTAGCTGCCATGAAGAAAATTAACTGTATCCCAGCCAAAACCAGCACAGGTGGGAATCACCTATTCATTAAGCATTGGATGCACCTTTTAGCCTATGCTTACAACTATTGTTAGTAATTTAGCACACATCCCTCCTCCCACTGGCAAAAAATCTCACAGATTTATTAGCAATTTTGGATCCTTTTCAAAGAGGGTCAGAAATACTTAGCTCGGTATGTATGAGAGACATCCAGTAAAGGTACATTATATGAAACTCTTGAGACAGCATGCCTGTTGTGCCACAAGCACTAATATCTACAATTGACTTCAAATTGAGGAATTTGTGCTATTTCATTTTGTGTACCATGCCACATTTGCACATGCGTGACCAACAATTCAGATGACCTGCAGAGATTTTATAAAAGCATGTCCCCAGCTGCATCTGGGAGGCTGGGATGGGGAATTAGAGGCATAGGATCACTGCAGTAGAGGAAGCAGGACATGGGATCTAGGTTAGGAGTCTACAGGGATAGAGAGAGAGATACTTTTATTTATATTACTGAAGCACATGGCCCTTATTGTTGCTCCATCACTGAGTGAGGGGGTAGCTTGCAGACAACCTCCAGGGAATGCACATGAGAATAACAGGGGGAGTGTGTATATTTAGAAAGTGACCTGGAAAAACATAATTCATGGTTTCTGTTGTGCTGAAAGTGAATTGAACCAATGTAAATGCTTGTCCTCTCTTCCTTACTGCAGATCAAATGAATGCCTGGCTCCTAGGGGCTGGGGCTGTTACACAATTCCAAAAAAAGCTCCAAACTTATTTGCTTGTGCAAATCCCTTCAACAGCCCTGAGACAAGAGGTTGGTAGTTAAGTCATGTGCAATTTCATACCCATTACCCTTTTTGCCAAAGCAGTACTAGTTAAAGCCCCCTAACTGGGTCCTAGCAACCCGTCATTGACGGAGGGTGTCAAAAGATGTGCCTTGCTCCGGAGAACGGCTGCATCCTGCACCAAGGACTGCTCCAGGAGTTCTCCAGCTGACACTGGCTGGTCAGTTGACATCTGAGGAACTTGCTTATCAGATTACACAATGCTTTATTTGCAAATGATGTTTAAAGATGCAAAATAATGAGTTTATTCTGCCATGGGAAATTGTTAGACGTTTCCTTGGAAATATTGGAAACAATTACTAAAGAAAAAGAAGAACACAAAGGAAAAAGAATGAGGAAATAAAAGAACCCTGTAGGGTATGCCATTAAAAATGGGCTACTTCAAGCTTCCGCTTCCATCTTCCCCTTGTAAAAGTGTCTGCTCTTTTTTGAGGGTAGGGGGGCCAGGCAACAGATGCAGACCCAGGGGCTCTAATTCCCTTTCCTCTCCCTTCCCAGGCTGGAATACCCTGTACTATTTATCTTTTCCTTATGAGCGCCTACATTCTTAATCCCTTTGACCCAGCACAAGAGCACTATATAGTAAAGGGAGAGCAGGTTCCCATTCAGTAGAAATTACCCTTCCATTTGGGTCTCCTACTTGGCGTTCTTCACTGTTTCTTTGGGTTTTCCTGCTGCAGCTTTTGAAAAACATTGTGCAAAACATTCAAAATCACAAAAGGTGGGAAACAAGCAATTTATCATCATTTTAGCTGGCTCAAAATATTAGTGCAAAAATAATAACATCTGGTGTACGCATGCATATGAAGTCTAGATTTTTCCAATCTGAAAACTTTTTATTTATCCACTAGGTTAACAATGATGGAAATTCAGTAGTTATGATCAAGAGCTGCATTTTAAGATTAATACACAGGTAGTTATATTGAAGATAATGTGATCTGTGATAAAAAAAATCGAGTGATTTATAAGGAATAAATCATGCCAGAAATCTGACTGTTGTGCTTAATGGAATTATGAAAATAAATGGAAAATAGGAATAAGAGAGATGAGCTATTTTGATTTTGCAAAGCATGTGGAAAAAGTGGATGAAATCTACAAAAAGGTTACATCAGGATTGGCTAGAAGATGAACAAATGGTTTACGAAGAGATTAAAGAACTGTAACAAGGGCTAACAAATAGTTTTCATGTTAAAATATGTGATGAGATACAGAAAAAACTACTGTTAGGTGTGACAATATTTCCAAGAAAACATGAGTCTTTTTAAAGTCTAGATTTTGATCTTCTTTAGCGAGCAAAACCAAAGAAAATCTCAGGAGACACCTTTGAATCTTTAGGCATAATAATCACACTTCAAATCCAATGGGATCAGAGCTGCCTTTGAGACAGAAAATGTAGGAGTTTAATCAGAAAGACAGTTTAATTTCCTAGGTCATCCAGAAACCTCTGCAAATATTACCAAAGCCTAGTAAAGAATTCTTATTGGTGATCCAGAAAATACATTACATGTACAGGTAGTGCTAAGATGAGAGGCTAGTAAAACCATGTAACGCTGAGATGATAATATAATGAGGATCGGAAAAATAAGAGCATAAATATTAACCAAATGAAATCTACCTGGGAAAAAAATTAAGTAAAGTTTTAGGGAAAAAAATTAAAGCAAGCAAGATAAAAAGTGATAAACCATACACAGAGCTAAAAAACCAGTTAACTAAAGCAGGGAAGGTCTGGTGCGAGCTGGGGCTGCACACACAGGCACGGCTTGAACCGGGCTGGGCCTGCGCACACAAGCTGTACAGTTCTGAAACTCAGTATTTGAATGGTATCTGCAAGCATGATGAAGCCCTGGAAAGAGCAACAGAGGCAAGAATTTTAAAAGATTAAATAAAAACTATATAAAAGGAGCCAAAACCTAAGGCGGTGTCCATTGACTGGCAGAGGGTCGCTGCTTCCATCAGCCAACCATCTAACCCAGTTTACATCTTCAAGGAACAAGCTCACTTTTCCCAGTTTTTTTAGTATTTTTATGTATTTTTATGGCTACAAATACTTCCCTTATATTACTTGAGAAGCATTTTAATGCTTTTACTTGTATTTCTTGCCTATACTGAGGGTATGCAGAAAAACAAAACTGTAAAATGGATAAGAAACAGTTGGTTATATCTTCCCCAAATTCAAAACAGGCTTCATCTGAGAAGAGGGCAAGGTTCTCACTCTATTTTTATTTTAGTTGGAAACATCTGCTCACCCTTAATTGTGATACTGATAAAAACAGACAAGCATGACCTGTTAAACACAATTGGCCCTATAGTATTTTCCAGGTCCTGCAATTAGTAATATGTCAAACAGTGGGATATTGGTGCATGGAGAGGAGATGCAAACAATATTTCCATACAGTAGGTGACTGCCTACAGGCTGATTTGATTTACTGAATTGAGAGGATGACACTTGTCAAAACTTGTTCACAATTAGAATAACTTCTACCCAGATCATCAGAAAAAATGTCCTGTTCAAGACAAAGAATACCCCTAGGGGACTGATATAAAAATAATGGATATTATCTACTAGCATGCTGTCATGGGATTTGGAGTTAAGTTAGGGCCTTACCAGCACTAGGAAGTATTCAGTTTTTAGAGAGAGGCAGCAAGGTGTTTCACATTCCTAACTGCATGGATGTGAGGAGAGTGGAGACTTTTGGCAGGAGCAGAAGAGGAGGCTGGGAAGAGTGAAGAAGTACAAGACTGTCTGAAAGGTCAGGTCATCTGGATGGAACACCTGGTGAGCACAGGACTCGGGGTCTTACCAATTCAAAGCCGTCTTGAAAGGATAACAGTCACCAATGTTTTTCAATTCTGCTCATCTTGATATCCATTTAGCCATCCTCTTCCTGCAGAAAGAGTGGCCATAATTAGTGTATTAAGTATACTATATTAACTTTGTAAAGATATTGATTAGTATTTATGGACACTAAAATATGGGCTGGAAGAATGGCACGCCATGTTTTATCTCCCACATATCAATACTTACAAATGCTCAGACCATTTTTCTCAGGTCCCATTTCAGCTCCTGGATGCAAACATCTTTTGTAACATGCAGTGACCCCAAGAGCGGGGGAACCCTTTGCTCACCCCACTGACCGCTGTCCCTTTGCATGTTGTATCTCGGAGTGTCACCAACGGCCGCAGCAGACCGCAGACACAGTTTGCCCTCCTGCGTGTCATGAATCAGCTTCAGACACAAGCTGATGTCTTGTCATGTCTTTTTTACCTCCACTGACAAAAGACATGACCTTAAGTATCAGTCTCATACTGCCCTCACTAAACTAACCAGGCTACTAAATAACCTCCTCTGCTCCCTGCCACGTTCTAAACTGCTGGTCATTCACTGCAGAGATTAGGAAAGCGGTAGATACAGCAAGGAAATTGCCTTCATCTAGGGCAAGTGTCATAAATCTCACTTGAGACCTACCTGAACGTGTAAGCAGCACTTTGGTGGGACACGAGGGTGAATTTTTTCCATTCTCTGTGAAACACAAGAAAAGAGGGCTTTCCAGAAGTGGCTGTTCACTTTCTGTTGGAAACATACATGTGTCTTCAACTACAGGAGAAAGTGGTGCTTGGATGAGTAAAGGGGAGATTGAGCTGTCCTGAATCATATACCACATACATAAGTTGCACAGATATTTCTCAGCCAGACATTTTAAATATCTCAGTGTTCAAATAGATAATGCATACATTGTAGTTTCTCATTAGCCTTTCTTGAAGAGAGCAAGTTTAAGGTCTCAAATGTCCAGTAGCAAAGGAAAAGTAGATTCTGGGTATAGCAATGGCTTTGCCAGTTGTTTTTCAAGTAAATGAAACACATTGCTATAGCTTTGGAAAATTCTCAAAGTAAGCCTATTAATAAAAATAATCACTAGGAAATAGACTGAGACTTGGCAAGTAAAGTTATATTTTTGCTACCAAAGGCAGCGTGCCATTTTCCAGTTCTTGATGCCCTCTGGTGTGGTGTGGCCTACATCTATGCTGTCACTTCCAAACCAGGTGAGTGCATCTAACCTTTCTGTTGGGAATGATCCTTGGACTGTGCTGACAACCCAAACATGCAACATGATATTATACACTGTATGTAAGAGAAAAATATAATCTAAGAATTATATGTAGCAAAATACTTTTCTGATATATTTTTTTTAGATTGTATAAATACAATTATCAGCAAGAAAGTTAAACTATGTTAATTCCTCAGTGACAAATGGCATATTTCTATGCTAAAACACTGCCCAATTCCTTTATTTGTTCCCCTCCCCCAATAATTAAATTAGCTCCCCAATAATTAAATTATCTATGGGATGATTCATATGAATCAAACATTTATAAATCCTACTCTTAATGCCAATATATATAATAAAACCTTACACATTTTATGGAGAGATAGAGTTGTAGACATGTGCGTAGATATAATGGCAGCATTCACAATAAGACAAAGAATGTAAGACTAATATTATATAGATCCAAGGGACCCATTAAATAATCTTGGCTTATTTCTCAAACAGCTGTTAATAAGAAGTACTTAACTTGTTAATTAAAAATTTGCCACTAATTACAGCTGCAGTTTCCTACCCAGCATGACTGAAATGGCAACTGATAATTAATTATTTGAATGTGAAAACGACTTCCATGGTCACTTAGGAACACAGAAGGGTGCAATGCCACTACTGCTGATGTTTCTGCAGTTGGCCTTGGTGAAAAAGGTGAATGACTGTGTGCTTCTTGGCAAATTCTTTCCCATCTGGCAACACACACAGGACTCGATAACTGCAATTCCAATTACTGCTGCTATCTCCCCTGACCAGGCGCTCTCCCCATCTCCTGCACCTGCCTGGGCAACTCAGGAAGCTATTTCAAATATGCAACAGCACTAGCCCCCTTTTAAACAAAGCACAACACAGGACAATGTTATTTTCTTGTTCAATTTTAAAGAAATTGCATACGGGTAAATATCCTACAAGTTTATTATCTACTGGAGTAAAGGAGTGCTCTTCAGACTCAGTCTAAGTGATATAATTAGGAGAGGCCACTGGAAAAGAACTGATTGATGAATAAATACTAGGCAGTAATCAAAATATCGTGTGTATATCACATGAGGTCACGTCCTCATCCATGAAGCCTGCCATATGGTAAGGTGTTTTTAAACAAAAAAAAAACCCCAACAAACAAAACAGAGAGAGAAGGCTGAAACTGTCACTCTTTTAGATGTTGTCAGAGATGTGGGGAAGGTTCCTTTGGGGAATAAAGGGAAACGGCTGAAATGTATGGAAGCTGCTGTTATTCATGTAATTTGTGACAGGTCCTGTTTCTTTGAAGACAAAGCAAGGCAAAAACCCCACAAAAAGAGAAGAACAGAAAAATCAACATCAAAGACAGAAAAACACATCTCCATATTGGCCGGTTTCTCTTACCGGAGGAGGACTCACTGCTGGAGGAAGACAAGCCCAGGACTCAGCCTGTCCTTCCTTCTGAGCCCAGGCAAGCTCATGTCGGCCCTGGGACACGTAAGAAGACTTTGGTTTTAGCACCTGCCATCGTCATAAGGTTCACTGCAGTGTTGCAAAAGATACCGGACTGGTCAGATACACCTTTTGAAACAGAAACCAAAAGCAGAGGACATTTGGGGCTTAGCAAACAAAAGGAACTGAAGTCTCATTTGATAAACTATCTTGAAGCTTTCATCCCCAACTTGGTGACTGTCACCTAGATCCTTCTCTGGCTCAGAAACTTCTCTTAAACAGGCTTTCAGGAGGGAGGGGAGACCCCATAACACGTTTAACAAGGCAACCATGATGTTGCTGCTTACTCCTTTTGGGGTCAGTTCAGGCAGGATGAGTTTCCTCCACACTCCCGTTTATCAGGCACAACTTTAGCATAGTTCCCTAGTTCAGTGAAGATGATTTTCTTCTTTAGATTCATTAGTTCTTATTTATTTAACTTTTACTAAAATGTATAAACCATTTTATGGAATGGGCAGAGCTACTTTCAACAAGAGAAGCAGCTGCAGGTCTCCATCCAACCAATGACCCGAGCTGAATATTCACAAGGAAGCGAATGTTACCCAGAAACCTGCTTGTGACTTGGATGTTTGCTGCTTACCAAAGAAACACAGCTGTGAGGAACCCAATCTCAGGTTTTTCTGTTTGTTCCAGGATCATGGCTTTTGTTTGTTCCTTTGAGGTGGCCATCTTCTTTCCTTTTCTCTGGCACCTGACAGAGCACTCTTGAAAAGTGGAGGTCCCATTCTGAGGTAGGAAATTTACCGGGTAAAAAGAATGCTACAAAAGCTCAGCTGCTTTAAGAATCTTGTTTTGCAGATGGGCTTACTAGATTTCAGTGAGGAGAGTAAGTAATTATAAAGTAATTGTAAGGGACATCATATATTCTGAGATGGCACAGGTGGAGTATATTATTAAGTTATACAGCAGCATAACCAGCCAGATGGGAGCTCCTACTAGAAGTCCAGCTCTCAAGAGGTAAGTAAAGACACAGCCATAAGATGGATCCTCATACCAAGAAGGTATTTTGTGGTCCCCAAAAATTGTCTTTTGGGAAATGCCATTTCATCACTGAATGGCTATTTTGCCTGATACTGTTCACTTTAATTGGTTGAAGCTATTACTGTAGTACTGTTATGGGAATTTTTATCTTAAAAAATGAGGATGAGTCACCTGGTTGATTTAGCACAAATGGGAATTCACTGGAGGCTTTCTGAATGGGTAATGCCTTCCTAAACTCAGACCTCAAGCAACTGAAGAGTTATTTCCTTTAGGAGAGCTTAGGCACAGGTAGGAGTAAGAAACATGGCTTGGGTAGGAAATTCCAGCCCAGAAATGGTATTGCTGATCTGGAGTTTAACAGGGGACTCTGATCAGTTGGGAGTAATTTGTTTTTATATGCTGAAAATGAAAACAAAATTTCAACGTAATCGTCAGGTGCCAGCTCCACCTAGCAGAGCGCAGGTTTGGGCACCCAGCCCACCCGCTGGTCTAGGCACGGAGGGAGCTGCCTGCGGGGTCTTTGGGACGGTCCAAAAGTCCCACCAGGAGAGCTTCTCCCCATTACTGGGTCACGTTGTTGTGAAGGGGGTTGGGAGTTCAGGCACTCATCCTGCCTCACGCTGGTCCGTTGTCCCAAACCAGCCCATTGCCTCCCCTGCACAGACAAGTAGCCGGGAACACGCAGGGAATCACTCTGGCTGTGCATGCCCGCGGCTCCGCCGTGGCTGCAGCCATAGGATGGGGAAACTGATTCTTCTGCATGAGGCCAGAAAACAGCTCTAACAGTGCTCCTGTGATTCTTCTCCTTCTTTCCAATCTTCTGACATTTCACCGGCAGCCAGCATAAGAGCAAAGCCAGTGTCATGCCGCATTAGCTCTCCCTGCACCAGCAGCCACAACGTCCCAGCTCTGCAGCGCGGGTTTGCAGGCTCTCCCGGGAGCAGCTCTCACCGAGCCCTCGCCCCGGTCGCTGCTGCATTTGGACAACGCAGAGCAGGGGAGATCACCCACGAAGTGTCATGTCTTCCATGCTAACAAACGGAGAGGCATGGGGGCATTCGTAATGCGCTCCCTTCAATTAAGCAAAATCTTTTTTAAAGATTTTTTTGAAGCGTGGGGTTTTGTCTTCTAAATGGGCTTTGTTGAGGCTGTGGATGCTGATGTGAAATGTTTTGAGGACAACCAGATTTTAATCACATTTTGGAAGAAAAGTTTATGCAATATTTTCTCACCAGTTTTTTGGAAGCTTTATCAAACTTGCTAGCTTTAAGGATCCACATACAAAATTAACTTTCTTTTGCTTCTTATTTTTTTTGTTTATGTCACTTGGATGGAATCATACTGTCTATAAAATGTATTGACTGCTGCTATTTCCAAGCAGGGCACAGAGAACTTATGGAAAAATCTGTTCTGGAGGTGCAAGAAGAGAACTAGCAGTTGGTTTACCAGATTAGCAGAAAAGTACCTCTCAGCTGAGAGGCCAACCTTAAAAAGCTGTCCTTGTTCTGCCAAAAAGTAGGCTGGATGTCAAAAGAGGCAAAGATCAAGACTGGAAAAGCAATTAATCCTTGACAGTTATCTTTCAGGAATAGCATATTCCCTGATATCACTACCTTCACATTTGGGTTGGTTTCTAAAAAGATTCAGTATTATTATCATACATTATCAGTCTTGGAAAATGCTAAAACACGGTCTCACAAGAGCTGTAGAACATGTGCCTGGTTCCATTTTGAAGAATAGACTCTGGGCAGCCACAGTGTGAATCTGAGGCTGAGGGACAACTTTGATGCCACTAACCTCGGGGCGGGGGGGAATTGCATTCCCACAGCATTCATTAGGTGTAATGGAAGTGGAAACATTGGTTAGAAAGAATGAAGAGACTAAAATAGCATGTGAGAATAGGGGGTTATTTTTACACTCCAGTGCACATGGAGTGCCCATTAATTTTAATAGGAGCTTTGCACTGCAATTATTAATGGAAGAACGTGCCCCGTTGTATTCTTTTATGGGACTCTGGCCATATTCAGTGACATTGCAAAGGAAGGCTAAAAGTACTGTCGACATAGGGCGAATGGAGAAAGAAAGAATGATGTGGCTGTAGTAAATAGGTTCCTATAATTTAAATTGAGAATACTTAAGAAATGGGACTAGAGTTGAGGTCAGATGTGAGGAAGTCTCTGACAAGACATTGACCCTAAGGAGAGAGGGTCAGGGAAGGGGACTCTGCTGCTGCAAGTTACTGTGGAGAGCCCCAGCAACTTTTCTAGATACACCAGAGTAATACATCTGAAGAGATCATCCAGCTATGGAAACACTTAAACGTCCCAGGCTGCCACCAACCTGAGTACCTGGCTGTGTTCATTTGACCTTAAAGCTGCTGGAAATGAGAAACCTCCAAGCGGAGGATTAATGGGCGCACTGGGATGCGGTGCATCGATATCATGATGGATGCTGGCTGGCACAAACCAGGTGTCTATACAGGTCTGCCTGGAGGGCCAGCAGAGTCTCAGGAGGCCAAACTCTGCCCTCCCTCTCCCAAGGCAGGAGATGCTCTCAGCTGTCACTTTGGGAACCTACCTCACTCTGCCTTTCCTACATGTCCTGTGTATTACTGTTACAGCTCATGTTTCTGGAGTACCATGACGGCATGATCAGGGACTACAGGCTTATAGAGCTACATGCAAAAACCAGTCCCCAAAAGCCAAAGACATTAAATGAATATAGACAAGATGATGTGAAGTAGAACAAGTGAGCCAACACATAAGGCTCTAGTCATACCACACCTCTTACCTAACTCTTGTCAACTGCCTTTCCTACATGTCATGAAACATCAACACTTACATGTTAGAATCTTGTTTTTACTTTGTGGAGCTATTTTTCATCAAATTAAATGCTTACAAACATCAGTTTCATTTTCCTTCATTACAGACATTTTCTTTACTATAACAAAGACCTAAAGGAACATAAAAAGTAAATTATTTCTAAAATCCTGGCCCTTTTACACCCGTTAACATTGGCTTTTCTGCTCAGAGAGTAGAAGTTAAGATTTATTGAGTGACATCTGGTTAATTAAATGCCTATTTCCTATGGCATGTTAAAGGAATCATAATGCAGAAAGTCAACATTGAGAGAGTAATTAAAGTGCACCTAAAGAGCCGAACTAACCTTGTAGTTCACTGTAATTAGAAACAAAATGGGAACAATATGTTTAGAGAATTACCTCCTTTATTAGGTTGCTATCGACAGAAACCTGTTTATGTATTTGAAATCTCATTTTGCAAGCTTCCATTTTACTTTTACCCATCTGTGCAACTTAATACCTCAGCATGGATGGCTATCTCAGGAGTAAGCAGAGCTCAGTCCTGTTTTCAAGACTTACGCTAGTTCAGGGGCACTGAAATTACTTGGGACTGCAGCATCTCTTCCTAGGTTTTCGGTATGTTTTCTTTGCCAGCATCAGCTGCAGAAGATTTAGAAAGTTAACGATAGTATTGCAGTCGTTGGTAAACGCCTGTTAGAAAGTGTAAAGCTAACATATCACCAAAATATACAGTGGCTTTTTCCCTGGGTTTCTATCAGGTTGTGCTTGCAAAGCCTCAGCTGCTTTATCTAAACGGCAGGTTTCCAAGTGCATCTGGGTGCGAGAGGGAAGGGGACCTGGGGTGGTAGGGAAGAAATGAGGTCAAGCTGGTCAGGAAATTTTCTGTGGTGTGATAGAGCAATCGTAGCCCTAAATTAAACAGAGACAGGAGATCTGTACAGACCATCAGGTCTCGGCCCTATTCAGTTTGCAGGTCTGGAGGTGGCCATCTAGCCCTTTCTCGTCAGGTCTCATTGCCCACCCAAGCCCCTCACCAGAGCAGTGTCCCCTCTCATCTCCTCCCTCAGCTGACACCTTCCCACTAGCCCAGGGCACCAAACCCTCTGCCCAGTAGGGGAATCTGGACCCTCATTTTCAGTATAGCTGACCTGAAGGAATACAAGGAAAATCTAAAATCCATGAAGCAGTCTCAAGGAAAACTGTGAGCTACTTTGGTTTTCTTTTCATCAGTGAAGATAAATTCATTAAAGAGGTTTGCTCTGAGCATTCTGCTTAGCCCACCTAATGTCAATTCTCTTTGGCTCATCAGGCTAGTTACAAAAGGAATAATTACAGTGTCTAATATTATGGCTTTAAGGAATGAAGAGTGGGGTCGAGTAAATATTTATATTTACAAACTGCATTTTTATTCCAATGAATGAGAAGAACTTTATTTATAAAGAATATGATTATAACAATGAAGATAATACAAGGCAGAGCTTTACGTGTCCATGTGGTGTACAGCAACCTGCAAGGTGGGTATGATCAGGACAGGCACGGGAGTGCTGGCAAGAGCTCGCCTCTGGTGCGACTACCGCAGGCACAATGATGACTGCAGGGGAGAAACACCCAGAGCATCAACTTCTGAGCTCTAAGCTGCATCTGGAAGACAAGAAACGAGCCAGATACAAACCTCTCTATAGCCCAGACTCACCTAACTCCAGTGTCTACCTGAACAAAGAAAAACCCTCAAGCTGAAGACAGGCAAAGTGGAGGCATTTTCCCTACCCCAGCTACTGCCACCGTGGCATATGTTTGCTTACAAGAGCTCCAAGGATTCAGGCACGGTGTTTTGCTTTAGGAGACCATCCATACCTTTATTTTTACCCTGTAATTTTACCTAAAATTCTTGGTGACAATTTCTGCATCAGTGTACCACTGAGCCTCCTGTGTCAACTTGTCAGGGCCCTGAACTCGTCCAAACCAAAGACCTTATTACGTGAACTAATGCCATGTGATTAATTTTACATTACTAGCCTCAGCTTATTTTTCCAGGTTGACTCTCTCCTTGATACATACCAGCTTCAGGTTTTCCATGGTCTCTCTTTCCTAATAAAAGTTTTGCCACTCATGAGATATTCCTTATTTTTAACAACTATTATAATTTTAAAACAAAACAAAACAAACCCCCCCCAAAACCCCAAAAACCACCAAACAACACAATATTTTGTCCTAGAACAGAAAAAATGCCATGAGTTTGCTCACAGCTGACATTAGACTTGCAGGGTCCATATGCAGAGGCTAAGTTATGACCATATGCTCTTTAGCCACGCACACTTTGTCTTTTTCTATTCCCCATTTTAACCTTGCAAAGCTCCCCTGTTGCATTTGGAGGCTATTGTCCTGGTTGCTCACCCTAAATCAAGCTCCAAGTCAGCCCACAGTACCAGCTTCAAAGAGCTCTTTTAAATAAATTAGTCTCACAATAACTTTCTTTGTACATCGTTAGCATTCACAATTCAGGTAGAAGAGAATATATGCAACACATTAACGCTCTTTACAGAACCTTTGTGTTTCTTTTTAAACTAAACAGACCTGAGAATAACATCTAGTTTCCCCCCAACTCTTGCATTCTAATAACTTACTTAGCACACTATTACCATATTGTACATTACTTTTATATTACGTTTTTTTGCAATTTTGTTTTCAATATTGCCATTCTGCCCTTTTCTCATTTCTCAGAAATGGTTAGCACTCTGCTAGGAATTTATTCAAGTAAACATTAAGACTGATCCAAGCACTTTCTGTTTTTTTCTCTTTAGCAACTATAGGGAAAAGTACATGAAACCAATAAGGTTTACTCTCAGTCTTTCAAATCTTCTCAATCATAGTAGATTTTCTCTCCACCTCGCAGCCCATCACAAAACAAGTAGCTTATAAGTTTCTCTGGCACTGGACTCCATCCTGTCCTAATGCTGCATTAGTTGTCCTCATTTACATCCCAAATTTTACATCTTCTGCAAAGTTGTTGTGATAATATACACATGATCGGAAAGATCTCAGGAGGCTTTTACAGCTCCTTCCTATCTAATCTCTTTCAGAGTATCAGCAGCAACACTATGCCTCCGCTCTTCTCCACGGCAGAGCGCTATGACGAAACCACGGGGGTGGAAGAAGCCATGAGTCCCTGCAGCAGCTCTAAGAATGAGCTCTTGCCCTGAAGAGCTTCTGGCTGGTCACATACAGCGAGTACTGGGGAGAGAGCTTAAAGCCAAAATGATAAAACAAAGTCCTTATTTACTGCAATTGTACTCATTATTAACTAAAACATCAGTTCCAGTGCTCAGATCTGCTTAGGTCATTTTGTGCTTACATGGCACAGCAACTTGAAGCATCAAGATCTGGAGCTCTTGGATGATTTCTTCCACACACAGAATATTTCTCTCCACAGGGTGCAGTCCCAACGTAAAGACTTGGAGTGGCACAAAATCCACCACGTACTTAAGGGCATTTTTGACCATTCAGCTACATTCCTGCACCTCGTTTCTAGTCTGAAGTTATCTAGGTGTTGTTTCTACCCATCCTACGCCTTGGCTTGCTAACTTAAAGAGCTTTCTGTCATAAGAATTCTTTCCAGGGAATGAAGAGCCAAGTTGCACTGTGCTGGGTGACCACCAGCTTACAGTCACTCCTGCCTTCTCTGTTGAGGCTCTTCTTGAGCAGCCAGCAACACTTTGGTATGTGAGTACTGCTCACTTCTTCTCTGCCCTTTAGTCAAGTGCAAATTTATTAGACTTCAAAGTGAGTCCTTAACCAGGAGACTGGTTCAGTCTGGCTTCTTAATCCACCCCGGGAAGGCAGACTCATTGCCACCTTTGTGATGACAAAATTTTTCTTCTGAAAAACTGGGGAAATACCTTACAGTCAGATGAGTTTGGTCTGAAGCCCCAGAACTATTTTCTGGCTTTTTAATCATGGTCTAATGTAAATGCATATACCTTTTACCTATAGCTGTTTGCCTACCCTAACCAACAGACTAAGTTTATGATTGCTCACATCTGCTTCTCCAAACCTGTCCCTTGACTACTGCATTTCCAGATGTGTGATGCTCTGAATGCCAGTAGAGTTTGAGAAGGTGCCTCGCTCAAGATACACAGGGAGCATCTGGATGAAGACATAGGTTCAGTCCTCCTTATAGGTTAAGTGCTTCAGCTGCTTAGGTATTTTGCAAAAGGCAGACAAGGATCTTGCCATAATTGTGTCTGCAAGTAACATATGTGAATTGTAAGCAACCTCCCAAATCAGGTGTCGTTTAGGTGGCTTTAGCTCCATTTTGGTATTCATTAGGTGTTTTCAGCAATAGTAGTTAACACAAAACAAACATTTCCAATTTGTTTAACTCCACAGTTTTGTTTTCATTCAATATTAGGTCTTGAAAACCAAACATGAAGTTGCAGGGTGGGGAGGGGAGTGGTTCCCCTTATTCTTTCCCTGTTTTCTTTCTCTATCACCAAATGCCTATTGTATTCTAATTTCACTCCTTTTTTTCCAGTTTCTCTGAACTTCTGAAAACTTTCTCAAGCTTGAGTATCAGTTTCAAGAATGCTAAAATGGCAGTTAATCCCATCTTTAATTTTTATCTTTCTTCCTCTAAGACTTTCCAAAAGTGGAAGAAATCTTAAAGAGTTAAGTAGTGAAAAAGAGAGTAAGAAAAAAGGAGGAAAATCCCTCTAAATCTAATTCATTTTGTTGCACTCAGTGAAAAACATGTGCACGCAGTTGGGAGTTGTGTAGGCTGAGATAGAGAGAAATTAAAATAATATGGATTTTAAAAGACCTGGTGAAAAGTATCACCTCAAAATAATTTAAACAATAAAAACTGTTCCAAAATTGTTTAGAAAGTTATGTTTTCCTCTTTGAATGAGCTTCCAATACTCTAGAGGAACTATATCCCAGTAGAAGGCATAAACAGAAACAAATATTCTGAAGTCATCCTTGAATTGTTCATTTTAATTTGGATTTTGTGAAAAGAAGTCCCAAAGGGAACAAAAGAGTCACAAAAACATCCATTTGGGGAAAAAAAGGAAAAGAAAAAAAGAAAAAGAAAAAAAAGGGAAGTATGTGTGTATGCATGGCCACCAAACCTCCGTCTTGGAGTTGTTATATTTCATACATCTCAAGGTTTGCTTGTCTTTACGTTCCACTGAAATTATTAGATTTTAAAGGCAAGTGCACTTCTAAATCTTGTATTCCAACTACCTGCTAAAGTAAATGTCAGGGCAGGTTCCCGTTTACCAAAATACTCCAAATGAAAACTGGAGGTGTCTACAAATATTGAAGTGATAATACTACTACATATGCAACTAGAGTATAGGCAACCCGAGTATAAACCTAGGGCATGAGAGTCAGTAGCTGGAGCAGACTGGCTTTTGTAGTAGAAGGGAGATTCTCCATGCACAGGGTGCACGCTACAACTTTTTGTCTAGTAACCCCTGTGCCAAGACAGTAAACAACATTATAGACCCTACTGGGAAATTAGGATATCAGCTTAGTACAACTGACAGATACTCAAGAAAGACATTAATTGGATTGTATTGATTTAAATCAACTTAGAGGAAAAAAATCATTGTAACATCATAAGTAAAGGTACTTTACCACTTACAAATCCCAGTGTTTCAGCTTTTTAAGAAGGGATTACATGAATCAAGAGGTATTATAAGAAAAATACAGTGGTGTGAGGGTAACAGTGAGTTAAACTGAAATCTCTTTAATGAGGAAGGTAAGCAGACTGCATGATAAATTGTTGCTCCAACATAAGAGAGAATGAACGAGAAGCAAAGCAAATAAATCCAGGAGGAGCTCGGTGTGTATTGTGTTTTAAATACTTGCAAACTAAGAACACACCTTGTATGCTTTAAAAATCTTTTGTAACCTGTGAAACACATTCATCCATATAATTTATCTGAAAGAGATCTATCCATATATGCATCGCTCTTTGCAGTAGTCACAGAGCTAGATGGAAGCTTTGCTTTTTGGCACCCTTTATATATAGATGGCATATGGTGGCAGCATCTTGCATTATTTATTTGTAATTCTGGGCACATAATTTGTATTCTGAGCTTGAGGAGCTCTGTACTGACTGGCTATTCTGGCTAATCTCATGCCAGCAAAATTCCTACTGAATGCCGTTGTGCCCATGAAAACCTTCTATGAGTTCTCACCAGGACAGGAGCGCCCTTCAGATTCAGGGAAAGTCTTTCAGTTAACTTCACTTCAGTGAACGACAAAGCCCAATGAAAATGATGTCATATTCACACCACTACATGCTAAAGGCAAAAACAATTAGCATAGCCCCAGTTGATAGATTACTGTTTCTCACTTGACCATAAACCTCTCTCTCCCCTTCCCTCCCACTCTCAGAATATAGAAAGATCTCTATAATTTATCTAAATCAAATTAAGTAAACCAGTAAGTTAATTAATTGATATATTTTAAAAGCAGAAGGGATCTCTGTGATTATGTATTCTGGTCTTCATAACGAGGATGTGGAAAGTAATCCAGTTATTGCTAGGTCACTATTATCAATGTCATGATGTGATGCCAGCATGTGTCTTCTAGAGGGACACACAGACTTGATTAAAGACTTCAGGCCGTGGCAATCCACAGCAGCTAAGGATGCCATGTACATCTGGTTGGCTACAGCATGTTAAAAACAAGCATCCTATTTCCACTTGGAGTTTGTGCTGATTCAGCTCAAGGCATTAGTGAAATCTTTCCCTGCCAAACTGAAGGGATACCAACCCCCTTTCTGCCAGTGTACATAATTTTAGACTATGATGAGGTGACCTCCTAAATGAAAAGAACAAGCAAAGAGCTGTGTATTTCCTGAAGACAAAAATTAACATGTATAAACCCTAAATTAGAGGGACAAATTAGTACAAACATTGTAATAGCTTGCATAAAGCCAAACTAACATTCACTGCTATGTTTTAAGGGGAAAAATCATTCCTCCTTCTGTTTTGTACATACCACTGTTTGTTGAATATTAAAATATTTAGATGTTAAATTCCTATTCCCCCCACAAGGCATTATACTGCAATATATATGCAAAATATGAAAACAAAAATAGATTTGCCTACACATCAGCATTTCAAACGCTCATTAACGGCAGGACAAACAAAACACCGTGTTCCAGTTCTCTATATCATCTGTCATTTGGATACGCTAAGTATAATGAGGCAGAACCTTAATGTTTGTTGGGAAAAAAAGTTAGTTTTTATCTTTCATTTACAACAAACATGATACAAAACCCATACACAGGTTAGAAAGCAGAAAGCCCTATGCCTGGATAATGAGGACATAGATCCAGAGCATAGATGTCCCCAAGAAGTTACTTTTTCCATATAGTCACCAGCACTTTCTGGTGCTTCTGCCACTGCTCTTGGTCCATCTCCTTACTCTATTATGTTTGTTCATCGTGGCTTCAGACTAAGAGACTAGAGGGTCTAATGTTCCTTAAGGGCTAGCCTGAATGTTATTTGTGTGGATGTTCCACTGCCAGAAAAATGTAATTTATTGTACCAGTATTTTTCAATTGTACGCAGTGAATCTACTAATCTACTGTAACCACAGGCATGTAGACTGAGGCCAGTGGAGATCACCAGCCAGTGACCAGGTTTAGTCAGAGCGAAGCTTTGGGACCTGCAGTGTTGTTTGATGTATCTGGACAGTACACAACAGCGAAGACTAGCTGTGTTTCAAGGAGTAGAATGCTCCTCAACAGCATGGACATTTTGTTTTCACACATGTTCAAATAGCTTTTGCTATGTATGTTTCCTAGAAAATATGGGGGGTGGTCCCTTCAAGTACACAGTTACAGTAACTAATAACTTTAGTAACTAATGATAATGATGCTGGGCTCCCCACTACAAGAGAGACGTGGAGCTACTGGAGAGAATCCAGCAAAGGGCCACAAAGAGGATGAAGGGACTGCAACCTATCTCCTATGAGGAAAGGCTGAGAGAGCTGGGACTGTTCAGCCTGGAGGAGAGGAGACTCGAGCTGGGGGGGGAGGATCTCAACAATGTATATACATACCTGAGGGGAGGGTACAAAGAGCCAGGATCTCTGTGGTGTCTTTCAGTGGAGCCCAGTGACGGGACCAGAGGCAGTGGGCACAAAGTGAAACACGGGAGATTCTCTCTGAGCATCGGGAAACACTTTTTTACTGTGAGGGTGGCCAAGCGCTGTCACAGGTTGCCCAGGGAGGCTGTGGAGTGTCCGTCCTTGGAGATGTTCAAAAGCCATCGGGGTATGGTCCTGGGCAACCAGCTCTAGGTGGCCCTGGGGGTCACCCCTGAGGTGAGCAGGGGGCTGGACCAGATGACCTCCAGAGGTCCCTTCCAACCTCAACCATTCCGTGATTCTGTGAATTTAATTTAAATAACGTAACCATTTAATAAGAAAAATAGATTAAAGATGTTTATGAAAAGTAGAATTCACCAGTCACTTCATTTCTCAAGTCCCTTAAGTATTCTGACTAATGACAGGTGGAAAAAAAGCAGTAACGCAATGTAGGCTGACATTATTTCGGGATACTGTTTGTGAGGAAGTTTCTGATGGGACAAGGTGGGACGGGATGATAAAATATTCTGGAAACCCTGATTCTAACCTAAACTATATATTTTGTGAGACCAGGCGTCGCGCCAAATAATCAATTCACTGCTGTCCTCATCTTTTCCAAAGTAATTCCCAGAAGAGTTCTGTTATGACAAAGTACTCTGTTGGAAAGGTGTGACATTTTCCATTTATTTTGTGTTAGAATAAACTACATAAAGAAAAAAAAAAGGAGTATAAAACATCACCAAAAAAATGAGGGGTTGTTTTTTTTAAGAAAAAATGAACAATGCTGGAACATAAGTTTCCAACTGCAAAAGCAACCAGCTAAAGAGAACTGTCTGCAGAATATTGTGGTAATTCACAGCAAATTAGCTTTAAAATATGTAATTAAATCAACTTTTCTTGCTTTTCAGAGGAACCTGGAGTACTTTATGTGAGGTGCTTTACTTTTTTGGATTCTTTTATTGTGTTGTAAGAGTAAAATTTTTAATGCTGCCTCTTGATACCAGGAAAAATTAGAACAGAATAATTAGCCTTATAAAAATTTCAGGTCAGTAATAAATGCATTGGAAAGTTTTATTTCTTTCTTTTCTTTCTTCACCAAGATCTTGAGCAGCTTTTAAATCCTTTTCTAGTTTCCCTGTTTTTTCCCATCTCATCTATCTGAGGGATGGAATCTGCTTTGAAATCTGAATGCCATCTGAAAGGTTGAGCAACATATTACCAGTTTTCAAAATATATGCATGCCATTGAGGCATTCCCACACACAAGATGCCGGGCAGATGTGTATAAAACTGGAAGTCAAGCATATGTAGCTACTGCTCTGATTTGTAACCTTTTCTTCGTGCTTCATCCCTGTAAATCATTAAACAAGGTATGTCTCTAGAAAAAATCACCTCCTTCTCAGATATTTGCCATTCTCCAAGTGCCATCAGCAGATGGTGTTTAACTCAAGACAGAATAATTTTTAACTGGCAGGCACGACAAAATAATGATACAGGCATAAAACCAACTTGTTTCCCATAAGCGCCATACAGAGTGACAGTCCTATATTGACTAGAGTACAGCTCCAGCAGTGGCCAAAGAAGATAGTCCTACGTGTCAGGGATGTGCCACGAGTGTAAGAGAAAGCTGTGTTTGGCTAGTGCACTGCCATTTCCCTGGGGGTATAGACAGAGAAGGGGTAAGATTTCTTCTTGACTTTTGAATTTCTGAGAACTTATGCCCATTTTTATCCAGAACTACTTTCCTTGTTGGCCATGCATGAGTGTCTCTTCCTTGCGTGTACCCTAAACAAAATCAAGGTGGACTGTAAAGAACAAATCCCCTGAACTCACCGTGCACCCGTCTTATCTGCAGTGAGACTCTGGGAAAGCTCCAGCCCCCAAGGGTGCTTTGCAGCTGAAGCCCAGCTAAGCAGCACTCATTGAAAGGACTCTTTTCTGGTTTTCACCAAGAAAGAACCCCACTCAATTCCATGCTGCCACCATTGGCCTTCATGGGAGTTTATTCCCCATATCAGTGGCACCAGTCTTCCTTTTGCTCCTGTGAAAAAATCAAGGTGAGCCTCAGAGCAACGGGGGCTCCACTTTGCCAAAGGAGGCAGCCGGTGTCACCACCAGGACCACGCTTCGGGGGATGGCAGCACGGGAGGTTGGTGTCATTTGTTGTCACCAGCAATTAAAGAATGGAGAATCACAACCTTTAAACAACATGCTGTCAAAAAGCAAATTAAATACTGGTCCCTTCATATTCTAGATGTTTTCAAATATTTGTTGAAATAAAAAGCCTATTTTTCTCAAGGCATCATCTTTCCTCGAGCACCATTTCTTTTCTATCACGTAAGGCTCAGTGAGGTACTGCCTGCCTCGACCATGGCAGCAGAGCTTTATCGCCATATCTCCTAATGGCCAGAAAATGCTTAAACCTGATAATTGCTTTAAAAAATGTAGAAACATATCTATTAGTACTAACCTTTCCACAGGAAACCACTCAGTAAGGACAGTCCCATATTCCAGCTGATTTCTGCACGGGTCTTCTTGGGTTAGGAGTGATTAAGGGAGTCCTTGGCCTCGTTAAGCACACCTGCAGCCAGGGAATAAATGGGGGGAGGAGGGTGGCTCGTTGATGTTGCCAGTAACAAAGGTGAGCTGAGAAAGTGAGGATACAGGTCTTTACAGTCAGTGGCGCAGTTGACTCGGCTCACACACTGAAGAATATTTATTGTTTAAATAGTTCCCAAATCATTTTTTTGGGCAGGATAGGAGCGACAGGCAGAAGGCAGGGCAGTGCTGGCTGGCTGTGCACATGCAAGTTCTGGAGATGTTCTCAGATGTGGAAGTCAGCCCTGTGACAGCACTCCTCAGGCACCATTCATTAGAAAGGGCTCGTTTGCACTGCATGGCCCCTACTCACAGGAGTCACAACAACCAGAAATAGACTGTAGTTAGTGCAGAAAATAAAATGCCAACGTCTGATTAGTGTAACAAGGCCACTAAAATATTCACAGCTAATTAGTACAAATTCTAGATGGCAATAGAATACACTGTCTAATGGTAAGGAAAAGCACCCTAGTTTAAAATAAACTTATTTTCCCTTTTCTAAACTCTGAAAGAGTCAAAATGATTTGCAAAGACTTTAACTTGTGCTCATGGAAAAAATAGGTCTACCATAACACATCTTATTTCTCTGGAAGCTTCAACTATCATTTCTTTCTCTTTACCCATATGCTCCCGCACAGATTAATGGGGCTTAATATGAATACGAATCAGGCCCTTGGTTCCCCTTTGGCTGTGCAGTGCCTCAGTATCCCTCTTGCAGAATCAGGTAAAATGCACTGCTTAACAAAGTCCTGCAGCACAGCACTGAGTCATTCAGTGACTTTTATAATGATACAGTTTTAGGTCAAAGACTTGATACAGCTTTAAATCTGAAAATTGAAAACCTCTTAATAGAATACGGTCTCTAATTCCAGCCATTTAAGGCTACATGCATGAAGACTTGCATCCTATAATTAGAATTTGTTCTCTAGGAACTGCAAACATAACAGACTGGGTCAAACAAAGGGCAAATTTGTGGTCTGCTTGGGATAAAGCTGAACATGAGCTTGTTTATGCCAGGCTGCAGAATGAATGGAATACAATATGACAAAACAACTATGCTGTTCTCACTTGGCAAGAACCAGACAATGAAGTTATTGCAGAGCTTGAGATGGTGGAGTGGCGATATAGTTCATTTTAATAAATTGTATTACATTAGACATTTAATCTGTATAGAACAAGTCAGGATTCCTTCCAGTGAGCCATATCATATCCTTCTAACGCCCAAGAACAGGCAGTAGAAAGCATTATACACCTATGCACGTATATACATGCACACGCATGTATACATCTATACTTTATAGAAGCAGCAGTCGGCAGATAGCTGGGATGCCACCTGTGTGTATAGAAACTTCCCTTCCACTCCTCTGCCTTGCTCGTCATTCTAGCTTTCTGTCAAATCCTACTTGTATACCGCTTATTTAAGTATGTAAGCTATGCTTTGTATATAAATAAATCTAGATGCCTTTATCCTTAGGATTCCAGCTCTGTGTCAACTGCTGCTTCCACTGCTAAATACACAAAAGGCTACTGTTTGCTCAGTATCATTAATATCAAATATTCACAGCAACTTCTGGCTCTTACTAGTACTTGTTAATATATGACATATAAAATATGTATATTCAGACTGATATCATGCACTCCATGTATGAATTTAACCCTGTTTATGTAACAAATCAGTCGTTCGTTGACAGAGACTATGTCACTTATCACACAAAGTATTGAGTTTGGAAGCAGCCATGAAATGGATGTAACAGGGACTGCCTCTGCCATAGGACATCAACAAATACACTGAACGGTCTAGCTGAGGTTGTAGAAAGCCAGATCTTCCCACTCACCCATGTAAGGCAGGAGAAATTCTCCAGCAAGACAGAAGCAAGGAGAGAAAGGTGTTAGCTGTGAAAAAGGTGTGCTCTTTACCTTGGGTAGGAGCAAGAATGGGAAATGGAGTCAGGGCAATTAGAATTTTCTATATACTTCATATAAACCTTCTTTGAAAAATCAACTGTTGCAGATACTGTTTCTGCTGGTGTTTAGTTAAAGTATTAGGAGCAGAGACAAGTCTTGGCAGAAATACTGGAGCTACCTGCTTTGATTTCTGAGACATAAATTTGTGACACTAAATTTTAGAAGCAATTCAGAAAAGAGGAGGTATGTTAATATAATGCATTTTAAAGCCCCATGCCATGCTGCATTTACTCTTGAAACATTACAGCTGAATTTCTCATAGCAGAAGATGATATGTACACATTAATGTATTTGCTGAGGAAAATGACTAGCAGAAAAAACCCTCCCTCAAGGAGAGAAAAGTCTGGTCAAATACTTCAGTATCAGGAGAGAGAGAAATTTTCTGGGAGATAATTTTGTGATAGCAAGCCAAAAAATGCCATTGATGAGACAAAATGGCTTCTGTCAATCATGAAAAATAAAATCTGCGTTAGTAAAAAACTGGGCACAGAGGGACCATCTTAGAGATTTGTTTGTTTGTTTCTTGGGCAATAACTTTTAAATTAGCATCGAAGTTTCTGATGCTCTAAAACTTCTTGAGGTTGCTTACTTTTGTTGTTTATTGTGATATGTGTGATAACAATAGAGACTGAGGGATTTGGAATTTAGCACACAAGGCTTAGACTTGAGATAGAAGAATCCCTGCTCAGACATATCCTTCTGTTGTGGTTTAACCCCAGGCAGCAACTCAGCCCCACGCAGCCGCTCACTCACTCCCCACCGGTGGGATGGGGGAGAGAATCAGGACAGTAAAAGTGAGAAAACCCATGGGTTGAGATAAAGACAGTTTAATAGGTAAAGCAAAAGCTGCACACACAAGCAAAGCAAACCAAGGCATCCATTCCCCACTCCCCACGGGCAGGCAGGTGTTCAGCCATCTCCAGGACAGCAGGGCTCCATCACGCCGAACGGGGACTTGGGAAGACAAACGCCATCACTCCCAACGTCCCCCCTTCCTTCTTCTTCCCCAGCTTTATGTGCTGAGCATGACGTCCTACGGTCTGGGATATCCCTCGGTCAGTCGGGGTCGGCTGTCCCGGCTGTGTCCCCTCCAGCTCCTTGTGCCCCCCCAGCCTCCTCGCTGGTGGGGTGGGGTGAGGAGCAGAACAGCCCTTGGCTCTGGGTAAGCCCTGCTCAGCAGGGACCAAAACATCTCACCATTCCCAACACTGTTTTCAGCACAAATCCAAACCACAGCCCCATACCAGCTACTATGAAGAAAATGAATTCTATCCCAGCCAAAACCAGCACACCTTCCCATACAGTCCAAAGCACATCCCACAGACCTCTCCAGCATCCACTGCCCCAGCCCAGCGCTGGCTTTGCCTGAGACATATGCTGCCAACAAGCCACCAGAGAAGGGCACAACGAAGGTCTCACCTGGGACACCTCACAGTCAGGCTACAAAAAAGCCCTGGCCACACACTTGGCCAGCACAGTAGACAACCCCTTCATTGAAGGCGAGAGGACGGAGACATACGGGTGGACACTGTGCTCCTCGTGGAAGATTTGGCAGGTCAGGAGAGCCTGCAACTGCCAGGAGGGCCTGGTAGGGCATCACGGATGCCAGTGGCTGGTGTGGGTCCTCACACCTTGCTGAAAAAGCTCTGTAACTCCCCAGAGCCCCAGCTGGATGGCCCGCAGGAGCAGAACTAAATACTGCTCAGGGAGGAACATGATAGAAATGTCTACATAACATAATGCTTACCTTTCTTTTTTTAATAGAGGGGCTATTAAAAAAGATGGTTTGTACCTCGTTGAGAGTTCCAACTCCACATCTGAGTTGCAGCTCAGCTTTCTGTTCAATTAGGGCTATTAAAGTCATCTCGACATTTGAGAAGTTAAGATGATTTACAGAATACATAAGTTTGAGCTCAGTAGATAAAAGAAGCTGGTTTTTCTTTGTGAGCCTTATGGATTTGATACTAAAAAAAGGCAGTGTGTCCTGCTCAAATACTCCCTGTTACAATGCCAGATGGGAATCTGGCACTAGAAGCTGGAGCTGGCAATAGGCAGGAGTCCTGATTTGTAATGTGAAAGGCTAAATAATACTCAGAAATAACTGTCAATCACTATAGAGATGGAACCATTTTAGTAAAATGAAGTCTAAGTAGCACATCTGAATAATTTATTGTGGCAGCATAATCTGCAGATTTCAGCTGTGATTACAATATAAGACTCTATTAAAGACTAAAAAGTACAGAGAATAAAGCTCAGAATAAATCAGAATCATAAAGCCACTGTCAGCAAGAGGAGAGAAAAAGTTCTCAATAGAAACTGCCTAGAGATGTGTGCTGCAGAAGTCATTTCAGAATTTGCTGGGAATTTGGTCCATGAATTTGGATGACAAGTTAGACATCTAACTAGCCTTCTCTTTTTTTCAAATAGATGTTGAAATTCCTTGTGAAGTTAATGCAAACTGTGGGCATCGATGTTTCTGATAATTCAAGCACTTAGGAATACAGCTTTCAATTTGGCTTCCACAAAATTCGGTACTTGGACATTGCCACAAAAAGCCTGGATATTTCTGAGGAAAGTCATTATCTCTGCAGGTTGTTGGTTTTTTGACATACAAGACTAACACACTAAGCCCTACTCCTCACTTCTGCCTCTAAACTCTATTATCAGTACTAAATTAGGTTAGATACTAAATAAAATACTGAAAACACTGGGCTTTATAAACGGAGCAGTCAGGCAGTTGGACTTAACCCCTTTCATATAACAAGAGAAGAGAGGTCTGCATTTTCACCTCAGCAACTACTTTATGGGATGAGCCCTAACTTACCCTGAAATGTTTTTAATGAATTGGACAGCTGTATACAACACATTGTTTTTTTTCTTAGGGTTTTGAAAGCACAAGTGCTTTCAAGTCCACCCCCAAAATATAACTTTGGAGACAGCAGCTGTCTCTTTCCTCTCACACGATGGGGTCTTGGTCGATGATGGTGGCTTCTGGGCAGTTTATGATGAGTATAAATAAAGAAACCGGAGCTTTCTGCACAGGCTCTGAGAAGCACAGGACTGACGGAAAAATGAAAAAGGCAGGGGTCCAGATTAAAACCTGATGGATAGAAATGCAGCAGTAATGTTTGCACAGATGTCTCCCAGTGGAACCTGTCTTCAGTCTCTCCCTGTTAAGGTTATGATGAATGACACGAAAAAAACAAAAACTGTGCTTTTGGTTCAGTAAAGAGAGGATGTAAACTTGTTTTAAAATTAAAGCAAAACCTAAAAATGTGCTTTCCTCAGCAAAAAGTGATAACTAGATTAAATCTCCCACTGAGAACAGCTCTAAGCAGAGGGAAGGGAGCTGTAGGTTCTTGCAATTATATTTGTGTCTTCTGGCTATTGTTGAATCTCCAAAGACTTCTAAGAAAGAGAAGAGAAAGAAACAGATCCAGATATAGATGAAGGCAGCTGAAAGTTAATGCAGGCAAATTTGGGCACCTAAGTTCAAACTGTCTCACTGGGTTTCTTAACTAGCCTTATTCACTAAACGTGAAGATATAGGCAAAACAAAGAAAAAATAAGAAAAGAACTCTATGCTGTAATTCACAGCAATAGAAACATAAACGTAAAAATAATGCATACAAGTAAACAGCTGAACTTCAGAGTGACCCCCTACATTTTTGGAAGTGTGTTTTTCTACCATGTGTACTCTCAGACTTTTTAAAAAATCTCAGCCCTAATGCTGGTTGTCCCATTCCTTCCACCCTCCACTCCATGATGACATACCAAAGATTTCTGTCCTGGCATCTATGGCAGAAGCAACGGTTTTGTTTTTTCCATATTTTAAGGACATAATGCACTGCTGGGTTAGACCAACGGTCTGTCCTGTCCAGCATTCGGCCTCAGTGGTGGCAATAGAAAAGGCTATTTATGGGAGCACACGAGCCTCAAAACTTTCTCATACTTTTATTTTATTAGATCCCTGCGTATTCCTGCTAGTATCTGTTTATATGCTTGTTGGCCATAAATGTGTTTAATTCCTTTTCAACCTGCTGACATGTCCTCAGGCATGTCCAGTGGTGCCAAGCTCCCGAAGCTCACCACCTGCTTTCACAGCAGCCTTTCTTGCATCTGTTTTAAACCGTTCTGCTTGTTTCAGTCAGTGCCCCTGTTTGGGATATTGGATGACTACTGATCCCAGCACACCTGGGATCTCCATGCTCCTGAAAAACCCCAGTCAAATCCCCCTTCAGCCTTCTCCTCCCCTACCCGAGGAGGCGACTGCCCAGGAGGTACGGCTGCTTTAGAAATACACTTCTCATTAATCAAATGCTATTTGACAAAACTGGCAATGATTATATAGTAACGAGAGTCCTTGGAAAGTACAGCCGTCAGCGATATGAAGTGGCACTTAGCAACAATCATTACTACACTTCTATCCCTGTGCTTAGGTAAAGAAAATAGCTGTGACAATAGTTGGCAAACCAAGTCGTCATGATATATTCCATTCCACCAGCAAGCCTGTGCTTATTTTGGTTAGTTCCCTTGCCCTTGACTGCACAGTATAAGTAAAACTTGCTCTAGTGTGTAGCAGTTTGGAATTTATCTATCAAAGATATTTATAGAGTACTAGTCGCTGGAGTGTTCAGGCTCTAGCCCCACTGATGTGTTAGAAGAGAGGGAATAAGGCTTATTACAAGGAACTTCTTAAGCATTTTTCTCTGGCAAAAGGCTTGGTGAAGCTGCTTGTATAGACCTTCCTTTGAAAAGCTGAAGTTTTTAGGAAAATCTTAAAGGAAAAGTTGCGGCCTGAATGCAAAAAAGGTGAAGAAGAGAAGATATCCCAAGTTGTACAAAAATATTCTGTTTGAAGTAAAAATGTAAATAAAGTTCAGAAACGAAGAAATGTTTTCATATGCTGAAAAGGTTATTTCCTATTATTTCAGCTTTTCCAGTTATTTCACTGGAAATAACCAAAGCTGACCAAAGCACCAAGGTCCCAAGCAACCAAGGTCATACATATTGAAAAGTCATCCTGATCAATCAAAATCATGTTTTAATCAGCAACACTGGTTGTATGGTGGGGTCTCCTACAACTGTGATGCAGAAAAAGGTTATGGGGATTGAAGTCTAGTGAGGGACATGAAGAGCCTTTAGGATTTCCCCCTTTAACACTGCCTTTTGCCTATCATCCCAATATTCATCTCCTTTGAAAGAGCTGGTAAAGAGACAAGCATGCTGAACCACACAGGCTGGAAAAACGGTGGGTTTAGACTTTTCATCTCCAGCCACAAGAAGACAAATGAAGAAATGGGTGTCTCAGTATCTCACAGTGTGATTTATGCACTGCTCAATACCGCTCCGAGTTCAAACTGACACTAGCAAAAACGGCTCGATGGGAGTCAAAGTCTAACCCAGACATGAAGTCCATTACACATCAGCTCCATTAACACTCAGAAATATTACAGGCAAGAAAGATATATGAAGGCTGTTAGCTAGCCTACATGGGCTGTGTCTACACGTGGCAGGGTTTAAGCACCGTCTTGGTACACGGTGAACTGCAGCCTGCCAGCCCCCTGTTACTTCTCCTGGCGCATCAAGCCCCTCCAAACAGCTGGAGATGTTGCAAAGAGCCTCCTTCCATCTCCCTTCTGCCTCCAGAGGGAATTGTCAGCGTTTTAAAAGCAGATGAGATCCAGTATGCATTTAAGAATAAATATAGTTAAAACAACAAGCCCTCAAAAATTAAAACCCATCTGTTGCTGCAGAACATAAATTCAAAAACTACTCATACATGCTTTAACTCAGTGCTCATGAGGAAAAAAAAAAAAAAGGTGAAGCTATTTGCCGATCTCCTTGGCAATGTTCATGTGGCGTGTCCCTCCTTGGGACTAAAAAGCTGGCTATTTTTCATGGCTGCGCAGCACAAAGTGGCTCATTGGAAGGTGGGCTCTCCCACAACCACCAGGCAGGAAAGGGGGAAGGGTTTGAAGGCTGGAGGTTGAGGGATATTAGGGGAGAGAGACCCAAACACCCGAGAAGTCACAGTGGTAAAGAAGAGACAAAAAGCTGTAACACGATGGAATAAAATGAACTGCCCCCAGAGAGAAACTGGAGCTCCTTTAAAGAAAAGGTTGTCCTCTAAGTTAGGAGACCCTTTTCTAGTGACCAGGAGTGGGCAAGTGGACTCACGGCATCCTTGCTGGATGAGGCAAGCAGGGTTTTACCTCCCCAGGTGAGACGTGGGAGGTGGAGGAGCCCAGCGCGGGCACTATGTAGCAGAGGACGGGGAAGGGAGATGCCGCTGTCCCGCGGAGCCGGCTGGGACGCGCACAGCAGGCAGGTGGGCAACCCACATGCCTTCAGTTCTCCAAAGGCTTTTTATCTATCGTCACTACAGGAGTCCACGTTTTTTTCCTTTGTAAGGAAGGGGTGATGAAAGGCAATAGGAGCTCCCCGTACCGAATCAGACTGGCTTCTCTCCCCTCCACGGCCAGACAAGGAGGGAGAATCCTCGGTGGGGGTCCCAGGTGAGGTTGGCAGAGACTGAAGCTCCTGGGTTTCCTCTCGCCTGCCCCTCGCTTGGCTGCCCAGCTCCTGGTGACGTTGGTGGCAGCAGCGGCACGCTGGCGGTCAAGGACCGTCTGTTACTAATTTGATGTGATGCCAAGGCTTTCCAGAAGAGGACCAGTGAAAGAAAGGAACCGCAATTTAACAACCTGTATCTCAGCTAAGTATAATTGAATTTTCATGGGCAGAAATGGAGAGGAAAAAGCGTTATCTACCCCAAGCACTTGTCTTCAGCTGAAAATCTCAAAAGCCTGCCGCAAACAATGGAGAGTGCTAGACTTTCTTATAAAAAGGCTCCAAGAATTTTTATAATAGCACATAATGCTAATCCTAAATATAGGGCTACTACTGGCTTTCCTGTAAAAAGACAAGTATAACACAAGTAGTACTTGATCTGAAAAAATGGAATATTTAAACAGCATGTTCCAAAGAATTTTCCTCCCCCATGATCTTTCTATTTAGTTAATAGAAAGCAAAATATGAGTGGACTCTATGCTGGGCATTATTTTTGGTCAAACTACTTCCTATGTCTTCCTTTTCTTTCTTGCAAGCATCTCATGAAAAAAAAAAACGGAACCAAACAAACCAAAAAACCCAAACAAAAACACCCAACCCTGAATTAGAAAAACCCCCACAAGAAACCATTGCAAGTGCAGCTTTTGGAAAAAAAAATCAGAAAGGACCAAGTAGGACAGTAGTAATCACAAGATTAAAAAAAAATGAGTTGAGTTATGGAACAAGTTAGAAAACTATGTTCATAAGTAGGGATTTAATAGAAGTGGCCAAAATCATAAATAACTGAGATAACAGAAGCTTCCTTTTTAGCTTCAGTGCAGAAGATTGGATAAGGAGAATACAAATGGAAGTTAAAGAAAAATAATTTAAAGTAAGCATTAAAAAAATCACTTTTCATCTCTTATAGCAGTAAGCAGGTTAAATGACCTGCTACTCAAAGTTTTGAGGTGGTGACCTTGGGATTACTCAGGAAGGAGACTAGACTAGAAAGTGCTGTAAAAATAAGCAAGCTGCACCAAGTGAAGTAGCTGTTACTTGCTGGTTCCCATGTGTTTTGCTTTTATAAATGTTTCTGCTTTAAATATCATCTCCCCATGCTGGTAAATCTAACATTCTGCACTGTGATTTTTCATACTTGTAAAAATATTAAGTATTTATTAGATCAAGAAAGTGACAAGTTTCTGTAAGAACTTGAGATCTAAGTTACTTGATGTTAAGGATGCAGCATCTAAGCATCATTCTGATGTTTTAGGTGCATGAAAAAACAAATACTGCTGATCTCTGAACACATAACAGTGCTAATGAACAGGAATCATAACCCAATGTAAATGTTGAGAAATAGACCCACTGTGTATATTCTACTATGTTTGTGCTGAAAGGGAAGCTTTCTTCAAGCCGAAAACACTATATGAAAAGCTCTTCTATACTGTCAGCATTACATGAGAGCCTGGAGAGATCACTGTGCATTTGCATCTCTTTGGCTCACTAGGAGTCACCCACAACCTGCATGAAGCAGGTCTGTCTTCACTTAGGCTTCCTGGAGGGTTGTTCTTCGTGGCAGCCGTGAAGTACCAAAGGCAAGGCTGATTTTATTCAGCCCTTCCACTTTCTTGCCCGCCATATTAATTTAAGCTTGGATTCGAAAGCTGCTCTGGCTCGTGACTCCGACGAGGCACGCAGGAAGGCACATTTGCAATCCTGCTGAAATGAGGTCTCAGCCACGGCTCCAGAGCCCAGTAAAATCAATGCCTGCCTTGGATTTTGGATCAGAGCAATTTCTCAAGCAAAAGCTGGTGTGTTTTTTTTTCTACTTTTCCCTTATTATATTGCAGTAATCCATGGCCTAGCATTTGAAGTGGAACAAAAAGACCTGAGCGACTGGGGAAGGAGTAAATAGACCAGAAATTGGGAAAGAAGATAAGTTTTACTCTGGCCTTTAGCACTCAATCTGAGTTCAGGCTGGTGTGATTCACAGCCCATCAGCTCCAGACTCGGAATGCAGGACAGTCCCTTGATGCTATCAAACAGGAGTCAAAGTACATAAACCTCTGGGGGAGAGGAACAGGAGGGCATGGGAGCAGCACACTGCCTAGTGCAAAGCGGTTTTAAAAGGAGAGAAAAAGCTAACCTGCGTGGAGTTTAGTGTGTGCTGAGGGGAAAGATACCTCAAATGCGTGTGGAAATGGAAAGACTGCCGTTGCATCCTAATTATACAGATATCTCTCATATTGCAGCAGGGCTTTGGATCCTGGTTTGAAAGGGATCCCAGAAGCACAAACACCTATATTTCCCCAAACCACACAATTCTCATTATGCAGCTAAAGCAGTCTGAACCCTGGAATGGTGATAAAGGTCCTTAGCAGATGGTCTATGATATCATCAGGGATTACTAGAAATAGTGTTACTGTAGTACTGACATGCCACAGCAGTGGTTTAGAAGTTCATCATGAGGGGTTGTTTTTACAAACATTAAATGAACAAGCAGTCCATACACCAGAATATTTGCTGTGCATAGACCAAAGCACTCATATACACCCCAAATGAACATAAGAATAGAAATATATTCCATGTTTGGATTAGTGAAAGACTTTCTTCATTATTTTTTAATTTCTATTATAGTAAGAGGGTTGAATTTTGGCCGTGCAGCAAAAATAGATAGGAGCTACTTATAAAAAACTTCTGCTTATCAGCAGAATCTAAAGAATTAACCAACCCACTGGTGTAATATGCCACTGCAGGAGAAGAAAATTCCATAGCATACAGTAAACATACTTTGATTTTTAGAACAGTTTTTTTCCCAAAGCTACCTCATGTATTAGGTCTTAAAAATGAAACGTGTGTTGAGACTGATCTCATAAAACCCAAGGAATCTTAGAGATTTATGAGAAATGTGTTTTTCACATAATTGGGGGATGTTCCATTTTAATAAAACTGCAAAGATTACTCATCTAATCTGCTTTGAATTGACTGCATCTGCTTCGGGCAGAGAATGAGAATTTTGTGATGGGGGGAAACACTTCTAGGAGCTGCTCCACCAGCAAAGGCTCCCTTGCCCTTCTCTCCTCTCCTCCCCACCAGCGCTATCCAGGCATCTTGATGCTCTTCACAAAGATTAAGTAAATCACTCTCCCTTATGAGCCATGCCTAGATGTTGCAGAAGCTAAAGTAAGTGTCCTTTAGCCGTGAGACCTCACATGCACTAATGGCATTAAAGCATGGCAATGATTTGATAGCATGCATCAACATGAACCACTCTTCAAAACAGAAGGTGACTAAATACTGCCTGATAAGTGAAATTTGGCTGTTATCATGCAATTCTCCAAGCAGAGTAATTTTAAATGTGGAAAGTTCTTAAGATTTTCCAGGTGTTTAAGGGGGATCTTTTGTTTTTCTCTTTTTTGGGGGGAGTGTTGTATATGTGTTATAATAGAGACGGTTTTATTGAAACCGGTTTCCTCTCTCTCGCATTATTGCAATAGTAGATATATATAGGTGGGAGTATAGGTAAGAAGTACAGAGGTGATGGTGGCAAACAGAACAGCTCATGTTGCGGACATTGGCAAACACAACCTAAGCTTTAACTTTTCTGTTGGTTTCTTCCACAATGACCTTAAAAAGTTTGAAATACATTTAGTCAAAGTCATCAGACTGACCTAGGAAAAGCAAGATTTTTAGAGCAAGATTTAATCAGCCATCTCCTAAACAAGAAACAGAATTGTACTTAGGTTATTTCACATTCCTTTCTAATTGCACATCCCCAAAAGATGTCTTTTTCAACAAACTTCTATCTACAGCCTTGATTTAATTATGCAGATAATAAATGGTTGTGAAGCAGAGTTACTCTGTTCTTCCTTTGATCCGCTATTAGAAGTGTCTTTATTTACGGTACTTTGATCATATATGTGAAAGTAAATGCAGGACACATAGCATTTAAAAAAAGATAGTCCATTGTATTTTCTTGAAACAGTCAAGATATCATCTATTAAATTTTTTCTGCCATATAAAAAGTTCTTAAGACCCATTTATTAAAGGTAACTCAGACAGTTTCTGCAGTTAGTATCAAGGAGAGAGTAAGGTATCCGGATCAAGGTGCTGGCTCAGCACTTGTTCAGACTTTGAATGGCTCCTCAGAGATGCCTTCATCTTTCCACATGCAGAAATGCTGATGCATTTGCCCTGCTGGTGTTTGTGCTTATCATTCTCTGGGAGCAATGTGTAAAGGAGGAAAAGTGCTGATCTGTGGGTATGGCCTCGCACGGAAAGGAAGGATGGCAGGGCAGCATCGTCCTCCCTATCCTGCACTCCCCACAAACTCATTCCACTACTTCTGTGTTTAAAGGGAAATTGGCTGGCAGAGGCATGCACGACTGTGCACCGCTCTTCTATGTGCCTCGCTTGGTATGTGGCTCTGTCTCAGGCCTTTTGAAAGTCCTCCTTCTTTGAGAGCTGGCACTCTCCTATTGTACATATGAAAATTTTTGTTTAAAGAGTGACATGTGAGCAGTCCCTGACATTTCTTATTGTTTAAAACGTTTTTTATCATTTCCTAAAGAAAGAATTACCGGTCCATAATTTCCAAAGCCATTACTATTGGGTTTTTTTGCTTGGGTTTTCTTTTTAAATGAATAGGTATTTGGCATTTGCTAGTCCCCTGGGGTGTAACATTACAGTCTCTATCAACTTGCTAGGAAGACTCTTAAAGCTTGGATTAGTACAGTCTAGAAAATGGACAGAAAGCGTATGTCAAATTTAACAGTTTGACAAGCACATCTTCTCTTGCCATCTTGAATCTCTAACAGTGAGTCAGTTCTTCTTTTCATAAGGAAAAAGACTGGGCAAGCTTCTTTCTGGCATCTTCTGATGAAAATGAAAGTGAGGAAATCGCCTTGCTCCTGTGCTGTGTTCGTGTCGCCTTTGGCTGTCCCACTTGCTCGCAGACTCTCCAGCTGATCTCATCATTCTTTCATTTCTGCTTCCAGCTTTCAGAAAAACCCTGTCCACTGAGGTAAACAGAAGAGGCTGTAGCAAACTGTCTACACAGCTCTTAAGACCTGTAGTTCTGCTGTCACACCAAGGTGTTGAGAAAAAAACCAACAGTCTTTACATGGAGAATTTAATTAGTAGTACACGTTACTGCATGCAAGCTATTTGAGAAGAAATTAAGGACATTTTAGTTTATGGTTTGACTGTTAAAGCTTAAAAAAATATTAATGTCCACATTAATAATGACCCTCACTGAAGTGATATTGGAATTGATTTTGCCTTGAATTTTGCAGACGTGGAAATGTATATTTTTAGCAGCTTAGTCTTTAGACATGTAATGGGGTGAAAGGTACCTCTTGTTAGCTCAAAGGCTGTGTTACCCGTCTTGCCTGCTTGTTTAATTTCAGTGTCAGTGGGGAAGGCTTGCTGCACCCTGCTTTCTGCCTTCTTGGTGAGCACTCGCTGCAGCTCCTCTGATCAAACCCAACAAGTGCAGAAGGCACAGCCCTCCCCTCATCTTTTCCCTTTCCCTTCCTGTTTCACTTTTTCCAAGCTCGCTTTCACTGTTAAACCGCTTTGAAGTGACTGCAATAAAGACTGTTTCGGTGTTCTGCAGACTGGATCTGTGTCAGGCTCATCGCTCTGGGTCAAATCCCAAATTCCTCATTCAGACAGGACACCTGTGACCTGAAACGCTTGCCCTGCCCTCCGCGACACGGGCCGGGCACCTCCGAGGGACAGTCCTGACCTCTCCGTCTTCCCTGGAAGTCGTGTGCTGCATTTCCCATTGCACCGTGTGCCTGCCTGGGTACTACTCTTCCTCCTTCCCCGGCAGGAGCCGAGGGCATCCCGTTCCCTGCTTCGCCGCGGGGGCCACAGGTTTTGCTCCCCTTCTGCTGCAGGAGGGCAGAAACTGGAGAACTGGAACAGACCCCCCGTCTGGACATGGTCTTAGACCCTCTCCCGAAGAGCCAGGGCACAGATTTGTTTCACAAACAAGTCTTAGGAAAGGGAAGGAAAGCGGTTCTCTCCCTGCCCCCACTCCTCATCCATCCCCAGATTTAGCCAGATTTTATTAAAACTTCTCCCCAAAGAGAGAGGGAGAAGGGCTGTGTGCCCTCAGTACAGTCGTCATTTGCACTGAAATGGCGGAAAGAGTGAAAAGAGCATTAGGTCATACCTGTACCATAGCACCTCTAGCAATCTTCATCTTTTAAAATTACAAATTTAAATGAGAAACATCAAATATAAATCTTGACAGATGCTTACTAATGTTTTATTTATTCATCTGTATGAAAATACTATAAACACTTCACTCTGATGGCTTTTTTCTTTTTTTTTTTTTCCTGAAAAATGAACAGAGCTCTTCCTGTTTGTTCACAGCAATAAAGAAATTACATACATATACATAATTAGTAGTGATTTAAATATAGAGGCATATGGATACATGAAGGAAAATACTCCCATATGTGCCTATTTCAGTGGGTGTTTAGGTTACTCTGACAGCATTACATTAGAAAGAGAGCTCATTTATAGAATTTTGTCAATTCTAATGCAGTTATTTAACTTGTATAATGGTACATAATTATGTAATTGGGGTAAATATACTTAGTACTTGCAATATGCAACTATCTGGCAAAATGCTATTCAGAAATGCCAGCGCTTTGTGGTGGCGTATACAGGCTAGTTGAAATAAAGCAATCACAAAAGTTCTTTGTCCCATTTCTCACATGAAATTCCCATTTGCTAACTGCACTGCACATTCACCCTTGCCCTTGCTGGCTTGCTTATGTTCATGTTTACATTTCTTCCATATCCACTGGCATCTTTGTATGTCTTTCGTTACTAATTGTTTTCCTCTGTCAGGAAGCAAGACATCAGAAATTTGCTGGTTTTTCTGATCTTCTCTAACCAAGCACAGCGAGCCTTTCATTTTCCAAGGGTTCCCACTAATTTTCTGGTTGGCCGTCCAGCATGAGATGAGGGACCAAAACCAGCAGTGACTTCTGGCCTTGGTCTCAGTTCAATAAAGCAGAAAAATTGCTCTTTCACTGCAAAGGCATTACATTGGGTGCAGGTGTCAAGCTGTTGAGGGGCTGCTGGGGTGGCCCCTGGGAGAAATGGCCAGGGGCTGCCCCGTGCTAGGCACACAAATTTCCAGCCGGAGGAAGGAGCGGCAGAGAGGAGTGATTATGGACAGACCACAAGCCCCCAGTCCTCACCCCCCGCACTGCTCGGGAGGTAGAGGATGGGGAGTGAAGCAGTGAAGTTGAGCATGGGAAAGGAGGGGAGGAAAGGTGCTGGTTTAATGTTTGTCATTTTGTTTCTCCCTACTCTATTTTAATTGGCAATAAATTAAAACTAATTTTCCCCCAGTCAAGTCTGTTTTGCCCAAAACAGTAATTGGTAGGCAATCTCCCATCTTTATCTCAACCCACGAGCTCTCTTGTGCATGTTTTTTTTCTATTTTCTTCCTCCAGCCCACCGGAGTGAGTGAAGTGAGCAGCTAGGTGGGAGTTTGGCTGTTAGCCATGGCTAAGCCTCTGCAAAAAGATTTTGTTTGGATGTTTGTGTTCTAAATGTCTCAGACCTATAAAACTTTCCATTAAGGCCAAAATTTCAGAAATGAGACTCAAGCCCTGCCTGACTTTTGCTCTCCTCTTATTTCATTTGAGTCAAACATTTCAGCAATCCATTTAGATGTGTTTTAAGTTTTAACACAGTTGTTATTAAGCAAAGCACTTGAGCAGGATTTGGGCATTAATGATTAGAAACCTTCTTCATTTTCACAGCTAAAATACTGATTCAGTTCTCTTTCTGCCAGTTGCTGGAAGGTCTCCAGAAGTGCACCACATTATTCTTACTTAGCTTTTTTCCTCAGAGCACTAAACTGGCCTGTATTTCCCACTAACGCTTAAGCACTTTTTATCCCAGCACATTCCTTCCGATCCAAGCATTGCAAAAAATTCAGACTTACATAAGACAGCCCATTCTTTTCCCATCACGCAGCATAGTATCACATTCTGAGCAATTAAAATTGCAAGTCCAAAAAGTATGCGCATTCCAAATTCACATTTGAAATACATCTTCTATTTTCAGGCAAAAAAAGACAATTTAGAGCACATCACAAAAGAGAGAATAAGGGACGGCCTAGGCTCCTTAGCAGCTGCAATCAGCTGTTATAACACACATGAATTTGGCGATACATTTTGAGATATTTGAGGTAGGAGGGTTAATTTGGCTCTCGGGGTGTTCACAGTGTAACTTCCCCACTTCTCCTCCATATCCTAACTAGGCAGATGCCAGGGGACACATGCAGGTGAGACACAGGGCATCGGGAAGGCAGCGTTACCGACCTCGCTGTCCTCCCAGACCTTCTCCAGGTATTCCCAAAGCGAGGAGGAAAGCATGCGCTCAGGCACACACACAAACGGGAGAAATCTACAGTGAGACATAATTAACCATTGAACAGCTGCTGATGGCAACCATTTATTGGAAGATTTAAGACTCGTTTTCACGAGCAAGAAATGCTACTGCTGCACTTCCAGGGACTGCTGCTGCTCTTGGGGATCCGGGCTCCCAGATCTCTGGTTTGGGGTCCTTAGTTCTAAGAGATTGTAGGTTTTAATTCAATACAGTACTCTGCAGTTAATTAGGAAACTCATTAAGGGAAACAAGGCTTTGCTATGTAACAAAATTTTGAGGAGTGTGCCATGTGAGAGGCAGCAACTTCTTAAAGGGAACGTGATCAGCGTTGCTCTGAAACTCAGAAAGTTGCTCTTTAACATTGCAAGCACACAGGGAGAGCTAGAATTTGGATTTCTTTATCTGCTTCTGCTGTGGACAATCCTGTACCCAGAGATTTTTACAATGTAATAAATGAATTTGCTCAGTATTTTCCTCAGAAGCCCCGGTGTCTTTTTAATGTGTGGAGATATTCTTGAAAAGGATGCCATTACCAAATCTGACAGGTTTGTGCAGCAAGCACGTGAGTACATTTTAATACAAACATTGTTAGCTCAACTTTGACAAATACAAGTCATCATTAGAATGAGGTACATGATGCAGGAAAGTAACTGTCATTTTAAATCAGCTTCATATTGTAGTTATAGATTTCTAATATACATTTAATTACAGTGATTACAAGCCAGTATAAATTATCACCTAGGTCTTTGGGAATATCACCCCCTTTATTTCACTCTGCTTTAATTTATTGTTCCTAAACAGAGGACAATCATGATTTGCAGCCAGCTGCTCCTCAAACACACTAGAGAAAAGGGATTTTTTTCTGAAGCTCTTTCTCAGTTGTTTCTCCTTTTAAATTTTTCCCACAAACACATTTCACGTGCTTTCGCTTTTAGGCCAACAGACAAACAGTCTTATGATGGGACTCGCAGCACTGGCCATCACAAGTTTCTGAGTTTAGAAGGACTTTTGGTGGGTGCCAGGGACATCTCCATGAGGACCCAGTCGTGCCCTGGCCTCCGTCTGGACAACTGAGGCAAAGTCTGCCCAGGCTGGTAGCTGGGGTAGGGGTCCCTGCCCCAAAAACTGTGAGACCCGTGCACTCATCCCGTCAAGCAGAAGGGAGCCCTGCAACTAGGACCAGGGAAATGTGAACGGGAATTAAACGAAATGGCAATGTGTCAGAGAGAGTAAAAAAGGAGTTATTTACTTGTTACTAGTCAGTCTTCTGGTCTGTTCTACTGTAATACAAAAGCCAATAATAACACACACACACATATATATATTTATTTATTTTATATATATAGATATAGATATATATGTGTATGTTTCATCAGTTCTGTATTTAATCACAAAGGAAAGATTTAGGCCCAGAGTCCCGAAAGATGCAAAGCTTAACTGCAGGAAGCTCACCTCCACAATTTTAGGTGACACGGGAGCATCATGGCCTCACCTGGCCAAGAGCTGGGCATGGCACTAACGGGCCGAGCGTGGTGAGCCACAGCCGACAGGCAATGCAAACCATGGCACGGTCTGACGGGACATCATACCTGAAACCCTCGCAGAGGTGTAGCGGGGTGTCCTCACGGCCAGAGGGACACGGCTGTGACAACCCTCCGGGCTGGTGACAAGGGCAGCACCGTCACACGGATGTCCGACGCCGCGCGCCATCCGAGCTGGCACCATCAAGCGCTGGAGCCAAGCCACTGCCCAAAGCTCGCTGCTGGGACCGGCTGGAGCGAGCATCACCGACCCGCTGGAGAGACGAGAGGGGCAGGTCTCCGTTGATGGGGGGGTCTGAGGGCGTGAAGAGCTGTTGCTGTTTCTGGCAGAGCCTGTCCCTTGCTTGGCCGGCTAAATTAAGACTGAGCTTTGCAGCATCACATCGCCTGGTCTTCCTTTTCCTCCCCTTGGCATTAGGTACAGCACGTCATAAAGATTTGCAAACTTGGAATATTCATTAGAAAAAGACCCACGAATATTTTATTTCTGTCCTAGCAACAACCCTAACAGAAAAAGCTACCGAAAAGTTCTTATTACAATTTTAAACTTGAATCAGCATAAAGGAGAAGAAAGAAAGCTGAAATAGCTGTAGATAAAATCTTTAGAAAAACAGGGCCGTGGTACAAGGAACACAGCTACCGGTCCCCCTCGAGGTAGCAGGCAATGCTTTTCATGAAGTTTTGTTGACACAAACAGGACTGTCGTGAGTGAACTGAGGAGAGTGGTAATGAATCAAGCTTAATGTAGCATTATAAATTTCAGTGCTCTGTGAGAATTAGAGGTAGGTAACAGACAGCAGGGCTGTGACAAGTGTCCGTATGGCTCTTGTTAAAGACACCTTTGGTAGAGGACAGATAAGAGAACACTGTAAAATACTGCACTTTCAACGATGGATTAAAATCCGTGGTTGCTTTTGGGCAGAACACTGTTGCTTTCTTTCGCTTGCAATTGATGTTGGTCAGCTAACCGATGGACGCTTGATTGAATTTATTCCTTTGTTAAATGCATAGGAAATTGCGCAGAGGACCCAAATGGACTTTATTAGGAGAGTCTTAATGATACAGCTCTGTATCAGGGAGAAGAGAGGAAGGCACAAGGCATAATTTTCTCACAAATATACAAGATAATCATGCAGCAGAAAGCTGGGTTGACTCCTACCCTTTAGTTTTTAATGCTCACCCCCACCCCCTGCCCTTTTGCAAGTGGATATCTGAAACAATAGGTAGTAGAGCTACTGCTAAGGGAGAAACCTCACCATTTCAAGATGTTTTTTAATCTCAGGCTCATACCTCTGAGACCACGGTCCTGTGGTCACTAGTGCTTATCAATGTGCTATCAGGTTACTCAGCAGTACAAGTATGATCCAGAGCAGGCACAGGCAGATGGTCATATTTCTGTTGAATAATCTCCATGACCAGTGGGGAATTTATTCCAGCTTTATGCAATCAGGAGCACTGGCTGCAGAGGACAGCTGAAACCTGATCTTGTGTAAAGCTTCTCGGTACAAAGTTAGCCCATCCAACTTTTCTGGAGCAGATCTGAAACTGCAGGGTGAGTTCGTGCCATGCCAACCCACTGCATCGCTTTGGGTCCAGTACCAGGAGCCCTGCAGCCAGCCTTACCATGCCATGCAACCACAGCCTTGGACCCAAGGTCCAAGCAAGTCCCTTCAGGGTCCCAGTAAGGTTAATTCACTCCTGTCTGAACTCCGTAGACAGGGCGTTGTCCGTTGACTCCGGTCTAACTATATCAACACCAACCAAGGCTTAGTCAAATCTTAAAGAGGTTTCTGATATATTAGCACTGAAACAACCAAGACCTCTGACGTACGTTATGCAGTATCAGCACTGCATGCAGCCCTGTCTGTCTGTACCGGCAGCAGCAGCAGGGACTTGGCAGCCTGGGCAGAAACGCGAGCCGTGATGTCCTCGGCATCCTCGCGCTGTGGCCCCCAGGCTGGAAGCTCTGAACCACACAGCTCAGGTTGAGGTCCTGCAGGTCTCCACCACGGTTTCTTTGCACGCTTGCTGGTACGTGTGTGGCAGCCTGCTGAGGCAGGGCCGGTGGCAACAAGGGAACCCGCTGCAGTCACCCGAGCCTAAAACAGAACTTTTACTGTTTAATTATGATGTTTTAGGTAAACACCATTCCTGCTTTCAGTGGCCTTTCTGCTTTTGGACTGGTAGCATGTTATCTGAACTTTCCTTGGCCTTTTCATCACTGGATGATGCAAGTTTGCTTGAGGGATATATTCCATTATGCTTGTATGCATTTAGGGAGAAATTCAGTTAGCACAATGCCTCAGAATCACATATATTTCTCTGTGACCCCAATTGGCTCATTTTAAGAGCAAAACAGAGACATAAATGCTGCATTAACGCCCATGCCAGGGCAATTCTCCTCTCTCTGCCAGAGATGATCTAAGCTGCGCAGCAAATATTTCACAACATCCTTTAACAACAAACACGAGTGAGTTCTTTACATTTTGCCTTACTTTCCTCATCGGCTTCTTTCAGTAGGCTTTTTCCTGGCTCCGGGGAGAGCAGAGATTAATAACACAAATCTAATATTAGAAACGTCTCCAGAAGAGCCGCATCCGTGGGTGTGCTCCTCGCATGCCATGTCCCCCCCAGCAGCAGGCAGCAGCGCCCGGGGCACGGCGCTGGCCCCCCCGTGGCCACGCACCGGGGGACGTGAACGCCCCGGTACTCACTCCCTGCCTGCAATAACGGTACCCCTCACAAGTCGTTTGGAAGAAGGAAAGGTGTATAATAAGGTTTACATGATTACTTTCAGTCTCTGGTTTCTTAAGGGTAGATTAAAATTGTTCTCAGGGTTGAGAATAATATTTCTATATTGTTGCAAGGCCTAAGGAGCTACAGCAGCTTGAAAATAAGCTAGATATTACTTTTTCTTGAGCATTGGGCTCATCTGGAAGACAGTAAACAAGTCTCGTGACAGCAGGCTGCAGTCAGCTCATGACCATGGAGTTGTATGGTTCTCACAGAGGGTACTTTGAGCAGTAACATTACCAGTATTCTTATTTTACAGTACATGGCCAGGTACATTTAGAATTTTGCAGGTTTAATATCCAGCCCCACAAATCATTGAGAGGAGAATTATGCTCCTGTCTACAGGCATCTCACTGCTGCCAAGATCTAGAAAACTGCATTTTCAAGTAAGACCATTTGTTAATGAAATGTAAAAATGGCTAAAAATTTGTTTCTCTCAACTCCTGTTTCACAGCAGGAAAGACAGCACACAGTTCTGTAATAGCTATCTAATGCCATGACAAAACCAGTATCCAGATGTAGCAAGGTTATTTTTTAGTCTATCCAGTTTTCTACGGGACATTATCTTCCATCAACACCCTTCTTAACTTCTCAGCAACATAGAATTCTCTTTGCAGCTTGTTCAGTTCTACTTCCAATGCTTAAATATAATTTGATAAAAATAACTGTTTCAGAAACTACACAATAACATTTCAAACCAGGTAATCAGAGTTTGACTTAAGGCAAAATGGCTAATAAAATTATATCCAGTACTGTCTGGTGACCAAAAATAAATTAAGAAAAGAGTGATCTCTTAGGGTGCTGGTCAGCACCAAGTATTGTTGCTTCCAGAGCAGGCTGTCAAGGATGGAGAACAAAAGCCTTCCCTTCTCATACACCAGTTTAAACCCGGAATGCCAAGGATTTTCCATAGAGACCATCTCAATACCTCCGATACAGAGAGTGGGGGCTGGGGAAGAGGGGGGGGGTGGTGGAATCTGACCTCAAATTGACATATAACTTACCAAAATAATGGGATCTGAGTTCCTTCTAAGACTAATACCTCCAGTTAGTGAAAGGTTACTGACTGAGAAGTCATTTTCTAAAAAACAGATGCTAGGACTGGCAGGGAGTCTGAAAGAAAGCAATGTAACGGCAGCAGCCAGTTCAGTGGAGAAGGAGAGGCTAACTCCTCCCTTCCCATCCCCTGTTTAATTTGAAGAAGGCAGGAATAATAGACAGGTTCAAAGGACTAAGATGCAATTGGAACAATCTCAAGGAAGACTCAATAGCCAATAAACGTACTGTCCCATTAGCAGCATCCAGCATAAGACTGGAGGAGTAAAGATTAAAAAAAACCCCAATAATAAGTTTCAAGCTTATATAAGGTGAGAGAAGAAACCTCTATGAGACTGAAATCTGCATCTCCCTTATATCCACCCACATGCACAAGGAATGGATATATTAATCTCAATTTACTGTATTTTTCTGTCAGAAACACAGAGGCTGGGGCAAATAGTGTCTTCTTTTCATAAATCAGATATCACCCGGTAGCATAGGCAGCGCCTTGAAATATAGTGGAATGCATTTGATTTCCAAAATCTCTATTACTGTTGCAATAAAGTTACAGAAAGGAGGGGCAGAACTGCCTCTATGCAAATAAATGCCTAGCAAAATTGGAAGTTTTTAAAATGTATTTCTAAAAGGCAGAGCAATAAACCCATGCTCACATTATCATCACCACTCAGGCATTTAAAGATTTGCTAGACACATTTTCCATGCCTGCATCCTTCTCCTTTTTTCCCCAGTACAATCTCATTAAATGAACAGCAGGATAACATTTCCGAAATGTACGCATAACAACACAGGGAAGTATGTTACTCCTGATTCTTGGGCTGTTATTCCCAGCATAAATATTGTCCATCTTTGGTTTTGCATCTGTATTTTTAAGAGGATGGCTAGGAAGACAACACACACGATGGATCCCTTTCAGATCGCATACCTAAAACTATAATATAAGAGGGACACAACAGAAAACATACGCCCAAAAGACCGGCGGACTTGCCAAGAAGCAGCAAAAGGTGGGGAGCAAGCCGGAGGAGGACACCGACATCGCTGATGGCCCTTGGCTGTGCTGCTGTTCCCCAGCCAGGCTGAGGGACCTGGTGGCCGTTGGCCCAGTCTTGAGTGGGGTCTTGGAGCCGGATGCCCCCCAAAGTGCTCTCCAACCTCTGCAACCCTGTAGGTCTAGGATGACGATCGCTGACTGATGTTTTGTTACTGTCTCGTTGGGTTTTGGAGGGGATGGGGTGGGAAGGAGAGGCAGGGTCAGCTTTGTGCCCTGGAATGAGCTGGTGGGGAGTTGTGGGCAGGGAGGATCCCCTAATCCTGCCAGGGTAACCGGGCAGTGCCCTCTTTACCTGAGGCCAGAGTGCATTTTTCACGTGGTTGGGCTACCCGTTAGGCCATACATTTCTGGCCAGTGCACCCAGGGACAGATACCTGTCAGACATACCGACTTGCACTGATGTAAACGTAACCTCAGCTGCAGAAGGGTGGCCGTTCTCCTTCCCTTTGCACTGCTATTACTGTCTCAAAGAGAACTCTCTAGGAAAGGGATTCTCCCTCTGTCATCTTCTGGGCTGGGAGCCATGCCTGGGACCCGCAGCAGCACTGCAGACACCACGTTCCTGACATACAGCACATTCTAATGGGATTTCAGGAAGCTTCACAGGGGACAAATAACGCTTTTAGTTTACAAACAGCATGCAGAGGCATGGCAAATGGCAGTCATGTAGCAGACCCCAACTGTCCTGATTTCTAATTCTCACTTTCATCCAACTCACTTTCTTCAGCAAGCTATTGCCTTAGTCTGTGCTGTGCCAGAGCCACCAACTCTTGAGGTCCCGGATCCCCAGCAAAAAATAATCTGCATCCCAGAGGTGCCCTCGAGCTTTAAACCATACAAGCTGCGCTCCTGCCTCACCTGCTGGGAAACCTGCCAGTAATTGATCTGCAACACTTCATCTTGCTGCGAGATTCACCGCCAGCTTGGGACATTACTGAATTCCTAATGATATTAAAGAATTTATATTACTAGTGCTGTTGGTTTTTTTTAAAAAAAAAATGTTTATTTAACTTTCAGAAAAATTACTTCTGCTAGAGAGAACATCATCATAACTGCCACAGGAAGGGAAATGAAGGTGAGGATTAGCCAGCAGATAGCATCTGTAGGTAGTTTCTATGGATGAGGAGGGGAACAGGGTCATTTTAATTCTAGAAGCAATTTAGTTGCTGAAGCTTGTCTTCATTTACATTTAAGTGGTTATTGCATCTTGCTTATGCACTTATGTCCGTTGTTTAACTTCAGGCTCCCAGATTGTCCATAGACAACCTCTATGCTTTTTTAATCAAAGACTTCTGGAACATTTTCCCTGTATTCTCTGTCCTATAACTTAAGCTTCAGGGTTGCATATCAGTTCAGGAGACCTATTTTCTGCTAACTGGATTTTTTCAAGTCTTTCTGCCACATCTTTTTTTCATCTTTTCAAGAAAATGGTCAGCTTTCTTTTTAAAGGATTCTGAAATCCTTCATGGGAGTCCAAAAAAGAGGGAGTTTCTCTCTTCTTTGCAGTACAAAAACATTAGATGTTTTCTTCAGTCTTCTACAGGGTGAAGGTCCCGAAACAAATATAAAGTTATTTTCTTTAACAGCCTTACAAGCCTAACATCAATGCTTTCTGTGGAACAGCTCTCACTGGAACAGATTTATATAATCCCCGGGCCTCAAAAAGATATCTTGCAATTATGCCAAATCTTTTGTGAGACACTCAGGAAGTTTTAGTGCATCACTGAGCAGTTAACATCTGTGATTTCCTACTGAGTTCTGAGGTTTAAATCAATTAGCAGTAATTGGGACTGTTTACAGTGGCCTTTCATGTGGAACAAGCATATGCTAGAATTTTAAACTAAATATTTAAGATCCTTCACCAAGTGACCATACTGCAAATTTTTAAAAATATTTTGACCCTATGCTGTGCTGTTAGCTTAGTTAGTAACTCGGTGTTCTTAGCAGAAGCTCCTTCTAGTCTTTTAAGCAAAACCAGTTTGGAGAAAGGTTTGGAGAAAAAAGTGATTTCCATTTTATTTTTATGTTCTCCATTTCTCAACATCTAACTGTTTATGCTGCACTAAAATCACATGAACCTGAATTAATTAAATGTAACAAAACAGCTAATTTTGCATGGAGTGGTCTTGAAAATTTTCTCCTGCCTATTAAGGTAATAAACCTACCACATCAAATTACACTCAGAAGTGCTATATGCAGTTCTCATCATGGATCAAAGCCACCGATAACAGTAGTTAGTTGTGCAGAATTATACTGCGCAGTTTTAAATAAACCTGCTGATCTTTCAGTATGGAGAAGGTATCAAATCAAGAAGTTAGCTGAGAGTTTGCTGTGGCATTTCCCTGGCTACCTGGAAGCGAATTCCTCAGTTACTCCCTGGTGCACCACGAGGAGGGAAGGAGCAATACGCTCCCAAACTTTCTGTGGTCTGGGAGCTTTCCAAACCTTCAAAGAAAAAGAAGTGGGCTAATTTATTAGTCTGCAAGTTTTCAGTGTCTTTAAGTGGATTTACCAGTGTTAGCGCTTCTGAAAACTGTCTTCGTGGATGAGAATGAAAGTAGGTGCCAACCCATTGCAGATGCCCCAGCACCTGCAGAGGAAGGGAGATGCTGTTTATCCCTGTTTAGGAAATGGGAGCAAGGAGCTACTGAGAAGTTGTGACACGAAGAACCTGAGACACATCATTTGCGCTCGTGATGCTGAGGAGCTCTTTCACCTTTACACTGAAGGGAAAGCTAGGTGGTGGCTGTTCATGTAAAAATGACTATTGCATATTAGAACTGAAGCGGAAAGGATTAGTACAAATGCTTATTTCCATACTGATATGTTGCCAGGGAAATCTATAAAAAATACAATCATTATTGGAGAAAGCCAGTTCAATGGAGAAATGCTTTTAAAAAATTGAAAGTTGAAGGGAGACACAATTATATTTTGTTCAGGTCAATAGGCACTTTCACTCAAGAGGACAATTATTGAATAGCAAACAAGAAGATGCAAAGCCATCATTACTTTGTAATGAGCCAAGCCTGGAGCTGGTTTAGCAACTATAACCTGAGAACAACACCATCAGCCATTTGCCAGTGATTTTTTAAAGCTAAATAAATGTTTACATGGAGAAAAGCAGGGGAGGGTGGAAGTGCACACAACTTTTTTTGTGAATATATATCTGAATTTTCAGAGTGCTCTCTGTCCCCATTGCTCCCTGTGCAAGTCTTCTTCCCTGGGGCCAGGAGTATACATGAGGGCCTGGAAAGCCACCGATCCTTTGCAAATGGCGCAGTACCGACCAGTGACAAGCTAGAGAAGGGCCACCAGACCTTTCTCCTGCTGTTGCCACCCAAGACATTTTCACAGCTTCTTGTCACGGTCATGTTTACTCCTCTGCCAAAGAGAGGAGCCTGCTAGTTGCCTTTTCCTCAAATCTTTAGCCAAATGGCCACCTGAACTCAGCCTTTCCTCAACTGGATGTTATTTGTCCTCTTTCTCCCCCTCCTTTTCAGCCCTCTGCACCCGTTGGCCGTCCCACCAGCACCCTTGCCTCTGCACCCTGCTTTGGGCTTCTCTGCCCTTGGCATTTTCCAGTCTGAGCAAACACAGCCACAAAGGGTTTGTCCTGTTGAGCATAATGCCTTCAAGGTGAAGAGTTCTCCTGGCTTTGCCTGGGTGGTAGATGCCAACACTGCTGTTACTCCAACAGTAATGGGCTGTCCTCACAGAATCACTGCGTGGTTGAGGTTGGAAGGGGCCTCTGGAGGTCATCTCATCCTAGAGCCACTTGCCCAGGACTGTGTCCAGACAGCTTCTGGATATCTCCTCAACCTCCCTGGGCAACCTGTGACAGTGCCCGGTCACCCTCACAATAAAGAAGTGTTTCCTGATGTTGAGACAGAACCTCCCGTGTCTCACTTTGTGCCCACTGCCTCTGGTCCTGTCACCGGGCACCACTGAGAAGAACCTGGCTCCGTCCTCTTTGCACCCTCCCTGCAGGTATTTATCTACACTGATGAGATCCCCCTGAGCCTTCTCTTCCCCAGGCTGAACACTCCCAGCCCTGATGAGATGTTCTGGTCCCCTCATTCTCTTCGCGGCCCTTACGCTGGACTCTCTCCAGTATCTCCATGTCTCTCTCGTGCTGGGGAGCCCAGAACTGGACAGACAGTCCAGGTGTGTCCTCACCAGCGCTGAGTAGAGAGGAAGGATCACCTCCTTCAACCTGCTGGCAATGCCCTTCCTAATGGAGCCCATTAGGACACCGTGAGCCTTCCTGGGGGCAAGGGCACGTTGCTGGCTCATGGTCAACTGGGTCCTTGTCTGCCAAGCTGCTTTCCTGGTGCCTGGGGGGAAGGACTTTGCATTTCCCTGTGTTGAACTTCATGATGTTCCCGTCAGCTCATTCCTCCCGCCTGTCCAGATCCCTCCAAACAGCAGCACAAACATCTGGCACGTCGGCCACCCCACCGAGTTTTGCGTCATCTTTGCCCCCCGACCCGCCTCACCTGCAGGGGAAGCCCAAGACCGCAGCCAAAGCCGGGGGGTCCAGCCCGGAGCCCCACTCCCAGCTCTGCCATGGGGAGCAGCCAGGTGCTGGCAAATCCATCCCTCGCGGCTCCTCGAGCTCTCTCCTGGTGCAGAGACGGCTGAAGGAAACTGTCCTCCAGAAAGCCGTGTCCCTGGCCCACCAGTGACCTGACAGCGATTATTTATTTCGCCCTGCGTAACGTGAACCATTTAAATCCTGCCTGCACTGCGCAGCATGTGGATGAAGGCTGTTTGTGTAATTATCTTTCCGTAACCTAATTCTGCAGAATGTGGTTCTCATCTACATCGTGTCTCCTTTCCACCGCTCTGACATTGCAAAAAGGGACAGGCAGTTAAAGCCACTTCAAGAATCTTTGATCCAGCAAATACAGCAGAGCAAAGGAAAATGTGGCTTACAGCCTTCCAGAAGTCCGACCACGTGTATTTTCTTTAATTGCAGCAGCTGTTCCTTGTCCTTTCTTCATGCACATTACCTTTGTGATTTTGGGGCTTTTTTTTCATCCTAGTTGATCTCACATCACTCTCCACCTGCTTTCTGGGTATAAGGCAGGTGATGCAAATTTAGAGATTTGTCCTTCCAAAATTTGTCACAGTCCAGTTCTTTCACTATGTTTTCCATTTCAAACCCAAAATATCTCTAATTTGAGGAGCTGAGTAGTCTGTAACAATTAAGGTGACAACAGACCAGGACAACTGATGTATTTTTTTGTTCCGACATCTCATCCCATTCAGATTTAAGAAAAATGTTCAACTCACCTTTAAATATATATTTGATATTCAGGCTTCAGTGTATTTACATTAATATAGTGATATTGAGATGCTTTACAATAATTTCTAAGTCTTTATTTTCCATTGAACAACGCGGGCCTCATATTAAACAGTTTCAAGTATATTTGAGAGACGAAAGGTGACAGAACTGGTAATTACCTCATTTCTCATTAAAGATGACTTAGTACCCCAGGGACCCATATTAGAATAAATATTCTATCTCCTGTTTATTAACCTTTGTTCTTTAAAATGGTGAATGAGTGCTGATAAAGCTATCGTTATTGTGACTGTCTCAGGAGCTGATGATGTTTCCCCAGCTCCTAATATGATTTGGAGTCACCTTACCAAAAATAAACAGAACTTGACTCTATTATGCTCCAGACTGTCTGTATTTCTAACACATACTTTAAATCTAAATATGCAGGCAATATCAGCTGATGTCTCGCTATCTAATATGAACAAAACCTACTGCGTAACTCTTGCATACTTTTATATATGCTAAGCTGTAGTGAAGCAAATGCAGAAATACACGGAGTCCCTAAGTTTCTTTGGCCAATGTTTATTTTAGAGGGTGAGCTCTTTTTGTTAAAGAACACAAGTTTTCTTATATTGCATGAGAACTGCCATCTGTCTTGTTTCCAACAGTAGCAGAGCAAGCTGCTTCAAAAGGAAGTTGCCCAAATCCTAAATTTGGCTGTTATAGAGCAACCTACCTGCACAAACCCCAGATAAATGTCCTGAAGGAGGAGAGTTTATAGTACTTCAATAACTGATAATTTTAGGTCTGGCAATTTCCCCTTAATGCCAGATCTAATGAAGTATTATTGTTTCAAGTGCAGAACCTTAAAAGAAACAGAACAAACAATGAGGAAATAGAATAAGCATTGATTTAATAACAAAACAGGACTGTGCTTTGATGGAGAATAGGCAGCAGCGGTCAAGAAAAAAGTGGAATATCTGGGTGCTACCACGTCATTGTGGACAAACTTGGTAGGAATAAGTCCAGTAAGTGCAAGAAACAAGGTAACTGGAATCAAGAGGACTAAACTCTCAATGGGCTCAGTCACCGTCTTCGGAGTAAAGTAACTTGGTAGCATTTATTACCCTTGTGCATATTAATATTTTTGGGCTCAGTGACCAGACAACAAAAGGCTGTTCCTTCACAGTTCTATTATATTTGTCTTTGCATAAAACTTGAAGATTTTTTTTTTTTTTTCCCCCAATCCAAAACCAGTGACAAATTGGATGTCCTGTAAGGATTTCAAACTACCGAAGAGATTTATGGCTGAGTTCAAACATCCTGCTATGGATGCCTGTCATGGACACTGAAATTATTTTAGTCATTGCCTGTCTAATAATCCACGACCATGGACACCAGACAGTGGATGCTCTGAATCACTCATTAAGTTTCTAAACGGTGCATGGGGGGAAGGACAGAATATGGTTCTCAAACGCGCAGCCTCTACCAGCACTAATGGATCTGGGCAACAGCAAGTTTTCGCTGGCATTAAAAAATTTCTGGAGAAAAAGTCCAGCATTTATATAGCCTCTTTAATTTTTGCCATAAAGATCCCCAAAAACGATGACAACCATTTTTTGATAAGAACTGGAAGATATACCTAAAAGTCAGCTACACTGATTGCTTTGTTACCTTTTAACTTCTCTGCCTGATGGTCACGCTGACAGGTTTGACACTTTATTTAGTGGGGATTGGTAGTAATATCTTCTTGGCTAGACGCTTGACACCTACCTTGCCTTATTAGTTTCCTGTGCATCTCCTCCAAGGGCTGATTCATTTCAGTAGCACTTGTTGCAAGCAGAACCCATTGGAGCACAAAGTGACAGATGAGAATAAGAAGACTTCTAGTTAGCCAGCTCAGTACTCATAAGCAATACAGGGAGCCACACCAGAGGCAGGTAACCAGGACATTTGCTGAAGTCCCTCAAAATTGTACATGTTACTGAGTTTGGAAGGGAACACTCAGCTTTCCCGGTTTACTTACTAACTGAAGATTATACAGTGTGAATCAAAACACAATCAATCCTCCACTTCTCTGCTTGAGAGATCTAGCCCAATCTCTTAGACTGCAAAATCTCAGTCTTACTGTATATGACAGGTACACAACTGAAATGAGCTCAGTATGATTTTAAATGAAAAAAAAAAATTCCAGTGGGAAATACATGGCAAGAGAAGAAAGTCCATGTCTCATCTTTCTGAGATGAGCATCTCAACTGTGGGCTAAACAGCCTTTCTCAAGCACAGGGAATATTTTACAGTTTTGTGAGATGCTGAGCAGCTTTAACAGGTGGGATGATAAGTGGTACAGCTGGGTCAGTCCAATCAGTCATTGATGCTCAAGGAAGGAGGTCCTGCTCTTCAGCACCTTTGTCTTCCTCTCTTCTCCCCTTCCAGAAGAAACTAAACCAACAAAACCAAGGTGAATATATTCTGCTTAGTGAATCGTAGCAGTGTGCTGTGTGGTCAGAAAGCCACCAGAGCTGGCAGGGAGAAGAGGGCAGGACTACACAGCTGGCAGAGCAGAGCCACACCTGCCATGAGCCATTAGATGATACCGCTGAGCCAGCCCCAGATCTGGAAAGAGCCCTCTCTTAGATACCCCACGTCCTGGGGATGAGCCTATTCGTCACACACTGATGGTCAGATCTCCTCAGGCAAAGGTGGGATGTGACTCTGCGCCTTCTAGAGCCCAGGTAAGTGCTCTGCTCACCTGATCAGCATTTAAAACTGGGACTTTCACTTCTCCACTCCTGTTAAAAAGGAAGCCTAATATTCACCACTCTTTTTTTTTTAAGAAAAGAAAAAGTATAGCGCTTAACTCTGGGGAAGGGTTCAGAGTCGTTAAGATGCAGAAGCCTGTCTCCTGAACACCTCCCGCACTAGCTTAGGTGGCTGCTTGCATCTCTTCCCATCCCTGCCACCCCCGGGGATGCAGCCCAGCATGGCTGTGCCCAGCGTGGGCTTGATAATTCCACCGGGCTGCTCCGCCAGTCCCACATGCCACAGCATCTCACTTTCATTTGTCAAGTTTGCTTTCAGCGTGCCCTCAGCCTTAAAATGGTTGCTAGGGAGAGCTGCTTTTTGCCTGGGAAAACAAAAAGAGGAATGTGGAAAGAACTCAGTAAATACTTAGGGGTATGCGTTATACCATCTATGCCTTTGTCGCCTTGCTTAAGAGACGGCAGCAATAATTCCCTTTGCTGCTTTACGACTTAAAAGTGGGAGCATGATGCTAACAAATGTTCTGACACGATTGCTGGTAAACCACTTGCATCCCCAGCAAACCAAGAGCTGCTCATGAACAAAGACAGAAGTGGAGAAAGATAAGCTCACCCTTAACATGGAGGTTCACTCTTTCAGAGAGGAATAGAAACACAGCACGACTCAAGTGCACCAGCGACAAATTCCCTCAGGACCCCGAGACTCAGGTATGCTCACCAGCGTCCTGCCAAGAGCCTCGGTAGCGATCCCTCGCTGCGGGAAGAGGTGACTCCCCCTCCTCACCCCTCGCAGACCACCTCCCCCGTTGCCTATTAGGGCTGCGGCAGCCTTCGGCAAGGAACGTCTTGTTTTTAACCGAGTACTTCAACTCAAGCTGGGTTCAAGCAAAATCCAAGTGGGAGTATTTATTTACAGCATCCAAAATAGAAAACACAGCAACAAAGGGGTTTTAAGGCATAAGAAAGAAGGCTATACTCAGCCTGCTTACGAGAGAAAGTATAAAAGGTCCTTTTTACTCAGTATCCCGCTCATTTGCTGCAGGTGCTCTGCTGACACATCAGGGACGCTGTCTCCCTGTGTGTCATGTGTCGCAGGCTGCACTTGTTAGAGAAAAACCTTTCCTCCACACCAACATCGACAACTAATCTCCTTTCCACGGGCTCTGAGCAGATTTAATTTTTCCTCTTGAAACTTTATTTCTTTCCATCTGAAACTTACTTACTTCTAACTTACTCAGCAGATGATCTTGACACTTCTCCAGTTAAATTAAGAAAGTCTCACTTCTCTGGAGATGCAAATGTCACTTTGTCAGACCAGCTGTCATCCCCTGTACTTTATCAGCCAACAAGCACCTTCTTGACTGAGTGCCGCTTTACCTGCTGAACCTCACCTTCCCTGCTATGGTGACTCAATTGCTTTTAATGTGAAGGTGTCTCCAGGCACTGAAGTTTGTATTTAAAACCAGCTAGAACATTCATAAACACCCTTGGCACAAACATCTAATTCAACAAGTGAACACAGTCATTATCATCCCTTGAATGAGAGGGTAACCCTGGGCTTAAGGCAACTGAAGGAGACAGAGAGGAAAACCTTTCTTCCAAATATGCCATGAAAATATCACAAAGCATCACAGAACAGCCTTTGGCACCTACAACAGGTATTTTCCTGACAAATGTCATATTTTCAACCCACATTAACTCTCCATGGAACGCAAGGCAAATCCAGTACAAATAACAATCGAAGGGAAAAGTCCAAGCTATTTTGCATATATATTTGAATAAGGGTCAATTTTATTTCAAGAGTCTGCTCTTGGGATGACCTGTTTCCTTTAAGGCTTTCTATATGTTTCTGGATGGGATGACAAGCAAATGACAGCGGACCTGACAGCTCTATTAGCTGCAGAAACAGGACGGGCGAAAGCTGCGTTGTATCACCTCTAGATAATGAGCTGGATTTCTGAATGCAGCCCAGATTCTTGCAGGACAAGCCGCGATGTGACAGGTTAGTGCTAGATGAAGCAACACAACCCGAGGACTTTCTATATCCAGGGCCTTTACCAACATACCTACTATATATAGTGCAAAGAAGGCAGGAAAAGTCCTGCCTAAGAGCTCTAGGCTCAGCAGAAAGCAGATTTCAGTTACCTGCAAAAGGCTTCCCGGACAAGCCTTTGAGCAAGATGCCGTGGGCGTAACCATCCCGATGTTTTCCCCTGGCAGCGCTCCATCCTAACATGTCTACAGGTCAGGTTGCTTGTTCCTCACCTTTCCCTTCCCACTTGCACCCCAGCTCAGGGGACCAGAGCTGGTGGCCGTAAGGGTGCAGAGAGGGTTGTTGTCTCAGTTTCTACTCCACGACCTTTCTGTTCTCTCTGGTTAGGAATTACTGGTATTCAGTGCATTCAAACCAATGTTGTTTTTCCCCTATTAAAACATACACTTGAATCATAACAAGCTATCCAGACATGGGCTGTTGCTAGGCTTGCCTAAAACACTGGCAGTTGCTCTTTTTTGTCTCATCTGGCTTGGTTAGCTGTTGTAGGATCCTGCTTCTTCCAAGTTTTTCCAGAGAAATGCTTAACTGTGGAGAAATTTCTTACCTCATCTTCCCTGTCTTTGCCTGTGAAAAAACATGTAAATAAGAAGGATTTAAAAGAAGAGAAAGGAAAAAAAATTAAAAGCACACAAACCCCCCAAACACCAACAGTTTTGGTTCTATTCTGAGGTGGTATTGAAAACATGATTCCAAAGTGAAAAATATCCAAGAGCATTAGCATATTCCAAGAGATATTTAGGCTATTATCTTTGTGGAAAAAAACATTTTTTGTGGAAAGTTTTTAAACCTCTTTTATTAGGTATTTAATATATGGCAAAAGTCAAGAAGGGAACAGAAAAAGGCTTTCTATTATGTGGAAGCATAGAGACAGACACACAATAGGCATAGGGACAATATTGCTTGCCATATTCCTAATTCAGATCCTTGTCAGTGCTTCAAGAGAGTGAAAATCCTTGCAGGATTCTTTACATTCTTTCATATAACATCTCTCAGCACCTGTTATCTCCCTGCTTTAACACTATTCACAACACATTCAAGGAAAAAAAGTTATTTTTCATTGTTTAGTTTATAACTTAAGTCCGAAAGATGCAGAAGGGCCTCCAGTTGTGAAATGGTGAAAATAAATTTAATGGGGAAACAGGAGGTGCTACTGGTTACCTTTCAACTATTCTCTTATTGGATGTACTAAATATACTTCTCAACCATACTTTCCGATGGAGAATACTGGAATTGCTGTATCTCTGCAGAGAAAGAAGAGGGGGAAAAATTGCATGTCGATCCAAGAAAAGCAGATATGGAAGGTGATCCATGGGACTAAAGAGTGACAAGAAATTCAGAAAACTGCAAGACATTAATGAGATGTATTGATTTAATTAGCCAGCGTAACATCATTCATCATGCTAACCACAAGTGACGTGCCCATAAAAGCTAGTGTTTGAAGGTCACACTCATATGTAACATACCTACTACGCTACATAAATCTCCAGCTGTAGAGATCTGTTTTACTTAGACTTGGAAAGAAGTTATTGAAAGACAGTTTTGAAAAGCCTCTATATGAATAACACAGTGCTATACATTGTAATCAGGTCCATTCATCCTCTTAATAATCTGGAGTTTCTGGATTCCCAATGTTTAGTGGATTTAAACGTTGGAGGTGAAAAATAAGGACTGACTTAAATAATGGCATCTGTAACAAAGTTGGAATCCTCAAGTTTCAGGACAGTTTATTGGTTTATAACAGCAGGTTCATGCCTGCCAGTCTTTTCTCCTTACTGCCTCTGCCTGTTCATTATTCAGGAAAGAACTTAAATAATGATAAGGCTCCAAAAGAATTCTCAGTAGCAAAAAGCTTCTTAAAGGGGCTCATTTACAGTCTCAGCTACACAGGGGTAAGACTCAAGTACCCTGATGAAGTGAAAAGAGCTCCTGGGGATACATGCCAGCATAAATGAGAGCTTAATTTGGCCCTAAATTAGAAACTCTTTGTCAGCGGAGGGCTCAGATATCCTACAGCATTCAGTACTGCCCCTCTGACACTGGGTATTTTTCTAATTGGAATTTCCTTACCTTAGTGTGAAATTTTTAAATTAAGTTTTTAATGCCATTTTCTTTTTCATTTTCTGACTTATAAAACTTGCGAAAAGTGTTTTGCAAGCGTTTATATTTGTTTCAGGTTTTAAGCAGTGCATGGAACTGTTATGCTTTCCTAAGCATGTATTTATTTAATTGAAACTCCTATTTTAAAACAGGCATAATAGGAACCATTTTTATTAACTTACTCATCCACCGTCTCACCAGGAAGAATTAGAAAAGCACCCCCCAGGAGCATACACCTTCCCCACCCTCTTTGTGCTGGCCTGGAAGCACAGCTTTGCCCCCGATCGCATGAACCCTTGAGCAGGGGAATCTCAGATAGACTGCAACAACACGAAAATTTGCAAAGCAAAAGCCCCCCCTGTATTTGAGGGGGTGGGAAAGTGTTCAGCACTAACACCTACACGAGTGACAATCAACACGGGTTCGGACTCGGCTGCAGTGACTTCTGCTTGCACACATTTCGGATGCCTCAGAGTTGAACAAGGATGTTGGAAATCAGAGACGGCTCACCGCCTTTTCAGTAAGTGTATTTCTGCTATATTTAAACTTCCTTTACAGTGGCTGCACAGGAGAGCCAGTCTGAAGGATGTTTTCTGCTACAGAGAGAAGGAAGTTTTATGTTGTTTTGGCTCCGTTACGCGCAGAACACAGAGAGCTGAAGTCTTAATATAATTCTTCTGTTTCTTCTCTCTTTGTCCCCTTCACCTCTGTCTGTTGCCTTTTAAAGTTTCCTTTGGGGTAATTTAAAAGCATTTTTTTTAAAGTTAGCGCAGTACTAAAGGACCATTTCTAGCACAAAACGGCCAAAGTAATTGCCCAGGGAAGCTGGTGTTACTTTCAGAGGTTAGAGGGCTACGTTCCCACTGACATAAGAGATACACGTTGTACAGACATAGGAGTATTTGCAGGATGAAGGAAAAAGGCTGCGTAGTATTTTTTTAGTGAGAATGCAGGCAGTCATCAGGGCTCACTGGAAGAGTTCAGCCTTTAGCTTTCTAGCCTGTTTAATGTAGTATTTGCTTTAGGACCTGGCGTTACTCTTCAGGTGTTGTTTCTTTTGCAGGGTAATCAAGTAGCAAGGGAACATTAAAAATGTGAAATTTGTCTGATACTATCTACATGAAGGACAGGACATTTCGTTGCCTGCACCTCTGTTAAACCTTCCTATATTACATACCCTTCCTAATGACCTGTAGGATGTTCAGCCCAGGTAATACAATGAAACTCAGATTGTACAAAAATAGCACATACTTGAGAAGTCACCTCTTACTCCTCAGTCAGTGGCAACAAGGATAGACAGCATCCCTCCTAGGTCTTAGCAGCTGCCTGTAAAAGCAGGGGCACCCCTGACAATTTATCTGAGCATCTGGAGCGCAGCTTTTCTGCTTTGGAAAAGGGGCCTCCTAGAATCCCTTGCACAGACAGGATTGTTCCCCCTTTTGCAAGGCAAGTGTTAGATCTGGATGGCAGAGGTGGAATTACATCTTTAAGGCTAATCCTTGCTTCTTTATCCGAGGCAGGAAATTCCAAATCTGTCATCAAAGCAACACACATAATGCGTAACCCATTTAACTTGTTTTTCAAACAGATGGATTAGAACAAAACAAGCAGTGCACATTTTAAGAAGACTGGATACTATTAATGCCAACTCTGTGAGAGTGTAAATAAGCCGCTGCAGTTTAACAGAAAGCAGAATTTCCTAGGCTAGCATAAACTAATGGCTCATTGGCTAAAATAGACCCGCAGTCTCTGTTTGCATTAGAAGCCCAGCTACTCTGCTGATCTCAACAAAAGAACAATTGCAACTACAATAAACACCCTGGGATCTTGAAAAATATGGGAAGATATCAGCTGCTGTTAAACAGTGTAGAAATAACACAGTAGTGAAACTAATAAATAAATACAAACAGGTTTAAGGCATCCTCTTTAGAAACACTGTCCTATGGGTTAAAGATCTGAAGATTTAGCTTTTAACAGTTCTGGCATACAAGGAACCCATCCTCTCCCCTGTGTAAGTGCTTCAGTTCTTGTTCCTGGCTACATAAATCACAGGCAGGGTAAACGCATTACAAGTTAAGAGAAGGAAATAATATGATCTCCTAGCAGACGCTGTGAGCAACAGCTTTTCACATACGTGCCAAAATGCCATGCAACTATTAGTATGGAACAAGATACACCTTCTTTTACAGTCTAGAGCAAACTCATATTTTATCTATTAAATCCTTGACAGCTTACCCCGAAACTCACAGTCTTTAACATTTTTCTCCTCATAACATCTCTTTCAAGTCTAAACTCTGCTTTTCTTCCATTTTGTAAGTGCAGATGAGAGACATAGTTAGAGACAGGTACAGATGCACAAAAAAGAAGTAGGTGCCTAAATCCCAGAGGGCCAGCCACAAAGCCCGAGGATATCCAGTAACACTTGGCAAAAGCCATAGTGCTGAGAGATGAAAAAAGTCTCTGCTCTGATACACTTCGACAGTGAAGAAGAGTTGGTAGAGTCCGTAGATGCTCCTGACATATAACAACTCCCTCGGGGTAGTGGATACACCTGAAAGTGGGAGACAAACAGATAATACAACATTGACCGCATTGTCCACATTTTGTGGTCACAAATCAGTTTTCTGTTGACACGGCTCATTTTTCATGGCAGTGTCTTTGTCTCCAAGCTTTTGCCAAGCAGTTATAACTTCATCAGTGCATTTGGGAATACATTTAACAAAATTGCCTTTTGCAGAAGTGAGGTAGTACCAAAGCAATGCAATTCTGAAAAACAACAACACAGAGGGAAGGATTAAAGCTATCTGGAAAAACTAGTGAAGATGGCCCTCAATTTCCTAATAAAACACCCCAGTGCATTTTTGCTTGCCTATTATTCCCTTTATGAATTACAGTAAAATGAAATTACCAGAGTTTTGCAATGTGTGCAACACCATTTCATTAGAAGGATAAGAAGTCAAAATTGTGCTTTATTATCAACAAACTATCTCAGTATGATGACTGCTTATATGTGACCTTTAATTTTGAATTCTTCTTTAAATCAGATGTACAAGATAGTATTATTTTAAGGAGCGAGCCCAGTCCCTGAAGCTGTATAGGAGGCTGTGTCTAAACACATGGCAAGCTCAGAATTCCTTAATGTTTTCCTCAAAATAATCAAAAACCTTTTCATACATATCATCAAAAACTTAAACCCATGCTTAGATTATGTGACAAAAAACTTCAAGGCAGAAAATACCAAATGTAAATTTGTGTCAGTCCTTTTGTGCATTACTGTATCGTCTTTGATTAGAGGATCATATTAAATTAATAACTAATAATAGCTGGGGTTATCTTCTGCAGCTGTGGATACATATGGCATTCCTGTGCATTTGTTGTGCGTGCATTAGGGTAATAAAGTCTATGATACGTTTTAATATACAAACCACACTGCTAATCAGAGAAAGACTCCTGCAGAAACTACTCATTCATCCATCCTTCACCTCATAAAGCCAGGCCACTACCATTAGTGGCCTTACGTTTGAACAACTCTAGCTTGACCTGAATTACTTGAAACTGGACTTAATCAAGACAAAACACTTCTAATTGGGGTAGTAGGCAGAGGAATGCAGAGCCTGCCATCATGGTGACAGACCAACCGGCCTTTGGCTGGTCAATGTAGTCTGCGTTTTAGAAACACTACTAGTGACAAGGCAAAAATTGTGCAATATATAGTCAATGGATAATTTTTTTAACATAGCTCGTTGACAAAAAAGTTCCTTCCAGCTAAGTTTCAATAAAATACGTCAATGACCTAGCACCTGCTGCCTGTGCTGCTGTCCCACGGAGCTTTGAATCTAGTCCATGATCCCAAAGTCCTCCCTTCAAGATGCCTGAAAGCCTGGGCCCTGAAGAGCTATCACACTTTCCACAAGAGAAAAACGTTTCACAGTGGCCTCTCCGGTTATGGAGAGACCTCACACAGAAACTCTCGACCACGACGAACGCAAGCACCTTCTCCTCCAAGGCAAGCTCCTGTCACTCGCCCCTTCTAACAGGTACACCAAGCAGGGCGTACGTTTAACGCACGCGAGGGACCGCTCCCTGCTCGCCCCCACCGGCTCAAACCCGCAGGCGTACTGCAGGTCCCCTCCGCGGCGAGGAGGGGTAAGTCACGCTTGGGAGGTGCCGCCTGTGTCACACAACGCACAAAGCCGCTCCGACACTGGTGACAAACTCACACCGCACAGAACGGCAGATCCAAGGAGTTCGTAATTAAAAAATAAAGCTCGTATAGGGTATAGTGCGTTATTATTAGCCTGGGATATAAATGGCATTTCATATGGAAAAACTAAAGCCCAGATCTGTCTGAGGTCTGTCAAATGTCTCTTTGAAAGTTTATACGCTCAGTCAGGAGAAGTGTGAATCTCCCAGGTCCTGTCTATAGCCACAAAGCTACCAAGGCTAAAACATCAAGCATCCAACCTCAGACCAGCAATGCTTTCCATTAACAACTGCCAGAATTTGACCAGTGTCTTGCTCCCACTACTTTACTTTGGTGTCAGTTTATCAACAGGCTGTGTTTGGTATTCACAGCACAAGGGAGGGAATATAACACTGTGTTTTTACAGAAGCATTTGTCAGTGGAACAACATTCTCGTTGTACCAGACATAAACTGCTCCAGAATTCACTACGGACAACTGAAAAAAACCCCACCAACCCTTAATGAATCAGCAACAGAGCACTAAATAAGAACAAGACAATCTGCAATTTTTACCTACTGGCTGAAACATGTAATGCACCAACACCTGCCTACTGCAAACAGGGGGACTCCGCGCACTCGAGCGTGCACCTTGCGTGCAGGGTCAGGAACCTCCAGTGGGTGCCAATGGCAGCTGAAGGGCTGATTCTGCTTGGTAGATCAGGACTGGCATTGAGACCCTGACTCCTGCTGGGGTCTGAATTGAACCCCAAGGTTCAACCTCTTGGTGGAAACCAAAAAGAGAAGTAACGGGCCAGAGAGAATAGTAGTTCTGTCTATGAACCAAACTTAATAAACATTTTCACTAGTGACCACGTCCCAGTGGCATGGTCCACCAGAAACGTTTTAAGAACATTTGCTGATGCGACGGCCAGAAGCATCACAAATAAAGATGAGGATCAGGAAGCCTAGGGAAAGGATCAAACATACAAAGCATAGGGTCATGTACTTATGAAATAATTGGATTTTTCTGCCAGAGAATAATGGCATTCTTTGGGTCTCCACAGAGGGGAAGGAGAGTTGGGGTGTTCGCCATGAACGACCAGTGTGCTGCAGACGTGAAAAAAGAGAAGCACTTGCTAATGCATGAAGTGAGGTGTTCCCAAAAGAAATAAGGAAGCATTAATGTCACTTCTCAAAGATGCACAGCTTGTGCACAATTTGTTCACTCCTGCACAAGGGAGATTAATTCAAAGCAGAACAGACACAGAATCTGGGAGAACGCAAAGTCTATCTTGGGAAAGAAACTATTAATAAAATGAGCTCCAAGGAGACAAGATTGTTCCCTAAACACAGAATGAGGTTTAAGAACCCAGGAAGAAAACTACCTACCTACATTATAGAATGCTGTTGGCACAACAACAAATGGGTGTAAATTAGCCAGGGATACACTTATCCCAGAAATCACAAGATTCCTATCAGAAGAGTGAGGCTCTGGGCCAGCTTTCCAGTAAGGACAGCAGGACCAAAAAAACCCCCACCCAACTGATTAAATTGAGGGTGGATCAGGATATGAAACGAGTCATATGAGACAGAACCAAGTGGAAGAGGGCCAGCTGTAACAGGAGATGATTGGGTTTAAGGGACAGAAAAGTCTTACAGGTTCTGAATTTCAGGTCTTTCAAAAATGCTTTAAAATTATGTTCTATGGCCCCAATAAAAATGATTAATACTAATAATGGAATATTTGCCTAGTAGAGTAAGAGGCAAAAATCCACTTCAAAATGTGAAATGACAGACAGCAAAACAAATAGCCCATGTGAGGTCTTTTTTACTTACTAGTCTTCTGGTAACTATAACAACAAAGTGCCACTAGATTCTACTTTAAACAAGAATTTTCTAAATTTGATGAAAGCTAATATACTCTTGTGTAAATGGTGACTCTTGCTGAGCAAATGTCAAAATCTAGAAGAGGAGGAAGGTACAGATTGTAACACATACCCTAGTAAATCCACAGGTAATTAGGAATATTTGTAAAATAAATCAGCTTTACTACACAGCAAGATGTTCTTTTGAGTTCATGTGATCATTGAAAAAACCCAACAGGCTAGGAAATATGTTTTCATTTGCAAATTATGACACCAATTCCAAAATCCCCAACCCACCAAGATGTTTCTTCGTATGCCTGCGGCAATCTAAAAAGCACTTTTAAGGGCAGGAAAAAATTTCCTTCAGGCATGTTGTTAATATATTTTCCCTCTAAGCATCTTAGAGAGCCCTCTGTCGCACTATGCTCCCTGTCTTCTGCTGCGCTCGCTCATGCCTTGTTTACTTACCTACACGGAGAACTAACTGCCAGAGCTGCCAGAGCTGTGTTTGCTGGATCGGAACAGACACTGCTCTTTGTACTCTTGAGATAAGAGGTTGCAACAGTCAAGCCGTGTTTGTGCATCTCAACCACAAAATATCATCTTAATAATTGCTGTGAATCAACTAAAACAGCAAATCGTATCTTCTTCTCAACAGCCATTAATTTAAAAGGCACTCTTAATTTAGTGCATTTTCATTTTGCTTCACGCGTTTGAGAATATTTATTCCAACAAATTTACAAAACCCCTTTTCAGCAACAAAGCACAAGCTGTAAATTGTCCCATACCTCCGTTTTCTTTCAAAGCTCAAACAAAGGACTGTTCTTGCTCTTCTCTTATTAGGTCCACATAAATCAAAGCCTGGTAAAGGGCAAGTCTAGTAATCTGAGCAAACAGCCTACACCAACAATTGGTTCGTTACATGTCATGCTTTCCATTAGTCACAGACAGAAACTTTTGACAAAGTTTACAAAGAAGTTGAGAGCAGAGCTGTTGCATCATGGATATACTTACTTAATAAGCCTATTAATCTAGGACTACAGCATGCAGAAGTGGTAGAGCACTGACTGAATTTCTTTCTCCCCTCTTCGTGTTTTACAGCCAACATCCTTCTGCAACGTCCTTCCTTTCACTTGTGAGCTGTGCTGAGCCCTCCCGTTACGATGGCACAACGACGACAACCGACTCCGTGTCTGTCCCGATGTGGTCTCAGGCCTTTCTCAGACATAGCCAGCCCCATTTCTATACGTCCGCCAACTCAATTCTATATTCTGAAGTGGGACTGACAGGGGAAGACAAGAAACCTCATCTCCCTCCCGTCCACACTGCACATCGCTGGCTGATGTAAATTGGCAATGACTCCGTTAAAGTCAGGACAGGCACAGCTGCTGTATCGTACCTGACGGTCTGACCCTCCTCTGGGTAACAGTTTATGGCCACATAAACTGATTTTTTTCTCACCTGCGCTGCTGAGCAAACGACCTTGTCACTAATACGCGAGTCGTGACCCTTATGATACAGTCACAGTTTTAAAAGTGAGGAAACACATGTAAGTAAAAGACAAGATGGCCAGCCAGTCGGGGCTGTAATTAACTGGTGTCACTAACGAAGGTGTAAAGCCTGTTTCACAAGCCCCTAGCTGATGGAGCTGCCAGTGACACAAACCCAGGGCAGAGCCCCTCTGCAGCTCCACCTTCCTGCCTGCACTACAGAAACCCCAGTTACCACAGAAATAGATGCATAATAAAATAAAACGCTTTGCAATCTTGAGGAAGTCATTAAAAGCACATAAGTTATAATGACATTTTATATTTCGATATAAAGTTTTCTACTGTTTACAAAGATAAATTGATACACATTTATATTATCACTGAATACAAGCAGGTAGAAGAAGCATCTACCACTAAGGACGCAGTACACGGACCTGCACCGTCCATGTGTAAGACGATCGGATGGGAATGAAGCGTGTGCCACTGGACACAATAGGCAGTGAGACAATAACATTACTGCCGTGTTTAAGAGAACACCATCTGAACATACTGAACCACAGAACCATGGGATCCGAATGCAGCACTTGCTGTCCACAGTAAGAAAACCAGCACGGTTTAATGTCTTAATCAGATACCAGAAGACGCGTATGTTGCTAATGAGCCCTTAGCACGTCGACCTGCAAACCTCCTGATATTCTGTGAACATTGCTTAATGCTCCACGGCATCTGCTATGAGGCAATTCAGCCTGGTCCAAAAGAATAAACGAAAGAAGTCTAGTAAAGACAGAGTTGCTCAATGTTCCTATAATTTGTCCATCTGCAGATTTTGCAGTGCTTCTACGACAGTGATACAACGGTAGCAAGAAATCCTGTGGAGGAAAACCAAAAGGATGAGGCTGATGAGCTAATGCAGTACCTCAAACAATTTACTTGTCATTTATAATGGAGCACAGTTGGCTAGGAGAGAAATGAAAGGATGCAAAGCCTAAAATTGAAACCACAAAGTGATGTTCTGGAGGAATGAAAATGAAGGCAGCAAAACAGAAAGAAAATTACTGCAAAGCATTTGTATTTAAACCCAGAATGTTTGAGTGCAGAAACATTTATTGTAAATTTTAATTAAAGTTCCTCCCTATATATAAAAGTTTCTCTACACAGAAAAGTAAAATGAAGGTAAGCAAGAACTTGCCTTTCAACTCACAGGGTAATACCAGTATAGCTCTCTGATCAACCCATTTGTTATTATTATTCAGTTCATCCTAACCTACTCTAGTGGGGATTTAAACTAAGCTAGAAAGCCACCCTGATTTTGGAATTAAAATAACCCCACTGGGACTCAATTTGGTACACCAGTTGAACTATCCCAGTTAAATGGTCAAATTGGTTTGAAAGAAGGAACAAGCCCTGCACTAATATAATTGCCCTGTGACCCATTAATGACAAAACCAATATTGTTTGTTGTTGCTAATGGAGAGAACAGTACTGGTCTGACAGATAGGCATGTCTTCTGCACCACACCAATAGCCATCTTTATAACCCAACAGCATATTAGAATTAAAGCTGACATTTTTAATATCTTCTTGTTGCCATACACTATTTGGAAACTGCGCATTAGGAAAGGATGCACATCTATCTCAGTTAATGTGAGTTGGGGACTTCTTAATGTCATTGCTGATTTATTATTATTACTTTAAGACTAACACTGTGCTTGGCACTAGAGAAAGCAAAAATTAAGACACTTTCTGCAGTGAAAAATGCAGACTGTAACATGAAAACAGCTGGGAAGGGAGGGCAAGCGATAAGAAGGACCAAACATTTTCTAAGAACGCAGCTTTTAGGCCAACTCCTATGTTGATGCACACTTTTCTATCTGCACGGAGATACTGTCTGCACACTTCAAAAGTAAATAAGCTTTCTGTTATGGATGTATCCAAATGTGGTATTTAGACTAGGCTAAAATGTACCAGTAACTCTGGATGCTGAGAAAATAACACAGTCACTAATTGTACTTTGTATTTACCCAACTTTTCAAAATGCTGATGTCAACAAGCAAACGGCATCATGCTGTTCAATAGACAGAGAAATGGAGGCAAGAGCAGGGACAGGCAAAGGTCAACAAAGGAGCCTTGAGGGGAACTCAACAGGTTTTCTGAACACAAGTCTATTGTTTATAAGAGCCCATGGTTCACTGCTAAGATAATCCTGAAAAAATGGCCACATTTCGCTTTTATAAAGCAGCCAGAATGCAAGAAGTGTCCAATGAAGCTGTCACACCTCAAACCCACTACTGGCTCAGTAGGAAAGATCACATAAGAAATAGGAGAGGAAAAAAAAAGCCAAGGAAGTTGTCTTCAGAAACAGGAGTTCTGAATAATGTATTGCCTGGTACCTGGGAAAGCACCAAAACCATTTTTTTTCTGAACATGGCCAAAGAGATCTATTTTCAAATGGAAACACATCCAAGGCATTTATGTATTATCAAACGTGGTCTGATATTTTCCAGACAATGTTAATGGTCAAATGTTAATGGAGGTCTCAGAGCTAGAACCAAGGAAAGGGGAGCATGACATTAAGCGTGTCAAATTGCCCTGCCCCTCGTATGGAAACAGACAGGCAATTGTGGCCATTGGGAACCTGAGGAAGGAAAATGTCCCCAAATGGGAGGGCAGCTGGAACAGAAAGATTTATTCTTTTTCTTTTGGGGACTTCACAACTTCTGCTTCCAATTGTGGTGGGTCAACCCTAGCCAGCAGCTAAGCACCCACCCAGCTGCTCACTTACAGCCCCCTTCCCCCATTCCTCTACCAGCATGATGGGGCAGAGAACAGGAAGAGCAAAAGCCAGAAAACTTGTGGGTCAAGAAAAAGACAGTTTAATAAGTGAAGAGAAAAAAAAAAAAGAAATCAGGTGATGCAAAGGCAATAACTCGACACCTCCCACAAGCAGACTAATGCTGAGCTATTCTCTGAGCAGCCACCACCTTGGAAGACACCCCTCTCCCCCCCTTTCTTCCTCTACCCCCAGTTTTTACTGCTGTGCATGATGCTGTATGGTACAGAATATTCCTTTGGCCAATTCAGCTGTCCCTGCTGCGTTCCCCCCTCCTAACTTCTTGCCCACCCTCAGCCTATTCACTGGGGGGAGGTGGGGGCAGAGTGGGAAATAAAAAAGAAGGTTCAGCTCTACTCAGAACATCGGTGTGCTACCAGCACTGTTGGAGCCAGAAACCCAAACCACAGCACCATACCGGCTGCTATGAAGAACGTTAACTCCACCCCAGCCAGACCCAGTTCACCAACATATAGGGTAAAAAATAAACAACAAGGAAAAGCATATGTAGGCAGAGGGCAAGCTCCTAAAAAGTTTAATGATTGAAGGGTACACACTGGGCTTAGCACTCTCTCAGGATTTGCTTCCTGAGCCAGGTGCAGCACTGACATTGTAGTAGCATGACTGGAGCCATTAGCTACTACAGCTGAGCAACAGACCAGGCAGGATGGGGTTGATTTGTCTTTCATCTCTGGAAGGGTTTTTCCCCCCCAAAAAATACTCCTGGTAAAATGTCTGCACTCATTCTGGAACCATGTATGTTACCAGAGGCAGATCAAGCCTTTACGGCCACAATACCAAATGAGGCAGGACATGACAGAGATTGAACCTCAAAAGCATAAATATTCTCTGACCTAAGATTGCTCCATACATGCAAAACTGCAAGAGGGGTCATTTAAATAGGTTGGAAAAGATTTTGAAGTTGGAGTATTTCTGTGTGATATGAATGTCTTTCACCTGCAAATTGCTCAGTCATACTTTGGGAAGCTGAAACTGTCACAGAAATTAGCAGAACAAACAGTAAACTGTTTTAGAAAACATATTTTATTCATAAAATGAATAAACATTGGTGCATAGACAAAATATCTTGAAGCTAGATAATTTATTCCCTGAATACAAAACTCAGAATATTTTTGTTCTTCCTTCAATACCAAAACCTAAAATAATAACAGAAAAATAAGATGATATCCAGACTGGATGGTGGGAGGCCTCAGCTACTTGTCTTTGGATGTGTAAAACCCAGAGAAGGTGTCCAACACTTCCTACATTATGATCATTCCATGAGTAAAGGGCAGCTAAACTTCCCTTGAAATTCAGGAGTTTTCAAAGAACTCCTCTAACAAGAATATTCCCTTCAGAATCCATTCGCCCAAAACATAACTATTTTCCAAAAAGGTAGCACCTTTTTTATTTTAAGAGTTTAAAGATGGACTTTGAAAAAGCCAGCCTACCTAAACAGGCTCTTTTCTTTTTTCTTTTCTTTTTTCTTTTTTTTTTTTTTTCTGTTTGGATACCTTTTTGTATACATTTTGAGAACACAATTGTCACACTGGGTCAGATGAACCATTCCAGTACCTGATTGATTTGCCAAGAGCCGCTGTTTAAGGAAAACTGCAGATAAGTGAGGCAGGTATGGGATAAGAACCTTGACGGATGAGTGGTCCAAGAGAGATAGTTGATATTAAAGGATCACCACCTTCTAGCTCAAGAGCACTCCATCCCAACGAGCACAAATTGAGGCAAAAATGCCAGGAGGCATCTTTTCTACTCCTTAGCCTATGCACTTATACCATCCTGTTCCCCTGGACAAGAAAAGGCAAAAATTGCTGTCAACTAAGTGAGCAATCCAGTCCAAACCCAAAAATGTTAACAGCTTCTGTGTTCCATGGGAATGCACTATCGCTCCCGTGGAAGGCAGCTGAGCATCCACAACAGAGAATGACAATTTAGAGTAGCTGTATTGACTTGCTACAAGTATCTTTCACCTTCAGCAGTTTCTGCAAGGCCAGCCTTCATACTCATGCTCATTTCTGAAGGTGAAGGAATAATTATTCCAAGTAACCATAAAACCTTGATTCTCAAAAATATTATCAATTTAAAAACATTCTACATGAGGTGTAGAAGTAGAGAAACTGTCTTCCTTCTCTCTCAAGAAGGAAGGTAAACCTTAATGTGGAAACAATATACATGATAAACATGCAAATTTGACAAAAACCAGATTTTGTATTTGAAATTTGGACTTCTAACTTTACCAGAACAAAGAAAGTAAAGAACTTATGTTAGTAGCCATGACGTTAAGTATTTTAAAACCTCTCTTTGCTACCAGTTGTGAATTTTCCTAAGGACATATAGGTCACATCAAACACTGATAAAGGTAGTACTAAGATACATGGATAATTTCTTTTTGGCAATGAAGATCATAACAGTCATCCCAGCTGGATGTGACAGCTAAGTCACTCTTAGAATGACATCTAAGAATGTACTGGATGCAAAAGTTAACTGTCTTTGGTTTTGAAACACATACAGATATGAAGAATACCACACCACAACCCCATTTTGTTTTGTATTGCCAATGGATTTTTTTCTAGAAGACACACCATTGGAAGTTATCCTTACATTTCTGCTGAAGATAAATTGGAGAATAGTCTTCAACACAGGTATCTGCATTCTTCACATCTTCAAAAAGGCAACCTGTAAAAGCAAGCAAAAAAAAATACTGGGAATCGTTTCAACACTGCAGGTAAAACAAAGATGTTTCATTGTATTAACTGAAATTACATATTATAATCATCTTTTTAAAAAAACCAACACACTAACGTAATGAGAGAGCAGAAGCTATATCTGAAAGCAGTGTTACTTTCCAACCACTTTTCTACCTAATAAGTCTCTTAAAAATTCCCAAGCTTACTCAAGCACTGCACTGGACTTGCTGCTGAACTACATATCAGAACCCTTTTTTTTCCCCAGAGTAACAAAGCACAAGGTGTTCATCTTCTCTAACTTAAAAGGCTATTTGATAGCATTCTGAAACTAGCTTAGATTAAACCTTTGATAATTCCCCGTTTTGCCCGAATATTAGCTTGTTTGAACAGTGCTGTCACTGTAAGTGAAATCTTGATTCCAAATTCAGGATGAAAAGTCCTGATGAAAAGTCCAAAGTCATAAAGAAAAAAAAATGTCTTACATTTTAAAATGATCAGGAACCAAAATCCTACCCTAGGGGAGAAGACAAATACTTGTATATGATCAGAAGATAGCAAATGATGTACCTCTCCTTTTTAGTGCACTAAGTGGACTATCATGTCTAACAGCTATTTAGAGGAAAGGTGATCTATCAAATACAAGAGACCTATAGGATTTCTGGTGTCCCAACTCATTTGTTCTTGGTCCCATGCATGCAGCAGTTTCCCCTGCATGGTTTTGTTTTTGTTTAGCCTTCTTCAGAACCTGCAGGATACTAACTCAGAAAGGATTCATGTCTAAAATAACATGACGACGAGGCATGAATAGGACATGACAATAGCAGTTCTTGGTTAGGAATGGAAAAAAATCAAGTGATCTCACTTCCTGAACGTCTCTTTTGCTACCCCAACTCTAACAGCAGTAACGTATTAGAAAGCTGCAATGTTACTACATGGAAGGGTTTGGACAGATAAGACAATTAAGATCCCCCAAAGCTTCCACATTTCTGGATCATTCTTCTCTTCTTCCAAACTGGAACTAAAATTCAGAAGCAAGAATTTTCACGCTGGCCAGCAAGTAGCCGGCTGGCCAGGGTGGAAGTCTGCCTGTTTTCCCATGAAAATCTCATCACACTGACATATTCCCACCAAGTGTTTTCATTCAGCTCAATCAGCATTTTCCAACAGTAAGCTGCTTTATCAAAAACATTTCTGTCAGCTTAACCAAGGGGTGTTGTAAAAGCCAGAAACTACTCATCATGTAGGGAAATTTATCCACTAGGCCAAAGACTCCCACCCTCAAAGACATAATATGAAAGGAAAATCAATATGCCTGTCACCTTTCTCATTATTTAGTCGCTCAGATGAATAAAGACAGACACATAATTAATAGCAAATGTAAAATCGTATCTATGCGGTAGAGTCATAAGTAACACAGGCTAGGGATGAAATCCTGGCGCCAATTAAGTCAAAGACAAAACTCACATTGACGTTAACAAGGTGCGAAATTTGTCCTTGCATTGCAAGGAAGAAAAAGAAAAATCAAGAAAAGCGATAACCATCCCAATACACAAGATTCAAAATTTTAAGCAGATTTTTCTACCCAAGATTGCAGGCTCCTTTGATACACAGTTTTGAGGTATCATTAGAGTGGATATATTTGTTTAATTTGACTACTTGCTATATTTTATAATGCATGAAATACACTTTTTCACTCCTTTGAGAGGATTATTTGCAACATAATGTTTCCCTAGACTGCCAGGCTCCCCTACTGCCCAATAAATTGAAAAACATCAAAAGGAATCATTTATCACTGTCCGTATTTATATTTACTACCAATGTGAATACAAAAAGCACATTAGATCATCCTTACGGTTGACATAGCCAACAAAAAAAGGGATAACACATAGAAGTCATAAGCTGTTTAAAAAACACCTGCAACACATGAAAATGTTTGAGAATAAAACCAACTGAAACAAAACCACTTACGAAGTTCTACCTTATCCAAAGTTCAATATGAAGCATATAAAATATTTGTTTATCATAACTGTCACTGTAGATGCTCTTGGATCTCTAAACAGCAGTAAACCACATGTTCTACATAATAAGTGAATTACTACAGGTTGGGAAAGTGGGACTAAGTGGTTCTCCCCCAGTTCTCCATCTATTAGGATACTTTCTCTGCAAGATAGACAACTACTGGCCTCTTCCAGGTCTAGTAGCAACTTATTCAGCAAAGTCTGCAAATCCAGTATTTCACTGCTACTAGTGCACTTTGAAAGAAAAATAATGTGCTGACCAGCTATCTGATCTACAAACTAAGGTTTATCTCTAAATTCAGAATAAAAGTCAGTTCTCTAATCAGTTTAGTTCAGGATTTTTTATTGACCTTACCTCAGCATGTGTCCCCTTCTTAAAGCACTCAGGATAGCTAATATTAATCCATCGTTAAGAACTGATTTTTGTACTCTAGCGTCCTTACTTCTGTGACAGAAGACATTGTTTTTTCATTTTCTCTCAGTTATTTCTGAAGATGATAATCTTCTTCTACCTCAGAGTATCAAGTGCATCTCAGCACTCCACCCCATTAGCTTCCACAGAGCCAGAAGCTGCTAAGACCTCTGGATAATGAACAAACATAAACTCCACATTTTCAAGTATTTTAAGAGATATCAATACAGAGGGAGCAGCAAAGCACCACAGACATACAAATGATATATCTCACAAAATCACTTTTTCTGTAAACAATAAAGCAGCAACAACTTTGTTAAAAGCTTTTGGAGCGAGGGCAAGTTAAGAAATCCAGGTTGTGATGTACAATTCTAGAAGCTGTGCTCTCTTAGCCTTCCCAGGAAAATGGGAAAATGCAAAATGTCAAACTGTCTGGAGCATACTCCAGACTACGTGGGAATGGCATTGAGGATTGTCAAAAGCATCTTGACAGAGACTGTACTTATGCGGTCAAACCTTGCAACAGGTTGTCCAGACAAGCTGTGCAACCTCCATCTGTCTTTTGCATATTCCAAACCCGACTGGAGACAGCCTGGGGCACCCGGCTCTGGCTGACCCTGCCTGAGTGGTAGGGTTGGACAGGGCAGTCTCCAGAGGTGCCCTGCAGCCTCAGCCATTCTGTGACAATTTTATACGTACACACACACAGGCGAGTGAAACAGCAGCACTGGTGGAAACTCTTTTATTATACCCTACAAAAACAGAGGCTGGCAATATTCTTTCCTCAGTAGGGAGAAGGTAGTTATGGAGGTATAGGTTACAGTCTTTCTGAAACTTTCTAGTAACATTTTATTTTGTGGAGTGTTGGTTTATACTGCACATAAGGAAGAAATTTTTTATGATGAGGGTGGTAGGCACCGGCACAGGTTGCCCAGAGCAGTTGTGGCTGCCCCATCCCTGGCAGTGTCCAAGGCCAGGTTGGATGGGACTTTGAGCAACCTGGTCTTGTGAAATATGTCCCTGCCCATGGCAGGGAAGTTGGACCGGATGATCTTTAAAGGTCCTTTCCAACCCAAACTATTCTGTGGTTTCATCAAGCTGTGCCTCAAAGCATTGTCCTGACTTCATATGACAAAAATGTCATGGAAAACAGCAGGGTAAGGGCATTTCCTACTGAACTAAGCATCCAGTCACAAAGTCAAACACTAAGGAGTAACAGGTAAAAGAAAAAAGTTGTAATTTCAGAAAAATATTTTAAAAACTATTAAGACCTAATGAACTAGGGAGATAAAAGAAGGCAGTTCCAGATGGCAGAAGCTGCTGGAAAGAAATCTATTCTACCCAAGCGATAGCACTGAGTGAGCGAGCAGAGCAGATGACCACTGTAAGAGAAGCAGAAGCGTGACTAGAGGCAGATAAACAATATATTTTGAAGTAATGCAATCTGCAAATCCAGACCATACAATCTGTCTTGTGAAGCTGACAACAGACATAGGAAACAGCACTAAGAGAAAATTATTTTCTCAGCTTATTTTCTCAGCTAAGCAAAGGAAAAGCAGTTCAATTTCTCAATCAGCTGCAAGAACGAGAAAAGAAGCCAGATCCTTATTTCAACAGAACAGGGAAAGAACCGGTCTGCCAAACATTGCATTCCCATGCTCTAAACGAAGTTTTAAACTGATCTTATGTTTGTATTCTCTTTAAAGGAGACCAAGTGAATCGTGCATAAAGAAAGATCTCTGTGTATGTCTCTCAAAGCTGAGGACACAGAATTTCTAATACCTGTGACTCTCCCAAGAGCTAAACAAAATAGGTAGAAGATATACTACAGGATTTCTCTTCAGTATGAGAGAGGGAATTGTACTTCTGTTTACTGCTGCATAATTGTAAAGGAAAATAGTGGGTTGAAACTAGTTACATATGCTTCAGTTTTAGCAGAAGAAAATGAACCTATTAAACATACGAGCACTTCCTGAAATATGACTGCTCTGGTTTTGCTTTTTCATTGCACAACAAAGAACAAAACTCCACCAGCAGGCTCAAAACTGAAGCTTAAATGCATAAAAGACATTTTACTGTTGTCTTCTTTGAACATTAGACCAATTTTTAAACACTACCACACACAGTTCATAACACTACACTGTGTTTTAGAAGAACACAACTTACACGGCTATCTTAAATCATATCTACTGCAAGCTGACAATCTGTACATAAACAGATACCCGTGCTTTAATGCTGCACATGTGCTAGTGTGAAATCATGTGTGATCAAATGACTACAGAGGAAACGTTGATTATACGCCAATAAGGCTACAGCCTACAATCAGCGTCAAATGCTGTATTCATCTCCACTCAAGGCTGACAGTAATCAAGCAATGCCATGCCATCTATGTGTGCAGGAAGGGAATAACCTTCCCCAAAAGACATGGACAGCTGTGGGCAGAGCTCTGCTCCTAGATCCAGCTGCGCTGGTGGAAGACATTAACTTCACAGGCTCAATGGTGTCTTTCTGCCGCAAGTTACTGTTCCTCTCTCCCCATACATGCCATTTCAAGCTTTCTACCTAGTGTCTGATGAAATCAGACTGGTATGCTAAACTCTGGTCTGCGCTAACCGGATTGATTTATGCTAGAAACCAGAAAGCAGGGGCTTGCACAAACAATTCTGCTGGCAGATCACAGAGGAGAGACTAAGCTCTGGTGGATACAAGACTGAAAAGCTGAGAATAGTGGTTTTTTCCACATGTACAGTCGTATTTGGAAGATAACATATACTCAAAGCCTCAGACAAAAGTCTAATTCACATACAGATTTGTATTGCCACAAAAGCTATGGCTAGTGCTAAGTGTTACAGTTTAAACCTTAATAATTACAGCTAGTACAACTGCTTGGGTTGTTGCAATTATAGCGCAATCAAGATGCCCCGTACATTGAATACACCTCTACGTTGGAAAAAAAACCCCAGAGACAGTGATATAAACATGTTTGTGTGAGTATAACTGAGCCTACATGTAACCCCCACCTCGTATTTAATAATGCACTGGTACAGCTACAGCGACAATGTGCATAAGCACATAGAGAAGGCCATAATCCTGCCTGATACATTTCTCACTCCTGTAAAATAAAGACAGATCAAGGAGTGGGAGGATTAAAGCATCTGCACCACGTCTAGGTCCCAGCTCTATAAATAACTGATTTCTGATAAACTCTGCTCAAAGTTTGGTGTTCCCACAACTGCTGACATGGTATGGAGGAGCCAAAGGAATACTGCCTTCTCTGAGGTGCAACGGTGCTCTTCCCATTCCTGTACCACCACCAGAACCCCCGATGTCTTATAGCTTTTACCATTACCCTGTGGACTAGCAACTATTGGCAACGGCCGATTATAAATAGCCCCATTAAAACTTCAGAGTTCGCCTGCCTACCCATACTGCACAGTTTACATACTCGCTCTCACCTAACATTCAGGCACCAAGTCTGCTGATGCACAAATAACCTGTTCCAGAAATACGTTTTGGCACCAGTGTGAATGAACGGACACAAAGCAGATGGCATTAGATGAGCAGAGACATGAGAGAACGTTAACTGCTATATTTGCACTCGCCCCCACTGAATCCACAGACCCATAAAAAAGCAGCTGTCTTTTCCAGACTGAATGCTACCAAGCTGTTGCATATTGCCCCTACGTCTCTGAGGCTGCTTCTGGGAAGTGCAAAGGCATTTTTAGAGGAAATGAGAGAGGACGGGAGCATATTCACTGCTAGAAGAACGAGAGGAGCCAGAGATGTCCCTACCTTGACAGTGTAGGATTTACTTGCCTTAAGATGGCTCCCTGTAGCCTGCAAACTCCCTGGCTGTACTCTAGCAGCAAAGCTGCCCGCCATTACACTGATGTTTAATTCTCTTTTTTCTACACTCTAGGCTCTTGGGATGATAGCTGAATGTTATGTCACTGCATGCCTGTTTCCCCTATGGCACAGAAGTCATGTAAGTAGACTTGGCTGCTCTAATATCACCTCTACAGCCAAGCAATGGCAGCCACTTATCACAACATGTCAAAAATAATTGTTTCAGGTTCTCTCAGATAGGGAAAGTTTCCCAACATGCTTTAAATGCCATGCAGTGAGAAGTCTGGTTTTGAGTATACATCAGAACATGAAAAAGTGTTTTATATAATTACCCTTCCTTGGCATTTTTGGACTAAGCAAACCAAGGAACAACCAGCCTGTGCTCATAGCAGCAGAACTTCACACCACTAGGCTGCTAAGTCTTAAATACTTTACTATGGGAAACAAACAATTTCAAACAAGAATGTCATTAGAGGAATACGAGTCCCTTGAAAAGGTCACTAACTAAAACAATGCTACAATACTACAGATTGACTGAACATATACAGTTGGACAAGCCGAGTTTCAAATATTTAATTAAGTAAGAAGCTAAAGTCTAGTGTCAGTATAAAAGCCTTCATGACTATCACTATCATGCTTGAATTCCAATGGAGACAGAAACTAAAATACATCCAGAACACTCTCACAGCCAAACATGGCAGCACTGTGCTGCACAGGACGATGTGGTGAAGACAATAATAAAGTCAACAGAAGCACAGGTTGTGGAACTATGTTATCCTGACAAGCTAAACCCCTGCAAATTGGGTTGAAGAATAAGGGTATGTGGAATGGCAGCTTTGCAATCCGACCAAGGGGGCTCAGACTTGGGTGTGGAGGAGGGGACATTTTGTGAGGGACTCTTACCTCTCTCACTCCACAGGAGGTCAAGGTCATTCTTTAGCATATGTATCTGCAAGGAACTTCCCATCTCAAAGAGAAGTTGTTTCAAGCAGCTCTAAGGTCTTACAGGAAACATGTTTTTGGTCAGTGCTACGCTACCACAGAAACAGAGAAACACAGGTGGCAATTAAAGCTGGGGAGAACTTGGCTTCAGTAGACCTATCATCTAAACAGCCAAATTCCCTGGCACTTCTAGGAGAAGGCTGGGGAAAGGCAAGTCCTCTCCTGTACAATGTGAAAGGCACTATATAGATCTGTGAGCTTTCTAGTCTTCATTGCAGGAAGAAACTTATTAGGAAAACATCACCCTGACAAATCACTTTCTTCTGTCCAAGCTGTGTAAGATATAAAATATAACCAAAACAACCAAGCAGAAAGAGAATCAGATTCCTTTCATACAATTTCTGGTGGAATTAATTGTAACCAAACCAAGGGTTTATTTTCTAAAATATGGTTTCTCAATCTGGTAATGTCCCTTCAGGATTTACAAAATAAACCCATCTATAAATCAGCATGCATTCTTTCAACTAATCCTTCCTAAAAGTATTAATTTCTTATAAGAATAAAGCTGGATTTGAAATGTGACAGAAATAAATGAGAAAAAGCAAGAGATTCCTCCGAAGTCCCAGGCTGTGCACGTGCACTGCAAGCTATCTCTTTGCTAACATAACAGTTGCACGCTGAAGCTTGCCCAAGCAGCTGCAAAACCAGTAGAAAATAAATCTCTGCATATTTTTATCTGGTATGAAGACAACCAATTTTTTTTTTTGTTTTAGATCAAGTAGTTCTTTGTGTGAAAAAAGGAAACTTTTTTTTCAGGTTACGTTGAGAATGCTATTAATCTTTTGTTTCTTTACATCTAGATACGAGAAGCCCCAAAACTTCATGGCTTTATTTTGTCTGTTGCCAAATCTTCCTCATTAGCCTATACTACTTTTATTTCCACTGCAGATGTTACTTCTTGTGGCACCGATCATTAAGACAGGCACAGAAACAGCAGTATTATTTACCTTTGCTAGTCTTAAATACAGTTTCTCTCTTGAATGCAAACCACAGTGGGGATGGAACTTAGTACTAATGTTGCATTGCAATTACTGATCCAAAGTGAACTGGGCTACAAAACCCACAGAATTTAGGATTTTCTTAGTCAACACCAGATGATGTTTGGTTTTCACTGTAGTGATTACCATGCTGAACTTCACACTCATCAGGCAACCCGAGCAGCACATATTTTCCTGCATGAATTGGTTTTAAACTGCTGTAGAAAAAACATTTGTTTAAACACATACATGTACGGGCAGTTGGGAGACACACGTTAACCTAAAACAAACAAGGCGCTGCAAACTGCTGTGTCCATTTACAGCATGCTAGCTACGCCCTAAAGCTAGAGACATCTGAAGAAATTAATCCTTGGCACACCAAACTGGAACATATGACGCAGCTCCTAAAAAATTCTTAGCCTTGCCGAAAGGTGTAGCACAAGGCTGAATTCGAGAAGGTCGTGCCTGCCACCCTTTCAAAGAGCTGCACTCCGACGCGCAGCTCGCCATTCCACGCTTTCACACGCACAGCCTGCTGTCACAGCAGGATTTGCTCTGGGCCGATTTCCCGAAAGTCATGTCAGTCGAAGGCTCTGTTGTGTTTTTTGCAGTTCTTGTACCACTAGATTTCTTTGCACTCTTGGGAATCTCCTTCAGCTGACCAGCATCAAGAGTACCCAAGCATGGCTGTATCTTCCCAAGAAGGGGAAAGGAGTGACACACTGCTTCTGCTGTAGAATCCAGCAACTGCACCTCTCATAGTATTTCAGCAACGAGGAAAAGAGCCCTGAACAAGGCACTATACATAGTCTGATACCTTTTAAAAGGTCTAGATAGAGAGATACATGGATTTATTTTGTTGACCATGAAGCAAGTAAATTGTACCTAATTCCAGAGGGAATAAATAGGGCCAACTAAGTGGCAACATAATCTCTCTTCAACAGTATCATCAAATCACCTCTCCCAAAAGTAAGCTGATAAGGTATGGTGCACGTCAGGTGTGAGATCAAAGATCAGTCAGCACACTATGCACTTATTTCTTTGACGAAATGCTGGCTTACCCAGATGTGCCATGTTCTGGTCATTTGCATGGCTGTTGCTCTCAATTAGATGCTCTTTGGTGGTATTCTCTGCAACATAATTTATGAAGCAAAATACCCTGTTACTGTATTCCAATCCTATTATGATTTAAAGAGAGGGAAGCGCTAACAAATGTGAAAAAGCAGCACTGGTTTTAGGTCCTTACTGCACAATAACACACTCAGCTGGATTCTAAGGTGGCAAATGTCTCCTTCCTTCCTCTCCTTCTCCTGTCCCTTTAGCCACGAAGTATTGTAGCAAACTCTAAAACAGGAAGGTGACTTTCAAGTGCTGCATCATGAGAACCAGAAAAATTAATAATACAGTCTTCTATTACCAGCTTATTTTTCCAGCTCAGATGATCCCTTCACCATAAACTAACATTTTCTCTATTATTCCCTAATATTGAACCATTCACCACATTAACTCAAATCTCCTTTCTCCTATTTTTAACCTCCACCTCTAACATTTTTCTCTTCACACCAATCAATCCTCCCCCCCTAAACCCACACAATACACCTTCAGTCAGGATTTACCTCCAGCCTGTGCTAAGGCTCATATACTACGGTAGGAGACAAAGTCCCCATGTAGTTTCGCTCATACCGTTTCCCTAGGAAAAGCAAGATTCCTACAAAAATAATTATTTGTTTCCCAGCTGCAGCAGCAGGTAAAATCTGCAAGCCAGAATCCCCTTCAGGGCCTGACTGGAGATGCCTGTTTCTTGCTTATATTTCTTGTCTTTTTACTCCCTGCCCCGCCCTTAATAGAAGAAAAACCAGCAGGCTAAGATTATGTCAATTTTAGAAGCAACACAGTGGAAAGCTAAAGAGAACAAGGAATTGAACTGGAAACATATGGAGAAAGGAGGAGAAAGCAGTATCTCTTGCTAAAAACTGAAGTGTAGACAAGCATTCACACTAAATAAAACAGATACGTAATTTGTGTGGTGCATTATCAAGGCTACCATGTAAGTACCAACTAAAAAAATGATTTGGGGTTTCCCTCATGCACTCCATAATTCTCACTGTAATAGCAATACACTGATCTGCAGGATTCAGCACTGGCAAGATACCAGAGCTGTTAGATATTAATGTTGTAGGTCAATGCATTTTTGAATTTTAATTTAATGAAAATCAATCTTTCTCTCTGTCCAAATTTAGCTACATCTTAAGAGTCTGAGGCCACTCGTAAGACAACCTTCTCATCTCTTACACCAAGATGCTATAGAAAACCCAACAGACAGGTAAAACTGACAGGAGAAACTACGGAGCAGCACCAGAGGTCACCTGCTCTGTCTTCAAACTGAGTGTCAGGAAAAGCTATATTAAAAACTATTGTGGTAAAGTGCTTTAAAAACAAATAGGCAACAAAGAAACAAGCCAACCACTTCTGGTTAATACTCTACCTGCTGATGGCCTGGCAGGAGAAGTTCCAGTTTATTTTTGCTTTCGTCTCCAAACTGTGTTTCCTTTACATCCAAAAAGAAAATCTGCCAAAACCTGAAAGCTGTGAAATGTTCTATTATCTTCATTTCCTGCAATGCTTAGAGTTAGTGATACCACAGAAACCAGTACACAGACGTAAACTGGGTTTCTAAGAGTATCCCTTAGCAAACGCTACATGAGCAGAGCACACCGTGAAGTCATGTCAAAACTGCTGGAATATCTTGTCGCATATGCAATGTTGCCACAGTGTAAGACATGGCCATCTCCCGTGTGCACATCCATTTCTGAATATACCAAACCCAAACACTACCTGAAGTACCATCTGAAACACCAAGAAGATGTGATGAGGGGGCAGAGGGAGCATGACATAGAACGGATGCATTAGAGAACAATAGAAATAAATGATATCTTTTAATGAGAGGTATTTGGTTATGTGCTCACATTTACATGCAATTAATATGGTCCAAACGGTCAACCTACCATAACTCAAAAAAAAATGAGGTAGAGGAGATTAAGAGAATGTGGCACTGTTAAGCAACACTTTGAAACTAGATAGTTTGAACAGGTGTCTTAATTGGGTTATCTCTTGAAAACTTTATGGAAAAAAGCAAGTTTGAAAAATTAGCTGCTTAAATTCTCTCTTTGCTTCCTGGCAGTTAAAACTGGAATGAGAATAAATACCTCCCTGCATGAGGTACGAGGATTAATTTGTTTGTATATATAAATGGGTATTTAAGTATCAACTACTATTTTATTTTTAACACCTTGTTGGGACTACTGCTTTCCTACCCGAGTTCAGCTTTTGGCAAGAGATTAGGATTGAGTTAAATGGGAACAGGTGTTTGGAAGATGATATGGCTGTAATAAAAGCACTAACCAAGAAGATGAAGGGAAAAATAATTTAAATATGGCATTCATTTGTATCCTGTGAAATAGAGACACACCCAAAAGAAAACGCAAAATCACAACAACTAAGGGATATTTAGGAAAATGTTTTTGCCTGCTGTGATTCAATCCCAGGGGGACACAGACTCAGCAGGGCTGTCCTTTGGTCCCAGGTCATCCTGTTCTTGTACAATCTTATGGTGCCTGTTAAAAGGCCAGGCATTCAATAAACAACAGTTTCACGGCTTAATGCTGGTTGGGTAATGAAACATTTTCAAAGCCTCGAAAGGATGTAGGAATTTAAGGCCACTATCAGTGAGATTTGAGCTCCTAAATTATATCAGGTATTTTTACAGTGTAGATTTCTGGCCTCTAAGATCCCTGAATCCATTACTAGGTCAAACTGATTTTTATTTCTAGGGTTTGAGCACATTCTTTTGCCAGCTGCAGTCAGAAGAAAAGCTGAAACCATCCATTTCAAGGCTCAAACTCATGAAAACAGATGTTTTCCTAGTAAAAAGAAGAGTTACTGACCTTGAAGCTTTGTAAGAAAATACAATATTCACCATTTTTAGAATATCTTTCCCTCAACAGTAAGATAATTACAGATAAAAGCTTTCAAGTGTTTTTTTGAAAGCAGACTGTGCTCAAACCCCAATCCTGCAAGTTGATCCTGTTCGCATCAAGATGTACTATGAATTTCATACAATAGTAAAAGCAAATAAAGCAATGATTTTCAAAAGCAAAGGTTTATGGAGGGGAAAGTGTTTCAAGATGTATGGAGTTTATTATTACTTTGTTTATTGCCATATTCCATGACTCCTTCTTATAAGAGTAGGACATAATGTACAAAATAAATAAAATTTAACTACGGACATACAGGCAAGACTCTTTGTGTGAAGCGTGGGTCCTCAGCTGTGGGAACTCCCAGCACAGTTGACTCTCAGAAGTCAAAATTTAGACTGAGAACACTGTAAGAAACTAAAATTGTTGTCTAGACTATACTGAAGTCCCTTATGTCTTTCACTATGAGAAAGCTTTCCTGTGGCCTGTGGGACTACTGACTGAAGAATGTAGTAATGCAATTTCTGCATGCTAGATGTGTATTTTGCTGGTATCAAATAATTTTTGCATTTTAAGAAGGTTTAATACAATTATCTTTGACTTCAGTATGTTTAGGTGCATCCTTTCTAAGTATTTCTTGTCAGTAGTCACCCATGAGAGAATTAGTCTATTAAATTAGCAAGACAGTAAGGAAGGTTTTAAAATGACTGACAACAGAGGATTATCTCTCTGAAAACAATACTGAAGAAAACAATTTTGACCTGAGACAAATTCACACGTCCTTTTGATTCTAATGACTTCATCAACAAGAACATAGTTATTCAGAAGCTGAACTTGGCCCTGTATCATTGATTCTGCACACACATTTGAACAGCTCTGAGCAGCTCCATTTAACTCAATTGTCCATGGGAGGCAATTATTCATGTGGTGAAGTGCTTATGGGATAAGCATATATGGCTTATGGATTCCTGCCCCTGACAGGCATCAGACAACTCTAAATACTCGCTATTGGGACAGAATTGGAAAATTTTGATGAATGCATGAGTTAATGATCATTTCTGAAGCCACTGGAAGAAAACAAATTGGCCTTCCAAAGGGAAGGGTTGTACAAGGAACCAAAGGGATTTTAAGATGGAGCTTGACTAATTGATGATACGTGACACGTTATCTGCAATACCAGGGGACTAAATTTAATGAAACACAAGAGTTCCACGTGGTCCTCGCTACAAACCACACCAATTACTGCAAGTCTATGGGGTAAAAACTGATCACAAAAGTTAGGACAAACATCTGACAGCATAGAATCCAGAGCTAAACCCTTTCTGAAAGAGTCTTTTCATCAGATTCCCATCCCAGCCTGTCAACAGAGCAGCAATAGTGGGAAATGCAAGTTAATGCTCTGCAAGCAGGGGTCAGACGGACCCCACTCTCTCTGGCACTGGGACAGTAACCTCCACTGCAGGGGCAGGACTGCCCTTCTGAGAGAATGACCTTTTACATACCCTAGCACCACCAGAAGATTCTGAGTCTCGGAACCCTGATGTCCTTCCCCTCAATAAACCACCACTATCAAAACCAGGAAGAAAAAATACATAGGCATTTAATAATTCAAACCCAAACCCCTCATTCCAAGCACAGCCTTTTTTCCTGGCCAAATGAAATGTCAAAAATTGATATACAAAGACCCTAGTAGCCTTCACTAATCTATTTCCCCAGAGAAATATGCATTTCTTTGGTGGCAGTTTAAGCAATAAGCAAAATGCTCTTGCAAACTTCCCCCCCTGCTGTCTTGGCACAGCTGCATAGTCACTGGATAATGTGGAAGGAGCAGAGGGAAGAGACAAGGTGACATGAACAAGTGATCAGGGGAGATGGAAGGGCTACCTTAAACCAGATCAAATAGGTTGCCGCTGAATAAAAAACTACCACCCTCAATACCACAGCAATGGGAGTTAATGTACAGGCCATTAAAATAGTCAAAATAAAGCTATAGGCAATGTCACGTTAATGAACATTGAATGGATATGGTATTAAAATGCCTGGAAATACACTCTGAAAGCAGCATGTCCTGTAGACAGCTTTTCATGTCATTCAGACTTATCCAAAGAAGTCACATAAGCAAGACAGAAGGCAGCTTTCTCTATTATATCATATTCTGTTACTTTTGGAAGTTATTTTCATGTCTGTTTTATGATGGAAAATATAGGTAAATGATCCCATTTGTCTTCCCTGACCTCCAGGTGACACTGCCTAGAAATCCCAGACCTTTGCTCTCTCCAAAGATCTCCGTTATTTCTTCTGAACTATGAGGAAGAGTTCACATCTTTCAAGATGTGAAATGCAAAAAAAGAAAAGCAAACAAACAGAAAACCCTCAGGCATTTACACATATTTAATCAAAACCACCAAACCCATCTCCCAAAAAAACCCTCAGAGGGTTGGATTTATGAAGTTGAGTGCAGGTTCATCTATGCAACGGTGCACCCTCTCTTCTTCCACCACTCTTACTTATCTACTTCCTTTAAAACAAGAATGTGAGAGTTCTGAAACAGAGGGCTGTGTGTCCATCATCTACCACAGCCTATGCTTGCACTGCGATGGAACCAAAGGCCTCAACAAGAAAGAAATTACATGAGCAATAGCCACCTCCCTTCACAGACAATTTTTTCAGCTCACAAACAGCTTCTCCAGTATTCATCTCTGCAGCCTTTCTTTCCTGTCCATTTTTGCCAAGCTTTGGTTTAAATCTGAAAATAATCTCCTTGGATCATGCACCGTGCTTTTAATTTTTCAGCCAAGTGCTATGCACAGCTTTTGTCTGTAATAGTAACAGATTGCCCAAGGACACACACAATGAGTCATGGAAAAAGTCAGGATTTCCTGGCTCTTAATCCGATGCTCAGACAAGGCCTCTCATGTTTCCAATTTTCAGGGGCCGACAGGTGGGGGAAAGAGAAGAGAAAGGAAGGAAAAAATGATGGAGAGAGACTTTTTTATATAAGCAAAATAGACAACTAGATAAAAACCTGCACAAGCTCTTTCCCTTCTCAGTTTCAGAAGACTGATGTAACAGTAATCACAAAATCTGCTGAAGAGCTTAAATCTGATTTTAAAAAAAAGTAATGGATAGAACAGAGGAAAAATATTAAAGGCAGCAAAAAGACACAAAAAATTGATGTTTCTTAAAGCAGAAGCAAAATAACCAATTTGCTCAACAAGCCTGGAAACAGAAGAGAAAGCAATTTACATGCTTTCAGGGCGAGGAGATTTGGGAAGCTTGCTCCCAAACAGGAGGGTGGGTAGCAGCATGAGCGTATGCCCACCCCAGAACTGTGAAAAAAACTGGGGGTTGTGAACATGCAAGTAGGTGACATGAATCAACTCTCACTTGAACACACTTCAAAAACACTCTGTGGGTTACACTAGTCTGTTTAACTTAGGAAGCCAGTTCCCTCAAGACCACCTATAATTAGCAAGAGATGAGGAACATTCAAGAGACAAATATAGATCATGCAGAGGTGATGTATCAGCAGCCTGAAAATAATTAATATCCATCCTAATAATGCCACCTATTCCAAAAGACTGTGCAACAGCTTACAAGACCCATAATGTCACAAAGGAGCAGGAAAATAATTTTTCATCCCCACAAAAGTAGGCCACCCATCATATTCTGAAAAGGGATCCAAGCAAAAAACCAAATGGATTTTGAGACACGTTGTACTCATTTATCACTGCAAAGCACAACTCACACGTGGGCTTTGGCAGCATTCTGGCTAACTGGCTGAAATGAGACCCATTTCAAAATAAAATAGATGTTAAAACACTGGTGCCAGTAAAAGATATTAACTGCAATTACACATATATGCACACATGTATAGGATATTTAGGGACTGCTTATCTCAGTGGGCTGGGATAATGAGATTATTTAGAGACTACTGCCTCAGGATACAGATAACTCAAAGTCCGTGCATTTTCTTACTATCTGTTACAGCAACAGCAATAAGTCTTGCTGTATTCATGACAAATATTTGCACTCCCAACCTAACCCTCACTGAACAGATCTAGAGCAACATCTAACAGGTACAGTCAACCCTACATTGTGGGAACGGAGATGGCTTCTTTGGGTCCTACTCGCTCTAATGAAGTGATTAACTGCATTGACAGCCATCACCATGAACAGCAAACTATTTTAGCAGAGAATGAGAACCCAGTGAGCCAGGAGGTGGTTCTTTCCAGATTCTCAGTGAGACACAAGCAGTAAGTAGCACAGCATTAGCCTGTATGTCGCCAGCGGCCCTGCTGACAAAGGACGCGGAAAGGCTGAGGTACTCAATGCTCTCTTTGCCTCAGACTTTACTGGTATGACCAGCCTGCAGGAATCCCAAGCCCCTGAGACCAGTGGGCAAGTCTGGAACAAGAAGACTTACCCTTGGTGAAGGAGGACCAGGTTACGGAACACTTAAAGTGGACGTACATCTGCATCAGGAAAAGTGTTGACAGCAAATTGAGGGAGGTGATCCTTCACCTCAACTCAGCACTGGTAAGGTCATAACTGGAGTACTGGGTCCAGGTCTGGGCTCCCCAGTACAAGAAAGATATGGACTTACTAAAGTAAGGTAAGGGCTAACAAAGGGCCACAAAGATGACTAAGGGACTGAAGCATCTTTCATATGAGGAGAGGCTGAGAGCTGGGACTGTTCAACCTGGAGAAGAGAAGGTCCAGGGGGATCATATCAATGTGCATATATACCCGATGGGAGGGAGTGAAGATGAGAGCGCCAGACTTTTCCCAGTAGTGCCCACTAACAGGACAAGAGGCAGTGAACACAAATTAAAGAGCATGAAATTCCTTCTGAACACAAGAAAATACTTTTTTACTGTGAGAATGGTAGAGCACTGGCACAGGTTGCCCAGGGAGGTTGTGGAGTCTCCATCCTTAGAGATATTTATAACCCAACTGGACGTGGTCCCAGGCGACCTGCTCTAGCTGACTATGCTTTAGCAGGGGCTTGAACTAGATGATATGAAGAGATCACTTCCAACCTCAATGACTCTGTGACTCTGTAAATATATTTCTGTTGCATGCATCTTTGAAGTGAACAAGATCATTTACAAAGATTGGTCATTCAGGCACCCTTCAAGACAAACAACTTGTAAAACCTCAAAACTGGACTTTTTCCACTCTGCTTTTTTTTGCTGGGGTTTAGATGATGCAGTGCAAATTTCACTTTCCCTCTTCAGTTTACTCCCTAGCTTCCTTTTATGTATCAGCTTCTTTCATTCATGAAAGATACTTTAGTCAAATGCTGGACAGAAAATACTTCTGAATTAAACATTATCTTGCAGTTTTAGTTGACTTGCCTTCTCTTCTCCTCCCCTCCTCCTTCACACCCTCTTTTCTTTATATTACAATAAAGTATGAATCTCTCCTTAAGCTCATATTTCCATGCAATCCATATTATTCTCTTCAAGCTTCTTTTTTTCCCCTTTTTCTTTGGCTGTTTCTCAGCCATTGAATACTTTAGTTTCAGATGAAAATAACAATTAGGTTTTATTATTATGAGACCTCTTCTTGTACCGATAAAAATCTTATTATTCAAAACAAAGCTAGTACGATTTCTTTAACAATGAGACTTTCATGTTCATTTTTTATCTTCTTTTTAGAAAACATTAATGACCTTCAAGGAGAATCAGTTTTCCAGCTTCTTTCTTTCTCTTATTTTTCTTATTTTTTTAATCCAATTTTACCATCAAGGACAAATATATCTGAACAAATTATACACTGGAGTCATAGCTCCCTTGAGGTTTCATTCTGGATTATTGAAGTATAATTTTTATACCGCATTGGTCTGCTCTAAGATTTCCAAAGTACTGTTTAAAACTCCTTCCTTAGAGCAAGGCCACTAAAAAATATGCTGTTAAAACCTAATTACCTGCATCATAAAAAAATTCAGCATGTCACAAAATGCAATGAATGAAAAATAGCATAAGTTAGTAGAAATGTAGACAGATGATAATCAAGAACATAGTTAGAAATGTGCAAGATCCAAAATTGAGGATCATAGCATCACCTTAAGGTCTGAATGAAATAGCCTGAAGTTGCACAGAATTTTATCAGCTTTACAAGAGAAACATTTAGAACTAGCAAAGACTGAAACCAGGCACTTAACATTTCTGCATCAAAACCTTTAATTCAATTGTACTGAGTTAGTGAAAAAAAGAAAACTGAAAAAAATGTTTGCCTCAGACTTTAAAAGCAATCATTCTCCTGGACATCCCACACTAAAACCCTTACTGCTTGACAGACAATTTGAACAGATTCTTTTATTCACTTTGAACATTTGCCACATTTGACTCATTTTGTATCCTGAATTTAAGAATTTTATACAAAATCCTATTGTACTGCATAGACAAATAAACTCAAAAAAGATGAATCCTGAAAGGGATTTTGATCCCCAAAACCCTCATATTCCTTAGTAAGCCAAACTAAATGAGCACGGCTGTTTGCACATGCAAGGATTACTTTTATAATGTGACTTATCCTACCTACCTTTAATTTCTTAAAATAATTCATTTTCCTTTAGCTGACTTCTAAAAATAGACCTTCTACTCTTTAAATCTCAGAGATCATTCCAAATACCTCATTTTTCACATTACATACATTTTATGCACAGTCATAGATACATGTCCACTATGTATTACACGAAGTCCATGTAAAGAAAAAAAAAGCTTCGCACTTTTCCCTTTGTTTTATTTCTATGGTTGATCTTCTCTTCCTGAGTATAAAACACAAACAAAGCCCATTTAAAAGACAGACTGAAAGACAGAAGGAAAGAAAAGCACAGATCTTGAACACCAGGAGTAAAATTAAATTAGTTAACTGCTAGAAGCATGAAGCATTAATGAAATAGAACTAGAGAATTTTCCCCTTATGAGGAACATTTATTCAGTGTTAATTAAATTCTTTTATTCAAAATCTATACTTACCCAAGCGTAAAAATATTACATCATATCAGTAACTGCAGAGTGTAAGCAAGTACTACACTATAAGCATCTTTTTCCCCATCTAGTGGAGTGAAGCCTTTAAATCATTTCTACTGTTTGAAGTCTTCAAAGAAATGACAAGAAATAACAGAAAACCCTCTGCATGAACCAGCAGCCACAGTTATTAATTCACTTGTCTAATGAATAGCTATCAGAGACTAGCTCCAAGCATTTGGTTGCAAAGTTCACATGCAATAGTGTTAATGAGGAACTTTCAGAGAGTCTGCAATATTTATTTCTCTACAATACATCCAGCTGGTTGGTTATTCATTTGCAGCCCAGTTCTGCACCACTGAAGCCAAAGAGAGTTTTGACATTAACTTCAATAGGTTCAGGTCCTTGCCTACAATGTTGAACTATTATCATAAATGCTTCAGGTGCATTTCTATAATACGACACAAACTAATTAAAGCAAAGCTGCAACTATGAAGGGACCATCTCTAGAATTTTTAAGTTTACAAGACGAGAAACAGGCTCCTAAATCTTCAGGTGGACACCCTAAATAGATTGCTTGACTTTCAAAACCACTCAGTATTTGTTCGTTTGAATGACAACTCTAGGTAATCCAAAGTACTGGCAATTTTTATTGGACTGGCAAGTCACTTTTGCATAAACAGAGCAACATGTGAGACTAAGATAATGTCTTTACATTAAATTCTTTTTCCTGTGACTTGCTGCTTCTTCAAGGTGATTACCTTGTTTTAAAACAATGCTATGTATTGTTTTGAGAATTATTTTGGAAGATTTAATCAGGCACTCAGCTGTTTTGTAAATTATCTGAATGAAGGTTGGGAAAGGGTTATAATCCAACAGTGACATTTTCAAGTGTTAGCATTTGCACTTTAATAAGTATCAGTACTTTAACAAGAATCAGTACTGTTGTAAAAGAGCCACACTTGACTTCTGCACTGTTTTGTATTAGGAATGCATGCTTTGCCTTGACAGGAAAGGCTGACATAAAATGATTAGCTAGTAAGCGTCACCAGGGTTTTCATCAGCTTCTGAGCTACACTTAAAAATATGTAAACAGTGTCTCACTTCTGACAGTTCATTTTAACTAAATCACAGGAGTACAGTAACTTCCATGTGGACTTGGAGCTCACTCATCTAAACCTGGTGTTGTGGATACAACCTTGTTGAATGCTAGAGTCCTCAGAAGATGGTCCAAAACCCAAGCAAATGGGAGAAAGGTCTCCCAAACTCCTCACGCAGGAGTAGCTTTAAAAAACGTAGAACAAGATTCAGTAGCTCTTTCAAAATCAGTGTTGGCATTAAGCCATATAGCTCACCATTTCTTATTTGCGTACACCAAAATCCCATTTCATTTCAAATCTTGTCAAATTTTGGCCTCACCGGTATCCTGGCACCTCCTAGGAATGTTTAGAGCAGCAGTACACTGCTGGAGCAGTGGAGTTCTCTCAAATTCCAGTTCTCCAATAGCATCAGCACTTGAGCAGAGAAAACTTTATCTGAAATTCATATTTACTTATACAGTTAAATTTCAATCCTTGAGGATTTACTCGCTATGTGGGATGTCACATGGATTTAATTTTATTTGCTGTTGAATTTCTTCTCAAAGAATTCTAGGTTGAACATTTCATATTGAAAAAAATTCTTAACCTTGTTCACTGGTACCAGGATTAAGTCCAGATTTTAGAAAGAAAACTACATGAGAGGGCAAAACCAGGTAGAAAATAATGAGTAGAAGAGGTGAGTAAAAGCTTACAGAACAGAATACAGTAAGTTTTACAGACAGTATTTTGTCACATTCTAAATATCACCTTAAAATAGAAAAAGCAGTCACCTAATGGAATATATCCCCAGGATAACCATGCAGAATAGATGCTTCTGATTAATTTAACTACTCACTAGCTACTGCTGTATAAAAATACAGCTGAAAATGCATTTCCTTTCTATGGAAGGAGATATGCAACCTGAAATATGAAGGTTTCTGTGTGTTCAGCAGACTTTTTTTTTTTTGAATAAGAAGTAAAGTTGATTCCTACTTTGTTACAAATAAGGATATAAAGCTCTGTTATTCCCCTCCCAGCCTCAATTTTTCCACCTTAACTGAAAAGAGGCAAATACAATTAGATAACTGTAAGTACTAAAAGTTAGTTTCTAACCAGTGAAAAGGTGTAAGAGAATTACAGGGCTGTCTGCTCATAAATGGTATGGAAACAAAGTAAATTCATATCTAATAGAAATGAGAAAGTAACATGGAAACTCATCAGTGCAGAAAACCCAAAGTAGTCAACAAAGAGGAAAACAAGGCAGTCCTAGAATTTCATTTCTGAAAAGCTGGCAGATGATGAATGGAATAGAGTTTGTATGAAAACATGAAATAAAGAGTAAGCAGCAGGCTCTCTGGTGAGTTAAAAAAGGAATGTGTTAGCTAGTCACTCCCCATTACAAAATTATAGCCTTTTTTTTTTATTTATGGGACATCTACGTATGAAAACAGAAAATGTGTCAAAGACTGGAGCATCAACGGCAAAAAGAAACGTCTATCTAAAACTGAATTATGCAGGCAAATAGTTATTGGTAAGAACCATTACTAGGGTCAGTGGTACTAGTCACAGAAAGTAAGAACATCTGAACAGTATAATGTTCAGTCATTTTCAGGATCATATTTAGGAATGCCAGGCATTCTGGAAGAACTTGGAAGTGGGGTGAGCAGCCAAAATAGTCAGTAAGATTAAAACAACATCTCCACTTGTACAAGTTTGTAGGCAAGATCCTTTTTTATGTTGCCAAGGTGCTTAATACTCATTTTCTCTTCCATTTTCCTTATAAAATTCAAGCTCACTTAACAGCAACAGAAGGAATATAGCTCCCTGATCTGTTTCATCAATTCACAATGCCACAGCTCACAAAAATAAAGACTGGGAACTGGCATTTTAAAATAGTCTCTTTCTCTATAGAATATGCTTTTATAGTTTACGTTAGTGATATGGGAATAATTTTTTTTTTTTCCATAAGGCAGAATCACTTCCTATTGTACTTGTCAAGCAGCCCAGAGACAGATAAAAGGAACTTTAACCAGAATGCCTGGCGAAAGTCCAAACAGCAATCACATTCTGCCCACCCAACACTCCCTGTGATCTCACTCGGGTATGGCATCTTCAGATTCTTGCAAGTTTTTCAACATACTATTAAATGGTTGCCAGGTTTCACCTCAAGGCATAACACCTCTCTGTTGAAGGCTAAACGGTTGTGTTAATGCTTACATGCCTTTTTGCCCTTCTCTTTCTTCTTCCTGTAGGAGTATTCCAAATCTTATTTTAGGAGCACTATAAAATGCATACACTGAGATACCTCCTCACACACCCATGTGTAGAACAGCTTCCTTTAATTCAAAAGTAGTGGAGCTATAGTACACACAAATATTTGCATAACTGATCTTTTTTACTGGTCAAAGCAGCAAGCAACTTAAAGATGATGGAAATAATCCTGCCCTCTTTATGGTCAGTCAAAACTGTGCTGGTGTAGGTCAATGGGAACAGCAACAGCCTACTGAAAGAGTAGCTGGTCCATCTTATCTCTTACACTTCCCTTCACGTCTTTCCCTGCCTCTGGACAGACAGTAATCTGACCTGTTTCCCCACGTCATGTTTCTGCCCATTCTAGCTTTCCTAAAATCCAAACCTAAAGTTTTCTTCCTTAACAAGCAAGAGCTTTCCATCACTACCATTCGTCATCAGCCACCACCCCGTGAGCAAAGACCTATGATTTAAGCACAGAGATTTAGAGCACACTGCTCTCTTTACTGACATTGCAACAGAATGATGGACTTCCACTTCTGAGGGAAGGCAAACTGTATGTTTCTCACTGGAAGCATTACTGACTTCTTCACCAAAAGATCCATTCCAGACTCATTTTCAACTGACAATAAAAAAAGGAGGACTTAACAACCCTCTTCCTTTTCGTCCACCGTGTACTTTATCATAGTCAAGTCATTGATTCAATTATGCTCCAGCTTTGCAGACTTCTGTATATTTGTCCATTTGTCTCCTTGAAGACATCATTACTGCCTCCAACTCTTAAACACATAACACTCTTGAGCTGCTCTGAGTGCCTTGGCAAGCTGCCCTGTCTGCTTATACAATGCTAGAATTCAGTGACATCCTCCTTCAGGATCCCTCAAAATTTTGTAATCTGTGATAACATCATACCTATTCCAGCCTACAGCTGAAATCCAACAGGGTTAAATCCATCTATTTTTAAAGCACCTGTAAACCTACTAAGAAGCACCCTTAAAAATACATGTTTTTTCTGCACAGCTTTCTGGACTTCATAAGTGGCTTCAAAGCTGCCATCTAGACTCTTAATGGAAATGAACAGTGTCATAGCTTTGCATAACAACACCCATTCACAAAGCACACAGCATAACAACATGAAAATTTAAGGAAAAATTTCCATTATAGAATCATTGCTATCCAATGACTCAGTATTATTTTCAAAGCAACAGCTGGCTATCTAGCTCTATGCAGCTGACAATCAGATTTCTGTACCTTGTTGGCTAAGAAGCTGAAACTTACTCCTCACATAAGTCAATCTATTAATTATGACCCGGATAGAGATAAGACTAACTTAGAGAAACCAAGGTTTTGGATGGAAGCAGCCCGAAAGAGATGAATTAACTACAAACCATGTTGAACAGGTACAGCATTATTTGGTTGTGCATAGGGCTAAATATTTCTTTTGAGCAGAGCCTGTTTCTAAGTCACAAAGGCAATAGCCTCAGTTAATAAACAGAAATGGATGTTCTAAAAGTGTATCAGGCCTCCCATAAGACTCTTCTTCATGTATATATTCAGGTACATAAAACGTGTATTTGGCTGGTCTCTTTCCATAACACACTCACAGTGTGGTGCCTGTTGATAAAGAATACAAACTCTCAGTTTGCGTTTAATAGCACATTACGGGCACGTGTACTGGCTAATTAGGATGTAACAGCTATACTTTTAGATTTCAAAATTACTTGGGAACAGCAGAATGTTCACAATACAAGCAAACAGGAAATAAAATGAGTGGTATCAACCAGGCATTTTCATTCCTAATTAGTTCTGTCTTCACCCCTTTCAAGCAGTTGATAACATGGGCTATACCAGACTATCTAAACTGGATTTCTGCAATAAGTTGTACATTCACATCTAAACGGTAAATGACTGTATTGGGTTTGTGTGGCAGGGTTTTGGTAGCAGGGGGACTACCGGGGTGGCTTCTGTGAGAAGCTGCTAGAACCTTCCCCCACGTCTGACAGAGCCAACGCCAGCCGGCTCCAGGACGGACCCACCGCTGCCCAAGTCCGAACCCATCAGCGACGGTGGTAGTGCCTCTGGGAGAAAAGATTTAAGAAAGGGGGAAAAAGCTGCTGCTGGAGAGAGGAGTGAGAAGATGTGAGAGAACCAGCCCTGCAGCCCCCCAGGTCAGTGCAGAAGGAGGGCAGGAGGTGCTCCAGGCGCCAGAGCAGAGATTCCCCTGCAGCCCGTGGTGATGAAGACCGCGGTGAGGCAGGCTGTCCCCCTGCAGCCCAGGGAGGTCCACGGGGGAGCAGATCTCCACCTGCAGCCTGGGGAGAGAGGACCCCACGCCGGAGCAGGGGGATGCCCGAAGGAGGCTGTGACCCCTTGGGAAGCCTGCAGCCTGTGCTGGAGCAGGCTCCTGGCAGGACCTGTGGCCCTGTGGAGAGAGGAGCCCAGGCTGGAGCAGGTTTTCTGGCAGGACTTGTGACCCCACGGGGGACCCACACTGGAGCAGTCTGTGCCTGAAGGACTGCAGCCCGGGGAAGGGACCCATGCTGGAGAAGTTCGTGGAGGACTGTCTCCTGTGGGAACGACCCCATGCTGGAGCAGGGGAAGAGTGAGGAGCCCTGCCCCTGAAGAGGAAGGAGCAGCAGAGACAAGGTGTGATGAACCGACTGCAACCCCCATTCCCCGTCCCCCCGTACTGCTGGCAGGGAGGATGTAGAGAAGATCAGGAGTGAACTTCAGCCTGGGAAGAAGGGAGGGGGTGGGGGGAAGGTGTTTTAAGATTTAGGGTTTTTTTCTCATTACCCTACTCTGATTTGATTGGTAACAAATTCAACTAATTTCCCCAAGTCAGGTCTGTTTTGCCTGTGACGGTAATCGGTGAGTGATCTCTCCCTGCCCTTATCTTGACCCACAAGAGCCTTTTGTTATATTTTCTCTCCCCTCTCCAGCTGAGGAGGGGAGTGATAGAGCAGCTTTGGTGGGCTCCGGGTGTCCAGCCAGGGACAATGCACCACAATGACATATTTGAGCATGTTTTCTAAGAATACTGCTTTGAAATGTATTACCAGATGCCGATGTTACAGGTGGCTGTTGCCAAGTTCTAGGCTGAGGGAATTGCACGCAAATGAGTTGGTTCCTCTGGCAGATCTTCCCTCTCAAGCAGCAGGGGACTGTATTTCCAGAGGAGGCACTTGCCTGTGTGCTACATGTAGCTGCTTCTCACTGGGAGCTCGTGGGGTTTTTGTAATAAAATCTACTTCTGTTTAGGATATGTCCAGCTTCACTCTCTCTGATTTTTTCTCTATTGGAGAACTGCCTTGGAAGAAAATAAGCATTTAGCTCTTCTGAGAAACTGATGAGAAATTTTGAATCTCAGTTTCGGACCACTGCTGTCAAGGTCCTGACTCTCCATCACTGAGCACTGAAGTAATCATAAAATTTTGTGCTTCCACAAGTAAGCTCAGCTTGCATTTTCCCCATTCAAAGCTTCAGTTTAGGTTTACATGTGACTGATTTTGTTCTGTTTCAGGCCAATATAAATGGGCAGCTCCTTTCCATTAGAGGAAATGTAGCCATGCCACACATTAGATAAGTGAAATAATACCTTCCCATCAGCATCTCCAAAGCAGCACCAGATATCAAGAAACCATAGCCTAGAAATGAGAGCCTGTGCTGCAGATACGGATGAGTCATATACAGGACACATAAGGAGGTACAGGACATTGCTCAATATTCTCCTGCATATGCAGAGCCGAAAAATTCTCAGGTAGGAGAGATTATGTTTTAATAAAGTTTATGCAGAATCAGTACTATGAAACATTTTTGGTACAGATTCAACAAGGACTTAAAAATACTGATTATACTTCAATAAAAAAATTGTTCTGTTTCAGCTTGAGGCTTCAAGAGCTAACGTAAAAAGAAGCGGATAGTCTCGGTGTTCAAGAAATACAACTGAACACTCTAGAAATACTTGTAAAAGATAGCTTACAGTGAACATCAAGTAAGATAACCTGAGTGGCGTAATAAAAAGCAACTTAATATAGGACAATTAAGTAGCAGACAAGAAAAACAAGACAATAATCTCTTAATTGAACCTAGAAGTCTCTATCATTCTGCAAAGAAGTATTTAGATTTGTCTTTGAAACACTAACTCTCTTAATATCACTTGCTCTTGTCAGCATTTGTTCAATATAATTTTATAATATTTTCCAAATTATTCTGCCGTGCTTCAACAGACTTATTACGGCTTTTAGTAAATGCAGACAAACACAAACAAAACCCTAAAATATACACGTTATAACTTCTTTTATTTTAAGGTCAACAAAATATTTGTATGCATATTTTAAAAAACTACATCTGCTTTCCTATGTATGGCTTGGGTACTTATTTCCTATTTAAAATTGTTTGAAATCAAACTAAAAACTTCCACATAATCATCACAATAAAACAGAAAATTAATCCATCCTATGTCATCCTGGCAACCTATATGAGTTAGTCAAATTTAGAAAAAGCACACAGCAGGCACTTTTATACTAATCTACTGGGCTTAAACCATGACACTGGGATAGTTGAATAAAAGACACAATATTTTGAAAGCCATTCCGTCCCTCTTGACATTTTCATTTCTTATATCACTATTTCCCAAATCATTTTGAACCAGAGCAGCTCCTTGTTCTGTCTTTGCTGCTGTTTGACAGTGCTCCAAAGGAGTGGAGTCCAACTTACAAGAATCTGTGCAACTTCTCCAGCTGCAAATGCCCGGAACAGAACAAAAGGAGGAGCTGAGCTGAGCAGAGCAGATACTTCTAAATTTTACTCAGCTGTTTGCTTCAAAAAGGTTTGTCAGAAAACACAGGTGCATCTGCAAGTGTCCTCTATCTTCAGCTAACTTCTTTTTGCAATAAAGCAGTTTGAAAGTGCTTTATATATATATATACACACACACATACACACCCACATAAAAAATAAAAGTATCAATATTAAAAAACACTGAATATCAAGGCACATTTTAGTTCAGACCATGTATAGACCTGAAACACAACAGTAATTTTGCATTTTGCCTTCCATGAGTATTTTGAGTACTTTCGATACTCAGGTACTAGAGCCATTAAACTATAATGAATATTTTATTTGTTCATTCTTATGTTTTCTGAGGCACTTGTTACATTACATCTCTAAACCTGTTGCTTTTAGGAAGTTTTCTGCACTTTTTAAGAAAAGACTTCAAATGATAGAGAACTTGACAAGCTGCTCTATGTAAAACTTTTTCCTCCTTTTTTTGGAAGCAAAGTAACTGCAAATGAGTTTTTCCTTCAGAGACACTTCTAGGAATGCTTACTGCAACAACAGAATAAAGACTTTTTGTTTACTTTTAAAGACTGGCTCTACTTAACCAGACAGTGTGCTGATAAGCTACCAATGGCATTGGGTGCAGCACCAAAGAATATGAAGCGTTACTACACATGAAATTTTGAAACTGCTTGGCAGTTCTTAATCGCAATCTCCTTTAAATTTCATGCAAATCTGAAAGTAAAAATAAAATTGTGACCTATTTAACTTTGAGAACTCTTGTTACAGTCTGTGGCTTTATGAATAGCACCTTGATACACGAAGTAAAATGCCTGGGTTCCCCCAATAACAGCAATGAGAGAGAATGTGCTGAACAGCCCCATATATCATCATAACAATTCAATATCCAGGACATTTTCTGTTCACTGTGCTTGAATTCAGAGAAAGACAAGATAAGGTTAGCAAAACACAGCAGAGATTACTTGTCACTTTAAAGCATCTCCTTGTGTTAACTGTTTTGTGTTGTAGGCTCTAAAGTACCAACACATCCTCCCAGACTATGCTGAGGAGTAGCAGCTGAACAGTTCAGTGATAAAGTACATGATAACTCAAGTGGGTGCTAGCTACAAGTGCTTGCAAGTATTAAGAATAATACACAAAGTCAAGCCCAACTGTTCCTAAAGCAAAGAAGGGCTGACAGCTTGGGTGGGTGGAGAGCCAGATAGATCAAGAGTGTAATAAGGTAACACAGCTTTCCATACAGTGTTAATGGACCTGAAGAGAGAGCGGCAAAACGATGCTCAGAGCAAAAGCAAGCTAAAAAATATTTTAGTCTTTTCTAGTAGCGAACTCCTCTCTCCCTTCTTACTGCTTTCTGCATTTCTCCAGGATAAATATCAAGTGCCTCAGTCAATCTTAGTCCCTTGATCTGAGACATCCTTAGTATGGGTGAGGGATTACAAGCCTGGAAAGGTGCAAGTCAGGGCTGCAAATCTATGTTCTACAGTAAACCCAGGTGCAGCCATCAACCAGCAAAGAATTAGTCTATCCACATTGGTCCCTCAGAGTTTCTGGGCTCAAGCTTCCTAAGATTTAACTCTCTACAGTCCACCAGAACAATGTCAATGTAACTGCACAGGTAAAAAGAAAGATGAGCCAAATACAACCCAGTACCTAGGATCAACAGCTGGGGAAGCTTAAAAGCTGGCTGCAGTGAGCACCTTAAACTCAGCAGAGAGCCACGTAACATAGTCTGCTGCTGCTCCCCTCTTCCAGGCTCCTCCAGCAACATAAATCACACCAAAAGATCTTCACAGGGTCAAAATGGAATTGAAAAGTGATTTCAAATATTATGTTACTAAGCAGTAGCACACCATTGGAAAATAAAATTTAATTTATGTCTCAGCACAGAGACAGAGTCTGCTAAGCTAGTCCCAGAGAACACTTCTAGAACACAAAGCAGAACAGAGTTTATTACAGAGATGATTAGCAACTAAGCACATTTCCTTCATGTGCTTTTTACAACCTAAACATCACCCAATGCATATGTATACCAACTAAAATTTTGGCTTGTCAACACTGCAACATTGTAATATAATAGGGAGACAGGGTAAATACAGTCTCAAACAACACAGGGGTGTGGGTGAGGTCATTTTTGGCTACCTAATTAAAAACAATTGGATTTTTTAAAGCTATACTGACATGATATCAGGAGTTAAACTGTAACTTTTAGATCACTACTTATACAGCTGTCTGTTAGATGCATTTTCAAATACTGTATCAAAACATAAAGAAAAGCACCAGTGGAAACTAGTGGTCCATTTAGCTCTACACCACACGTCCATCAGTGGGAACACTTACGAAAGGAGAAAACTCTGGCACTTTGTGGGGTCATTTCCCTTCTAACTCCCCCAGCACTCGGATGCCAGCATTCAGCTGCAAGAGCCTGGCCTCCTGTTGAACAAGACTGCCATGTGTGGATAACAGGAAACTCTGTGATTGTTTTCAGTTCAAATACAAGGATTATTGTAACATAGAATTATTTTTTTTTTTTCCTAGACTACCAACAGGTCTAGGTCTACCACAAAATAAAACGAAACTAGTTTTTGTCATTTTGGTATTACTCCATTAAGACACATGAAATAGCAGTTTTCGATTAGTTCCCTTTTACTATTCCCTGTTTGACTCGCAATCTTCACTACTTTGGATGCAGAGAGATCTTATGCTCAGGCAACAGCACAATTTAGTATCGTTATTCAAGCTCTCTGCAGATCTTGCCAGATTTTCCAAGAAAAATACAGAAAAACTAGGACATGTAATTCTAATATTTGCTGTGCAGAAAGTGGACATGAGTACCAAGAAGCAAGCCAGAAAAAAATCTGGTAAGACTGACAGCCCATTGTAAAGCATCAATGAAAAGCTCGGGCAAGCTTTGTTTCTGCTTCATGGATTCACAAACTTAGATCCAAACAAGGTTTCCAAGAATAAAAATAAATAAAACAATATTTTCCTGGACAGTGTTTGCCCTCCAGGACAAACACTTGGTGATATTGACTGTCTGGCAAGGAGAATGAAAGTTGGACGCAGAACTTTATCAAACCAGCCATTTTCCTTTCCTCCCACTTAGCAAAATACAACATTATCTTAGCAGAGCAGGTTTCAGAACTTGGGCTTTTCAAAAACTATGAATTTTTGCCTTTTGTGTTGCTATGAAAGCACAGGCACTGGGAATCTCCTCAAAATATAGTATCTTCAGCCTGAGATCATGTTTGCGACCAAGACTGGGCATTGCCACGTCACCTACTTTGGCACACAGGCAGGCAAACTAAGATCTGCACAGGCCGGTGCTGGAAGTCATCATCCCCCACAGTACTTCAGTTCAGCAAAGCACTGTGACGTTTGCTTTCTGTGGTTCCACCAAAATCTGAGTTTGAAAGTCAGAGGGGATGCATGGGGCCTTCCTGCCCCACGGTTGACATAACCCTACCCCTGACTTGCTTCTGGGCCGTGCATGGTGGGCTTCTAGGCGATGGTTCATTTCCAGAGACAGCCTCACGAAGCTAAAATGACCCAGGAGCAATCAAGCACGATCATGGAGTCTGACAAGGAAAAAGAAAAGTCTGGTGTTTGGTGTACTCTAACATAAAAACCCTTCCTGAGTTTACCAATTCGTATCTGTATCGGTTGACAGTCATTTATCGCTTCCTATTTCTACCCAGATATACAAATCAAAGGAAATACTAACCGCACAAGCGGGACTGAGTATGCACGGAAATAAGACAGGACATACAGCCTCAGTGTACAAGAAGAGACTCCTATTTAACCTACCATGGGTTAAAGCAGAGAAGACTTTACCACAGATTACTGGCAATGCAACGGACAAGGAATACATCCTCCAGGGTTAGACAACCGAAAGTTCACTTCCTAATAGGAAACATAAGACTATTCAACTGCATGGATAACTAGGTACTAGCCAACCCTTGAAACTCATAATTTTTGCAATCTCACTCTGCCAGTATCCAGGAGATTCTTCAATTTTATGGCCTCCAAATATACAACCCAATAACAATTCTGACCTTGGGTATTAAAATATGTTGAAATGATCAATGGCTGCTGCCATACTCGAGAGTTCACCACACACAGATTCCCTGTTTTCAAGCACACAAGTTGCAAAGGGAGCAGACAATGCAGGTGCATACTTATTTCCTAACATCTAGGCGTGTTTTCAGCAGGTGTACATTGGTGTAACTCTATTAAAAGCAATTATTTGATTTTGGTCTATGACCATATTCTTTCTGGCTCCAAAATTCTACAATAAGATTATTTTTTCAGTAAACATAGCTCAGGAACACTAATTAAATGTGCCTTAACTACAAACTGGGAGTATGGACAAATAGAAGCTACCAGATTTTGTGGTATAAACTGTTTAGGACACTCAGTCCTCCTAAGATAATGATTCTTCTACAGCTGTCAAAACAAACACAGATTCAGGTATGCTTACTGCTCAACAGATGATTACTTTAGATTTGCATCAATGCACAACTGATGGACTATGTAACTACAAGGGAAGACAGTAACATCGTAAAAAGGTTGAGTTGATATGTCGTATCATCATGAATCGAGATGTCTGTGTATTTCATTTGTAAAAATCATACATCTTCAGACACATGACAAATACAAATCACAATTTAACATACCTGCAACAATGTTTTCTTAGGAAAATTTCTATGACTGCTGAGAACTTCAGCAGTACCATACAGAAGAACATTGGCCAAAACTGTGAATGCTTCACTCCTAATTTTCCAGGTTTTCATCAGTGGAAATCTTTATTTTTAGCTGAGGATTTTTATTTTTTTTTTTTTAAGCCAAGAAGAATTTATATAATGATTCTAGCTACTCCAGTCTAAGTTTGATGAAATTTCTTTAAACATGTAATTTAATTTAAGCAGTGATTCACTGTTTAAAAATCCAATGACATTTCCTGCCTTGCTCTACATTTAATACAATTGAAAGAAACTGAGCACTAGAAGAAGTTCTCTATTCCTATAGTTAATATAATGGAGAGTCACACAACTACAGAAGATAAACCTTTACTCTGAAAGGGTTTATGGGCCCCAGGGATCTTTTTTTCCTAGAAGTAACACTTTTATACTGAAATAGCAGCTGATCCTTACCTGAAAAGAGTTCATGCATCGCAGTGAAGGTGGCAGAGAGGTGGTACTCAAACCCAGTATTAGCAGTAATTCCAAACATGTTTCTGCTGGAAACTTTAAAGGATGAACTCCAATATCATTTTCCCATGCATCAGCGAGTCTATAAAGTGAAAAAAACCCCAAACAAACAGAACTTTTTCATTCTCTTAAAATATATCTAAACCCCAAGTTTCAAATAAATATTAGAATGTGTCATAGTATTGTGATAAAGATTCTCTTCTCATTTTCCCTGTAAAAGTCACAGTTAAGTATGTTTTACCAGAAATACAAGGTGCATTTAGAGTACCTTAACCGTACCACCAATCTTACATAAAGGAAAGAATGAAAGGAAAACCTAGTACACATTAGAGCAATCCGCTCATGTTTCTAAATCAAAGTTTGATTATTTCTGAACCAAAGTGCATCTGCCACTGGCAACTTCCCATCATACAGTGTTTTTACATATAGAATAGTCTTCACAGAACATAATGCCTCCACTTTTTATTGTTTCTAGAAAGAAAAATGTCCTTTCACTTCTGAAAAGACAGAAGGTCAGGTGTGATTTTCAAAATTTATGTTTATGATGCTTTCACTGGAACCTTACTAACAGTCTGTACCAAGCAAAAACTCAATCCCAGTTCATTTTACACAGGTTTCTGCTTTAGATATATTAAAAGAATTAAGATTTCTAGAGCTAGTCATAAAAACAACATTCTGAAAGCACATTTCTATAAACTGTTCCCGCTACCACATGCTGAAGAACAAGATTAGTTCAACAAGATTAACTCAAAACACAGGAATGTTCCACTTCCTATTGTTCAGGGTTGTTTCTTCCTTAATGCACAAACTGTCAGACTGATCAGTGACCCAGTTAGTTTAATAATTTTATTTAGGCAGCTAGTATCAGATACTCCAGAGCAAGACGGATGCCAATTATTCTCAGCAGATCTGAGAGCATCACTTTGGAAGACAATGCTTGCTACCCTTCCATGTCCCAGACTTCATGATTTCAATAAATAATTTTAGCAACAGCTTTCACTTTTAAATTCCTCCAGCTCTTCTGGAAATATATTACTCTGACTGAACCGCTGCTCGTGAACATACCAGCTTGTTTTAATGTCCTATCTAGAAATAGCTGCACTTTTTTAAGCACCTAAAAGAGTACACATCATCCCAACATTCAGCATGGTGAAAACTGAGCAAATACTCTCTTCACAATATCTGGGTCCTTCTGGATGGTTCTCATTCTCTCAAGTCTCCTAAACCTACCAATTCTCTGTGAAGTCTTGCTTCTTAGATATAGGCTTGCATATACACTTTTTGGACATATGCTTCCATTATTAACTCTTCCTAGCACCTTATTAGCTCCTCTAGAACATGTTCTACTTAGTATAATTTACACATCTTTCTTCAAAGGGTGGGTGTATTTCCACTTTCTCACTTCCATTTGTCTGAAAGTGGCCTCTTGGATTTTAACTGTCTTTTTTTCCTTCCTAATCTTTACATTTTTTCCTCCTTCCTCATTTATCTATGGGAATGTAAGAATCCACTTCCGCTTCAATACACAGAAGTCAGACCCATAATGCACACAGGGTCAGAGGGGCTTCCATCTTTCTAAAAAAAGGAGGGCTTTCTCTCTCTCTTTTTTCTGAAATCCACCATGAAAGACAAAGAGAATTGTATCATTTCAAAATTACCAAATGTACCATGTCTTTTCTCAACCCTCACCAAAATGAGTGGGTCACTTTGACATAAGGAGGTCTAAACTGTACAAGGTAAGGAGAAGGAGGAAGGCAGTCTGGGCTAGGCACCGTCTGGCACTTCTAATGGCAGTGCATCACTTAAGGTCTCCACACGTGGCTGAGACCATACCAAAGCACAGAGGCCAAAACCTGCCACATATTAACAGCCTTCATAATACGTAGTATGTCACTGGTCACTTATACTGTGCCAGATGGATGTGGAAAAGCTGTTTAAAGCTACCACAAAAAAACCCTGTCTGCTAAGACAGGAAGGTGGGTAGTTTAGAAGACACCCTGGAGTATTTTCACTATTGAAAGGTACAAGGCTCCAGTTAAGCCCCAAATACTTTGTCTACATTAAAAAGAAACAGGATTCTTCTTTTAAAAGACTATGCAAGTGGCCAAGTCCAGGAGAGACAGCCCTGACTGGTCCAGAGACTCTGCAAATGCTCCAGGAGGAAGGAACATCTACCTCTAGAAGATAAGCATGGAGCAGCCAGTAACCAAGGAGTCTTGTTAATTGTAATCCAGAATTAAGTTTATATTTCATTATCATTTGGTAACTTCATCTCCACATATCGTTAGAAACTTACCTTTATATGTTCCTTACGAGGTCTTTGTTCTACATTTTTCACAACCTTGTTTGGTGATACAGGCAAATTTAGGTGAAGCTAGCAAAATTGGGGCTTTCAGTTTTTCAGAAATCAGCAAGTCTAAACAAAGCACTGTGCAGGCACCTTCAAACACATCTAGAGAGTTTGGAGACTGGAGGTGATATGCTAAGGTTCTGGGTCTTGGGGAGGTGTTTCCACAGGTCAACACCCTCTCTACAAAGAAACTTTTCAGACCTACAAGCAATATTCAAAACATCACAACTTACTTCAGTACCCTGATTCTATTCTTGTGTTTTGACTTGAGGATTTTTTGAAGCTGCCTCCTCATTTTAAAGTCCAACTCCTACAGCCCTGACACTGCACTAGGGCTTTTTTTGCTGCTGTTGGTTTATTCAGGGGAAGGACTGTTGCATAAAGACATCTAGCCTAATTATATTGTAATTCTTGTTTATTAATGGCTCATTTATAAGTATTTCCTGAAATTATTCCAGTGTATTCCCTTATTACAAACAAACCATGTGTGTCTTAGCACTTACTGCTCCAGGAACACTCCTGTCAGGAATTAGTCTTTACAACTTGTCCTTTCACAGCATTTAACACAAGTGCTTGTGGGACTTCACTGCTTTATTAGACCATGTCTCTCTGTCCTTCTTTACCCCTATTACTCTTGGCAGTATATTTCCATAATCTTCATTGTAGAGGAAGGAGAAAAACATCCATACTTAAAACAAAAGCAAAACAAAACACAAACTCCCCTTTTTTTTTCACCTTAGTGTCACAGAACGTTTCTGTATAAGGAGAGTTGTCTCACAGCATAGAAGAAGAGACTGTTTGCTCTCTGTTTACTGAAAGAGGCAGGTTGACTGATACTGCTCCTCAGGAGAGTGAGCATCCACGGAAGACAACTCAGCCCATCAGCTCAGTGCTTCCTCCCAGACCGATCCCAAATGCCAACTGTCTGTGCTGGCCATGTAAACAAAACTGCATTTTTCTCTCCTGGTCTTAAAAAAAAAAAAGAATAATTCAATGTGACATTAAGATAGGTCAAATTGTCAGAAGGAGTTCTCGGGAGGGCTGAGGAAGAAGACGGTGAAGAAACCAGTAGGACTCATGTGCACATGGTCACTTTGGATGTAGACAGGACTTTACATGCACGTGCTCTCCTCCTCTGCTCCTTAAAACCTTTACTCAGCAATGAATTCTTGCTTCCAAGCTTCCCTTGAGAGAAAGCAGACTGGGCCAAGCCTGCTCCTTTTGTGAGTAAAGGCAAGAGCTGGCATAATTCCCAGGGAGCACAGCACAGCTTGCTATGCTGGCTGAAAGGAATAAAGGTGAGGTAAAACAGATTAGCTGGAGGAAGGAGAGGTTAACAAGAGTAATAATGCTATTTTATGTTCTTCCTTCTGCAAACATTCAACTTTTCTACATTCAAAGAAGCCTTGAGATTCTGGACTTCCCAGTCTGACAAAAAAAAATAAAATTATGACTCTCAGTATCAAATAAAATTCGTAAATTCTACACAGATTCCCTAAGTCATCATGGGGCGCAAGACTGCACCTACTTCGGACTGACTTTATGAGAGGTGAAATCTCACCACTTCATATTGACCTTGACAGTGTTTGAGGGAGATGTGAGTCAGCTTTACAAACTAGGTGTTAAAACAGTAAGATGTAGTAAAACATACTCAGTAAAATGGTCCAAACTAGGAGAATGCTCTGAGTTAAGAAAAGGACATGTCAGAGTGAATTTTTTTCACAGGACATTAAATCCACCTCTGTAAATCATCATCATCATCATCCAGTTTTGCCTGCCAGTGATCTCACCAACAGGAAAACCCAAATCATTCTAAGCATCCTGTCTGTCACTCTATCCTTCCCATTTTCTCCATCTTTTCTTTATCCCTCCCCTTCCCCAGAACTTTTAAACCTCTTAGCCTATTACAACCCAATTTCTTAAGAAAGATCTCAAATATATTAGGTTTGGGGCAGTTTCATGTTTTCCTGAAAATCAGTGTCTGAGTAGTGAGAAGAAATCTACATTAGTTACTCCACAGAGAAAAGCTGCTGATGTAGCTCAGCAACATACATACTGGATAATTAAATGATGTTTACCCGGGACAATATTAGCATAAACTCAATAATATGACATTTCTATCCAGCAAATTCAACTACTATAAGCAAAGTAAACATGTCATTCACAGTCTACCATACTCCCTAATGAGTGAGCCAAATTGAGAGACTTGGTGCTTTTACTGAAGTGCACTCAATTTTGTAGGTTCAGGACAGCTGGAAAAGAAAACCTCTTAAGTTTTGGGGTAGAAAGAAGGATTGATGATAATGGAACTGATCCCTAGTAAGAGCAAGAGTCAGAGTTCTTCCCAGTGTTAACCAAACCTGAGGTGCAGCCTTTGCAGATTAAAGTGACACCTCAAACTCACCCCTTCTGTTCCCTCTACATGATATACATTAGTCCCATCCATGAAAACAGAATAACCAGACATAAGATTAAAAGATATAATTCAAACATTCATATAACTTTCATTTTGAGAAAGACAGAACCGCATATGATGAATGCTAATCAAATTGTTTAACGTATTTCTGGCATACATTTCAGAACTGAAGTAGTACAGAAATTGAACAGAGTAAAATTCTACTCAAGGGCAAAGATCCTTGGCTACTATGCTAGATGCTGATATGAAATAACTATGTACTATGTGCTAAACTGTCAGAATGGAGCATTCAAAACAAGTACAAAATAAGGATGAAAGGCTAAGACTATCTTCCCCCTTGTCCTTTCCAATGCTTTCTCTAAGGAATGGTTTGTTTGAAGGAGCAAGTTAGAGCATGGTATGATTGTCACATTCTCACATCCAGAAATACAGCTAGGAAAGTAAAATTCCTATAGTAACATGTGAAAGGTGTTTTAAAAAATGAAGTGGTATTTTCAAAGCTGTTTAGCTGGTAATAATGGGAAATCCAAGGAAATCTGGATTTCTTTTAAAAAAAATAAAAATCAGTAAATGTTATCTGAAATTCAACCAATTAACTCTGAAAGAAGAGATGAGCAAAACTTGAAAACAACTACTCAGATAAGACTAAAGATAAGACAGTTACTTCTCTAGCAGAAGTAATTCATCACAATGTTTTCAGATAAGCACATTTGATTCATCATGCATGAGAGAATGGTATTTCTCCACTGCTAATTATGGAATTGATCCCAATGAATTACTAACATGCCTACATAAGTCAGAGTAACATTTGAAAATTGTGTTCTTAAAAGCAAGGTTTAGGACACCAAAATAATGAAATACATTTATATCATAATTCCTTGATAGAAGTACTAGCAAAAAACCACAGTCATCCATCAGGTCATGGAACCCACCCACAATGTCCTAAGCCTTCATGAAAAACACAATATTCACGGCATGTCAGTGAAGCAAGAGAATCTTTGTAGTTCAAAACCAGGAAAAAGCAATAAGGATTCTCACAAGATTTTGAAAAACTGGACCAGAGTTCTCCCTAGATTGCATTTCTTTCAAAAGAAGCCTCTTCCACTAGTGTCAAGGCCATTGATCAGTAGTAATCGCCCTCCATCATGCATGAGATTCATTTCAAAATGCAACTGAGCAACATACAAAAAAAAAGTCTGGTTTTGAAGAGTAACAGGTAAGTCCTTTTTTCCTTTCCAGGGCACTCCCATCACCACCTCTGATTTACCAGGCTACTTCTATAAATACATTAACCTAGAGTAGTCTACAGACATCAAAACTGGAAAATGAAAAAGCTCTTACTCAGAGCACTACTCAGTATGGCTACCAAGGCACTGGATTAATTTGACTTGATTAGTTATGATCTAGGTAAATGCACTCTGCATTTAGGGTTCCAAATGCTGTGGAAACCCTTGAAGGAGATTACTACGTTAGCTAGGGCTTCAGCGTTTTGCTGAATCAAGGCCATGCTGAAGAATCCAATATAAAAGCTGACAGAAGCTCAGCCCTGAATCTCAGAGTTCACTGAATATTGTTAAAGCTGCCCTTTCCACCAGTTACAGCTCTGATATAAATGACAGATGACTTTACTGAACCGAAGGACAAACCTGCTAAATTAAATAACTATTTGTAAAAATGATTTAATCTAAAAACAATTCTAAATTATGGTTGATGATGTGTCTATATACTTAATATACCGGGAAGCTAAGTTATTTATACTTTTAATTATCCTTGCAGTGATCTAAAAATGACATAAAAATCAATGCATGCTCATTAGCTACTAAACTCTTGCCAAAATTTTAATAATACGGAACACTAAGAAGTGCAGTCCTTCCACAGCCTACAGCAAATTCCTTTGGAAAAAAAAACTTTCTTTATAGAATCACTGCTTCCCTCCTAAAACAAACATCTGCAGTCTTGTTCTAATGCTGTTCATCATTCATCCTCAATAGCTGGGAGTGTCAGTTGTGGGTTTTGAGCAAATCTTCCCTGGGATCTTTACTAGTCGCCTGGTATCCCAAACCAACAGGTATTAAATCTCTCATAAGAGACAAGAAAGGGAAGAACAGAAATTTAACCCACCGGTGTCCTTGCAAGGAAATGAGCAAGAGAAGAGGAACGTATCAAGGGAAGTAAGACAACAGAGAGCAGTGATCCAGGGATCTGCATGAGGAGGTGCTTTTTTAGGTTTATTGCAATGGACCATAGTGGCCAACAACAGAACCTCCACCTCTAAGTTTTAAACCTTAATTTTTTCCAGTGCATCACTATAGAGAGAGGATGAAGGTTTATTTAACTGAACTTCTATACTTTCAAGTAGTCTCAAATACTCTCTCCTGTAAAGCATTCTTATAAGAAAGTTACTGATATATAATCCTTATAATAAAGTTACATCATATATATAGTACATATACTTTAATATAGTATATATATTATAAATTAATTATACACAAATTAATCATATTATTATACAATTATGGACATTTCTATAAATTAATATAAATTGATATAATAGTTGTATATACAAACACACAACCTTTATTAACAGTCTTTTGTCTTTTTTCTAAGTAATGCAGATTTTGAATGGAAAAACTATGCACCTCTGGAGTCTGGTCAAAAAGAAGTTATCTAGAAATCCACCGCAAAAACAATTCAGCAGGTTTAAAATACCTTATCCTACAAAATGTAAGTCCTTCTTGAACTTTCAGTGTGTCACCATTTGAAAAGGACAAGTTATTTAAAAATAATAAGAAAGGCTTATAATGAAAATTCAAATTTAACCTCACCAGAGTACCATCTGCCCACTGCCATAATATTTTTCAGAAGGGCTGACATAAGAAGTATGAAATGTTCTTGTAATATTTCAAAGGGCCTTTTTAGTAAAATTATGCTATTTGCTCCAATGAATGCTTTTGTGATTTAAAATAGGTATTCCACATGCAGTTTTCTAATTTCTAACTCCAATATGTAGCATAGATTAAATAACTCATGCTAAAAGGTACATTAAAAGACAGTGGATTAAATGATTTTGTTTGCATTAGACAAGTGCATATGAATCTCAACTACATTCATTTTATTTATGTTTTTAAATTATTTTACTACTTCTCAACATGCTTTGATTATTTTAAACTATTTAAGGGAAGTCAGAGAGAGAAGTAAAAGCTGCCCATCTCAACCTGTAAAGTACAGGCCGAATTCTCTTCCTTTCGTTTCACATCAACCAACATTTTTATTACACTCAACTGTCCTACATTAACTTAAATGTAACTCCAGTGGTTTTGGTACAGTTATTAAAAAATGCTATTAGCACAAATAAAGCCTGTGTATAGCCCACAGAATTCAATTCTTTTTTTTCCAAAGTGGTAAAGGGCAAAAACAGAAAACCAAACAACTGTGTGCGTATATTGCACCAAGACAGACAAAGTTGTTTACAAGTAGATTATTCCTCTGAAGCACAGAAAGCTATTTTGACATAATGTAACTTTTTGCATGGAAATAAATCTTGAGATTTTAATTCTGTCCAGGAGTATCTTTGCCTTGGAGCATGTAATTTCAAAGTAAAGCTCAACACACTTCTCCAGACTAAAGATTTTTGGGTGTTCACCAACTGCTTTTCTACATTGCCTTCCCTCTTCCAGCTGGCTGCTATGCAATTTCAAAAGCATTGATTTTAAGTTGCAAACCTATCACGCATAAAATATTTTCATTCCACTGCAAAACAGCACCAACTGTACAGTCTCTGCAGAAGACAAAACAGAATTTCAGCTGCAAGAATCACTGAAATAAAGCTTAAACTTCAGAGGGAAGGATTACCAGGTGTTCCTCTATTCTGCAACCTTTAAGTTGAAGACTCATAATATCCAAAATGAATGTATGAAAAGCTAAACCAAGTGACAATGTCTAAAGCAGACTTAGCATTCAATGGGACACACAGATGTGTGGGACCATGAACACTTGCAAAATGTACTAAACTTAAAATTCATGACAGTACTCAAACCATGCACAGATGGTCAGTGAGTATAACTAAGACATTATCTTCTTTATTTAGCTTCAGCACCAGGTAAGCAAAAATAGGCTGATCATAGAATTAAGAGGAAAAGGAATGCTAATTTTGTGGGAACTGACCTTGGATATAAAATCACAAGCCTGCCAGGTACTTCCCAGGATATGTCATACCAGCAAAACCACAGTGCACAGAGGTATAGCAGCAGTAGCTATATCCACAGAGCCAACCCATAACAGTAACTGCCTATGGGGAGAGAAATTCTTTCTTCATTCATCTGCAAGATCAAGAGTTTGTGGCAAAAGCTGAAGCTGTAAAAGCAGAAAACTGCAGCGGATTTCCTTCAGTTACAATGAAGTTCTGCTTTAGAGCATCTCACTGAGGAATACAAGCTCATGGAGAAAACAGCTCCTGCTGGGCTTGTGATGCTCAAACATATATAGACATAATAGGAAGAAAACATGGCAGGCAGAACTCAACATATTCACAATGTATTTCCTTGAAACTACTTTTTAAAATTCCCTACGTCATTTTTGCCTAGTTGGGTGCAAGAGCAGAATTCATGTATTAATTTAGAAGTTCTACAAAACCAAGAAAAGCACAGGAGCTTAGCTCTTGCTGGGCATTGCCTAAAGTCTGCTGCGACTGCTCTTGAATGCCCACACTATGCAGAATTGCTGGCGCAGCTCCAAAGTACAATGTAATTGCAGACTTCTCAGCAGCAAAGCAACGTGGTCCCACTAAAAGAAGCAGCAAATTACTCTCGTAAAAACTGCATGGCCAATGCTTTAGAATGTGCTTCTTCACTTTAATGGTTGTGTTAAGGCTTTAAACTGCAGTTTCTGAACACCTTACTGCATCCCAGGTGGAAAGAATTCGAACAATTTCTCTGAAAACAATAAAGATCAGATTACTGTAGCCAGATCACTGCTGATAATTCACCATAGTGGAGCATGGCTCTGCTGATGGTCATCACCATCTAGACTAGCAACAGTCTGCAACAGACTCTAGACTGCAGTTTTCTTGGATATGCCTACAGCTCAGAATGCAGGGATAGCTTTGCCTGCTCCTTAAAGTACTTTTCTTCACCTTTAGCACCTCTTGATTCCTTCCTGGATACATCTTACTTTAAATTAGAACAGATGGCTCATAATTTCCTTAATGTATGGCAATAACTGTAGACTGCTGTGCTTGGGATGGATGCAGAGGATACAGAGCAGCGTGCTATTGACCTACTGCTAAAAGCCTGACTGCTGCCATCTTACTTACAGGGAATATCAAATGTGAGCAGCAGCACCACTGACCTAAAAAGTCTCCCTTCCCAGCACGTATCAACCAAGCACTCAAATTCTGAGGTTACATCTTTTTCTTTTTTTTTTGACCCTTCTAACACTTCAGGTATGTAGAAAAATAAGGGCCACTGCCCTGGCAAATGAGAGTAAGCCTCCTCTAATAACTCTCATTTCCTGAAGGGTAGAAGTACACAGCAGGGCTGTAGAAGAACAAAGTACTATGTAAAAGCTCCTTCATGGCAACTGCTGACATCAATATGGTTACCCTACGTAATGCAAAGTAATTCCAGATAGCTCATCCTTGAAAGATTCACGTAATTTGAAGGAAGCATTTCCATCTGCTAATGGGACTAGTGACGTCTCGTGGACTGCTGGCCTTCCTCAGCAGACTCTTTTTGTAACTGTTGTTTTAAACCTATAGTTTTTTCTTATCAGGGGCACTAACAAGGATGCTGTCCTCTATACAGCCCCCTGTTTTACAGAAATTGTGGGAAAGGCATCGTTCAGACCCATTATCTCCAAAATTGTCCAATGTGATTAAAAGCCAGGGGCAGGAGAAGGAGGGTGGGGGTAACTGGCAAGGCAGACAGAAAGTACTGTCACACACACTTCATTTCACCAGAAAAATAAAACATATTTGCCTCAGTGTATTTTTTCCAGAAGCCAACCTCAAGAACTTACAGAATCTTATCAAAGGACACCTCTGCTGGTTACCTCTATTCACCCTCACCCTCTAGTGATGCGCTGTAAATGCAGGAGGCCTCCTCCTACTTGTGTGCACAGTAGCCAGCATCTCCTGTCTGCAGCCGACCTTCCCACCTGGAGGCTGAGACAACAGGCTGTCTCTCAGCCCCTCCAGGCATCGTGACACTAGGCAGAAGCCCCAAAGAAAACACAAAATGTCTCTGCTCTCTCCTGGGCTACACTTCCACCAAACTCTCATACAGGAATGATTTTCACACTCCTTCCTCCCTCCTTTTCCTCCCACAGGTTGGAAACTCTGATCAACATATAGGAGGAAGACTCAAGATGAAGACATATTTACCAATATTGGCACGTCTTGAGTCTTGAACGCCCAGATGCTATCAATAGCACTACTCTCCTAAGATGCCTTTACAACTCTTCATGAAAATATAACCTTAACTTAAAAATCATCAAAATGAGATGTTATATTGCAGAACACGAAACACATGGTGTCAAGTATCCTATCCCAAATAGAAAGGCCCTTTACCTCAACAGAAAGTTTCCCTATGTACAAATGCTGTGTTCAGTACCTGAGAATTATTTTTCAGCATGTAAAATGTGAAAGGTTGATAAACAGGCAATCACAAAGCCCAAATCCATCATTCAAAACAAGATCAAATACAAGGTAGATCAAATACAAAAGTTAAATTTTTGAACTAGTTCAGTACGAAAGGTTCCAAAAACCTCATGAGCCATCTGCCCAGACTTGTTGTGGGTCAGATACTTAAGAAACAGAAGACCCATCTCATTTGAAATGGCATTTAATTCACTTCAGTTCACCCAATCAATTCTCAGATGAGCAAATTCTTCAAAGAGCAAATGCATAAAAAAAATTTAAAGCTGGAGATAGTAAAGATAACTTAGCTCTCAAAGAGGAATAGAACTTCTCATAATGAAAATAGGGTGGTGAACCAAGCTGCACCACCTTAGTAAGGAATTTTATTAGTATAACTATTTCAAAAGGAACTAGTATACAATGACCAAGATTTAAAGACAATAACTACACTTACCATTCTCAACCTCTTATAATAATTCTAAGCAACACAAATGCAAGTTCAAGAATTATTTTAAGTTATTTCAGCTCCTAGTTTCAACTGTGATTGACTTGTTTTCCAGTTTTAGCTGTTTGAAGTCCTCCTTTGCTCACCAAGACATTACTGAAGTCAGTCCAAAAACACCTGGTTCACTTTCCCAAAACAGCTACCAGACGATTTCCAAATTGGTAAACCTGATTAAAATACCTACAGAGTAGCAGTAACTGTGTCATGTGCACCCAGTGTCAATACCCATTATTGACAAAATCTCAAATGTCTCAGATGCTGTGGAAAAAGCCCCAACAATTCAAGAGATGAAAGATAAGGGTTTGGGGCTTTGTCAGATTTAAAGATTATTTTATCAGTTTTGCATCCAAACCAGCAGAATTTTGTATCCAGACTAAATCATTCTGCCTTAAGCAACATGAACATAATGACATTCCAAGACAATGTTCCCATTACTTATTGAAACAAAACCTAAATATTATCTGGGGCATGGGAGAGATTACATATTCCTATTCTATCTACACAGTGTAAAAATACATGCACGTGCTGCTTAAAGGTCAGCACCTGTAGCTTAATCAATAATCTAGAACATCAATGAATCTGCATTCTTTCGTACAATATTCAATGTCACTGCTTGTAAAAATGGTAATACCAGCCCCAGCTACATTCAGGCTTGCATTTTTTATTCAATGCTTTTTTGGGATTGTGCAGCCCACTTACCTGTAGACTGCCCTGTATGGACTGCCAGTCAATGTAAATTCTTTCAGAAGAACCTCACCGAACAGCTTTTCAGAGCTAGTTATCAGAAAGCTGTGATGAATGGGGACCTTTGCAAAGAAGAGGAAGTATGTTTTCCCAGTCACAGTTCCAAATGAGGTTCCTGGCACTGGCAAAATAAAATGCACACCATTAAGGCATTACAGCAAATAGGCAGTGTTACAGATTTTTCTTGTGGTGTGGGAATTTAAGCCTGAGGACAGAATACCCTAAACAATAGGATCTGGACGTGCCTGCAGAAGTGGTGAACTCAGTTTCATGAGGTTGCAACATCATTGTGTCTGATGCTTAAGTTGTGTCTCTGAATAATCTACAGAACGGAAATCATGCATTAACTCTGAAATGCTGGCAGAGGAGCACTTACAGATTTGGTAAAAGGAAGTCAGAAGCAAAGCTTACTTCAGAACAGCAAACACTGAAAATGAAAATGGCAGAAACTTACCCAAAGGAAGACTGAATGAAATAGTGTAGGTATTTATCAATGTATAATTCTCACAAAAGGAGGAATGGATAATTTCTTGAGACACAAAGAATGCATTTAAGTTTCTGGATACACAGATTGCTCACATTTACAAAAGGAGTGAAAATGTCTAAAGCAACTCTGTTGCTTTGAAAGTATGTGACTTAAAACTTTCTACCAATCACACTATGGCCTCTTGTAAAATATTTTTTCTAAAAATATTAGGTTCAATTTTTATAATTTAATTAAATGGTCTAATTTTACATCACATTTTTCATTTCCAAGCTCTTAGAAACACTTTCATTTCCTAATTACTGAAAGAAAACAAGAGGGAGTTGAACATAAAGTATCTTATGAAATATATTCCATTTAATTCTCCTTCTAGAGCTTCCTAGGAGAAGGCAGTAAGGGGATGCTAAACTGAGGTCTCAACAGAGGTATACATGAGTAAAAATTACCTCACAGAGAAAGAATAGAGATTTGGGTGCTGAAGAATGAGGTTGAGAAATCAGATTAATTGTACAGGAGAATTAAACCTGCTAGGGAATGAGACAGATCTTTTTCATCTTCTGTTTTTTTTTCTGCAGTGTCGCAAGTAGTTTCCTTCTAACAATGACAAAAGTTTTCCACTGTTGGTTCCTAATATAGTGAAATGGCCTTAAAATTCAAGAGGTGCTGTTACTCCATTTTTCTTTTTATATTAGTGGTTAATAGTAACTTTGGCTTTGCGGTAAAGGGATACAGAGGAAAGATCCTTCATACTTCTCTCCATGATTTCAGTGCTATGTTTATCAAATTCTCTTCATTTTTAAAGTGCACTGGACTGTCTGAAGAGCAGCTCTGCTCTGCAGGCTAAACATAGAAAAGTTTTTGTCTTTAATAAGGGCTTAGATAAATAATCTCAAATCCCAGTGGGCCTTGTTAAAGCAACATCATAAATTTTTTACACTTCCTTATGAGTCTGGAAAAAAAAGTTGTCTACATATCAGTCTGAGCTCATGCTGACTAATATGGCCTTAGGGAAGGGATTGCTGAAATTCATGCGTCTAGCCATTAGAAATGGATTTATAGATGCAATTATGATAAATCAGCATAGGTTTATTAAGTAATGATTAATTTTTTAAAAAAATTAGTATCTACAGCTCAAAATAGAAGACATGCAGAACCAGTGCTTAAACACTGTAAAGCTGGTGTGACCTGTTGGTTCTGTGCACTGTGAGCACACCGGGAGGTATTCGCATCACTCAGTTTTAGGTACTCGGTGACCTGATTGATGAGCAGGGATGAGTTAGCTGATGAAGACACTAGTCCCAGCTGTTGACCCTGCCTGGACATCCAAACTGCTCATCACTCATTTCCTAAACTGCCACAGTTCACAGTGCAGTGTCTTTAAGCAATCCAAAATTGGCAACAATTTACCTTCAACCATATGCTCTAAACGCCAGCAGTTAAGGACTTGACTGTCAAGTGGCTCAGACGTCTGTGCTGCCAAAGCAGGGTGAACAGTTGGTACAGTCACCTCAGCTAAGACGGTAACTGAAAAGCAGGGTTGGCTTAAGTGAGACAATCTAAGTTCCTCGGTTAGGCAGTGCAGGGAGAGCAGCAGAGAGGTGGTGTGCCCCATCGGCAGGCAAACCCAGTAACCAGTGTGGTATCCCCTGGCCTTGTTACTAGTGGTCACACCACAGTCCCCAGTAAAGGCTCTAACCACAAACCATGGCATCAGGCACTACGTAGAAAATATGGCCCATAACCACAGAGCTCATGGCTGATCTATCGCTTATTAAGGCAGAGCTGCCTGTTTAAACTTCTAGACAAATGATGTGAACTGTACTCATGTTAGATGCCAGCAGGTCTCTCCAACTGCCTACGTCCCACCGCTGTCAGATCAACCAGCAGCCTCAACACCAGCTTCTAGTACCAGAGGGATGGTGCCTTTCACACCCTGTCCTAACAGTACTGAAATAGGTGTGCATTCGGGGACCTAGACTAGCAACAAATAGCAACATTTATTTCCTCAGCGTAATCAACCAGGCAAGCGGCAAAGAAAAATTAAAAAAAAAAAAAGATAAAATTAAATCGAAGTTGAATGAACCGATGGTCTGTATGATCAGTGATGGCACAGAGCTGCTCTTGCCCTGTACCTAAAGCCGTGGGTTCCCTGGCCACAGCATAAAGCACTTCCCTGGATGTTCCCATGCAGGTTATTCCTACCAGCTGTGCCACATGAAGATTTGCATATGCTCCATAAACCTTAATTCCCTTTTAAAGACCTATTATACCAAGCAGGAGGCCATTTCAGAAGTTGAAATGGATTTTCAGAACAATATAAAGATGAAAATGCTTTCTGGCCTCTAATTTTTAAACCTTTGGGTAAAACTAAATCACTTCCACAGTGCTGTTCATATTCCATATAGAAGTATTCACAAATACCAGGCACTCCAGAACATTATGCCTGAATCCGAAGGGAGAAGTTATCCTGCTGTACAAATAAAAGCTGTAATCACTGTTCACAAAAAGCTCTCAGCTTGCTGCTTTAAAGTTTTGAGGTTTTTTTCTGATGTACTGACTTCAGAAGAGAAGGAAATTCAGTATTTCATGATGTAATTACATGAACCTGCAGCAAAGTAAGGAACACCACAAATCACAGAATTGGTTGATCCTGTGAATTCACTGACAGCAAAATCTATTATTTCCACTCATTCACTCCAAACCATTGCCAAACAAAAGCCTAATTACTAAAGTTAGAACTTCACATATGCCGTATTTTCCCTTTCCCACTGAAACCGTAATTTTCCTGGAACAGTTTATTTTTATCATCATTTTCCTTCTTCACCGATATGATTGTGGCAAAATTTGTACAGATGCTTACTCTATGCAGGTATGACACAATACTGACATTAAAATATCAGGTGTGGCTATGAGTCAAATTTAACAAGTCATTGAACCCTAAATAAATAAAACCAGCAGTCAAGAACACAGCTTCCATTCCTAAAAATAACCTTAAGGTTAATTCAGAAACATAAACTGGCATAACAACATTTTTTACATAGGTCACAGACGCCCAAACTACCTATTTTACTACATCCCAGAGTCCCCTTCGAAAGCTCACAGCAGACTAATTGCCAATCTGGAAAGATCAACTTTCCACTAGCCCCTTTTCTCTGTCCTCAGCCAGTATGTGTCCTCACATGTCTGGCAGGTTTCCTCTGTGCTTGGAAATAGTCTTCCATAAATAACTCCTCCATCCTTCAGAAAACTGTCCTTAGTTTTAACACCTCCTCTCCTCAGAGCTAATTCCCACGTTTTCCCTTTCAACTATTCTGAAGCTTTTCCCTTCTGTTAGGGCAGAGATTTAACAGTGTCTGTATAATCCATGCTTATATTGACGGAGCCCTCCGCAGCACTTACGCAGCTGTCCAGAGTCCTGCTGTCCTGCTGCAGACACGAAGCAGAGCTGGAGGAATCACACTGGCCATCAGCTACCCTTCTGAGATAGTACTGGGGGGCTGCATTGCACACACACACACCTTGACACAGTCAGATCAGTGAATGCAGATTATTTTGGCTCTTTAATGTAGTTTTATGAGCTTTCTTAAAATTTTATGGATCAAGAAACAGGGAAACCTAGCCTCAGCTTAGAAGCAGGAAGAACAGGATGGGGAGGTATACAGCCTGGCAGCTGAGTTTGGACATGAGCAAGAGCAGAAGAAGAAAAAAGGGAGGGAGAGGGGATTTAGAGGGAAGATTAAACCTAGGTTTAGCCAAGTTAAGTCAATGCTGATGCAGGAGTTGATGTTACAGACAGACTAAAACGCAGCTTTGATGAAAGGAATTAAAGTAGGCATGGAAAGAGTCACAGACACCAGCTCAGTGAGAAGAGAAGCCTGTGAGTAATGACCTCATTCAAAGAGGAGATGCAATAGCTGAAAGTAAGACAGCTGCAGATAAAGTACTATAAATCCTTTGCAAATAAAGTTAATTAGAATGGACTTCAGATGTAGGAGAACAAACCATAGGTAAAGAAATAATGCCACACTTAGTAATTACTAAATTGTTGCATAGCAGCCAAATCAAGACCATGCTACCAGTGTGGCTCTCCACGGACATGCAAACTTGTCACTCTGAAGAGCTTCCAGAGAGCAAAAGAGATGGTGAAGGTGAACTTGAAAGTCTTTTGGCAGGTCATTGACAGAGTTGGAAACTGAACTAGAAGGCATCTCCCAGCCAAAAAGCTCATCTCCCTGCAGGAAAAGGCAGTGTGTCAAAGCATTTCTTTTTGCAATTTCAACATGCTTCATCTCAAAAGCAACTGTTTCTTGACAATAATATTCCTACTAGAAGGCTCTGCAGGAACCTCATTGCTCTGATACTAGAAAGCTTCCAACCTCCAGTCTAAACTTTTTCATAATCAACTACATCTGTATGTTCTCTCCAATTTCTGCTGAAGGCAATCAATGAACATTACAGTTATCTGGTACAGCATCTACACTATGTTCTTGAAGCAATTTGCTGAGTTAGACTTGCATCAGACATAGCTGGCAATACAAGAAACTCACCTGGACTATTGTGTTAAATTCAGTGGTCCTACATGTAAAGGAGAGCTGCAGAGGTGCTGAAAGTGTCTGCAGAATTGCTATGTTGGGGGGGAAAAACCAGCTTCTCAGTAACTGATTTCTTCTTGTGGTAGCCAGTGAGAGTTTCATCAGTTTCAGGAAAAAAAAATACAGTTTTCAATAAAATCTCTCAACTCAGACAAGAGTTTGTATTTCTTAATTATCATGACATGCTTGAAAAATTAGAGGCCTTAATATTATTAATGACTTGCAGCCATTTCTGTTTGAAACACAACAGCTGAACAGCAGTTTGCAGCAATAATATGCAAACAGTTGAAAACAGGAAGTAAAGAATATTGACAGGCAAATTTTTAAGGTATGACTACAACCAGTAAAGCTCACATTTGGTAGCGGTATTAGATTCAAAATGCACTATATCATTAAATATCTGATGGCTCTTCTTAGAGCCCCTTTAAGTCCCTTTTTCAGATGATGATTCTTCGCATTACCAGCATTAATTCCAGCTGGTCAAAACTATGCTGGATTTCCGTGTCCCCCAGCACCAAAAAATACACCCCAACTTCTGGAGGAAGTTTAAAATCTGGAAAAAAATTTAGTGTAAAAAATACTTAGAAACGCTTTCGCAGTGTTCTCTGTAGGCCATACAATTGTTTCCATCACAAAATATCAACTTTGGACAAAAATGAGGAAACACGTTATATTGCTCAACCATATTGCTCCATAAGAGGCACAGGACAGTTGGGAAGCCAGTCAATAAGGAAAAATAAGTACATATGAAAGTGCAACTACCTCAACAACATTTCCATACTAAAATAAACCAGTTTTAGACGATTCAGAAAAATCAATGTCTACAGGGGAAAGAAAAATTGTGCTTAGTTTAAAACGCAACTTCTAACCAGTTCTGCTACTAATATTATGCAGCTGCCCATTAGTACCAGCTGAAAAGCCCCAGCTGCAGCATTGGAAACTTGGCCATCCAGTTGACACACATGCCTGCAGTCATTTCACTGAAGAACCATCTTCAACAAGACACTGTACAATTTTGCTTTCTCCAGGAAAGACAGCAAAATCACGGCCCACAGGAACACTCCAGTGATTTTTGTATTCCTGCCTCCGTAACATCAGAATCCAGTCATTGTCACTGAGAAGTCAGGAAAAATGTGAAGGCTTAACAGTTATTATGGTAATGTGTACACTCTGGGAAGAACATGAACAAAATTTAATACTTTTTAAAACATACACAGAAGGAAAATGGGCATGGTCAATCCAACAGCTCACTTCTGAGTAGATCTAATAGTCCTGCCTTTGGCAATGATTTGACTGAAATTCTAAAACTCTGTAGCAATTTTATTCCCTGGAACAACACCTTCCACCTTTCCAGTCAGATCTTCTCCTCTTCTTCCTCAAACATGCATATCCACATAGGTAGCACTTATTATGCCTATTAGTTATACAAATTATTTCATTTATAGTTTAAGGCCAGTATTCAGAGGAGCCAGCATAAGAATTTCTTGTTCTGTTTTGATGCTACAGCATTCAAAATAAGCAACCAACAGCGATATCCTATTGTTGCCACACACAAATGGAAATATCCTGCACAACTTCACAAATTAGCCTTCCTTGGTCTCAAGTTATACACTCCCAATTTGCTTTAGCCTTACTAATTTAAAAAGTATTGCAAGTAAAATTAGCAGCCCAAATAATTTTGTTAATCTAAGTACTGTTTACACAGCCTGTCATAGAGAAATACAATAGAAACAACAAATGCTAATTAATTTAAAACAGCCCAAGATCCCAGAATTCAGTAAATCAAGTGTTGCGGTTTAAGCAGTTCTTGTCAGCAATCTGTCCAACAGGCTTTTATAAGTTTTATTTTTTCACTCTTGGCTCATTATAGGATTCCTGCCTGCTCAAATGGATCCTGTCATTTAAAGGCATTGTAGGAGTTCAGTACTTACAGTTCCCAAGTGAACCCAACAGTCTTCCTATGTCTATGGGAAACAGACTGTAAGACTCTAAGTGGAAAGCTGCTATAGTTTGACATATGATTACAAAATTACCCTCAACGGGTCATCACTATTGCATTTAGGCTATCTGGCTTTTAAAAAAGCAGTGTTACAAGGAAAGCAAAATGAATATAATAGAGATGTCTTATAGTCTTAGAGTAAGACTTGAATACATGTGACATTGCTCTCCCTCCAGCAAACTGGCCAGTAATCTAACTCCTAAATGTAATCAGCAAGAACACCGCATGCTGTAAGCTCAGTGTAAAGTTTAGGATCCCCATGTCCATTTGGCCAGTATGGATGCAGAACTGTTGCTCGCTAAACTCCCAATCCTAGATCTAGAGGCAACTCAGTGAAACTAGCAGATCAGTTTAGAAGAGGTTAAGAATACTACACAGCAGTAGTGAATTTCTGGAACAAGAGATTGTGGAGGCAGACAGCACCAGTAAGGTCAAAAAGTGTTTATTCAAATAGATGGTCAAAAGATGCATGAACAGTACAGGAAATAGGCAGAGCTGTACCCTCTAACATCCTTAATACAACTATGGAGCTGAGCAGTACAAGGAAGTGCTGAGGCCCACATGCTACTCTAAGGAACACCTCTGGATATTGGAGGGAGGGCTAGATGGTACACTGTTTTGGCCCAGCATGGCATTTCTTACATTCTTATCATCCTATAAAAGTGGAATTAATTACCTGGAAATGCAGTTGCTTCAGACTATACATTTTAAATTAGTTTCAGACAGTCTTGCTGCTTTTAATTCACATTTTTTTCCCATCCAACTTGACATTTTTCTCATTGCCAATCCTGAGATTCCCAAAAGAGCTGAGCTACAGCAATATGAACCAGAGAGACATGAGAACTACCAAAACTGTGCTTACCTGATTTACAGTGTTTCGCAAATAAATATGAAGAATAATATGGAAAAAATATACAAGCCTGAATTGTATTTTTTGTTCTACCATATTACAAAATCACAAATCCTGATTCAAAAGCATATTAAACGTGATAGGAAATCTTAATAGTATATTTATCCATTTTATCTGCTCAGTCAGCTCTTTTAAGGCAACTCACCCCACCTGTGGCATCAGTTCTCTTAACCTGATACTATGAAAGAATTCAAGAACGGAACAATAAAAAACCACAAAAAAAACCCTATCTGAAACAAAACAGATCCTTCATGCTATTTACAATCACACCCACTGATTTAATCATTCCAGATATAGCACAAGAAGTTTATTATACTACAGAAACCACCTTGAAGAACACAGAACAATGAAACATTGGTCAGTCCTTGGTCAGCCAACTCTTGGCCTGTGTGCTCCCATGTGTTTTCTACAGGCAAGAGTTACTGAAACACTAGGAAAAGGCATTCTATTTCAGATATACAAAAATCAGTGAAATAGGACACAGTTTGGTGCTTTTATGAGAGGTGAATTACTCAAGTCATATACAGAATGAAAGTCATTCTTGGGACAAATAAACAACATTCTGGAATACATCTGTAACAGCTTCATAAACAGCTCACTATACATGGACTGTAATAAAAGCATTGGGACTCAAAAATGCCAGGTTTTCAGCCACAAACTCAATTTTCTAGCTTATTCTGTCCCTCTAAAGCTAATAAAATGAACAATTTCTGGAAGTCATTTTTCAACTCTCAAATGATAAGCAGCAAATTCTTACATAGGAGAAGGCTTCTGCAAAAGCTGTAAACCATTCAGAGAGACTAGCTGCATATGAGAAATAAAAAGCTATCAATGACTTTTTGACAAAGCTTTGCCTAGCACACTACTATAAAGGGAAAAGTGTAATTTTCCTCTAACTCTACCTTCACATACATTTTCTGAGATCAAGTTATGGTCGAACTGCCATGTAACCGTATTTTCAATTTTCTTCACACATTTTTACAACTCTCACTTCAGCAATATTTACCATTATCACTCCCCGCAGTCAAGGTTGTTTGCATAAGGTGTTGTTTGCCAAGAACCTGTTACTTGCAAGGAAGACCTCTCCTATCTGTGCAGCAGATTTGTAGGTGGAGGAAAGAAGTCTTGCTGAGAGAAAAGTGGAGGGAACTGTCATAATCACATATACATCATCCGTAAATATCTAAGTAAGAATGGAGCAAAAAATGCATGAGGCATCCTTCTCTAATGGGAGTCAACTACACTCATAACGTACTTTTTTCATAGGTCACAAGAAATGACAGCACATAATTTCAACTAATTTGTTGTAGAAGGATTGCTCCACAGGGTTCCACAAGGGCTGGAAGCCTAACTATAGACAGACCTACCCAGAACTCATGCTATCACATGTAAGACACACCTAAGTGTTTCTAGAGCTGTTTAACAGCCAAAGGAGTAAGATACATATCAATACAACACTTAAAGGCTACCCTCAGGAAGATCAGAGGAACAGGGCTCTGCAAGGAGGAATGCCAACAGCTACACTATAAATAGCATGTCCGGATATACCTAACCATGTTTTAACTTCATGATGCCTTAAAAGCTACAGAACGTTCTTAAGCAACGCAGTCTAACATACAGAGAATACCCAGAGCACAACTATTAATAATTCATTGCCAAAACAAAGGTATATATAGAGAGGCTCCATATGATGTGTTCCTAGTTTGGTCCTATTCCATATCTCAGTCGCTGTCCTGGAGACTGGAACAAGAGAGATGCTTCTTTCATTCACGGATGACATAAAGCTGGGAAGGGCCATCAGTACGCCACGTTGGAAATCAAAATGGCCACAGCCAACAGGGAAAAGGATGATATTTGGCAAAGGACAACTACACAAAAACAGAGAGGAAGGCTGCTTAATAGACTGCAATCTACTGGAAAGGATCTGATGCTCAGCACAGATCAACAAATTGAATATGAATCAGCATGTTGTTGATAAAAAGGCAGATGCCACACAAGGGGTAATCGCCTTCTCGGCAACGTTCAGCCTAACTCAGAACACAGTTTTGTTACAGCAGGCTTTGGGATCAGCCACCCCCAAACAGCTATCACTCCAAATGGGTTAATTATCATTGCAGCTGGTTTCACTCAGCAGCCAGTAATGAACCATGAACATTTATCCTACTCCAATGTTTGTTTCCTTTGCATTGTTAACACTTAGAGTAATACTGAATGTAAGGTACAGTGACAGATATGCCAGTGATTTACCGGAGGAAAGAGAGTTCTGTTGCTCACTGAAGCACGGTGTTGTTCACAGGACATAATTCCTAGTTTAAGGGGAAAAAAACCACTTCCATATCTTAGGAAGAGAAATAAGCATTATGTTAATTATGAAGAATTGCAAAACTGCGCTCTGAATAAAGAAGGAATAAAATGAGTTTTGGAGTGAGACCGTAAATTCCTCCTGATGTCCTAGAAGTCTTGAAAAGAAAGATCACATATAAAAGCTACTACGCTCCCCCCAAGAGACATATTCAAGTGCATCCCAAGGAATCTGGACCTAAGTGTTACTTCAAAAAGGGGGTGCCTGAATGTGAATTATTAGGCAATCCCAGTTAGGCTCTCTCTAGCAGAGGCAGCTTGCCAGAGGAGAATTTCATAAAGCCCGAGACCTCAACTGCTACCATGGAACCATGTATTTATCTCCGAGGAAGTAGATTTATGCTTGTGTAAGTAGACTAAGTACAGATTTTCTTTCATTTTTCACCCAGGTTTAACAAAGTGTGTTTATGTTATTATATTTAGAAAATACAAATAAATGCTTTTATTTCTAGCTTATGTTAATCTATCTTAACCTACGGCCCAGCTACCCAGCACAGACTCTGCGGTGTCCACAGGTAAGAAAGGTGCTTCCCCTCCCATTGCACGGGTCAGATTCTGGCACTGCAGGAATTGGGCAGGACCCAAGAGTACCCAGTGACTTGCAACAACTGAAGACGCTCTTTGATGTGCAACAGGATATTAGAGTACACGCTTATCCCTTGCAACTGTTGGGGTCCAGGTCACAAACAGACCTCCTGCTGACTGCTTACTACACAGGAGTTATCCTTGCTTACTCCCCACTCACAGGGAGCAGACCATGGGCTCTAAAACCTCTGCATTATTTCAAAGGCAGGTGTGTGTGCAGAAACAAGCAAGGTAAGTATTATAATTATTATCAGAATGTGGGTATCTAAAACATTTGGAGCTTGCACTATTCAAGAAATCGGACACTGTTCAGAATTCTTGAAATAATATTTGAGATCTAAATGCAAACACATTGTATTAAATAAGTTGTACTTGCTTTGATATTTTTGCTTCTTCTGTGTTTACATTCCTGTTCAATACAAAAAACCTTCAGTCTTATTGCACAGATCCAGGCAGTACTTCAAGCCAGCTGATAAATGAGTTAGTGGAAACAGATTGAAGTGCTAACATCCTTTTTACTGTTCTTTACTAGAAATATAAAAATGGGAAAACAATACTAAACCAATAGTTGCTTTGGTTTCTGAACCTTAAAAAGAACCCTCTCTTCTTGCTCTTCTGTTGTTGCATTTGTCCAGGGACTGGACAGGGAAGATGTCAATTACTGTCAGAGGAGAATTAAAACCTCAGTTGCGCCTTCTGCACACTGCAAAATCCCAAAGATAAATAAAAAGTAATCTTCAGAAACAAGTGATTTGTAACAAGTCTATCTGGTGAAACTGAAAGAACTGAATATAATGTCACAGTAAAATTCTGCTGCTGAGAACTCCATTCAAGAAAAGCATTTGTGAATACCAGGTAAGTGACTAAGTAGATATGACTTTTATCTCAATAACATGTCAAAGTAACTGAACATGTGTTAAGGTAATTAGATCTTCTCAGTGATACAGAACTGAAACTTGAAAAGCAAAACCAAGTTACACTTCTGTAAGACTTAAGAGTGGTAAATGAAGTATCTTTAATTTTAGAGCAGGTAGTGATTCTTGCAATATTTCCCATTCTAAGAATAAACAGTTTAAATGACAATACTTTAAGATGTATTCTGGATCACTAAACTTCTAGATCAGAGAGGCTCTCCAATGCCAACTTCTGAAGGTACTAAATAATAAAGGTAATTTTTTCTCTTACATGAATAACATTAATAATGTAGTATGACCTTTTCTCTAAATATTAGAATTTTGCATTCTTTCCCTATGTCAGAGTTTATTTCAGCTATTCAGTATTGGATCTGTTTGAAAAATAAAAAGGATACACTTTGCAACATTCAGGATAAACACTGTGATGAATCACACATTCTTGTAAGGTGTGTATTTCTGCTACAAAAATATTTAAATTCATATGCACATGTTTGCTTGTCTGTGTGAGACAACATTTTTGTTGTACTTTTATGAGGTCTTGGGCTATAAATTAGTTATGTACTGACTGAGTCTGGACGGAATGTCTTCTAAGTTTTAAATACATCCATACGTCTTTAATCTGTCATCTAGTTTCCAAAAGTTTAAAGGAAAAACAACAAAACCAAACCACTATTTAAGTGTGACCTATACAAAACCAATGTATTCTCTTCTATTACTGCAGAAATGAAGGGAGAAAATTGTGCTAAAATCATACTCCCTCACCTGCAAACATTGGAGCCGTTGCTTAATCAATATTCTCTTATTTTTGGTCTCCAACAGATAAAGGCTTTAATATGTTAGGCAGTGTATTTTTTTCATAATGTAGACTTCAAAGCTTGCCGAAATCAAATGTTTCCTTTATGAGGGCTCCAGCAGTCTTCAAAACATCCAAGAAACACATTTATATGGCATTGTACTCAATGACCTTCCTCGCCTCTTCTCTTTCCCCTTCTCTCAGGGCCCCGTTTCTTTTTGAAATAATGCCACTACCAGGCTGAAAGCAAGTTAAACATGGAGAGGCTAATTAGATAACTCAATGAACTTCTGAATCGTATCTAGAAAGGACTTTCCTTTTGAGGATATGCTATATGCTGAGAGTATGCTATATTGATACAGCATTATTCATATTATTCTGCTAGGCTACATGCACAAGTATCTTTTAACAGGGACACTGTTAGATGCATTGTCTGTCTATACAGAGATGATCATTACACTAATTTATTGTGACCCACCAGACAACACCTGTAGTACTGAAGATAACTTGGCTTAAACAGACAAATTCCAGTCCTGTCAACAGCTCTTGCTGTTGTCTTGCAAAACAAAGCATACTTTCAAGGCAAAAAAAGGTAAAGACTGAAGCTGTAACAGGCAGGTATCATTTGCTAAACCAGTAACTACCCACCTCTACCCTCTTGGTTTCAGCTGTACCAAAGAGGTCCAAATTCTTTACTGTGGGAGTGCAGAGAGGGTTACTCCCATAAATAACTTGACAGATGAGATCAGATTTTCACACAAAACACAGAAATTGAAGGCAAAGAGGGAGATCTGGCTAAACTTATGCATCATTCAGGAATCAGCCCGTGCTCCTTATCTCCCTCAATTTTTCCTCCTCCCTGAATTAGATCACTTGGAGTTATGGCTGCAGAGCAGCATGTTCTGAGACCGTATGGACAGAACTCACTGGCCCTCCATCAGATTCCTGGGACCACCATACTTCCAGCTTCTGCCAACAGAGCTGGAAAAATGACCAGGCTCTAAAAGTGCAGTGAGTTAACACAGGGAAAAAATGCATAAATGTAAAAATATGTTACTCTATTTGTATCATATACCTAAGTTATCTACACGTGACCCTAGAAACAACATAACTCTTCGGTCTACATTTTAATATTATGGTGCAAAAATTTAACAACCAGATTCTCTCCGGCTGTAACAGAAACCAAATACTATTCCTCTGGCATTTTCCTTAAAAAAAAAAAAAAATTTTAATTGTATGCAGTTTCAAAGAGATACATCTCAGAGATTAATGGACTGTCCAAAGAACCTCAAAGAAATATTGCTGCCCTGAAATGCAAAACATATCAAAGATCAGAACCTGAGATTAGAAAAGGCTATACTTACTCCTTATTCCTGCTTTTAATGCACGGCTGGTAAAGGACTTTGACAGCATTCCAGGTCCCCACTGGTCCAGAGCTAGGCATGAAAATATCTCCAAACAGTGTAAAAACACTGTGGGAGGAGGAACTTCCTAAAGACTCCACCAGCAATGTGTCAGAATTTAAAAGCCATATCTAAAAATGAAGAAATAATTTATTTTACTGTGGATTACATCAGTTTCAATTTGTTCCTTTACTCTGATCCTAAATCAGCTGATACTAAAAGCCACATTCTTACAAAGTTTCTAACAAAGTGTTAACAGACAGAAATTGACATTTTATTATTCAGCACAGTCTGCACAGCCTCTAGTGGAGAAAAACGGGTTAATGCAATAAACCGATGCCTGATTTATCACAGTCACTCTTAAGATCATTATTTCTGTGAAGCTGCCTCTTTTTGTGGCTGCAGCACATTCCCTTTGATAGTAACAAAAGAAACAGTCCCAAGTCATCTGTTTCAGTACCAAATGGATTATTTCTCTAATTTCATAGTTTTTTAGGAATTAGTTGAACATATGGTGTTGAACAACTGAGGGCTAAAGACAGGGAACTGAAAGACTGCCCATGGGAAGTGCCAAAAATTAAGGATTTTTAGAAACAGTGTGATAGTTATGACTGGATGGAGCTAAGACATGAAAGGAAAAAGACAATAGTTAATGTGGTCTAAAAGGAAGGCTGGGATTTACAAACAGCTGTAACAGAACCTTACTTGGAAAATAAATCTTTATTGAATTTGATAATGGGACTGGCGATCTTCAGAACTACTTGCTCACAGCAATTCATGGGATATTTACCAGGGATAGTTTTAAGAAATCTGAACTTTTTGAATTACATTATGGATCTTATTTAATCTCCATGTGATCGTGCATCAGTGTTCCAACTCGGATTCAGGGCTTTCCAGCTAAGCACTGTACAAAAAAGCCAGGCTTTGCCTTTATTCAGAGCCTGCAATAGTGAAGTGATCCGAGTTACCAATGGAAATCAATTTTTACAAGACCTGAGCCTGTATGAAATGTTGATATATGAAATATTTATCATAGAAAAACAGGATTTATGTAGTGCTGCTCACTAGAGAGTAATCTTCTGCTTCTCATGACCTAATCAGCTTCAAGTAAAACAAGTTACATGATGTTAGGTAGCAGACATATGATATCCCCTGTGGAGAGAGAAAGCCACCGTTAACAGGACACATAGTATATGCCATAATTGAATATGACAGTCACAATTTATCAGAGCCCAAGGCTCAGAACATTACAACGGAAGCTTCATAAAGGAAGAATGAGATATATTGATAAAGATGTCTTGGGAGGGGATGGGAGGAGGAGAATCACTTTAGCATATGCACATAAATGATGACAAGCAACAGCACTTGGCTTAGCAAGTGGCTGTTCATCAGTTTTGCTCTGGTAACTCACGGTACACATTCATAGCCTAAACTGCAAAATATACTTCATTAGCTAGGACCATTACACACAGAGCTTTAAGCCAAGTGTTGAAGAGGTGTTGGAGAAAATGGGGGAAAAAGAAAAGTGTCCTATACACACAGGCCACTGCCAACACACCTAGCCTTAACTAAACAGAGCTCGTTCCTTTTGAAATTATTAACACTTCACTGTGAAGGAGCCTCCTGTGATGCTTTTCAGAAGGGGAATATCCTTCAAACTAGTCTAGGGAATGGCACAGCAATAGCTGTCTGCTCCTTTCAGAATCCTTCTGCAAGTTGCTTTAGAGAAAGCAACCAAACCATTTCATTTGCAACATGGTCCATCTGAAAAGTACTTCCTTCTACCACCATTGTTGATATGTGGCATCTGACAATAAAGTTCTACCACTTGTTCAGAGTATGTCTTTGTCTCAACAGCAGTGCAACAGATCTGTATTAATAATTTAGCACACTATACAGAAAAAGCAAATGAATCTTTGTGGGTGGAAGGACATTTGCCCATGAGAAAATCAACTTCTGAACTACATTTGCTTCTTTAGGCAGTAAGTTCCTTCTTTTCCTCATGCATGAATTATTTTTTGATCTTGCTTTTGGTCTTAATGAATACTCACTCACCAAGACTTGGTGTATTGACTCAAAGCAGTTTATACATGCTATTTCCAGCTAACATAGCTTCAAATTTTGATCTGTGCTTTCAACTATGTTACTCACAACGTACAATCTTTCCTTCCTCTCTACCACTTTGTACTGCAAAGCCTGCACAACCGAATCCCTTTCATATTAACTCCAGTAAGAAAAGAAGCTTTACAGCAAAATAAATATATAAAATTTAGAATCCATTCATAGTGCAGATTGATGACCTTTTCTGAAATGACAGCATCAGGAGAAAGTGCTTTTTGTTGGGTTTTTTTGTTTGTTTTGTTTCATTTTGTTTTTTAAATCACCTTGTCAATAGGCTTCAAAGGTTTTCTTAGGAGAAAAGCTGCAACAAATCTCAGTTATACTTCATGGGACTTGATCCAAACAGGTGAAATACTACGATTTACATTCGGTGATCAGTTTCCTAAAATCTCAACCTGTGTCTTCAGCATCAATTTGTGGACAATTAGGCATCAATTCAAATTGAACATGGCTAAAAAAAGCTGTTGTTCTTCCTTGCCAGTTCATTCTTAGTTACTGCAGACATTACCATTACTTTTGTCATCACATAGGTCAGTAATGCAAACATCTTTCATTACAGCTTCTTTGTCCTCACATTCAGACTGTTCAGATAAAGATGTGGTTTCCTCACACTTCACAAAGAATAAAGCTCTCTAAGAGAGCTGGGTAGTTAAGTCTCAACAAGGTACTCGTTATCTCACACCTTGATCACTGCAACGTTCCCCTCTCCAACCTTGACAAATGCAAACTTGTTCTGCTCATGGCCTCCAAGACATGGTCCAAGAATCAGTATCTGATTGACAGGTCTCTCCCATTTTGTTACATATTATTTTCTTGGGATATCTTCCCACTCCCTCTCCACTCACTCCTGAAACACAAGCTGCCTTACTTTCAAAGCACTTTACAGCCAATCCCACTCATTCAGTACTGAAAGACTGGAGTTAGTATTCAAACACTCCAAACTCTACCACACACCCTTTGATTATCACAGTTGTATCTTTTGGGGTTATATCAGGTTGATTCCATCCATGGGATGAATTCCCTCTATCTATCCACAAAACTACTTATTCACCTCTTTCAAACCTATCCTTTTTTATAGTACACAAAAAATGACATCTATTAAGATGCTGCTATGCTGACCAATGATGTACCATTTTGCTTGTGTTCTCCTGTCTCACTATCCATTTGCTGTCCTCATCTTATTCTTAGCTTGTAAATCATGCAACTTCAAGGTAGGGAACCCTTCAACAGTGGAGCAAAAAGCAGAGGCAAGTGATTCATCTTTTAGAGAATGTGAAGAGGGCAGAGATACAGCTAGGACAAATAAGGAAATCTGTATATGTCACTTTTTTTTTTCCTGAGACAAAGAGACTTTTATTTATTGTTATCCTTTAAAAAACCCAAACATAAGTAGTATATAGCTTTCAGGAACTTGGTATCACCAACTTAAACAAGAGAAACTCATATTATGATATCCACAAATAACATAACTGGTAATGTTAAGTGATACATGCAGAGAAGATAAGGAAAATGAGTATACGTGGTATTTGTGGTTTAAAAAAAAATTAAAAAGACTTGTGTGAGACCTTAATTATCACATACATAGCCTAAGCTGTGTGCATGCACGTACGTAAGCACAAATACTGTGAATGAGAATCTTTGGCTCATTGTCAAAACAAACAAGTGGGACAGCTGGTCCATGATGCATCAGTTATGAGACCACTTGTCTAACTTGGCTGTGTACTCACAGCCTCAAGCACCTACATTTTTTACCGTTTAGCTGTTTGCAATCATTAATATAAATAGTGCTTACATTACACTTGTGTCCACAATGCCTCTGAGTCCTAAGACTTAACCCATGACTCCAGAACACCTGCTGGTGTCTACACAGTGCCTAGAACCACACCCTGGACATGAGCAAGGGCTTTCTGATGTTAAACACACAGACAAAAAAATACTAATAACTCACTAATAAAAAGGGATGCCAGCACCTATGCTAATTCAGCCTGCTCCTCTAATTGATACATTGGCAAAAATGCAACTCAGAGCTAAGAGTAATGGCAATCTGCTAAATGAGGTGATCCTTCTGTTAGAAAATAACCAGTTCGTTCTATATAAGCTACTAGACTTAAGCTTCAGAATATTAGGTAACTTGGAAACACATAAGCTACAAGGAAAAAAATCACAACCATTTTTAATGACTCAATTAGATTATACATAGTGACAATTATGGGTCTGCTCATGAGACCTTATTTTATGATCACAAAAATATTTCTCAGTGGTTGCATAAATGTTACCTTGGCACTAAAATTTATTTAAAAGCAACAGATATACACTTACCTTAGAATCTGGATGTTCAGAAATTACAGAACTTGGACAATGTATATATAAAACATTTAACTAGATTGCCTACATCAACAAAGTGCATCTATAAGTTTATCCAGGGCAGGAATCTACAATCATGTATTTCTTTATCTTTGTGTCTATGAATTACTCATACAAAACTGCAAAATTACAAATTCTGTGCCTATATTTAGTTCATGAATAAAAGAAAACATCCCTGGTTATACCAAGTGTCTAGTATTAAGATAATTCCAGACCCAAACTCCTATCCATCTTAAAAGTTTGAGGAATTTAGCTGTCACTACTTAAAAATCAAGCTTAACCAAGTTTAACAGCATTAGAACATTAAGTATAATAGGCAATTTTATTTTTGTTTGCACTTCACTTTGCAATGCAATGTACTGACTACATTAGTAGTCTCTGCTGACTTAAGACAGTATTTGTGAAAGATGCTATACAATTTTATGAACTTCTGGTGATTAAAGATAAGAAGCATTGGAGCAAGATGAGATATATTACAAAGTCAAAACTTAAGCTTTCCATATTTTCTGAATACAAAACAGTGTTATTTCTGTGCTACTTGTGGTGCATATGTAGTACTTACATTACTATATTAATAGAGAAAATTTCTATATGTATACCTACTTAGATTAAAAAAACTGGGAAATTTCTTACTTGAACAGAACTCTTCAGAACTACTTCAAGAATTTGGACTTGTTCATTTTCTTTAAACATATAATCATGAACAGCATAAATAATACATTTTAGGAGCTGGAATTCATAGGTTAAACTTTTTCAGCAAGATAAAGATTAAAAAAAAAAAACCTTACCAGAATATAGATTTTTCCATTATCCCCTTTTACGGTGAATCTAAACATGGTTTTAGCAGAGGATAATTCCACAAGACACTGAGCAACCATGCTCTGTAGAAATTGAGACCTGTTGAAGAATTAACCATGTTATGTTTTTGTAACAACTACATGGGCTAAGTTATTCATATTGATGCAGTATAAGTATATGAGTATCTCCATACTGTCAATTCCACTACACCTTACAATCACTTTTCATTGAGAGATGGGGCTTCTTTATCTTTCTCTCCCTCTCAGAGGACTTTCTATTTCCTGCAACAGGAATTTTTTAATAGATCAGCAGTCTAAATTGCTTCACATCCTTTATTTTGACCAACACCAAATGTCAAATGTTGAATAAAAGCTTTTCCCTATTATATTTTACAAATATGAACACAAAGTTCAGAAAGATGCACATATTTCAAATACAATTCACAAAAAGAAAGAACTGTGACTAATGCATAGTACATGATACAATATAGGTAGATCAAGTTCTGTTTCATCTTAGTCTTAACTTCGAACTGAATTACTTGAAAATTCAAAAATCTCACTTCCAAATAAACATTTCAAGCGTTACTTAATTTAACTTTACATAATGTAACCTTCCATTTCCATAATTAGTCACCAGACATCATGCAAACATAGTTCAAAACAACTAACTATTGTATTTTGGCTTATCACCTGAATAGTGAGACACTGCAACAAATTATACACAATCTCTCTCCTGCGTCACACACAAACACACACAAAGACAAGCAAACAAAACTGTACGAGTGAATTCAGATTACATTAACTTTACAATGCTTAATTCTGTGATGATTACATAAAATTTGATAATGCTTTGTTATTATATGTAATTATTCAAGAAACTAAAATATTAGTGGATTTCTAGCATCCTTTCTAAAACATAAACCTGAGCAAATTATCTGATTTTTTTAAAAATTTTTATTTGTTACCTTGGTGTTGGGCTGAAACTTCCCTCAGATGGTCGAATAATCACTTCGGTGACATAATATTTAATGGTATCTAAAATGGACAAAAACATTTTTCAAGTACAACAGAACAACCAACTTGTTAAGAGTAGACTGTGAGTCACCATATCACTATACTCATTAAACTTTTGTTCAGCACTCAATTAAGAGGTGCAGCAGATGGTCAAATTCTGCTTTGGGTTGTGGGAGGAAAAGCAACCAATAACAGAAAACATACACTAGCGGAAGAAAACTGCTCTGAGCTAATTACATGATCAGCAATTTGTCATTCACATTGATCCTTGTTTAACGCTGGGAACAATCAACTTGAAACAAAGCAAGCAAGAGCTCAAGCCAAACCTGAAAGATGAATTGAAAGAACTTTCCTAAAGCACTGAGATCAGCATAGCTTACATAAGTATTTTAGTACCCTCTGCTGCTCAGTAATGCTGCAGTGAATCACAAGAGACAGTTTTAATAACAGCACACACAGGGGAATAATTTTCTTCTTTGCTCAAAGAGCAGAATAGAACTTCTTTCCAAAGATCGCACTAACTCAACACTAATACTGCATACATTCCGAGTTTCAATGTAACTGTTCCCCAAAACTATTCCACTAAGACAGCCTTTAACACTAAATGGAAGTGTTTGAGTATAGAATTTAATCCCCATCAATAAAGTCAGGTCAAAGATGATCATATTGAAACTCTGGGTCTATGCTACAAACACAGCCTAACCAGAGGGCCAGCAAAACAGGTTAAGTGTATAGAGTAATAAATTAATTGCACTAAGCCTTAGCATGTGAACAACAGTAAAGATTCATCAGTTCCATAAATTTTAAGGGTGGAAGGGATTGTCTCATCTGATCTCGGTCCACACACACCATTAAAACTGGATGAAAGCAAGCATTTCAGGAAGACAATCTGTTTTAAAGATTCCAAAGGCTTGGTAATCCCACCCCTTCTCCAGATAAGTACTACACTTTTTAAATTATCCTCACTGTTAGGAAATTATATTTTACCTCTAAGTTTAAATTTAGTCTGCTCCATGCTGTGCCTAGTCCTCAGAAACAGGAGGAAAATAAGCCAGTTCAGTCATTCCAGCTCCCCAGCTGTTATTCTGAGTAAGGAATTGGTGCTACTGCTGCAAGGGCACTGGGAATCAAGATGTTTACTTGCACAAAGATAGAAGGTGGGATTTCCCAAGAAAAAATCATATGAGTATATGGGGATAGAGTTGGGGGAAGGAATAGCTGACAGGGGAATTTCAAAGCCAAATCTGGCCTCCACAGCTACACTACTCTAATCCAGCCTTATCTTCAAGGCACTGCTATCTGCTCATGAGGAAGCAGCAAAGCATGACAGTCAAGTCTGTCTGCTCTCTAGTCTCTTTCACAGAGATGGCTCTGTTGAGACTTATACCATACATCTCTGGTTAGTTTTTTTGACTGTTCTTTGAACTCTACATAAATTTCCTACAGTACTGAAGAAACATGGTCAAAACAATGGACATGCTATCTAACTTCAGCCACATACAGAGCCCAGACCAAATCCCTGCACATCTACACAGTATTTGCCTTTTCCCAAACCAAGTGATCACATCAATTACTGGTTGCTACAACCGTCTGAAGGCTTAGATTAAGGAATCCATTATTCATTATGATCTGTGAAGCTCTTTTCCAACCACTGCTTTCCTGAAGTCACAACCTGCTTTGTGGGCTTTCAAACACCTTACCTTAAATTTGATTTTATTAAAGCCTGTACTGTTCAGATCCCTGTACAGGACGATCAGAACCTTCTGAAACAGAAGACCTTCTGTCTTGTGTCTCCTCACGACTTATTTCTTACCTAGGCTTTGCATTTTCTGAGAAGTTTTTATATTCTCCAGATCTCTGAACTAAGCCAGGCTCACACTGACTGATGCAGTGGAGTAGAGGGAGAATGAAAGAATGAACCTTGCTAGTAACAGTCTTATTCCTTCTCTCCTGTTAATAACTGCATTTTAAAAACCACCAGAGACTCATCTTTACACCACTTCAGGTAAATCCTGCTGATTCAATATAATGACAGCTTTTAAACCAATAATCTCATCATCTCATCATTGGATGATGATGAGAGATAACCGGTTTCTTTGACAAGGCTTCCTTTCCATGAAACCAGGCTGGCTGTTAGCAATCATGTCTTTAGCTTCTAGCTCTGTGTTGATCAAGTTCCGAATTAACCTTACCGTTATTCTGCAGGACTACCAGCAAAATAAACAACCTGTAATTTCTCAGATCTCCTTTTTTACTGGGATTCCTAGTAAACTGGAATCATGCACTGAATCTTCCAAAGCTTTGGAATTAGCCAAATATGCCACAGAAACAAGGATGAAGAAAATCTTTGTCCTAAGTCACTTTCAAGGTCTAACAGTGGAAGCAACAACCTCATCTGTTCCAGAAGGGAATGAGACAAACACACAGGAATCAGCCCTGCACCTTACTGATAAAGTGCTTTCCTCCAGTATTTTTAACCTCCAGTGCTCAATGGCTGATGCAGTGAAGTCTAGTTTGGTTTGTACATCCCATACCTGATGATATTGTTTCTCCCAGCATTGTCTTGCAGCGCTTACAAATTACTCTGGTGTTTTCCTTTGATTTCTGTAGGACAAAGAAATGTCATTTAAATGTCACTCAGTTATTCTGAAAAAGGAATGTATAATTTTAACATACTCTCCAGAGTAGATAGTGAACTTTGTACTTGTTTCTGTTCTCTTTATATTTACATACACACAGATTCACATTCACTACTTCAGCTTTCTACACTTCCACTTGCTTGCAAATTTCATGCTAGTTTTAAAATCTGGCAACATATACTGACCTCACAGCACAACCTGTAATAGCTAACAGGAGATTCTCATAATATTGAGTGACTGGATGATAAAATGACAAGGTAAATTCGATTTTGATAAGGGCAAAATAATGCACATGAAAAGAAGTATTCCAAAATATATACATAAAATATTATGCTGCAGTGTGACTACCATCACTCAGTAAAATGTTCTAGCCGCTGTGGACAGTTTTATAGGAATACCAGTTCAATGTTCAGCAGAGAGCAGAAAATGTCCACAGAGTATTTTGAATTACTAGGAAACAGCTGAAGAACACAACATAGCACAACATTCCAGAAAGGTGCGGTGGATTCTGTTCTTGAACAATCCCTCTCCCTCAGTTCAAGCCAAAATGGAAAAGGTACTGAGAAAGAATAATTGTGAGAGGTGCAGAACAGTTTCCATATGTGGCAAGAAAACACATGTAATGGGAGAGAGCATGAAAAGACAGAAAATGGGTATCACTGAGATCTATAAAATCACAAATGCTTAGGAAAAGCTGAAGAGGAAAAAACATTTACTCTCATAGCTCATGCTATGGAAATATAACCTGGTTTGTATCAAAGAAAAGGAAGGTATTTGTCACACAATGCATAATATAGTTTGGTACTTACTATAGGAAAGTATTTTTCATATTAAAAGTATACCTAAGTTCAAAAAGTCTTCAGAAATTCAGGGGAAGCAATGTTCATCATGGGCATATTAAAAATAAAAAATGTGGATAACATCATCTAGTTCAAGAAGTCTCTACACTGGCCAAAACATCACTCAATACTTGCCTTACTCTTATGCATCCATTACTGCCCATTGAAAAAGATCTCATTTCTGGATGAACCTATGATCTGCCCTAGTAACGCTCCTGCTAATTCCAGTGTTAATATTTAAATTCAGTATCAGTATAAAGATACAAGTAAGCACAACTCCTACTTTATTCCAAAGTCTAAACTCCGTAACTGGTTCTGTGTGGGCTTATTAACCTGGGTGTAGCACAGCACAGCTCTGGTCTGGAAGCAGTATGTATATAGAACCACAATGATGCTCGTGAGTTAATAAACCCTTCTGGAGCTGGAAATCCTAAGAACATAATGAGAAGACACCTAAATTGGATTTTTACAAGTGGTCTTTGTATAATCACCTTTATAATTATTCACACAGTATACTGTGCATAAAAATACCCATGTGTAATTAAACAACTATGGTTTTATTGGCTTGGTTTGTAAGTCCAAACAAATGACTATCAACTTGAGAAATCATATTGCAGCACATGCCTACAAAAATAATATCTAAATTTAGCATAAATTAAACTAGTTGAGGGGAAAAAACTCCAAATTTATCGTTTTCCATAACCTTTGTAACAGATGGCAACAATTACCATGGATTCTAACTAGAGTGAACACATATGCACTCTTCAGGGAGCATATTTTTTCTTCACCACCACTATCATACTCCTTAGTATACAAATTTTAAAATGTATGATGATGATGTGTCGGACTGATGTCCGGAACAAAAAGTGGTGCTCTGTAGCCTATCACATCACAAAATTATTTTAAAAAAGACAAACAAAAAAACCCATCAGCATGAAGTAAATCCAATGGCCCTAGCTATGTCAGGTACACTTTTCATCTTACACAGATAAGTTTTGATGTATGTCCATTACAGTTGTCTTCAGATGCAGATTTCCAAGCACAATTATCCTAATCAAAAATTGAATAATGCTTTGTTAATTGATTATTCTAATTCAGGTACCTTGAAGGACATGTGGTTAGACCGGTGATGAAAGAGATTATAGACAAGTCAAACAGACACGCTGGGCCAATTTCTTCAGTTACTCTGTGGAAAAGTGTACTTCCTGCTTCAATGATAGAGAAAGGGTAAAAAAGGGAGACAGAGGAGTTGTACACAGTAGTCTGGATCATTAAGTAGGTTGTGCTTGGCCTAACAATCTGCACTAAAATATAGCCAAATGCCAGGTCATATATTCAGGAACAACAAAGCTAGTGAAGATAAAATAAAGGAATACATAGTGGAAGACAGAAAAAAATCAAAAGAATTTAGATGATGGTAGCTAACCAAACCAGAGTTACTAATGAGATGCCGCAAAAGAAAGGGCAAATATGATCTCTGAACGCATGAACAACTGAACAGTTGATACGGATAAACAGAAAAATATAACATCTTCAGAATTATAGTGAGATGATTACTGCAAAAATGGATCTATAAAGTATGTTAAAAATTTGGAAAATGGTTTGGAAAACTGCTACAAAAATAATTTCTAAAAAATAAATACACATTAGAGATAAAAAGAGATACAGAGTTGCAATTCTTAGTATGCTTAATTTAATAAGAAGCCAGCAAAGAGTCAGGATGATTAACCACTGAAACAGCTTACCAAGGAATGTGATAAAGCTTCCATCATTTGAAGTATTAAATCAATACTAGACGTCTTTCTCAAAGCTATACCTCAGACAGAACTGATGGATTTGATGCTGGAAACACCTAATAGAGCTCTCTGATCTGTACCACACAAATAATAAAATGAACAGAAAGGACCACTCTAGCTCCACAAAAACCAGGAAGTGTCCCACGTGGCACCTGAACTTATGATCACAAAGTCCTGCTTGTTCCTCACAAACCAGGAGTTTGTGTCCCCGGGAGAGCCTGACAGCCTCTGTTAAAGCTTCAGAGAGCTGACTATGTTGGAAGTACAGCCCCCTTGTTACAGAGCTCAGAAAAAACATCTGGTTCATATATACGCAGTTATCCCCTTTCCTAATTCCTACCTTGCTACTCCTCTCAAACATACACAGTAAAATGACTTGCTTAAGGTGAAGAGCAAGGATAAGTAGACAGGGCTTTGTGAAAACCATTATTTGGGGTTGGTACAAATATTGCACAGTACAAATATATAATATACAGTCCTTCCTTGAAAGCTACAACTTGAATGTTTTTTTTCTGACTACAGTTACAGGTGCTAGCTGAGAACTGTGCAGTACAGGACCTAAAAAACACCAGTAATTCATTGTATCATGCTTCAACAGAAAAAGTGATAGTTTTAGCTAGACTAATTAAATCAATATATCTATTTGACAACTTGCAGCTGCTGGCAATCTGCAGATGGATGTGGATCACCAGCCTAGTATTTTCTGTTTCTGTTCCTAAGGATCCCTGATATGGTGTCAGGGAAAATATTTTCCCCAAGAGATACTATTAGGATGCTGCAAGACCATGTGACATTTAAAAACACCGGAAGACTAATAGATGTGCAAAATATGTTTGCAATGGACGGATGCTGTCGTGGTCCCACTGGAGGCTAGGAAAGATTGTTTAAGCATCTCTGGTACATTCCTGCTACTATTTTCGTCATAGGAAAACACTTTCCAAAGAACTACAATGCAATTAAAAAAGAACTTTCATACTGGGGCAGACTGCAACAATATTCTCTGAAACGAGAACATTTATGCCAATAGCAATCTATCTTGCCTGTAACTTTCTATTACTCATGGAAGAATTTCTGTTTCAGTATGAGGGTTTTTTCCTTATTAGTCCAGTTTCTGATTGATCTTACAGTTTTGCTCATTTGCTTGGCAACCGAGTGATGCTGGAAATAAGCAAACACAGAAATGAGACTTCATTGCAAGTATGAAAGACGTAGAAAGAGGGATTTGACAGAAACAAGGAGAGAATTCTCAACTTCAGTACAAGTTTAAGGAAGCAAACATGAAAATTCATCATACTAAACTACTATTGTATGCCTCTGACAGAAAACAGCCTCCTCCCTCATTCAAAAGTTCTGCTGTTATCCTGGTTTGACCCACATCTCAGTAACATCTTTGTCCCACATCCTTTTATTGTGTTTCTGCCTCAAAACCAACCTTTTTCCGGCAAACATTCTGTTTGATTGAAAAAGTGTGTTGGGCACACTGCTCCCCTGTCTTTGGGCTGCAATGTGAACTCCATGCATCCTGCATCTTCCCATCTTTGTTCTCATTGTTCTCTTTTGAGACTACTGAAATGTGAGATAATTCATTTCGGGGACTTCTGACAGAAAGCATTGTCCTCTTGGAAATCTAGAATCTTCTGCTCAGCCTCCTTCTTAAGGATACTTAGAAGAAATAACTCCAATTGCCACAGAGTTAATCCAAATTAATCTGCTTCTCCCATGCTGATATCCTTTCAGGGTACCACTTCTAATTTTCCCCTCCCCATATTCTGCTTTTCAAAGAACAATGGAACAAGTAACCAAAGGGACCACAGCTGCAAGACGTGCAGATATCAACCATAGGACAGAACTGCTCCCCAAGCAGATGGCTCACTTGGATGCACTGCACCAGCAACCATTTAACTGCGAGAATCCCGGTGATTTAACCGGGGATAATACAAATCCCTAATGATGATAAGCAGCAGCAGACAAGAATCAAGTCTCTGGAGTTACTTCTCAACAGATTAGAAGTTTCATGTTGGGAATCTGTACATAGCAGGTCATCAGCTGTTAAAGACACAAGTTGCCAAGGCAGCAATGGTTCCCATAATTGTAGAAGGATTTCAGTAATTAGGTTTAATGCATGGTATTGGAAGAAAAGATGGTATCTGCAGGCCAAACCTTTGTCAGCACAAAAACAGACAAGCAGTAGACTAACAGAAAAAGCTTTATGGAAATGTAGGCTTTGGTGAACTAAGTTCCTGGTTGTTCTTCTCATAGAATAAAAGATTATTGCTTGAACTTTTATGTACATGCTAGATTTCCAAGATGAATAAAGCACTGAATCTTCTTTCTTCATGGGTTTTACCCGACCATTAAAATATCAGTGTCCCTACAAATGTTTTTTTTCATGGCAACAACAAATTTGGATGTTTCTAAGCCAAATGATAGCCTTCTTCCTAGAGACCCAGCTGATGGATATATGCCCTCCTGGAAGACCTCAGAAACATCAATGTGAAGAGTTTTCACTTGGGGTGGCAAGTCCCTTTCACTAGACAGAGCAGTCAAACAAACTCAATGTCCTTACTATATTCTAAGAGTGTAAGACAGCCACATCTGAACCCAAAACACATGCCAATTTTTCCAAGTCTTTCTAAAGCTAAAAGAAAAAAAAATAAAAAAAAAATCACACCTTCCTTTGATCATATTCATCGTTATGCATCTGGTCACAGTTTGAGAAGAAAAAGCATTGTTATTCCAGTTTCCTCCTCACTCTTCGCTCCACTACCCTTTGACAAACACCTAACCCATTACAGTCATTATCTTACTGAATATCGATGTCCTTCACTCAGGATATTTGGGGGGGGAAATATTTGGGTTTAGAACCACATAATTAAATAGTTTCTAATTCAATTTATAGGAAGAAGTTCTTGCATATCTAGGTCAATATCAAAGACATGGTGCATGCTTTAGAAAATGTAAATCATAGCTTAGAGTATTTTCTGGCTTCTGTGCAACTGAATATCAACAACTCCCTATGACCTTCAAAACAGCTCTGTAATGCATACAAGTTAAATAAACCGGTGACAAAAAAGTGTTTTACAACAAAAAAAGTCCAAATACATTCACTTAAGAATAATTCAAACAAAATACTTTACCAAGTTGGAGCCATTCTGAGAAGTATGGTGACCAGTCTCTGAGGAGCACATGGGAGATTCAGGTACATGTGATTCATTTCCTGAATTCAACAGAAAAAAAGTGTCTCCAAGAAAACAGTCACCATGTTGAGGATGCAAAGTGCTTCTGGCAAAGGGGTTAGGGTGACAACACCACTCTTCGACTAAAGCACTCCAGTTTTCACTTGGTAGAGGAAGAACTCTGAGAAATTTCCTAAGAGGGTAGAAGAAAAAAATATTTCAATATATTATATTCTTTTCTAAGACACTGAAAGAGAGCTTATACTCCTTACAAAAAGCGGGGGGAAGTATGGCATTTTCTCAAAAGTACGTGCTTGACTTTCTCAAAGAAAGGCACTTTCTTTGGATGAATTCTGAGAAAGCAATAGCTGAGTGTTTCCTGCCAAGTTTGTGATGAAGCATTTCCCAAGGGTGAATCTCCAATAATTACAAGGCAGAACTTGGCATAATCCTCTCTTGCAATGAATCACATGGCAAAAATAAAACAGTTCTATCCAGTCATGAAAAACGTAACAATGGGCATTTTGCAATTATATTTATTATTACTTCTTGTAAAGTTCCCTTGAACCAAATGTTGATATAAAACCCACAGAAACAGACTGCTGCCACAACAAGGGAGAGCATGTCCTTTGAGCCCCTCAAAGTCAGATACAAGGCTTTGAAAAAGTTAAATCCTGACAAAAATACCACAGTATCTCTTCATGTAAAAAAAAAAAAAAAAAGGATAATGCAATCTTAATTTAGGTTCAGATTTAAGTTTCAGAAGTCACATACAAAAAAACCCGCAAATCCCTTTCTCCTGGGCAGCTGTATGGACCAAGGAGGCTGCTCTAGGCAATACCAGACTCTGCTTTCATTGTCAGTGTTGGTTTTAACTTCCTTTCTTTGGTTACACACAGTGCCAGAGGATTTTATAAGCCAAGGTTTGGAATCACTGCTTTAAGTTGTAAGATATACTCTTAAAGCTAGAATATATACATGTAGCTGTAGAAATACCAGTTTGGTCATTGTGGGTGAGTGGTCAATACTTTCCTGCCTATAGTTCCTATAGCCATTCTGTGGTGCTACCACACGTGGTTTTATCAAAAATGTAGAAGTATTGGTAGATACTGTCCACATATTTACACTTTCTTTAATCTGTGTTTTCTAGAAAACTATTGCACTGGCAAGAAATTCAGCCCCTTTACCAAAACAGCAGGCAATGGCTTTAACAGTGTGTACCTCTGCAAGAGTTTTCTAGATGTACTGTTTGTCACAGAGCCACGCTTTCTGCTCATTGCCTAGTTCCCTTGAATGCTTTCCTTTCATTCCCTTATTTCTTTGCTGTTGCCTGAAACCTTTACATAGAGTTTCTTGATTCTACTCCTTACTTGCAAATACAACTTTGATTATGGTGCTACTTTGCAAATAAACACACAGCTGCTAAGCCAACAGTTAGACACCCTGCCTTTCTTGCAATTCACCGACTATTCTTTTCTGAAGATGCCAGTTCTTCCCATTGTAGTTTCTTGTGCCTTTTGAACTGTTGGGTGGGTGAAAGCAAAATCTTTTATAAAAACTTCCTTCTGTCTAGATCGACAATACATTTTAAACTGTGCTTGCCCCACCTGCAGATGAAAGTTGGAATAACTCGTCCTCTGACCCAGCTTTACCATAACTAAGAATACCACTCCCCACTACCCATCACTATCTTCACTCTCTGTGGTCTTAAATATTGCCCAAGATACAATCACAGTTCTGCCGTGGGGGGACTTTAATTCTGGTGTTGGCCTAATGACTGATTATTCATCAGCCTTGTACAATTAGTTCCAATGCCTGGACTCACACTGAAAAAAAGAAGTCTTCATTTCAATGTATTGCTCTTTACAGCAACAAAAAGCTGGTATTGCTCAGCAATGCTTTTTCAAGCGTTACATACAGGTGGAAAAAAAAGACAGAGATTACCCTTAACTGCAGATTAATGCTGTCCAGTTTCACTACATTACCCTTTCTTTACACTCACAGTCTGGAGCAAAAGCAGTTGCTCAACCGGTAGGAATTTCCTAAACAGACTCCTCCTAACTTTGAGCTATACAGAAAATATAGCATTTCCACTATATTTTAGGCTTTTGCCATTCATAGGTGGTAAGCCATATTCTGGATCACTAGAACTGGAAAAATGTAACACTAATAAAAATGTAGCTTTCCAGAAAAACAAACAAACAAAAAAGAAACTTGAAGGGGTACTGACTAACTTGAGGCTGCTAAATACAGTGATAAAACCTAGCTAACAGGGGGACTTATCTCCCCAAACTTACTCCTAATAACAGCTGAGTTTCTACTCTTCAGATAGACACCTAGGCTGCCTTCACAGTCACAGAGCAACAAACGACTATTAGGCTGGGACCTTTAAGAGAAACTTTCTCCTTCTGGAGAAAGTTCTCTGTCTCCAAACAGAGGAAGCCTACGTAATTAACTATTTTAAAAAGACAGAAGTTAGGCACTAGTCTAAAAGAGTCCTGCCATAAGGATGTAATTCTTAGGTGAGCTTCCATGCTAAGGTATTTGACCATAGAGATCCTTATAAGACTGGACTAAGAAATATAATCTCCGACATCATTATTAACTAATATCCAAGAACAAGGTAATATCCTAGGTATTAAAAGTTCTGAAAATTAGAAGTAAAATGGACGTTGGACTTTTAAACGTATAACCCTTCTGTTCATCAGAGAAAAAGAGAAGGAAAAAAGATCCAACTGAATTTCTTTAACAGCAAACTTCCTTATTTACTTACTAAAAAAATTCTGGACAGCCCAGCTTGACAGTTATTTGTCATGCTTAAAGCTATTTATGTAGGAAATGTGTAATTAGAAGATTTCCCCTGCCATTGGTTTTTCAATAAAATACTTTTGCAGTACAAGTTCTTAATGTTTGGACTAAGGAAAAGGTTTATTGTTTAATAGTCAATTTATGAAATTTATTTTTCATGACATTCAGCCTTGTATTGGGTTTGCATGGCAAGGTTATAGTAGCGGGGGGGGGGGGGGGGGGGAGCGGGGTTGGGCTACAGGGGTGGTTTCTGTGAGAAGCTGCTAGAAGCTTCCCCCACGTCCAACAGAGCCAACGCCAGCCGGCTCCAGGACAGACCCGTCACTGGCCAAGGCCGAGCCCATCAGTGACGGTGGTAGCGCCTCTAGGAGAACACATTTAAGAAGGGGAAAAAGCTGCTGCTGAAGAGAAACTACAGCCGGAGAGAGGATGTGAGAGCACCAGCCCTGCAGACCCCCAGGGCAGTGCAGAAGGAGGGGATGAGATGCTCCAGGCGCCGGAGCTGAGATTCCCCTGAAGCCTGTGGTGATGAAGACCATGGTGAGGCAGGCTGTCCCCCTGCAGCCCAGGGAGGTCCATGGGGGAGCAGATCTCCACCTGCAGCCTGGGGAGAGAGGACCCCACGTCGGAGCAGGGGGATGCCCGAAGGAGGCTGTGACCCCGTGGGAACCCCGTGCTGGAGCAGGCTCCTGGCAGGACCTGTGGCCCCGTGGAGAGAGGAGCCCACGGTGGAGCAGGTTTTCTGGCAGGACTTGTGACCCCGCGGGGGACCCACGCTGGAGCAGTCTGTACCTGAAGGACTGCAGCCTGGGGAAGGGACCCACGCTGGAGAAGTTCGTGGAGGATTGTCTCTCTCCATGGGGGGAGGGACCCCACATTGGAGCAGGGGAAGACTGAGGAGTCCTCCCCCTGAGGAGGGAGAAGTGGTAGAGACAAGGTGTGATGAACTGACCACAACCCCCATTCCCTGTCCCCCTGCGCCACTCGGGGGGAGGAGGTAGCGAAAATCGGGAGTAAACTTAAGCCCAGGAAGAAGGGAGGGGTGGGGGGAAGGTATTTTAAGATTTGGTTTTATTTCTCGTTACCCTACTCTGATTTGATTGGTAATAAATTCAACCATTTCCCCAAGTCAGGTCTGTTTTGCCCGTGACGGTAATTGGCTGAGTGATCTCTCCCTGCCCTTATCTCGACCCACGAGCCTTTTGTTATATTTTCTCTCTCCTCTCCAGCTGAGGAGGGGGAGTGATAAAGTGGCTTGGGTGGGCACCAGGTGTCCAGCCAGGGTCAACCCACTACAAACCTTTAAGAGCTTCTTCATGACAGGAATAAAGCATGAAAGAATTATTTTATATATAAGCTACACTTAGCCTAACTGGAAGGAGAGAAAGAAAAAAGAAAGTATCCCAAATCCTTTGCAGCTCTTAAATAATGGAAGAAAAAAAAAAATCTAATCACTTCCTCTAATGCGGGTAATGTGAGGGTAATGGAGAAGAATCAGAGAGTATAACCCTAACCTCTGAAGAGCTACCAGAGTCATGGAAGGAAACAGATTAAGACAGGGCATTTCAGAAAATGTAGAGTCCATTTTCTTGCATGAAGGAAGGGATCACTGACATTTAAACCATTCCTAACATACTTCTCTGATCTAGTCTTTAAAATGATGGCTTCCTGTGCAGTCTCTAACAGTAAAAAATAAGCTTTAGAATCGGTTTGGATTTGTTTTTTTCATTTTAACCTAAACTCCTCTTGCTTCAACTGAAGACTGCTGCCACCTTCTTTGCAGCAACTTCTCACATATTAGAAAAGTCTTATGTCTTCCCCACAGCCTTATCTAAACTAAATCCCTTTTATTTCAATTTCTTCTCAAAGGTATCATTTTCTAGATCTCAGTTTTTTCTTATTACAGACCCTTTCCTAGTAATTCACCCTTTAATAATTTCCCTCTCCACAGTTCTGTAAGTTGCCTTCGATCCCACTGCCTGTGCTGCCACTGTCATACAGACTCTCCCTGGAGAAATCAACACACAAATTCTGTAGCTAAAAGTACTGACTACGCTACTGTCTTCCTTTTGGAAGTGCTGGAACAGAAGGTGTGGATAAACTGGCAGTTCCACTCTACTACCCTTGTCTTAATCAATGTTTTTTTAGTGATAACATTCAAGGGGCTCAGAGGTTCCCTGCAAGAAGAAATGCCAAGCAAAGAGCCAAGAACACGCCTTCTTTTTCCTTTCTCAAAAATTCTGACTGCGTCACATTATAGGATGCAGAACCAAAAGATGTAAACTCTATGCATATGAATTTGATGTGCTGAAATTCAGGAAAGCACCCTTTCAGAGACAAAAATATATAAAAGTGCAATATCTTTTGAAAGCAGATGTTACTGACTAGAAATTAGAAGTTTCACTACTCTATAAATGTATCAAAATGAGAGCTATTACTAGACTTTCTGATGAGACGTTTCAGAAGAGAAAGCCAGGAAATCCTCATTCAGCTACATTCAAGCCAGCCATAAATCCATATGTATGACAAGAAAGTAACTGGAGTTTACAGAATATACCACATTTGTATCACCATTTTGAGTATTAGGAGTGACAGATCGTAAAATGCTGCAAGTGCATCTCTAACAATTCTTATATATCCAGCTGAACCTGTCAAAGTTGTTCATCAGAAGAGCCAGAAAATGCAGCAGCTTTTTATTAAAATTCTTATTCACTCTGCAGACTTTGTAAGGAACAGAGATAAGGCCAAGTCACACAGCTAAGAAACAGCTCCTCTGTTTCCCAAATTCAGCATCCCTGAACTATGTGGAGGTTGGCTTTGCTTAATAGGTAGAAGGGAGCTGTGGTCAACATCCCCATTCTGAGCAGCCACTTTGCAACTACAGCACGATGACTGAAGGGAATTTAAAGAGACTGAGCAGAACTGAAGAGGATCCCTGAAGTGCAGAGGAAGAAAGAAGTGTAGGCTCAAATTTTCAGTTTTATTCCCTTCAACACAGCAAAGATGTCAGCTACTAATAGACTGAGTATTTTTTAAATCAGTGAAAACTATGAACATTTGCAATATTTCCAGGCCAAAATGTTACAGCTTTTTGTTTGTACAGCAAAACCAGAAGCTATTCTGATGAGTGCAAAGAGATTCTGTATGAACAAAAAGCATAGATCTCAAAGCAGAAATTTTACACATAGGGAAGTCCAGCTACAAAAGAAAATGTCTCACTCAAGGCATAGCAGACAGGCAGGAAAAGAATCAAGATTTCCCAGTTTCCCAGGCAATGCACCAAACTCCCTTTGTAAGGTATTTCTACTTTACAGCCAGAATGAAATCAAGAAGTAAATGAATAAACGGTGAAAAACTGTTTCAGGTAATTTTGCTTTTAGTCATCCGCAGTGCTTCAAAAGTGTTCTCATCTATCAATTTCAAAATAAATACCTTTTAGCTGTCTCTCTAAGTACACAAAATAACATGAATAAGAATCACTATGGCATTTATTGATATAAATACAAGACACTGCAGTACTCACCGGTCTTTTACTATGATGTCACCACAGGATTGACAGTAAAACACATAATTCTTCTGGGGTTTCAGGCTTTCCCTCAAACTAAAAACCAAGTCTATAGATAGAAGACAACATATTGATCTTCAGAACTGTCATTGATCTTCAGAACTATCAGTCACTTGTACAGAAATATCCTGCCAAACACCTCAAACCAAAAAAAGGTAAGAATCTAACAAACTAGTTTTAAATTTTCAGGCAGGTAAGACACCAGGCACTGTGGTTCCATTCGAGGAATAGATAGTGAGCAATACCCTCTGCAGGCCGGCAAAGCAAAAATGGTCTCACAAAAGCCAGCTCAGACAACTTTTCCAAATTAAAAAAGGAGCTATAAAAGCCTCCAGGTATTACCAAATAACATTACGTAGAAGAAAAGTAAAACTGTAAGCTTAGCTCTATGTATGAATATGTTCTGCATTGCCCATTTTCTCAAACTTAAGAATCAAAGTATATTCTCAGCATCGGCATTCAGTATTTAAGATTTAGGTTGCAACCACAAATGAAAAGTACTTTAAAAGGTTCCAGAATTTCATATAAGAGACAACTAGTTTTGCATACTAACATAAAACATTTAAGGCTAACTAAAGTTAATATATACGTCGATTACCATCTGGTTCACATATTCGTTTTTCAAAGGTACGACTTTCAAAAGTAAATTTTAAAACTTCACCTTTGATCTTTTGAAGCGTGCCTCACTAATAAGACACACTAAATAATTTTTGTATAATTGAATTGTCAGAGCACATGCATAATTACGGATTAACGTACAGAAGCAACCTCAGCGTACCATAAAATCCACAGAGTATTACAGTGTGTTTCTGGTGCTGAGACCATTATTGTATATCACATAGTTTATCGGTCATTTCTACTTTAAAACCACACAATGACAATTTTGTGTTATTTAATATATCTTTCTGTGTCACATCCTATTAAATGAGTCTAAACACATTGAGCTTGGGTGCTAGAATGAAAGAAGGCACCAGCTATACCACCAAGCTTCCTATTTATGCAGTCACATCCTAGACCTGAATTAGCATCACGGAAATAAAGCAGATAACTTTGCAGATGTTACCTGCAACATTAACCTCTGCAAACTGAGGCTGTGAGAACAAGCCCTAACAGAGAATCACAATCCTTTTATGATTTAAGTGGTCCGTTTCAGCCTTAGCGTGACAGCCCGGGTGAGTCGTATTACTGCATTTTCAGCTACCAAACACGAAACAGGAGGGAAACCAAACAGTTCTGAAGTAACACGGGAAAGCACGGGGTAGGAACCGAGAGCAGTTCTCAAACTCCCGCACTGGCTCAGCAACCGTGTTTCCCTTTCATTACCCCACTTTTCGCGCTTTAAAGCTGACAGTTTCATTAAATGTTATCATTTCCTGTTCAAATCTTCGATTCAGAGCTAAAGCGACCCCATTAGCGACAGCACACGTACAACGCAAACCACGACAACTCCAGTTCCTTTGGGGTTTTTTTCGTGCGTGTGCTGCCGAATCGACGCTTTAAATCCTGTCTGCAGGCCACTTAACCCAGTAAGGTCTGAGGCCACCCTAAGCGAAGCTCCCTTTATTTTTTTTTAAGCAACGGGCCAACCCCCCCCCTCCCGCCTCCCGCCCAGCGCTGAGGCGGCGGCGGCCCCGCCCCCCCCTTACCGGCGCTCGGCGGCGGGCGGCGCAGGCGCATGCGCAGGTGCAGGCCGTCGCCGGGGAGGCGGCGCAGGCCGCGGCAGGAGGACGGGGCCAGGCTGACCCCTGCCGGCAGGGCCGCCGCCCGGCAGCCGCCGCCGCCTCCTCTCGTTTCCACACGGTCGGCGGCCACACACACGTCCAGCGGCGAGCTCGGCGCGTCCGCCTCGCTGGGGAGGCAAAGGGAGAACGGGTTTACCTCAGAACGGAGGTGTTTGCGACCAGCTGGCTGAAAACGGGCGGGAAGGGGCTCGGCAACGAGGCACCGGAGCCCGGCTGGCGGCTCGGGCAACGCAAAAGCCCGGCCTCGGGTGGTGGGGAGACGCTCCCCCGCGGCCCGAGTCGCGTCCCGGGACCCACGCGGTTAAACCGGGGTCCTCCGCGGGGGTGAGGAGCGATCGAGAGAAATAAACTACGGTTCTCAGGAAGCATTTATTTGCACAGTAACTCAAGCTATTCCGAGTCGCACAAGAGGGAAGGCGGGGGGGGGGGGATCGCCGGGACACAAACCCGTCCCGTCCTGTCCCCGCTGTTTAAGGCTAAGGACGCGGAAAGCCAGACCCGCCGCCCCAGCGCCGCGCCCTGCGCCTCCCGAGCGGCGGAAGGCAAGCAGCGCCCCCGCACTACCGGATAACCAGCAAGGCGCTCTGCGTCCCCCGCCTGATCTCCAGCAGGAACCCTCCCGCCATGCCGGCAGCGGAACAGCTCCGGCGGCCCGCGCAGGAAGCGGCGCGGCTCTTCCGGCCGGCCGGCGCAGGCGCAGTGCGGTGCGGCCGCCCGCCACAGCGCCGCCTACAGCTCGGCGCCGGCGATGCCCCCCGCTGGCAGCGGCGGGAAAGCGCCCGCGGGGCGGCTGCCGCCCGCCCCCGCTCGGCCCGCGGTCGGCTGTGGGGTCGGGTCTGGGTGCCCAGGGCTGGGTCGCGAAGCCCCGAAGTCGAGGCCTGCACGATCTGCCCGGGCAGCCGCTCCAGGGCTCGGCCGGTTTCACGGGGTTTTCTTAGGCCCAGCCTGATGCTCTCGCGCGTCAACACCTGCCTGTCACCTACTGTCCTCCTGCCACACGGCCGCTGTGAGGAGCCTGGGCCCATCTTCTCAGGCACCTCCCCAAAGGCACCGGGGGCTCTGGTTGGGTGTCCCCCCTGAAGCCATCTCTCCTCACAGGTCTCCAGCCCCAACCGTCCTGGGTGGCATCCAACAAACTTGGTCCTGTTTACCGACACCTTCCCTGCAAGAGGCAGGGGGGCAAGACTGGGCATCGTCTCCTAGATGTAGTCAGTCTATCAAGTGCCAACTGACGGTGGATAACAGGTCTCCTTGACCTAAGGGCTCTGCTCCAGGATGCTGTTGGCCCTCGTTGCTGCTAGGGCCAGCTCAGCTCGCTGCCCACCAGGGCCCCAGGGCTTCCCCATGGAGCTGCTTCCCAGCCGGGCACTCCCGGTCTCTGCTTCCAGCCTGACCCATCACGGGAAACCCTTCATTTCCTTACACCTGACCACAATCTCTAGCTGCCCCTCCTTCTGCGCAGTATGGGCTCTCACTTCCACAGGGTCTCTGGAAAGACCCTGTGAAACTCTTTTTCATTTTCCCTGGTACTGCACAGTCTGCTGGACTCCTCCTCAAGATCCTTAGACTGGCAACTACTCCTCACCACTGCACGTATCTGCCACGCATCTATCTCCAGCGTGCCCTTATCCATGGGCCACAATGCCTTCAGAGATATACCTGTTCCAGCGTGGCCTTACGCACAGCTACAACCCCTTCAGAAGTAAACCTACTCCAACATGGCCTTAGCCATGGCTGCCGTCCCTCCAGCGGTGTACCTGCCCTGTCATGGGCTTATCTGTGGCCACGCGCTTTGAGGTGCTCCAGCATGACCTCATGCACAGCCACGGATGCTTCAAGGTGCACCTGCTGCAGTGTGGACTTATCCACAGCCACAGATGCTTTGGCGTGTACCTCCTCCAGCATGGACTTCTCCTTGGGCTACAATGCATTCAGAGGTATACCTGCTATGGCACAGACATAACCACGGCCAGAGAGGCTTCCAGATATATGTGCTCTGGCGTGGACTTATCAACAATCACAGACGCTCTGGGGTGTCCTGCTCCTGCGTGGACCCATCCAAAGGTCACAGTCCCTTTGACTCGAGTTCACACTGCAGTTCCAGCCTGTCCACTACAGCAGCACAGAAGCAGCAGTGACGCCCTGGCCATCTGCCAGCCCAGGCACATCGCCATTGCTGTTATCAAAATGTTCCCAGGCACAGCACAGTGAGATACTACACAGATAAGCACTACAGCAGTACAGCAAGCAGCGAAAGCAAAAAGCAGCCTCTAATGAGCACTGGACTCTAATATACAGTGAGGCACACAAGCCCCATGCAAGCACAGGAGCCTGCCAATTACGAGCTAAACAGAAATAACAGCTATAAATTTGATCTAGCACATTCCAATCAAACCTGTCGTTATCTCAAACCCTTCAAGCCTCACGTTGGGCGCTGGTGCGTTGGCCAGGAAACATAAGTCTGCCCAAATTCCTCCCAATCCACATTCACCCAGCTCTGGAATGCTGTCACACTGCACTCATACCAAACGGACCCTTGGCACAGGCATCTGCTGCTCTGAGATGAGGCTTCCTACTGCCTCTCACCAAGTCTTTTTATCAAGAGACTGTAAGCCCACCTTGACATTCCCTGTGTGACTGTCCCTTAGCTCATGAGCACAGTTACCACTGCACGCTTCATCCAGCATGCCACCCTCATGGTATATAAGAGGCTGCTGATGGTCTGTATTCGAGGACACCAAGGAAAGAAGCTTCTGCTTTGGGAAAAAAGTCTTTTGCTATGTCAAGTATTTACTTTCTATGAAAGTCACAAGACCTTCTGCGATTGCAGAGAGTTATTTGAAAACATGATCTGCAAAGCTTCACACAAAAAGGCAGAATTGCACATGTTAATTTTATAGCAATTTACTGTTTAAGACATGATTACTTTGAAGTAATCTTAGTCCTTGGAGTTGGCAAACCCAAGTAGATGTTTTAGGAGAGTCTCGAAGAAGTAGATGGAGTAAGGTTAGATTTTGTGGGAAAAATATAGCAGACAATAGTTGGCTAAACTGTCTCAACCAAGTATTTTTCTTCTACAAAGCATTAATTTATTCAAGTATTCTAAGATGCAGACTATACTCTCTACATGGTGTTCTGAGCATGTTTTGGGATTTTGTTGTTGTTTGCTTTTTTAAGGAAGAAAAATATTTAGTCCACATGGTAGCTTTCATTTCCAATTACTTCACAAACCAATGTACATATTGCAGGTTAAATGGTTCTCAGCAAGTAGGTCACACGTAAAACATAAAATCCATGTAATTATAGGAGAATCGACACCTAGTGTTAGTAAAAGGGCCTTGGGCCCTGACTTTACAAAGGCTTACACAAGATGACAAAGTTACGAATAATCTTAAGTATTCGCAGGGTGTGAGCTTCATTTATTCAAAATTGTCTATTACAGGTTTCCCACCATTTCTGCAGTGCAATAATTACACAGAACTGAAGGTAAATGTACTACAGAGCAAGCGCATGGAGCATCAGTGGTGCATCTAGCCCAGTATTTTGTCTCCAATGTCAGTAAAATGAGATACTATTTAGGAAGAGCTCCTTAGCGTGGCCACTTCCCAATACTTCTCCTGCATCTCTCACTGTATTAGGGATGCTGGAGGGTACATCCCTGCCTATATCCTTCCATGTCCACTTACGGATGTGTTTGCCATCAATATGAATAATGCCTCCTTGAACCTACGGATAGTGTCCGAGCCCCCAACCTCTGGTGGCGATATAGTCTAGAAGTTCACGATCTGCTTTGCAGAAAAGTGTTTTCTTTACGTGTCTCAAAAATGATCTTCTACTGTTTTCATGAGGTGCCTCCTCACTCTCATACCGTGGGATGTGGTTAACAACAACTTTATATCCTTCATGATTTTGCAAACCTTGATCAATCCTCTCTCCTGCCTTCTCTCTTCGTATCGAACAGTCCCAGCCGTTATTGCTCTCGCTGCAAGGCAGCGGCACCATCCCTCCTCTGCGCCCTCCCTAACGCCTCTACATCCTTCTTGAGCCGTGAAGACAAGAAGTGATGCAGCAATCCATCTGAGGCTGCGCCAGCCTTTTATATAGCGGCCAAACTACTACCTCTATCTCATTCTCAATATGCCTCCCGATAACGTACTATGTTTTGTGGGGGTTTTTTGATTGCCACTGCACATAAAGTTGATGAGGCAATTTCAGAAAACTGTTTGAGAGCTCCGAGTTGTAACTGCAACTACTAAATTCAGCAAAAGGGAAGCTTAGAAATCTAACCACTTTACAGTGTGGGAGCACGTGAAGGCATGTTGTCAGTTATTGGAAGTTGTATCCCCTTTGTGAAGATCACCACTTTTAAATAGCTCCAAAAGCACGACCCACCCTAGATAAGAATTAAATCTCAAATGCATTTGTAAGTATCTTCGAAGAAAAATAAATGTAAATGCACCATTTCAATTGGAAATGCACGACCTGTAGAATCATACTCGGTGCCTCAGAAAACCAGTGGGAATTGTCAGCTTTCCAAAAAGTAACTGTTTCTCATCTACTGAATCCCGGAATAGCTCAGTGAGAAAAGGAATCGCATTTCCTCTTTATTATTATCCCAAGTCTGGAGAATAAAATTAGACTTCATAAAATGTTGGCTGATAACATAAGTCAGCAAGTAGAAGATTTATCAATATTATGAGATTTTCCCCTGACAATATTTTAGAAATATTTACTTGCCTTCAGACAAAGTCTAAAAGATTTATTACCTAAGCTGAACGCACCTTTTTTTTTTTTTGCAGTTACTTAAGTAATTTATAACCATAATAACCACTTGCTATCATGAAGCCTGCTTAAATCTGAGAACCGTAATGATGGCTTTTAAACTAACAGATTGCAGTCTAAGAACTGTACCCTTCATACTGTAGAACGGGTCACTTGAAAATCGCTCTTGAGTAAAAAATTCCTTCCAGTATCGTCCATGTGGGCACCCCCGCACCTTCCTGCGTAGTAAGGACTCAAGCGTGCTACTCACAACAAATTTTAGAAAATTCTAAATACAACCACTAGTAGTATAATCACTAATATTTTCTGAAGTGCCCCCTGCCTTCCATTTTTACCTGCACTATATTTGGCGAACGACGTAAAGATTAGGCAAAATAAACGTATACCCCCATCTATAACCCTGTTGTTTTTATTTCCACCAGTGCCCAAGCGCCCTCTTGCACGTTTTCCCCACACGTGGCACGACGACGACGGCATCGACGAGGCCCAAGAACCTCCCTCACCGAAACTCGCAGCCCGGGCGCAAACCCACCTCATCCTCCGCGCAGCGAACGCCGGGGCTGCCGACTCCCGGCCCAGCGCAGGTGCGTACAGCAACGCGCCGCTACGCACCTGCGCAGGATCAGCGCCGACAAACCGACCACCGCTAGACCCCCCCCCCCCCCCCGCCCCCCGTTAACTCCCCGCTTTTCCCCATCCCAAACGAGAGCGGCTGCGCGCTCCCGCGCGGGGGCGCGCAGGGCTCCGCGCCCGCGCCCCGCCAGCCCGCGCGCGCCCTCCTCCGGCCGCCGCCCGCCAGGGGGCGCGGGCGCGGGGCGGGGCGGAGGGGAGGCGCGCCGCGGTGCATGCCGGGAGCTGTCAGGGCGGCGCGGGGCTGCTGGTGGCGGTCGGGCTCTTCCGGCTCGGGTCGCTCAGGTAACGCCGCTCGCCCCGGTGCCCCCTCCTCTCCTTCCTCCTCCTCCTCCTCCTCTTCCCGGCGCGGGTAGGCTGCGGGGCCCACCGGCGGCCGCTCCCCTCCTCCCTCCCCGTCGCCGCGCCTGTGTTGGGGAGGGCGCCGCAGCCGAGCGGGGTCCGCCCCTGGAGTCGAGCCGGCCCTCTCCTCCTCCTCCTCCTCTTCTCCCCTCACCGGGCCGGGCCGCGGGCACCGTTGGGGAGGGCGAGGGCCGGGCCGGGCCTGAGCTTGGCCTGCGGTCGGGGAGCAGGTGCCGAGGAGCCTGTGGAGAGCGGTTAGCCTCCGAATTGCTCCGCGCTAATTAACCTGTGGCACCTGTCGCTCGCCCGGCCGCCGCTCCGTGGTCTGCCCCTCCGGCTCCCCGGTGCCGTCGCCCGTAGCGGAGAGCGGGCCCGGGTGGGTTCCGAGGCTGCAGAGCCTTCCTCCCACCGCCCCGGCACCGGCACGGGTGCTGCTGGCCGGGCCTGGTTTCGCCCTTGGTGGAGGGGCTTCCTCAGGGGACCTCCTCCCCTCTGGGAACAAGCTCGGCGTTGGGCTGCCAGAGCCGTCCTGCTTTGACCTTGAGCGTGTAAGGGCTGCGGGCCTCTTTTGGGGCAGATTCCTGGCTGGGCGGCTCGGCTGCTTGTGTTGTTGCATGTGATGTTTGGAAGGAGACGTGGGGCATACGGCTGTCTGTAGTTTGTGCAGTGCAGGGTTAAATTTCATCTGTTGATGCAGGGATGGCCTTAAATCTTGTGATGCCCACTTGAAAAGCATAAATATGTGACAGCTTCTGGGGCTAAATGTTTTTTAGAAATAACATTTGCATACCTGTAATAATAACAGCCAGAAAAGCCCACCTAAATAATTTGTCTCTGTAAGTATCCTAAAATATGCTGGATATGGGGTGCAGGTTTTGATGAGCTTGTTCTGGGTGACTCAACCCTTGTATTTTCATTGCTGATTAGCAAGAAGCCTTGCACTCCTGGATCTTCTTTCTGAATGCACTAACAGAGAATGTGTTATGGTTCTCAGGTTAACTGCATAATGTGATACCTGAATTCCAGCTATAGGAGCGTGAAGTGGTGGGAAGACTCTATCTAAATAGTAATGGGCTAGGTGCTTGCAGGAAATAAGGGGGCAAAATACAAGGTTGAAGATCATAGTCTTTCATTTTGTTGCCAAGCCTTTGCTTGTCTGTGTTAAATGCTTATGCTGGCCTGGCTGTCAGATTTGCTTATTTTTTTGTTTGAAATATTGGTAACTTTTCAAAAATAGGCTGATATGCAGTAGACCTTTTGCAGGCCTAACACTAGTGTGATGTCTAAATATTGTGATTATCCAAAATGTACAGTCATTTTTAATATAACGTGGATGAATGTCATGTGGAGGAATGTCAGTTTGGAAACAGGTGGAACGTCAACAATATCATTCCTGGGGTTTTTTTTAATTGAAATGAGAATAGGCGCTTTTGGAAACTAAGCAGCCTGTAAATGAGAGATGGGGAAGGAGTAACTGCATTTCTAACTTACTGAAAGTCTTACTTTCCCAACTTGGTGGCAGCAGCTGTGACGGTAAATGTTTAAACAGCATCTTGCAAAGACAAGTTATCCTATGTCTTCCATTAGTGGAGTGGCTGTGCATTCGAGTGTATGGTTATGCTCACAAGTTAGGCCATGTTTATACTGGTACTGCTTTTCTTGTGTAAAAATACTGGCATGGTACGCTGACCACTAGAAATACTCATCACACGCACAGCAAGCTACACAGGTAAGAATGCAGTCTGTCTGGTGTAAATGGGCTCAGCTTGTGTTCTTCTGCCATTGTTCTCCATTTGAATAAGGGGAGGACACTTCCATGTGTTCATCGCTAGCATAGTTCTCTTGGACAGCAGTAACTCTAGTCACCTTTAGTGTCTGCTTGCTTAGCTGGGAATGACTGCTTGGCCTGGGCTGACTGAAAATGCATACTACTATTCTACTTTTTTTTTCTTTTTTACTTTGGTGGAGCTGTGTTATATTAAATGTGAAGCGTGCAGAAAAGAACCAAGAAGAGGTATGAAGTATGTTGTAAAATAACCTGTTCTGGAAATTGTTGAGAAAAATAGGAGATAGAAAAGAGGCTAAACTAAATGATACCTGCTAAAGCATGAAATAGAAAAATGAAAGTAATTTGTATGCACATACAAATGAAAGTAAAATTGTATGGACATAAATTGTCTTCCAGATTAATAATCATGTTGCCCTGACTTGTAGCTGAAAAGAAGTTGAATGATAAATAGAAACAGTATGCGATATGTTTCCCTCTGAGAGCCTGGGGAGAAGAGACACTGCAGGATCAACCATTTTTCCCCAATAACTGAAACAAGAAATGAGGAGAAAGCACCAAAGACACTCAGTAAATGATTTCACTAGTCAACGCATCACTAGTTTTATCAGAAACTTATACTTCAGTATAAACATAAAAACATTATGTAAAGCAGAGGAACAGTGCTTTGCCTAATTTGGTTTCTAGTATCATTTGCAAAAAATCAAAGGGAATTTAACCTTATATTAATGTCTTTTCTGACTGGCTTCTGAGGATAAGGAGAGCAAAGAAATTTTGGTCCAGCCACCATTTTCAGAACAGTCAGGAAAGGATTCTACTTTACAAATTCCTTGAAATCCATCTGCAGAATACGTGAAATCAGATGCATTGCAAAATACAACCACAATCTAGATAATGTGTAGGTATATGTATGGCATATGACACTATTTCAGAATTAAAATCAGAATAAAATGATAGGAATGAGTCAAAATTTGAAATGAACAAGTTAGTAATATCTTAGGACCCCAGGGTATAATAAAAAAGGAAGGTGGACAAGGTCTTGCCCAAATGCATTGTATTAAAAGGTTACCCGAGTAAAGCAATTATAAGGATATGAGAACTTCTGACGTGTTTTTGTGAAAAGAAGTATCAGGGTTGTTGGAGATAGAATGTTAAACTTGCCTGAAGCTACACATTATTAGAATGATGGGTATGGATGAATAAAAGGTTTGTCTAAATGTTCAATTTTAAAGTTATTGTGGGCAAAGAATGAATGAATAAATTATTAGGCCACTGTTTTTTAATTCTTTTTTTTTTGTGAAGTTGGTAGATTCTGTGTTAAACTGTCTATCAGAATATTTAAAAAGATGTCACAATGTGAAGGCACAGCGTTACCCTGGAAGCAAGGCTTCTCTCTCAGTAGAGGAGAGTGCTGCAAGTGTAATGTAAGACATTGAAACTCATGCAAGTCCTTTGTTTGTTTACCAAGCTGAAAAGTATCCGGAAGTTGGCAAACTCTTCTTTAAAACAAAGTGTAGTACAAATCTAGGTTTAAATGTAGTCATACTTGTTTGAGTTGTTTTTCATTGTTACATTTGCTCTGTTTTTTTGTTGTTGTTGGTTGTTTGTTTATTTCTTTATTTTAACTGTATTACTATATTAATTGGATTTACTAGTTTGCTGAGAGTAAAAAATAAGCAAGCAAGAAAAAGAATACCTAAAGATAAGCCTTCCATCCGTAAATGCTTGGAAAAGATGGGAAGAGGAGAGCTAGCTAGTTAGAAAGGAATTCTTTTCAGAGAGGGTATAGTGACCATTTGAAGGTATGAGGCTGAAACATGTAAAAGTGAAAAGAAATTGCAGTTTATGTTAGGAAGCTTGTCTTGTTGCTGTGCTCAGACACCTGGAGAGAGGGTAACTCTTTGAAATCATGTACTTACTTATCAATCATTGCTCAACAGAGAGGGCAATAGCCCCAAAGCCTAGTTGGTGCGTGTGATTGCTGGGCAGTTCCACTGTGGGAGAGGAAAGGCACAAAGCTCACGGTGCTGATAGGTAGTATGGGAGCCACAGGGAGGGTGCAGTTGCTCTCACACCAGAACATGCTCGTTTTCTCTTTGCTAATGTTTTTTCCAACCCACCAATACTTGTGTGTTTACCATGGATTTAGCTATGTCAGATAAATACCTTCAGTATTCTGTTTGGAGTAGTCCAAATAGCCTTATTTCTAATATGCCATCTCAGGATCTTTTTATGAAGGTGGGGAAACCGCTAACTGCACGATGTTGCAGGTTTGACTGTGGATAGCTGAAAAAGGCCCTACTAACTGAGGGCACAAGCCAACCTTTTTCAGCATGGCAACAGTCTGTTTTGGTCCAGGGAACAGTAGGTGATGTGCTATATACAATGTTATACTTAATTTCTGAGTAAGAATTTTGTGTTTCTGTTTAGCTTGGCATTGTCAAAGTGACTGGTTGACTCCAAGAGGTTACATTTCATATATTACAAAAAAAAAAACCAACCCAAACCTTAAATGTTACATTCTTCATCTGGGATTGTTGGGATGTCAGCCTGGAGACTGAAATGAAGATTATTTTTAAAAAAATGCCTTTAACCAGATTGCTTAAATTTCTTTGGATGCATTGCTGCTCTAATTTAAATTGGGTATAAAGGTGGTAACTCTGTGAGCTGAGATGAAATGAAGTTTAAGGAGTAAACCCTCTGAAAACATGTCAGAAGAGTGCAGGTTAAATGCTAGGTGGTCTTTTTGTTTTTCTTTCCCTAAAATGTGTAATTGAATAAGAAGGAAATAGTGACCAGTTCTAGATCTAGGTTGAAATATTGGCTGTTCAAATACAGTGGTCAACAAAGGGAAGAAGGGCACAAGAAAAGTACTTGTAAGTGAGCATTGAAGGATAACCACAAATTCAAGGAAGCATTTTCCCCTTTTTCTCTGTTGTGTTATTCTGACTTAAATTGCCATCTGTTTTTTAGTAAGACATGTTAGATATTTTGCATAATTTAAAATAAGAAGCATGGCTATCTGGAGTTTTGTTGATTTTTTTTTTTTAAATGTAAAATGCATGCTCATTAAGTTATTATATAGTAGGTATATAACTCAGGAATCATTTGTTGCTGGAAAGGAGAAAACAGGGGAAACTATTATTTTAGGAAGAAGAAAATATTTTCAGTTAATGGTTGACCTGAGTTATAACAAAGGTGCAAATCGTCATCTTTCATTTACTGAGTGACTTAAGTTCAGATCTGTGAAATCCAAATGTTTGATTTGATCTCACGAAGACTATATTTTAAAAGTAGAAACGTTAGTGTAAGAAAGATTCCAGAATTCATGTAGTGCAAGAGGACTTAACTCTAGAAAAGATGGTGTCTGTTATACTGAGTATCACATTGTCACTTGAGCGTCTGTTGTATGCCACTATAATGCTTTCATTTGCTAATATGTATTTAGTTTGCTTTATTCAGATGTTTTGAATTAATTTTTAACTATTAAAATAATTTCAAAGATTATTTTAATTATTTGGCATTAAGTCAAAGATCATTTTAACAGAGGAAACCTTTTATTGCTTTATTACAGCAGTGCTTGGAGATCCCTGTAGTGAACAGAGCTGCTTTTTCTCTTGTACTTTGCCACAAACAGTAAGACAGTCCTGAGTAGCATGCAGGCACAGTACACAAGGGCTGGAAGAAAAGGAATCAGTAGTGTTCTGTTGGTGGGTCTCGAATCAAAATAAAAAGCTTAATCTAGTATATCAAATGTTTTTTAGTTCACCTATTATATGTTGAAAAGCTGTAATAAAATAGGAGTAGGGGGATTAAAATGTCACCATAAACTGTTTACAAGAGGTGATTGGAAGAGATGTGTATTTACCAACAAGAGTGAGAAGTCTTTGGTCACTTTCTTCTCCTCTCCAGTAAACACATAGACAGATTTGATACTTTTTTACTTCTGAAAAATGATCTTCTAAAGAAAATACATTCTCTTAGAAATTGTTCATAATTATAAATATTTTTTCTTAAACAGTAAATAGAGAAGTTAATTACTGAGAAGGCTTGTTGTATGTTTCTTAAGAATTTTTAAGCTTGTTACTTGTTCTTCTTCATGAACTCATGCCTGGTGTAAGTCAGAGTTTGGAATACCATGAAACAGCAATAACAGAACATTTTACATATGTTATGTATTTCCATCAGACTATGCTCAGTGGTAGACTTACAGTTTTATTCCAGTCATCTTTCTTCTGTGACATCCTGTATATGCAAAAGAAGAAAAGTGTACTTAATTTCTTTTTACTGACTTTTGTGTGTGTGTAATAATAAATATAATAAATAATAAACATATTTTGTAGATTCTGAAGCAGTGGGGAGCACATCCAGTTGGGTGCTTAATCTAACCTCTGTAGTACAAGCCATAGGTTTTCTCTCATTTAGTTCTTGTTTGAATGAGAATCACTCTCAGGCAAACATCTTGTGATGGTTTAGAAGTTGCTAGTATGGGTAATGTACATATTGTTATGCTGATTTAATTTAATTTTATCATGGAAAGAAATTTGAACACCTAAAACAGTGTCATTTTTTTCTGTGGAAAAACATAATAAGCTGTTTCTGCTTGTGAATTTTGGCTGTGTAGAAAAGTATACTGGGAAGTTATTAATCACAATATTAAATAATATTAAGTGCTCTATACTGTTGCAGGATACTAATGAGTTCATGGCTAATTATAGTTAGTTATACAGTCTGGGTGTGTTTTTGTTTTGTTTATTTGGGTAATATTTTTTTTCCTCTCTCATTACTCTACTGAATAGCAATTGGTCAAAATAACAAGCTCGAGTGGTTCTTATTCTTCAGAAGACATTAGAGATGCCTTTTTGAAAAACTCTGAAATAAGAGGACTCTGTAGAAAGTCAATTCAGAAATAGAGTGATTAGCTGTAATTGGAAAATCTTTATCTTTGGTGATAGAAGAAAATATGTATTTCCAACATTTTATTTTTATCTTAAGAGACTAGCCTGGGATTTGTAGTATTTATTTTGCTATTCATGCTTTTAGATGTTTCTGAGGGGAAGCAAAGCATAATAAATTACCAAATGACAAGGCTTCTGTTTTCCATGTATTCGAATCTGTGTTTGTATTAAGTCTATTCAAATAAAAATGTGTTTCTGCAGTTACCAGCTTGGTATGTGGGCACTGTACACAGCTTAAAAAGCAATAGCTCAGTACTGTGAAATTTGAAATTTTTCTCATCTGCTTTTTAATTATCTATTAGTAGTTCTACTGTATGTCCCGAAGCCACGCTTGAAACGGGAAACAATTTTAGAAAAGCCTTGAAATATTGCAAAGCTGAAACTCTGAGGAATTCAAAGGGAGCAAGTTTGTGAGCTCAGGTTCTTACAATACTTGGGACAAATCTTGAGAAATCTTGAAGTGACATGATGTACGCAGATTTGTGCTCCACAGCTATCAGCCCCTTGACCTGTACCAGAAAGCGATGACTTCAGTATTGCAGATTGGTGTGAAGCAGACAAACAGAGCAATTCTGTGAGGCTTGAAAAATGTGAGTGGAACAGTAGCAAATCAAACCCAAAGAGGAGCTTCGGGGTAGGATAGATACTGGAGAGAGCTTATGAATCGTTGGGAAATCTTTTAACTATGTGATTATACTGAGACAGAATCTAGAGGAAAGCTGCTTTTATTGAATAAGTGTTGATGAAGCTGCTGTTCTTATCAATTGAGTTTCTTTAGCTTCAGTGAAAACCATGTAGAGCCTGTTAAGCAGGTTAATAGTTTGTATTGATGTGAGACTGAAGGCTCTTAGGCACATAAGTTGTGAAGGATGAGCATTTGCTGTGGAAAACACAGCTGTAGAAGTATCATCTTAATGTGACTCATAGGAAAACCAGTACCACCTCATTGATGAAGGGAATTGAAGGCTGCTCTGTGAACACACTATACACAACCCCCAGCAAAAGGAGAACCACAGCCCCAGGTAACTGCTTTCCTTGTCATACTCGAAGACTCTACAGGCATCCATGTATATCCAGAATTGTGCGGTGTCTGTTTTTTAATCCCCATGAGAAGGTGAAGTGGAACGTAGTAAGTGTCGAGATCTACTTCTGCATTCACTTACGATTTAAATATGTTTTATGAAATAACTTGAAAGTGTATAGCACTTCTTAAGTAGTTTCTTCCTCATTAATAATAAGCCTTCTGCTCAGACACCCCCATTTGCTTTTTGTCCTCCATTAAAAAGAGGCATGGTCATGTAACAGGTCAATGATTACCTATGTCCAGGCTCATGAGAGTGGCTGAACCTTCAACCTGAGAAGCTTGTCTCATCTCATTAAGTATGCCAAAAGGGGAAAAAAACAACAGAAGCAAAGGATGGTACTCTTCATAACTTTGTTTAAAAAGATAAATAAATAACATTCCAAGGAAAGTTGGCCATTATGTTAAATGGTGATTGTGGAATGGCAAGATAAATGGTTTATCCTTTAGGCTGTTTGGTGGTGTGGCAGAAACTGCTGTTTTCCCATGATTTTGATCTATCAAATTTTATTATTTATTTCATTTTTCAAAGTAGTAAACCATGAAAGAATAAGGGTGTGATACTTATAAGGAGACATTACTAAGCTTTAACATTGTATTGAAATATCAGTGCCATAAAATTAAATGTTGTTGAATCTGCAGTTTTATGATAGATGAAGAGAACAGAAAAGTGTCAGTAAGAATACATGATAGAAACAAGAAAAGATTAAAAGCTATATTTTAGAATATCTTCAGGCTAAATAAAAAGTAAACCTTGTAGGAAAAGTATATTTTATGTATGAGAGCTAATAAAAATGGGCATTCCTGTAGTTTCAGTTATCTTAGAATAAAAATAGTGCCAGGTTTATAAAAAATAATACATAATATTTACATATTATCTTCTCTGCATCCCTGGCTTATTATGGCTACTGATACGATTTGGAAGATATATTGTTTAAAATAGAGACTCTTCATTGTGGGAAAAAAATATGCAAAAAATTCTTTCTCTCCTTGTAACCTCAAACTATACAAAAACCTTTTTTAAGAAAGAAAGATGAGACCATAACCACAGAGTAATAAGAAAACAGAATATGTTTTTGCTTCTTTGTGCAAAACTGCGTAATGATTAAATTCACTGATAACATATGGATAAATATAAATATCAATTACATGATTAGAGTAAGTTCATTAGTATCAGCTGGTGTGCGATAGACTTGTCTAAAAGTATAGGTTATTCAGTCAAAGTTGTTAATGTTTTTTGTTTTTTATAAGGAAGGGAATATTCTGATCAGTTAGTAAGTCCAAAAAAACCCTGTTTAATCCTGTGTTCCTGCTGGTTTTGTTTAACCTTTGATAATCTTGAATCAGTCCACACTCCGCTTTCAGGTTTTTCAAGCACTTGAGGAAGACAGAGCCTTGTTTTCCGCTCAGCCATAAGTGGTTGCATTTATGCTTTAGTTGGATTAAAAAAGGATGCTAATGCTTTGTTCACTCAGAAAGCATTATTCGCTGTGTCAAGTTCTTTCTCTATCCTTTGTGCCTGGAAAAATGAGAATTGTGTTGCTTTTGTATATTGGTCCTTTCTTCTTTTTTAGTGTGAATACTTCATTTTACTTTTGGAGATCAGACATTGGCGGTTGTGCAACTGTCTCTGAGAAATCTGTTGACATTCTACAGCTTTTTCAAAGCAAACCTGATCTTTTTTCTGGACTTAATCCAAAGAAAGATGGTTATTATAGAATGAAACCACATGAAATATTTTTTTAAAATAAAAAGTGAGATCCAAGTGCTTTATGCCAGTGGGATATTGTGAAATCTATCAATTTGGCACCCAGAATGTGGTTTTTAAGTAATGGTTTGCATTTCTGTTTTGCCTTGGAGACAATCTGTCATTACTAGCTTGCCATCAGAATCAAGAGTGCAAAAGGTTTGTAATTCTTGGCCTTTTTATTCACTCCTGCTATCCCAGCTCTTTTTCTTCTTTTTGTCCATCCCTTTCTTGTTTTTCTCCTTTCTTGCAACTTTCCTTACAATGCTGAGAAACCAGGAGATGAGCAATATGAGGTGAAAGATAGTAATAAGGATAAAGAAATGATTAATGCAGAATTTTGGTTGTTCTATAGAAGAAAAGGTAAATGTGATGACAGCAGAAGAGAGACTTGTCTGGCACCTTACATGTGCCTATGCATGAAAGGTTAGGGGTGAGAGTTCTCGAAGGTCCATCTCTGCAACCCAGAGTGGTAGTGTACTTAAATTTCTGTTGCTCTGACTGAAGCAACACTTTTTTAATGTTCTTCTAGCACTAACAAAAATCAAGTTTGGAAGGATTAAAGCTGGATTCTTATCAATTTATCTTCAGAACCACCTGCTAATTAAAGGAACAAAAAGGAGGGAGCAAAAATCTGCCAGAGTACTTTGTGATAAACTTGACCAGATTATGATCGTGAAATTTAGAGCCTGATTTGCTGCTGTCTTAATTTGGAGATGTCAGAGTACAGGTTTCTTCAGTTTACCTTTTTGAGTGCTGAAAAGGTAAAACAGTACTAATAGTTTGTAGGTTTGGGGTTTGTTTCAAGAACACGGCAAGGAGTTGGCCTTTAGGTAACTGAAAATACTGGGTAATCAGTCCTAGGGTTTTATGTTGTTCAGTCAATGGTGACTCCTTATGAGAACTGTTGATAAAGTTATTTAATAACGGCTTCATAGCCATTTTGGGGAGAACACTCTTTGAAGGGAGGGATGCATATAGTACAAATCAAATAAAGATTTTTATGTGTCCATATAAAACATTTTAAATTCATTGTATATGATGAAAGGCAGTGTTCATGTTTTTGGTACATCTTGCACAACTGAAATGTTTATTACATGAAGTAATACAAGTTGAATTGAAAGTCTTCTGTGATTGGTCTAAAAACGGTTAAACTTTTTGCTGAGCAGAATTTAAAGATAAGTGGTTTTATTATCTCCATCAACTGTACAACCACCACAAATCAGAAGATCACTTCTTATTTCTGCTAAATCTTCTGCTCTCTTATTTCATAGGCATTTTTCATTTCAAACAGTCCTGCTATTTTGTCATATTGCTGCTCACTGGGAATAGGGGCCAACAACAAGTCATGTTCTCCAATTGTTTTGGAAGGGCTCACTGGAGCTGCTGTTTTCAGTGTGACTCTATCATACCTGGTAGACAGTCTGATGAATACAGCTTGTTTATAGCTGTTCCGTGGTTTGTTTGGGTTTTTTGGTCTACCGTGCTTCAGCCTGCACTTCTGCACCCAATTTTCTTCCTGTTTTCCTTTAATCAAGACAGAAGAGACCAGCATCTGCTGGGTGTGAAGCCTCTTCTGAGGCTGAGTATCAGAACTCCCAAAAGACCCCAATTAAAAGGGGCACAAAAGCTGCCTTTTTCACAGACACAATACAGTAGGATTTCCAATTATGAGTTGTAATTGCTTGGGGTTAAAGTAGCTTTAAAAACATATTTCTTTTTAGTAGTGATGGAATTTCATGAAATAAATAGTGTCTGACCTATAAAAGTATGAGGTAGTGCTTCTGGAACTAGACTATCTTAATTACTTGGTGTAGACTACCATGTGATGAAAATATATGTAGAGCAAATTGCAAAAGCCTCTGATTTAAGAACACTAGTAAACATATACTTTTGTTGTGCGTGGATGATGATAATACAAAAACAAAGGAGAGTTGCGTCGCTAAATTAACATACCAAGTCTTGTAAAAGGAAGTGTTGATCCATGAAAATACTCCTGAATAGTGTGTGACTATTGTATGTGTCCTTCATTCTTGTCTTCTGCCTGGAAGTGATTTAGAAAGATTGGTGTCTTCTGTTTTCAGAAGGGCTGATTTGTGGAAAGGTGGGTTTTTCTGGTGATGGACCCAGAGGAGGAAAAAAAGAAAACAAAAAAATCCCTCTGTTGCATTGTTTAGAATAAACAGTGCTTTTGGGGAGGGGCAGGGCATTAATTTTCTAGGGGGGTTTGTTTGGTTTTGGAAGAGTTGTTTGTTTTGTCGTTTTTTGTTGTTGTTGTTGTTTTTTTTTTTTTTTAATAGAACTCGATTACAGATACACTCTTTTGGACACGTGTTAAATATTTGTGTGCAATATGTTAGCTTTTGTTTAGGATTTGCTGTAAACTGATTTCAGATTGATACTTTGTAATGCCTTTGAGGAAAATGTAGTGCTCTTTATACAAAATTGTTTTAATAATGTATCTCTGGAAACAATGGTTCCAGGGGTTTTTTTGTTGTTTTTTTTTTTTTGAACAGGTAATGTCTGTACATGAATTGCAAGCTAGTCTCTAGTGGGGACACCGTGGGAGGATGAACACGGAAGAGCTGGAGCTACTGACTGATTCCAAGTACAGAAACTATGTAGCAGCTGTTGACAAAGCACTGAAGAACTTTGAATATTCCAGTGAATGGGCAGATTTAATATCGGCACTTGGAAAGCTAAACAAGGTATGCCTGGCAGGTGCTTGTCGTGCTTTAACCCCAGCTGGCAGCTAAGCACCATGCAGCCACTCGCTTACACAGCCACTCGCTTGCTCCCCCCTGCCCCGCAGTGGGATGGGGGAGAGAACCGGGGAAAAAGTAAAACTCGTGGGTTGAGATAAAGGATATGGGATAAAGGAGTTTGATAGGACTGAAAGGAAGAAAATTATAATGATAATAGTAAAAGTACAATAATAATAAAATTGGAATATGCAAAAAAGTGATGCGCAGTGCAATTGCTCATCACTCTCTGACCGATGCCCAGTTAGTTCCTGAGCAGCGATCTGCCTCCCCCGGCCAAGTCTCCCCCCAATTTATATACCAAGCGTGACGTCACATGGTATGGAATATTCCTTTGGCCACTTTGGGTCAGCTGTCCTGGCTGTGTCCCCTCCCAACTTCTTGTGCCCCTCCAGCCTTCTCGCTGGCTGGGCATGAGAAGCTGAAAAATCCTTGACTTGGTATAAACACTATTTAGCAACAACTGAAAACATCAGTGTGTTATCAACATTCTTCTCATACTAAATCCAAAACATAACACTATACCAGCTACCAGAAGGAAAATTAACTCTATCCCAGCCAAAACCAGGACAGTGCTCTTGAATAAGATTCAGGAACTGACAAAGGGTACTGCTGTAAAAATACGGAAGTGCAAAGTTCTAGCAGTCTAATATTCTTGCAAGTATTTTAGCAATCTGAGCCAAATGCTGGGTGTGTGCAAGGAGCAAACAAATGCCTTTCTAAGACTTACAGTTTAACCCTTTGTAATTGTAAGGAAAGGGAAAAGGTATTTACATTTCTAGTGGAAACAAATGCAATGTCTTTTTTATTACTAACATTTACTTCTAATGTCATTCAATGTTATTGAAATAGTGTGAAAAATAGTAGCAAGTATAAATATCAGCAATATTTTATGAAGCATGAGTTATAAAATGGGGTTCAAATCATTCATTGACCAGAGAATGTTACCATTCTGATTCATGTTAACAGTTAAGTTGAATGTGCAATATCATCATGATCTTTAATAGCAGTTTACAAATGAATACAGATCCTGATATCCCTAAAAATCTTGTTCTAATCAGTCTTATGTGTTTCTAGGGATCTCCAGTCAGGGTCATAAAGTACCCTTGACACAGACACACATTTTACCAATATGAAGCTTTGCAGAATTTCGCACAGAAAATTACTGGTCTGAAGCATTTACATTCTACCCTTTAAACCTTGCGGAAAATCAAGAATGACAGTACAGTACAGTTGGCAATGCCAGTGGCATAATTTCTTTGTATAAAGTCCCGTTTCTTTCATTTTTTTGATTGTAACAGTTTCTCCTAAATGTGAATATAAAGCGAAGGCTATGATGTTGGGAAAGAAAAATATTAAGATGTAAATGCAACTCTGTGTTCCAGTCCTGAAGTAATTATACATTTTCAGGCATTGGTAAAGTTTTGTATGTTGTCTCACTCTATGATGGTTTCTTAAAGTTATCCCAGAGTCACCACCCACAGTTTAATAGTCCTCTTTGAGCTGCTGGCAATTGATTTTTAACAAATGGAGGTAGTAATTTTTGTCCTCAAAAGGATAAGTAAAATGAGTAAGTAAGGAGGCCATTTCAAGTTTTAAATGCCTTGGCAGTTCCATCTATAGCAAACGTACAAGTGAAAGACATTGCAAAGAAAAAGCTTCACAGTACATCTTAAAACTATTATTTTTCTTCTGTTGTAATCTAGGTATGTGTTGTGACTTACTGACCATGTTCAGGAACTAATTTATAAAATGTGCATTTGATGTTTAACTTGTTTTGTGCTGTTTCTCTTAATGTGTTGATTTATCAGGTGCTACAGAACAACGCCAAGTACCAGGTAGTACCGAAAAAGCTGACTATAGGCAAGCGCTTAGCGCAATGTCTTCATCCAGCTTTGCCGGGAGGGGTTCATCGGAAGGCACTTGAAACATATGAGATCATTTTCAAAATCATTGGACCCAAGCGTTTGGCCAAAGATCTTTTCCTCTACAGGTACAATAGTTTAAACAACTCCATTCCAAATGCATAGTTGAGATCCTTTTGGTTTCCTGCTTTTTATATTAATAATATTGCTTTGTTGTATAGCAAGAATCAGTCAATTTCTCTCCCTCATGTTACTGGTGCTTGTGTAGTACTCTTCTCCTGAATATTGTATATCAGAAGATAAACAGATCACCTAAGCTTTTGTTAGGAACCAACTTTAGCGATAGAAAACCTGGAATTTATTATTTCTTCATTGAAATAAACCAAGTTTTGTGCATGTACGTTCAGTAATTGAAGTGTTAATGCTTATTTCCATTTATTCAATTTACATTCTTCTGTTGTAATTGAAGTGGTATGGAAAAGAATTTAAGTATAGTTTATTGCAAGAAACCTTCTCTTCCAAGCAATCAAATCAACAGAACAGAAAGATTGTCCATTTTGTTAGAACATGGGGCAAGTACAAAATTTTTCTTGCTGTCAGTCTCTAGGATAACCTTGAAAAGTAAGTGTAGTGAAAAGATACTGATTCCTAAACTTCCAATAGTTTTTTGGTTAGGTAGGACGGGCAAGACATTAAGCTATTTATTATATAATGCATAGAGGCATGTATGCATATGTATGTACGGACACTCACACATGGTTCTTAATCTTTAGCTATCCCTGGAGATTAAAATTTCACTAGTTTGAGAAATCCTAGAATGAAATAGAATTATGTTTAGGTAGCAAAGGTGTATATTAATGCTTGGGGATAAATTGCATGCCTTAATATCAGCTATTCTGTCTTGCATTGTCAGGATGTTTATATATAGTTACATTTGGTGAGGGGAGGAGAGGAGTGTCTCAGTTCTGTGTTTCCACATGTTTTTAAAGATTCTGTCAACTCATAGCTTGCTCTTCTTGCTTGTGCAGTGATTCAGTAGCTGCAATATCTTGTTAACAGTAAGTTCTAAGATAGTGGAAAATGCTACCTTGTGTAATGTAACTAAAGCCATTGTTACTGATGCTTGGGGGAAGACTGATACTCACATTGAGGCATTATCAAAGATTCCAGTATTTTTCATGAAAGCAGAATGACAGTGTCTGAACATGAAATCTTGAAGGATGAGTAGTAGCCTTACAAAAAAAGACTGTGGGGTAGTGTGGTGGTTATTGAACAAAAAGACATTTTCTGCAGAAAAAAGAAACCAATTGGCACTTCTGGACAGATAAAAGCAAAAATAATTTTTACATTTTTGTACTTTGGAAAGATTTTTTTCCCCCCCCTGTAACATGGATAACATTGTATCCACAAAGATTTTTTATTTCAATTAGTAGATTTTTATGTGTATATTTTAAGACCCTTGTCTCGAACTTACCTTTTTTAATTGTTCTTTCATTTTTTTTCTTCATGTGTCAGGGGTCTTCTGACCTGAATCCTCAGTGATTTTGCAAATTGCAATTGTGTTCACATGCCTTTGATTATTGGTACTGATTGTAATAACTTATGATATTTAGTAGCAATAGCAAAAGTGTTTTTAGTATATAGGTAACTTCTTAGCTGATCACATTTGTAACTTTCATGAACTTACATTCATAGTCAACTCAAAACATACTTCCAATGTTTTCAATCCTTTAAATGCTACATCATGAACAGTGGGTTCACTGCTAGTTTGAGAATCTGTTTTCAGACTGAATTTCTAATGTAAATATATACTTTGTTGCTACTTCACAGTATAAATATCTCAAAATTTATCTTTATGTTACTTGGTGAAGTAAAACACCATTATTTTTCTTTTCTTACAGGAAAGTATTTCTATAAATTTCCTCAAATGTTCTCATCTCTTTTTGTTTTTTCTTAAGTGCAAAGACAATGTATTTTTAAATACTTTATGATGTTCCATTGTGATGTAGTTCAACATGGGCAAAATGAATGTTTTGTCTTGCAGAGATGCTTCTGGTTTATCATATTTGTTTTATTGGTGAAAGACACAGTCATCTCAGGGCTTTCAGTGCTTGCTATCACAATACTAATAAAGCTCATAATGTTAATCTTGACATACCAACCTGTCAATCTGGAAGGCAGTTATATTGTGTGGTGGTCTATGCCTGTGCAAAATTGTAAGATAAAGATCTGATGCTTATAACTGCACCAGACATGTCTGTAACAGTCTTGAGATATAAATTAAATTGTCTCATGTGAGAAGCTTCCTAAAAAAAGATAAATTTTATTTTTCACAGTTCTGGACTATTTCCACTCCTTGCTAATGCTGCTATGTCTGTCAAGCCAACATTATTGAGTCTGTATGAGATTTATTACCTCCCTTTGGGGAAAACATTGAAGCCAGGACTGCAAGGACTGTTAACTGGGATTTTGCCTGGGTTGGAGGAGGGATCAGAGTATTATGAAAGGTAAGAATAGATATGTTAATAAGGTGATATGCTTGATTTGTTTGGGTTTTTTTGCTGCAACTTTTCATTAAATACTTGTATGTGGATTTTTTTTTTTAAGATAGGTGGTACTTAATTTCATCCAGTCATATTAATTGTAATGGAATAGTATGGTAGAAGATTCTTAATGTTAATTACGATAACTTAACTGTTAGTTGTTCCTGTTATCGAAAGAGAATTGACATTAGGTAGTCTTAGTGTTGTATGTCAGTCTCTTCTCCCAAGTAACGGGCGATAGGACAAGAGGAAACAGCCTCAAGTTGCACCAGGGGAGGTTTAGATTGGATATTAGGAAAAATTTATTCACCGAAAGGGCTGTCAAGCATTGGAACAGGCTGCCTGGGGAAGTGGTGGAGTCACCATCCCTTGAGGTATTTAAAAGACGTGTAGATGTGGTGCTTAGGGACATGGTTTAGTGGTGGACTTGGTAGTGTTAGGTTAACGGTTGGACTCGATCTTAAGGGTTTTTTCCAACCTAAACGATTCTATGATTCTTGTTACGGATTGAGATACATGTTAGGAGCATGCTGCTTGCTTCTTTTCCGTGGGACTTCTCTAAGGTAGTACTGCCATATTATTCCTGGCCTAAAATACATACCTTAACTGAATTTAAGATAACAAACAAAGCTTCAATCATTCAGATTTACTCATGATATCTAAATTATTAAACCACTTAGGTGGATTATTGCTGTCTCTTACATATCTTTATAGGTTATTACTCTTATGTCTAGCAGAGTGGCCTGGGAGGTAAAAGCTCTTCTTATCCAGCAAGCCAAAGCCCTCTTTGAGTTACCTTGACTGGGGTGCTGGGGTAAAATCTTAACATATTAAAGGATGAAGTTATACTCCAAGAGTTTGAGTTCTTGGAATTGTTCACACACATATTCTAGCTTCTGAAGTTGGAAATATCGAGAATTTTCACGACTTTTATGTGAAGAGCAATTTAACATCTTTTTCTATGTCTGCGTAGGTAGACAGACACAGTGTAGTTGGCATCACTACAACAGGGAAAAAGGGCTACTCAGCTTGCCTCCTGGGGCCTGCCATAGGGTGTAGAGGTGCTGCCACGTGAGTGGGCAGAAATGAGGATGGGGAAGGGATTGCTTTTGCTCAAAGAATTGTGGTATTTTTATGCCCTGTTATTGCCAGAAGTGCTCAGTGCAAGGAATGAGAGGGCAGAAGCCATTTGCTTCATTCTTTTCTTCAGTAGCTATGCTTTCCTGCTGTCTCTCTGAAACCTCTGTCTGTAGCAACACTTGGCTTTAAGTAGCAGATGAGGATGTTATTTGGCTCTTTGAACATAAGGAGTGCATAAAGAGAAGCTGTGGGCAGGCAGAAGCATTTTGCAAGCCAGGCTGGCCCACAGGCTTGCTAGTTGGATGACTCTGTTCAGGCTGCATTATAAGATTCAGTGTATAATTTGGGCTTCTCTTGGCTCTCAAAAGAAAGTTTTGACCTTCCTGTAACAACTTATTTTTATATTTATTAAAATTGGGGGCAGGGGCAAGGGCTGTGATATGTGCCCTAATTCAGCTGACTTGATTCTACTGCAGAACGAACACGCTGCTGGAGAAGGTTGCCTTGGCTGTGGATCAGTCGGCGTTCTACAGTGCTCTCTGGGGTAGCCTCCTCACAAGCCCTGCAGTTCGCTTACCTGGGATCACCTATGTCCTCTCCCATTTGAACAGGAAGCTTTCAATGGAGGATCAACTCTACATAATTGGCAGTGACATTGAATTAATGGTAATGTTTTCTTGGAACAATGAAGACCTTGGTGTTATTTATATAACAATATACTTCGGGGGGTTAGATGTCTTCTCTGTCTTTCTACATAGCCTTTGAAGAGATAAAAATGCACACTTATTTATTATAGCTCCAGTTAAGCTGATGTTTTTGTGCATGATAAAAGTGTTGCAAAGCTGAGTTAATGTTTCAGAACTGCTTATGTTTTGTATAAAACTTTCCATTTGTGACACACTTCAGTTAAAAGTGGTTGAATTTTCTTGTTGTATTTTTTGAAAAATAATATAGAGTATTATTTTGTCTTTTAAACTTAAGATATTCATTGGTAGTATAAAAAAGCAAAGGCTTAATTTTGTATAGTTCAGGGAATCTGTTGGTTATGTTTCCTCAGTGGTGAAACTTTATTTTCCTGTTTTATCTTGTTTCATTATTCAAAATTTTAAAATAACTTGATTGCATACATATCACTATTTATAAAAAACTGATCTTATTCTGTGAGTGTTCTCTTAAAATAATCCAGTAAATAACTATTTTGGGGGTCTGCCATTACTTCAGGTGGAAGCAGTAAGCACATCAGTGCAAGATACCAGTGTTTTAGTTCAGAGGAGCACGTTGGACCTTATCCTTTTTTGTTTTCCTTTCCACATGAGCCAGGTAAGTTATTAACACAAGAGAAATGAATTGGCAAGCTTCTAAATGTACTCCACTTCATAAATAAGTAGCAGTATTTAGTCAGTCTTTGTTAATGATTTTCTTCAAGCTTGAACAAGAGTCATATGTAAGAGTTTCTCTGATAGGTTTGGCTATTCTCATGTTGTGATCTCTGTTCTTCTGCTTTTTAACTTGATGTGTTAACTTTGAAGTTAACTTGTAACTTCTGTATGTGCAAACCCAATATGAATTATGATGTTTAGTCCATGCAGAAGCTTTTAATTTGCTCTAATTTGATGAGAAAACAAATTATCTAGTCTTGTGCAAGTTTCCAATTCTCAGTGTTCAAAAGCAACAAAAGTTAATCCTCTTAGCATAACTTATTCAGAACACTAGAGAATTGAAAATGATCCTTGGTACTGGGTGAGTAGTTAGCCCTAGCAGCAGTGGGAGATAGACCTTACAACTTCGAGGTAATTTTTTTGGACTGCATTTATTGTTAGTTACTTTTTATTTTTAAATGATCCATGATTTATTTTACTCCTGGAGGAAAACATACACAAGGTTGATTCTCACTTGTTAGAAACTGTGAAAAAACTGCACATTCCTGTAAAAAGAACTGTGTTCTTGCTTGTGGAAATGATTTGTTCACATTTATCAGTTACTGTAGGAATATTTGGAGTGTCTCTGTTCAGGTGCTAGAATGGTGAAATAATAAATACAACATTTTTTTAATATTAAGACTGACGCAAACATTGAAAGTAGTAAGAGATTGAAAGGTATTTAAAATTCTTCAGTGATTTTTTTTTTCTTTTTTTCAGTGGATTTTAGTTGAATTTGTTTCCAAGGCTTTTGCCTTGGAAGGCATAAACAAAATGAAATGTCTTGTAAAAGGAATGAGCTGTTAATGGAGTCAAGTATTTTTGCTGTTCATAAAGGGTGCATACTATTACAAAGTGCCTGTTCCAAATAATAATCATATTTTGGTTTCCTAAGAGCAAGATTATGTTGTCTTGTACTATTCTGAATCTAGAAATGTCAGAACATGAAATTAACTATGTTTTAGTGCATGTTAGGCTGCTAGCATAGAAAAAGTATTACTTTTCATAGTTAAATTTAATCGTATTTCTAACTTCTTCAGGCAACACGTCCAGACATGATCAGAATTTTGTCAGCAGCCCTTCATGTAGTACTGCGCAGGGATATGTCACTCAACCGAAGGCTTTATGCATGGCTCCTAGGTAGGTTTGTATTTCATTTCATTGTTCACTAAAAGTGGAGGAAGGATCATATGTTCATTAGCAGTATTTTGCCATATTGTGGAGAAAGATTCTTGGAAAAATGAAGTACTTAATTTGTATCATAAGGAAGAAAGGCACTCTGTCTTTCTGTGGCCATAAAAGATGGAAGAATGTCATGCTGGAACTCTTTCCTGTTCATATAAATTATTGGTACATTTTCCTATAGCAGCAGTTATGGGCCACATTCTGGAGTAGAGACTGGTGCGCTAGGCCTGCGTAGATAGTGAAAGGCAACTTTTGTCTCCCTAAAAACATAAAATAGAAAAACCAGAGAACAGGCATTATAGAGTGTAAATGGCAGTTGGAACACAACAGCAATACAAGGGATGAAAATAAAAGAATGTTGAAAAATGTTGATATTACATTGATGGAGGCTTGAGTATGCAAACTTTAATCTTCATTAGATATTTGCGTGGTTGAATTAGCAACTCAGCAGTCACTTAGGTTCTCCATACAACTAGAATATTATTTCAATGCCTTTCTGGGGGAAAAATCAATCAATGACAGGATGCACACTTTTATTTCTACTAAGTGGCAGAATATGAATACAATACATGTTTAATTTTTTACACAAAACCAGTGTGTAATCAGAAGAGGGTAGCAGAGAATAATAGCTATTTAGAAGACTGACTATTTAGGGAATATTTAGAAAACTAGAAATAAGAAAATTTTAGAAAACATTTACTCCTACTCAGCCTTGTTATTTTAAGGAGATGAAGCCTGTGGTCACATGAAACTGGCCTGTTAGTCTTTAAAACTGCTTTCAGCCCACTTTGAGAGAAGTCAGGATCTCTGACGTGGGAGTTCCTAAGAGTGTCACAGAAACTGGAGACTGAATGGAGAGACATAAAGTGGTTTCTCTACTTGAGGGGAAGACTGTTTTACAGTCTGCTGTTAACTTTTTTGTTTGACTTCCCAGCTCACCAGCAAGCACATATGTGCTGCTCAGGCTACCCAGAACCCTTCCCAGCAGCTCTTGCATCTTTTCCAGCTGACAGTTAAGACACCAGAGGCAGGTAGCTTGTGGGTGATTGGGGAGCAAGGAAGTAAGTTGTTAAGGTATGTGAGAGAGAATTGAAATTATAAAGGGAGGGATGAAGTTAGCAGCAGTCTTTTGCATGAGGGGATTGGGTTTGTTGCTGTAGAAGTTGCAGGGATTTAGAAGATAAATATGAAAAAATCCCGGTTTCTTTAGTTAATCATTTCTCAAGACACTGACTTGCAAATTACTCATCTTTAAAGAAAGACAGTGAAATGCACGGTCATGCTCCGTACCTACATTTTCCAATTTAGGGAAAAAATAATTTCCAGATTAAAAACTGCACTAATGTTTCATCTAGATTTGGTGGATTATATGTGTTTTTTGCTGTCATTGAAAAAGATATTTTATGTATTTAAAATACCATGCTGCTTTTTTAGTTGTGGAACCTTCTTCTACAGCTATTTCATGAGCATAGTCTCCACTGAAAGATAATATAACTTCAGAAGACAGTTTTACAGTGACTGTTCCTGGTCCTGTTTAGTGAACAGCTAGTGCCTCCATTCACTATATATTTGGATAGACCTTCTGCCAATATAGCTTTTTTTGCTTGTTTTACTTTTGACACTGTGCTGCTTTTATATTACCATGATATTCTACTCCTAATATAAAACATTGGGAGAGGGGAGTCAGTTATGCTGGAGGACTCTTTGAAGTCTGATGTTCTATATGACGTTATTTAATTCTGATGTCGGGTATTCCTTCCTGTTGTTTTATAGCTGGGAGTGGTCTGTTAACATTCCCTAGGCATAAAAATCGTGTTACATATCTTTAAATCCAGGTTAGTTTAACCATTGTTAACAATTATTGGTTTAAGTTGCTGCTAAAGGGCATGTATCTTCTCAGGCTTTCATTCTATTTTTGTCAATTCAGAACAAAAACTGTGGAAAAGTCTTCTATGGAACAGAGTGATATCCTGACCGACTTCTTGATTTTTTATTTTTATTTTTTTCCTTAGGCCTATTTTTTGTAGAATAAAATATTTACTTGGTAAAAGAAAAGATACAAACTTACAAAACAAAGATCTGTCCCCTTCATGTAATTTTGAATTTAAATTATTGATTTTGTGTAATGTGACTGATAGTCTCTCTAAGTGCCTTGGTCATGTCAGCGTGTTTTGGTGATCATCTCTTTATATTTAAAATACTGAATTTTGTGTTCTCATAATAATATTAATATTGAAATGTTTTTGTGGGACAGGTTTCTTTGAAGATACTGTAGGACTATGTGGTTCGTGCAGTGTTTGTGAACATTTGTTTCTTTTGTACAAGAAGTAATTTGGTTTATAAATGTTGCATAAAACTAAAGTTTGTAAGTTGTGTGCAAACTGCTTGCATGGAAGTATCATTTAGTTTCCTGTATTAAACTCTATGAAATCATCTTTCTCTTGCCAACATTACTTGGACTTCATCTTGGTAAGTTATCAGTGCCAGTGTGTTGATTTCTAGTTTAAAGAAATTGGCAAAATTATTCTGTTAAGACAAGTATTCATTTGCCTTGTCTTTTGTTTGCTTGAAGGTTTTGATAACAATGGTGCCCTTATAGGACCCAGAAGTACAAGGCACAGCAATCCTGAGGAGCATGCCACTTACTATTTCAACACCTTCTCTAAGGAAATGTTAGTCCAGGTAGCTATACGATGTTTTATTGTCGCATATATCTTCGTAAATGGGTGCTGATCAAAGTTACTGTATCTTTTATCTTTTGACTTGCCATTTCAATGTGGCCATGTAACTTCTGTCTTTTTATGGTGTTGTGTCCTACTCTTCTAAAACTTCCTCAGTGGAAAAATGAAGACATGGGACAATGTGTTTGTTTAGGATAACAATATGATCAGGACAAATACTAGATTTGTCCCTCTTCCACTATGAATGTAGCACACATGGAAGATACTTGATTATGAGCCCAGTGCACTGGAGCCTGTTCTTTCGTAAAATGGAGTTGGAGAATTCTCTTCTACTTCTGTAGATAAGGAAACTTTTCTGTGTCTTGGGAATTGGAAAAATTTGATCAGATAGTATTTAGAAGGTCTGAGTAAGAAGAGTCTTCGTCCTCTCTAAGCAAGGGGGACATCTTTTCTGCTGTCCACTGGCAGTCGGGAATAGACGAGCAAATTGGCAGTCATACTATTTGAACCCTTAAAGCCTTGTTAAGTGAGCTGAGATCATCTGACCTCAGGAACTGTGCTCTCACAGTAATTAAAGTATACACATGTCTTTCAAGATGCTGTGAGTCTGATCTTGAAATCAGGAAGATATTTTATCATTAAGGCAAATTGATAAGGTCAGGATTTTTCTGTTATTCAGTCAGAATTGCGGTGCTATATATGGGAATGGGCATTACAATATTAGTAGCTGAGATAAGAATATTTAGCTTTTCACAACTTAAAGCTGATATCTAGCATAGAGCTAGCACTTTCAGTTTTACCTGCATGAGATCTGCTGTTCTGCTGATGAGGAAGAGACCCCAGAATTCCAGTGCAGCAAGCACCTCGTTGGCATTCTCTCACCCTTCTCTTGTCACCCTTCTGCCTCTCATGGCAGATGATTTGGAAATTATTCAAGTGTAGAGGAGAGACCTGAATGAGATACAGTTTGACATGTACCTTTTATACAAAATGTGGTGAGCTTTTAGCAACATTTAGGCATTTGTTAATAGATTGTGGTATTCCTTTTAAACTTGTCTATCTTTGTAGCTTAATCAGTCCTTAAAGCTTTTCTGTCTGAAAAGATTTAACAACAGTGTAGGGTTGATATAGTCCATTTTAATTTTTTTTATTTTTTTATTTTTTTGGTAGCAGGCACTACTGCTACAGCAGAATAGAGAGTGGCTGTTTTTTATAACAGAGATAATTCACTTGTTTTTTGCTTTAAAATTTTTTTACGGATGTTAAAATCAGTGGTTTGCTCTACATAACACAAATTGCATATGCCTTCTAAAACCATTTGCTGTCTTTTGAAAGACTTCAAAAGCATTTCTCCTTTCTGCCTTCTTCCCTAGCAGTCTCTTTGTTCTTTTATCCAGTCCACCCCCATCTTATTCATTGATACAATGTACTGAAAATTCTGACTTTCTAAAGGCATATTCAAGTACAGAAGACTTTTCTTTCAGGATACTGGCTGATAATACTTGGTTTATAGCAGATAGTGAGGTCAAACCTGTTTTCCTGCCTCTCTTCTTTCCCATCTCTCTTCTTTCTCTTCTTTGTCCTCCTTTTTAAGAAGCTCTAAAAGAAACTAGTTCTGACTCAGACAGCGAAGCCAGCCACAGAGAAAAGTAAGCAAAATCTGTGGCACTTTCATTGGACTTTTTTTAATTCTGCAGCTCATTCCCTAAACTGCTTCAGTGTAGAAACTCAGTCTTCCCATTTGTTTTGAAGTTGTCATTGCTTTCTACTCAACTTAGTCAAGAAAGTTTTCTGTCACATTGGTGGGTATTTCCTAGATGGACCGATTATTACTTAAGCCCTTAATATCTACATGCTTTACCTTCTCAAACAATTTCTTCATCACTTTTCATCTCTTCTCTTTTAATCTTCTGAAATTTTGAGTTGGTATCTGTTTATAATATTTTGTTTTGACTTTAAGTATATAAAACTTACCAAGTTCTGTTCCACAGAAATATTCTCATAGGCAAAATTGAGAGAATACTTAAGCATGGAGAGAATGAGCTGCAGTAAAATGAAATAGTGGTCTCCACTACTGAGAATTTTCCCTTTATATACAGCTTTTTTATTGCATCTTTCTTTAAAAAACTGTTTTCTGGTTTTGTTGTTGTTATATGCTTTTGGTCTTTGTAGGCAATGATTGGAATATTACAAGTTAATGGGCATGGAGAAGAAAGCACATTAATGCAAGACTTAAAGCCTTTTCGAATTCTTATCAGTTTGCTGGATAAGCCTGAACTAGGTAATTTTCATATTACTTAATATTATTTCTAGTCTTTAAATTGCTTTACATGGTTTTCCTTTGAGAATTTTTCTCTCTTGATAGTCAAATTGAAAAAACTGTTTTCTTAGTACTGGCAGGTTAGCTAGATTTCTTAGATCTTCCAAACTAATAATTTAATGTATTAATTATATTTACCTTTTACCAAGTGCAATTTCTTCTACTTCCAACATAGGAAATAGTAAATTAAAATCATAAAGAGAACTGACTCCATGTTGGAAGAAATGCAGATTGGATCTTTTCCATTTCTTTAATCAAATAGTAATTTTCACTATTTTAAATCTCAGCTGTTGCTTTTGGGAATAATCTGCTCTTTTTTCTAATATACACAGAGATAAGAGATATTAACAAGAAGACATTATTTTTCTTTTTTTTTTTCTTGGAAGAATTTATCCAGAGGAAGCCAGTATTTTTTTGGCTTTGTGGGTGACTTGTTTGGTGGGTTTTTTGGTGTTGTTTTTTTTTTCCTTAATTTTCCTTTTGCCTATTTTAAGTGTTCAAATGCACTTTTTAGCAGTTATCTGCAGAGGAGTATGGGACAAAAGTAGGTGAGGCAAAAGTATTTACAACAGTTAAGTGTTGAATATCTTGCCTTTTTCTTTGGAATAACGGTTTTGGAGGTGACTAAAAAGATCAAAATAATTTTTGAAGTCTATCCTAAGATTTGGGGATGGGATAATAAAAACGTAAAAATACAACAATTAAAGAGTACAACCTGAATGGAAGTGGTTAAGACAGACTGCAAAGAACAAAGTATCTGACAATAATTTGTCATCTTCCTGGTAATTTGTGATTTCTGGAGGTCAGTTTAAATTTTCAGAGCCAATGTGTATGTTAAGATTTCATGAAGTAAGCAGAGGTATGAGGATTCTTTCAGGAAACTGAGGTGGAAGAAGCTAATAGGATCTCTACTTAACTCAGTGAGCACACTTTCACTGAAGGCAGCTCAGTGAGGTTAGGAGAAAGCATGAAAAAGCAAAGGATATTTCAAGCAAAATCACTTTGTGAACTCCTTTCAAAATAAGTTTGGGTTTTTTTCTTCAAACTTGAGATTTAGGTCAAATCTGAAGGAGGTGCTATTTCAAAAAGTATCCTGCAGATTATATCTGGAATTAAAGAAAACATGCCTCAAATTAAAGGCAAAGGAAGGAAGATGCTCAAAATATTTAACCTCATATTTGCATTTAAATATTTGAGTATATTTTCCATATGATAACAGCATGACCTAGCTTATGGGTGGGTATTTGAAACTGGTTGAAAGCTACCTTTGATCAGGAATCCATGTAGTCCCATTTACATGTTACTGAGCTGACCTAATAATCCCTCAAAGAGACACGGTGTGTTGACATGAACAGGGGCTATACTGATGTGACTGCATAGCTTTTGAACTAGGTGTGTTTGTATCCAGCAGTCATTGTACACAAATTGTATGGGAAAAGAACTCTGCTTGTGCTTTGTATACTCCTGGGAATAGCAATTGCCTGTGTATTTCTGGAATGCAAAAAATCCTTCTGAAATTGAGGTGGTTTGTGAAATTGAACAGAAGCAATTTTATGGTTTCAGTGACCAAAGCTAGCTAACGATTTGGGTAGTTTTTAGATGTGGACTGTTAGTGGTACTATAATGCATAAGACTGTGATTGCTGGTATTTCTCCCTAGGCCCTGCGATCCTAGAGGATGTATTGATTGAAGTGTTTCGAACATTATATACACAGTGCAAAGCAGAACTGGAGCTTCAGGCAGAACCTTCTTTCAACAAAGACCACACACAGCTAAGCAGGTGAATAATGAGTATACTGTATTTTGTATTAAATAATATATCTTTCTGTTGTTGAAACCATGACTGTGAAGCCTGTGGGACTGTGACCTGGTTTCTTCATGATACAGGATCCATTGATATTAATTACAATTTCGGTGTTCAATGCAAAGGTCTGAAGGGCTATGGCTTTTTTTTTTTTTTTAAATATTAAGCATATGTTTTATTCTTTATCCATGACAAAAATGCTTGCTTGATACAGCTGGAAGTCAGTATGTCAATGGTATAGATTAGTTGTGGCATTCTTTACATCTGTGTTCTTGGGGGGAAAAAAAAAAAAAAAGTGGGCTGATGAGCTGTCTTCTAGAGTAAAAATGAAGAGTGCTACAAGACAGCCAGAGACAGGGATAAAAAGAGCTTCAAGATTTGAGTTGAATATCTTAAAACATGGGGAGAAGAGGGAAGTTCAAAGCTGGGGGGAGAAACAGCTGTAGGAATGATCATGGGAAAATGGATCTTTAAAAATATGGTTAGAAGACAAATACTGAAGAAAAGATAGAGAAGAAACCTAGCAACTGTGAAAAGACGTTGATATGAGGAGCCTGCCAATATACTGAGCCCTAGAGCAACAACCACTGTAGGGATGAGGGGAGGAAAATTTCTTAGTGTAAACTGGCAGTGGGTAAACTCACTGTGATGTGTAGTTACCTAACTCAGAAATGAAATGTAAAAATATAGAATGTTCTTTTTATTTTCTTTCAGCAAACTGAGAGAAAACAAGAAAACAGCAGAATTGATTAAAACTGCCAATCTTCTCTTTAATTCTTTTGAGCCTTATTATATGTGGGATTACATTGCTCGTTGGTTTGAAGAATGTTGTAGGTAGGTTATAATACTTAATCTCCGTGTGTGTAAAGTTGAAGTTGACTTTTGTTTCATCACCTTTTTTTCTTCAAAGAAGTTACTCTAATGTGATCATTTAGTCTGTAAGTCTTTTTCTTCCTCATCCCTTTAACTTTAATATTTTGGCCAATTTCAATCAGATGTGATTCGTGGTCTCAGCAGCTTGAGTTCTCACGAACTCAGTGTCTGGGTAAAATCAAAAGACAGAATTAGCACCTCCGCTGAAGGGAAAACTCCAGAGTGATCTCAAAGCTAGTTTATTTTGTTCTGTCTGTCCAGTACAGGATTACTCATTGGGTGTCTAGCAAACCCATCAGCTTTACCAAAAGTGGCTAGTGGAATATGTTATCTTTTGCACCGGTCTTTTAGGGAAGAAAAAGTGTGGGAGTCCTGTATGTAGCAAGGAGGGCTACGGGAGGGAACATAGTAAATAAGCAAGAACTGAAAATATTAATGGGAGGTAGGGGGACCAAAGGACCACCGGAGAGCAGGTGTTACTGCTGTTGCAAGGGATAGATGATGTAGGGATTTCAAATGAAATTTGTAGAAAATTTTTTTTCATTGCTTATGGAATAGCTTAATGATGTATTAAGGTATTTGGACACTAACTTGTCTATGAGCCCACAGTGTGCTGTCTTAAGTACTGAAAATGTGACACTGCCCTCACCACCTCCCCCAGCAAAATAAATGAATTGAAGAAACAAAATTTTATTCCTTTGTTCATATCCTTTGCTTGTAATATAGTCAGATTGCAACATGATTTCACAGGGGATTTGTGTTCTTACTTCACTCAGCACTAAAACTCATCAGATTATGAATTCTTGTCAATAGTAAAACAATGCAGTCAGCTGGAGTTGAAGCAGATGTTTAGAAGAGCTTGTTTTGTTTTCTTCTTGCACAGCTTTAAAGCTTCATGGGCCTTTTACTTCATTTTTGGTTGTCTTTATCTCAGGTGTTTAATGCCTTGGGTTTAGATCTCTTCAAAATTACTGTGCTTCCAGTAACGCTATCCCTTAATTCTATTATTGGTGCCCATGCTCATACTAGTAAATATTGCTGTATATGGTGGAGTCACAAATGCAATTTTTTGTAGCCTGCATTTCCTTATTTTATGAAGACTGGTTTACAGTGAAAGGCTGCTTGCTGCTTTTTCTGAAAGCATGCAATGGGGCCAAATGAGCTACTTAACAATAAAATGAGATTGATTATTTGTTTGTGGGGATTATCCCTGATGTGTACAGCTTTGCATTAAGTTACAGAAATGTTGTTAATGTGAGGGGGAGGGAAGAATATTGTAAAACCCTATTTGAATTTTGCAGGAGGACATTACATGCCAGACTTCAAACTGGGCCTGGAGGTGGTAGTGAGCAATCTGAGTTACCCCTGACAAATTTCTGCTTGTTAGTGGATTTTTTATTGGATATAGTTTCTTTGGTAAGAATTGCTTTTATTTATTGCTAATACTGGGATTCTGTATATTTACAGTCTACAGAAATACTATATCTGCTTTATTAATTGTTTTTCCTGAAAATATATTGCCATAAATTGGTGGACACCTTTAGGACACATTTTGGTTTTGTTGTATGATTCTTGATAAACTGGTTGGATATAACCAAAGTGGGTTTTATGGTGCTTATACCTGAAAATTTTTGTCTGTCCTCGACTTCTTTTCTCTAAAACTACACTGTATTTGTTACAAGTATAGTCTTTTGTAGTTTGATATGCTAGTTTAGGTATGCAGCTTTCTTTTAAGGCTCCTTTAAATGTCATGGTAAGATGTATCTTCTTTTTCTGTTGGCATTGCTTAATGTAGCAAAGACTGTTGGAACTGTTTTCTATACCTGTCTTTCCTCAATTCTTTGCTTTCTCATTTCAAAGCCTACTAGAAGTATGAGAGTGCTGTGTCAGGTATGGCAATCAGCCTGTTTTCCCTTTAGTTCTTAATAACTTGTTTATCTTTCATTCTTAAGATTTTATATTAAGGTTATTAAAATAATAGTAGTAGCATTCTTTAGCCTTATTATGTTTTGTAATGTGTTTGCTGTGTAATGAACAAGATGTAAAATTCTGAAAAAGAGCTAAATATATTTCTATTTGTTGCTTACCCAACTGTAAAGTTAATTTTGTGAATATTTTGTAAGTAAAGCATGTATTTCTTGTTCTTGGATATTAAGATATTAATTTTCCTTTTTCCATGTTCCACATGTTTAGAACACAGTTAAGCAAATGATAGGTAGCACTGTTACAGAAAATAACTTTCAGGGTGGAATCTGGTGTTACAACTAATGAGTTTTGCTATTACTTTGTTAGGAGACTTATATCGAAATACAGACAGAGCACTTGCCTCAGCTGTTGCTCAGGATGATTTCTGCGTTGACGAGCCATCTTCATACATTGCACTTGTCTGAGCTTACTGATTCTCTCAGACTCTGCTCGAAGATCCTTAGTAAGGTTCAACCTCCACTGCTATCTGCTGGTACAGATGGTATCCTGCAGCTTCCTAGTGGACACAGCAGCTCCATCAAAGAATGGGAAAATAAAAAGGTAACTAATTATGTTTTGCAGCATCTTGGAAAAATTATTTTTCTGTGGAAAGGAAAAGTGGGCTTTCTACTTTTGTGCAGAACCACCTACAAGTCTTTGATTAGATTTAGTTTAATATACAATAATACATGTGAAACTTGGATCATCAAAAGAAATTACAGTTGTGCACTTCATTGTGGTAAAAGGTCTTGATTCTTAAGGATTTTTATCTAGATTTAATATTATACATGTATAAATCGCATCAGAATCAGGGCCTGAGGATGAACTAATCAGCTAAGGTTTGAAGTTGTAATGCACTTCAGGAGTCTTATGTAGAATAACTGGACTCAAAAGAATTCTCCATTTTGGTTACTTATTAGGCATATGTAAATTCTCCTCTCACCCAGTTTATGTGCATCAGATTAATACCTATCAGTTATTTTACTGTCACTGTTAAGTTCTTAGAATCATTTAATAAAGAAATAGAAGAAACAAACCAGCCTGCAGCATTTTCTCTTTCTCTTTCACATTGTCTAGTTTGGTCTACACAACCATGGCTCTGTAAGGTGTAAGTGACATGCCTTGAAATCCTTGTTCTCCAGCTGAAGAAGCTAGAGGAACATCATAGAATAATTTAGGTTGGAAGTGACAGTTGCAGGTCACTGCTCAAAGCAGGTCTGATTTCAAAGTTAGATTCTACTTTAAAGCTAGGTCAGGTCACTCAGCATCATATCCAGCTTAGTTTTGAGTAACTCCAAGGGTGAAGATTCTACAAGTTCTCTGTACAGCTTGTTTGCAGTGTGTTATTTGATCAGAATTTCCATTGTTGCAGCTTGTGTTCGTTGCCTCTTGTTCTTTCACTGTGGATTTCTGAGCATGCCTCCATCTTTTTAACTATGTAATGGAAAGTCATAGACAGCAATAAAGACACTTTTTCCCCCTCCACAATTTAGCATTCTTTTTCTTAAGACTGAACAAATCCAACTCTGAGCTTTCCTTTCATGTCGGGTGCTCCTGTGGTGGCCCTCCACTGGACTCTACTCAATACTTCAATGTTCGTTTCGTACTAATGAGTGCAAACTTGGACACAGTGTTCCAGATGTGGTCTTTAACCTGCTGAGCAGAGGGGACTGATCACTTCTCTTGACTTGCTGGCTATACTTTTGCTGATACGGTCCTGTGTGTCATTGGCCTTCTTTACCGGAAGAGTCCACTGCTGGCTCATGTTTATGTTGTCCATTAGGACTCCAACATCCTTTATGCAGGATCCTATCCTTAGTCTTTTTAGCCAGCTGATACCTTCCTGTTCTTGTTCTTTTGCTGCCTTTTTTTTTTTTTTTTTAATAAAGCCTGTTTCTATTGAATGTTGCCCTTTGAACGCTCAGTGGCCTTTTTCTTTCAACTACAACTGACTCATATGTGACCATGGCTTCTGTTAAGAGATAGAGTGACATTAATTACCATGTTTGTGATCTCTTTTATGTTGTATTTTATAAGACAGGGTCACCCTTTAGGTGTTTCCAAGTTTTTTGGTATATATTAACACAGGATACAGTGAAAGCTATCTCAAATTTTCATTTTCATTCTTACTCCATCTCTGGTAAATCTAGATGCAATTCACCATTTATAATGGTGTCTCTGTTTTTATTCATGACAAAGTTATTCAGATTTTTAGATTATTCTCAAATTCTGTATTTAAGACAGCTAGTGATTAGGATGTCAGATAGCAAGACAACTTCTGGGCTTGTTAGATCTTGGGCAACATCTGCCATCACTGGTAAGACAGCTAAATGAGAAGTATGTGGACATGTTCTTTCCCTGCATTTACTCCCACTGATCCATGGATTTTGTTTAAGTTGTGTCCTGGTTTCAGCTGGGATAGAGTTAATTTTCTTTCTAGTAGCTGGTACAGTGTTGTGTTTTGGGTTCAGGATGAGGAGAATGTTGATAGCACACTGATGTTTTCAGTTGTTGTTGTCTGGTGTTTAGACTAAGTCAAGGATTTTTCAGCTTCTCATGCCCAGCCAGCAAGAAGGCTGGAGGGGCACAAGAAGTTGGGAGGGGACACAGCCAGGACAGCTGACCCCAACTGGCCAAAGGGATATTCCATATCATGTGATGTCACATCTAGTATCAAAACTGGGGGGAGTTGGTGGGGAGGGGGTGGCTCGGGAGCTAACTGGGCACCAGTTGGCAGGTGGTGAGCAATTGCATTGTGCATCACTCTTTTTCTATATTCCAATCCTTTTATTAATATTGCCATTTTATTATTGTTATTATCATTATTAGTTTCTTCCTTTCTGTTCTACTAAACTGTTCTTACCTCAACCCATGAGTTTTACCTTTTTCCTTCGCGATTTTCTCCCCCATCCCTCTGGGTGGAGGGGGGGTGAGTGAGCGGCTGTGTGGTGCTTAGTTACTGGCTGGGCTTAAACCACGACAAGTTGTTTCTCATTCTCACCAGGACGCAGAGACTGTGCTACCAGTTACCAACAAGACTACAGGGGGTTAGAGCAGCCCAGAAAGCCGCTATGGGTTCTTTTTGAATAGAAATCATTCGTCAGATTTGTGCATATTCTGAACTGATAAGGAATTAAGGCACACGATGAGTCATGAAGAACTGTTGTTGCTGGAACAACCATTCTTTCTTGTTTCTAGGAGATGGTGTTTTTTTTTCTTTCTAGTTGCAAATAGTTAGTAGTTCTTAAAATGAAAGTTTATTTCTTCTTTTATAATTATAACTTTGTATTCGAAAGAAATCCTCAACTTCCAAATCTCAGGATTAGTATACAAAAAGAAAGATGCTAGTTAAAGTTGTACCATATATACATCTATGAATTAAGATTCCATCCACATTTAGTAGACAATTTCTTAAGTCAAAGAATATAAATTTTATTGAGAAATTGATCTGGCTTTATTAGTATAAATGTGGAAGGGGGAAAAATGTTTTTAGTTTATGAAAGATTTTATTCTTCATTTATAGCTCCACAGTTCACTTTAAGGTGTTTTGACAACTTACAGTTGTAACATTAAATGACACTGATCCTGCCTTCCTAATGAGACAAAACTTTAATAATTGTGGTTCTTCTATTAGTAGTACATCTAGTTATTAGGTTAAAATAATTTAATGTGGTTATTTACTTGTACAGTGGGAACTTCAAAAGTGTGATCAGAGAATTGTATACTTTTTCCTATTCTCTCAAGTATTCCTGTTCTTGGCTGACATCTTCTTTTTGTCTCCTTTGCCTGCAGGCATTTTTTACTCCTTTATGACTGCAGCGGTTTCTGATTAACAGATAAATACCTTGTCCTTTTTTAGAACATGCTAAAATCTAAAGTATTAAAAGAATCTTGCTAGCTTAAAGTGACCATAAGCAACATAGTTCAATGTCCTGCTTCCTGCTGGAAGTGAGAGGTTTTCTTTGATGTATGAATATTTTAGTTTATGGTGCTGTATAAATTAATAATACCTGTGCCTATGCATTTCAGCAGTCTTTCATAAAAAATAGACACGATTATGATATGAAGAAAATGTTAAAAGCAGTAATATTTTAAGTATTTTACTTGATAAACAGGTTTTTTTTTTTTTTTAGTTAGCTTCGTCTGGCAAGTTTACTGAAACACCAAACATAATTTTGCATAAAATACATTTATATGAATAGATTTAAAACTGTGGAATAGAATTGTTACTTTCAAATGGAGAAGCAAATAAATATTTTCTCTCTAGAACCTGAATCACCCATTTTGAACAATCATTAAACTTTTATCTCACTCAGGTGCCATCAGTCTCACTTGAAAATCCTAATGAAGTGTTTGAAGATGGTGAAAATCCTCCAAGCAGTCGATCATCAGAAAGTGGGTTCACTGAGTTTGTACAATACCAGGCAGATACAACTGATGACATTGATAGAGCACTGAATGAAGGTCACAGTGCACCGGGCATTCCTATTATTGGTAGCACATCCTCAGAGACCGAGACAGCATCAACTGTAGGATCTGAGGAAACCATTGTACAGCCTCCTTCCATGATGACACAGGGGACAGCAACTCGAAGTGGGAAAACGATCCAAAAGACTGCAATGCAGTGCTGTTTGGAGTATGTCCAGCAGTTTTTAACTAGATTTATCAACCTGTATATCATTCAGAGTAATTCCTTGTCTCAGCCCTTAGGGGCAGAGCTTCCAGTAGACCCCACTAGAGAGCAAGGACAGACCACAAAATGGGACAGAGAATCACAAGTTGATGCTAAGGTGAAGAAAACAAACAAGAAAAAAACACCGAAAGAATACCTTCCTGCCTTCATTGCTGCTTGTCAGCTGTATCTTGAATGTTCAAGCTTTCCTGTTTACATTGCTGAAGGAAACCGTACTTCGGAATTACATCCTGGGAAGCCTGAAGTTGGTAAGCTGCACTCTTCTTTGTTGTTTGCTTTTAAAATATTAATTTTTTTTTTCCCACAAAAAAATTATAAGTAATTGTGTTCATTCTTTGTGTGTGTTACTGTTTGCTGTTGCTCTCAGAAATGGAAGTTTCCTTCTGTATCAATTGGTTTGCTTTTTGGAAACTAAACTACTTCCTCATAGATTTTAAGAATATTGCTGGCATGGGATTTGACACTAATTAATATTGGGGTGACAAATATAAATTATGCAAACTGAACCTTGAGAGTAGAATCTAAATTTTCAGATGTTCCTTTTTACTGTATGGATCCAAAATGTTTTCTTTGTCATATTTTGTAATAGCCACACCGGACATCAAGTATGTTTTTAGCTTCATTTTAGCAATTTTGGATTGATGTGCACATAGATCACTTTGTGCAATACATGGAAATTATAAACTGCTGTCCAATAAAAATCATACCAGATAAGAAATTAATTAATTTAACTCTGCTCCTGTTAAAGGAACAGCTCTCACAAACAATTCATCTAGCTACAGTTGCATTAGAAAACAAAATAAAAATGGTGGGTTTGTGAAGTGTGAATATGTTCACTTATCAGTGAACACATTCAGATACAGATACAGAAATGTGCTTAAAATGTTGACAGTTCTGGATTACTGTAAAATGTGACATTTTAGATGGACATTCCTTTTTACAGTTTGTAAAGTCTTCAATTTACAGTTCTAATTTTGGTTCCACTGCCTGTCTGTAGCTTGAGAGTTGCTGCCTTAAAATGGTATCATAGTAGATATGCTTGGAGCATGCAAGAAATAGTTATAATAATTTTGGCTACTGCCAGTCTTCTGTGATTTTATTTTTTCTAGGAAACTTCATGCATGGTTGCAGTTTTTTGTTCTTATCCACAACTTTCAAAATCTATTAAAAGGGTAAGCGGTAGGCACTGCTTGGAGATGAACAGTTTTTTTGGCTTTTGGAAACAAGCACGTTGATTTAACATGACTACTGCTTCTATTCCTGTAGTCTTTAAGATATGGTGTATATGTCTTCATTATACAGCCAGGAGCAGAGCTGACTTTGTGACATCCAGACATATCAAATACTCATGTCAGTTGAAGGCAGCTTGGATACAGCTGTTTATTGATTAAGGCTATTGCAATGCTAAAGGGATGCTACCTTTTGTAAAAGACCTAGCACAGGATATTTGTCTTCTATAGCATGACCCTGAAAAATATGGGGGTTTTTTATTTATTTATTTATTTTTTCCAAATACTAGCAGCCTACAAATGAGTCTTGTGGCAGAAGACTAAAAATACTTAAAAAATCAGCTGTTTGCTTATTACTTTTCTGTGGATATAGCACTTCTGATTATCGCTGCCTTGTAAACTCTAAAGCAGAAAGCCGGTAGAGCTTGAATAGTATGTGCCTCATATGAAGGCAGTGATTCTAGGAATCCTTTCCACTTTGTTAAATGTCTTGGATTTGCGTCGCTTGTTCATCATCTGGACCTTCCCATTTGTGGTGTTGCATTTGCAGTCTATTAAACAGTGTGACTTTGAGGAATAAACATAAATTATAGGTGGTTGAAATCAACGGGAAGGATTTTGTTTCGTATGTAAACATCTGTTTTACAAAATGGCAGGGTGGACAGGAATAGTGTTGGGAATGGGGCTGCATAACAGTCCCAGGAGCCCTGCTTCCCATAACCGAGAATGCCAGCGGAACAGAGAATGGAGAATGGGAGAAGGTAGTTACCATAATTCGCACACCAGCATTTTCTTCATCTGTTGATACATTTTTCTACTGCAGAAGAGGCTGTTGTTATTGAAGCGTTTCTAAATTTGGAACATGTTTTTGATGGGTTGCAGTAGTGATGTGACCAATTGCCTTTAATCAATGGGGAGAGTCATCAGTCTGTTTATTTGAAGGAGACCAAATTAATCTGATGTTGATAGAACATAATTGTGCTTAAATTTTGCTGTACGCTTAATTTCTCAGATAAATGTGTGGTATTTTTAATTGAAGAAATTAAAAAGGGAACTGAGTCAAGCTCAGAATAATGTTTATATCTGTAAACTCTGGAACATTATGTGGAATTGTTAGGTATATTTAGGCTCTAATTTACATTGCAAAATTAACTGTTATGGATATAAATTAGAAATTGCATCGTCCTTCTCTTAATTCTAAACAGATGCTGTATTTGTGCCTATTAAATAACACTTCTGTGCTTGTGTCTGATTCTAGAAGCATTTACCTGTTTTAGGAACACGATCAGTAGGGTCCTTTTGAAGTTTTTATGAAAAATTACTTTGGTACCTCTAAAATAAAAGAGTGCATTATTCACTTGGAGAGTTGACTCTGAACTTCAGAGAAGGACACTTGCATTATCAGGCCAGTGTATGGTATTAAGTGAGGGGGTGGTAAGAAGGGGAAAACAACTCCCTACAGTGAAAGCACAGTATGATCTAATAGGATCAAGTTTCTTCCACCCAAAACATCACTTTTCACAGATACTTTTAAAGTGTTACCAGGAAAACCTCTATTTTTTTTTTGTCAGTTTAAACTTAGCTTAAATATATAAATAATATATGTAAATAATTCTGTATGTATATTATAATATCTATATAATATAACATATATAATATTGTTACGTATATATAAAATACTACAGAATTATTCCAGACTACAAACTACAATGTTAAGATTTGATTGGTGGTCAAGAATCTCCTGAAGAAGGAAAGTGACTGAAAGGATGTGCAAACTACTAAAAGTCCAGTTTTGTCTAAAACATGAAATTGCATGGATGCATTTCCATAAAACTTATTTTTCAAATTTTCCTATTTATTTTTGCTTACTAAAAGTTTGAAGTGATACAGTATTGCATTCTTAATTAGATTAAAGACAGAGATACATCAAGAAGTATCTTTCTCCTGCATACATTTTCCTAAACCCATACAATAGGCAGGTTGAAATGTGAAAGAAAAAGGACAATTGTGCGTATGGTTATGAGATATAAGAGGAAAAATACATAATATTTAAAACTGTTAAATGAATGTATAATTGTGATTTTTATTTCAGACTGTGAACAAGTACAGCCTCCACTGTGGCTACAGACTTTAATGAATGCTTGCAAACAAGCAAGCGATTTCAGTGTTCAGGGTGTTACTATTTCCCTTGTGATGGACTTGGTTGGATTGACTCAATCAGTTGCTCTTGTCACTGGAGAAAATCTGAACAGTGTGGAAACTGCTCAGCCTCTTAGCCCTAACCAAGGAAGAGTGGCTGTGGTCATCAGACCTCCTCTTACTCAAGGCAATCTGAGATATATGGCTGAAAAGACAGATTTCTTCAAGGTATAATGCAGTATCTCATTGCTGTTTTCTTTATAGACTTCTTTTCCTGGCTTGTAAAGACTGACGGTCTTGGCCACTTACCATCCTTGGTATGGTAAACCAAATTTTCTTGCTGAGCATTTTGATAACAGTTGTAACCTGTGTCAGACTCTACATGAAAATACATAGTGAGTTTTCCCACTGTGATTGTCTTACCGCTTGGGTGAAAATCCTTGTTTGAATGAATATTTATAAAATATAAATAAAACCTGATTGAATAGCATCATTAATTAGTAAAGGTATGAAACGGAGATGTGCATAATGTAGGACTCTGGTAAACCACAATCTCTGCATTTGTGTAATTTATGTAAGAAACCATTTACAAAAGATAATCATCAGCAGGGTATATTACATAGTTAATTATATTTCAATGAAAATTTATTTCTGGAGGTTTCTGTGAGTTCTGACTCCTAACAGGAATTTTTAATGTAGTAAGTTACTGCAATACTTCAAACAGTTTCTTATGTTCTTATGAACAAAAAAGAATAGTTTTATAGATTGCCTGCTGGTCATATTGTGTCCTCAGATGTAATGTCTCTCATCATTGCATAGAGCTCAATGTAGTCTAAAGCAAAATAAGGCACGATACTCATTCACTTGTGTCTCTTGCAACTTTTATTTTCATGTACAAAGCATATAGCTTTAACGCTTTGGGACCAGTTGGGTGATGGAACTCCTCAGCATCATCAGAAGAGTGTGGAGCTCTTCTACCAGCTGCACAACCTCGTTCCATCTTCTAGCATTTGTGAAGATGTTATTAGTCAGCAGCTGACTCACAGAGACAAGGCAAGTTGTTCATGTATTTACTGAAAGATGAGTTAAGTATATAACTATAGAAATATACTTAGAAAAAGGATGTGGTGCCTCAGAGGAGGGCATAAATAACTTCAATATTGAAAAAATGTTGCCTTACATTGATTGTTTCAAACATTAAAAATACTCTTTTCTTTTACTTGCATGCAGAACATCAGATTTGTCCAGCCTCTGACACTGCCACCCTATTTCCTATATTCCCACTCAGAGGAAACCTTAACCCTACGTCTGTAGTAGTTGAACCCTGTTTTCATGACGTTTTGGTGTTTCACAAACCTATGAAAAGTGTTTGTAATGGTAGTAATTGAATACAGATTTTTTTTAGATTCCACTCCAATTGTCATAACCACTCTTCTTTCCCTGTACAGCTCCATCAAATTTAAGCATACTTTGTTTTGCTGTGTCCTAACCAACTGTGGTTCAGTCCTCTGGTGTGCTCCCTCCTACTTCATCTAATTCTTGCATCTTCTCTAACAATCTGTCCTAATATGGCATCTAGACTTTCTGCTTCCTTTCCTCCACAGAACTTGGAGAAGGAGCAACAGCCATGTTATTGTCATCACCATGTCTCTGCTTTTATTGATACTGGGGTTGGATTGTTTCTTTAAGAGAGTCATGTGTGGTCCCCTTTATCTTTCTATCCTCTTGCTTTCTCTTTTCTCTCTGTCTCAGTTGTGGTGTCCTTACTGCCTTTCTTTTTGTGTCACCACCTTCTTTTTACAGTTTGAGATCTGTTTTCAATTCTATTCCCTTTTGGTGAGACACAACCTTATGAGTCCGCTGTATTTGATATTATTAATTTGCTTCTTCAGCCTTAATTCCCTTTCTCTTTTAAGCAGCACTGAATTGTGTTTTGTTTGGTGGGTTTGTTTTTTTTTTTTCCTTTCTGACAATTTTTATATGTTATTTGATCCTGGCTCTTCTTGTAAGAGTTAATGTAAATATAAGACAAACAAGCAGCTTGTAATTGATAAGATTTGATTTTATTTCCAGGTCCCAAGAGCTGTGCTATGTATTTCTGAGCTCCATCTTCTGACAATTGTCTCGGTTAATTGTTTCTAGATAAAGTGTTTCTGTGAGATTATTTTCCCCTGTTGGGAAGTGGAGGAATTGCAGTCACTAGATACTTCTGATGAAGAGGCTTCTGTACAATTCTTCTCCAGTCTCATGTGGCCCTTCTCTAGCTATTTGTTGTTAAGATTTGAATTCTGACTGTTTCTGCCATGTTTGCCAGTTCTAGAGGGCAACTAATAAACTGCTCTAACAGTAATTGCCAGTTTCTGTGCATCTCTGTCTTTGTGGGAAATGTGCTTCCCTATCTGCTCTGACTGACATGGCAGCTGGGTTGCGAGTTGTCTGTGCATTTCTTTGCAGTATGTTGCTGAAGCTACTCTTTTCTTGAAGGTCTTTACTTTCCATTACCATCTCATGTCAAAAGCCATGGACTATAGTTTGAGCAGAACCTCTTGAGTGATCAGAGAGCTGCTCCTTTGCCTCTGGTAACGCTGTTTGGTTTCTTGTTATTACTTTGTCGTTTGTGCTGTCTCCTGTTCTGCTACCACAGGTTATAATGTTTGCTCGTGACCCAGCTTGGTGGATTTCTCCCATTCTTTGTTGTTGCTCAAAGGTCTCATCTCACTGCTGGCTGATTTTAGAAGTGATCTTGGCTATCCTATTGATTACTTCTGTTTTGCTATCGGTTTAGCTAATGCAAGTAAAGTAATATTTTCAAAATCTTTTGAAGCTGGCAGATATTCAGATTGTTGACAAATGGTGTTTCTTTTAGGTCTGTGATGAGCCTCTGTAGTTTCATGCTAGACAAAGGAGGCTTTTCAGCATTCAGCAACCAATTTATGTAGGAGAATTCACCTCTTATCAAAAGTTATGCTCTGGTTCCCTATATATAAAGCACATGCTTAGCTTTTTACTATTGTTAGTAGGAGTTCTACTTGTCATGACAGGTATGCTATTTTTTTTTTTTTCCTTCCCCTAGAAATTTGTTTCAGATAGAGGCTGTTGATTTGACATTTGAGTTGAGGCCTTTGTAGTGCTTTAAATCTTAAAAATATGAACTGTTTTCACAGGCCCAACAGAATGAATGATAGGGAATTAGGGAATTACTTGCTTACATGCTCTGGCAACTCATGGTTGTGTGACTTTGGAGGCAGTTACCTTTTTGCCTTTCTACCAGAGAGTAACCAGGTCAACAAAAGTGAATGTGAGCCAGTCTGTCAACCACTGTGGTTCACAGCTTGGCATATTGATAAAACCGCCAATGATTTATAGTTTCACTTATTAGGCTGGTCTGTGAACTGCTGTGACTGTGGGTGTGGTACTCACTCATTTCTGCCAACCTTACTGTGAAAACAGTAATTTCTTACATCTTTCCAGCATAGATTGCAAGGGCTTACATGGACTTATCTCTGTGTTTCTAGAATTGGTGTTTTCACTTTTTATTCAGCAGGTGTTAGTGAATTGTTTCGTGTAACTGTATATATTTTGCAGCAGTGTTGTTTGTTTTTTTTTTCCTGCGAGAAGCATATTTTTGTTAAATACATGTGATGCTTGCTTTACTTTCCAGAATGCTGCTGTTTCTCTTGGTTGTTTTTTTTACTTTATGGCTGATGTGATCTGTCTTGTGTCTTTTCTGTAATTTTCAGTTTTTATAGCTTTTACTTAAAATTTTCATTATTGTGGCAGATATTGGTTGTATTAGCTGTTGCAAAGCTTCTTAAGCTGTGTATTGTAAATTAAGTCTGGAAGTATGCCGGATTGTCACGGGGTATTAACAGTCTTTAGTGTGGTCTCATTTTGATTAGAGGTAAATACACTTACTGTTGATTCCCTATAAGCATATATTTTAAGAACAAACAAGTGAAAAATCTTCATCCTCTTGTCTTTGCTCATCATCAAGTAATTTAGTTTAAGCCCTGATTGTATTTGAAAGTAATTTTGATGTTTTATTCAGTATAATCGTCCTGATTGCTGTGCTTTGTTTGTTCACCCCTACAACTGCTTAGTAGCTCCCTTGTCTCTCGGGTAAAGCTGTTTTTAGTATACGTACCCATGTATTCATATCATAGCGTGGCATTTACTATAGTTTACGGCCTTGCTGGAATAACTCTTTGCCTTGATCAGCCACAGGAAAGAGATGAAGGCATAAACATTATTACTTTAATACCATTTTCACCATTTAATATTCTGCATATTATTACTAGTCATTAGAAGTCCTTTGGGCAGTAAGCATGTCCTATATGTCTAAATAAAACTCAAAGTTCCAGAGCTAAATTTGGCATGTTAGTGATGAACTCTATATACATTGTATCTAGCTAGAAAATTCTTAAGTCTTTTTCCAGCCAACTTATTTTCATTCCCTTATTTCCATGGATACTGTGTTTAATCCCATCATTCCAGACACTTATCTCTAAAAATTTCTCTTCTTTCTCTGCCTCTTCTCTCTGCCTCTGTATGCTTGCATGTTTCTTCCTGCTTTCTTTTCATGATCTGTTCTAGTGCCTTGAAACATATAGATAAAATCACTGAAAACAGAGCTGTGCAACTTGTGAGAGTAAAATAAGTATTGTTCAAGCTATCACATTAAGTATTTAAAACTTTTTCAAGCTGAACTTTGAAACTAAGGCGGCCAAGATCAAGATGGGGGAGAATCCTTTCATGCTACTAAATTGTTCAGAGACCTATTGTTGCCTGTTACTGGTTTTAGTGTTAGAAAATAGCAATTGAATGCATAGTCAAAAAAAGTTAATTTTTAATAATTTCATTATATCTTTTAAGCTGCTGTATACCTCTTTTTTTTTTTTTTCCAGTTCTTATCAGAGGCTGTTGTATTCTGATAGATCTAACTTATAATTTGGTCCACAGAAAGTAAGAATGGAAGCTCATGCGAAGTTTGCAGTGCTATGGCATCTCACCCGTGACCTTCATATTAACAAGTCATCTTCCTTTGGCCGTACCTTTGACAGGTTGGTGATTGCAAGCGTGATTCAGTTGAAATAATTTTACTTCAAAATCTTTAACTACATTATACTTGCACCATAGTATTTAGAAATGGGAGAAATACAGTGTAACTGTGAGGGCAAGGAAGGAGGGCAAGAAATGAATTCATGTTAGACAAAATTGTTTTCACAATGATGATTACATAAACGGTAAATTTTTCTGGTAGCTGTAAAGAGTAGGACAGGAATGGTCACGTGATTCATTGACGATCACTGTGATTAAAATATTTGTGTATATTGAACATAGTATCTGAGTTCTTGCTGTGATTTGGTAAAAACGAATGAATTATGTGAAAATGGAAAGTAACAGTAAAGCTAAAAAAACTTAAGATCAAAATTGTAAGTAAGGACTAAGATTTGAAAGTTTTTTTTGTTTAATCTGTGTGTTTTGTGTAAGTTGTCATTTATGGCAAGCAGCAGAGGATTTCTGTTTTGTGTTCTGGTATCAGACTGCCTTCTTTGAAAAACTGAATGATCCAGACTCTGAACTAGTCTTGTCTTCCTCAGCTAGCACAAATGTTGTGGGAAAGTACTTATTTAAATTTCCTACGGTATACTTAGCTGTGGGAAGCAGAGTAAAAAGGTTGTTATTTCTTTGGCTTGATACTGTTACTCATTGCAAAAGTGGTGATAAATTCTGTACATACAGCTAAGAGTTTATGAATGTGTTCTACTGGAAGATGTAAGACAGTTGGTAAAATGCAGAGTCCAATATATATATTGTTTTTCCCCACATCTGGAAAGGATTCTAAAAGCTAAAACTATTAAAAGAAGAAAATAATGACAGTAGGAATTGCTGAATTGTCAAGTATATTTCTCCTCTCCATTCTTGAAGAAAAGATCTTCAAATGTTTCCTTCTGTTTTCCATGCATTTGTGTGAATTGGCTTTTAAAGTTCTATCTTTTTGTACTGCACTAGCACTCAGTAGGCAACCAAAGCCTGTTATGCTAGTAGCTATACAAATACTTGAACTGACTATACAACTGCTACTACTAGAGCAGCTATCTTAACTGACTTTATTACTAGCTCTTCCTGGCCATTTCTTCATTAGGCTAGACTAAAATATAAAACTTCAGGTTGCAAAGTTTGGATTCCAGAGAAAATACTGGTTTATATGGAGAAGACACTGGAGTATGTACTGATATGTTGAAATTTATTATATACCAGATTAAAATGGGATATTCTGTAAGTAGAGTAGAATTTGTGTTAGGCTTATTCTTCTTTCTATTCTAGATCTTTGTTTATCATGCTGGACAGTCTTAATAGCTTGGATGGTTCTACATGGTCAGTGGGACAAGCCTGGTTAAATCAAGTGCTTCAAAGACATGATATTGCAAGAGTTCTTGAACCTTTGCTCCTACTGCTTCTCCATCCAAAAACTCAGCGAGTTTCTGTTCAGCGAGTACAGGCTGAATGTTACTGGACTAAATCTCCTTATCACCCTGAAGAAGAAAATGAAAAGCACTTTATGCAGAAGTTTAGCTGTGCTGATGGTATGTACACATTTAATTTCTTTATTTGTTATTTGCATGCAACATTAAAAAATGTAGTAGAAATTTTTGAGGGTAACTCGCAAAACAAAGTACTGGAATAGCTACTGCTTGTATGTGCATTTCTGCATGTTTTTTGTAGTTTAAGTTTGGGTGTCCCAAGTATCGTTGAAGTTTTGTTGCTCTCAAATTAAGAGGATATGCAAGTATTTTAATGCAGAGCATTTTCTTATGTCTTACTGAACTTCAGTAGAACTTAAGAATATGACTTGAAGCTTAATCAAGAAATGAAATGCTTTTATGAATTGGGAGCACTGATGTGGGGCTGGCTGAAAACATACTGATAAGGTTTGAAGGTGTTTGCATGTATTGTGTAATTTTAGTAACATACTAATAATTCCTTTTTATTAAAATACAAGCAGATAAGACTGCATAAGGTTTCATGGGAGAATTATGGTTTTTTGCTAAGTTCTACTGCTAAAGTAATCTTGCTTTGGTTATGTGACTGCGTGTCGTTTGCATATTAACAGATTTTTTTTTTTTTCTGCTGTGAAGTGGAAAGGTACTATTTACCATGCCTTTATTATATGAAGTCTCAGTAATAGTTTAAATTCTAAATTCTTATTCTGTAGAACAAAATATTATGTGTATAAAGTTTTTTGTGTTTTTCTTTAAGCATTTTCCAATGTGCCTGTAAGCCAAGGACAACTTATTATACCTAAAGAAAGCAATGAAAAACAACTTGCTATGGATGAAATGGAGAACTTCAGCCTGACTGTCAACCCTCTGAGTGACAGGCTTTCCTTATTAAGTACCAGCAGTGAGACCATACCAATGGTTGTGTCTGATTTTGACCTTCCCGACCATCAAGTTGAAATACTGCAGAGTTCTGACTCTGGCTGTTCTCAGTCATCTACTGGAGACAACATCAGTTACGAAGTGGAGACGGAAAGCCTGAGTGCTCAAGATAGCTCTCAGACCCTGCGAGAAGATTCCCCTGATGAAATTGTGCAACAAGTGGTTACAGATCTTATATGCAAAGTTGTAAGCGGTCTCGGAGAAGAAGCTGAACCAGTTAAACATAATCTATACTCTGAGGATACTTCATGTAAATTCAGTCCTTTGGATAATTCTGTAGATATGACAAAAAATGAAGATCAAAATATTCAAAGTAGCCAGAGTAGTTTGCTTAGTAATGACAGCTCCCAATTGTTATCAGCCTCAACTGAGACTGGACTTGAGAGCTTAAGAGATGAAATTTCAAGAAATAACTCTTCACCTTGTATTGCAGAAAGCCAGCAATCCCTCTCTGATCTCACTCTTGCTTCCACTGAATCCAAGTCCAGAAAGCGAAGCCACAGCAGTATTCAGTTCAGCTTTAAAGGAAAGCTACCAGAAAAAATGTCAGAAAAAGAAACAATTGTTAAAGAGGCTGGTAAGCAACCAGGTGCAAAACCTAAGGTGAAAATAGCCAAAAAGAAAGATGAAGAGAAGAAGAAAGCACAAACAGAAAAGCTTAAACAAACAAACGTCTTCTTTAGTGATGGCCTTGATTTAGAAAACTGGTACAGTTGTGGAGAAGGAGAAATTTCAGAAATAGAAAGTGATGTAGGGTCCCCAGGAATGCGAAAATCTCCCAACTTTAATATCCATCCATTGTATCAACATGTGCTGCTTTATCTCCAGCTGTATGACTCTTCAAGGACATTGTATGCTTTTTCTGCAATTAAAGCAATTCTGAAAACAAATCCTTCAGCTTTTGTAAGTGCTATCTCCACTACCAGTGTCAACAATGCATACACTCCTCAGCTTTCGTTGCTCCAGAATCTTCTAGCCAGGCATCGAATATCTGTTATGGGCAAGGATTTCTATAGCCACATCCCAGTTGATTCTAACCATAACTTTCGGAGCTCTATGTACATAGAAATTCTTATCTCCTTGTGTTTATACTATATGCGGAGCCACTATCCAACTCATGTTAAAGTAACCTCACAAGATCTAATAGGAAACCGTAATATGCAAATGATGAGTATAGAAATTCTGACACTTCTCTTTGCTGAGTTGGCAAAAGTGATAGAAAGCTCTGCAAAGGGCTTTCCTAGTTTTATTTCAGACATGTTGTCCAAATGCAAGGTTCAGAAAGTGATCCTGCATTGTCTGCTATCTTCTATCTTCAGTGCACAGAAATGGCACAGTGAAAAGATGGCTGGAAAAAACATAGTGGCTGTAGAAGAAGGTTTCTCTGAAGACAGCCTTATAAATTTTTCTGAAGATGAATTTGACAATGGTAGTACTCTGCAGTCACAGCTTTTAAAAGTACTTCAACGGCTGATTGTGCTAGAACACAGAGTAATGACTGTGCCTGAGGAAAATGAAACGGGCTTTGACTTTGTTATAACAGATTTGGAGCACATCGGTCCCCAGCAGCCGATGACTTCTCTTCAGTATTTACATTCCCAGCCAATAACCTGCCAAGGCATGTTTCTCTGCGCAGTGATACGAGCTTTACACCAGCACTGTGCCTGTAAAATGCATCCCCAGTGGATTGGCCTTATCACTTCTACGTTGCCTTACATGGGAAAAGTTCTTCAAAGGGTGGTTGTTTCAGTGACTCTTCAGCTCTGCAGGAACTTGGATAATTTAATTCAGCAGTATAAATATGAAACAGGATTATCTGATAATAGGTATGTGTATGTAGAGGTGTATAATCTTTTTAAGTAGATTTGAATGTGTTGAATTAATTTACAACCAGATTAACCCATTTAAAAAAAATGAATCTCTTATTTTAGGCCTCTCTGGATGGCATCAGTCACTCCCCCAGATATGGTTCTTACTTTATTAGAAGGGATCACAACCATAATTCATTACTGCCTCCTGGATCCATCTACGCAGTATCATCAGGTAAACTTATCTGGGTGTATGAGCGGTTTTTATGCAGTACGTGTCAAATTAAGGACTGTGATTATATTAGCAGATATGAAGATCTGAGTGGGAAAAATACCAAATATATTGTCTTAGCTATAAGTATGGTTTTTATTGATAATACACACTTCTCAAACAGAAAAACAATTTTCTACTAATTATACTTTTAAGATAATAGCCTTAGATTTTGTTTTGGTTTGCTTTTTGGATTTTGGGGTTTTTATTACCCTGAAATAACTAAAGTAGGAATTCCTTAACTTTCATACCTCTAAAATGCCACTTTTTAGAGCTGGCTTTGTTTTGTGGAACTTCCCAGACTGATGTCTATCCTGTTACTTTCTGGCCGGACTGTGTTCATCTTGCAATATGTCAAAACATGCTCTTTGCTCCATTTGTATATTTACAATTTGTCTTTTTAGTCAAGCGGTATTTTTAGATGTGATATTCTGAGCATTGTCTCGGTTAAGAATTTGGCCCAGATTCTACAATAAAATTTTTGTCCTGCTCTCTCTGAAATCTTGGTTTTGCTTTTTTTTTTTTTTTTTTTTTTTGTTCTTACACCCCTTTGCCTTCCATTTATTCAAAAGAAACTGAAAAGTGTTTATTGTCTGTGCAAGTAAATAATTTTGCCTAGAGTATTAATTACACTTAAAATTCTGAAATAATTATTTTGCAAATGTATAGGCAGATGATACAAAATTGATTGCTGTAGACATGAGGCCTCACATGTTCAGAATACATTTGATATTGTACAACTGAGTCAAAAGATTCTTTAACTATTATTTTTAATAGACTCAAAACCTGTACATACTATAAGAATTATTGAAAAACTATTTTGAAAAAGAGTTAAGGTTGAAAGCTTCCATGTCTGTTAAGTCTCAGTTTACGCTATTTTACTTATGCTATTGTTGTGGTTTAATCCCAGCCAGCAACTAAGGACCACGCAGCTGCTCGCTCACTCCCCTGCCACCCAGTGGGATGGGGGAGAGAATTGGGGGGAAAAAAACCCCAACAACTTGTGGGTTAAGATAAAGACAGTTTAATAGGACAGAAAGAAAGAAAATAATAAAGATAATAGTAATAATAAAATGACAATAATAATAATAATAATAAAATAATTGGAATATACAGAGTAAGTGACACACAATGCAATTGCTTACCACTCGCTGACTGATGCCCAGTTGGTTCCTGAGCAGCGATCCACCCCTCCCAGCCAACTCGCCCCAGTTCATATACTGGGCGTGATATCACATGATATGGAATATCCCTTTGGCCAGTTGGGGTCAGCTGCCCTGGCTGTGTCCCCTCCCAACTTCTTGTGCCCCTCCAACCTTCTTGCTGGCTGGGCAGGAGAAGCTGAAAAATCCTTGTCTGGGTGAACACTGATATTTTCAGTTGTTGCTATCATCATTCTTCTCTCTAAAACACAACACTATACCAGTTGCTAGAAAGAAAATTAACTCTATCCCAGCTGAAACCAGGACAGCTATTTATGTAGATATTTAATGCTCTTCCTCCTTTCTCCCCTTCAAATCCACTAGCTTTTGGTTAATGTAGATCAGAAGCACTTGGTTGAAGCACGCAATGGGATCCTATCTATCTTGCATATGATCATGTCTTCTGTGACTTTGCTGTGGAGCATCCTTCACCTTGCAGATTCTTCAGAGAAAACTACTGCTGCTGCTGCTGCATCCATTACCACTATTAATCTTGGGTCAACAAAGGTCAGAATATCAGGGATAATATTGTTTAAGTTGTTCATTAGTACCTTTGTCAAACCAAATCCAATTCCATTCCCTTAAATGTAAATTGAGTTTTAATACCTTTGTCCTCATCTATTCGCCCACCCCACAAACAAGGCTTTTATAAATGGGTATTGAATATGCTTTTAAACTTGAGTGTATCAATTCAGACAACAATGTCTTTGCTTTCTACAAAGAAAATTAAATCCATTCTGAAAAAATTTAAGCCACCCTTTTACGCCTCAGAAGATTTAAAATATTAATGTAAAATCTTAACAAGATAGAACTCTCCTCTAGTACTCTGACACTTCTGAACTAGTTCCTTTATTCATCCATATTCATCCATACAGTGGTGTCACTTCACTGTGCATGGGGAAATGACACAGCAGATAGTGAGCTGGAAATGACAGAGCAGATAGTGAGCTAGTAATCATAAAGAAGAGAACCTGAGAAGGGGTCAAATAGGACTATACTGAGAATGCTGCCTAGCCCTCTTACTGGAAGCAGTTCAAACTTCTTATAATTCACATTATTAAATAGGAAAATGTCATTTAAATTTTAAATGTTTAAAAACAAGATTTCCTCAGTTAGTATGAATACTATCAGGTACTGTTTGTGACGATGCTGTTAATTCCTTTTCAACCTTCGTCATTCAGATTGAAGGAGTAAAAATTAACTTACGTAAGACTCCATGTCTTTGCATAGACGGCATCCGTGGTCATATTTGTGCTGCCTATAGGATTTCCTACTCACTGAAACAAAGGGGGTCTGTACTTGTTGATGGCCTATAATATTATGCTCCTTCTGTGAAAAAAGGATAAGCTTTGGTACTCTGGTTAAACATTAACTCTTCTGTACATTCCAGCTTTTCTTTAGTTTGCCAAAACTCATAGTATTCAAAAGAGTACTCAACTTGTCCTGTATATGAAAAAGTCCAGTTTGAGTTCAGCTTGTTCGGTGTAGTATCAGGATAGGTTATTTTACTTTTTCACCTCATTGGTTAATGCTTTTGTGGCTGCCTTGGAGGTGGTGTATGGGGTTAAAAAGACACGAAACTGTGGAACTGTACAGAATTGTGTGTCTAAAGTATAAATGAGCTTTTTAAGCTTCAGTACAGCTAGGTTGCTTTGGCAACCACACTCTTGGCAAGTGCATAAAGTGTATAGTCAAGCTCTGGGATCGTATATAGCAGTTTCCTGCAAGCTTAGACAATTCTCTGACCAAGATAACAATGGCTTTCAGAAAACAGACAGAAAGTACATTTTTGTCTGAAATCTTCCTGTCATAGAAAACGGGTCAAGAAGACAGCTCAGGAAATACATTTCCTGACCCAAGTGTGCCTCTAACTTCTGACATGCTTAAAACCCATGTTATTAAGAGTTTCAGCAGTGAATATTTCAGTCTCCCAGAGTAGCGTGTTCTTTCTTTTGGTATTTCCCCACCACCCCTACTTATTAATCTTTATCTCACTTGCTACAAAGCAAGTCCATCACTATTTGTGGCAGACACAAGCATCATCTTCCTTTCCCCTTCCTAATTACCTTGCACACATTTGATAACTGTTATATCCCCACTTACATGTTTTTCTCCTGACTATATACAAACCCATTTCTGCCACTTCTTGTAGGTCATATTCCATAGCACTAATCTTTCTTTTTAGAGTTTGAGTTCTGTCAGCTTGTGGTATGTTTCTCGAAGTAAGGTGTCCAAAACTGGACATGGTATGTGGTATCTTCTTTCAGGGGAAATATTTAATGTCTTTCATGAGGTGCTGCTATTTAGGAATGCCCTTTTCCCCTTCCTTGCAAAGTCATCATGGTGAGTTTGTGATCCACTATAATCCACAGACTTTTTTTCTGTAGCACCACTATCTAAATAGTTTCTCATCCTGAATCACTAAAGTTGTTTATCCCTACCTTTGCATGCAAAGATCAACCCTTTATTGCAGCTTATCTTTTTTCAGGATGCTTTTTGATTTTTTTCAGATCATTTTTCGTTGTGTACCTTTCTATCAATTGCTTCCCACTTCATGACCATTTGCAAATTTAACAAGTGTATTTTATCTTCCCTTGTCTTAGTCATGAAGAAGATGATTGAAGAGTGCCAGATGTAGAATAGAGCTTTATGAACCCTCTGAGTGCATCCTTCCATTTTTATAAAAGTTAATGATAGTTACAATCCAAGTATGCCTTTATAGCTAGCTGTTTTGAACATAATGCTGAGGTGCTTATCTAAAGGTGTATGTATTCTGCTTCCACATTTCAGAATTTGAGGCAGCAGATTCTTGAACTTTTGGGTCCAATTTCAATGAATCATGGTGTTCACTTCATGGCTGCCATTGCCTTTGTGTGGAATGAAAGGAGGCAAAATAAAAATACTTCTAGGACAAAGGTATGTTTATACTACCGTGGTCACTTCAAATAGTGGTAATAACTTTAAGTGATTTAGAAGCAGTAAGGAGAAAATTCAGCCATTCCAGTGAAAAAATACGTAGTATGACATGTGAAAAATATTTATATTATATTTCTAATGAGCAACTATACTGTCAGGGAGCTACCAATTTATTTTAGAATGGGATAATCTTCCTGAATTCTTCAGGAAAAGAATCAGTGATTCCAAGTCTCTAGGTGAACTGTTAGTTACTAACGTTTCAATCCCATGAGGCCAGCTGCCTTAATTTTGGCACAGATGATAATCTGTGACAACATTTGATTCTTTTAGGTTATTCCTACAGCAGGTGAAGAACAACTTCTACTGGTAGAGCTAGTTCGCTCTATCAGTGTTATGAGAACAGAGACCGTTATACAAACAGTGAAAGAAGTTTTGAAGCAGCCTCCAGCCATAGCAAAGGACAAGGTATGAACACTGTAGAGATGCTATTGACTTATTAAATGTCCTTTTACTGAAGCTTAGAACAGTGATGATATGGATACTTCATTCACAAACTTGAGCAGTACAGTGTGAAAATTTTCACAATATGTAATAGATAGATGAACTTTTGGAGGGAAATCATACCTCCTAAAGTCATTACCATTTCTGAACAACTCCAGAATCCTGTTTACTGCTTCTGTACAAGACTGTGTTTTGTGGGGATAGGCTGCTTACATTAGGAAAACAGGTGCATACCCTAGCATCAGGTTGGTTGGTTGGTTTTTTTTTTTTTCAGGTGGGAAAGGGAAGTAAGGAAAAAGAGGGAATTAAAAAAAAAAAAAAAGAGGAGAAGAATAACTTTATAGAGAGATGCCTAAATGGACTTTTGTAATATCCTGTTAATGAATTAAACTGTATATTCAGACACTGCAGTAACATTTTAGCATTGTCAGTTTTGCTGTGGCAAGTGAGGGAAAAACAGTCATTTTCTTAGATGACACAAGTTTTGTATCTTTTTCTAGAAACATCTTTCACTGGAAGTCTGCATGTTGCAGTTTTTCTATGCTTATACTCAAAGGTAAGCCAAGAAGTTAAATTTTATTTCTGTCATCCAGAAGCAGATGGAAAATTTGAATATTTTACATCTTTTTATAATCCCTAGGATGAGAAATAGCCTGTGTAATATAAATCATGAAGAAAGAATGGTCTTGAGCTATAGGTGTCACAAAAAAGAAAGGGATTTATTTTGTGAGTTCCCTAGTTCTGCATCACCTTTCTTCCCCTACCTAATAATCCTGCAGGAAATTTGCCCCCTGCACACAGAAAGCTGATTTTAATTGTGCTGTAACTCATTGGTACCATTCCAACCGGGGACTGAAAAGCATGTCTTTCGAGTGCACTGGTGGTTCTGCCTTCCTTCTTTTCTTAATGACTTGATGTAGTCACCTAATATTAAATGAAAAACTAAAGAATCTGTATGGATGTTGATTCACAATATCTGCTAGGAGAATTGTGAGGTAGAAAGGAAATGGGGAATACCTGAAGGGAGATTATGCCATTTGCATTGCCATTGCTGCTCTCTCTCTTAGGATTCCAGTGACCAGCTTAGTAGATAGCTGGGCAGCACTGCTACTTCTGTTAAAAGATTCCATCCAGGTTGGTCTTCCAGCTCCGGGACAATTCCTCATACTTGGGTAAGTGATCTTGATACTTGTGATTTCCAAATAAATTCAAATGTGTGGCATCATACTGAAGTGTTAGTGTTTTCAAATCTCTATCACTTATTTGAGTGGTAGAGCTATTGCCCGAGTTCTGTGGGGTTTAACGAATTAGTTTCTTCTCTGAGGATTGGTTACATATATTAAATTTTATATTATAACATGATACAAGCAACGATCTTACCTTGCTGATTATTTGAGCGATTCAGGCTCTTTAAACAGTAGGTTTATGTTTCTGATTTTTCTTAGAAAATAACTACAATGACTATTTCTTAGGTGTATGTAGATTTGTAGGCCACTAGAGAGAATTCATTCCCAGCATGAAAGCTGGTTGTGGAGTGTTAGAAATAAAATGTTGAATGTGATTTTCTCTATAAAACTTCAAGGACCATTTTCTTGAATTTCTGGAATTTATCTTCCCTAGTAAACTGCCTCTAAAGATACTTTTATGTATAGTCTAGTTAAACATGTTCTTGATAATTCTGATCATACCATAATAGTTTAACTTAAATGTGAAAGGATGTTTTCTAGAATATTGATAAGTAGCAGTGACTGAAGGTTTAGTAAATAAGTATTGTGCACGTAAATTTCTTCAGACTTGTCCTAGCTCTTAAAATTACTGAATAATGTATTGTGAGAAGAAAATCCATATATACTTCTATTTTTTCAGTGTTCTTAATGAGTTCATCATGAAAAACCCAAGCCTGGAGAATAAGAAAGATCAAAGAGATCTCCAGGTAAGAAATCTGTTGTATGTATGTCTCTTTCGAAAATGTTGAACCATAAATGCTTGAATGTACTAGAATTGTCTGATATATCAGTTCTGTAGTCTGAAATAACTCTTTACTATCTTCTACTTAGTACTGTTTATAATCTGTTGAAAAAAAATCTCATTTTCTGTGGAGTTATTAATCACTGATAATATAGAACAGAAGCGATTTGAAAACAGTTCTGTACTTAGTTAGTTATATAGATTTTCCTCCAAAACACATCAGGACAACAAATACAGCCCTTCTGCACAAAGTTCTTAAAATGCTTGGGTTTTTTCCTACCAGGATGTAACACACAAGATAGTGGATGCCATTGGGGCAATTGCTGGTTCTTCCTTGGAACAGACTACTTGGCTAAGACGAAACTTAGAGGTTAAGCCTTCCCCCAAGATTGTGGTTGATGGAAACAACTTAGAATCGGATGTTGAAGGTAGCTTCATTTTCATCTTTATTTTAAACAAAACATTAATTATGAGGCCAAAATGAACAAAGAGGATAGCTTTACTATATTTGAATGCATTAAAAATGCTTCAGTATTGTTCAGGCATACGTATCTTACACAGCGTATATTGCAAAGTCTGTACATCTTCAAAATATGTGCTATTAAAGTATACTTGTAAGGTAAATAATGGCATAAGAAAACTAACTTTGGACGGTTTTTTATTATTATCTTTATTTAGATATGTTGTCTCCAGCAATGGAAACTTCAAACATAACTCCATCTGTTTATAGTGTCCATGCTTTGACCTTACTTTCTGAGGTAAATATCTCCTCAGATATAATAAATGCTGTCTTATAATAAACTTTTATATTGTGAAAAGCTTTGGACTAGAAGCTTGGGGAAGGCGATTTGGTGGGAAGCACTGATGTGAATGGATTCTGGGTCCTGTCATGTAATACATAAAACTTTGTTCCTAACCCAGTTGTGAAGATTCAGTGAGATGGACGAGGTGTAAAGCGTGGCTTTTCAGATGTGTAGTATAGCAAACTTTTTTGGTGGCAAACTTTGTGTGTTATTAGTGGTATGTGTTGGTTACTGCTGATAATCACAGTCAATCTTTGAATTTTTTTTGTTGTTTGTTTCTAGCTTATTCTGTAGAATGCTTTGCCCAGGAGTTCATGCTTCTGTGGTTTTACCTTAGTTTGTTTTAAAAACGGTGGGATCTTTATACTCTGGATTTTTTATAGTACCTGAAATTAGATCACTTCTATCATAAACTTAAACATTCAGTGAAGGATATGATACAAAAAGATGCTGAATAGTAGATAAAAATCAATTTGAGAGTGCATGTTAACATACCTTCCTCTCCTTTTATAGGTTTTGGCTCATCTCTTGGATATGGTTTTCTACAGTGATGAAAAAGAGAGGGTTATTCCTTTGCTTGTAAATATTATGCACTATGTTGTTCCCTACCTCCGTAATCACAGGTATCTTTACAATTTATTGAATTGATGTGCATCTCTACAGCCAGTTGAAATTTGGTGGGTGACACTTAAGTTGAAACAGGCATGATAAGGATTAGATGTCTATCAAACGTACTATAAAGCAGCAATTCAAAATTGTTTTATGTTGACTTTTTCTTTTTTTTGTTTAGTGCTCACAATGCATCCAGCTATCGAGCCTGTGTCCAGTTATTAAGCAGTCTTAGTGGGTATCAGTATACAAGGAGGGCATGGAAAAAGGAAGCATTTGACCTCTTTATGGATTCCAGTTTCTTCCAGATGGATGCTTCCTGTGTTAACCAGTAAGACTTTCTTTTTCCTGCTTATAGCGATGGCTGTTACAAATGTTATGTATACCATTACACAAGAGGATATATAATGTGGACCAAAATTTCCCAACAGATCTCTGTTGAGAGGAATTAAGGGGATGTTCTGTGTTTTAGATTATCACATGAAATGTGAAACTCGCTTACCTAAGGTATTCCTATGCACAAGCCTATTTTTTTCAATTGTGAGATTATTTTTTTTAAGTTTATTTTTTCTATGAGAAAAAAGTGGTTAACATTTTATAGAATTATAGAATGATTTGGGTTGGAAGGGACCTTAAAGATCCTCCAGTTCCAACCTGCCTGCTGTGGGCAGGGACACCTTCCACTAGACCAGGATGCTCAAAGCCCCATCCAGCCTGGCCTTGGACACTGCCAGGGATGGGGCAGCCACAACCTCTCTGGGCAACCTGTTCCAGTGTCTTACTACCTTCATACTAAAGAATTTCTTCATTACATATAATCAAAATCTACCCTTTTTCAGTTTAAAACCACTGCCCCTCATCCTATCGCTACACTCCCTGATAAATCCCCATCTGTCCTGTAGCCCCCCTTTAGGTACTGGCAGGCTGCTGTAAGGTCTCCGCGGAGCCTTCTCTTCTCCAGGCTGAACAACCCCAACTCTCTCAGCCTGTCTTCATAGGAGAGGGGCTCCAGCCCCCGACCATCTTCGTGGCCCTCCTCTGGACTTGCTCCAACAGGTCCATGTCCTTCTCATGTTGGGGGCCCCAGAGCAGAACTCAGTACTCAAGGTGGGGTCTCAAGAGTGGAGTACAGGGGGAGAACCACCTCCCTCCACCCGCTGGTCACGTTTCTTTTGGTGCAGCCAAGGATACGATTGGCTCTGTGGGCTGTGAGCACACATTGCTGGGTCATGTTGATCTTCTGGTTAACCAACACCCCCAAGTCCTTCTCAGTGCTGCTCTCAATCCTCTCACTGCCCAGCCTGTATTTGTGCTTGGGATTGCCCCGACCCATGTGCAGGACCTGGCACTTGGCCTTGTTGAACTTCATGAAATTCCCACGGGCTCACCTCTCAAGCCTGTCAAGTTCCCTCTGGGTGGCATCCCTTATTTTCTTTGAGAAGGGCGTTCGAAAAATACAGTTACAGTTTCAGATCAAATCGCACCAAGTAAATGGTACTTATGTAGAAAAGAGCTTGGATTGGAAGCCTTAGCCTGAATTAAAAAAGAAAAAAAAGCTCCGTAAATATTTCTGTAAATTCCTGCTTTTTTTCTTGCTTTTCTGATTTGTGTACAATCTTCCTCTTTTAGTTGGAGAGCTATTATGGATAATTTGATGACACATGACAAAACTACATTCAGAGATTTGATGAGTAAGTATTTATTGATGTAGTAGTGACTTTTCTCCAAGGGAAACATTAAAAAAAGGGAAAACAAATATCTCAAAGAAAACATTTGTTCAACATTTATTTCAATCTGCTTGATTTATTCAATGTTTTTCATGTTTTCTTGAACTACTTGTTTCTGGAGATCCATAAATAAGATAACTTGAAGTGAGAGAATTTGAGACCAACCTGGCACACAGTGAATTTTGCCTATATGGCAAAGTTGACTGAGCAGAGAGGGTGGGGGTGGGTTTTTGGGGGTTTTTTTGTTTGTTGGTTGGGGTTTTTTGCGGGGGAGGTGGGTGTTTGGTTTTGGTTTGTTGGGGGTTTTTTTGTTGTTTTTTTTTTTTTTTTTTAAAAAGACCTGACACTAACTCTGCTTAAGGAAAAATTGATTCTGCAGTTTCCAAACTTCTGACTGTACATAAATGTACAAATTTTGTTTATTAAAAAAAAAAAAAAGGCTAAACTCCTTCCCAAAAGCTCCCAAACGCAGGCACAATTGTGTATGCTTACAAATTTTCTTTCAACATGTATTTTAAATCACTGTGGTTAAAAATACAAATTGCAGAACATGCATCATCTTAACATCTGTTTTTTGAACTACATTAATGCAACGAAAGTAAGAGTTATTTGTGCCTTAAAGTGAAACAGAAGGGAAATTTTGAAGTTTGTCTCTGCACTATGCATTTTCTCTTTCAGCACGAGTGGCTGTGGCTCAGAGCAGTTCTCTCAATCTGTTTGCTAATCGAGACGCAGAGCTGGAACAGCGTGCTATGCTCCTGAAGAGACTGGCTTTCGCAATTTTTAGTAGTGAGATAGACCAATACCAGAAATACCTTCCAGACATACAAGGTCAGTAAAAAAACATATCATCTAGTGGACTTCTGGACTCTGATGTTAACTGAGGAATGTTTGTATGACAGGGTAACAGTGGGTAAACTTGTCCCATGGAATATCGGTGTGCACTACCTTTTCCGTGGCTGGATGCAAAGCTTCTGCAGATATTGTTTAAAACATTTTCAGTCTTAAATGATTACGAACTACACAGACTTTGTGATTTACCAGTTGACTTTTACCCAGATTATTTCACTGATCTGTCATTTTATACCTTGATCAATGTCCTTGGGTACCTGCAGTGTGCCTTTTGACATGAACATCCGAGCTATAAACACCTATCAATTACGGATAAATGAAAAGGCTGACCTTGAAGTTTTGAATTCTTGACTGCTCTAGCTGTTTTTTCTGCTGCTCTATTTATTTGTCCTATTTATCACTGAAGAATATCTCTTCTAGTGACCTTTTACATTAAGTGATTGGGAATGGGAGCTGCTTAGTTTTATTCTAAGATTATGCAAATAGTTACAGCAGCAGCTTCTAGATATATTGTTTTTTAGTGCTACCAAGGTGGACACTTTGGTCTCTTCCTCTATATGGAAAGTCAATTACATCATCTTTCTTGTTTCATTTGTTCCAGGATTTATTCTTTGAAGTTGTTTGGGTTTTGGTTTGGGGTTTTTTTTTTTCTCCTCAGTCAAGTCAGTAGCTGGGTTTACTATGTTCAAGATATCAGGTGGTTTTACGGGTCTGGACTGTGAAGTGCATGTGTTGGTTTGACTGAAAAATTTCTTTATTTATCTGCGTCTGTATATGTTGAATGCTTAGAGGTGGTTATGGTTAAATAAGAGTGTATCGTCCCTGTGTAATATCCCATGTACCATGATGATGCAGTCTTTTATTAATAGTGATAATGTATCCTAGCTGTGATGGGTGAAACTCTGCATAAGACGAACAAAACTCCCAGATGCACTATTGCATTTATGTGTAGAACTTCAATCAAAATATGCAACTGCATTGTTTTGAGGTTTCTTGCTTTTGTTTGTTGCTTGGTAAAAGTGGTTATTTTTTATGTTGACAGAATAAAACTGTAGCAAAGTACTGAAACAGTAATGTGGCAGATACTTTGAAAGTAAATGAGGGAAGGAGAAAATGCTAGTTGGAATTATTCTGAACTGAGGAAATGTTCTTGGCTTTTTGTTTCAGAAAGGCTGGTAGAAAGTCTCCGTTTGCCACAGGTGCCCACCCTTCATTCCCAAGTGTTCCTGTTTTTCAGAGTATTGCTTTTAAGAATGTCTCCGCAACACCTTACCTCGCTTTGGCCAACCATGATCACTGAACTGGTGAGTTGCAGTTAGCATTCAGGATTTGGAAGACTGGTGCAAATTTGAGACACAACCTTATTCCTCCTCAACATTTTTATGAAAATATCTTCTAGATATTGTACATGTAAATGTACAATGGACAAATTGAAAGCTGACTTATTTTCATAGTCCTGATGTCCATTTTTTGCAACCAAATGGAATATCTGTTGTCTTACGCTATTTAAGCTGTTCAGATGTCTTCTGAATTAAGTTTGCATTTTCTTTCATTGTTCCCTACTGACTCCTACTTCAGTTCCTGCTTACGTATGTGTACCCTCTCCACCATTCCCACTCCTGCTCTGCTCAGTGTTCCCTGTTTCTACTTTGCTGGTCATTCAGCCTTCTTCCTCCAGCAATGAGGATGAGAAGCCACATAAAGGAGTAAGAATCCATGTTGTATTGGCAGTTGATGGTCATTCAGATCACATTGTGGCTGAAATTTTGTAACTATATTTATTCAAGGCTCAACTCAACTTTCTTCTTTCTCTTGTTTTACTCTGCATAACAAGACAGGATAAACATCTGTCTTCAGAGCTGCTACCTGTGGAGTCTCTGGTGTTGGCTGTTTGACGCGCTCTTTTGGGTTTCAGCTTTGGCAATGGGAATGGAGGAGAGTGGTTGGTGCATCCTGTGATCTGTTTAGCCTGTTAGTCAAGGAGTTCCCAAATGACTGGCTAACACAGATTGCAAATCAGAACCACTGCTATGACTTTTTTTTTTTTTTTTGGATCTGTAGGCACCTAACCTAGCCCTTAGTTAACCACAGATCTAAGCAATAGAAGGAGAAAAGCTATATAAAGTATTTTAAAGATCAAGTGCATTGTTTTAGCAATAGATGCATTTAATTTTGAGCCTTTCAATAGCATAAGTATTAGGAAACCCATTCTATTTAATGTAACCCTCTGATTCCTGTGCTGTCCCTTGGCCTTTACACAAGCTACGACAGTCCTTGAACTACTTTCAGTAGACAGGACTGTGTTACTTCTGGGAATTCACACCTGAGCTTGACTGCTCCATTACATGATTCTTTATTCTCATTTCCTTTAGGTCTTGCTCTCTAAGGAGTGGATTAGCCTCTGAGAGCTTTCCTGGCCGTAAAAGAGACTGTTATGGCCCTTGTGCGACTCAACCTATATATAAGGGATGAAAGAGCTTTAGGGTGCCAGTGTCCATTCATGGTTCAGGGGGTTATTTCATCATTCAGGAATGGAAATAAAGCCCTAAAGAGTTCCTCTAAGGCTTATTACTCAGGCCTCCCTACAGCATTTTCCTGAGTCACAGTCCATTAAAAAATGGTATTAAAATGTAGCATTTGATCTTCAGGTACAAGTGTTTTTACTGATGGAACAGGAGCTCACTGCTGATGAAGACATTTCCAGGTAAACTTACGAACTTCCAGCTTGTTTAACATGATAACAGTCTCCTGGCATACTGATGGGCAGTTGAGTCATTCTTTAAAATAATTTGTCTTAGAAAGAATTGTCAAGCTCAGATGAGAAGGATAAGTAAAGAGTGGTTCAGTCTGACTGCAGTAACAGGGACATACTCTTCAGGACAAAACAAAAAAAATCCCACTGTCTGATTGCTCATAAACCACTAAGGTAAATTATGCTACACAAGTATATTAGTTCTGTCTTCCTGACTAAAATTATACTGCTTCTGCAATTAAAATATGCATGGCATGACTTTATAGCTTTTCTGTATTGTACACTTACTTCAAATACTACTGATGCACTTTTTTTTTTTGGTCTAAATAAAAATGTCGTTTCTTTCTAGTGTTAGAAAGACATAAAGATGAGGTAGATATTTTTTCTTGTTTTGTTGTCCATTTCTATCCCATCTATCTTCCACACAGTATGATCTGATTTCAGTCAATGCCAGCAGTAAAGGCAGATTTCTCAAAAGAACAGGAGTTATTTGCACAAGTGTTGTTCTTCTCTTTTTTTTTCTAGATTCTCTTTGTTCTTTTGAAGAATTTTTCCCTAAAATAATGTTGGTATGACTGGGAATTTTAAACTTTCTCTTAATTTGGACGTCTGATGGGAATGAGATGCAGTTTAACATGTTTATTATATATTAACATTTTATCATGTATACACACACATATATATAAACATACAAAACCCCACCCATAGCACAGACTTGCAGTGTTCTGGTTTGATTTATGGATTCAGGATTAAGTTGGTAAATAAAGAGTTGTGTGTTTGTAAAGGCAAGTCAGAAGGATGATGTTCCCATAGTTGCAGAAGGCTGTTATAACTCACCTGCCTGGTATAATTTATTTTAGAACTTCTGGCCCATCTGTTGCTGGTCTGGAGACGACGTACACAGGTGGCAATGGTTTCTCCACATCCTACAATAGCCAGAGATGGTTGAACCTGTACTTGTCCGCTTGCAAATTTTTGGACTTGGCCCTAGCTTTACCATCTGAAAACCTGCCTCAGTTTCAGATGTGAGTAGAAGACACTGTCACTTAAGTTTTTGGATGTTTGTCCATGCTAGTGTATAAAAATCTTTGTTTTCCTATATTTCCTTTCCTTTTCTGGCCTCCACCCAGGGCAGCCCACAGTTCACTCCCTCCCAGTGTCAGAGTGGCCCACAGAGCAAATGATTCTACACACCAAATGAGTTCAAGCTGGTTTGATTTAGCCTGTGGCAAGAGATTCTCCACACTTGTGAGCTAATCAGTAATAGTGATTTATTCAAGTATTTTATTTTTAAAGTATTTATTATTTAAAGTATTTAGTTGCAGTAATGTCTAAGAACTCAAAATAAACCCACATGTCTCAGTGACTAATGCATGAGATCAGATGACTATATGTCGTCTCAGCATGACTCACTTATTACTCCTGCATGATCTGTCTGGAAGATGTCGCAACAAACCTGCTTGTGAAGGGGACCCCATAGGTTTTTCTTGGTTGGTAGTGTTCATGTGTGCCAACTGCTTCCTCAGTGCCTCTGCAATCCTGTTTTGTTGGAAAAAAATGAATGTAAACCAACTGGCATTTGCTGAAGACCCTAGAAATGAGAGGCCACCAAAGACAAAACAAAGTATCTCATCTCTTCCTTCACACTGTGCAGGGGTGACAGAGAGCTGCTGCCCTGGCGCAGCTCTGTAGACATTTTGTCACCTTTAATTATCTTGTTACTTAAAAGATGATTGTGTGGGATAGAGGGTGGAAGGACTTGTACACACTGTGTCAGTTTGTGCCCTGTAGTATTTCTAAATCTAAAGCTAATCTTGAAGGGTTCTTCATTTTTTTATTTTTATTTTTTATTATTTTTCTGGGGACTTGGCTCATAATTCTTGTTCAGTACTCCAAGCTGTCCTAATCTCTGTTATTAGCTAACCTGGTTTTATTTAGGTCATTACTGTGCATTTCTGGAAAGACAACAGTCATGCTGAATCACAGTGTCTTTTGTGGTGTTCTCATGGAGGCTTGGATTGAAGTTTTAAGGACAGAAACTTTGATTTCCTTTATAGTTTATAATTTATAATGCAAGTAGCCAGTCCTTGCAGTGCAGCAAGGTGGGGAGGGGGGGGGGTGATGGTCCACTTGGTCTTGTTGGCCTATGAGTAGGTAAAATAAATGAGTTTCTGTTATCAACATGGTATAATGATGAGAACATTTTGTGTTTTAATAGTATGCATTGCAAATGTGCAGCAAAATGTTTTAAGTAACTTATTTTATAATTCAGAATTGCTTTCAGTTCTCTTGCACACAATGAAGATGTGAATACTACTGTTTTTAGCTTCTCTGCCTTATCTTGCTCTTGGAATCCTTAAATAAGCTTCTCTGCCTTATCTTGCTCTTGGAATCCTTAACTACTTTAAGAAACTCTAAAGGAAAAAAGACAATGCTACATTCTCAGCCATGTTACTTCCTGCTTTTCAGAATGTGCCTTTCCTATTCTTTCTTATCAAAGTCTGATGTGTTTTATGTGGGTTGGTTTTGGTTTGGTTTTGTTGTGGGGTTTTTTTTTTTTCCCCACACTCTTTCTCTGATACTTAACTAGATTTCCTCATCCACTCACATTTTTAGATCTAGCAGAAAAGCCTGCATGTTCAGTAAGGATAACGTCTGCTTGTGTTATCTCATGACAGGTATCGTTGGGCTTTTATTCCAGAAGCATCAGATGATTCGGGCTTGGAAGTACGAAGACAGGGTACGCATCAGAGGGAATTCAAACCGTATGTGGTGCGTCTAGCAAAACTGCTGCGAAAAAAAGCAAAGGTATGTTGCTTTTTTCCAGTTATGCTTCTCCTTGAAAACTGTCATGTACAGTAACATACAGCACTGTTTTGTTTTGGATTTTTTTTTTTTTTTAAACGGTGAAGAATGGAAAGGAGTTTATCTGGTGTGGGAGATTCCCACTGGAGTAATCTCAAGTCAGCATCAGGCAAAAACCACGTGTAGGTATATAAAACAAAAACCAAAAACAAACCCCAAACCAACAGCAAAAAAACCCCAAACCTACTATAGTCAGTGACTTTGGAGTTTCCAATTAACAGTATTGTTTGTATTATTTGAGTAAAAAGTAAAACATGCTTCAGTGTCTTAATACATTTTAACATAAAATCACTTTCAGATAGCCAGTCATATATGTAGATACTAGTATAACTAGCTACCTTTTGAAGTAGAAAAGCATTTTTGTTAATAATAATCACATTTAAATGTTTAGAAAACTGTTGCATTCCTAAAAATGACAGAACCAAGTGTTTTGAGACTCTGTAGAGCCAGGGAGGGCTGGGTTTCTTCCCTGAAGCAGTTACAATGAATGGAAGAGGGCATAGAGCAGTAGAAACAGTTCTAGGGAAATCTTGGCTGTGCAGTTTGTAGGGTGGGAGCAGAATTAGGGTTGTCATTATGTTGGTGCATGAGTTATATTAAAACCGTACTTTGGGTGGGGTGGAGGCCTGATCTGCTAATGAAGCTGGTGGAAGCTGGCCAAGCCCTGTCCCAGGGAGTTTCCTTCTGCTGTCACAAAGTAAGAAAATTGCTGTCAGACACTTGCTGCTCCTGCTGTGAGGACAGAGCCCCCCTGGGCAGACATCATACTGGGAAAGGTTGCTGGGTGGGCCAGGGAAACAGGGAAGAAGCTCGAAGCCATATGGGAGAAAGCTTTGAAGTTTCATTCTTGGGTTTCGCTCTAAATAGATAACATTGTCAGGGCTGAAACACTGTCAGCTTGCTGTAGCTACTGCATTTACAATCTCTAATGAATGTTTTCACTGAGTAAAGAAACTACTACTGACATGCAAGTGGCTACATAAAATTTAGGGATAACTTTGTTGCAGGCAGATCTGAACTATTCAAGCAAGGCTCACAACTACAGGGAGTAAAACGAGTATCTGAAGCACATCTGTATTCTTTATTTTATTGGTTTTTGAACTGAAGATGAGACTAAATTTCTCTTCTCACATGTATACAGGAATAATCAGTTTTGATTGCCAGTCAGGCATAGCCTCTGACCCTGATCTTCAATGTAGGGTGCTATACCTGTTAAAAAGTTGTCACTTTGGAGTTGTCACACTCCAAATAATCTCTCTGAGTGAATTATAAATTACATAGGGTGCATAAAACATACAGGCTGGTAAGTACTGTATGTTGAGATAGATGCCTGAAGTCAGGACTTCTACACAGCATGCTTCAAGAATATAGAAAACTTCCTGGAACTTCTGGAACCCCCTAGTCACGGCAGCAGTTGCACACTGTGAACCATAGCTAGGGGTATGCAGATGAGATAAACATGAGGTAATGAATATTGACTTCCAGGCCATTTCTTCTTTGTGCAGAGGAGAATACTGTTGCATATGGCTGCGGGTTTTTCTTAGAAAGTAACTGTTTCTGAGAAAAATGTTCCAGTGGATCTTAATTTTCCTTCAGGGCGCTCTGACTAATGCTCAGATTCATGTAGTATGGTGTTGCTCAGGCTCTGTTGTCTGAAGGAAATGTGCTTAAAAACCTCCTTCGGCACTACGGGCAATAAACAGAAGAAGCTGGCAGTGCTGTTATTGTCTAATAGTGTCTTGGCCACACTAGCTCCAGAGTCTGCCGTTTCTGGACTGCGGACTCTTTGGGGCAGGTGATTTTTCTAGCTGAAGCATGGCACCCAACCAAGCAACTGCACGGCCTTCATGGCAAAGTATTATTTTGATATATGAAATGCAGTCTGAAAGTTCTCCTCTTTCCTTCCACAGGACAAACAGGAGGACTTTAAGACGGTGGTTTTGGAGGGAATGGAGATGGCCAAGCATCAGGTGAGGGTGGCCTTTGATGCTTGAGTTGTGAAACAAGCTCGCCATAATAATACCATCACCTCAAGGCCCTGGGCAGTATTTAGCTTTCAGTGAGAACTGAGAGATCAGTCTTGTTAGAGGATGAAGTTAAGATATTTTTTTCTGAAGTGAAAGAATCATGAGAGCCCTTATTTTTATAGATAACTTAAAAATTTATTTTTAAGTTGATTTCCTACATGAAATAGATTACAAAAAGTTAATGTTAGTTCTAAGAAGAATTATGATTGCAAATCATTATAAAGTTAAATAAGAAAATTATTTCTTAGATGTGAAACACACAATCCCTAATCGGTCTCTGTCAAATTAACTGTTGTTTTAAGTATCTGAGGAATTAGTGGTGTTTGCTTAGCAGATAATGCTGTGAGGAAATGGCTTGGATGGATTGTATTTCATTGCTCAGAGAGAGAATTAGTATTTGCACGTGCACCCCATTTGGTTGGCTCCTGTGCAACACTGACACTCGCTGCGTGCCGGAGGTAGTCTGTGCTCACCGCTGAGTAACACTGAGCACAGTAGAGAACCCGTACTGAAAAGCCTCTCTTCTGTGAATCCAGTGTGAAGTTTTTCAAGGGGAAGCTTTAAAAACTAGTAGCTTCATTAGAAGTAGAAGGCATCAACAACTCTTTCTGTGTTGGAATTCAGTCTTCCCTTTGTTCTAGTTCATTACGTGCCTTTATCTTCTTGAGACTTGTACAGCTAGAATAGTAATCTCCTGTGATAGGGAGCCTAACTACCAGATTAAAATACTAAATACATTCCTATTTAATTTTAACCTAATTGTTTTTGTGAAACAGATGTCATGTAGGCTCCTGAATTGCAGATGATAGTTGCTTCATTTAAAGGGCAAAAACTGTGTTTGCTAAAGTATCATCTCTTGCAGAGAATCTGTTTGCTCAAAGGCTGTGCAGTTAGTAATCCTTACCTTACGCTCTGCTCCCACTGCTGTTCTTTCCCCTTCATTCTCCTTTCATTACAAAGCTGGCTCTTCAGGAGCTGTGCAGCCCACCAGGGCAGCAGGAGGGCAGGTGGATCAGGAGGTGGCTCTCCTTGATGTGGCCTTTGTGCTTCTTTTCTCCTTCCTCACAGAATAAAAACCAGCATTGCTGGAACCCAACTTCATGGTAGAAGTTTTCCCATACTGGTTTGTCAGTAACAGTCCAAACAAGGTGTTTCTAGTGGTGGTAGTACCTTATTGTCTAGGCTTGAATATAGTTTGTTGACTCAAAGGAAAAAAAGGAAACGAGTGAAGAGTACACCATATAAGCAGCTGGATGTTAGTGCTCAGGTATTTTAGTACGCAGATATTTAAGACAACCCTAAAGACGGTTACAGCAGTGTACTGATGCTGCCTGTGAGTGTCTGGTGTGTGACTGCTGCCTTCGCTGGTGGGGTTCCTGAAATTCTCTCCCTTGAAATCATCCCCATGAAATGGAAGGTGCGTAACCAAGGTTGTCTGAGAACGTGCAATGAGCAACCGAACAGTTTTCCTTTGAGGACAACTTCAAGTGTTTGCTCAAAGCCTCCACCTGCGTTATTTCTGATGCTAAAAACAGCACTGCTTTTGCTCTTCCTGAAAACTCTGAACTCTAGCTTCAAAGTGAAAACAATTCATTTCTGTTATAACTTCCTCTGGGGTTTATTGTCCCTAATGCTGGCAGTCGGGTGAAGCAGGACTGTTACCAGAGACCAGCCTGCCTTGGAAAGCAGCTGAAGGAGCACACAGCCTACCCCAGCAGCTGCAGTACTGGCTGTCACCAGCTTGGGCTGTTTGTGTTAGCCAGGGGGATGCTGCGCCAGGAGCAGCTCCGCAGGGCAGCCCGGCGGGTGCCAGGGACGGGGGCTGCCTTGCTTTGGGGCAGCCCTGGCCTGAGGCGGGGGACTCAAAGGCCCACCACAGCTTTCCCGTTAGCGTCAGCCGCCCGGCTGCCAGCCCCTGTGCTCCCAGCCACTGCCGCTGCAAAATGCGGTGAGGGGAGGAGGAGCAGGGGATCCGCTTCGAAAGAAGTGCTCCAGCACACGAGTATTTTGTTGATGGGACAAGTATTTTCGGAATATAGAAAAATACTGTACTGGATATTAGTCTTTTACTTTTGTCTGTGCTTTTTCTGGTTTGTCCTGTATTATTTCCCATTTCTCTGTATTTACAGAAAAACCCGGAGGAGGACAGCTCAGGGAAAACACTAAGTTGGGAACCAGGTCACTTGCTTTTAACCATCTACACTGTTCGCAGCATTGAGCAGCTTTTGCCTTTCTTCAATGTACTCAGCCAAGTTTTTAACAGCAAAGTCACAAGCAGATGCGTTGGACACTCAGGGAGCCCTGTCCTTTACCCCAACTGTTTTCCAAGTAAGGACATAAAAATGGAGAACCTCAAGACCTTCTCCAGCAAAGCAAGACAAAAGATAGAAGAAATGGTTGAGAAGGATTTTCTGGAAGGCGTCATAAAAACATGAACCAAACTGGTACTATTCAGCTTATATGTAGTGTAACTATTTAAATGAAATACTGTATCTTTCCCAGTTGTATAGTATTCTTTTCTTATTTTGTATGTAATGAAATACTTAATGTTGTATTTAAGTTAAATATTTGTAAATAAGAGAAAAGTTCTGGATGTGGCCTGAATCAAGTTTAAATATTGGTGGCTCATATTGATTATGGTGCCTACTATTTACAGTACGTGTTTTGTTGTCTTGAGTTCTGTCTTTAAAAAAATCCTAAAAAATACAAGGTACACACTTTTTCAATTTGTTCCCAGTTTATTTTTGTCTTTTTTTTTTAATCCATTGGAACTTGTGCTTATTTAACAATCTGGAAAATGCCATTATACCAGGAGTTAATACAGGTCTAAAATGAAAAATAGGTTTGTCAGAGGTAGGTACCCTGAACAAAAATACGTGGAGGAGGATACCTGTGCATTTAAAACATGACATCCCGTTGGTCCGGCCCCTTTGCACTGCTGGGAAACAGTCAGGGCCACAGAAGACAATCTTGTCTCTCTCCCTTCCCTCTTAAAAGTGATTATAAATACTATTACTGCAAATTGCTTTCTAAGCAATACTTTTAAATTGATAAAAGTATCTAACAAAGATATTATTGCAATAATACATTGTTATTTGCAAATGTTCTTTTTCATTATATTGTTTCCCCCTTGAAGTGAGGTGAACTGACTCTCCAGCCCAGTGCCAGCCTCTGCCTTACACTGCCCACAGATGGTTGGGTTACTGTAGGAAGGTGGGGATGATGTTTCTGCAGCTGCTGCGGAGCACAGCCACAACAGAGCTTGAGTCAAAGGCAGTGACCGTAAGTGTGCTGAGCTTGGGGGAGTTGGACTTCGGCCACAAGGTGACAATAACCTGTGGAATAAGCTGGGTGGGGGGCAGAATTCCTTCTGGGCATGACCAGGCCACTGACAGGAGAAGCTAAGTCACCTCTAAGTCACTTCAGCTTCTGAAGCTGGACAAAGCAGGGAAGGGGGGAACATTCAGCAGCAAGAGCATCTCATTAAGAGGTAAGTTGCTAACAGAGGTAAAGAATAAGCAGAATAATATGCTGCTCAGTTCTGATTGATCCTTGCTACTCTCAGGAAGGGTCAGGTATGTCCACACTAGCAAATGGTAAAGGAAGTAATATTAGAAAATAAGCCAAGTTATGAACTTTAACTGCAGTTGTGTAGTTCATTATATAGGCTGGGGTGGTGCTCCTTTTCCACCAGCAAGGTGGTAAACAGCCAGGCTTACTTCATGGGCAAGGGCATCCGTGTTCTCCTGTGGAATGTTTTAAAAGAAGTTAGTTACACGGGTGTCAGCGTGAGAAGGTTAGAGCAAATATGTGATATTAAGGCACGCGTTTTCCTTCTCTGTCATCATGAGGTATCTTCTGCCACTGTGGTCATACTGGCAGAAGAAGGGGGCAGGAGCATGTGAAGGGGGAAGAGCAGGACCACTGCTTTTGCTGTCAATGTAAAGTTCACATGTGGACTAATTCTTAACAGCAGCCAAAGTTGTTGTTGGTTTTTTTTTATTTTGCCTCTTGCAAAATCATGCAGTTATGGGCTGCTTTGGTAACTTTCTTCTTAACCTTGCCTTCTCAGAAGGCTGATTTTCTTTTCAAAATCATCCAGTGTCAAGTCTGCCTTTATAAACATTTAACTCTTAAAGATAAACATTGAGAACATTACACATCTTTTATAAATAAAAGAAAATCCAAAGAGACATTTTGTAATCACTAAGTGGGTTTTTTCCAAATTTAGCACCTGTTAAGCATGATTAAGTGATGAGTATGTAAACATACTTCTCCCTCCATCACCCAGTGCTAAGCAGAAGGTTAACATTAACAAAGCCACTTCATATACAAGTTAAGCTCTCACCTGTGTGTCTGCTTCAGCGTATATTCTAACTACATCTTCTGTTCCTGATGGACGGACAAATGCTCGTGACAATTTGTACTTCTTTACAAGTGCATCAATTTTCTCCTGTAGTCCCGGAGGTGTAACCACACGCCTTTCTGCATCTGTTGTGACAATAACTCGCCTGTCTGCAACCTGCAGCATCAGAAACAGCCCATTTATTTGTGTGCTGGAGCTGTATGATGAAAGCAGAATGGAAAAGGTCACAGGTAAGATGGAACTTAAGGTTTTGATGCATTGTGCTGCCTGCAGAAGAGCTCAGTTTGGGAGTTCCCTGCTTAACTCCAACACTTTGGGATCCCTAGAATCCCTGCTCAGCTACTGCTCAGCACATATTAGCCAAGTCATGCTTGGTTTGGAAGAAGGGTCAGTCCTGAACTGCCTCCTTGGTCAGCCTCTGAACTGGAGCTGCAGCTTCTGCCAGTAGATTGGAAAGCTTAAACTCTTTCCTCTGGTTAATTTAGAGCCCAGAGCTCCCTTACTGTGTCTAACAGAATGCTACCATGTGGGAGCCTGTTCTGCTCAAGCTCTTTGTCTGAATATTGGAGAAGATAAAGAAGAGCGAGCTTGAATAATCATGTTGTACAAAGGGACACAGCAAAGAAAATCCAGCTGCCCAGCAGGCAGGGGCCTTAGAGAAATAGGATTTTTCTAGTTTGAAAGTTAAAGAAATTCTAAGGTAAAATTTCAACAGTTTCGCTCAGGTTTTTTTCATTTAACATAGTTGGCTAGTGTTTCATCATTTGTGTAAGTTATATTTTCACTTTAGTCCAACTGAAATTCTGGTCTCTCCTCTGGGTTGTCTCATGGCTTATTTGGCCTATTTCTGCCCTTTAATGGGCTGTTTCAGGTTTAAAATAAAGCTTATCTGAATATATGCAGGCCAGATATGCTCACAGCAGGGCCCCAAGAGACTGCTGTAACCTGAGCCAGCATGGTGTGTAACTCACCTGAACTTTGAGCAGCCGGTTTGGAAGGTCAGTGTAGATGGCGTCCCACTGTTGCACAGTCAGACCTTTCAAAGCCAGGATTGCTTCAATAACCAACATGTCTGAGATGGCATCACCAACTGTCTGTTAACAGGAAGGGAAGAAACACTGGAGCAGTCAACAGTGAAGAAACAAAGGGGTGATTTATCAGTAAGCTTCCACCTGAAGAGAGTGAAAATGCAGCCAGGCTGACTCGCCTCTGTCTGTGTAGCTGAGGTTGGTTGGTTGGTTTAGTTTGGCAGGGGTGTTGTTTTGTTTTTCCTCCTTACCACGCTGACCCTGTGGTAAGGAGAACAGTGGCATACTTGTACAGCTCTGCCAAGGGCAAGTCCTAGTCCTCACCTCTCCTAAGGAGGACTGGCACCTCATCTTTGGTCTGGGGTCAGGATGCTTAAAGCTGGCCTGTGAAGCAGGATTTGGTGCTACCCCAGATGAATAACATCTGGGCTAAGACAGGGAGTCCCAGGGCTGTGTGGCCATGGGCACTGGAACACTCCCCTACTGCATAAGTTAGTGAAAAACATTGGGTGAAAGATTACTGGCTGTTGAATCATGAACAAGTCACATCCTATCACTAGGTTCCCATGCTATCCCACTCTCTCTTTGGGTCCTGCAGCCAGAAGACTGTGCCAGATAACAGCATTCTGCATCCACTCATGAGAAAATATTACATCTTTCTAAAGACTGTTCCTGTTTTCTTCTTGGCCCCTTCTATCATGGCACCCTACTTCTAACTCCAACAGTCCCTGCAAGAAGCCTGACAGGTACTGACAAACAGGGTTAGCCCCATAACTGTCACCACGGTGATTTGCTTCTCTTGGTTTTTACCTGATTAATCAGGTCAATCATGTTTTCAAGCACCTTTGCCGCTTCTCTTTTTTCATCATCTTTCCCCTCTTTTGCCAGTTGTCTTATTTTAGTTTCAGCAGCTTTACTAAATAATACCTAGAATAAAAAGATGAGCAGCCCATATCACAAACTAGGATACATGCAGCAGTGAGGAAAAAAACTTTTACCATTTAAGCCCAAATAACCATCATTAACGTTTGCTACCATGAATTCCCATCCCCACATGAAACACAGAGGAATTGGTGGCAATGCTATGATAAAAACAGAAGGGGGAAACAAGTCTGTTCTTAAACAAGGAGAGAAAAGTCTTGTTTATAAATGTAGGCAGAGAGGGAAAAGACCTGCTAATCCAACTAAAATATTGTACATAATGGCTGATCTTATGCATTGCATGCTCATACTTACTGTACCATGTCCATTTGCCTCAAAATAAACACCAACATCAAACTCCTGGGCCTTGTGATGCAGGTGTTTCACTCCTGTTTTGACACAGTGCACAGGTACCTGCAGCCAAAGGATATACAGAGAATGTTTACACTGTTACAGACTCCCCTCAGCAGACAGGAACTAAGCACCAACCTGGGTAGACTGTGTTTCACAACTACTGACTCCCTAGAGCTAAAATTATCCACTATTTCTGCAGACCCAATTAAAAAGCAGATTTCATTTACTCAAGTGGAAATAAAGGCTGATTTTTTTTTTTTTTTTCTAAATCATAAATAAACAAAACCCCAAACCAAGAAAAACCCAGTTCAGTTTATGGTTTCAGGGAACATACCAGATTTCTATCCAAACTGAAATAATACCTTAGCTCAGTTTCTGTAGTGAACACTTACCCTGTTGCAGAAAATGAAACACCCAGGGTCAAAGTATCAAGGAGCCTTTACTGATTCACATTGTTGCAAAGCCAAAATCCTCAACTTGTTCCAGAAGTAACAAGGGATTTTGCTTAGCTTTTGCCAAACTTCTTTTAAAACTAGTAAAAGCTTGTTAGAACTTCTTCAGCTTTGCTCTCCTGCATCTCGTTTACCAAGAATTTAGTCACTGCTGCAGGTTTGAAAGAGTCATTTATTTTAGCCTAGTTTAAGTTTTCCTAGTGATCATATTACAGTGGAATTTATTTTAAAAGTAAACAAATTTGCAGAAAACAACATCTGCAGAAAGCTACCAGGAAAAAAATGGAGAATACCTTTAGTGTTTCCTCAAGGTAGCGTGTTGAACTCCCATTGGCATATGCTGTTTGTACCACTGCCATATTTAAGGTCTCTCCCACCTAAGCAAACCAGGAAGCAAAGTGCTTTACTGTCCAATAGGCACATAGCCAGATGAGTAGGATAAATGGAATGATAATCAGAATTATTAAACATCATACATTCTCCTATAGACACTTAAAATTTCTCAGCATCGGGGGAGGCACCAGCTCATAGACAACTTCTGTGTGTTTAAGACAACACAGACTCTATTCAAGTCTTTGTATATCATGGTTTTTTGTGGTTGGCTTGAAGCAGCTCTCCAAGCTTAGGCTTTTCAAACCCCTTTTTCAGATTCAGCAAGCTCAGTGCACTGGCCAGACACGTGGCATTACATGAGGCCATATACACAAGCACTAAAGTCAAAGCTTCCAGTGCAAAGCAAGCAAAGGCTGGTGGCAAGCACAAGTTCTCCTCACTGGCCACCTTCTCTGCCACAGTGTAAGAAATGAGCTGGTCTCTAAGAAAACAAAATGAGGATACCTTTTCTAGGTTTAGTATCACAGACACCAAGTCTAAGAGGACTTCTGAAAATGAAAAGCTTTTTCTCTCTGTCCCCTGTAGGGAGAGGATGCTATGCAGTAGATATAGATAGTACTTTTGGAGTGCTGAGACATACAAGCCCCTCAACTGCCACAACCAAGTTCTCATGCAAATGGAATGCCCAACCTTTACAAAGCTTCACAGAAATGCTGAGGGAAGGACTGAACCCAAAATTAATGAAAAATTAATGAAAGATACCAAATCAAAGAGAATGGAATATCAATACTTTGTACACTGAAACTGGAAAAGTTCTCTCCACTAAGAAAAGGTTCCAGGTTAAAGTATCAGTGCTCAGATTTTTATTTGGAGTGCAGAAGTAACACCCTTGTAAAAACAACATTTTGGCCATACCAATGAGGTACAGGACTGATCTCTTTTTAATCTGTGTTCACTTTAGGTAGATGTAGAGAGACCGCATACATACAAACTAACACAGCTTCCATAGACTATTTTACATGTTCCAATTGAAGTATCAGCATTGATTCCATACATTAGACTTACCTTGGCAAGAAGTTCTTTAAGGAAGATACTAATTAAAGTTGCTATTTTATCTCCATCAATTAGGTGAAAATGGCCGGTTGCGTCCTTATAGTAATAAACAATTCTATCTGCATCACCATCAAATGAGCAGCATCTCTCGTTGGGCTTCATGTCTAGCCCTAGTGCACACAGAGTTACAAATGCAAGTTAGAGACAGAAAAAGATACAAAATCTTTAAATTAGCCCCAGTGTGGATCTCATGCAGAAAGTAAAATTAGCTCTGTGCAGACAACACACAAAACTAATGCTCTGCAACAGGCATTGCTTTTACTAAGCTGTGTTGAATGGCAACTGAAAAGTGCATTTTCAGATCGAAAATATAAATACTAATAGAAAATGCATGTTCTCGAACATTTATTATGCTACACCTTCTCCCCAGATATGTATGAAAATCAGTCCCAGAACTACTGTGTGTAGTCTCACCTCTAAATTTTTGAAATAAGCACTGAATGTCAGTTATGGCACAAGGTTAAAAACCTTGCAGCAGAAGAACACACACCCCTTTTCTCACGCACTTAGTCACCGCAGAGCATACCGAGTCGCACACATCACCCACAGACCGAGGTGAATCGCTTTCCCCCCACTGCACCGCAGAGTGAGCCAGTATTTACAGAGTGACACCTGGGCAGGAGCCTGAAGCAGCGAGTGGCAGCCGGTCGACCTCGGTTGGACACTGGGTGCTCGCCCAGACCTCCCTTACTGCTCCTCTGAGCGGGGCCACGGCACGCTGCACACCCCTGGACGTGGAGGCAAACCACGCTCGGGCAGAGGAGGGCTCCAGAGCCCTGTCACCGGTGTTTCCCAGCACGTGGCAGGTCCGCTGCGCACTCTTGGTGTAACGCTGCTACGTACTTCACCCTCCAAGACATGCAGGAATTAACTGTTTTTCCTTCACGTCAAAAATGCTTTTCTTCAGGAAATATTTCAGGCCTGTTTAATTTTAATCCATTCCCACTTGACAGGCCCGCACCTCCCCTTTGCTTCCTTTCACACAGGAGACACGCTTTCCTGATGCAAGACAAGCATGCACCCCCACGCCAGCGAAGCCATCACTGAAGTGCAATTAAAACAGGAGGTGGCACATAAACCCTACCATTGAAAAAACAACCCCACTCTGAAGCAACCATCACCAAGATTTCTCAGAGCTGTATAAAAAACATACAAGTGGATCTGCTAGCTATAAAATACCTCACATTTAGTCTCCTTGATATTCAATTGATACAACAATCTATAGAATGCATAAGGAGAACCTGCCTCAAAAAGTTTCCAGGCTTAACACCAATAGAGAAATAGCTAGGAAGCATTCACCACCTGACACAGCAATGCCACGCAAAAATGAACTGCTCTTTTGTTAAGGTACATCTTGCTTTCCTTTAAGATGCCAGCCACGTTAACCTCAGAGTCCATTTCTCAGACTGCAGCTGGCCATTCCCTAGGCTGACTTCAGAGTCCCTCAGGAACTCAGCAGGGAGCTCCAAAGGACATGCTGCTGCATCCTGTAACCCCTTCCTGGAAAAAAAACATTTTAGTACACAAGCAGACAGGAAAACTGGCCCGCATTGCTGACACCTCGGCCTTCGGAGCACAGGAAACTATAGCCCCAAACTTGCCTGTTTCTTCTCCTGCATGCCTACAGTGATACAGGACAACACACCCCACTGCTGTTGAGGTCCTCAACGTAAAGCATGAGGTAACGGCAACTGCAACATTTAACTATGACCTTAAACAGGAAGCTCTTACTGCTTAGCACTTCAGAAAAATCAGATCATTTATTTCAGTGAATGTTTAGGAAACCACATTTTCTTTTCAGAGCCCATCCCTGCCTGGAAACGACCAAGGAGTCTCCCCTCAGTCCCAGTTAAAGCCCGGATCCAGACATGACACACAAGCATCCATCCTCGGCAGGAACTGCCACTGTGCTCCTCACCCTTCTACATTTCTCCAGCACGTAAGCAGCGTGGCAAGGGGGAAAGGACACCGTACTTTGGTGTTCAGATTTAGCTAGCATTGCAGTGAGTGCACAGTTGTTAAATGGAGAACCCAGTTTAGCCTCAAAGAGCCTAATACCCAAACTAGCCTGCTCCCCTAGTTCAGGGGTTTTCTTTTATGCACTTTGCAGGACTTTGGTTGAAATAATTTCCTCACCAGTTTATGTCAATCAGTCAGTCTGCTGGCACCGAGCTGTTAATTATCCCAGCTGTTCCTCGGGAACCTGGAAACGTGTCTGCAACCACAGCCCACAATGTGTTTCTTGATAACACGAAGGGAAGTAAAGTAAGTAACAGTAAGCCAGTTCCGACTGATCTTTGGACTCCACCAGCTTAACAATCAGACCGGCTTGTCAAAACATATTTCAGCCAGTGGGAGACATACTGTACTCCTCCAAATGATTTAGACTAACATAAACTAGGGATGTGCCAAACGCAGCAGTACAATTCTCTCTCCATTGCACAAGCGGAACCATTCATGCAGTCACTTAGTAAGAAACAGGGTGCTCAGCTTATCTGAAGATGATACGCCATTGCTAGACCCTGCACTTTCAGATCTGGAGAGGAGGTAAAAAGATATAAAACTACTGACTACATACCTCTAGGTGGTTTCTGGTGAACTTTCACAAAATCTGCACCACATAAGTGATTGAGTTTCTCCTTGGTTCCATCATTAAATAGGTGAATTATCACCTCCTTTGGAAAGTAGGGCTCCATTTCTGATAGTTTCAGGGCTCCTATTCCATTGGCACAGTCAATCTTCAGGCGCCTCTGACTCCCCCCAGCGCTGGGAGACTTAGCACAAGGGAAGAAGGGGCAAAGTGAACTCATACCCTAGTGAAACTGCACTGAGAAGCATGCTGAATTCAAAACTTCAGACCCAAACAGGCTAACAAACAGAAGACATTCATTTTGTACATTTGCATGAAGAAGACAACACCCAGTATTCACCTGTTTTATCAGTTCTGTAAAAGCTTTGGATAGTTTTTCGTAATAACCTTCCAGCGTTGCCTTCCCATACTGCCCTTGGGTGTTTTGACAGCAAACCATGTAATGTAGCTGTGGTGTTGTCACCAAACCATAATCTAGCATAAAATAAAAGGCACAATTTTCAGAAATAGAATACTAAATTAATTCCTCCTTAATAGTTGTACAGTATTTGCTATTCTACAATAAATAGACAAATGCAGTGCAGGAAACCCATATGTAATTTTTCAAGTTCTGTTATGAAAAGATGAAACCCTTCCCCCCCTCCTTCTGTAAAAGCCACACAGCTGCCCTGAAAGAAGATCATTACAAGCAAAAATGGAAATGGTGTCTGGGCTGCTGCTTTAAGTCTACATAACGGAGTCACATTTATATAAAAACTTGAAATCAGACTAGAATTGGAAAAGTTTAACATACCATGGTACTGACCACCTAGAACGGAGATACCATCTATTACTGACTGTGAAAGTTTCTCACTGCTTGGCCTGGAAAACAACAAATACAGCTGATAACCTTTGCAGAAGACATTTATGTATGGACTTGGGAAGGAAGCACACGAGGGAGAACCTCCTACCCATAGACTTAGATTCAACATGAAGAAATCCATACCTTTTTCTATTGTAGGCACCTCCCAATAAAGCGGTTTGAAAGCCACCACCCCAGAGAATAGCAAAGACAAGCAAACTGCTGAACACACAAAGACATCTTGCGGTACCCACCAAAAAAACCCCAAACCCACAATAAAGCATCCTGTTCAGAAACAGTGCCAGCAAGTTCTCATAACTATCAGGGAAGCTAATACAGGAACAGCATTGGAAAACTTTTGTTTACTGCTATAATCATAAATTAATAGGTAGCAAACTAGGCATAAAAAAAACCCATAATCTGGCTGCAGAAGGCTAAACATCCAAAAGCACCCTTGAACAAAACGTTGGCACTTTCATAAAAGAAGCATACATCTACAGCATTTTGTAATTACCTGGTGTCTCTACCAATAAAAACTAAAGCATCTTTGTGCTGGTTCACTGCTGCTTTTTGGCAGATATCAGTTATTATTTTCTGTAATTCTTGCTCCTCTGCATTTGCTAATTGTGTGGCATACTCTTCCCAGGAAGGGTGCAGCATTTCTCCAAGAGGATCAACCAGCTTTACACCATTGTCTTCCTTAGAAGAAAAAAAAGAATGAAAGATAGTAAGCCTAGAAGTGGGAAACTTAATAAAATCTCTTTGAAGACAGCTGACACATGGTTCAATCATATTGCTTCTTTAAATGTGGAGCATTTCTGGGAAGCAAGAGCTTAGCTGTTTATTTAAACCTCCAACAAGCACAGAAATGTAACCAGCATATTAAGTAACCAATTTCTTCCCCCTTATAATTTTGGTATGAAATTTATTTTACATTAAAATGACATAAGGGGAGATTCTAATAACCTGGAATGCTCCACAGCTGCAGAAGTCTAAATGCCTGGTTTGTAATTGCTGCACCTCTTTACTTTTTAAACTTGCGGATTTTGCTCAAAGGTTCATCTCTTCTCAAGTGTACTCCTAGCTTGCCAATGTTACGAATTTCCTACATTACAACACTGCCACATGAGAGAAAATGACGCTTGTGTGTACAGGAAAAAGTAACTTCACACATGCCAGAGATCATGTTTACAAGGAGCAGGCTAAACACATGCTTTAAGCGGGTCCAAGTGCCTTCAGGGTCTGGTCTCTCGGTACCAGGAAGAGTTTTGATTCCAGCAGACTGATCACATCTACTTTCTTTTTAAAGAAAAGGTTGTTCTTACTTCAGGATTGTGAGATGCTGTAACCATGACGCCAATAGTGGATACCACAGCTTTGGACCTGAGAACTGCCAGCAAGCCCATGCGGAACATGACGTGATCAAGCTGTTCGGCCTTGGTGCGAAATCCAGCAGTGCCATACTGAAGAGTAAGTCCAGGAGGTTTAGGATGTAACGCGGAGTATTTTTTAAGGGCTTCAGAATCCATTTCTAGAGAAGGAAGTAACACGGAAGCAAGTGAGGGAAGTCATTATAATTAGTTACATATTTTGCACTCCATTTAATTTGAAGCCCACAGATATCTTATACCGTTCATATCAAATCCCTCGGTGGGACTGCAAGGGGGACCGCTACCAGAGCGGTCCACGAAGGAGCCTCTACATTCCCAGCACAGCACTAGGAAAACAGCTCGACCAGATTTCTCCAGATCACGAGGGAATGACGCGATTCAGGTGAGGAAGGCCACAATTCTCAACCGGTGGGATCCAGGGATCCCAACAAAGTTGGCCGTTACCCACCCGGTGCACTCGGCCACGGCCCCGTCTATCAACTTTAGAGTTCCAAAGCAGCCTGCCCTCCCTCCCTCAAGCCCTTACAGCCGCAGAGAAACCCCCATCAGCATCACCTGGACGTTCTCCTCGGAGGGCGGCTCTGCTAAACTGCTCCGTACCGACCCGCCCGCCAAGGGCAGGGGCCCGGCCCACACCGCTCGCCCTCCGCCGCTGCCGCCGCGCTCCTCTTCCACAGAGAGAGGCCCCGCCCCCCAGCCACGCCCGCCCAATGGCAGCGCGGTGAGAGGCCACGCAGGCGCCACGTGGCACGCCGGCCACGCCCACTCGTCAGTCAGTCAGAGCTCGGGGCCGGGGCCGGGGTCCGGCGCCGGAGCTGCGCCCCGGGGCCGGGGCTGGGGCCGGGGTCCGGCGCCGGGGCTGCGCCCCGGCGCCGGCCCCCGGCCCCAACCCCGGCCCCCGGCCATCTTACAGCGCTGTCGCGGAAGTGGCAAAGGCCACCGAGTCCTCTCGCCGCCGTCCCGTCCCGTCCCTTCCCGCCCCGCCGAGTGCGCATGCGCGCCCCCGCCTCCCGCCCGCCGCTCTCGCCGCTGAAGGGCCGCGCTCCCCGGCTGAGGCGGCGGCCCCGGCGACCCCCCCGGCCCGGGGGTTGTGCGTTGTTGCCTCCCCTCAGCGGCTCCCACCGGGGGAGGCGGCGGCAGGAAAAGCCGTAATCGCCTCGCCTCGCCTCCGGGTGGCGGCTGATCCTCCGCCGCGGCGGCGGGAAGCGTCTGCGGCCCAGGTGAGGCGAACGGCGCGCATGCGCGGTGCGGCGCTGGCGTCCCTTTCCCTTCTCCAGTTCGGCTGTGAGGGACTGACTTCTAAGCGTTTTGTTACCCGGTGATTCAAAGAAATTAACTCAATAGTTTGATTAACTGTTAAGTAGGTATTCTTTATTGGATCGCTCCACCTATCGTGCACACCGTCGGGTCTTAATTGTGCAGGTTAAGTACATGTTCTACATACATATTCACTAGATTTCCGAGAAATGTTATACATATTCATTAGTTTCCGGGAAACTATTAGCATATGCAAATGTCCTTTACACGGGCGCATTGAAGGTCTCTTGTGGTCTTCTTCAGGAGTCCTCTGGTGGTCTTCCATAGTCTTCCTCACTTGTCCGCTATTTGACCCTCCTCAGGTAATTCTGCACAGTATGGTCTTTTACTTGTTTTGGTACATCAGTGTTTGTTAGTGTTCTTATTATCTAAGTTTTAATTAGTGGTGTAGAATCATATGGTTAGTTTAAGCTAAATTATCTATAAGGACGAGAACAAAGACAGGAGTTCTTATCTTTTCTGGCCCTATCTATTCAAGCAAGGCCTCTACTTGTGCCTTCTCAACAAGATTGTAAGTTCATCAAACATTAAATTAAGTTTTGTGATTGTTCACGGTTCCTTCTTGCTCATCACTCCCAAGTACCAGTCTCAGACAGGCTTAATCCTTGACAAACACCAGTCTTTGGTATGTTAAGTTACAGAGAGACGATCATTAAGCAATTAGCAGTTCCTTCTCTATATCACCAGTCGTATTTAATCAACTTCTGGCCTTAAATAATGGTGGGGTTTCTCGGCGGAGGCTGGCTCGTTCGGTTGCACGGCGCGGTGGTGAACCTTGCTGTCTGTTAAACACTGGGGTTTGACTCCAGGCCTCTTGTTCCAGGCAATGGCCGTCACAGTAAAAGAATGCCTGGAGCTCCAGCTGCTGGAAGTGGAAATGCTCCTTTCAATGTTTCCCAAAGAAGGTGAAATAAATCTGGATGAGGATGCTGTGTCCAGCGTGCAGCGCTACCTGAGAAACAATGATGGAGCTCTGCCCCCACAGCTCGAATATTCGATCGCTGTTGATGTAGGGGAGGCAAGGGTGAGAACTTCCACGTAGATGCGTTCATGTGTTGTTTTCTTTACTCCTTGTGCACACTTAAAAACGCTGCCCTGAAAAAAGGGAAAAACCTGACCTAATTTCTGTTTGCTGTTTCAAAAGTCAAGAGTAACAAAAAAGTCTTGATTTTTGTTATTCGAGTCTTAACTTCCTGTGGGCAAGAAAGGCTAACAGAATCACAGATAGGAATAGACAACCAACATCAGCAGCACACACAGCATTCACAAGAGCTTAGCTAGGGTTGTGCTTATATGAGGGTTGTTAGTTTACTGGTTTAGAGAGTTGTGTGTTACAAAGGCAACGCCCCCCACATGGAAATACATATGTTGGACTTTTTACATTATTCTAGCAAAACCACCCTATTACTTCTCTCTTCCCCTCCTTGCCACATGTACTAACATTCATTGATCTGTATTTGAAATACACCAATGTAAAAATAGCCCCAAAGGGCAGAATACTATTAAGAAGAGTCACACAAACACTAAAACAAAACCAGCCTATGAACTCCAATTCAAAACCCAAAACTTAGACTATAAGGAGTTCCAAGAGTTTATCCAATTGAAGAAAAGGTTATGTATGACATCTAAGTAATGTAAATGCTTGTACAGACAGCATAGCCATTAGTGTAGGTCTGAGTATACAATAATGCAATGATTGGAAATTGAAAACCGACAAACTCAACCTAGAAGTATATGCGTTTTCCTAGGAATAAGGATAATTAGGATAATTAAACATTAAAACAATTTACTGGGTAATGACGTGGCTTCATGATTATTTGGAAACTTATGTACAGGCTTAGGTATATGTCTAAAATGCACCCCTTTGCCAGCCTTCAGAGAGAGTTTTATGAACTGCGTAGGGAGGGCTTCTGCAGGAAGAATTTTCTTTCCATGGCAGATTGTCAAGGAGCTTGGAAAGATAATTAGTCATTTCATGATTCACTTCTCTCTGCAGGACTAATAATTTGATTGTATTCTGTAGTGAAAGTCCCCGAGTAGAATGCAAGAGCCTCAAGCACGGAGGACACATGAACCCCCTCCTGCTTTTGGACCAGAGGCAGTGTTCTGTTTCCAAAGAATATGAGGTGCTCTATTTTAAGACACTGTAGGAATGATTGAGAGAAATTCAACAGCCCGTGGTTTGTAGGAGATCAGGCAAGATAATCCAGAGGTTTCCCCCGATTAAAATGCATGTAGATCTTTTTATCCCCTATAATCCTGAGAATGCTTCCTCTGTTAGGGTGAATCCTTGCTTAAAATAATCATAATGCCTCTATATACAATATGTACAATCGTAAACAAGTTTTGTTTAACTCCTGGCTTTCTTTTCCTGGGGTAGATCCAGCAACTGGGCTGAGTTCATTGATGAGATATGCATTTGGTAAGGGACAAGATTCTCAAAAGCCACTGGCCCCTTGACTCTGATAGACTCGTAGTTCATCGCTGTAGCAACACTGAGCATGTACTGAGAATATGCAATAGAAATATCCCTAGAGGGTAACTGTACCTTCTTTCAAGCCACAGCATTATTTCTGTAAACGGCAGAAGATAGCATTAGATATGTTGGGAAAGTCCCAGCATGGTGCAACAAAAGGAAAGGACCGGACAAAAGGAAAGCAGAAGTAATTCCAGGCTTCAGGATGTTGCAATCTTAATTGCTTCTCCTCATAATCTGCCTTTGACAGGGAATAAGAGTCTAGCATGTCTTTCAGTAGCTGCAGAATTCATTTTCTTTTTGTGTGTGTGTGTGTGTGTGTTCTCTTTTTAAGGTAAAAGTGGAATTGCAGGTACTGCTGCCTCACATGTATCCTCACGTAGCTCCTCAGCTTTTTGCAAGATCAAATGCACTGCACAGACAGCAACAGTTGCAGCTCAACACTGGTCTCGCTTCTCACATCAGCTCTTTGGATTCAGGTGAACTGTGTATATGTGGAGCTGTGCAATGGGTGAAAGACCACAGCCTGCCTTACCTGGAAAACAGTAAGATCTCATCTGAAAGTGCTTCAAAAGAAGTTGCAGTTAAAGAAACGTTGCACCGCATGTGGATCTACAGCCATCACATATATAGGCAGGAACTGAGGAAAAAGATTTTTGATTGTGCAAGGAAGTTAAATCTGACTGGCTTCTGCCTAACAGGGAAACCTGGTGTCATCTGTGTGGAAGGACTCCGAGAAAACTGTGAAGAGTTCTGGCGTGTTATTAGGTATCCCAACTGGAAGCATATTTCATGCAAGCATGTGGAGAATATAGAAACAGAGGGAAGCGTTGATAATCTTCGTCTCTTTCGTGCCTTTGAAGACCTACAGTTTCAGGCACATGGTGATTATGGCCTGAGGAATGACTATCACATGGATCTTGGCCAGTTCCTAGAATTCCTGAAACAACATCAAAGTGGACACATTTTTCAGATTTTATTTGGTGTTGAAGGCAAACTTTCAGACAAATAAGAGAAACTGTGTAAGGACTTCTAATTTGGGACAGCAAGAGATGATGCTAACATTGAAATATTGTGCCTTATAGCTACTGTGAAAAGGGAAGCTGTTTAACATACAAAACCAATGGTTCAAGTACTTAATCTTAGCTTCTGTTCTGAATTTTTTTTGAGAGGTGTATACTTATTTTCTGAGACCCTAAAATTGGCATTTGTCACTATGAGCCACACCTCAAAAATGCTTGCAAGGTGATAAACATCCCACACTGTAATATCCTGAATTACACACTTCTGTCTCCTCATCTATTATACTGTGCTGTCTGTTACTAAGCTGCGGTGCAAACCTGTAGTTGTGGGATACCAAAGTGGCTGCAGTCACAGATTAATGTGGTTTCCGACACAAAAGCACATCCAGCTCAAGGAAATCTCACTGCTACATTCATGACGATGCCTGCAAGGTCTTTTACCGCTTCACAAAGCATCTGCTTTCACTTCATTCAACTAATCCATGAAACACATAGGCTTGGGTCCAACCACAGGACCAAGTTTTGCTTTTAAATAAAGGACGGGGGGGAAGGAGAAAGAAGCCCACATCACCCCCATCCCCTGTATGCTTTGGATAGTACCTATACCATTATATTGCCAATACCACCATTTTTGCAATCCTCTTCCTATCATCTCATTACGGTCTGGTTATGTTAATAGTAATTTTTCAGCTGCTCAACTCATGGCATTTTATATTTACATTGTTATGCCAAGCACCTTGGAAGTGAAAATGTGTAAGATGAGACAAAGTTTAGCATTTCCTCTGTTTTTCCCCTATGTTACATAAGGAAATACACTTAAAATACAGAAAAATGAAAAAACTATATTAAATAAAAATACGTATAACTTTACAAATCTTTTCTATGTCAAATTACTGAACTGAAAGACAATTTCCAGCAGCTTGTAACAGGAAATGGTATTAATGGCTCATCAGGCAGCGCTTTCCTATGGGGTAGTGTGCTGAGTGTGTATTTAGATAGTGAATTGCAAGTCAGTCTTTCAATTTATAGTGGATTATCATATTTAAATATCAATATAATATGTAGATAAAGAATGCTACTGAAAAGTCCCCAGTAGCTGTGCCTTGAAGGACCACCAGCTTACCGCCTTCCACTTTGTCACTGAGCACCGTAATAGGAAAATTGGTACCGAGCAATAAAAGCAGACTTACTGTTGAGCTGTTGAGGTTTGGCTGTTCGAATCTAAAAGCCAGGCCGTTTTGACAGCAGCTATTTAAAGACTATGTTTAAGTACACTGTGCAGGTGACTACAAAAATAACAGATACTATTTTATTTCAAATAAAACACATGGAAGTGTTTCAATACTTTTCTCATAATAGTAATATATTGAAATACAGAGGATGGCAGTTGTTCTGGTTGCTCAGAATGATGATTAACGTACAGTCCTTCACTGTGCTAAGTATATTGTTTGTATGATCATAACTTTGGCCAAAGCAGAGTAAGGCAAACGATGTTTACAGGTTCCCATTATGTAACGAGGGAGAAAGTGTCTCTCTCTGTGAATTCAGGATCTGCAGTCTGCAGCTGTGGTGGAGCTGAAGGGCTGGACAAATAAAGTTAATTTGGGGGTTTGTAGAGATAATCTCTATAGCATGATAGTAGAAAGAATGTTCAAGTACACTTTGTTTCCAGAACTGTCCAGAAAGTATATTACGTTTTTCTTGGAGTGGTAATTCTGTAACAACTAATAATTCCTTGGGGTTTTTTTAGAACATTGATAATATGAGTGTAGATTCCACATGATCATGACTCAAAAAGAATAAAACAATTTACATTCAGTCCTGTTGGGAAGTTGCCAAATGATAAACTTTTTCCTTTAAAGTAGTAAAACAAACTGGTATAGAAATAGGCCTTATCCCTGAGACTTCAACCAGAAGGAAATGGGAAAGGCAATGCTGGCATAGGTCAGAAAGTCTGTGCAGGAAGATGGTCAAACAATTCGGAGTTAGAGCTGTCTAAAGCTTTATTCTGAGCACAAGCTTTGTTTGTTCATTTATTCTAAAGGAGGAAAGCACTGATAATACAATCCAATCGTGTATCCTCCTAAGGAAAACCACAGACTCATGACACTTACTTCTGGAAATGCTAATCATGAATCCAGAATAATGCAGGTCACAAGTAGTGTCCCTGGATGCTTTCAGTGAGGTTTGTACTGGGAATCACTTTTTTGTAGAACAATGAGGGTCACTGCCAGGTATCACTTTTGATAACTGGCTGACAGGTAAGAAAGAGTAAAAAAAAAAAAAAAAAAAGGAATGTATCTTCAGTTGAAATTAGCGTGCAGCTGAACATATTCAGCATGCTGAATTATCAATGAAGTTGTAAAAACTATTTTAAAGACCATACTGAAGACATTGAATTAACCATATCATTCCAATAGTAATAAGCGAGAGAAATCATCAGTAAATATCAAAGAATTAATAAAATGAGTTTGCTGCCCCCATAATGATGGACTCTCTTCCCCATCATAATTATTTATTTAGTAGACCTCAGCTGGGTGATTTGGGAGTTTGTTACAAAGAATAATACTTCATCACATATGACGTGTTTAAAAATACATTGGTTTCAAATACTACAGGAATTCATTGGGTTTGATACATAAAAAACCCTACCATTAGCCAGATAACTGCTGTTTGTAAGAAAATACTTAGCGAAAAAGAAGCCTATTCAGAACATTTTGATACTCCCTTTTTGTCAAGACCATGGAGTACCAACACTTCCATGAACTTGAGGCCAAACAATCGCAGCATACCAGAACAGCAGTCATCTTGGTGGGGGAATGAAGTCTTTGATCATCTACAGGAATTTAGCTTAGCTAAGTAATGTTAAAATATTCTAATTAGACGTGAACAAAAGATTCTGCAGGTTCAGTTCTTAGAGAATTTTCATTACTCCACACAGGAGTGATCAATAAGGCTTTTCTTTGGAGGAAAATATTCTAACCTTACTGTTGTTTAAGGTTTTGTTTGGGTTTTTTTTAAATAATAGCTTGACAATTAATGCAAGTTACACTGTGACCTGTAATGGATTAAACAGTCATCATATGCATTTAATTTTCCATGGTACCATTTTTCTGCTTAAGTTCTCATTGACATTTGTGACAGAACTCTCAACTCAAGATAAAAACACTTACTTCAATAACAAAAAGATCTGTCATACTATAGTGTAGGATATCTCAATTAAAATAACAATCAAAATAACCAAACACAAATATATTTCTCAGATTAATTTTTATTTTCTGATGTATAATTAATATGATTTCTTGATCTGAGTTTCTAACCAAATATTACAATTTAGAAAAAGTTTTCTGCATCTTAAAAAATTAGTTATTCTTAGGTTTCCTAGGCAGAAATGTTCTGAATATTTTAATGCTTTTTAACTGCAGCTAGTTTGTTCATTCTTCATTAAATATTTACAGTTTCACTTTCATGGCTTCTTCAGGCCAGGTATAGGAGTCAGCCACAAAGCTGCTATAATCAGTACTGTAAACCTGAGAGCGGATGAAGGCTTCTAGGTCCTTGGGCTGAGGATAGGTGGAGGCAGTGTTATTCCTGTAGGCTTCTTCTGCGATCTAGAAAGATGCATTAAAATCCTAATTAGTGCTGATAAACTATTTGAGTACATTTAACAGGATTTAAAAGTGGGAATTAATTCAAAATCAAGATAAGACTTCATCTTCCCTGGTGCTGACAGTCACCTATATTCACACTGGGTGTGGGCTAGTACACAGCAAATAAGACTAGGAACAGGATGATGTTTGCATTTAAGTGAGTCTGCCTCATGCTACCTTTGAACAGGATTACGTGTCTTTGCTGTTACAAATACAGTGCTCCTCCTCGTCCACTAATAGCTTAGCTTTTATTGTGCAGCGGTGGATAAAATATTCCACAAACCCCAAGCACGGAGATAGAATTTCTGCTTTCCCATCATCAGGTTACCCTGGTTTCCCATCTTCTCCAAAGCACTGTAAGAAAAGTGTGATTTGTTCAAAGCTTCCATGTTCCCTGCATATTAGAGAAGTGTATTATTTGCCATGGTTTGATAAAATATTTCTTAAAGGTAAACTCACGAGAAAACATTAGTCCTGCACCGTGCACAGGTTTAATTCTGGAGATGGCTGGGGGAAATACAAATATTTGCTTGCTTATTCCTCACACAGACCATACCTAAGTGAATCAGTTATGCATCACAAGTATAGCTGAGACAAAAGGGAAGTTTAGAAGGGGTTGGAGCCCACTCAACACATCAAAGTAGCCTCTCACATCTGAAGAACACCTGCTTGAGAAATGTGTGTCTTTAGACTGGACATTCATCCACGGAACAGAAGAAGTTTGACAAACTGGTTTTATGCAGCAGCACTCTTTGGAAATATCTGCTTCAAACTATTTGGCAAACAGACAAACGCTTCTACTCTGAATAAAAGGAAGACAGTCTCCCTCCTGCTCTCCTTAGCTGTCTCTTTAAGACATAAATGTTTTAGCTTGGTGGGAAGCTGAGACCCCAGGTTACCATATTTAGACTTCCCTTCTAGGATTAATCTGAAGCCCAACCTGATTTGACTGAGAAGCACTTTGGGTGTTCACATAAGAGTTCATCTTCAGGTCTGTGCTCATAATTAGCACGGTTGAATAAGGTCTGAGTTTGCACCCCAAGTTTGGTATTCCAAAAAATTTTGAGAGTATTCCTCCCTTGGAAAAGGCGGAGGCCATCACTAAACCTCTTGGGCTATATGAGCCAGAATAGGTATTTGCAGGAATGAAGTTTCAACAGAGATCAGGCAGAAAGAATTGTTTCGTAACATTTTCCTTTTTTGTATTTTATATAACACGCAAAAGTAGAGGAGGAATGTCTATCACCATGTTTCTGCCAAACACACAGGCAGTTTGATTTCACCTGAGGAATCTAGGTAACATTTTGACATCTACAGAACAGTTATTACTTGCCTAAGACGACATGAACTGTAGGAAGGATTATTTTTTTTTAAATACACAGAATGAATGGAGCTGGGGGAACGGTTTTATGCATCATGGCTCCTTGTGATTCTTTCAAAAGAATATGCAATAAGTGGAATTATTCACAGTAAGGTGACCAAGAGAGAAAACAATAATTGGAGCAAAAAATTTCACAGAAGACCAACAAAATAACCTCCTAAAATGCTGACCCTCCCGCCCCCCATAAAATACAGAATGAGGGAAGAACTGGGATAAATACATGATTTGAAAGCTTCCTCTTCTTCTCTCCAGGGCAGCCAAATTTCTTGGAAAACTGCAGGTTTAGGTCAGTTACTGAAAATCCATCTGCATCAGCTTTGTATTTGCCAGTAAAAGCCAACCAACCGCACAACCCCTGACCCAAACCTGAGCCATAAACAAAAAGCAGCCCCTGTAGGTAGTTATTTTGATAGGCCAGTAAAAGTAAGGATAAGAATAAAAGGGAATAGTGCCCAGACATGGGGTGACATTTACTTTCTTGACAGGCAACTGATAATCATGAAGGGCCAAAAGCCTTCAGCTGTGCAGCTCGCATGACCATGAGCCTGGGGACCTGCTCCTAACTGCTGGGCAGCACAGTTTGGGCTCTGCAGACATAAACACTTGCTATAGTTCCATATGTTTCCTTCTTGTATTTGGGTTACGTTTACATTTATGAATTTAAATTTAATTTTGAAACTGCTACTTGTCCAAGATTGATTGACATAAACCAGCTTGTGTGAAGGTGTGTTAGTTGATCAAATCAAATTCTCAATTATGTAGAGAGCGTGGGAAGAAAAGAAGCCACAAAAGACTGAAACGACTTACCCTCACAGCAATTTTCAGTGACACCTGCTGAATAGTGACTAATGGAGGGTACAGACGACCTTCCTGTAAATTCTCCTCTGAAACTTGCTGAGCTATTACCTAGAAATAAAGCAGACATGTTTAACTTCAAATGCAGATGCAGCTGTAGCTTTATTAGATGGTGATCTAGTCTTAAGCAAAGAAAGGGTTCCGCTTCGGCAAATCATGCAGATACTGCTTAATCCACCTTGGCAGCATTTTTTACAACCAGCCTTATCATTAGGAGTGGCTACACAAGAGCTAGAAATTTAGGGAGTTATCCCTTTTTCTCACTCAGACAGTAAGACTTATTCAAGTCTTGAATAAGTCCATAACACACATAAACTAGCAAATAGTTCACTGAGAGATGTAATTTCGAGCCATTAATTGTAGTTGAGTCAAAGACTTCTAAAATGAAAGAAACACCTATTATTCTGACAGTTGTCAAGTCATCCTGTGCAGACAACAGACCTGAAAACCTTAAGTGTAAAATGCTTTGAATAAAATTACTGATGGCTGAGCCAGTTTGTTGTGTGTCCACCTAGCCTGTATGAGATCATAAAAGTAAGTATGGTCAACCACAGAACAAAGTAAAATAAAAGTAAGATAGCTACCTTCACTAACATTCCCTACGACAATTCTCAAACCAAATTATTAAAAAACATTAAGAGAGATTTGGATCAGCAGAATCCAAATTTCAAATTTCTCTGTCTTGCTTTGGGACAGAAAGGAAAGGACTCTGGGGAGGGGATGTCACTTGCTCTTTGAACATCTGGGAACATGTAATAGTCACAAGGAAAGGCGGTTCTTCGGTTCTACTTGCTTGAGTGCAAGCTCATCGTTCTTAGATCTGTTACGGTTTATAAGCAGTTTTCATTGATATTTAGTACATTAGGCTTGCTCCTGGAGTGTATCCTTCCGTTCAGTTTCATCCAAAAGGAAACCAGTCCCCCTCTCCTCCCAAGGCCACGCCACACCGTGGACCAAGGTGCAGTATGTAGGGACACCAGGGAGATGTGCTCCAGAAGATCATTCTCGTGCAAAATTGGAGAGGAATGTAGAGGCACCCTTAGTGTTCCCAGCAGGAGAAATGATACATTTTTGTGCAATTACAGCTTAGATAACAAAAGATTAGAACCAAATCACTGACTGATCCAGGAGTGTGGGGATACTACTGCGTGATGTGACCTGTAGGGGTACTCTGTGGATGGAAGAAAAACTCTGGTCTGGAGACCGTCTGGTGAAGCCATGTATGACTCATCAAGAGGTTCTGAAAACACCAGGAAAGTCCGGGAAATGTGAAATGAAGCAGATAACATGGCCCAAAGAGAAAGCAAGCAGCGCACTTTTGAGGGAACATAATCGGAAGATACTTGAAACAGAGCACAAACGGCTTCCTACAGTTCCTGTTGCACGTGGGAAATACGACCTTGTGTACATTGCTTGCAAACAACTAGGACTGCGTCAGAAGAGATGCCTGGCTATCATCAATTCATCCTTTCTGGCAGAAGTAGGTAAATAGTTTGAGTGAAAGAGCAAACACTATAGTAACTCCAGGTTCAAAGAGAAACAATGTTCTCTTCTGCAATCTACCCAGCATGCTGGTAGGTCTAGTAAGTTTTTCCATTCTGAGTGGAAATGCTAACAAAAACGGCAAGAGATTATACTCATATTGAGTATAATGAGTAAAGGAAAATTATTTGTTTACATTTTAATCTGATATTAAGAAATACAGCAGAGATAAAAACCCACTAGGGGGAGCTAAGACAACATAAAATCTAGTTTTTGCTTTCCATAACAGCAACTAGGTTCTTTAAAAGTGATACACAGCTCTTTGATATAACAAGATGTGCATCTAAATGTGTAAAGAGGAGCTTACAACATGAGATTTCTGCTGTTAACAGTTTAATGGGGCTCTGCTGAAAAGATGAAATCTGAAGAAATCAATAGCAAGTTGCTGTTAGTGTAATGCATCACTGAAAAAAAAAGGTTGAGGAGTAGAGTACCCTGGTTTGTGATGGGGTTGATAGAAAGCAAGCCACAAAACATTTGGGCCGTGCTCAAAATGGGAGAGGTAGCAAGCTTAACTGTATAGATGCCATGCTATTCCTTCTGACATACTCCTGTAACTGCACTAAAAACCATGCAAAACCACAGAAACAACCATTTTCAAAGAGAATCACACCTTCATGTGGTCTCTGAAAAATGCTCCTTGAGAACATCAGTTCACTGGCAGGGGAAAAAATAATGAATCAACATTTGGAATTATTAAGAAAATAAGAGGCGACACAGAAAATGTAATTATACCAATGCATAAATTCACAATGTAATGCTGCTTTGCGCAGTGTGTATTTTTGCTCCACCTACTTCAAACAAGAATAGGATAGAATCATGAGGGGTATAAAGAATAATAAGGATGATCAAAAGGTTATTTTTTGTACAAGGAGACAAAAAATAATAGAATAGACTTGGGAGGAGGAAAGAGAAGACTGAAAGAAAATACAAAAGACAACTGAAGGTGAATATTTCTCATGGCACTATAGGGAACCCAAATCATCAGACAGCAGGAAATCGTAAGAGGAGTTTTCTTTTCCACAGAACTCAATTAAATTGTGACACTAATTGCCAAAAGATGTTCAAATGTACGAACATGTTTAAAAAGCCACTAGGCTCATTTATGAAAGAGAAATCCATACGGGGATAGAACTCCCAGCACAGGAAGGCTGTATAGTACGGGCTGTCAGAAGCTGAGAAGCCATTTCAGCAGAAGGATCACTCTGTGTTTTCCCCTTATTTATCCTCTTTTCCTCAGCTTCTGCTACTGATTACTTTCACAGGAAGATACTGAGCTGTTTGGATTTTGGGTCCAACCCAGTATGGCTATTTTCATGTTGTAAATATTAATTAATTCAAGTTTTTAACAGAGAAATTAGCTAAGCCTTATTGCAGAACCTAAATGAAAGGCAGCCAAAACAGGACAAGTGGCATAAAGTGGGGGTATCTTGGCTTTTGGAGGCCATATTCTCTAAAATGAAAGCATTTAACAGCATTATTTCTGGACTAACTTAACTGTAGGTCACACATGCCAAGAATATTTCATTAGTTCATAATTTTCTGTCCCTTTTGTTGTGTTTGGTAGGACTTAGAAGAATAGGTAATGTCCCTTGTCATCACAGAGCAATTGCCTGCAATTAAGAGGTATTACAGCTTACAGTACCTTAGATTTATCGTCCAAAGTCAAAGTTACATTCTATTTTACTTGGCAGGAAGAAAAGAACACTGAAAGTTGAATTTGTTGTAGTTACAATAAGCTATTTGTGACTTTTATCGGATTTAATTGGAGAAGTGGCAAAGCAAGAAGACAGGAGGTACAGGCATGCAGCCTGGTCTGCTTAATTTTTATACTTTCTTTTTTCAGGTAAGCTACTGCTACAGTCTGAGAAGGTCTCTCTGTCTAAAATGCATGGGTTTGGTGCTTTAAATTTTGCAGCATCTTGAGTGTTTCCATTTCAAATGGAGAATACTAACCACTATTCTAAAACCCACACGAAACTATTCTGATTTTATCCTTCCATTAAAAAAAGCCAAGAAAACAAAACAAAAGGCACTTTTGCCTTTGCTTTGCACTGTAATTTCAGCTAAGGGCCTGTGTAGCCCTCCCGGCCTTCCCTGACACCTCTTCTGGCAAAGGCTCCTCCGAAATCCATCCGTTGTCGCCTTGCTCAGTAACCAGCTGTAGCTCACCCAAGCCACAGTCACACACTGCCTCTCACGCAAGCAGGGAGACCAGATGTGACTGCTCTTAGCTCCAGCCGTAAGGCGAGGAGCTATCCATTGATCTTGCCACCAATAGAGACTTTCTATGCAAAAAAAAAATAAAATACATTTTTACATGTCAAACTTTTATAGGGATTTTGCTAGAGGATGGCAATTACGTAGCAAAAGCTTTACCAAAAAGAATCAGGAGAGTACCTCTACCTCAAGAGAGAATTTTAAAGCTTCCTCGCACTTTCTGATGCCATTTTACTTCCCTGACTGTTATGTTTCTTTGTTCAGAACAGATTTTTTCTTAGTAGACTGCCACTTGAAACATCATTCAATCCACATATGTGTCACCTTTCATCCATCAGCACTCTATATATAGGAACCATTTCACCCAAACCAAAATGAAGCAACTTCTAGAATTAAATAAGACAACTGTTTAACACAGCAGTTTAGACCAGCAAGCAAGGATCACCATATCCAACTGAAATTACAGGGAAGGATTTAAAGGGAAGATATAATTATACAAAGACTTATGAGATGGATCATTGCCCTCCTAAGATGGTTAAAGCCAGTGGAGACAGTCTGGGCTTTTTACTAATTTTAAAGATGGAAATTGTGAATATCTTTCTTATAGAGGGCAAGCTGCTGGCAAACTTTTTAAAAGATGCCATAGTACACACCTTAAAAAAACCCTTCAGAAATCCAGCAAGGACAGCGTGCAAGTGCTCACCCTTTAAGAAAGCTTCCTGTCATGTACTGCCGGTCATAGGATCACATTGCCTATCAGCTGCCTCCGCATGATAGTAAAGGGCCATTTTCTTCCCTTTAATCCATGAAGAGAACACAAGGAGCAAGAATCCTGGAATGCAATATCCCTTAGGGAAGCTGCAAGAGTTGAGTCAGGCACTCTCACTTCTGCTAATTGGGCTAATTTTTTTTTTCTTCTTTTTTTTTTTAATTGTTCTATAATAGTTGCTAATTACATTGCTTTGAGGCTTCCTCTGTGTGCCACCTACACTACCCATGTATTTCCAAGCATGCTTACACAGCTTCTTTGAAGATCAGGATGCTGCACTTTAACAAAGTTCTGTGGATTGTAATTTATATGAACTGGACTGGGTAGAAATTGCCACTGAAGTGCATCTAGGTTAATTAGAATTAACTTGGTAAACTGAGGCTAGCCTTATTTCCATACCCTTTAAAAAAACCCAAAAAGCATCAGGCTTTTAATGGCCAGACCATCATGCACTGCTTAGGGCTCTCTAATCACTCTCTGTACTGAGCCTGGGCTCTCTCTGAGCAGGATGAGCTTGGAAGCACATTCCTGGGAGCAGAGTAGCCAGGAGCTTGAGCATCACTGGATATCACATCACTCAACAGAAGGAAGCTGAGTCCGGTGAGGCTCATCACATTGCTCTTGGTGCCAGCCAAGAGCAGAACCAACAGTGGCAGCGGGGGAGGCAGGAACTCCAGGATAGGGCAAGGAAGGGGGTGACATGGAAAGGGTCGGAGGAAGGAGGGGTAAGGGTGCTATGATGCGATAGTGGATGAGGAGCAAAGATGCTGGGGACAGAAAAGCACAGAAAGTTACAATGTTCTTAAGTGAGAAACAGCTACAGAAAGATTGACTTACTGTTTTGTAAAAAAAACAAAAACAAAACCAAAAAATTGTGTTACGCATTTGATTTCAACCGCTGCTGGCAATTTGTTTTGTTTGAATAAGGGATTCTTAAGTAATAAAGGCCAGATTCTTCTCCCATACTTCCTGAAGATACAATCCTATGCATTTATAATGTCCTACTGTAAGACAGTGGATGTCAGATTTTGAACCATCACTGGAAGTAGGTGGTGAATGACTCCTAGAACCAGAAGTGTTTGCTCTCTGTTCATCTCTTGCCCACTGAGTGGAGATAAAGGAGGAGAGATCACATGTTGGATAATGTCAGAACAAAAGTCAAAAAAAATTGCCCGAAGAAAGAAAAGAACCAATGCAGAAAAGGATAAGAAAGAAAATGGGCTGAATACCACGGCAATTGTGTCAAACTGTGGTGCAAGGAACCACAACACAATGGAGCATTTTCACCAACTGTTGACAAGGGAAGTCCACAAAAAATGGTGCCAACAGCTCTACACAAAAATAGCAAAAAAAGCTAGAAAGCTAAAAGAAATCCAAATAATTTTTGCAAGTAAAATACCCACAAAAGTCACCCCAAAGCTACCAACATCAAAATATAGTTCCTTTCAATCTAAAAATCAAACCTATGTGCACATGTATGCAAACTGTATATATGTGCATTCACCTGTGATAATAGAGTACTGAAGTCTATTTTTTCCTCACCAACAGGTGAATTTTATGTCAGATGACCTTTGGATCAAGTATTAACTTTTTAAAAATAACTTGTTCAAATAGCATTTATAAAAAACAACATACCTTGCAAGTAAAGACCTTACACAGAAAGCACTATTTTTCTAATTTAAAAGATGATGTTTAACTATTTCTGTTTAATTGTTCATTATTACCAAGTTACTAAATTAAGGAATTTAAATAATTTTTAATACAATACCTCAGCAGTTGTGAGGAACACATCCTCGCCAATATGTTTCAGTCCACATGAAATAACGCCAAGGGCAACTCCCGGGAACACATAGGAATTGTTACCCTGTCCAGGATAGAGCGTTTGTCCGCTTGGAAGAGTGACGGGATCAAAAGGACTTCCACTGGCAAAAATGCCACGTCCCTAAATTGTAACAAACCAAAGAAAGCATGTTAGTTGTGAGGATGCTGTTGAAGTATTTCACACATCCTGTTAAATATCTACCACTGTGGAAGCTGGGATTACATCTATTTAATATCTTTTCTGAGAGGGTGTTAGAGCTACTTAACTGAATACGCCTCAAGAGCATCAGGATGCTGATCCTAGAGATCACTGGCAATTCTCTTTGACTGTCTGATGTCAGAGAGTAACAGCTGCCTTATTCAGGTAAGAGCTATCAGCACAATTTAGAGGAGGAGAAAGTGAAAGCCAGCACTCGTTATTCACTTTGTGCATCCACGCCAGAAGAAGAAGGGTACATGGGAAGAAGGCATACACCTGGAGCTATAAAACTCAAAGTGGACAACATTGTCATGGTAACAACGGGTGATGCTGCTGAATTTTTCCCAACAGCAGGTCATCCACGAAAGTGACACGAAGGCCACTAAATGTTGCATTTTTGGATGTGGCAATTTCTGAGGAGCTGTGAGGACAGGCAAAGCTGTCTGTTCCTCCCAACATCCCCTCTTCAGGCCCCTGCGCCCATGCCACAGCTCAACAGAATGACAAAGGTGCAAGCTCTGTCGCAGGAACAACCTATAGCACAAGTCGGTGATGGGACCTCCTCTTCTGCGACCCTGGGGCTCCCCTCTTTGTAATATACTGAGCAGGGTGAGGACACCAACTCAGGTACCGGTGTGTGATCATCCAACACTGATGAGCCACTAGGATGTTTCCCAGCAGATTTTTGAGTAGTGCTAATTAGCACTGTTGCCACCAGAGCCCAGGCACCAGGCATAGACTGGTCCCAGCAGGCAGTATGCAAGAGCCAGCCTGTTAGGGGGAATTAGAGGATTTAGCTGTACCTATACAAGTCGTTCCATATCACTTGTCCTGAGGACAAGAGAACTGTCTCTAACTCATTTTATGTTGTAGTTCACATGGGACCTCTAAATGTCTTCGCAGGACCCGAAGGCAGGCGTAGCTCCGCGCTGGCACACAGCACACGTCGGGCAGCTGCAGGGAGGAACAGAAGCCTGTGGGGTGGCCCAGACGTGGTGGCAGGGCTCATGATGCTAACGGCTTAAAATTAGCTAAGAGGAACGTTCAGTAGCGTGCATGTTGAGAGTCGCGATACGACTGGAGTACCACGAGACGGGCTGTAAGGGAGCTGCACATCTGATGGGGATGGGGAACAGCCTGCCGGGAGCAGATGCCGGCACCACGGAGTGCTATTCGAGGATGGCAGAAGAGGCACCTCAGGGGCGACCCACCTGCAGCGCTGCTACCAGGTTCTCCCCAGATCATTCCCGATACACAGGGAGAGAGAAGTAATTTCTACAGCAGGCAGTGCAGTTTTGAACTAACGAGGGGAGAGGCATTGCACAGGCTGTACGTCCGCAGCCCAAAGGCCCCCGGCTCTTGGCTTGCTGGGGAGGGAGCACCCTCAAACTTAAGCACTAAATTTAGGTGGGGAAGAAGAGCCAGCCTTTATTTATGCTAGCACTGCTGAAGTGATAAATGTCACTGTTAAATACTTCAGAGGCACTTTGTATCAGAAATATCTATGCCTATTTTAGAGAACTGGAAATGTGCATTTAAAAATATGCCACTGTTGCTATTCAGCTCTTCAGAAGAATATTCTGTTTAGTTTGGTGTCATGCAGTATTATCATGGCTGGCTTATTATACGTTTTGGTGACAGATCAAATACTTCAGTGCGCCTTTTGCTCTGCCTACCAGATGTCATTACCCACTATAACCAAACCTTCATGTCAGCCGCTTCCCTGGCTCTTGCATTGCGCTGTAATTGTGTACTGTGCAGTGCGGAACGGGCATGCTAAATTTGTCTTTTAAACACTGTGAAACTGTCATTCAAACTGCCCTGTACTTGACAAGAAATCCAAACACCATCCACTATGAAACACATACAGTCCAGTACCCCTGCATTCCAAATTCTAGACTGAATTATAGGATAACGTGTTTATTAGCACTTTTATAATACAATAATAAATAAGCAAGCACAGTTCTCTAAATTTTCACCTTTGTTTCCATAATAGAAATCTCTGTAAAAGGAGTCAATTACCCCAGTTCTTAAGAAAGAATTATTTTAAAGAGTCTATTTCCTGTATTGAAGTATTTTCTTACCCTAATGAGTATTTATAAAATCTCAGATGAAAAGCGTGCCACTGCGTGTTTATATTACACGAAGTGGTACAGTTCAAAAACAGGCATAAGTCTTTAATGATTGATGGTTACTGATACTTTGGTTATAATAAAGTCTATGACTCTTGCCTGACACCAATAAAAAGCTATTAAATGTTTTTATGAGGATGCAAGCATGTTGTGACTTCAGTGAAATTGTCTTGATAAAATCTGAAAAATCTGTTACTTAATTAAACTAATTTTACCTACACACACAGACATGATTAGTACTTGCTACTCCACCGTCTGTCTTCCTCCCATTTTAAATTTAATTGCAGATTTACTTTTCACTGCATATACTGGAGATATGTTAATCTTTGGTTACCTCTGTATATTTGTAGCACTGTTCAGCAGTGCATTCTGCTTTGCTGGTAGGATTGCTGAGAGCAAAAATAATAGGACGTTTGTTTAAAGCAGCCATATCCTGAAGAATTTGTTGAGTAAAAGCACCACCAATTGCAGCAACTCCTAAAGAAGAAAAACATAACAAGCAGACAAATGCAATCAGTTCAAGGTAAGACATGCACGTCACTTTTAAAGAACAGAGCTCCTCTTACTGCATACCTCCTCCTTTAAAATGGAGTTCAACCTTTTTCCTAATATGTGGTTAACATAAAGTTTTGTATAAAAGATTTTGCAACAGTGACACTTCAGTATTATCCCTAACATAAGGCAGAACCTACTCACTCCTGTACAGTTCGGTGAAATGCCTTGATTTGTTTTAAATTGAGCTTTCCCAAGAGGTCTACGGAAAGCCCAAGCACCCTATGACAGGCTCTTCAGGTGCTGTTTAGGTGCTTACTGTGGGCCCAACGATGTCTAAGACCCACCTGGTTTTGCCTCTGGCCAAATCTCCTTTATTCTGATCCCTTGGTAACAAAAGAGGCGACTCTTCAATTGATGCAAATCAGTGACTTCTCTCAAAGCTTAAACATCTCTTGCTTGAACATTTCTGTCACATGCTACTATTTTTTGCAAATCTGAGCTCTCTTTCACCTTCTATGAATGAACAAGGATGCTTAGATGCAAAAGCTCTGCTAGACCAGCTGGGCCTCTGTATGTTTGATGAACAGTTATGGCACTCATGATTTTGACCCGCTTGTCTAAGCCTGTTATACACCTTAGTTTCTGGTTAAGTCTGCATTTGCCAAATGTTTAATGTCTTCTAAAACTGCTTCTGGACAGCCAATAGTAAGAATGACAACTATCTTCAGATATAAAGTTAAACCAAAATGCTCTGAACAATCTCACCGGCTATTTATTTTTGGTTTTTTTGTTTTAAAATTGCAATTTCTTACATTTGCTCAAGATAAACTAAGGTTTTTCCTTGAGCCATCACAGGCGATGAAATGTATATGAGGATTTGCTGAGACAGAGTTAAATAAAACATTGGGAGAAGGAGTATCAACATATTTCCCCATGACTGCTGCTGCTGCCCAGGGGAAGATACTGAATGACTAGTCCTCCAAACTAAAAAAACCACCAATATCCATTTTCATTGCAGTTTCTGTTGGAAGAGCCTTTGTTATGCAGTATGGATAGCAGAAAGTGACCTTGAGGGAAAGTGCCGCATAGATTTATATATAAAAATGACACACAGTAAACATCCATATTTCATGACAGCAAATATTCCCTAAGCATCCACAAATCTTTATCTAGATAAATATCACAGATCATTCAATCTATTCTGCTGTTCCACTAGCTTTTTCAGCTTTGTGTTCTACAAAATAAATTCTCTAGACTACTTGGACTCTGTCTTGCACTCATATCTTTATGGATCATAGAAAAAGACAAACTTTATTTACCTCCTTCGTGATCATTGTCAAAAGCAGATTTTACTGAACAAGGACCATGTGGTCTAGGCATAGTTGAAAAGGTAGCTCTTAAAATGTAGGATAACTTTCACTGTGGTATTTCAGATTTTCCATCATCTGATGAATGATTTTACTAGCCAGATAGATGGATTTTCAAGTCTTACACATTAAAAAATTATTTAAGAGCACTTCCAGTTCATTCCTGAAACTGTCACTGAAATATAATAACCAAACCGCAGAGAGCTGAGCAATCCTTTACTGAGACCCCAAATCCTGGTGCTTTTATAAAAGAAAAAGTCTTTGTAAAATCTGTGTTTTGGTCTGCACAAAGGATTGGCAGCTAAGGACCTAAATACGAGGGAAAAGAAGATTCAGCTACAGCGTGCTCATAGTTTTGCAGCTTTACATGTGTTTAGCTCAGTTTTCTCCGTCTAAGTTTGAGGTTATTTGTATTACACCATCCACATTAAATCAGAAGTAATTTAGGAGGGTGATAAGGTTCCCCATCAGATGTTTAAACCAACTTGGATTATTCCCCCTGTGAAACGGATGGCTTGGAGTGAAAGCAGTGTTACATGCTTGGATAGTTACTAATTGTTTAGTTGCTTAATAGAGTCCATTATGCACCTAGTGTTTTCTAAAAACACACAAAGGTAAACTCTGTTCAGAGGAACTTGATCTTGTCTTCAGACAAAGCCGCATCCCCATTTTTTTCCAACAAAGAATAAGGTCATTGCTTTAAAGTAAAAGAAATTACCTATTAGCACGGACGGTTTTATATCTTTAACAATATCTTCCAGATTTTTCATTTCATCATGTTCATGGGCAAAACGTTGTTTCTCAGATGTTAGCGAGGCACGCCCCTGAGCAAGGAAAAAAAAGAAGATATTTATTGTAAGTTTAATGGAACCTAATACCCTGGGATAATCAGTTTACAATGTAACTGGTTTAATATGTCCTATTTTCATTTCTACTTTTGCATCTATCACCAAATAGCATATTAGGCAAAGTTACACTGTGTACAGCTAACACGCTCAGGATCATTTAGGACTAATCTATTTCTCTAAGCAGTAGGTAAATTAAATATCTTTAAATTCATAATAGCTGTAGAACACCACTGTATGAACAATTATATGAAAGCATCATTAATTTCTTCTTTGAAGCACCCTTACAACTGTTCTACCTTTTAACATTTGGTCAAATGCTTAAAGTTACTCATAATAAAGCATAAATATATTTATATAGCAAACGGTACAGATGCACCAGGGTGGGGGGAATTTGTAACTTAGCAAACCAAAAATAGTTTCTCCCGGCTTTTTCAGCTTTGCTCTTGTCTAAAAGTATAGAAGCTATACAGGGGTAGTATATAGACTATAGGGGAGCCTATATTTTGCTCCATATTTTTCATATTTAAGTCCTTCATTCTTAAGGATGGAATAAAAATAATTCTAACCAGATGTCTGGTGCACTGTTTTTGCATTAACAAAATTGACTCAGCTGTGAAACAACTTTCACCCTGATCTATACTGGCAATTTCCACCCATCGATGCCCAACAAGGTTTCCAAATGGAATATGATAGATGCAGGAAAAGGGGCTATAGAGTATCATTGACATTGACTGGACTGCAAACAGGATTTGAGCTCAGTGTAAGTAACGTGGAGTGCGGGGCAAGAAGGGGTCAGAATTTGTGAAAATTATATTAGTTGTCTAAATATGTGGACCTCTGTCTGTACAAAGGCATCTGAAAACTTCAGCAGAAGAGTTTAAAATGCATACGCCTCCACCCCTCATTTTCTTCTCATGCCTGCAGAAAACATCACTGCAAAGGCACTTTTCAAACACAAACCTAGAGGATAGTGCCAACCCCTCAAACATTTTAAGATTTCAGACAGCAAGAAGCAGATTATACAGATATATAGGGAAGTACACGAAGAAAATGGAATGCTAAATGTAATTATGACCAAATGGCCAGAACAGATACATACCATCTCCCCAGCCACATCTTTTCCAACTGATAAGATGAAAGTTTCCTTAATCTTAGCAAGTTAATTAAGACTATACTGAAGTACTGGAACAGAATTCATTCCACGATTCCACCAAAGTCTATGAATTTGACAATTCTGGCACAATTTAGGACTGCATACACTATCGTATTCAAGCCAGATTTAGTTTTTTAGTGGCATTTTTGCTTAATTTTAGTAAACCCAAGAAATCCAATGCTCCATTTTAGACCACGATGCTGCAATGTGGCAACGTGTGGCTGGGCCAATCCCATCACCGAAGCTCCTCTGCTGGTCCTCGGCCGGCCACCGCAGGAGCTGGTAGACAGGAGGGAAGGCCGTTTCTCATTTCCAGCTGCAAGAAAAGCGTTTCCATCCGGAGGGTACCACATGAAGCCGCAGGAAGGCTGTTATGTGGTCGGGGCTGACTGAGCTGGTCTGCCTCACAGGATGCCAGCTTCTCTTGGCTCACCCGTGATTACAAGGAATTTCCAGAGATTTCTCCTCTTCTACAGATTTTCTTGTGCCATCAAATTACAGAGTTTTTAAATTAAGAGGGTTATGTCTGCATGTGCTTATACGGGTCTTAAGTGTTCTCCTAGAGCGATTAGCACGGAAACACTATGATATGGGTGCCTGGTTTCCTTTGCAGGTAAAATGTGAAGTTCTTAGTCTCAAAAGAATGCTGCAATATTAACAATTTTTGGCATATTCACACTCGAATCCCTCCACCAATACACTTCTTTAAGTCTGTCATTTCCCAGCAACCCAGCAGATGTCCCCACAGTCTACACACACGTTTTAGATGCATCTCATTTCAAAGCAGGAATTTTCCTTAACATTTTCAGGGGAAAAATATGAACTTTTCTTTTTAGTCACCCAAGAAAAAAAACGCATTTATGACTTCCAGCCCAAAAGCTTGTTGCTAGGAATAACTCGGAATATTATAATAAAAGCTACTTTTCATTTGAATCAGCTGGTTGGCTGAAATGGAAATGCTCCAAGGAGCTTAACTTCGAGGCAGGTTTTCTGGGGAGCCAGGAGTGGGTGCTGTGGGCAACCATCTGATCCCACGCTGCTTCTTCATTTGGTTTCTTCATAACTTATCAGGCTGCTACTGAGGAAGCCATTTTTTGATATGGTTTTAAAATCCAGCCTCTAGGAGACTGCCCTAGAGCTACCAAGAAAAAAAGAAATCACCTCTAAGAGCTATGACCAGCTCATTCTTCAGGCTGTGGCAGGCTGGGAGCTCTGAGCACCTCCAGGATCTGCAGATGTGTGCAGAACTCTCGGGAAAGGTGACCTCCAATTTTTTCCACAGTGCATAACAGCTAAGAGGCCAGGCTAACATCTTAGTGGAGAAAAATATTGATATTCTTTCATTTTTGGTTTTAATCAAAACAAATAACCATAATGCTGCATGAAACAGAGTTACTTCTTTATATGGTTTTACACTTCATTGGCTTTCGAGGAGGTACGTCAAGGTTTTAAAATTAAGACAACGGTAGAGCTGTTAAAACACTTACTGATACAACATCAAGAATTCAAAACCCCATTTCCTACTGACATCTATGATCATCTCTCATTTAATTAGCTACAAAGGAGTACTCAAACAATAAGCTGGATGTGATCCACCGCAACCCTTTCCAGGCCACTGGCTAGTGAGACCAGTGCTAGCCACATGGGTCCACTTAGGTCAGATTCATTTCTGCCCTATCTTAATTTCTATCTGCTCTTAACTTCACACAGGGCATTCTACCATTCTAAAACAAACAAACAAACAAAAAACCAAAACAAACAAACAAAAAACCCCAAACAAAACCAAACCCCAAACAATTTTAAATTTATCTCTTTATTCAGCTTTGGTCTGAATTAGCTTGATCCCATTAGTCAGAATGAATCATGTCTCCAAGTAAATATTTTTCTAGTATATTAACTAAGACTGAAATACTAAATTCCGTGGCTTAGCAAAAATAACAACAGCTATGTACATAGAGATTTTTGCTTGGAAAATGATTTTGCTTGGAAATGCTTATAAAAGAAATTCTATGGTTAGGGTGGTTTTTTTAAATATATATTTTTAAATAGACTGTCAGAAATGTATTTTAATTGTTAATAAAGTGATCCTACAGGAGCTACATAACACCTCCCTAAAAACTGTGTCCGAGATTTCAAGACAAGCCAGTTGATCTGGTTACAAAACTCCAATAGTTTAAAGGACAGTGCTCTAGATAGTGGTTTTTGTCCTCAGATTGGCAAATTCTTAAGTTCTGCTCTCCGCAAAGTAGAGAGGCGGCAGCAAAAGCACAGCTAGCTTTCCTCCATGCCCTGCCAACAGGGCAAGCAGCAACTTGCAGGAAGGAAGAAACAATTCAGTTTTGTGCATGCTTAACCTCAAACTAAGGGGTTGCCAGTCCGTTTAGTACAAGCTTCCAGACATCCGCCCCTGAATGCCTATAGCCGGAATAAGAAATCACAGAGTTTTTGTCAGTCAGCAGAGAGAAGAGGATGGAGCCAAAATGCAGAAGCCTCAATTCTGGATTTGTGTGGGTTTCTGTCTTGTCTCCCTCCTGACACTGGAGAGATGCAAAGCGGATGGACCTGTCAGTGCAGAGCTGCTCTGACTAAAAGATCTTCCAGAAGCGCAGAGCCTGTCTTCTGACATTTCCATTTCCACCCCTGGCTTAGCTAGCTTTTGTACTCTGGCTATCTGCTGCTAGGAAATGAGCTGTAGAGGATCAACACAAGGCAGCATAAATCAGAAACTGCTCTGGTCTGCTTGCGTCTCCATAATCCTAAGATACTAACACGGCACACAGCTCCCTAGTATTTCCCTTCTTCTTCTAATAGGAAAAGGAATAATTTAAAATACTCCATACTAAGAAAGAATTTGAATGAGCTCTGGGGTTCTGTGTATGAAGCTCTGAGTCTTTTAAGTAGAAACACCATCTTCAGTCACATTCGTATTTGTCTTCTAAGTCCACTGTCTTGTTCTTTTACATTATTAAAACTCATACATTCAATGAAAAGGGCTCGAAAAATCAGCAATCTAAAGATGTGCCCCTTTCAGTACACCAAGCCTCAATAAGTCTCACTGTTTCACTGAAGGACTTCAATGCTTGCCATGCAGGGAAGGAATTTTTCCAGGGGTTTCTACCAAAAGGATATTATTGCACCATTGTTCAAATAGCAGTGTGAAGACTCACCTAAGCCAGACAGTAGCTGTCTTAAGTTGTAATGTGTTTTCTATGATGCATAACAAGCATTTTCCTGCATCAAGTGACACTCCCTAAATCCAAAAAGGAAGTCTTACACACTGAAATCCAGATGAACTAACAAGACTCGATGTGATACGTGTGCACCTATTCAGAGAGAAAGGTACAACTCACAAACTCTTTCAACAGGAGGAACATAGAAGTAGAAAAAGAGGCTATATATCCCTCTTGCTTTAACTTCCCACATGTATTCAGCATCTCAAGAAAGAAACAAAAAAAAGCACCAACATTTCATTATATAACTTTTTGCAATGCTATGTATTCTTACATTATTTCCTTATCTTTTATAAAATAAGTAATTTGCTAGGGGCATTATAATAAGTTTGCTTGAACAAAAAAAAACCCAAACCCAAACAGCCAAACAAACTGCATACTAAAGTATCAGCAAGACAACCATAGCATCTTTAATGCATACTCAGGCTGCCTGAATAAACCATACAATACACCTTCACTAGAATGCTGAAAGTGGAGAATATTAAAAACACTCAAAAAGATTAATGAACATTAAGTCCAAAAACTCAGTGAAAATATCAGAAATTACTTTGGAGGAAAAAAGCATTGCCTCTATCACAGTATCATTTTGTACCAAGAAATCTGTGGGATATTTTGGATTTGAACAAAAGAGAACAAGGCAACCTGAAAACAGATATGTTGCTATATTAGAAGTCACTGTGGTATCTTGGATGGAAAGTAATATGAGCTAAATTCTTTATTAGCAAATGAGTTACAATGTGGACTGTGTTAAGTCAGCAGATGAAGTACAGAGATAAAGAAACAATAGCAGCATTCTCTGATGGTGACATTATGTATGAAAGATCTTGGCAATCCTAAAATGTCTATACTCCCTAATGGATGAGAATCATTGGTATTACATATTATTATTACAAATAGTAAAACACACTCACTTGGATACCAGCACCTTTTAATTCAAGGAGCAAAAGGCAGAAACAGGACTCGGTAGTTAATAGTTTTATGAAAAACTGCTTGTGTTTCGGATTTGAACTGAAAGTAGTTCTTAGTTTTAGGGAGGGTTCTTAAGTTTTTAGTTTTAGTGGCTGATCAACAGCAGAAGCAGCAAAGGAGGTACTGGGATCAGGCTTCAAGCAAATGTACATCACAGTTTCCACAGAAAGTTACTCATATCGTCATATTATAGAACCAAATGGAGGCTCAGATAACAAACAAAAATGACCCATCAATAAAACCCTGAGAAAATTCATAGAAAACAGCTGTAAAAACAGGACACCAGACTGCACAGCAGACATCCACGTGGGCTACTACAAAACAGGAGGCAAATCTTACAAATACCACCAATGTGAAGTCTAACGCCACGGCCCGTTTGAGCTGGTCCTGCCAGGGCTGCCCCGTGAGCCAGGGCTGAAGAGCAGAGCAGCTTTATGTTGGCGAGGCGCGAGAGGCAGGGCTGGAGGCTCTCCAAGATTTGCTCTTTCCATCAGCTGGGAGGCAGCCGAGAATAAGCCAGAGCACCCCGAGGACTGGCTGCACTGTCCCACATTAGAGGCGGCGCTGGCACTCGTCCCGTCTCACAACCAGGGAGGCACAAATCTATTTATATAAACGCTTGCCTCCATTTGACTGTGTCAACTGCGGCTTATTTAAACAAGAGCACAGAGATCAGTACGCAGACAAATTAATAAATACATCTGAGGTTCTTAGATACTGAAGACATGAGAACCACAAAAGACATGAGAACTGGAGACCAAAGAGCAAAGCAGTCCATTAGCAAGTAGAGCATTTCCAACTGCAAATGTTTTGGTTTTACTTGCATTTCTCCTCTGAGTTCCCTATTGCAGAGTTAAGAGCAAAACAAACAAAAAAAGCAGTTGTTAACAGCATCAAGGAAGGGGGGGGGGGGGGAAGGATGTGGTTTAGAGTCATGGGAGAAGGCGGTGGAACATCTGCCTGTTGGGAGATGATTTCTACGTGGCCTCTTATCTCTTTCATCACAAGTAAATCCATGGTCTAAAGGTGGTTGGTGAACCAACTGGAGGGCTCTAGGCAGGGACTGTAGACAGCGCTGGGAGCTGAGGGAACTCTCTGGGGAGTCCTCCAGAAGCACGAAAGGGAAGGGACCGTGCCAGGCCGCCCTCCCTCCCCAGAACCCCAGGAGAGCATTGGTCACGAGGAGTGGCAAAATGTAGAAGCAGAGGTGGAGGTATGGGTACGGACTCACTGGTCAGGGGTTACTGAAGCCCAAGGGCTTGCAGGCACTCCTGTGCTACCTTGTTTAGGAACCAAAAAGCAGAGATGTACAAGCCCTGCCAAATCCCCACACTGACGCCTTAATTACAAAGCGACCGTGCCTCCTGATCAAGCCCATCACCCAACACCTAAAGGTGAAGAGAGCAGATTAAAACCAGACGAGGCAACTTGGACGTGGCATTAATAAACAGTTTGCTGTCAACTGTGTGAAAAACCACAACATTTTGAGGAGATAATGTCAATGGCTGGCACTGAAATATACGATTTAGGTAAGAAATGTAATTCCGGTGTTGACTTTAAAACACATTGTCAGAAGATTAGGGCTGTTTATTTAAGTCCTGTTAAATGTATAAAATACCCTTTCCATGTAAATAAGCACACATGGTTAACAGGCAGGACAAAATTTATGAAGACAATTATTTCAAGAAGATAAGATCTGAGAAGCAGAGCAAGTCACGAACCCACAGAACAGAAACAAAACGGAGCAAAACAATCATTCATTTCAATAACAGAGCGTGAGCAAAAGAAATCATAAACCATCCAAACTAGGTCACCATCTCATCAGTACATCTAATGTACATGGTGTCAAAGAGGACACAGTTACACGCTAACAAATTTAACACCCAAACTTTTGGTGGTGTCTCTTTTAGAGAAAACAATGTGAGTATTCCTTGAGTGTGCCCCAGCAATCATCCTTTTGCCTTGTCCTCACTTGTTTTCATGTATTACTGACCAAGTATGAGTAATGCCACAAGTGTTCAAAGACAAATTAATGTGTTTCCTTTCTGCAAAACTTATTCTTCACATAGAACAAGACAAATGCAAGATGAAACTGCACAGATTAATTTCCCAGACATCAGAATAACTGACAAAGCAAACAAGGATTGCTTCGTTGGGACAGTGCACAAGTAAAATAAGGCAGAAACCACTTTAAGTGATTGTGGCTCCTTAGAGATACCCAAGACATTGCATCTTTGCTAAGACACAAATCAGTTTTTTGGCTCAAAAAGTCCTAGCCAGTTGCAGTCAGCCATAAATGAAATTATTAAGGACCAAAGTAAAGAGTCAGAATAATTGGCTGTTGATAAAAAGAAAGCTAGAAGAGGCAGACATAATATTAAGTAGTATATAAAAGTTAACTTTAAAACCATTATCAAATTAGTATCTAGAATAAAATCCAAACTTTTTTAAAAAGTCATTATTGCTAAAATATAAGAAAAATCAGTAACAATCAAACAGTCTGGATGGGATTCAGTTCAATATTGAGATACCTGACTGTGAGGTCTAAAGGCTCTTTCACATGTTATATGAGCTCTGCTGACTGTAATGGGAGCAATCACACCTTTATGGCACCAAAATTCTGCTATCAGTCCCAAATGTCCCCCTTTCTCTTCCATCATTCTCTAAGCTAAGATTGAACCATGTATGTATCCAGCTTTGACCAAACCATAAACTTTAATCAGGGTCATATCCACTGCCAGTTAATTGGTTGTAAGGATCTTTTCAAATAAGATTGCCAGGAATATTCAAATGGGGGAAGGAGGAGGGAAAATTAAAATATTTTAGAGGATTATCTATAGGATTACCTGGGTATCTCCATTCTAATTAATTAGGACCACAGAAATTGGTAAACTTTTGAGGTCTATTTCAGTTCTCCTCTTAGAAAGATCGATATTCTGAGGCCTTCAACTATCAGACCTCAACTGATGTTCTTGTGCTTGCCATTCAGTTTGGGCTTCACTCAGATGATCTGAAGTCTTACAGGGGATAAGATCACACATCTAATGGACATTTAAAATACAAATCACTCGATTAGACACAAGTATTACTGTGGTGAACTAGAAAGCGTAGAGTACAAAACTGTCAAAAGCAACATTGCTCCATGTTGACATACTCTTTAAAATCAAGGGTGACATTCATCCCCATGTGAGGGAACTTCATTTGTGCACTAGACATTATGTGGCATACAAAAATCTAATGCTGTCTTGCAAATTACAGATAAGCTTCACCACAAGAGAAACATGTTTGGCAGCCCAGGAACATTTCCATCAGTCTGTCCATCCTCAGCAGAGAGCGGGGGGTTCTACTGAGTCCCTTTAAAAATGCCTTATTATTTGTATCATTTTCCTAGGCAGTTCCAAGAACCATTTAAAAAAAAAAAAAAGAAGAAAGAAAAACGAAGAAAGAAAAACGAAGAAAGAAAAACGAAGAAAGAAAAACGAAGAAAGAAAAACGAAGAAAGAAAAACGAAGAAAGAAAAACGAAGAAAGAAAAACGAAGAAAGAAAAACGGAGAAAGAAAAACGGAGAAAGAAAAACGGAGAAAGAAAAACGGAGAAAGAAAAACGGAGAAAGAAAAACGGAGAAAGAAAAACGAAGAAAGAAAAACGAAGAAAGAAAAACGGAGAAAGAAAAACGGAGAAAGAAAAACGGAGAAAGAAAAACGAAGAAAGAAAAAAGAAGCATTTGCAGCACATTACTAAAATGCTCAGATAAATTCTTCCCTGTGAGGGTGGTGAGGCACTGGCACAGGTTGCCCAGAGAGGCTGTGGCTGCCCCATCCCTGGCAGTGTCCAAGGCCAGGTTGGATGGGGCTTGGAGCAACCTGGTCCAGTGGAAGGTGTCCCTGCCCATGGCAGGGGGGTTGGAACTGGATGATCTTTAAGGTCCCTTCCAACCCAAACCATTCTATGATTCTATGGTGAACCTCATGAAAATCCCAATACTGTTTATCACTTTCTGGCTCTTCTCAGCTACTTGACGCAAAAGAATTTACTGTGTTTGATGTTCGTGGGTGAAGATTTGGCCACTAATATAGCTAAGCATGACACTATGGCAGCTTTAAAGAAGACACAAAATGTGTTCACCACACATAACACATTTATGTATATTTGTGTGATTAACACAATGGGAATGCTGAGAATATGGGAAAGAAAAGGAATGTAGGAGACATTACCCATCAATGTGTTCATACAGGTAAATATCTATTCATCAATCAGAATGTGACAATGTGACAGAATTCAGAAATTCAGATTTAAAGATGAGTCCCAACCGTTTATGCATAATCTCCAAGTACACGAAAGTGCAAAAGCAACTTCAAAAGTGTGTTTTAATTAAATATTAAAACTTCCATCTGAATGCACTGGGATACTTAAGACAGGCATTTCAAGAGGAGTGATATCTGTTTCAAAAAGTCATGTAGTTCAAGTGGCAAAATTCCAATGATATTATGATCTGCAAACCTTCCTTATCTACCTTTGGAGAAAAAATAGTTTCGAAAGGTGAAAGCATACTGAACAAATTAAAAAGAAAAAAACCCAAACAACCCCAAACCAATATGAACATTATAAGGTCTCTAGAATGAAGTACAGAACAAAACTATAGACAGTATAACAAACATCACCAGTCTTCATCACCAGCTCTTTCACCACAACATAGCAGAAAACTTGGTCATCAAACTCGGTTTAATGAAAAAAGACAAGTCCCGGGGGGGCGGGGTGGGGAATATTAACAGGAAAATGAACACACAGCTGCATTTGAACTAAAATTAAAAAGCCACAAAGGAAAAATCAGCTACAAAAGCCTGATAAGTGACTTCGTGGCAGCTTTTGGGAGTGGGGGAAGAAGAAAAAGGTGGAAACTGTTTGCAGTCAGGTCAACAAAAGTTACAAGGTTATTTTTCTTTGGTTTGCACTGGCTGAAATACTACAGAAAGCAGATGAAAGGAGAAACAATGTTTAAATCTATAATCATGCATTGCAAATTAATGATCAAAGGACAGCATAGAATAAAAATGATATAAAAATTAGTTTAGTTGGGCAAAGTAATCGCTGAGTCTTCAGAGATTCTGTTATTTCTCATACTGCTAAAGCAACAGATCAGAATATATCTAGGACTGAAAAGGTCTCCCTGCTTCAAGTAAAACTCTTTTGATGAAGCAGTTTTTGGTGAGGCAAATTTTAAGGGACTTTCATTGAACAGGTTTCCATTGATACACCTCCTTAGTAGTAAGAAATAAAAGTCCATTTAGTTTATGCAAAAGTTAGTTAACTGGTGAGCTATGCTGTGGCTTGGCAAATCTCACCTTTGCAATAATGAAATGTTTCTATCAAAAGAGTCCCATTGCACAGTTTTCTCACAAATCTGCCTCATTCTACTTCTCTTATCTCATTTCTAAGAGTTTGGAAAGTCCTTCAAGTCTTGCAGCACTTTTCTGCAATCAGCTAAAGCCAAAATAGTTTCCTAAGCAGACCTAAAGTACAGCATTCTCTCTCAGGCCAGAAAAAGAAACCAGGAATAGCTTAATTATTTAATTATTTACTTGCTACACATATGACTTCCCAGCAGTTAAATCGCAAGCTTCAAGAGGCTTACGCTGTATTTTCTTGGGGGGAGGGGGGGATTTTTTTTTTTTTTTAGGGGGAACATTTAGCTGCAGAAGAAAGCCAAGAGAGGACTTGCATAGCCCTAGACCAAGGATGGGTTTCCTTATGCCCAGCTCAGGCCCTGCACTGAAGTATCTCCAGCTTCTAGGTCCAGCGGGCTCTGCACTCAAACACACCACAGCAGTAAGCACCCACCCATTCTCAAGCCCCCCCAGGACAGCCAGACAGGGAGACTGGTGCTGCCAGGTCTTCCAGGAACACCAGCAATGACCTGAAATGTGCACCATCGGTTCCCGCTGCTTACATCAACATCTGGCCACAAATTCAGCCCTAATCTAGCTCAGACAGCTGTTATGTCTGGCTATCATGAACAGTTCGCAAATATACTCCAGGCAGGACATGAAATTCAGTGGACTGCTTTTTGGACAAAACCCAAATTAAAGCCCCACCAAGAAGAATAAGCAGAGGAAAGGAACTTAGAGGCTGTGTGAGACGCTGATTGGTTTTGGCCCCACTTGAGAGTGCTGAAGCTAGAAGGTGGTGAGGAAAGAGTACAGTCACCGAGTCACTAAAAATTTAGAAACTGTGAAAGGAATTAGTCGCTGCGTACCAAGAGCAACAACCCAACTTCTCGGCTGACTAGCAAATTAGCAGCGAGAGGTGTAAAAGAAGCAGGAAGAGGAAAAGAGCAAGAGAGAAGAAAGGCTGGTTAACCACCTTGGCTGGACGGACAAGCAGCCAAGACCTGTTTTACTGCTTTAGGGCTGTGAAGTTCCTATACTTCTACCCCTGTCAGTTTGTTTCCTTAACACCACCAGGAGGTGATTTTAGTTCAATTGTATTATCTGATAATCCCAGTCTCTATGGTTGAGGAAATTGTGCAACACACCATTCTTCTTAGGCAACCTCTAGCTTTCAACAGCCACAGAAGACACACAGGCCTTCAGTCATCTGTGTTTGGACACAAAAGCACTTTAAGATTATTAGGTGAAAACCAAAAAGATTAAACACACTCATTAAAACAAATTAACAAACAAACACCAGAAAAAAAATCTGTGCCTTAGATAGTAGCAAACACTAGCATTCTTCTGTACCTGATCAGGCTGCTTTTGTGCTTTCTGGCAAGGCATGTCCAAGATGACCTTAATAATACTCTCCCATCTCAATGTCTATGATTCTACTACCTTCCCTTTAACAGTACGAGTGAAAGGTGCTGTGGTGCTGTTCAATAAACCAACACAGATACTGGCTGCAGAATGCATGCTCCTGATGCAAAGATATGTGAACTACAAAAGATCTTAAATGTTAGACAGCTAAAGAACACTGCTAACCAACACACAAGGTGAAAAAGCAAAGCCAACTGGCCTCTCGTCCATTTCTTTTAAGTAGCTCACAAACTATTAAATACATAACCACCTTTTAAAACATACCAGTTTCTTTATTCTGGCACATGGAATTCATATGTTTCTTTATTTTGGCACATGGAAGGAATGAGGTAAGGGTGACTGATGAAGTCTCTCAGCAGCTTCAAATTCTGACCAGTGTTGATAGCACTGCAGACTACAACATCTGCAACATGAGCTATATCACGGTGCATAGAAGCTATTTGATGCAATATAACTCAGTTCTTGCAGAAGGATGACATGCTTGCAATGCCAGGAAAATACTCTCTTCAAAAATATTTTTGTTCCTTTTAAAAAATCCTTAAATGCTGTTCTAATAATGTATCTATACATCTTTGTGCAAGATTATGCTAACAAATAATAGTCACATTAACATGGGAAATATTAAACCCAAAAGTTGAACATTTCTTTCCTTACATGGTTTTTAATGAACTGCTGAAAAATCCACTTAATTATGTGCTCATGCTTAACAGAAATAGAGCAGGAACTCTAAGCATAATCACGCCTCCTCCAAAGTAACATGGGAGTCTGTCATTCATTTCATACACTTTAGAAAAGAAAACCAGCTTGCTACATCAAGAGAGATAAATTGTTGTCATTACTTTCACAAAGATTATGTTCTTGCCTTTACCTACAGACTGCAAATAACTATCATGATATTAAAGGAATGAGAAAATTGTGTTACCTTTACTATTAATCCCTTTGAGTCAACCATCCATATCCTTTTGATAGCTGTATCTTTAGATACCCCTTCTTTTTCCATAGCCATAACAATGAGGTTTGCTATTCCCAGTGCAGCCTGAAGGAAGGAGAAGAAAAATAGTAGATGAAACTAGAAATGAAAGAAATCCCCTGCTCACTTGTTCCCTCTACCCACTAATTTAGGTAAGTTTCTTAATTTTCTTCAACAATAAAATTGAATCATTATTTTTTCATAAAGTAAACCCTAATGAACTGTTGCTACCATTTGGTAATTAGAAACCATAATGTAGATAAATAGTATAGATAAATTTGAAATCATATATATAAATCATAGTGTAGATAAATCTTAAGATGGCATTTACAGTGTAGACAGCATAATAAATGTTTAAACTCTAATGAAAAATGCTAAAACTAATATTTATTCCACATAATCATCTCAGAATACATTAAATATTTTTTCTTTTTTTAGATTTTAGTTTGTTCATTAGATTTTTTTTTTGTAATTTAAACCAAAGGAAACCACACTCTGCATGCCAGAGAGTAAAATTCAGTCCTAAAAGATTTTTTGCTCTTATCTTTTTTTAAAATGTCCATCAAGAAGGTAAGTCTCCTTTTACCTACTATTCATGTGTTTTGTAACTCTAGACTTGACTGTGCTACCAGTGAAAGCAGAGGCAAGAAAAATTCACGTATCAATATTTTGCTGAAACCTGTATCATTCTTACTGGATTTTATAATATTTCATCCAACAGATCAAATGTCATCCAGGTACAGATTGATAAACAGGCAACAAAATGAGCCAACAGACCACTCAGTGTTTCTGATTACCAACTCATACACATATTTCTGTGGTTGATTCTGTTTCTTGTTCTTTATTATTCAATTTCACTGAGAATCAAGTGAGATTACCCTTTTTTAGTTAAGAAAGAAGTAGTTATATTAGGAATGAGCTCCCATGGCAGGGATGATATCTACCATTACCTCTTTGCAGCAACAGGCACACTGACAATACTAACAAAAAAATAAATATTAGACCATGGATTCATCTGTCTGTTGAACATGGAGCAAAACCAGGGGAAGGAACTTCAGAGAGACAGACAGCCTTGATGTACAAAGGCACTGACATGCCAGACATGGATGCAACTCATTCTGAAAACTACAGACCTGATCTCAGTAGCAGCAAATACTGAATCAAATTAAAGATATCTGGACTACACAAAGCTGGATTAGTATATTGCACCTACAGGGGGGTTTGCTGACCATGAATAATATTTTTCAGAAGCCTGCATGCGGTTGTAGGCTTCATACAAGAGATGACAGCTAGCCACACTGTAGAGAAGTACAACCTTCACTTGAGTGTCACTTAGAAATTTATACTGAAAAATTTGTCTCAAAAAATAATATGCATTAAAATCTTCAGAAATGGATGGTCTTGACATGCAGAATACTGAAAAACTATATATAATAGCAGGAAAAATCAAGGGGGCATTGCGTCTCACTAAACACTGACTCTGGTAAACACATTTTATTTCATTTCTCTTTGGTGGCCTGATATATTTCCTCATCTTTTCAAAAAGTTTTGTTTGTTTATACTGAGAGCAGTTCAACAATTTACAGGTGAAGAGCTAAAACCTGAAGTTTTAAAAAGAGAATAGATCTCTGCAAAACTTCTTATGAAAAATACAAGGCTTGAGCAGATGATCAGAGATTTTTCTGTAAGTTTACATTTGAATTAAGAACCAACTTTCAGCAGGTGTTAGTGATCATTCTACCCATTTAATCTTCCTGTTAACCGGATACATGTAACTTGATCAAATATTAAGAAAAATCTTCATAGTACAATTTTTCCTGATGTATAAAAATACATACCTCTCCAGCTCCCTGGAACAACACTGTGTGATCTGATAACCTGTTCTTGGTGATACGCAGAGCTGCAAGAAGACCTGCAACAGCCACAGATGCAGTTCCTGGAATAAAAAAATGAATATATTTGGTTATTCTGGAAATAATTACAAAGCATTACATTTTCAATACTTCCACAGCATCTTTCAGCTAAAAGATAAAAGTACTTAGGGTAGTAACAAAAAGTTCAGTGGAATTGGAGTTTGCTCTACTGATTGATTGATTCTGCTGGGCATAATGGCTGGGGCATTCAAACTATTACAAAATATTCTGGTTATGACCTTTTTCAGAAGGAAAGGTGTGAGACCCCAGACAGAGGTATTTTGAAGGACTCCAGATACTGAAATTAAGATACTGGTCTCATTCTTCAAAAAGGTGTACTTCAAATACAGTAAAATTCAAGACTAAAATAAAACTTTATTTCTCATGAGGACGTTGTCAGAGTAGAAGAGCAAACCGTGAACATTTACAGAGAAGCTAAGCTAGCTGAAAGAGTAAGGCCAGCTTATTTAAGACACCGACTGTCTTACCGTGTCTGAAAGCCCTCAGGACTCCAGTCCATTGTGAAAGGGGTTCCAGCTTAATAGCATCTAAAACACTGGAAGTGCCTTTTAAATCTATCTTTGAGTTATGCCACACTGGGACAAAGGCTAACATTTAGTTTTATGATTTAGCCTGTGGAGGGCTTTCTTCTCAAAATCAGAACCACAAAGAATGAGATACCTGTCTGTCTTTGACTGGAAAGATTTTGGTCCTCATCATGAGAAACACCTATTAATAAAAAGTAGGGCAATAAAGGGATCTCAAGCAGGCATCTAACCCAAACCTGTTCACAATGGCAGGATCAACCATATCGCTGTGATTTCTGACAGATCTTTGTCTAACTTGTTCCTAACACCTCCTTTCACATACTCCTATGATCTCCTCAGCAAGCTATTCTAGTGCTTCAATATACTTCTTGTTGAAAATTTCAAATCTAAATGCTGCTGCTGCTTCTTCTTCTTCTTCTATTTTGGCCTATTGTCTTACCTACCACTGGAAAACCTGTTCTCTTCTCTTTGCAAAAAGACATGTATTATATTTCAAGACTAACGGTGTCCCAACCTGCTTTTCTTACATGGAACAATCCCAATTCTTCCACTCTTTCAGAAAGTTATGTTTTCTAAACCACTTAGCACTCATTTTTCTCCTCTGGACTTTATCCAGTTGTTTCTTATCTTTCTTTAATTGCAGCACCCAAATCTATACACAACACTGCAGCTGAATCGTTAGCCCTGCTGAGTGTAGCTGTCAGCTTCTGTTATGCTGAAGAAAGTTGTATTTAGTCACGGGGACCTGATATCTGGCTCTTCTGATCCAAAGACCAGTTACTCCTCCCCAACAAAGCCTGCTGGAGGGGGAAGGCCTTTCATGGATTACTGACTTCAGGTAACAAGCTTATATTTTTTACAAATGATCATGGTCACTGAAGCCCAGGCACAGGGTGGACCAAAGACAGTCAGATTCCTTATTCCTGCAAGGAACTTGGATCCATTAAATACTGGGAAAAAAACCTGAGAAAGTGCATCAGTTTTCAACAAGTTCACAGAACCCATAAAGACATCCTGTGGACAGGGATATGGTAGCGAGGTAGATGTTGCCAGCAGAAAGGTTGTGCTCAGTGTGTCTTTTTAGAGGAGATTCCAAAGAACCAATAGTGGACAGCGTTGATTTCAGCAGGACTGAAAAAGCTGTATCAGCCACTAGCAATTAGGTATTGGAAGTGGTAAAAAGGGTTTCAACAGTCTTTGAATATTTATGATGCCTACCTGATTCAGAGAGAGCTGAACCCCAGGGAGACTAACATGGGCCCTGAGATGTCCCCCTCTGTTCAGTTCTGGGAATAAGAACCAAATTCTTCCTTCTCCAGGCAGCAGCTCCCACTGACTGACCCAAAGATGAGGCCATAAATGATTTTGGAAGCTTGCAAGCAAGAACTTACAAGGAGGAGATCTGCTGGCTCCTGCAATTCTGTCCCTGATCACCACAGCCCTAACTGCAATTGTCTACAACCCACCTGGTTGCTTCTGAGGGGAGAATTCACATTGCTACTGATTTTTCCTTCAGAAAAATTGTGAAATAGGTATGAACAGCCCTCCAAAAGCACTTGGGCCAGAATCTGCACGTTGGACATTTGCCCTCAACATGCAGCTCCCCTGAAGCTTTCGCTATTCGCAAGTCTACTTTCTCATAAGAAAGGTGAGGTTTAAAGCTGAGATAGCAGTAATCTCTACATTACGCTCAAGGAGATGCTCAAAGCAGGTATTCATGTTGCAGGCACACAGACCATTAAGTTTCAAATACATGTAGCTAAGGAACTGAAAGAACAGAAGTAGTAAGAAGTCTGGTACTGGGTAAACCTCTCCTTAAAAGACATCATTTGGGTGTTAAAGCCTGAGTTTGAATCTGTGTATTACTTTTTCAAAAATAAAAGGTAACCCTTAGTAAAATTTAAGAACACATTTTAAAGTTAGAAGTTGCTTAGAAAGTCACTTTTTGAAGTAAATCCACCTGGACAGTTCAAAAACATGTGTCTTTAGAACTAAAAAGTTTGTTACGTGCTTTTGATTATGACTTTTCCCTTCAATCACAGAAACACAGAACACCTTGTTCTCAGCCCATTTAATGTTTAGGCCATACAAATTTGTCATTTTTATGACTTATTCTGAGAGCTGAGATCATTTACTCTCTTCTCCCTCATTTCTAAATAAAAAAAAAAATAAAAAAAAAAAAAAGGTTCCTCTGAAGCACGGCTTTGGGAACAACAACCGTCAGGCTGAGACACTTCCACCCCACAGTACCGAAGGGCTGGCTTGTTTCTTCCCCAGATGAAATTAAGTCTTCCTCTGCTGAGTGCCAAATTGGCAAAGACCAAAAACGGCAAAAGAGAGAAGTCAGACCGCGCTCTCAGTTTCCCTTGGTACTCTACCAAACAATCCTCGTAACTGGCAATAAAAAAATCCCATCCTCTCGTTGGATGCCAAATTCTTTCTTCTATTTTACATTACACAGCTGTGCTTGCAGGGGGGGAGAAGGAGGAAGCCTCCATAATGCAGTTTATTCCTAAGACCATCAATCTGGTCTCCTGAAAAGCAAAGCTCAGCTGGAGCACTGTAAGGTCCTGTTTCCAGCCCTTGAAGACAGAAGTTGTGGCCAGCACAGCACTCTGCCCTCATCAGAGGACTTCTCAGAAAGCCGGGGAAGCTGTTCTTCAAGCCACTTTCTGGTGACAGAGACAAAATGAAACACCATAAATTTACAACAAATGGCAATGCTGGGATCTTGCTTATCTTCATGGCTGATGTAGCGTTGCCAAGTTTGTTAGCCAGAAAAATGGACTATGACTAAGTATTACCAGTTGGGATACTTTTACAAACCCTATCACAATGCCACCTTCTGTTTTAAGGAAAAAGAAGAGAGATATGAAACATGAATAAAATACTGCATTGAATGTCAATGACATTTTGCATTGATTATTTACACGGGATGTGAGTTATCATTACCTGTGTGTTCATTATGAGGGTGATTCAGAACAAAGGTTATAATAGCAATATATAAAGGCTTAAATATTGCATTTTTCATGAATCACAATTTGCACTGAAGAATTGCTCTAAAACTAGTATTTTAAAAGTACTCCACATCAGTTTTATTCAGCCATTTGACTCTAAAAAGCATAATAACCCAGTTTATTAGATTACCGAGCCCACTATCACTGCTGCTGGCAGTGGCTGTCATCACTCCTCGTCAGCAGCTTCCCGTATTCCTTCCTATTGAAAGGGGGGCACCGTCAGCGTGAATAGCAGATCTGTTTAACCGGAACTGCTCTGACTAACGGCATGACCTTAAATTTCACCCTGAACACTGACTTGAGTTTTTTAAAAGAATCAAAATGCGATTCACATCCATCTGCCAGAGCCTAACCACTTCTCGTGGACATTACGAAGCAGAAGCAGAATTTCACTGCTTTTTCGACTGTCATCACTATAGGAAGGAGAGAAACGGCTTCGCCTCCCTCTCCCACAGAGCACAGGTTAAATCCTTTGTGTGCAGAATAAGATAGACATTGTTCATGGACATGATTTTGAAAACCGATTCTATTTCCCCCAAATTTCTAGAAGAATAACCACAGCGAGTTTAACAAAGGATATCTTTCTAAAGCAGTGTCAACTGCTGTGACAGCAAACACTTCGTTAACAGTTTTCTAGGAAGGCGAGTCATATCTTGTAAAAATATGGTAGATGTGAAATTTCAAAGTACACTATTCTTTATCAAGTCTTTGTTTTCTGTCCAAGGTTCTTTAGCCTTACTTGTTACTGTAAACTGTACGACTGAGCATGAATATGTTAAAGGAAATCCTAGAGACCATGGCCTTTTGGGGTTGGCACATTATAAATGCTTTGGAGCACAGAGTCTTCTTTCAGCAGATGCAACAATTAAAAAAAAAATGAGGGGAAAAAAGCCCCAAAACATGAGGAATGAGAAGTTAATTTTTATTGGATATAGTTTAATTTAAATTAGCAAGAAATGGTTTACAGTGCCGAAGCATTTGTCCATTATTTAAAGTTTCAAAAAATAAAACTTGTAATCAAGTATTAGTAGTTCCTTTGTCTTTTTCCCTACCTCATCTTAAAAAGCTAGCGAACAAGAAGAGGGGAGGAATTTCTGCAGTATATCCTAAAATCTGAGCTATTCATTCTGGACTAAAAGATTAGGAAGTGGTAAAAGTAAAATTCATATTTCTCAATACACAGCATAATAGAAATCACATGTTAACATGGCCAGTCTTCCAAATAACACCGTGCCAGGAAAAAACTCATCCCTCTCCTACACTTACTGGGAAAAAAGGTGAGAGTAAAGATCCTATCTCAAAGGTATAATCTCAATTGCTAGTGAGGCAAATGCTATGGCTGTGGGTAGTTCAAAGGACGCTCTTTTAGGAGATGGAGCTCCTCCTTCGTGCCATGATCTGGCTTTTCAAAGCTGTGTATGCCCACTGCCCCGCTCTGCAGCTGCAGCAGGCAGGCAGTGCAAAGAGGGGGAACGGCTCTAGTGAAGAAGAAATGGAGCCTTTTTAAAAGAGCAACCGTTTGGTATATCTGAAAAGGGATCCAGAGTCCCAGAAGCACAGGGTGGCTGAGGCTGGCAGGTCGTCTGGTGTGACCCCCCTGCTCAAGCAGGGCCACCTGGAGCCCGTTGCCCAGGAACATGGGGTGAATGGATTTCTTTTTTTAACCCATAATGAGCAAAAAATGAAACAGAAGAATACTTGCACATACACGTACTTGTATATGCACATACTTGTAGATACACATGGAAAAGTATACAAAAGCTACAGTGAGGGATTTACTTGAAAGCATACTGATTTCAACGTAAATTTACCACTGAGTAACAGAGAGGTCATATCCTGAATATACTGGAAGAAAAATATACTTCACATAACCCTACAGTATATGTCTTTATAGGATTTTTATTATTATTTTATTTTAAAAATCCCAATGTCTGTTCCACCTGGAAGCAAATGCCACTTCAGATTATGAAAGAGGTTTTCTAGTTTGCACATAATATCAGAATTTGAGATATATGATATCAACACATGAGCTATTACACATCATTCAACTTTGCATTTTTCAAATTCTTAGTCAGAGAATGAATTGGAAGCCCCAAGCCCATCACAGCCACAACAACAAACCCCAAACCTTCTTTACAATTTGATTTCAAGAACAGGAATTCCAGGTACCAAATGTATCATTTCCAATGTTAATGTTAAAAAGAATTAAGTCTTAAAAAGGAGAATGCTTGTGACAGAGAAATCCTGATTTCTGAGAACTGCACTGACTTAATGTTAAATTGGTCATAACATAACTTCCAGGTATAAGTTTCCTAATTATTTAAATGGCAGTCTGCTGAACATTTAGCATATATTTTAAATAGAACCACACATGTAAGATGGAATAATATTCTTAAATTATAGGTGCTCTACATTTTTTTTTAGGTCTGTTTCTTTTCATATAATTTTGATGCAATTAAACAGCACAGCTGTTAAAAACTAATGACATCTAAGGTCATGATGGATACCGAAGTTAATTCCAATCCAGTGCAATCTCTCCGTGTAAATATTTTTGTTGGCATAAAATACAGGCTCTGTGTCCATAATGGAGGAAAGCATTGCAAATGTGGGCACAGTGAAATGGTGCTATAACACTAGAATAAAAACAGTATTATGCTGCACAGAGAAACACTTATTTTATGTAGATTGGCTTATTCTGCAGAAGTTTGTCATTGCCAGTTGAGACAATTTTAAAGTACAGGGGTGGGGAAAAAATCAAAACAATTTAAATAATTGAAATAATTGACCTTTGTAGAGGCAGCAAGGCTAGAGAAATTTATGCTACTATTTCAAATTTATCACCGTCAGCAATGACTACAACCAGCTACCATGTGATAAGCGCTGGGAGACCCACATAAAACAAATGCATGGCTCCCAAGACTTGCAAACTTGCCTTAAGCCACTGACTGTGCTCAAGTAGCAAAAACTCTTTCAACAGACACACCAAAACCACGACGGGTGTGGAAAGGGAGTGCTACGGCACCCTGCTCTGCCCCAGCTGGGTTTGACAAGGGGCCCGAGCCAACCCCACTTGTGACGGGGATTTCAGACACTGCGATCCTGGACTTGTACCTAGGACGACTTTTTTAACCAATTTTAAGAGATTTGTTTGACATCCCCACAGCAAGGCAGGGAACAGGTTAGTTTCTCCAAGGGAATTTTCAACTTCCTTAACTGTGAATCCTCACCCTGCCTCTTTCCAGCAGTGATCAAATCAGAGATCCCCACCTTGATAAACACCTTTGTTTGGCAACACAAGACCCAATTCTTCTTCTGGCATCAGTCCATTCCCAGGCAGAGGTTGGAGAAAAAAAAAACAAAAAACAAAAAAAACCACTTCTCACATCTTAAAGAAAATTTCACCCTGTCCTTATGATTCACCCTTCCTAAATATATTGGAGAAGACCAAAGCTAGCAAGCTGATCTAATTCAGCTATTTCTAAATGTTGTGAAGCTTGACACTGCAATATTAATTAATATTTCTCCCCTATAGGAAATTATGATCAAAAATCCTCCAAATTTTGGAAAATGCTCTCTAATAGTTAGAGAAAACCACATAAAAGTATTTGTTTTGAACCTAAGGCTTTCACTGATTTTCATTTCTGAAAATCACATTCTATATGTTTCATAGAGGGGGAAAAAAAAAAAAAAAAAAAGGCAAGCTGATTTGTGGTCAGAATAAAACCAAACAAGAATCCAAGGAAAAAAGTGAATATTTTATCCCCATAGCAACATTATTGCTATTGTGGTTGTAAAAAAAATATTTTGAAAATATAAATATAAAGAAATTATCATAATTACGGAGGGAAAAAATTCACCACCCATCCAAAAACCAAGATGCTTTCTAGAATGATAAAATAAGAGCAATTTTATTATTCCAATACAGATTTATAGCAGTTGGTCAGAACCCTGTTTGCCCTTGTTCCCAACATCTTGAGTACAGAGAGGGGACGCAGAAAAAGTTACAAAGCTTTTTCCGAAGTAAAGGATGTGACCATGCTGTAGCAGGGGTGGAGACAAAACTGTTTCCAGAAATCCTTAAATATATCTATAGGTGACCCTTAATGGCCAATCTTCAGTGATTTAATAAGATCAGTGTTTTGGCAGACACTTTTTTCCAAATGTTCTGCAATGGCGTCAATTGGGGCATGCTGACACCCTGCAAATAGCTGCGAGCTAACAGAAGGCAACTGCATTTGTTCAAGTTACTACTTGCAAATGGGTATTCAGCTTGCCGTATTTTCTTTATCTTTTATAGCGTCTGGCAGGAGTCAGGATCGTATATTAGGTTTTTTAGATTTTAGGTACTTAAAGGTCCTCATTGCATCACTAAGATATATCGGAATCCTTTGTCTGGATATCCTATGGCAGCGAAAAAAGCCTCAAGTTCTTCCATGAAACACATTAAACGTTTCTTTCAGTCATTAAGGTAGCTTTGGCTTGACAAATATTTGGACTAGGAGAAACTATGTTTGAAATATCATGTAAGCACTGTCTTCAGAAGATGATGGCAAATCAGATGCAATGTTGTGTTTGTTTGCTTTTATTGGCCTGATGCTACTTGTCAGCTTTCCTGCTCTAGGGGTAGAAAATGCAACTTGCATACAGATAAGGCCACTCTTTCAAGTAACCTGGAAAAAATCATGCCATTTAGAAAGTGAAAATCTCTAAGGTTTGCTAAAGAAGTTAGCACCATCTATCCTCATTAAAGTCGTCAGGTGAAAGAACCTTAGGGTTTATAAAGCTGTAATAGAAAGAGGGAGAAAAGATCACTGGATCTATGTTTGGGCTGTTGTTATTCTACCGCCATAGTATAGGGCAAGATGACATCCTACAAAAAAAGATACTGAAGGTATTTATGGGGATATGATGACAAATGACAGAGATCAGAACAGACTAAATGCATCCGCTTTCACCTCTCGGAAGCTATACAAGCATTAAGGCTGAAGATCACCCAAAAGTCCCAGACATCACTTATGAAAATATTGAAAGACCCACAAACACAAATTAGATTGCAGAAACTGAATAAATTAGAAGACTGCACGTGGCTGCACTTCTAAGGAAGACCGATAGCTGCTACAGCAGTTCAGCCAAAAGCCCAATGGATACCTTCCAACAGTTTTCAATGTGAGGACACCTAATTCCAAGGTGCATGAGAGAGAATGCAGTGGTTTTAACATACATCTAGAGACACTAAAGACTTTCTCAGCTTAGTTTACCGATATTTAGTACACTTTTGCCAAAAAGCTTTCCTTCCATTTCTTTGAAACTACATTCTAGTTGAGTCTCTTTCTGATTTGGAGTGAGGACTTTTGTCCTGCAAGGAAAGAGAATTCCCTGTGGGAGCTGGGTCTCTAAACAACTAGGGACACTTCCAGATGCTGTTTGGTCTGCTGTAGTGGACTGTCGTAGCCATGGCTACACTCAGACCCTGCGGGGTAAGAAGCACCATGCTTCTTACAAAGGGAAATGACATTTTACAATTAGTTTATTTCCCATCTGGGAGTCTGTCCTCCATAATCCGTTTCAGATGCAGGAGTAAAGCTCAGCCAGGCTTGTAACAGAAACACAGTTCATGTGGCTAGCCAAATCCCTAACATCAGAAAGACAAGGGCTATTTGAATCCACTGCCATGCGTCGAGTCCCTGAAATAAGACTTAAGTCCCAAGAATGACTCAAGAATGACTTCTGGAAAACTCAAGCTCCTAATGCCTGGCTTAAAGTGTCACTGCAAACTGTAGAAATGAAGACAGTTAAACTCCCATTTTTGATCCTGTCACTGCTGAGGATCTCCACGCACCCACGGAAACATGAGGGGTAAGAGGCAGCTGGGTGCCCAGGACCCTCCTTGGGTACCTCTCTCCAGCAGTTCAGCTGACTTCAGTCTCCTCGCAACGATGGGAGGCAGCGCACTTAACTGCCCTAGAGACAGTTATTTTCCAGTGCTTTTTCCTGACAGGAAATAAGGCAACCCAAGCAGCAGGACCCGCCTCTTCAGCCCTGTTTGTCTGTCTTCTTGGGAGGGAAGGGACAAGATGTCCGTCTAGATTGAGCACTGGGGGAATCCCCCTTGCTGACATTTTCCATCCTGGATCTTTTCCTTTTGCCTGCTGCTACAAATGATTCAGATGGGAAAGCAGAATCAGGTGGATAATTTCCCTCTAAAATTGAATGCAGCCCTGAGACTGCAAGGAAAATTAGAAGGATATTTAACTGAGTTGTCAGTTTAAGAACTGAAATACAGTTTGAAATTTATCAAGCAACTCCGTTACATGGAGGAACAGTGGAGCAGTTGCCACTGCAGTGACAAAAAAACTGTCCAGGCTTGAGCTTTGACATTTGCCCAAAGATCTGAAGTTAATAATTTATATGGGAGAGCCATCCACACACTAAACTGTTAAAAAAAACCCTGAAGAGTGAACATCTAAATAAAGCATGAGGCATAAATGAGAGCAGAAAGGTTAAGAGCAGAGACAGCTCTCCAGAAACCCATGCTGAGGAAACCCCAGGCAAAATGTGACCTGTACTGAACATCTTCAAATATCACACGAAAGCTGATATACTTTTTTCCCTCTGGTACATCAATTAAGATTCATTTTTCTGGCTTGTGAGCATCACAAGAGTGAAGAGAAGAGAAGAGAAAGAGTCTGTTACCTTGAATGTCATCATTGAAAGTACAATACTTGTTACGGTACTTATGCAGGAGGCGGAATGCATTAGCATTAGCAAAATCCTCAAATTGAATGAGGCAGTTCATGCCATACCTAGAAAGACAAAAAATTGTGCATTACATTAAAAATAATACATAATTGTTTATTAAAAAGCTATTAACATTTGCAGTCAGATTTTTAATACAAGTATAATATGATTTATACATCTACTAATATTTCTGTTATATTCAGTATCTTTACATTCGTATATATTATCTAGAAGACATAATTAGACTACTAATATGCTTTACTCAGTTCTAAGTTAAGAATAAAGATGAGGGGAAAAGGCCTTCATCTCTCTGCTGACATCGCAACAGAAGTCTTTGCTGAGCAAAAAAAATTGGCCCCAAAAGGAATGGAGTAAAAAGGTAACACATTCAGAACATGGATTTTATTTTATTATCATTATGCAGGTCAGCAGCATGACATCACTTAACGTGATGCTTAACCATGCTTATTATAAAAGAGGTATTGATCACAAACATGGTTAATCTAACAAATGATAAATATGTGAGAACACTTTAAGAAAGGAAAGTAATAGCTGCAAATGTGAATCGAGTTACACTTGGCTAACATACACTAAAACTTTGGGTATATTCAGAAAAGAGTTTATCTACATTTCTTACATCTACTGTTTCACTGGATTGTCAAAATTGATTTTCTGGTAGGAATACTAGATGTTTCTTGAACAGTATGCTAAGAATCAGTTAACACGCACTTCAATGTTTTGGCATCCTTGTAGCTCATGAAACAATTCAAATTGACAATTCCCATAGTCCTTTGCAATCTCTATATACTATATTTTTAAAATATAGTATGCAGTTGCGTCAGATGAACAATTTCTATCATTTACCTGCTATGACTATCTAAGTCAGTTCAATGGCATGGGTAAGTAACTTTTGATGAACCTTGTGGTAACGGTCTCAAAGTTAATGCCAATCACTACATTTCTTGGAAACAATTTACTGTGTTAACTTGCTGCTTTGGACCCACTGCATACCAAGGCTGCACTACCAATAGGGAGCAAACAACAGCATTTTTCTAGTATAGGTAGGCACCTATGTCGACTTCAACAGGCATAAGGCATCTCAAATACATCTAAAATCTATTGAAGAGAGGAACACAGGTGTATTTTTTTTTTGTAATAAGGAAATGCCAGGCTCCTGGCACTAGACTTATATGCCAATACCTAACAAGTAAAAAATTGCCCTGGTGTGCCAATAAGGTTACTCCTAAAATGAAAGTTAATAATAAGTTTAATTAATTTAATATTACTACTATGCATCCTCCAGTCCTTAGGCGCATTTCATAATAGTACTGTCTCTGGATTCCCTGCTTAACATTCCCATACGGCATTTTCAAATACTTTCTTAAAACAAAAACAAAACAAAAAAAACCCCACAAAATCCTCCAAAACACCGAAGACATTTCTAGACAAAAACTATGTAAAGACTGAATTCAAGCTCACAGCACATTGGCAACAGGGAAAAAGAAAATAAAAAACCCAAACTTGAATACTGTCAATCTCATGTGGGGGAAAAAAAAGTAAAACATGACAAGTTTAAAATATAGGATTAGTACTAAAACTGTCTGTACAAGTTTGGATCTGGAAATATCACATAAACATTACCCCACCCTGGAATAATATTACAAGAAAAGTTATTTAAAAAAAAAAAAAGTATTTTAAACTTAACTAAACCTGATGGCAATTTGCACAGACTAAGGAACCATTAAAGCTTTTTAAAAATATTGCATTAAGGTGCTGCTATGAAATTATTAACACTGCTGTCTAATAGGGCAAGATCTCAACAGCCCTGTTTGAGCTAAAGGAGGATTTTCCTTATCTACTAACAGCACAAATCCAAGAGAGACAGTCAAGTACTTCCAGCTTCATCCAGAAAAGCAATACATATATATACTGAGCAGTTCAGTATAAATAATTTACTCTAATGTTAATTGAGTTTTTCTTTAAACCATACATGTGTTTGGCAACCACGTTAAGCAAAACCATCAATATAAAAAAAAGGACAAAAATTCCTATGACTAAATTAATTTCCATGGAAATCACATATTTACAGCCTTATTACAATTAGCCAAAACTACTGGGATTCCACTGGCAGGAATGGTAATCCCTGCTGAAAATAAATACATCTTCAGGTTTTATGGAAAAACCTGTACTTCTTCAGCAGCATAATGACAGGCAACTGTTTAAAAGAGAATTTGGCGCATCAGTAATTCAGTACAGTAAATTACAACCGAGTTCAAATAAGAAACTGGAGATACTTTTCAATAATTAATTTAAATTTCTAACCTGGTTCAGTATCTCACGTGAATATCTGTGATTCCATAAGGGTCCAGGAGCTGACAATTAGATAATAATATGAAACTAATGAGATTAACATTCTGGAATCCTGGAGCCTGGTTAGAAGTGTTTCTTGGATGTCATTAAGCCAATGTCTGTTTCTTTATTTTACCCTATATAACATTCCATTTTCTCATCTGCATTTGATTTTCCTCCATTTTTTTACCCATTGCATTTGTAGACACAGATCAAAACTCCCTGTGAATTATATTAAATCAGTGTCCCTGTAGAAAACACTAGTCCTATACTGGGCACACTACCCATACTAATTGTCTGAGCAAGATACCATGGCTGTTTAATTAAAATGGAAAAAATGCAGGCAGTCTAATTCTGGGCCTCTGAGATTTTGGTGTTATGGCAGAAAAATTTCTAAGCAGCATTCTTATTCACTGCAAGTGTTATACATGACACCCAGTAAAAAAACTGAGACTTCAGTGCTGCCCATGACCAGCAGTACCTCATAAGATTTGTGAAGTTTGAGGTCTATGTCCGCAAAAAAGTCTAATCAAATCCAGTCACTGGGTACCCATGATAGACAAGAAAATGACACAGTGTTTCTCTGCTTGCAGTATTCCTGTTCTCAAAACCACTAACAGATGAGACATACAGATGAGGTAATACAAAACAGTTAATCTCTGGCATTCCAGAAAATCCCCTTGCAATCACGAATTGGCTCCAAAGGTGCCACACGGTTCTGGAAGCAGTGACCATACGAAAACAGCCATCAATCCTTCTATGACTTCCACATCTTACTATCGCAATCACTTACAGCAGAACTTTGAGCCAAAACCTAAAATGATGTTCACAGCCAACAGCTAAGTCCCACTTTCCTCCCCATATCACTCTGCAGTAAGCTTCCACCCCCGTCGCACTCTGATGGACGGGTTTAGGTTGTGGTTTCTCCATATAAAGGGAAACTGCTTCAATCAACCCTCATGAAAGCAGAGCATGTCCTGCCTGTTTGCACCTCATGCCCTACATTGTCATTGCAAATTTTTGGTTTGGAACTGCACTTCTTCATAGGTGGGTATGGTAGACAAACAACTGCTGGATAAGAAGGGAACCAAGCACTTTATTGCCTGCGGTCATCAAATCCTGTTGTGCCTTCCAAACTACTCAAATTCCAGCAACTGTAGACCACTACAGTGCTCTAATTCATATTATCTTTCAAACATTATGGAAAGAGAAAACAAAGCATATGGCGATCCTAAAGCGTGACAATCTTAACATCTATCATCACTACTTTACACAGATATGGCACAGATTGACTTCATTGAGTTTCCTCAGATGATAAAGACTGACTGATCAGGTAGGTCCAGAAGCAAGGAACTGAGATTTGCTACAAAATCATCAGATTTAAGAACACCATTGAATAGTTGTGGTTGACTGTTACGGGGGCGTGTTAAAAACAAAAGGCCTGCAGGTGAGTGCCAGCAGCTCCAGGCAGGACAAGAAGATTAGGAGGCAAAGTTACAAAAAACTGTCATGATAGAAAACGCTCTAAGAGATATTTCCCCATATTTTAAATGTAGTGGACTACATATCATTATAGTGTGAAATAAGGGTGTTAACCCGTGTACTGCTTATCTAAGCAGCTAAACATGATCATCATATACCTTAGGAGAATTTCACCTTACTATTTGAAATTTTAAGGCATACACATTTAAAATGTAACCTAAAATCCTTTTAATTTGAATGTGTCACCAACAATAGAGTCACAGGAGCAAGCAGACATTGCACATGATTACACTGCTGCAAACATGAGTCACATACAACATATCATGCTTTATCGCTTGCCCAAAACAGAGACAACATTTCTCCAGCTATCACTACTCTTGACCAGGGATACATAGGGGATAACTGGGGAAATGGAGAAACACGTAACTAACATGCATGTTCATACTGAAAGGTGGTACAGATAAACAAAAAGAGAACCTATCCACTGGATATCAACTGTCTTAACCAGAATACTTGAAGAAATGATGGATCTAGTCCTAGACTACCAAAACTAAGAAATTAAATGAAAATCTAGGAAACAGTCCTCCTCAGTGTGCGACCATAACAAATGCACTAGTGAATTCTTAACTATTTTCTTGCTCTGGAAAACATTTCTCTGATAGCAAAAGCTTGGCTTGAGTAGCCTGGCTAGGACTGCTGGATTCTTGCAGGCAAGTATTTTGTAGCTGTGAATTCCTCTCTTCTGCCTGTTTGGGATCTGTCACTGTGGTAGCTGATTAAACATATATAAATCATCCCTAGAAAGTGATAAGCCAGATCACTGTTCCCCCTCATAAATCCTGTTTTGTCACCCACATTTTTATGTGTACTTGGATCTTAGTCTCCTGCTCCAAGTCATACAGACAGTCTGAATCAGGATCCAACCAGACAGAAGTTCGAAGCCATCCTTCCTTTTTCTGTTATGGACAGAAAATACGGACAAGAGTGGTGGCAAGGATGCAACATCAGATGTGTCATCAAGTATGGGAGACAAATGCTGGACAATGGATTAAAAAGAACCACCCCACTGAACAATGTGTGGTTGCCAGAAAACAGTGTTTCTAATACTTCTCCCAATTTACAACATATTTTATGTGACAGTTGTAGTTTAGTTTTCCCCATTTATAAATAAATTTATATTCAATTGTCTGTGACAACAATGTTAATCTTTCAAACCATTCTACAGATTATATCTTTATGTAACAGGCTGGAGAAAAATGTCCACAGCTCTTTAACCATCCCTAATATACCGTACTAGCATTTTGGCAACCCAACGCTCTTAAGAACCTCAAACAGGGAAAACCCTCAAGAATCCAGTGGGAGCTATAAAAGTTTGGGCATAATTTTGAATTCAAACCATATGATCAGTAAAATCCATGCTTACTTCTACAGCTAAGAAATTTTTCTGGAAATATATTGGGATCATTTGTTCTTACTGCCAGCCATTGTTTTGGAAACCTTCCTAAAGGAACAAGTGGTTGCTTTTTAGGTTTTTAGAGCTTCCAAAATCCTATTTGACTATTTTCTTTATTCATATGGGCCTGGAACTGAAAAAGCCTTAGAAACCATCAGAAGTGGTTGCTGCCACCCATTCCTAAGAAGGAGCAAAACCAAAATGATAGCAACATTGGCGTTCTCTCCCTTGCCTCATGCGTCACGCAGCCGTTCCGCCAGCCAGAACCATTTATAGTGCACCAGGACGATGTGGAAATCATCTCCTTCCTTCCCACTCCAAATGCTGTCAGCTTGTTCATTTCCATATATCCCACTGCTCAAAACGGATTTAAAGCATAATGGCCAGGGCTAGAAACTCCTCTTTGTGCCAAGGCTTTCACGAAAGGATTCCTTCCCTCCTGACAGCTCTTCTGACCTGGATGCCTTCTCTTCCTGCTCTCCCCAAAGCTATCTGTGACTTCATTTCATAAAGCAAGTGAATTGCTGCAATGAGGTCATACATCCATCCTAGCACCTCTTCCACTATAATTTTAACCTGCTGGTCAAATTCAACCGAATTTGACCGAGGGGGATAGAGTTTTCCACAATAATTGCTATGGATATGTTCTGTGGAAAAAGATGGCCAAGATGAGAAACCCTCCAGCAAGCCCCGCAGCCACTCTGCAGCAGACGTTACTATTCATGCTGCCTGTCGTAACAGCCTGATGTGCTACAGCTGCACAGGACAGAAATCTGTCCAAGGTGTACACAGCTCTAGCCAGTGCTACAATGCAAATTCCTTCCCAGAATAGGTATCGTTAAATTACAGATCACTTTCTCTCTCTCTCCCCTGAATTGGACCAGCAAGTTGGAGACAGGACATTCTTCACAGGAAGAGATTTTCTAACGAACTTAATAGAAACTGTCAGCATCTCTGCTTTCCACATGAATGACGCTATTTAAATTTCTTCTTCTTTTTTTTTTTTTTTTTCCCCTGCAGGCAGCCATTGTTTTTATTTTATCTACAGAAAGCATTTACTTTCTTAGGACTATTTTTCATAGTCATTTTCTGTTTCCAAACCAGTCCTTGCCCCAATGAGCTCAGTACATACCCAAACTAGGCATGGGTGCAGGGGATACGGCAGCATTTAGCACCCACCCTAGTACCAGCAGCAGAGCCTTGCTCCATTCACATTCTCCTTAAGGCAATATAATTCTACAAAAACTTTCCATGTTACTATTCTCTGGCACAACCACAGTGCTACAGTGTCTGCAGTGCAGCCCTGCTTTGCACCAGTGCTTCTAACACTCCTCTGCTTGCTCGTTCCCTCTCCAGAACAGGTTTGGTGTTCATCTCCATGGCCTTTCTGTCTCAGAACGGGCTGGAGATGGCTCATAATTTCCCCTTTTTTTGCCCCCAGCCAACGGCCTTGGGAACAGCCAGGTTTAGGAGCAGAGCCGTGCTGAATTAGGAAGATCTTGTGGCTGGTGGTCGTAGAAGTTGTTGCTCGTAAGCAGACAAGCAAAACCAGATTCTCTGTCCACAGTCAGACACTATTTACATAAAGGGCCTATCTTATGCATAAAGGTAATTAAATATAAAGCATTTGTGGTATACTAACATAAACAATTACTACAAGAAAAAGACGGTCTGTTTTTTTAACTCAATTTTTCATCAGCTTGGTTGCATCACACTCTGTAGTGAGGACTACTTGCTTTTTAAATTGCAGTCTTAGAAGTCCACCCTACTGAAACATGAAGTTGAAAACACTTCTAAACATACCCTAGGTTTTGTGCATTTTCAAAGTGCTGTTAAAGGATTAATATTGACAATCACTAGAGAACCTGAACTAGATTTCTTCTACTCCAATAGCTGATTGAATTAACTACCAGACGTCTCAGGGCTGTAAAGCATAAAGGCTGTGAAATAATTCACCATAAGTTACCATTGTTGTAAAGATTCATTTTTTCTTGTTGCAAAAATATTTGTATTTTATTTTGGATTTAGATATTTGTTCTAAGGTACTTCACACAACAATGGTGTCAGGAACTGGGCTTGATCATAACTTTGACTTTTCCAGTGCAGATGTATAGAGTCTTGTAACAGAACTACGAAGGTTGGTGTGAGTGAAGTGTGAATGGAAATGTATGCACTACTGGAAGCAGCAGCAAACAAAGGTGAAAACAGTGGCGCGCATGGATAACAAAGGACAAAATTGACCGCAGGAAAATTAAAAACATCTCATTTACATCAAGATGAGCAGGCCTGAGCTCTGGTAAGGCCACAGCACAGCCAACTCTTGAACCAGGACCCTGCACCTTGACAACAGCAGAAGAGCAACTATAGCAATTCCCTACCACGGCACATCACATATGCCACTTCTTATCCTATGGGCACAGCGAGAAGTTGTATTGCAGTCCGAAGAAATTCAACATGAGGATACGCAGACAAATAGACAGCAGACTTGCCTAAAATTTATGGTGGTGGAACTAAGAAGAACCCTGAGGCAAAATAGCCATGCCAGCATAGCTGTTGGATCCTAAAGGCATATAAAAATCAAGTTTATCACCACTCATCACCAGGAGCCCAGAAAAAGCACTAAGGACTTGACAGCCAGGGCCCTTTTGCCTTCAATGTCGCACATGAGCAATCCTGGCCAGACCACGTGAACCCATAAACCCTGATGCTTTGAGTAAGCAGGTGTGAGACTGACTGAGTAAAACCAACCTGTTTAGAGATTTTTGTAACATAAAACCACCTCTCTCTTCCGTAAGATCTTGCAGTGAGTGCTGTCAAATTAATTTCCTATGGTGGACTGCGTCAAGTTGCCTCTTCTCCACTGTGAAGCAGTCCCCTCCGCAGGAAGGTGGCTGGATGACACAGTACTGAGATACAGTATAATGCACGTCATACAAATAAATTATACTTTTGAAATTTCACAAAGTCATACATGAGCCAAACTCTTACACTCAGTTGTTGACATACACAAACATCAGCCCCAGCAGACTAGATCACTGCCATGAAAAAACATAACATGCAAACTTCCACAAATGCAGAGGTATGCAGGCTTGGCTAATGCTCAGGTTAAATCTGAAGAGGAAGAAAGTTGTATTGTAAATTTTGGTAGTTTTCCTCCTTAAAAAAAAAAACCCAAACATTCCATGTGGATTTGAAGTAAACAGCAAATTGAATTACTGTAACATTTTCTCATGAGTTTGTATTGGTTCACTTGTTACCTGATCCTGACCCCACCTAAGTCAAAAGTAAAACTCCGGGAGTCTGAAAATGTAATTCTACCTCTCTTAGCTATTCTACTGCTTTTTCCAGTGTTACCGCTTAGCTGCTTTAACTGTGACTTAGACCAAAGAACAATCTCAAATTACCTTGAGTTTTATATTCACTTAAAAGAGATGAATGCAGATTTGAGACAGATGATCTGAGATTTTTTTTTTTTTCCTTTTCGGCCTCTTCAGTTCTTCTTTAGAGACCTGGCACTGTGACACTTCTGGCTGAGGGAGGGAAGGGTACTGAACAGATGGATTGGTCAAGTGTCTGAGTAGGCTAAATCAGAAAAACAGAGAATCAAGAAAGAAATCCATCTCAGCTGGAAATAGTGAGTAGCTTTATTCCCCATGAATCTTTAGCTGTAGCTAAAGGTGTGTGTCATGTCTTGCCCTCCCAAAACATAGAGTGGTCCTCAGTAAGCCCTTCAAGCTTACTTTTTTATTTTAAACTAAACCAAAAAAGAACTGTGATTATCAAAAAAAGAGCACATAAAATACATTACACTGTATGGTAAGTCACCCTACACAGCTTAAATAATTTGAATCTGTTTCAGACGGGTGTTTCCTGGTCACTTCATGACTGCAATCTTTAAACATTTGTTAAAAAGTCAATGAAAATTACTGTCTGGTTTAGATTGTCAGGAATTTTACTTTGCCAAGAAAAGCATCAGAAAGCCACAGTTCTGAGGTTTCTCCTGTGCTGGCATGCACGTGCACATTTTACAAATAAGATTTTTAATGTTCTAAACTTTTACAAAAGTTATCAGAAAGAAATAAGTACAGCAGCGCTTGAACAGTGGTCAACAACAGCATAGGGCTGTCACAGGGAAGTCCTCTATAGATCTTCTAGGATGAAAGATACTATGTTATATATATCACTATTTATAATTATTGTGATTAGTGGAACCATCTATTCTAAGAAGCCTCGATTTCCAAATCTGGACATGAAATGTTTCTCTGGGCAAGTTCTCAGATTTCTGTATTAAAATGACAGCTGCACTTAGAAAAGGTAAATGTTCCCATTTGGCTGCACAAATTAGATTTGTGTTGACTGTGCGTACTTTAAGGTGGCATTTTGCTTATACAAGCTGCATCTTATTTTCTCGAGAATGAACCTTCATATATTCACTGCCCACACACTAATTTTCTCCACTTGCCAAAAAGGGGGTAAGGTTTGCATTATAGCAACAAAAATAAAAAGAGATCCTTGGCTGATAATTCTACACCAGAAATGATTTTCCTATTGTATTTATTTTAACTGTGTCTAACGGCATTTAAAAATAATATTTCAATAAAGGCTAATTTATTAAGGTATTCACTTAAACATATGAGAATTCCAGCTTGGGTCAACAGGATTATTCCTTTCCTTTAACTTAAGTACATGCTTTGATGCCTTACTGAATCAGGCCTGAGTGATTTATAGCAAATGCAATGCTTTTTTGGAAAAGATACAGTGTCTTTTGCCAGATCCTAAAGATTGCTAAGTGGCTTTAGGAGGTTAAAACAAGATGCCTGCATTTGCTTACATATTTAATTATATTTGTATGAGTTTAGAGATATTTTCCCTAAAATAAAAGATGCAGTTGGATAGCCAAATTAGTGTGATGCCTGGGGCAGCACATCTGCTCTTTTCCCCTGCTACTTAAGGTATAATGAACAGATGGAAATCTCACTTCCACCACTGACAGCCTTCACCCTGACTGTTAAAAGGCAAAGAAGTAATGACCTTTCAGAAATGTCAAAGGGAGGCTGGTAACCAGAATACTTAAAGTATTTCTGACAGATTAAATACATTCCAAAATCTGTGTACTGTTTGATCGTTTATGAAACACACCTCTCCCTGCCCAAATTCTTGACGGTATTTTTAAGGCATTAAAATATCTTATGTACCTGCAACACAAATAACACTTGAGAAAAAAAGCATATCAGAGGCTAGACTAAAGATATGGAGAATGCAGAATTTAAGGAATAAGGAGCATACTATTTCAAAGCATTATTTAGAGAGTACGCTGTTTGACTTGAGGAACTGTGAAGATCACAGCGGAGTATGACAGAATGGGTGAGGCTGGCAGACCTCAGGAGACCATCTCATCCACCCCCCACTCAAGCAGGGTCAGCTAAAGCAGGCTGTGCAGGACCACGTCCAGTCAGATTTTGGGTATCTTCAGGGATGGAGACTCCACAACCTCTCTGGGCCACCTGTGCCAACGCTCGGTCACCCTCACAGTAAAAAGTTTTTTTCTTGAGCTTAAACTTCTCTTACATTTAAGCACAATGTTTGTGTCTATTTTCTCCTGTCCTGTCACTGGGCACCACTTCTACACACCGCCTGGCTCTCTCCTCTTTACACCCTCTCTTCCAATCTTTCTAAACACCGATGAGATCCCTCTGAGCTGCTGCTTCTCTGGGCTCAACAGCCCCAGCTCTCGGTCTCTCCTCGCAGGAGAGATGCTCCAGACCACGGGTCTTGGTGGCCCTTCGCTAGTCGCTCTCCAGCATGTCTCTCCTGTACTGGGGAGGCCAGAACTGGATACAGCACTCCAGGTGAACATGGATGATAAAATCTAACTAACCATATAATGTGTAGAGCATCAATTATTTGACATAATACAAAGACCTATTTCTTCTCCAATTAGGCAACACAAATTTTGCAGTATGACAAATAATTTATATGTAAATAATGAGAACTAATGAGAACGAGGGTAGGACAGGATAGTATTTGGCTAGTTTTTTAGTGCCAAACCCACTTCCATTCACATTAATGTCTTTAGAACTAGATCTAGGTGATCCACACTATAATTATGAAGAAAGCCCTTTACTGTACACAACATCAGTAACTCCATTATGCCTAAACTTAATGCTGGTCTTTACTCAACATCATTAACTGAAGGGGAGAAAAGGGGTTTCTTCTCTCTCTCTATAAGCCAGAACAGTTACATCTCTAAAGCATTCTTCAGCTTTCCCCCCTCCTGGATTACAACAACTTCACTGGCTCTCTACGCTGCACTAACTGTGAGGGGTTGAGTGCTTTTAAATCTCACAGATGCCTCAAGTTGGAGGTACCTGACATGTCATAGGGCTGGATCTGAAGAACAGAATTCCTTCTTCCACAACGGTTCCACAGTGAACACAGCATGATATGCTGCCTTTACACTGTAATGTCAGTTATGTATGAAACCTCAAACTGGAAAACCCTGTAATTCACAGTGGAGCTGTTATTCCACTGTGTAGAAAAGATTCTCCTTTATTACATTTATTCCAGGATCAGCTTCAATGGAGAATTTCCAGGATCAGACAAAATCCTGGGACTTCAGGAAGGATATCTGAGAAGCCATTTGGGACTACATACTCTCATGGTACTTCATGGTAAAGAAACTGCTTCTTTAAGTCTCTCCTCTTATTTCCCCAAGACTGGGAGAAAGTAGATTGCAAGAGAATTTATTTGTAGGTTTTACAATTATTGATTTTAATTTCAAGTTTCTACAATTAAAAACATGAAAAATTGCAGTCTACCTTGGACACATCAGAGATTTTTTCCAAAATAGCTCATAGCATTAACAATCACCATTTACCCATGTGAAAATTATTGCATGCCCCTAACTGGATAGCATGGTGTATTCCTTAAGTTAATCCTTATTTTCCTTAAGCATTTCTTGGAGGGAAAGGAAGCATATAATAGAAGTTTATCTCAAACATCCACGAAGGAGAGCTGGGACTTTTGAGTGCCCCAGCAACCACTGAATCCTGTAATGTGAACCACCCTAACCATTGGTAGCCAATATATTCCAGCAGTGATAATTTATGCTAGAAACTGTTTTTACTATGCAGCCATTTCAAAACTAGGGAAGTAAAAAAAGCTCAAAATTCATTTGGAATCCCTTCAGTCAAAACCAATACTGCTGACTCATGAAAAGAGGCTCAGGCATGTGAAATAATTTGCCTAGATGGGTAAGTGCATGGGTTGAGATCTAAGTGACATTTCAGTAGGAGAAGATGGACAGGAGTTGAAAGGAAGTGTCACATCTCATCTTAAGTACACCGGGACAGAATTGCATCTTATGCCTGGGGTGTATATCATCGTCTTAGGCACTGTGGAATAAATGCCCTTGCAACCATACACAGGGAGAGAAAACCAGCAGTACCTTCAGATGCTAGTTGTGGTTGTATGGACTTCTGTATTCCCGACAGAAATATGGCAGCCTGGTTTCTTGCAACACACTTTGCTTCCAAAGTCAGTCTACAGGATGCCTGCTTAACAGAATACCCTCTCAGAGCCTTACAAGGAGGAGCAACCTCAGCTTCTAGTCATCATGCTTAGAGGAGATGCTGAAGGACCAAATTTCAAGAACCTGGCAAACTCTGTGTCTGTGGTCTACCAGCTTCCCCAGTATGCAGGTCAGCAGCATCAAAGACTAGAGCCCAGAAACATGGGATTCAAGGCTTCCTAGGAAAATCAGTAAGTTGTATGTCCTTGAGTGCACTGAACCTTACAGGTTTTCTGATCCTAAAGAGGATGGGAAGATGACCTATTCCAGGCAACTCTTCAGTTCCACTGACTCAAAAGAGAAAGTACGGAGCACAGAACTTCTGCTACATTGGTATCAAGATGTTTTATGGGTTTTATGCCCCGCACTGCATTAAAAAAAGGTCTGCTCGGACAAAATCTGAACTTATCCTGTGTGATTTTAAAATTCTTCATAACCATGCTGTGATGATTCAGTTTCTGCCACCATCCTGGTCAGAGATTTTTTACCTATGAAAAAATAACCTTGACATTTACAATTGCCTGAAGTCAATCTCACTGTCTTTAGAGATGTCATTACTCCAGAAAACACTAGATCAGTCTTCCACAACTCTTCTGTAGTCTAAATCTTGTGTCAGATACAGGCCCAAAGGGCATCCAACTTCCAACTTCTCTTTTGACTCTTTTCCAAGAACACCATCTACATGAGCTCTAGGATGTTTTTCTGCAATACATCTTCCGCATTTGATCTTTTTTCCATTCCACTCTATTTGCATTCTTAAGATCATTCAGACAATTAAACTATATGACTAAATCTCTGCTATCCATTACATACAATCTAAATATCATATCAAGACAGGTCCAGAGGCAACTAAATGAAAGGAGATGGGGAGGAATAAGAAGAGAAAGCAGCATTTATCCCTCTGATGGGCCCTGTAGGAATTCAGGCACAATGTTATTTAATATTTTATAATAATAACAACTTGTGGAAAAAAATAAAATCATTACTAATAAAGTTTACACATGATACAAAGATTGAAGTTATCATAAATTATGAAACAGGGTGCTATCCTGTAAGCTGGGCAAAGACAGAAATATATTTATTTCAATGTGGCCAAATGTAAATTTATGAAGCAAGGACCAAAAGTGAAGATCTCTATTCTGGAAAGGTATATTTCAAAGAAAGCTGTAGGTAATGGACATATACCGTTGCTCGGCAAATATCACAGCCAAAAAGATTAATGCAAATAAGAGCTGTGAAGATAAGGGATTATCAAATATGGATGGAGTAATCCCAACTTTATAATTGGTACAGTATAACCAGTGCTATAATACTCTTGACTATTTCTGATGTCTGTAATTAAAGAATTAAATATCAAAAACAATTGACTAACCAAATGCCCCATGTTATGGAAAAGGTCGAATTAGTTTACAAAAATGTTTTCTGGCTTTATAAACTTGCAGCACACTGAACATGGCTAGAAGAATGCTTAAATAATATACAATTCCAAACATTCAATTATGTTGGTACACTCAGTGCCCTACAGGATGGTTGAAAGGACTTACAAAAGGTAGATTTTGAATAGCAATTTGAAGGAAGCCAAAAAAAGCTGTGTTGCAGATGTAACAGGGGAAGGCATTCCACATTAAAGGTGAAAAAAAAATTCCTCTTAAGAAAAAAAAAATTCCTCTTCAGAAAAAAAAAGAAAAAATAAACAACGATGTGGTGGGTAGCAGAGCTGTGTAACTGAAGCAGAGATGAGATAGAGGTAGCAATAAAGCTGTGCAGAACCATGAAAGAACAAAAACTATTTTGGTGTAGTAAAGCAATGTGCAGCCAATGAGGACATTATCTAAAGAGGAAGTGTGAACAAAGCACAGGAGAGGAAGAAGAGTTTGGCAGCAGCATTTGGACCTCCTGGAAGGTAACCAGGTGTGTATCACAAAAGCCAGAAGTTACTGTAATCCACGAGGGAGATTATGCAAGACTATACAGGTTTTGAAATCTTTTCTAATAAAAGACAAGCATAGAGAAGAACTACGCCCAAGGAAAGACATCGGATTCATCTTACACATCCTAGTGAGATGGAGAGCACTGTTACTTCCCTGGCAGAAGCTGGGTGGGTTCTGTTTGAGTAGCATTGCTAGTGCAATTTAATTTTCCAGCTCAATGCTATTCAACAGAAATTAAACAGCACTAAAAATAGGTAACGCTACCCGTGCACATCACATAGAAGATAACACAAACCAGAAAATATTATAAAAACAAATATAAGTATGTGTTCAGCCAAACTCTTTAGTTCCTGGGAATGGTGACCTGCTGTTCCTCAGACAGCATCCTTCCTTCTTTCTGCCCTTCCCTGAGCAGTTATATAAAATGGTGAGAATCTGGATTATAGCCTCTATACCATGCTTTATTGTAAGAGGATCAGAGCTTCTCTAAAGATAAATACACCAGGCACTTTCGGGTCATACTAGAAGAGTACCAATCTGTATTAATAAAAAGCTTTTCCAATCAGCTCTGCAAGGGAAACAGCAAATCAAGTTAATGAATATACATTTAACCTGCAGCAGTTGGCACCAGCAAGCTAAAGCAAATCATCATCTTTCAGAAGAAAGATGAAATTAATAAAAGTTCAGAAGGGCTCCACAGGCTTTACATAGTTGCCTTTAAGAAAAGTTCTCCTAGACTTGTGACAGTTGGCCTAAAACTGGAGCACTTCCCACTCAAATATAGAGCATTTCGCATCTTCCTTAGCACACGTGGCGTTCTGACCAACCACACCAACATTACAAAACTGGGTTGCAACCACTTGGCTGCTCTCTGATTTCATATCATTATTCTGGACCAGAAAAGGAAGAGTTCACAGGGAAAAAAACCAAACCCAACAACATTCTTAGACCAATGACCACAGAAAATTAGGTCAGAAGTATATCGGAAATTTTCAAACAAAACTTTGTCCAATATTACGTGTCTAAAGGTAAGAAAGGAAAGAAAACTGAGAGAATACTTTTCCGAAGTACTCAAGTAATTGTTTTGAAAATATTAGCCAGAATTTAAGGGAAACTCACATTTTATTACTACCAACTAAACTCATTTTTCTACAACTTTACTAATATGGTTTATGTATGTCACAATGTTCAAAGCTCCACACAAAGAGTAAACCTTCAAAGACTAACAAAACTCCTTTTCACAGCTCTGTCATACTACAAAAGTTGCCACCGCTATTAATATTTAAATGAAGCCAAGACTTCACGTATTAACTTCAAAATCACCCCTAATTGGATTTATACTTGGGAAAAATTGGAGGAATGTTTATAAACTTTGCCATAGAAGTGGAATACTCAAGCTCAATAGAATGGTATATTTAGAAGAGTAATGTTTTTTCCAGAAGTCATCATAAAGAAATAATAGCCGCTCTTGCTTTCATTGCAGAAACAGGAGCTTTCTGAAATCCCTAGAGAGAAAGGGAAAGTATGAACATTGTATTTTACATTGAAAAACTGGCAATGCTTTCGGCTGACCTACACTGGACATATTATTGCAGCCTGTGCTAGTGGCTATGGTTGCGCTTTATCATCATGAATTTAGCTTTCTTAAAAATTGTCTTTGAAGCAGGTTCAAACTTTTCAGTCCAAACTGTCTCACTGGTAAATTTATATTCAAATATTTACTAACGATGCCTGGAAAAAAGGTTAATTGGAGACTAAATTAAGGTCCCAGAAGTGTTCTAACTCTATTTTAACATTTTAAACAGGTGGTTAGAAGTTTTAGATGGCTCCTCCTCATAGTCTCCTCAAATATTCAAGATCCTGAGGATTACATCAGTGATCTCAGAAGAGTAATGTATAAAATGATAGCTCTTATAATTGGGGACTAGGTGAGAAAAGGAAGTGGCTGCACACTTCTCAGAATTGTTTGTAATCCTCTGCTAAGCCCAATGCTATCTATCCTTTTCACAGTATTATTTAGACCTTCCTTAGGGAACCTCAGACGCGTACCAAATGGTCTCCTAATTTCTGGCACAGAAAGAAGTAAAAAATTGCTGTTTAACATGTCATTTTAGATTATAGAGGCAGCACACTAATGAGATGCAGTTTTTCTCTGATTTATTTCAGGCTGTTTAGAAACTAATGATACATCTACACTAGAATACTTGGATATGACTGTAGCATAGAGACTTTGCAGAATATATGTGCACTTCAAATTGACTGGCTCAGATACCAACTTTGGTGTACTGAGAAAGTAAGATGTCACAAATAGTCAAAAAGAATATTTTTTATGTTCTTTCTAAATTCTATTTCTATCTATATTATTTGCCTTTTTGCATATAACTCACTTATTCCTTGGATTTCTGAATATTAATCCAACAAAAAAGCTTTATATATAATTTAGCAGACTTGGTAAATTGTTTTTTCACAGATGAGCTGCCAGAATTCTTACTGGATTCAATCACCATTGAAGATGCATACTATTTCTGAAACTAGATCCAGGCCACACCTTTTTGGAAGGACTAGGGAGAATCACAAAGGAAAGAAATTTATACTAATTCCAGATTCTCTCATTTTGGTGTTTGAAGCAAAAACCTTTCTGTTACTTGTAATTACTGGTAATTTCTATGACTAATCATTCAAAGTTATTAACCCATATGTATTCCAATGACTTTAGAGAACTGGATTGTTTTAATAGGTATGTTCAGGATATATTGCTTAAAAGAATACATCTTGGTTACTTCAGTAAGTTTAAGTCCCCTGTTCATGATTTATTGATCAGATATCCATTTGCCTTTTAAGATCAGTTGATATTCCTTTTCACTAGCCAACAATCTGACTTCTGTTCTTTGTTGTCCTGGTCAGTATTAAAATGTTCACATCCATAGTTAGAATTACTTGGCCTACTTGAGTACTCATTATTTGAGTGCGTTATAGGCAGAACAGCGTAGCACCTACTGAGATTGGTCATATTGGAGCAGTTTAAGAATGCTAGTTAATACAACTTACTCTTCTTTATGGTTACTCTTTCACAAAACTATCGAGTTGGATTCTTCAGACTCCTAAGGACATCTTGCATCCCCAAAAGCAGATCTTAAATCACAGAAGAAAACAAAGAATTTTGCTTGCATAGGTGAATCATACTGTCACCTCAAGCCAGCCAGAAACTTAAGTTCTGGAGTAAGGAAAAGTTATTTCATAGGTTTTGCAGAAAAAAAATATGTGTATATGGGAAAAATATGGCAAAGTATTCTACCCCTGTGCAATGTCTACACCATGTAATCAAACCCATAATAACGAAAATCAAAGTAAAAGTATTTTTCTCTTTCTTTAGTGCCTTCTTCAGAATAAACAAGCTCACCTTGAGCTTCCTTAGTATGGCAACAATTATTATTATGCAGCATAGAGCAGAACATCTGAATTGTCTGTGTACTTCCTATGACTGTGAGTTTTCTGAAAGAGGTCTGATAATGTCTTCATGGTATTAGATTACATAGTCTAAAAATGTAACCAATGGTTAATTATGCTTATTCTATAATAACTTTACCTATTTCTTTCCACTACCTGTCTATAAGCTATTTTCCCTGTCACTCACCTAATACACATGATCTTTTTAAAGGCTATCAAGCCATTACGTGTTGGGATGACAGGAAGCGCAGAACACCCACAAAAGCACTGTGTGACCCAACACTCTAATGGGTGCCTGTAGATGAGTGAACCTGCTCACCTTACTCCATCTTCAGCTGTAACACTGGATAACTCTCAAAATACTTATCTTTGCAGAAATGCAGGGAGCAAGTAGACAGAAGATGCTACAATCATTTTTCTTCCAGTCATGCAGAAGCAAATACACATATACACATATTACCATTCTGGGAAGAAATGTTTACAAGGGAAGATGTCTTACGAAGTAATGCAAGTTCATAGATTAAATAATCCTTCCAACTTGTACAGTATCAGACAGATATCTAAATGTGCATGTTAAACATTCAGTGTGGCATCTGAGGTGGCCCCCAAAATCCATCTGTCATTTCCTGGTTGCAGTTCAGTGGATGCATATGATCCATAACATACTGAACATAATCAGTATTATGCTATCAAATGCTGTTCCTCTTATGTAAACTGTCATGTACTATCAAAAAAGCTCATCTGAGCCCCCTTAATGAAAAAATTACTTACTGATCTTTTTTTTTCTTACATGAGATAACTTACAGCTTGGCATCTATATTTCTTCATGGTCCCTAAGTCTCCAAATTCCGTATCTTTGTGAGTTAAAGACAGAGCTAAAGCTTGGTTTGATTAATATTTTTATTTGCTGGTAGGCTTTAGTAGTTAAACTTATACAAAGGGTCACAGTGATTACATCATGACATTTGTTCATACTGGCAGGATCATCTGTACATTAAAATAAAAAAGTAAATAGAAAGTAAATAGCAAATGTTTCTACTCATTGCCAATAAACAAAACAAACCTGTTTTAGAACCACGTATCAGATTCAATCATGTGCTTAAGCAATGCAAAAGGTAATGAAGAGACCATTTCTTCTACTTCAAGAAGCTATGAAAGAAGAGGCTGACTAAAAAATAAGAACAGCACAAGAAAGAATAAGTGTTACACTGAAACTGCCTATTTGCTTACAATTGCAATGTTCCATTTAATAGATTAAAAGAGAAGCTCACATAGTCTGATATTCCCAACCATTTCCTCCTGTCTATCCTACTATTAAAGTACCCTGTATTTTCATAATTTATTGTTGTGAGCTGTAATAATCATCAAAAATTACAATCTACGTGATTTATATTAATGAAAATTATAAATTGCAAAATGTATTTTTCACAAGCTTTGAGGAAGCTGCCATCTGACCCTAACCAGTTAATGAAAGGACGACAACCGAACATGGAGACTGCTGTCAGTAGGGGATCGCACCACTATTGAACATCCTCCTTACAGATTCCAGAGGAAACTCCTCCAGAATTCAGGAAAATTTCCTCTTACACAGAAACCCAGCCAATTTCTTTTTGTTTTCATTTGTCTCAGGGCTCTGACAGGCAATGATAAACTGAACTCAGCTGAAAATTAGGATCAGATGGTGAACTGAGATTAGTTCTGTAAACTTCTCACACTTCGACAATGCTAGCAGAAGAAAGACTCCCCTCATTCTACAGCTCTCCCCTATGTGATTTAGGAAGCTAGATCATCCGGACCAAGCCATTAGCTACTGTAATCAGGGTTTTTTTTTGCTGAATTTGTTCAGTTTCTCATCCAAATGCTCAAAAGACTTTGACACTGGGATGGATTTTTGTTCAGGAAACACATATCCATTACACTGCTTCCCTCCCCCCACTTCCCTCAAGAAGGCCAGGAAAGATGTACAATAACTAGTTGTCTGCAACGTCTCTTCCCTAGAGATGGGAATAATGAGCTCTTGGAAATGTTTAAAGTCTACTAAATAAGAAAAGCATCTAGCAATGATCTGGTAAAACAGTTTTAATGCCATGAGATTCCACTCAATATCTCCAGTACTATTATTTTTAACTGAAAAACTAGGACTACAGCCAATTTTATACTTCTGGAATTATTATTGTTTTATAAATTTAAACATATATACACACATGTATCTTTTAAAATGTCTACATTTCCTGGCATTCAATGTAGACAGCTAGTGCTTCAAATCTTGACAAAATTCAGCTAAATAATCAAGTCCCCACCCATCTCCAAATATTTAATGTACAGATGTGTCCAAAATATTTTCAGTTTCTTTCCCTTTGTTTGAGCTATTTAGGGGGGGGGGGGGGGGGGCACATTAAGATTTTGCAAATTCATAAATACTGTATCATTTCTGGGATAACAACTCAGAAGAGCGAGAAGAGACTGTCTCTAGGGATTCTTCCCTGAGATTCCTGGTTGGGACTGTGGATAGTGCTGTGAAAACAGTTACACCATTCAAACACAGCAGACAGAACTCAGCTTACGCACTCAAAACTAGTGTATAATAGCTAGCAAATACGAGCTATTGAATAGTATAAAGACTAACAATCCCCACACAGAGAAACCCTACAAACGGCAGCTCTGGAACTCCATTTGTCAACTTCCAGATGTTGTTTCTTACCCTTCAAGCACCAACAGAGGCTAGAAGCATCAAGAAAGCTGGCATGCACTAGCCAAACGTGCCCAGAGTTGGACTCTGAAATGTAGCACTCAACAGCTAAACTTTTTCAAAGCTTGGCTCCAGTCTCCAGCAAAAATTGTAGAAGACTTCTGAAGTCATGAGCAATAATGCCATGACCTGAGCTCCAAAGGAATCTCCTTTCTGTGAGGAAGAATGACACTGTGTCCTCATTAGCTCTCAGCTTTCCTCTCTACTCCAACAAAACCTCTACTGCTGTTTTTGCAGTTTAAAGTACTTTGAAGAACTTCTTAATAGATCAGAGTGGTTTTTAGATGCTGGAATCTCATCTTCTTCCTGATATTCTTGCAGTGTTTGCTTGATAGAAATTTGAGCATCAATCCAGCAAGTGTTGCTGTAGGGGACAGCCTTATCTTTGTGCCAAGAGACGGACAACTTGTTCTGCTAGAAGGACAGGCTATACCCTAACCAGGACGATCTGGACCACACCTGATGTCTGAGAAAACAACAATTTTTCAAATTGCAACACTACAAACAAACTATAGAACCCATGTTTACATTAACACTGAGAACAACTTCCCACCATATTGCACCATACAAAGTGAAAAATATGTACTTCTCTCAACAAAGGCAAAGCTCACAGAGAATAGAATAGTTCCAGTTGGAAGGGACCTACAACGATCATCTAGTCCAAATGACCACCTCAGGGCTGACAAAAAGTGAAGGCATATTATTAAGGGCATTGCCCAAAAGCCTCTTATACACTGACATAATGTGTTTCTCTTTGGTCCAAGGGATAGCTAGGAAAGAGAAAGAAGCACCTTAGTGCAGAAGTAAGGCTGCACAGAAGTTAATGTTTAGCTGGATCCTTTTAAACACATTAGCTCTGCATGTCATTACTTGACCAGAGCAGACCTAACTGGGAGAGACCTAGCAAGCTGTGAAAAAGGGGGCTGTGTCCCAGACATTAAGACCAGATGGTTGTGTCATGGAAAACAGACGAGATCTGTCACTGGAAAGGAGAAGCAACACATACAAAAAGAGGAAAAAAGGCATGTGGAGCAAACCTGAGCTTCTCAAATACATTCATGTGCATTTACAGCACAACTGACTGATAATGACTATATGCTTTTGACCATAATTTTATGTTGAAGAATCAATGTTCAAGTAATATTATATATCAACCATATAAATGCTCCCCAGGTTTTTACTTTTTATTTAATAGTAGGGTATGTGACTACAAATATTTTAAAACTAAGTATGACAGATTTGGAATTGTACCAGCAAAATTAACAGTAGTGTAGGAGCAGTCCTTGGGACAGTAGGATACGTGGCGAAAGTCCTAAGTCAGTATTCACACAATCTTTTGGGGGATATTTTGCAGAGTTTAAATCATAAACAGATGTTTGTGGAAAGAAACTCTGTCTCCTCTTTCTTACATACAATGTATTAATCACTCCAAAATAAGACTCTAAAGATAATATCTTGCTGAGTCCTTAGTACTTAGCAAGGTTACTAAATACTTCATTGACATCCCATTTGGGACAAAGCTTAAAAAACAAAATTTGAGATACTTCAGTGATCTATAAAAACAGTTATAAAAGCTATTTAAATATTTATACTCTTGAGGCTGACAAAAGAAACTGATGCCCCACCATGCTGGACGGTGGCAGAAAACAGAATCTCTGCCTTCAAGGGCTACAGGTCCAAAGAAAAGAAACCAACCTGTGCCCTTCTGAGACTGAATATATAAGCAAATTAGTTTGAAAAAGAATGAACACAATTTAGTTAAGTTATGACATTCCTTTCTTATTTTTATTGCGGACAGTGATAGCAAGGAAGTAATAAAGAAGCTCAAAAGCAGTAGTTGTTGCTTATTATCTGTTTATCCCTTATTAAGAGGCTGGGAAGGGTGGGATCTGTGCTATGACAGAGCCAGCCAAGGAACCAAGGCTGTGGGACATAGCCAGCAAGACACAGCAGAAGTTAGGAGATCATAAAATGAAGTAATTTAATAACAAACCCAATACTTTCGGAAAACCTCAGACTCAGAATCATGAATCAACAATCCAGAAGGATATGAAGGAGGCAACAGCTGTGACATAGAAGCATTAGAGATAATTATAGGTAAGAACAAAAATGGGTAAGAACACATGTAGGATCAGGATTGAACAAACCTCTCCAGAGAGAAGTGGGCAATAAAGGAGGAAGCAGAGCTGGAACTTACAAAAGTCAATCAGGAAGAAAAGGCAGCAGGATGAGATACCACTGGTAGAAGGCAGCTATAGGAGGTAAGCAAAAACAGAAATATAAACAGACAAAAAATGTGGAATGAGTGAGTCAATGAAAAGTTGCAGACTTATTACATGCAAGCAAGCATTTCAGAACCCTTAGGTCTGATTTCCACACTGATTTAAAGCTCAGGCACTGCTCGGACTGCAAAGCCGCATAATATTTTGTGCTAACCAGCTGAAGTAGATGGTCTGCTGCAGACAGCATGGGGGTTCATTTTCTCATTTACTGGTGAGGTAGGGCACTGTTGTGTTAAGCAAAGAACATCCAACCTCATCACACCAGACAAGGTTATTGTCTTTAACAGCTTCTGTCCCCCCAGGGAAGGAAAAATTCAAGCAGACCACAAATAATTGTGCCATGAAATTCCAAACCTAAGTAAGGTCTATGCCATATTAGGGGAAAAAATATGCAATTGGCCATTCTGCCATCAGCTGCTCAGTCAGGAATGCTTGAATCCACAAAATCTGGCAATTTACTTTTTTTTCTTGGATGCCTTCACTATTCTTAATCCACAGCATTGCTGTGATAGAAGTTGCAGTCATTTAATGGTGGTGTAGTTCACTCACTCATAGTGGTCCCTACAGTCAGGAATTGCAGCTGTCATTTAATAGCACAAAAAAAGTATACCCCACTGGTGGTCCTCTCACACAGCACACAGAAGAGCAAAGCATACAAAAATAAAATAATGCGATTTTTCCCAGCAGAGGACTGTCTCCTACTTCATCCTCGTTCTAAGGATGTGACAGTCATGCCTGAGTTAGAAGTCTCAAAGTGACACTTCTGAACAGCAGAACACTGGACTTAATTACCTAATAACTAAATAAGAAAAACCAAACATTAAGCTTATTATAAATGAAGGAACACAGATTCCTGTAAATGTGATATTTAAACAAACTCTTCAACTACAGGCACAATCTGAATCCAAGCGACAGGCACTATAAATGAAGAGTGTCCCTAGTACGGATAGTAGTTAAGTTTATGACTACTATAAACTGCATAACATTTCACAATGATAAAAGCAATCTAAGCCAGGTCTATTTTGGTACCATCAGTACTGCTCAAAACTTCAAAATTAGTTCATAGCACTATCTTGCCTTATAACTGAGAAGTGGGTAGCATGCCAGCACTTGTCTTCTGCTTCCTGCTTCTCCCAAAAGTCAGTCCCTTTTATTTTCATAACACTGTACCACAAAAAACTGCCTATAATTAAGAGCATTTTCTTTTTTAATGAAAATAATTACAATAAAAATGGAATTGCTTTCCATTCCAGCCATTCTTAACCAAAGGAGATATTTACTACTTTTGTTTGTACACACACTGATGACTCAGCTTCTTTGGGTTACACATCCATATTTGACTTCTAAAATTGGACACAGGAGTAGAGTTTGATGCCTTCTATAAAAACCACTTTTTTCATTGTGAAGAAGCAAAAGTTAGCCTTGGCCTTTTCTCTTAGAATGACTCAGCAGCGCTAAAGTCACTTCCATAACCCAGGAAAAGAAATACAATGGAAAACACCTAAAAAGGCTGGGCAGTTTAATTAATGTTCATTTTTCATTTTTATCTTTTAGAACTAGGCATTCATTTAAAAGTCTCTTCAAAGTTTGATTATCACCTCTCTTAGTGTATATCAGCGCAGTTAAATTATATCCCTGAAACCCCACTAAAACACCTATATGCAAACCAATCATTTCAATGACTCAAATACTAAGGCACAGAACATTACTTAAAACCCCCAGCCCCGTGAGTGATATCACTACGTTTATCAGACATAAAAAGTAACTTAGGTGGATTTTCCCTCTTCTATTTTTTTTTTCAATCACAGTAGGATTTCTATCAAAGAAAGAAAGCAAGGTGACAAAAATGAGATAACATTCAAGAACTTTTATATACTACAGTGTGGCAGTACTTACTGAAGCTGAAACTAGTTTAGTGGTTTTCTTTGGAGCACAGACAATGTTCTTTGTCAAGAATCTGTTTTGTCCCATGTTCTGTGAAGTGGTGATTTGACATTGCCTCTGCTCCTTAAGCTAAACCTGCTGGCAACAAGCCTCAACTGAGAAAAAGCTATAGCCCCAGTAGCCTTTTCAACTGCTTAAGTGCATATTAACTCCTTGTTCTCAACCACCTGACCTTCTGCCCCCAAACACAGAGTAGAAAAACCTGTTTTAGCACCTAATTCTAAAAAAAATACATTGTGCAGATACTTGAGGCCTAGGAAACACAGACATTTCCTTGTCTTCTACTCTCAAGTTTTCTCTATAACATGCTTTTGTACCAATAGCTGCAATGACAAACGCTGCTATTCTGATATTTTGTAATACAACAAAAGCCCAGAGAAGCAGAACGATGGCTACGACACATCCTGTGGAAGAACATGATGAATACTTGCAGAAGGTGCTTTGAGTTCAATGAGGGCGTATGGGGATTGACTCTGAGGAAAGTATGACAAGGTTTTCTTTACGAAGTCAGTGGAACAGGAATATTGTTGAATATAATTTCAGACAAAGTATAGCAATTTCTTTCCTGTGGAAAAAAAAAAAGTCTCTTGGTAGTCTACATAAAAACCAAAACAGGGTTTTCTGGAGACCTAGGCAAACTCAAAATGATTCTAAGAAAATCTCTTTTATATATGCTTTAATGTTGCTATTCTTCATGTACAAAATTAGTGTGTCTTCATAATATTTAATATATTTTTAAAAATAAAACAAGTAAAAAATGCAACAGCATATTTTGATATTGGTCAAATCTACCTTTTAAAATTTCCCTGTTTATCAAAGTTTGTGTTTAATATTAAAGAAAAAAGATGAAATAATATTTAGGCCTACAAAACCCGTGATACTTATTAAACACAAAAAATTGTATTCAGACCAAACAAACTTGGCCCCAAGTCTAAATCAAAGGCCTTAAGAACACACTGTTCACTGCAGCCCTCTGACTTCTATTAACAGTCCAGTCTAGATCTCTTAACTTGTTTGTCAGCACCTCTGCTGAAAAGGCAGGTCTTATTCAAAAAACCACGTACCCCATACTCCCAACAAACTAACAATACCAATAGAGCCCAAAGGAGAAGGTGCCTGGGACAAAAGCAAAGTGGTGCCCGTTCTTACGGCCAGGGACTGAGGCGCAGGAGCCGCCTGCTCGGATGCTGGTGTCCCTGATTAATTCAGGTTGAAAATGCGCAGTGGATGCTCTACGCCACCATCCCCCCGTTAGCTGTAGTTTGGGTTTTTGCAAACAAGTCACTCAAATGTCTTCAGGATAGGGGCCTGCAGCACTTGAAGGTGCTGCTGTGACCAGGTGAGGATAATTTGCAACTGAATCTGACATCAAGATCCTATCCAGTATTCCTCATGTATATTATTTCAAAAATGGCCATCATGCGACAACCAGCATATGCTGGCATTTTAGCTAAGAGCAACAGATGAGCAGCTGGTTCCCATTTTGAAATCTGATTTGGAAAATATACAAAACCAGCTGCACTCAGTTCTCTTATCCTGAAAACACTGTTCTTTAAAAATATTTTCCATATATAATTTACAGCTTCTATACTTTTCTGGCAAAGAAAAGAAAACAAATCCTAAAACTGTGTTGTCTGGCTTAAGCTGAAAAATCACTTTTTTTTAATACAAATTCAGAATCATTAACAAATTTAATAGAGCACTTCTTGATTAACTGTTATGACGTTCTTAAATCAGCTGGTATAAATGTAAAGGATCAATGATTTAACTAGCTTTTTTTCCAGTATAAATTCAGTAGAATCACTGCAGTCTCACAGCTGAAGAAATGTATTATTCCAGGAGTCAAACACATGCTCAGATCATTATCAATTTTCAGAAGAAAAGATTAATCAAAGCCTTTTTAATAAAAACTTGATACTGTAAAAAGATCTCTAAATGTCTGGACCATTATGCCCAGCCACAGAAATGGAGCCCATAGGTTTTCAGATGACTCCAGGCCTGACAAATGCAAAATCTCTAACAAGGCAGGCTTTCTATTTTGCCTTTACTGAAAGAAGGTGGAAAAAAAAAAATCCATTAATTTTAATGCTGCAGGACCAAAGTATATGTAAGTAAGTGGACTTAAATATTATTGCTAAATTTGAAGATTCTCATAGTTCATTAAAGTATGTGAGATACGAGATTACTGTGAGAATTGTGGTATTTCAGAGACTTGCACCACAAGTGTTTTCTATCCTTAAGTATGGAACCACAAACCCAGACAACATCTAGGCAAAAAATAAGCTGGTTAAACATTTTCAAAGCTTGTACAGAACCTAAAATTAATACAATGTAAGTTTAATTATATGTGGCACCTAATGGCTTATTAAGAGAGTACTATTTTTTTGCTGCATTTTTCTCAATATGCTTTCAGATTTGCAGACTCTTCTGATATTATTAACTATCATTACAACATTTCGGTTTATCTAACAGTTTATCTAACAGACACAAATAAGCTTGCTCCTATTCATATGTTTTGTAAACGGAAAAATAACTCCTGTGCATGTTTTCTAGATCAGAGCTCTATCCTGAGCAAAAGCAATGATTCCAAATATCTGTTCCATTAAGGTCTTTAAAAAAGGGCAACAACAACAAACAAAACAAACAAAAAAAAAAAACCAAAAAAAAAAACCCAAAAAAATTTACTTTTAGCAGTAGGAATTAATCACAATGCAATTATAATAAAATGAATTTTATAGTATCACTTAACTAAGTATTTGCAGAAATTGTACCTTCTATGATTCTAGAAAGAAGGTTTAACTTTCTCTAGCAGTATTTAACTCCATTTTTATTAAAATCTGCATTGTTCATTTCCAGCAAATCCTGCCAGCAATCTCTTTCCAGTAGCCATTTAGGCTTGCTACAGACCAGCAAGTAGATGAATGATTAACTTTGATGGTAAAATCCAGCAAATTCTGAAATAAAGTTAACCAATTAAGTGATACTTCTCGTGCTGTTTCCAAAGTATAATGTTTGAAACAGATAACTTTCTGGTTTTGTACTAAGCTAAATCCCATTTTTAGAAGGAGAAATATCAAAGTAACACTGTGCTGGAGATAAAACAGTAAAGAATTTCCTTCTGCAAGAGCCAATGCAGGGAGAGCAGTAGAAATTCTTCCCCCTAATTATTTGCAAGATCTAAAAGAGTAAGGGGTTAGAAGAAAAAGATCTTTCAGTCACTGAAACCCCAGTCTATTTTTCAAAGTGTGTTCCTTTTTTCTCTCGTATACACCCCCAGTTATATAGAGATATCCTACCAAATAACTATTATCTGCTTCTGGGGACACTATCAGCATCCCTTAGAACTCCAGAAATCTAGTTATTCAAATAAACTCACTTATAAAATCACAAAGAACTTTTGTAATTTTGTAATTAAACACATTAGCTAAACAGATTACATGATTCATTCAGATGTTGTTAGCACTGGCACCACTGTGGGTGTCAATGAAGTGTCAGTTAACTACACTTACATATGGTAGTGGGTCTGAAGTGTCGTATTGCATTTTTCAGCCATTTCCAGACTAATATTTTTTACAGTGGTGTATAAACACTAGTGATTGCTAACGCAGAAATAAGATGTATATCTGGAATTTCCAAAAAGTGTCAAAAATTCTGCAGATACCAAATACCATCTCCTTACCTCTAGATTAAATAAAAAGACAATGAATCAGTAAAATAAACCAATTGCACAATCTTGCAATTAAAAGCAGCAGTCTTTAGTTTCCTTCAATTAAGCAAGCTCTCAATATGCCTTATTGGCATGAAACTGGTATAAAGAGACTGCAGGATTCGAAGGAGAGAGGCAGTTCTAAGCATTCAAAACAAGTCAAGTGCAAAATCTGCATGCAACCTCTAATTTTACCAAAACTATACCCGCGTGAGAAGTTGGTCAGGGACAGCTGTATAGGTGGAAGGCTACCCCAAACGATATTTAGGGTTCTCCTCTATTTCCTATAGTCTTCCTGTGCAACACTAGGAAGGTCACTCAGAGCCGGTGTTTCAAAGCCTTCAAGCACCTAGAGATACAGATAGACACTGCGGCTTGATATAGATGCTCAAACGCAGGAACCTAGTGCCATCCGAGACACTGCAGGGTATCCACAGCACCTGCACAGAGCTGGCAGATACGACTGAGGACATGTGGGATAACTAAGGTACCTGGGCAGTAACTGGAGACCAGATAGGGTATGACACTGGACCCCTATGTTTAAGCAACTGGATTGTGCCCAAGAGGACATCTACGATCCAGTTTTGTCATATAATGGTCTAGTTCCTACATATAAAAGGGGAAATATTTTATTCTGCAACAGCTTTAAGGACTATAAAGAGGCCAGACTGATGGAGAATGCAGTAATAGACACTGGATATGTTCATTATACTGAGAAGACATGGAAAAAGTCTATAAGTAGGATGTTCTTGACATAGAAGATACTTCATTTAAGGTACTCTGTATTATTTTTAAACGGATCATATTTACTGATAGTGGTAATTTATACAACTCCAGAATTCAGTCCTGACATGCTTTCGGACCCTAGTCCCAAATCCCTGGCAGACAGTTCATATCACAAGGTTTGCACAGCTGAAAGACTAGTATGGCCATAATCTCACGATACTGATAAATACTTGCATTTTACAAGTCAGCATTTAAATCTACAGTTAAGCACCAAAAAAGAAGTATCCTAATTTTCAGAAGTGCCATATGTCTGCACTTCAGTAGGCTATATTGCTATGTAAGGACATACAGTTTACTACTGCAGATTCTAAGACAGACAGGGAAGCCACTCAACTTTCCATGGCAATTTCCTGGGAAGACTGTACAAAAACTTGTTTATGAGCCCTTGATTCTAGCAAGTGCTCTGTCTCGCAACAATCTCAAGGAGCATGGATAATTGAATTCTGGAAATACTTTGGTTTGTCTGATCTGGGAGTATAGTTGTTTGTCTAATGTCACTATTGATTTTTAATACAGTGATGACAATGCTTACAAGAAAAAACTTTTGATACTCAGGTATGAAAAGACCTAAAATAATTTCCTTCAATTCTAGGACATCCACTGAAGATCCATGGCAATTTATCTATTCTCTCATGCTAGATTTTGTTTAAAAAGGGTACAGCTATGGTGAAAAACAGTATAAAAATACAGTTACACAGCAACTTGCAAGTATCTGACATGCCAAACAGTGAGCCATGATGGGTAAGGTAACAAATGCAGCTTAAACTGAAATAAGTATTTGATACGAGCATATACGCACTAGGCATTAGGATATGTGATCAGAGACAAGTGATACACAAGCACCACAGGAGCATCCAAAATCTAAAAGCGTACTATATGAAAAACATGAGATGTCGATACTATTTTCTGTTTTCATAAGCCTCAGAACAAAACGGGTGAGGGAAACGCCTCTGCTGAGGTAGGGATGCCCATGTCATGGGGACAGAAAAAGTTCCCCTCAGTGTCACCTCCTGATGCAAACACTACCACGGGATGAAGTTCCTCGGGGACGTGTCCCTCACGCTCAAGGACATTGCTCCCTCCCCCAGCTCAGTACAGCTGGGACGCAAGATGTTAGTAAAAAACAAGTCCTTGTCTCCAGTTACAGCTCCCTAACCCATGTCAAAAGGTTTAAAAAATACTGGATGACATACTGTTATCAAAACATTTACAGTGTTACAATACCTTTTTTCCCCCCTTTTGTATCATCTGAATCTTTTAGGGTCACTCACTGATGTTGTCCACTATTAATGTCAACAGCAGGTCATGATTATATTTATTTCCTCAGCACAGATGCAGGTTTACTCAGTAAATTGGCAAAGGAACTGAGAAGGTATCACGTATTCTCTACTGGGAACAAACCAAGCAAGTCAGTCTTTCTAGCAGAGCCTGTGTTGGCCTGTTACTTTACCAGGTGCAAGTGATAAGGGATCATTTCAAAATAAATAAGAACAATGTATATTTCTATTCTCTGTGTAAGTTCTAAATAAAAAAAACCAGAAAGTAGGTAATAGCCCAGATTATATAAAAATTATATTTTCAAAATTATGCCTGCTGATTTACAGGTTTCCAGCACTTCTGTTCAGAATTAGTGCCAAACGAACAGAGACTGAAGATGCTATTCCTTAAAGCATTTCATCTGCCAGTCACCTCTAGTAACTTCCCTCTACCACACTCACACACTTGTTCCAAATTCTGTCAGGTGTATGAAATAGTACATTTTTAGCTTAGTCCAGTCAAATAATTTAACAAAGTGATGTGTTAGTAGCTGAAAATAAAAATTCTGTTTTATTGCTAAATCAGCCAGTGGCAAAACAAACTAGTAATATCCAAATGATGAACAGGTTATGACAGTGATATTTACTAATGGCTTATTACTTGTAGGCAACTGGGCACCAACAATGTTTATAATCCGTAGCAGACATAAAACAAGGGAATTACTCTCATGATACATTACACAATTGCATTGCTCCAGACAACAACTGACACTTGGGCGGTGGTGTTATTTAGGTCCCACCATACTCATGGGGAAGCTCTTAAGATGTTCTGGATCTGGTCAAGTCATGCACGCCCCTGAGCAGGGCATCAGCTGGGCTTAACTAAACCCCAGTGGCCCCACCAGTCCCTGGGTCTGCAGCAACTATATCCCCTATATCATCTCAAATATCTTGTGTTCTATAGTTTACATTTCACCCAATAAATGCTATTTCCTTTAAAAGGAGAACTAATCTAGACCCTGACATGAAAGTTTTGCGTTACAGAAACTGTACTGCCCGAAATATTTTTCTATCATGAAGCACAATGGAGAAAAATATCTGCAGTCTCAGGAGCCTGGGCAGGACTGCAATATCCAAGTTTCCTTCTTACCCTTGTGATACTTATTCTGTGACAGTAACAAGCAGATTTAACTCTAAAAGTTGTGCTCAAGCAGAAGATGAGGAAATTCAGAGTACCAACTGTTTGATCTATGTCATCTACCCAGGGTGGTCAACCAGCCATAGGTTAACAACTTCTTGTAAGTGGTACACATGGTTCAGACAGTGCAGGGAAAGGAGAGGTTTAAGTCCTTCCTAGGTGGGAGATGACCATGACCCTCAGTTGGTCCAGGCGCTCTCACGCAGGGCAGGATGGTTTTGGCCAGGGTAGGACATCTAGGTCAGCCCAGGAGGGTACCACTGACTCTGGCCTCACCAGTATCTGCTGCCTTCTGCCCTCCCACAGCAGGGCTTTATTTTACCAGCAGATCTCAGGCTGCCAAAGTCCCGCTGCTGTTGGCGTCCTGCAGCCCCAGCCCGCGAGCTGCAGCAGAGGCACCCGCGGGCACGGGCTGGTCCACCGCCACGGACCAGGAATCTCAGGTGGGAGCACAGGTGGAGTTCGGGTGGGATACTCTGCGCAAAGCACGGCAGTGTCGCTGTCTGGTAGGGGTAAAGGACTAGGGAAGGATGAAGCACCGAGGTACCCAATCCCATTAGCCAGACTGATGGTGAATGAAAGTCTTCCTGAGAGTTGAAATCTAGGTAGAAATAATTCTTGACTTGTAAAGGGAGAGAGACGGAGCTGGGAAAAGAGGGACAGGTATCTTATTACATTCTGATGTGAACTGCAGCCAAAAACTTGATATTTTATTTTACTAGAGTTTCCAAAGGAAAAAAAAATTAAGAAAATGCTGCTTCTGATGGCCTGGAAAACTACTATACTTCTGTAACAACAATATAAACTTTGCTAAAATATTACACTCGCACAAATTATTCAAATAAATCAACATTCACTCCATTTACAATAGAGTTGCACCAGCTAACTTCTGTTGAGAATCCTGCCCACCATTTTCTGGAGCTATAAAAGAGAAAGGAAAGTAACTGAGATTACCCAGGCCTTTTCCATTTGAAAAATCCCTTCTTAAAATAGTTTGGAGAAGAAAAGCCCGAGAACAGTGTGTTCTTAACTTGTTGAGTTTTGAATGACTGCAGCAAGTCTGGGACAGAGCTGAGCATTATTAGAACATGGATACATCCAATTCTGAGCTCCAGAATCAGTTTTGGTATAAGAGGTGTATTAAAAATACTAAAAATATTCCCTCACTCTCTTTATCTTGTCCCACAAAAACAAAACAATAGCCTTCCCCCTCAGGACTGTGTTTGAGGATTTAATTACTTTTTGTTTTCTTCAAGGGACGAATGAGGTTTTATTTCTTCATGGCTCCTCTGCTGATCTTTGCTAAGGATTTCTCTAAGGTCTCGCATTACAAACAATAATAAGACTCATTCTACAAATAAACTTGATGTGCTTAGGGTCTGTCTATCCTGCTATGATTTTGCTTCACTGACAGATTCACTTTTCCTTATGCCACTTACTGCGTCTGAAAAGTTTGTAAAGCATGTATTTGTAACATTTCCAGCAATCAGATATAATTTAACCACCAAAGAAGCAGCAGGAAAGGGAAGAAGAGGGGTACAAGGCACCAAATAACAAAAAGAAATATAGCTTGTCTGAGTTCTTCTTTCTGTGATGTATTGTTTATAAGGATATTCATACTGGGGTTGAATTAATTAACCTGCTCCCCCTTACCTAATGGAACATACAGAAGTAGATGCCTTCTACCCAGTCTTCTTTCCTCCATTTCAGAGTCCCCTGGATTCAGCAACCGAAGGAGCAGCAAATGTGCACACAAGCGTCTCATCTCAAAAAACATACTACAGCTAAGTTACTTCTCTTTTTCCCCTACATAGGCAGGCAAGGACGATTTCAAGCGGGGTACCCCACTAAGCACCACGGCCTGGGGAAGGGTTCAGGGTTCCTTTACAAACTTCCTAGAGGTGGCATCATCTGTTGAGAACTTAAATGTTGCAAGTGATAATAGTTACAAGTCGTCATGGTTAATCATAAAATTTGAAGATTTTCCTCAGGCAAACCATCACAGCTGTTTGAACTGGGATAAAAAATAAACCCTGCTTATCAAACTGTTAGAGTTTTCCTCTTCCACAACACTCTCCACTATCCAGAACAATAGTCTCTGTTTTAAAACCACAACGTTTTTGAGTTTGAGGGTCTTTTTTTAATAGGCAAACAACCTAAGGATCCTCCTGAATGGTTTTACCCTGTCAGTATAAAAGCAAAGTCCACCTGGGAACCTAGGTGGGCAAGGAAGTCTGAGTCCTGAGACCAAGCAGTTTCAGGAAAAACACAAACCCACCAGTGACTGTAACCACAGGAAGGAACTGAGAGTAGGTTCCAAGAGCAATTGTCACTGTAGTCAAGGCAGCGTATAGCCTTCTGCCTAAGGACCCACCTTTCTCCTACCCTGCTGTCCACAGTGATCTTCACTGGGAAGGTGATGTTCACTGAACGGCAGAAGGAGCAGGTAGTCGTACACTAGAAAAATTGCCTCAAAGGGCCTAAGTCCCACTGAGGGACAAAATCTCTAAAACAGAAAGATCTTCACCAAGTCTGCCATAGGAGGGAGTTGTTGCAGCAGTATTTCTTCCTGCACACTTTCTGACAGCCACTTTAACTGGAACATGGGAACGTATAGGCATGATATAAGTCTTGGTCTTGCACCACTACAGTGCAAAAGAGGACAGAGGCACCAATGTTCTTGTACTCATAATCTGTGCTTGAACATACTGTCAGAACCATTGTGTGGTCCAACCGCTTCCTTAATGATGCACAGCTATAAGTACCTTTCATGTGCACTTCTTGCCAGTATAGTCTCTTGCCAAAAGTAAGGGCTGTTTGAATTAAGTTATTCACAAATTTAATTATATTCTAATGTAATCTACTAAAGGAAAACATCTATTAAAAAATTTGTGTATTTTTATTTTGTGGATATATTACTTTTACAGTTGTTCTCAAAGTTAGATAAACTGTGCTTACCATAAAACACTGTTTTAAAGTAACACATGATGTGAAATGAAACCCTGCTACCATCTGTGAATAATGTAATCAGGCAAATGTGGAATAATGACTACATCATGGTAATTTAGGACAGAACATACTGAATTACAATTGTCAGCAGCTTGGTTTATAGCTCACAAACTTGACAAAAGCACAGCACATAAAAAGAGTGGGGAAGGATTTAATTAAAATATGATTACAGAAGAGAACAAATGACACGATATTACTTTTCAAGGGTCCACCACTATTACTTGTTTCTTGAAGTGAAACTGAAAACTCACCAACACACATGCACAGAAAGATAATTCCAGTGATATAAGGTGCTTTTATGCATCACAAATCCACGGGGTTTAGCTTGTAACAGAATAATAATTCTGCCCAGCTCTTTGGGGTTGCAGTAGGTGGACAAGGAAATAACCTACAGGAATTACACCAGATTTTTTCCATTTTCTAAAAGTTTCCTATCTGTTCACAGACCAGAGGTGCAAATCAGTATTGTCCCTGCCCAGTGTACAGTGCCTTCCATTGGGGATGGTCTGCGGCAGAAAGCAAGCTGGTAGGATGCCTCTTTTCCCTACTGTGGCATTTTTTGGATGGGTTCAAGGTGGAGTTATCTTTACTGGATTCATGAAAATGAAGTGTGCTTCAAAATAAGGAAAAAAATTCCAGACTCTTTAAATCTACTTTTTGCATCAGACAAGGAAATTCAAGTCCCTGATATTTAAAAGGTGCTTTTTTCCTCTCCCTTCATTTCTTGTTCCATCTCTATTCTACATATTTCCCCTTTAAGCACTTCCATAATCCCTTCACTGTTGTACATGAATACCTCTTAGCCATTGATATATTTCTCTTTGCATCATTGCAGGCAAGTAGGGAAGAAATAGGAACAGGAATAAAAAATAGAGTTATTTCCTCTGGTTACACAGGAAGCCTTGGTGGATTGATCCCAGCTACCAAAGTCTTGTTTAGCAATCCCTCCTCTCAGAGTTTCCTCTGTAAACATAGATATTTAAGAACAACTTGTCATTTGGAAAAATTTACTTCTCTGTATAAAACATTTTATGACCCATTTCTCCATAGGGCAGAAACTTAACAAACGTTTCTGAATTCCAGTTTGATTTACGTTCTTCAGTGATGAAGATAACTGTCCATTTTTTTTCATGTTACAAAACATTCCTTCCATTTAGAATATTCCTGTTCCCCTAAGTTACCACACTGACACAAAAGCAAGAAACACCTGGTAATGTCCAGAGAAATTATAGCACCTGCCCTCAGAGAGGGCAGCTGCTGGCACTGGTAATAAATAAACAGATAAATGTATACACATATGTAAATAAATAAAAGCTGTTCACTGGATTTATGTCAACAGAAATCTAGATAGTTTCCATATGCTTCTGCCTTCCCACATCTGGGAAAAATCACATTGTACTAGTTTCATTCTGCCATGATAGCACACTGGATACTGTACCAAAATCTTTTAGTAATGGATTAAGTTGTGGGTTTTTTTTTTAAATCCTGACTCTTTCATAAATAATTTTGTTTCATAAGAAGAACTTTTTGGGGGTAAATAGCAGTGGAGGCTGAGAAGAGAAAAGTCTTGTAGTTAATGAAACTATATCTTCATATGACACACTTTCTTACAAAGCATTTTCTTTATTATGTATCACGACATTTACTATATAAAAGTGACATTTCAACATGAAACACTATAAACGATGCTACATCAGCTTATAAAAATTTAGACTTTCAAAATTTAACAACCAATCAAGATGCTGTGCATGTCTAGGAAGATTCCCTGGAAGCCAATGAAAAGCCTGTACAAAGCGCACTACCCTGTACAGCTGCCTACTCCTGCCTGTTCCCAGACAGTGCTGCTAAAACCTGGCTCTCACTTTTATTAGCATTTGGCCTCTCTGGAGAATTATGAGGGTGAAAAAAGATCTAAAATAGGTATTTAACATAATTTTCCAACTTGAAAATATTTGTCACCACCTTAAAAGCCTGTCTTTAAATTTGGCTTATTAAAAATACATGACAGCCTCGTGCTTTACAATCTTCATGGTTATGTATGTCTTGGAGATGAATACTCCATGGTACTGAAAACACAACAACAGATTTCCCCAGAACTTCTCCCGTTCTCAGAATTGATTAGACAATGCTAAATAAGAAAGCCTCTTCTGGAGTACCATGGCAATAACTAACAATAAATATGACTAACCTAAAATGTAACAGACCAAACAAACATGCATCTACGATTAGCGAAGCAAATACTCCCACTGTGCAGCAGCCAGCAGAAGGCTAAGAAAAGTGAAAAGAGGAAAAACATAAGAGAAACTTTCACAAGGAAAAGATAGCTAGCATTTAACCAAAGTATACAATTACCTAGATCACCACAGTGGCTGCCAAGGGAAAGTCATACACAATAAAGCAAATCATGACCTGCATCTCTAACAGTCAGGCCCACCACACCAGAGTCAGCTGCAAGTGCTGAGTCTGCCAGCAGCATGCTAAACACAAATTTGAATTTAGGAACATATGAAATTATTGAGCAAATGGACTTGATTTTGACTTAACTACATCACTTTTCCCTTCACCTTAGCAAATGAGTATTATAATCAATACTGATATCACACTACAGCCAAAACAATTCACAAGTAAACCTTGCAAAGTTTGAATTTTAACGTGTAAGTGCTCCATTTGAAACATGAACTAAATGACACACCATTGTAGACCATGACAAATTTAGCTGAGAACAAAGTGATCTTTCAGAAGGTCAAGCAAACACAAATTGCTCAAAATTGCTCAAAATTATAGAGTTTTAAAGATGTTTAAGTAAAAAGAGCATGTCAACCAGACCTTCAAACACTATTGAGATAATCTTCTGCTTGACTCTGACGATTTCCTTCAGTATGAAGAACTGTGGTCCATTTTAAAGAAAGGGTGAGTTAGGGAATGCATTAAATTAGGGATTCTCAAAACGCAGTCCACAGAGCAATTTCTAATGCTCTGAACCTTGTGTTAGGAAGGTGAAAATGCATCAATTTTATCTGAAAGGGAATACTCAGAAGAAGAGCAAACACATTACAGGGTAAAGCCAAACCGGCAACTTCCATAGCAAGATTATGAACAAGGGAGCGTCAGCCAGCTGGGCGTGATGGGGAAGAGTATAGTAATACATGAAGGAGTATGCACTTCATGCATGGAAATTAATACTACCTGCTTGCCCAAGTTTCTTTTGCACAGGAACCAGAGGTTGCGCATGTCCAGGTAAGGTCCCAACATGGACTCAAAACACAGATCGGGCACAAGCCAAGACTGAGGAGCTAGAAAGTATTTCCAGGTCCCACAGCTCAGCCCCAGCTTTGGGATGCAGATGCAGAAAACACATTCTGCTAAGGATCCTGGCACTTGGGCTATTTTAGGTATACACATTGAATGCAGGGCTAGAACTCCAAATATTTTAACAAACAAGGAAAATATGAGCAAACGTCTTATTTGACATGTGAGAAGAACTATTTTATGTATCATGTTCTAATAATAAATTTAAGTACTTTCTGTATAGGAAAAAAAGAAGCAGAAAAAAGAGCTGTCTTGGTATAGGTCCATACCATGACATATAAAACCAAAACATTGAAAGCTTAGTCCTGTCGTGGTTTTGGTGGGGGCAGAGGCAGGGGTTGCCAAGTATGATAGATTCTTTCAGGCTGCTGACATCTCACATATGAAATCACAGAGACATAGAAAATCACATAGGCACAGCACTAGGCATAGAAAATTATTAGGCAAATACTTAACAACCCAAATCTCGAAAAGAAATTTTGAAAAACTAGTTCACTCATTTCAAGATGAGTTTTACCACTCATGCAGTGAATTCATAAAACTGCAATATTAAAGACAAGTGGTCCAGGCAGTCATAAACTTATACAATTCTATGCTAAAAATAAAAATGATCAGAAACCTAACAACTCTGTCTTCCTTTCATAAGCTACTGACCTTTATTTTTCCAAAGATGAAGTTCACAGTGGAATTCGCCAATGAATAGCACAAATGTATTACATACCTTGAAGTCACAGCTTCCATGAATTCATCAAGAAGATCATCATAGGCTTGACCTCTGATTCTCTTGTGTCTCAGCCCAATATACAAAGGATCTTTCAGCAATGCCTGTTAAAAAAAATACGTTTGAACTATTACATGAGCAAGTTACACTAGTACACTCGAAGTTAATAAGAAGGGGACAACAATACAGTGTTTGAGGATTAACTCAAGCATATGAAGTACATATCCATTTATCCACCTCTATATAAAGACTGAAGAAATGCAACAAAGAGATTAAAGAAACACCCTTTTGTATCAAGGAAAAGGGATACCCTAGTCTCAAAGGAGGGGTATTGTTTCCAAGTGAAAAAGTAAGAGTTTATTCTGGGAAGTCAGGTTTCAAAAATATCTTTTAAAGCATTACTTAGTACTTTTCTCTTTTTCCTTTACATCCTGACAGTGCTTTGATATTTAAAAAAAGCCATTTTCTTTACTTTTATCATCACGTTTCACAAATCTCTCCCAGAGTCCATCATTTCAACTGTGTTGATGAGCTGATACTCAGAAAACGTGCTGCTTTCTAAAATTCAATATGCCAAAACATAACCAAGCTTTTGACCTTTTCCTTCCAAGCTACTAGAAGGTCTTGTTTTAGTCTGATGTGTTTCCAAATTTTAACTTACAAATTACTAAATGTGTTCAAAGAGGTTTGCAATCACTTTTGACAATTCACTCCAGCTACAGCAATTCCCTAGTCTCAACAGTTTAGCGGGCTCTCCCAGGAACCCTCTTTGCTATTCTTTTTCACAGGCCTCTGAAGATGAATAAACTTATTTCTCCATTGTATCCAGTGTGCAACCGTCCCACACACGCCCAAACAGCTTGTAGAATCAGTCAGGAGCTTGACTAAATGTTTTTCATCCAAAACCAATTTGCAAAACCAACACGGCTGCAGAAATTTGTACAGTAGCTTCAATTAGGAAAACATTGTAAAGAAAAACACAGACCACCTCTCCTTCCAGGAGACAGCCTTCAACGTACACCATGAAGTAACATGGCCAGAAAGCTTGCTCGGCCTTGCTTCAGGCTGGGAATCAGAAATCTGATTTCTGTATTTTAGAGAAGCGCCTAAATTCCTTTCACAGCTTTGCTATGTTGTACAACTGAAAAATCCTTCGGGTCACAAGCCCCAGTTGGGGACTGATTTGAATCGGTAAGAAACTTAAAACCTTTGGTGGTATTCTGCCTCCCCTGGGAGTATCCTGATGGAGACCTACAGATAGAGGTGTTTGTCTCTCCCTCACTTTTCTGCCTACTTCCATAAAAAATTAAAGATATCAGATTAGAACATTTAAAAAAATCAATACAAAAATTCAGCAGGATTAAAAGCTGATTTTTTTCTAAAATTGTTACTAAATTCATCACCATTTCAAAACAAACTATTTCTAATACACTACTTAGAGACCTTCAGAAGTTTTTAGTTCAACTGTTTGAATCGGAGAACAAATAAAGCTCAAAATTAAAATTGCTTTGTAAACGAAAGTGAAGTCATTACATTGTAAGCATTTTATTTGTCCCTTTCAGCAATTCTATGTAGTGTTCATGTTTAAGTAGGATATTCTTTGGCTGGAATAATTTTAGCTGCATATTTACATTATTGTAGGTATTCTAGCAGCAACATCAAAATCATAATTATGTACCTATTCCAGGTACTGCAGGAAAAACTGGCAAGAGCTTGATGTCAGGTGCCTTCCAAAGCAATTTTCTCTTTTGTATGCTCTTCTTTTTTTATATAATCATTTCCAATTTTGTAGTCAAGAACTATTTCTGGAATTATTTTTTCATTTCCATTTTGAGTTTGCCTAGTTATTTAAAATGACCTCAGGAAAATCTGACAAATCAAGGATAATTCTATTTTTCTGGGAGATAAATTCATAGGAATTGCAAATGAACTGTTTAGCAATGTGAAATCTTAAGACAAATCCCGTGGGAGTTGCCTCATGCTTCCCACCAGACTGAGCGTGCAAGGTTGGAAAGCAGAATTGCCAAGCAGCAGGAGCCTCTGTCAGGAGCATCACAGTAGGACTCAGAAACAGGAATCCCAGTTCTAAAATCCCATTGCCGCAGCTTTCCATACCAGTAGGCTTCTGCTACGCTGTGTCCTGTGCAAGCACACCACATGCTCCACGGTCCAATTCAGTGTAAGTAATTTATCCCCTTTCCAACTCCCAAAACTTTTCTTCCTAAATTGATTAGCTCTTTTCACATACTTCCACAAGCTTTTTATTAAACAATGGCTGTTTTCTCATTTTGTAAAACAATGCTCAAAACGAAAAGAAAAAAAATAATCATCTTTGGTCCCTTTATTTTTTAAATTCTGAAGACATGTTTCCATGTCCAGACTGAGTCATGCTGATTCCTTCAAGACGTCAGCTTAAGTTGGGCAGTGATTCTGTGAAAGTTCAAGAGAAACAGGCATTCACAGTTAGACTGTTTAAAAAGTGCTAAACAAGCCACAGGTCTGCCTTGAAACATAGGCTCCTATAGTCCTTTTGCCACTTTTGCATCTTTCATGTCTGTAAACTTTTAAATCTATAGTCAACACTAAACAGCTCCATTTAGAAGACCACTACATGAATTTACTCACATATCTTTGATGCCGAAATTTAATTTGGAATATTTAAAACAATTAATACAATGTTTCTGGGATATGTTTAAAATTCCAGCCTGGGGAGTCTCACAGGCAGAGACAATTAATTCAGCGACACATCTCTGATGAAAAGCTTGGCCAGCTATATAGCCAGAGTTCAAAATTCCTTTACAGCTCAGTGCATTCTGCTTCACAAACGTTACAGTTCGACAAGAAATAGCCCCAAAAAGTTCCTTTATAGTCCTGTTTGGAACAACGTATGAAGAAAGCCAGGGTGCAGACAAAAGAATGAAACATTCAGCAAGTGAAAAGAACAGTGGTCACGTCTGAGCCCCGAGTAGCAAACCATTGTGGAGCCGCTCCCTTTCCAAAGGGCACTGAAGAATGAATAAGCTGCTTAAGCACATTACCCTCTTATTCAGGTCAACACCATGCAAACCAGGTCTGCAGTGGTTGTTTTTTTTTTTTTTTTTGAGGGTTCACACATCTTGAGAGATTAACATTTGCTATCGACCATTTCATGGCTTTCAAAACAGATTACTGAAAAGAAAGTTCCATCCTACAATTGAGTATGTCAAGCTGACATGATGATTAGGTACTTCTCCTCAATGACTTGGGTTTCTTTTGTTCCCCAGCTTGTTGTCAAAGCTTAAACTTTGTTTTGTTCTTTTGGAAATCGAATCTCCATCAAAACATAACTCTGCTTTTTTCAGCTTAGTGGGTTTGTTATGCGTATTAAATGATACTGAAAAAAAGTTGATGCCAGTTTATTTTTAGACGCACTTACTCTAAGGCTAAAAAAAAAAAGTTCTAAAACATTCAGGTTTAGCAATGTGGTACATTCAAGCTTTAACAGAAATAAGGTTTTACAAGAATAAAAGGCTTAATTGACGTTCTGGTACTGGAAATATCATGTAGATCTACTTAGAATTAGCTGTGTAAAATAACAAAGAGTTCTTTGAATGCCACCTGAGTGTATTAAAACTGTAATGACCTTTGGGGTTTTAAGAAAAAGGCAAGCCGTTTATACCATCTTACTTGTGCACGCTTATAGTAAAGAGATCAGCAAACCATCAAAGTTCAAGCAAGGCTTGAGCTGTGCACCTGGCTCTAATTTAGCTACAAAAGCCAAACCAGCAAGAAACAGAAAATTGCACACTTATATATTTCATCCATCGAGAACAAACATGTTGAAATGTCATCTATTCTCAAACTTGGCACCGAGACGTTTCTTTGGAACAGATACACATTTTAATGAACAGCTTCATGGAAAATTGGAGGTGAAGAACTGCAAGACACTGAGCCTTTCCACTCACAAAGATGGCAGCACAAAGCATCCAGAACCTCTCAGCGCCATCTAGAAAGTGTTTGGTGTACGGTAACGCTTCAGAGCAGCAACTCCCCCCATGCCATTAAAATGTCAAAACCCTCCAGTTCTACAGGGGGAAATGATTTGCATTAGAGCCACAGTTATAAAATTAAAGGAGAACTACATTTGTATGGGACATCGGAAGCTTTGGGACAAAGAAATGCCACGTGCCAGAAATGAAACACATTTCAGAGTATGATTGGTCTAACAGGGCACACAGTTACCAAGAAAACCAAGGGAATGCTGCTGCTTTTTCAAGTGTTAATATTTTCTTACATTAATACACTATAAATTCTTTCTGTAAACTTCTTCTTGTCTCTGTTTTCACAGGTTGGGGAAGGGCTGGTGAGCACAGGGGAATTTCTGTTCTCCAGGAAAGTCGGACATTTCAAACTTTTTTCTTTGGTTCCACAAGATTGACATTTCACTTGATGTGAAACTTTTTCCAATAAAAGAGTTAGCCAGTCAGAAACAACGTCAATGTTTTGGACTTAACTTCAGCTTCTATCAATACTAATTATCCAGTAATCAATCTGCGTTCATTTAGATTTGGGGTCTGTAAGCACTAACATGCTGAATCACAATTTTCTGTCCTGCAAGAACTGCTTACAGCTGCAAAGCGTTTTTTAAGGCATTAGGAAGAATGTACAAGATTTCAATTTATATTAGACTAGGAAGCCTTTTTTTTCTTTGAATAAGTTTATTTTGAAGTCTGAAATACAGGATGGTGTCCTTAAAACATGTAACAGATTCTGTGTTTCCAAATGCTAACTGAATTTCGGATGTGCTGAATGCTGCAAGTAACACTGACGCTAATTAGGTTTGAGGATGTAGAATACTTTGCAAAAAGAAGTTTCATAATCAGAGAGCTAAAGATTTTTTTAAAATTTTGTTTTCTTTGAACTACACTGGCCCCATGACATACTTACTAAGAAGAGATCATGGCCCCTCCTATCTACAGACTAGACCTTTGTCAACATATTTGCAAACTGCAAGGGGCCTCTTGCACAAGAAAAAGGGGGCCTTATCTGCTGTTTTGCCCCAGAAGAAGGAGATCTCATCTTCGGGAGTCTCAGCTAACACTGTATCTGGACATCCTCAACAGACAGGTACTGGCTTACAGAGCATCACCTCTCTTTGCACCTCAGTTTCCTCCAGAGGATCCCCCATAGGACAGGATGTCACAAAAGATCCCAAAATAGGAGGCCAAAAAATGGGTATCACGATGGGTCATTCTAGGTCTAGATAAAGGAGGAAAAAGCCCACACACTGGACATGAGTTTAAAAAGTTGAGCCCACTTGTGCTAGACTTGCCAAACCCAAGTGGCTGCCAGTACCTGAGAGACAAAGATATTGTGCATGCAGACTACAGTTGTATTATAATTAACATTTTCCCATCTGTAACCCTAAAAACATCACTGAAAATACTGTTGTCTGTCCAGACAAAATTGTAGACCTGTGATAGTCAAGAATTTAAAAGATAATACATTCACAATGTTCCTCTGACATCAGTCTTAAATACAATGCTGGAAAGGAACAGTTTATGTGGAAAAAAATTAATAGCGAGGAACATTATCCATCTTTGAGAGTTCAAAATATAAATCTTTATTAATACTCCGCTGAAGCAATATCCTAATGTAACAGAAAAGAAGTTAAAATATTTCAAATTTTGTTTAAAATAATTTAAGATTGTGCTAAAAAATATAGAGAATATGTTCTCTTCCACAGTGATCCTACAGTTTTGCACAGCTACACTAGACATTTTCAGTTATTTCTCCTTAAAGACAGGCTTGACTTATCCCATCTAACTTTTCTATACTTTCATAAGGTTGTTTATCTGTCAATATGACCTTTACATCCTTTGCTTGCCTTCTGCTCAGGAAGCTTACTGATTTCTTAACTTGAAGAGGAATTGCCAGTCATAGCTTTGACTGCGCACTCAACCACGTTGCTTATATTCTAGTTATTTCCCACGCGCGCAGACAGCTTTACCCAGCTGAAAAATTGCCAGCTCCAGCGAACTTTAATTTAACAACAAAATAAAAATCGCTCTAATGGCTGGAAAGAATGCTTCACGAAGGAATCTCGTAACACGCTATGAAACTACCACAGCCTGTCCCCAAGCAAGAGACTGCAGAAAGCCAGGCTGTGCCAAGGACATTCTGTGGGTTGGTTCCGGCGCACGTATGTGGCACCGAATAAAGGTCCCAGTGTGCAGGGGCTGCGTGCCGAGCGGGCGCCATCCCTCCCACCCTCTCGCACGGCACACTCCGCCTGCATCCCTCCTTCCCTTGGCTTGGGTACCAGAAGGGCTCTCCCGGGAAGTCAGACTCGTTCCCTTGCATGAGCATGCAAAGCTAAAGACCATTCGGCCCCCTAAGGGTCACGTTTACAAACGTACATCAAATATACAAAATAGCGCAAGCTACGCGAGCTGTTGTTAGCAAGGGAGCACCAAGTGCAAAATCCGAAGAGAAAAAGTTGCTGCAGCAAGAGGCAAGATGCACTTGATTTTTCAAGAGGCTGTTGTGCTGTCCGCTCTTCAAGTCAGGCAATGCATTGGTGTTTGTGTCCACGAGTTTGTGGAATCAAGTGATGGGTGAAAAGCTCAAGGGCTGTTGATGGTGCAGGGGCGGGTAGCAGTGTTGCCTTCTGGTTTGAGTCTGTTAGGTACATCTGACTCACTCTTAGCTTACCACCAAAATACTGGAAATTATAAAATACTTTTTAGAAATCAAAAGTTTATCTCATGATTTTTAGGTGTAATTCAAGATGTCCAAGCACTTGAAACTCACAATACCGGTAACAGCCAGGTGCCCATCAATGATGCATATGCCTAAGGAAGTTCCTTTCTAGATTGACTTTTCCATTCCCAACAACCTGGGATTCACAGGGACACCTGAACTTCTCTTCTGGATTGGCTCTGAAAATTACAATACACAGCATAGCTATGCTAACTGTATATTTTGCCACACTTTATATTGAATACTAAATTTTTTTTTAAAAGGCAATAATACATCAGACAGCAGATGAATTATATCTTTTTCAGAGCAATTAGGCTTTTGTTCCACCTGCTCACCTTTCCAGTACACAGTATAAGAGATTCACACAAAAGTGATAAAGCTTTTCCAGCAAGTTTCCATTGCTATTAAAAAAAAATTCTTGCAGTAAAATTAATTGGAGAATCTAGCAAAAACTGCTCTGCGCACCTTGTTCTTTATGACAGTTTCCTATTAGGAAGGACCTGGGAATACAGTTGAGCAGTGAAGCACACCCCAGACTACATCTTTGCTAGCCAACAGATAAAGCAAAAAATAATGGTCTTCCCCTGAAACTTAAATGCTGTTGAACTTTTTTCAGGTAAAACAGCTTACGCTGATGCTTTTCAACCAGCTTAACTTCTAAAAACTATTAGAAGCAAAAATCATAGAACTGCCTTCACTGAATCTGCAGCACAAGCCATGTTCTGTTCATAAGGAGAAAAGCAGGCGTTTTCCTTAGGACTGGATTACATGTTGCTCATCAAAGTACCGTAATTGAAGGAAAAAGCCCTGCCGTCAAAGCCAGCAAGTTAGTCAGTTTTTCACACCAGAAAATGACAAACTAAAGAGGTTTTCAATCATAAACGTACAATTGTGCCAACATCTTCTGTTAATTGAAAGTTAGCTTCAAAACTGAAATCATAAAGCCCTTGTGAGGCTGATCTTTATAGCACTAGAGTTCTTTTCCTAGTACCATGCTTGTGTACCACCACCACATGGATGCATCAGGTCCTTCTTTCAAATCTACATTTAACTTCTACACCAAGTAGCAGCTATGCCAAGCAGGTCATTATTAAGGCACTTGATTACCAGGAGGAAGGGGAAACAATTTCTAATCTTGGACTTTCCTTAATTTATACAAAAGAAAAAGTATAGAAAGATCTATTTTCTGTGTGACTTGTGCCAATCTGAAAATAATGGCACGCTGTGTACGAACAGGGCACTGTCACCATGGGTGGAACACAGAGGCAGCTGTATTCTGGCGATGAGCACTAAGTGAAGACAAGCAACGTATCTACAGTAACACACTTCAATGATCATTTCATTTGCTCTTTACTGCAAAACTCTTAAAAAATGTTGAATTTACATCTCCCAGCAGATGCCTGAAAGTTTTGTAGAGACAGCCAGCACAAAACTTCCCTGAATTTTTTATTTTATCCTTTTTTATTGTTTGAAGGACTCTAGATAAATTTAAGTAAAATTCACCAGAGGTTTTCTAACTCTTCTTCCTCCTCATCATCATATGACTATAACCTGTCTTTTTCTCCAGAGACAGAAATATGTGATTGCACATAAATAGTTACAGGTATTATTTCAATGCATATTAGTTACAGGTATTATTTCAATGTGTATTTTCTGGTTGTGCTAATAAGCTAAAAAACCCTCCCAGTTCCTCAGCCTGACAATTATGTTTTGAAAGAGCTTTATAAATGAAATAAGAGCAAAAATCCCTCATCTCTCATGTAACAGGATAAAGTCAAGAGTGGCTGAAGGATGCCCTGGGCTGAGGAAGCTCTTACGAGGAGTCACTAGTCCCAACCAGCCATGAGAAAACGCTGTTCTGGGCAATTCTGACAAGCTTTGAAAAGTGCAGTTTCCCACTAACACAGCTCAGACAACAGCCTGCTCCTCTCCCTACAAATTTTTCTCTCTTCCTTAGACATAGCACATTAGTCCCATTGAATACTGCTTTCTGCCTCTTCCTCGGGAGGTTACAAATGATTTTGCAACAAAAGAGCATCACCACAATGTCTAAGGTGGTACTGCTGCACTAAGTCACACTAGCATGCATCATATGATCCACTGCCAGAACCATATCTAGCAGAGTTAGTAAGGACATCAGAGAGGCCTAATTCATTGTGTATTTTAAGAAAAATAAAATAAACAGCAAGACAAATACTCTGCATTATGATTAACAGTCTCAGAGAACTCTCCTGATGTTAACATCTGTCTGCAGGGACAGGGACGATGCCAATTCTACAAATGCCTGTAATTTGAGTTGGAACTTGGAAGACACTCAGAACCATGGTTTCAGAGCAGCATTTCATCAGACACAATTTTAGGATGCATAACTCTTTTATACAGTAAAACTGAAAACAAATGGTTGTCTGCATGCCAGTGGCATTTCTTGAAAAACTTAATCATTTGCCTACTGAGAAAACAATAGTCCTGAAGAGTCCAACATCATTTAGGACTTCAGCAGATTATGCTGCATATAATCATTAATATTTTAACATACAAATAACAATCAGAAAGCAAAGAAATCTGAGAAGTCTCTTGTATTTTATTCATATATTTTTCAGACCACCTAACAAGAAATCTCCTAAAACCCCCGACATCTACTTTCTATAAAAGCTTTTACTGAATCCCAGGAAAATCATTAAACTCTCTACACAACCGACCTTCAACAGCCCCCATACAGTTAACGACTATCATTTCTTCTTCATGGATAATGGGAACTGCAAGCTATAGACATAGATTGCCACAACTAAACTTTCAAAGTTTATTGCTCACAAAAAACATGAGGGAGGGTCCAGCACTAAATGCTTATAATAAATCACAGAAGGTGGCCAAACAGTAATATTTAAGAAGGGCCAAAACAGTACCCACAGTAGCCTACATAGTACCCTAAAAACAAGTCTAGCCTCAGTGAAACTTTTTATAGAAGTTGAAGATATTTTTCTTTTCTTTCTTCCTGCAAAGTTACCAGGAGTATAGCTATCGTAATAAATTATCTTCTTCAGCTTAATCAAGAAAGTATGACAAGATACAGCTGCTTGAGGTGGTTCAGACACTTTGAATACATCAAATTTTCCTACATCATTTTTGCAAAGCAACAAACACACATCACTCCCTTTATTTTCATCCACTTACATTTCTAAATTTTGTTTAGGACAGGCAGCTGAAATGTCTGAATGCAAGCAGTCATCCAGCTTTCAAAACCAGACAAAAAAATAAAAAAATCAAATGACAAACCACCAACAACAAAGTGAATCAGAGAAGAGCAAAGACTCATTCCTTTGAAGATGACATCAGTAAAGTTTTGCTATTAAGTAATAATACTCAGAAGAATGCCATCTTAATAATTTTCCTTCATCTGGTATACGACAAAGATAACAAAAAGTCTTAAAAGATCTCATTTTCATTTATCTTTAATATTCTATTAATAAAAAGAATTTTGCTAATATTGCATCAGCTCACACATTTTGACAGCACACAAAGTGTCTTGAATCCATCACATAGTTATTTGAACAGAATTTTAACATATCAACAGATACACCATTTACAAAACTGAAAATCTTGTTCTATGTTATCAGTACATCTCATTGCTGTATCAACAGTTCTGATACTTTGTTTTGATCCTTTCCTTTTCATTCACATGTAACTACAAATTTCCATCACTTGTTGTGGCCTCTTCTGAGTTCTATTAAACTTATGTCTATTTATTTCATTTACTTCCATAAGCTACTCCCACATAGTCTTTCATCAAAATATCTTTGACCCTGACAATCCTGTCTCCTGTGCTGACACTCAGCCATTTTCTTTACTAGAGCCAAATGGGTTGGGATTCTTCCTACAAAAACAAGTCACATGAACGATGTCCATTTGACTGACTGGCAATTATTAAACAAGTCTGGTGATATTATTTCGGCACTGGCATCTCAGCTGTTGCCTATATATCTGCCCTAGCACCAGAAGAAAAAGGGGAAAAGTAGTTCTGTGCACAGAGTAGACCTGCTAGCGCAAGGCCAACATTTGTAAGAGGTCAGCAGGTGACATGTTTTGTCCCAGACACTAGGCCCGCTTCCACGGAGGCACAAATGAGGCATCTTATTCCACCTTTTGTGATAATCGCTACATTTATGGCTCATTCCCTCTCTTGTCTTCTCTATTGCCTGTCAAATTGCTGAGGAGGCAGATAGCTAGCAGTTACTATTTCAGAAAGAACGGAAGCCAACCAAAACAAACACTATCTGTTGCTGTCTTCTGAGTATGAAGAGTTGGAAATGTCTAACGTATCTTGAAATAAAGTCTGCTGTCAGTTTGGTCTATGGAGATTCATGCATGCAATCCAAAATAAGCATTTCCAGATATTAATTTCTCCCCTCTTTTATAGATCCCCTTGTGCTGAAAAGTGAAGTAAGAAGAAATGAAATGGACTGACAGAATTGCCAGTAACATCAGTACACAGCTCTTTCTTTGTAATGTCAGCTAAAACTGAGACTTAAATCCGGTGTCACCATTTAGGTACTTTCTGCTAAAGCCCTCCCCTCTTCAACTTCTGGGGTCTTAAAAATCATTGCCAATATGCTGTTTGGTAAATGTGAAAATGTGAAGCACCACCTGGCTTTGTCACATTTTCCATGGTCTAATGAAATAGAGTATTCCACAACAGAAATATTCTTAAATAGCATATTTCATAAAAATAAATGAACAGTCTCAGCAAAAGAATACCATGTATTCCTAGCCAAAATGGCAAAGTTTAAAGGATGACAATGGGTCAAAAGTAACAGACAATTGCTGAGGTCTTCCCACACATTAAGCAGTAGAATGGCATTTCTCAAAGGTACAAAGAGTTTGTCTAATAAGGGGTTGACAGAAGTTCAAAACCAAGTTTTAGTCTCTGTAGAAGCCTCCTGAGCCACACGGCAACATGTCAGATGTAGAGAAAGGCAAGTGAAGTGCAAACAGAGTATGAATTCATGTTATCTAAATTAAGAACCTATACTGGGTATTTCAGTATCTATGCTAGTCTAAGTTCTTTTTATAGTCAAGAGACAAAAAAAGATAGTTTTAAGATACAATTCATCTGATGAATTTGAGACAGCTACTTTATAAGAAGAAGCGTCTGCTCCTCTTCATAAAATTAGCCTAGGATGATTAGCTCAGGTTCAGATGACTCTCAAGCTCTGCATCTGTTTCTCAGTCATTCTGAGCTTACCTACTCTGGTGATGGGTCCCCAGATTCTCAGGACTAATAATTCAAACACAAACTTATAGATGTCCATTCCATTGAATCTTAAGTATAGGAAAGATAAAAGAGAACAGGCAAAAATATTGCTGCCTATGTGGGTATAGTAGAAAAGTCTAGATTTGGGTTTAGTACCCAGGCGATGTAGAAAGGCTGGACGGTTGCAAGATTGCAAACACTAATATCTAGTATTTTATGAAAGTATAAGAGGACTTTAAGCAGAGACAACATAGGATGATGATGGATGTAAATCTGGCACTGAAATATATAATAATATATCATTTTATACAACATGCATATTAAAAATATAATATGAGCTTGAAAATCTCCTTTAATTTAATTACACTAGAACAATTGGATGAGTTAACAATTGCAGTAACCTTCCATTGTACAATGACAACAGTAAGCCCCCGGTGGAAAAAAAAAGGGCTTTGCTCTGTTGTTTTTTATTTATTTAAAAAGGATTTTAAGTATTTTTCCTACTGAAAGGCAATGTAGATCAAGATATTTTTCATCCCCCTATTAGGGCAAAAGGAGACAAGCATTATAATAGTAGTAAGGTAAACACAGAATGTCTTTCTATTATTATAGTAAAGAGCAAAGTCCAGTACAAGGGAATGCAGCATTAAACAAAATGCTGATAGTGTACATACTATGAAACTGAGAAAAATATTTAAAGAGAATTAATTTTTAAAAGTCAAGCCCATTTATATTTGAGTTTCATTGGTAAAACTGCTGGTACTCATAGTTGCTGAGCTATGCCTAAGAAAATATGAGAAAAGCATCTAAATGAAAACAAGGAAGGTGATGTAATACATTCCCCTGGGAATACCATGGTAAAGAATAGCAAATGATCTTCTACATTTGCAAATAAGTCAACACAGTTAACAGCTCTAAATATGGTGGGAAATGCTGTTCCCATTTGTACACAATTATTTCATAAAAGGGGTAGGCAACGTTTTGTATTTCAGCTCTCTTAATACATGATTAGTAGAATGCATCCCTTAAGAAGCACCAGACATCTACACACAGTCTTCTACTGAGGGTTTAATACAACCAAGGAAATACATAGTAAGGCAGAATATACAGAAGAAATAGGAATTAAAAAAAATAAATAAATTGCAGAACACTATGGACAAAATAGAAGACAAATTCAAAAATTCTTCAAAAGGCAGTCTTTAAAAGACTAAAACACACTGGAAACCTCAATATCTCGGGTAAATTTAGACTCTCAAGATTCCATCCCTGGAGCCCCACCTCAACAACACGATGCAGTCACTTCAGGCAAGGGTTTTAGGCCATAGAGGGTAGGAAACCTTCCTGACTAAAGCCATATGCAGTTTTGAGGATATACTTGAAAGTATAAATTGGGAAAGGTATTATTTGAGTATTCAGTAAAAAAACCCATTTGATTCTTAGCCTTTTAATTGCACAACTGAATTCTGAAATATAGCGACTTCCACTATTAAAACCAATGAAAATAATTGTGTAAAACACACCATCAGCAAATTACTTTCTGATTTCTTGCAAGAAAATCATGATCGAGAGGTCTCTGAATGTTACTGAACTGTATTTTTAAGACTACCTAACAGATAACGTTAACTGCTAACATTGGTTTCCTTGGCATTCACTCAAAGCTGAGGTCCACCTCAGCAGGACTTTCAGGTCTTACTGGCTCAAGGAGAAAAGCCAACAGTGAACAATGAGCCATTTTCCTTTCCTAAGACTAAAGACAGCAACTGTTTGGCTTGTAAGCTTTTATGTAATTTTCTTTTTTTTTGCTTCCTTGCAGTTATTATCTGTTACTCTCCATGAGCACTGCTTGATGCATCTTGTCAGCGAGCATGCCTGCAGACAGCACATTGGATATATTTGGGAAAAAAGAGAGGCTGCGAAAATTGATTATAGCTCTTAGATTAAATCTGGAGAGAAGGTAAAGAAACATACAGAGAAAAAAAAGCACTGACAAAATTCAGATGGAAGCTACGATGCAGACTGACACATTTAACAAGATTAAAACAGGAAATGTAGTTTCCAAATAAAACACAGTATTCCAAAATATGGAATATCCTGTGCAATAAAGGCGCCTCTATCCAGTAACCATTTACCATTTCTGTTGATGACAAGCCCTGTGAAAATACGGAATTTTCTAACAGCTCAGATACATTAACTCTACGTATGATGTAATGGACGTATCTGTGTGTTCACAAACACTTCCACATAAATGAATGTCAAGTCTGAATATGCACCTATGGTTAGACTGGGATGGGAATAACTAGCATTTACTGTGATTATTGAAATAAAAATAAATAAATACAGCAGAATTCTGTATTACTTCATTCCTCCTCTCATCACATTATAAACAGCAATTTACTCAAGAAATACTACCTAACTTTGTGCGATGCAGTATAATGGGACCAAATATTAGAGTTTGACTGAGGCCCGATTAGAGAGACCTTTGGAGACACTTATTGTTCTGACTTATTATTTGTAATCATGATAATGTCTGTACTAGAATAAAATAATCTGATATATCAAAATTGAAGTTTAATTTTTTTCCACAAGATTCAGAAAAGCACATAAAAAAATCACTATTTCTTCTACATCTGTGTTGTCGAAATAAAGTGAAGAAAACTCAGTATATGCAAGAAAACACAGAACAAGAATTCTAACATGCTACAGAAGGTGACCTTGGATAAGTATTCACTTAACCACACCTCTCACTACCATCGTGGTAAGAATTTCAATATTAACTAACACCAACTTCAGCAATAGTCAACAAAAATGTCACACAGCCCTATTTATTCACTGGAAATGAGGCAACATTCTGAAATTTTGATAGATATTTGCATGTTTAGGTTTTTTTCTTACTTCAGTTGACAGCAAATCATGTATTTTGAAATATTAAATTTTCCAAATAAAATCTGTGGGAAAACTGTAATTGTTGCTAAATATGCCCATGCCTCCACTTGCTCACTATAGTCATCTATATCTAAGGCTCCGTGCCAGTCCACACATCCCAGGGTGTACCTCACCAGCTCAGCAATATGGGGGCCACAAAGCTTCGTAGGAAACACAATCAGGTGGAAACTCCTGATCCACAGAGAAAAAATACTGAGGCATGAGAAAACCAAAGTGCTGGAATCCGCTTTATGATTTAAGTGATAATCCCCCCCCAAATACATAAAGTAAAACCCCAAACCAGTCTATTACACTATTTATCAGTGGGTCTGGAACATCCCATAGATGTGAATCCTTGGAGTACAGGAGGTTTGGGCACAAGTCTGTAGTGCATTGTAACAGAGGGAACATATTTGACATATTACTCTAAGGAAAAAATAAAATAAAGTTTATCATATCCTATGAAGTACTCACCTCATGTCTACAACAAACAGAAAACTACTCAAGCTATGAAAATATTAATGAGACAAAAACAGCAGTGATAATATATGGCTTACAAAGGCCATTTATTTTAAATACCCATGAAGAAAATACAAAAATGATGATATGTATAAAAGCCCAAAGACGACCTGAGGGATGTTAGCATTCGCCAACGATATGCTTCTAATGTACAAAGGATAAAGCACTAATATCTAGCTAAAACTCCTATGTAATCATAAAAATAATGAAAATAAAAGAAAAACTCCTCTGTAATAATAAAAATGCCACTCCATTTGAATATTTAAATATAATACAGGCATTTTCCTTCAGTTTTCCATGAATTACCTTTCCAGTATGTATACTTCATGACTGCATGATAACTACGTCCTTCACTGAACATGCCACATAAAAACTATTACCCAGAATCTGGAGCATTTTTGGGGAGCAATTGATGTTTTATATTAAAAAGTAGATGCTTCATGATAAATAGTAAATATTTTTTGTCACTGTATTACAGTCATTTTAAAATAACTGTACGCTCAATAGCACATATAAAAACCTGTGCAAACTATCCTCTCATTCTGATAAAATTTAACAATTTTGACAAATATTTCCTTCTAAGAGTAGACTAAGCTTGTCAAGCCATTGCTTTGAATATACAATACAACACAAGATCACATACATAAACCTTTACTTTTCAATTTATTTCAAGTTTTCCTTGGAGCAAGCTTATTTAATATAATTTCTTGTCTGTTGCCTAAAGCCTGTGATTTCATCTACTCTTCCTCATCTGGTTTTTTACTTTCTATGTGCTCTACTGACAATCCAACCTGGCGAGCCTACAAGACTCACTACCTGAGAAATAGAAAGCTACAAATTTGTGGAACAGACTAATGTAAAATAATATTTTTTGACAGAAAAAGTGAGCTACAACTTAATCAAAAGACTGAGTTTGACATGTGTCAATAACAAATCAGCAGCATATGGCAGAAACATATTCAAATGCTAAATCTAGATTTATTATTACACTTATCAATTCTTGACACATTTGAGTTAAAATACTGAGTCAAAATAATTTTTGCAACTTTCAAGTTGTGAATGTATTACCAGACATATTGTAACAATTCACTAAGAGAACATTAAAGAGCAAGAAAAGGAAAGCTCTCAAAAAAAAAATCACTAAAAACATCAGCTGTCAGATAGTTGTGATCCCCTCAAGCATGTCACCCAATGGCGCTTTGCGCTGAGGGAAAATGGTGGGTCTCGTAAGTACCATCCCTTCCCAGCTCATTCTTTAGGTTCACAAGCGTAATACAGATGTTGGCACAGTTTCAGGTGTCCCTGTTGTTTAAATAAAGCATGTTTAGGAGCGATGGGCGATGCCATATTTATTTTAGAGGCGGAATCTTCTGAAACACACCAAACCCCCCCAGTTTTGGAAGATGCATCTATAAAAACAGATTGTACTTGCCCATTCCCTCCTCTAACACATATCCAGTCCACTCCAAATAACTGAATAGATTTAAAAGGAGACTACCAATTCCTGCAAATTAAAAAAATGTGGTTTTTTTTCTTCTGCACAATGGGCTAGACAGAATCGTAATTCAGAAATTACTTTACTTTTCAGTACTTCTGAACACTGAAAAGAGAAAAGAAAAAATTACTCAAGACATTGACTCTAGGAAAAGTAATATCCTACCACAATATTTTCCTGCCAACTGGAAGCGGGGAGAGGGGAGGAAAAAGGAATATTCATGTATTTTCTCCTTTGTTCAAGTGCTGGCAGTGTACTACTAGGGAAGGCTCTAGCAGCAAGATCTAAGGGGGAAAAGAATTCCACTTGTAAAATAGAAATTAAGGAAAGTGCAATTATCTACTACCAGAATGGCATAGACAGGCAGTAGCCAAATGATAAAAAAACCACAGAAGATTTACTCCATCAATAGTTTTACAAATTTTCATGCCTGGAATTCAGCGCCATAGGGCCATAGCATTACCTTTGAGCACCTTCCCTGGCCTGTTTTGCGGAACATGGGAAAAAGCCTCTCTCGGTCAACCAGGTTAATTTGGTCAGGGACATTTTAACATAGCTAAATGAAAAGCTGTATATCTAGAAACCTCCTGGTTTGATCACATATAGTGTCATTTCTACTTCAGAAATACTCAAAACTGCTAGGGAACACACTGGAGAACATAACCTAGAAACGAGATTCCTATATATGGACGATATACATAAACAGATCCTTTTTATATAGACAGGAGCAATCTCTGTTCATAGAGTTCAGGAAATACTACTGCTGTTTTACAGTAAAACTATCACTGAAATGCTGTCTCTAGTTCTAACAACGTTCATTCAAGGGGAGGACAAAAGGACCTTTCTAAATTCAGAGAGCATTACCATTCCGTAACACATTTACTACACACAAACAACTGCGTAAAAGTGCCCCTCATCTACATAAGAATGCTAATTTTGACTGTCTTTTATCTAGAAATCCCTACAGCTGTACACAGTTTACATATTTTGTTTGATACATTCATATCTTTAGATTCATAAGATATGAAATTGCAGTTTTCCTCTATACTAATTTTCCTTCTGTCCAGGCTTCTATTTCAGTTGGTTGGAATATGAGTAATAAAAGCAGGTTTGTTTCTGTTTTCTCAAGTTTCCATTTACACATTCCTGGGTCTTGAATCTTGGAAGGCTGGTACTGGTTCTTATGACAATTGGAAGTAATTTTGGGAAATGCAGAAAGCTAACTAGCACAAGCTGAAGAACTGAGCTTGAATTTGCACCTCAGTTTTTCTGGATTCAGTCCTCCAGCACGGATGCCTGTCATTCCTCCAAAACAGTCAGAACTGCCAGCCCAGTCATGCTCATTGACCTATTTAGGGCAACTGTGAGAACTGCCACATTCCTGCATTTAAATATTTGTAGTAAGTTAAGGGAAAAAATATTCCGAAGCAAGCATGCAGGAAATAACTCGAAATAGCAGCCCACAAGTCCCTGAAGCGCGGCAGACAAAGGAGCAGTAGCTGCCCTAGCAGCTGCCCCACGTTTCTGCCTCTTGTGCACTGTTCGGTACTTCCATGTCTGTATTTGACAGTTATAAGAATAAAGAATGACCTCAGATACATATATGCGCCCATATCAATGGCGCATATATATGACCAGCCAGCTATTTAACTATGTCTACGCAGAGCAAGAGAAGGTTTGCGCATCCAGCTTCTTTGAAGCCGTCGCGGGTGCCGGCGGTGTGACGGCCGCTGTCCTGGCACTCAGAGCACCAAGGTGACTTCTGCTAGGAACTGCCTGTGTAAAAAGTTCTTCCAACACCAGCTGTCTTGGCTTTTCCGCATTGTGTGAAAGTACTATTTAAAAGAGCTGAATGTTTTCTACCTAAACTGAAATTTACGGTAAATGGTTTATGTTTAAATGCTAACACACAATTAATCTTTCCAAAGCTCCCAGAACCGGTCATTGCCAGTATTGAATTTAAACATGCAATCAGTCCAGGATTGCTCTGGCAGCCCTGAACTTGTCAGAGCTTCTCTTGTAAGATACCGAATAAACACAGTTCTCATTCCTCTGTTAAGCATCCATTATTAGATTAAGACTTTTATGGTTAGAAGAAACCCTTTCACCACTGGTTTGACTTCTGTATAACACAAGCCATCAGTCTTCCCAGATTTCATTCCTGCTCTGGCTGGATAATAGTACTTTAACTAAACCATGTCTCATCTATGACCCTTGGACACTAAAAATACTGCCTCCAAGTCATTGATAAACATATTAAACATTGCAGAGCTGAAAAAAACCCTGAAATAACATAAAACCACAACTTTTTTTTTATTCCTCACAAAAATACATGTTTTAAATCACATTTTCTCTAGTAACACAGGAGGCCTGCTTTGTTTTTTCATTGGTCCAGTTTCTTAGAAGGAACAGTATGAATTCAAATATGTTTCTGAAGGTAAAATATAAAAGTCAACGAAAAATCTGTAAACTCACTTTAACATTAGATTAAATTTGTTTTTAATAAGCCCATGCTAATCAGCAATAGTTATTTTACCGTCAATTCTTGATTAGTCAAATTTTCTGATTTTACTCAATTCTTTACCTAAGGTTACAGCAACCAGGACCATTGTATTTTAAATAAGAGCCTTAACTTTAATCCAATCTTCCTGAACTTCTCAATTCATCCCAGCTATAATTAAAAAAACCCAGTACTTCCTCCCCACCCAGCTCAGGATGGTCCAGAAAGCTTTTACTGGAGTTGTTTTTTAAAAGAACTGTCCAAAGCACTATTTGGACATTCTGACTTAAGGATCTTGACAAATTTTTAAAGCTTTTGTTTAACATATTCATTTGCCGTTAATAAAATGGAAAATAAGACTCTCGCCAAGATAGATAAAACTGACATTCAAAAAATATCTACCATATTTATACTGACAATTCAATACTTCCACAAGTACCACCATTAAGGTAAAGCATTAGGAACAACAGAAAATCTCATTCTTACTGTTCTTAATCAATATAGATTAAGTTTCTTTTCTTTAGTGTCTTTTGCCTTTTTTGGGGCCTATAAACCCTGTTTTTGAACTTGATTTCTATTACTGGGTTTTGCTGTCTGGTGGTTTTTTTTAACTGCCAGTTTTCACATCCCTGTAAGACAGGCTGATTTTTACGAACAGGTTTGCCTCAACATTGTTTATTTTGTGCAAGTGTAATAACATGTTTTAAGTAGCAAACCATCGTCATTCATATTTTAATGTTTAAATGTTTTCCCTTGATTCAGCTTGATTATTTCTATCATCCTTAACCCATCCCACTTAAAGTGCTGAGTACATGTTTCAAGGAGGTCTCTGTTAAGTTGTAGTTGCTTGTACCTTGATAACCATTCATTTTTCTTCTGCAATCTGTTTTTTTAACCATTCCAAAGTGATTAACATATACCTCTATAACATTAGATGAACGCCCAGAAGCCAGAGATCACATCACCTCAGGATTTCCAACAATACTTTCATATCAGTACTGAGACTGGTGCCTGAGTAAGTTTTACTTGGATTGAAATCCCACCTGAGAAGCACCATCCTCACACCTGAAAAATACATCGCTACTGGATAAGGCACAACTTTTAGTGAGGTTGTCATGGTCTGTAGTAAATAACTAATACTCCAAATAACGTTTTAAATGTTCTGGATAAAAATGTCTTATCAGCAACTACTTGCCTCCAATTTGTCAATGACTTATGAAACAGGCATATTATTTTTGGCAGTAGTCAACACCACTTCTTTTGGACACTCAGTCCCACACTGATTACATGGAGTAATTTACTAGTTTGGTCACGCAAGTCTTTCTACTAGGTCAATTTTTACTCGTAAGTAAGCAGTTTCTATTTCTCTTGCTTATTATCTAGGCAATTGTCTAAAAATGCTTTATTTGCCTCTCTTCTCTTTCCTTGGCTTTATGAGTAGCAAGATAATAGCCCAGCTAGAAATACATCTGCTAAAGCTAACAGTAATAAGGCTTTTAATAATCATCAGAAATTGAGTGAGTTGCTCCTCAGAGTTACTGGTTTGGGTCCTGTACACAACAAAACAATACGGGATGAAAATTTGTTAAGTTTTTTTTTTTGCAATCTGCTTTAGAGTAAGATTTAATCTTCCTGGAGAATTCACAGGTTGTGCACAACTGCATTATAGTTGCCAAAAATACATATTTTAAAACTTGTTTTAAAGCACTGAGGCCCCCACAGAAAGGGAAAAGGAACTAATCTAAATGGAAAACATCTGCACGTTTCAAAAAATAGGTTCAGCATAATTATTATTTATACGTGCTCAAGTTATGAGAGTGATTTCTACTGTGTCTTATTATGGAAAATCCTGGCTAGAGTAAGAAAATATAGCATAAAAATACAGTTATTTGTCCAAGAGGTTTAGATTTTAAGATAAGGAGTTGCAGTGCAATTCCACAGCAGCTTGACCTAATATAACCAGCTTAGCCAGCAAAATGTGATTGCTTTTCAGTCATTTCAGTTCTCTGCAGTGGCTCACCACCCGGTTACACGAACACCAGCGTTAGGGAGGGAACAGGGATGTGCTGCTGGGGGAGAGGGAGGGTGTTAGAGGGAAGAAATTAAGGGAGCTGGTGCCCCAGGATCCCTGTCTGACTAAAGTAGCCAGGGAACTACACCCAAGCTCCCATTAACGAATATTATCGGGCCCATGTAGTCTCTTCAGTCAAGGGGTAGAGCAATGAAGTCCCACCTGTTCATAACCCAACAGCAGAATTCAGAGGTCTTATTCCCAGTTACAGCTGTTGGATAAATGCTTAAACATCTGATCAACCAGTCCCCACAGGAGAAAGCCACTAAACATCTATGTTTTGAAGTGTAGTCTAGCACAACCCTGAAAGAGCAATTGAGCTGCCTTCAGAGTTGACCATAACCCAACCATGATTCACAGCCTTGATTTCTCTCACACTGCTGACTTCTCCTCAGCCCTGCAAAAACCTAGATGAGCATAAACCACACTGATCCATAAGCTAATGTGATTCCTTGCATCTGCTACAGGACAGAAAAAAAAACAACAAAAATAACTCTTTACTCAACCTGGCATTCATTCAAACTTAGTTTAAGGTCTCTTGTACCAGTAAATTTAGCTGGGGATTTTAGACTGTTGGGCAGCACGTGCATGTCCAAGCTTGATACACACCTGGGCAGGAAAGAAAAGCACCCCAACAGAAGCAGTCCTGTCCTACGCTGCTAACCACCATGTCGGCTGGGTACTAAAACAGGCTCAGCCTCTAATTGCACTGTAGGACTAAACTGAAGCAGTTCATAGTATGGTCCTAAAATAAGACGACATATTCCAAAGTGAAACAACAAAAGGCATCCTCCGAATCAGAAGGTGAATATTTCACAGCATCAGCAAATCCCAGCTCACAAAATTTTTGTGCATCTTGTAATACTTTAGGTTTGCCACTCTTTCATACGCATTGAACTCATTGTTTAGTCACAAGAACAGTGACATGAAAGTTGAGTAACTGGTACCGGTAAGCTTGTTTTTCTATTTGTGTGTATATATATGTATGTTTGCTATCTCCCAAGAAAATAATGTGCTATGAAAAATTAAAAATTACAATGAAACTCAAGCATAAAAGCAAAATGTAAAGCCCACTGCAGTATCAGAAGTAGCTGATGCAATTAACCATCTAGAAACATTCAATAATAGATTAGGTAACTGGCCTGGCTGCTCAAAGCAGGAATAAAACCATTTTATAGCTAATGAGACTTGTATGTGAATCGATATGGCTATGTGCTACAGTGTTCAGATGCACCTCGTAAGTAAGGCTGTCTGCTTTCAGAAGGGGGTTCTTGGGGGATAGAGAGAGAGGGTAGCAGGCTATTTCTCAGTTCAGTAATGCTTTCATGATGTGTTGTCTAAATTATCCCAGTGGGGCAGGGGTGGAGGTGTGTGTATGAAGCTGAAGATGCACACACCCAGCCCAACAATCTAGAGGTCCCAGCTAAGTTTACTGGTACAGGAATGCTTTGTTTAGCTATAATAGACATAAATCTCTGTTACACCTATCATGCATAAAGTTTAACGCTTGCATCATTTATAGTATAACATTTGTTTTCTTCTGCTAAAGCATAATGATACTGCTGGTGATATTTAATTTGACATCATTCAGAGTCACTTATTCAAGTATTCTTTCAGAAGAAAAAGAAGGAAGAACAGGGGCCAAGTAATTAACTAGTAATCCCAGGAGCCCTGGAAATAACAAAGCCAATTTTCAACAACTTTAAATCTCTGCACTTCACACAAATGGGAAGCCAAGTTAAAGAGGGTAAGGTCCATTAACTTGAAGCGCTAGGACCTCATTTGGGGAAAACTCATAGCATTACAGTGCTTTCTATAGCTAAAGTCAATGTCAACTGAAGTACGTAGACATGCATTCCCAGCACAGATCAGGCTATAGCTTCAAGCTGTTCACCAAAATGAGGGGCACAGTCAGAATTCACATCTGAAATCACTGCAGAGGAATTCTGCAGCAGAAGTGGAGAAAGAATGCTGCCTTAAATTGTATTTTTAACTCTATCATCCCCCTCTTCTTGAGATCTAATTTCCCATACCACTTTTTAACATGTACGATGTATGCAGCACATTTTTACAGACAACAGCATCCTTAATTACTTAAGCCTTACAAAACAGTCTACGCTGTGCATTAGGATGAGTATATCTACACTGTGTATTAGGATTAGACTTTTTCCATGGGACTTTCTAGTTTGCATGTAATCAAAGCTAGTAACATAAAGACAAACAACTTTTTACAGTTCAACTTTTATATAGTTCCCTTCAAACAGCTAATACTCACTACACCTCAGAAAAGGATTTACCTCATTATCTGTTCCCACATCCAACATCACTGGTAGACACTCGTGAGGTTTTACTCCTCCGCATGCTGTATAAAGTGCCAGTTTACCAACTGGAATGCCCATTCCATAACAGCCAAGGTCTCCAAGACCAAGAATACGTTCTCCATCTGTCACCACAATAGCCTGGAGGAAGAAATAAAAGCACTGTAAAAATCACTTCTTTGCTTGTATGTACTAAGTATTCCATTATCTTCTTACCATCATTTTTTAATTTTCATGTAAAATTTCTAACAAGTACAAACAAATCAATAGTACAACAAAGGTCCAGAACTTTATTGTATTTCACTGTGGTTTTGTTACACTATTTTAGACTCTTGCATCACTGTAAATGGGACATTCGTATAAAACTTTTAAGAACACACAAGAGAGGTATTTAGTATTACATTACAAGGGAACTGGCATTGTTCCCTCTTGCGTTTTTCTGTCAACAGTATGAAAACAGAATAGGAAGGGAAAGGAAGTTATCCACAAAAAAAGAACAACCCTGGACTCCTGGGTTTTGTCATGGCTGTCTTCAGCAGAACCAGAGCCAGCCACTCCTGCTGGCCTTTGACAGGGCTGTCTACAACCACCTGGTTCTTAGCCTTCAAAGATGTATTTCTTCTTCCCTTGAGCAAATAACACACTCCATCATACTTACACATATGAGGAAGTATGTGTTTCATATACAGTAACTCTGTAAACCCCACAAAACTGTCTGTGCTAAAAAGGAATATTTTTCATAGTAAAGGACAGAAGTGCTTAGTATGGCAAGCAGCTGACAACAAAATAATTTCCTTGTCATACTCTGTGACAAGCGATTTTAGTTGGAAATTTAATATTTTTTGTGAGACAGCTCATCAGGTACCATATGTGGAGAACTATTAACCCAAACACCAGAACAGGTTGCCAAGAGATTTTGTGGAGTCTCTACCCTTGGAGATACTCAAAACCCACAGGCTGGACACAGCCCTGAGTAACCTGCCCTGGTTGACCTTGCTTGAGCAGGAGGGTGGACTAGATGATCTCCAGTGATCACTCTGTGATTCCCTGAAATGCAGAAAAGCCATTCAGGATTTTTTTGATGCATAATATTCAATGTAATTGACCAATTAATCAGTAAAGGATGTCCACAGCTAAACAAGTAATGGTTTAAAAGCCCCAAACTTCAGCCGTGACAGCATTGTTTCTATTTAAAAAATGAGCTAAGAAATCACTGAAATCTACTTGATAAAATGCTTATAAAAATATCTTAACCAAGTCACCTTGGGTGCAAAAAAGTGTCAGCTTTGTTATGCAACTAAAACTGAACTTACCTTGATAATATTTTCTGGCCAGGATTTAAGCATTGTAGCGATGTGTCCCCGGTCATGGATAGTAATAAAAAGACCTCTGCAAATAAAAAAAATACTTTTCATATAAACAGGCAATTAAATACTGCAGTATAAATCAATTAAATAATAAATTAACTCTATGCAAATGTGTTCCCAACATACGTAGATTCGGTTCAATAATAAGTGCATAGTTTTGTATGAATGAGTAAATTAAATGTCTGCATTTAGTAGAAGTCAGAGAACGTGTAACTCAGTGAAGCTTCACTGAGCAGTGAGAACCTGTAAGAGTCATTTCTGAAAATTGCTAAGTTTGATTTCAAGGCTCACTGAGCACTTGATCTGTTCAAATGTGTTCGTTAATGGTCCCAGACCACAAAACGTGTTCATCATATGACAGCGATCACTAGTGCCACTGCAGTCCTAATGTTTACAGACAAGAATAGGCCAAAGTTTTAATCTATGAAAAAAAACCTGAAATAAGCCATATGTTATCATTACATAAAATAATGCAAGAGCTTTCAGTTAAGTGTTTAGAAAACAGTCTTCCTATTTAATTAGATTGCCCCTTTGACACCTACAAAAGTGGAAAATTTTCTTCTCTATATGAAAATCTCTTTGATTTGAAAGCATGTAGCACATCCCACAGTGCTGAGCATACCGAATTTTTACTTTGAAGAGTGTTTGCAAATTGACCTTTAATTCCACCAATGCAGAAGAGCATAAAACAAAATGACAGAAAAGTGTAATTCACATTTCATTTTTTATTTATTATAGAAGCAAAATTGATATAATATCTTATCCTACTCCTCAGCATTTTATTCTTCATTTATTTTACCTGACATGCAGATATATATCCAGGTCCACTCAGATTTAATTTAATTCCATTTCTTATCTATTTTTCTCATGTGAGTGAGTGGAAAAAAATTCTCCCACTAAATTCAGTCTCTCAAAAACCATGAAGAAAACATCAATGAAGAAGTACATGCCAAAGATGCTTTCTTGTAATCAAATTTTGCATTAGTAAGTATACAGAGTTGTCTTCTGGAATTATTCTAAAGCATTTCATCTGCCTGTTATTAAAGTTATAAAGTAAAAATTAGAGAAGAGTATTGAAAAATAATTTAAATCTCAGTCTACTACGGTATTTCCATATTCATAGAATTGGGTACATGCCCATGTGGGTCACGCTTGTCAGATACGACTGCAAGTATTGCAAGTCAAGCAAAAAATTTCCTGCAGTGTTAAAAGTATATTAGTCAAGAAACAAAAATGAGTTCAAATATTATATTTAATTTCACATTTACATATTTCATACATGTTAGATTATTTATATTTTTATATATAAACTAACATGTGATCTATATTTTTATATTTAATTTTATATTTAATTTCATATTTAAGTGTCTTCTTCCCCTCTTTGATGTAAAAAATATACAACTGCAATTGTTTATTATTTTGGACAAAAGGCAGTGTAAGACATGTCGCAATTAACAAAAGTATTTCTTAATCTTAAAGCTAATGATTCAGAAACAGAAACTACAACCTCAAGTAGCTAATTAAATAAAAACTGGCATGTTCTAAAAGAAAAATATATATGCATTGCATAAAGAAGAAAAACAATCAGCCATTTCTGGCTAGATATTTTTCACTGTTTAAATTTCATTTTATGCATTTCCCCGTAGAACTGGGAATTCTCTGATCCTGGCATTATCCATTAATTCCCCTTCTGCATCCATTCCCCATGCTCAGAACAAATGCACAAGGCTGGATGATTACGTCTATCGGTTGTTTCTTAATAAGTAACGCCTGTCAGCGGACTAATTCCTCCACCTCGGTGGAAGTGACAGTCCTTGGGGGGTGGGAGGGTTAATATTTACAGCACTTTTCAGAAGTTGTGGTATTTACAGCACACAAGCATTGCTATTTGTGAGCCAGCTACCTGAAAAAAAGATGGCCCTAACAGTGAAACGCCATGAAGCAGCAAAGCGAAATAAATGCGGATGCTTCCTTTCTGATGTATCGTAGAGCGAGTCATTTTATAAAACACTGTGTACACTGTAAAGTCATAAAATACAGCTTATCAAAACTGCTAGCCTCGGAGACAGTCAATTGGGAGAGATGAGTGTGTGAAAGGAAAAGAAGAGTGCAGGAGGAAAGCTATGTAGAGGCATCACCCCTCTTTCTCCTTGTCCCCGCCTTCCAATTTACACCGACCTAATAGATTCATGTTAAATGAAGCAAGATTTTGTATTGATTTTCTAAAGCGCCAGAGCCCAGCCCAGTGTGGTTAAATGACCTCTTCCTTGCAAGCTAGGGAGAGAGGTCTCCATGGAATAAATTCCCCGGCAGAGGAAAATAAAGGCAGGGTGGCTGCTCCAGAAGGAATTTTGTTAGAACATTTGTAAGGACCTTTGAATAAGTATTGAGTGCGTATTTCAGAAATCTGTCCAAGCAGGATCACATTCAAACAACAATAGAAAATAGGGGCTGAAGTGCAAACAGAATCATGTCGAAAGCATTGCACTCCCCTCCTTCTCCTCTTCCCTCCATTCTTTCTGTAGTTTAGTAAAATGTTTCTGGACACATCGGCCTGACTGAGAAGATACCCCTAGTTTTAAGGGCACAGAATAAGAGATAAGAATCTTTTATTCTTTTCTCTGGATCTCGTTTCCCCATCCTTCATTTCTTAATTAAAGCACTTTTCTCCTTTAAGGCATCTCTGCAAGAGGCTACACCAGGTTGCAAGATGAAGCCCAGCTTGCAGCGGCATCAGCCACAAAAATATTCAACCTACATTACTGGGACTGAACTCGCTGGCAATCCTACCTGCAGGCAACCACCAAAAGGTAGCACTAAGTATTTTTTTCTTTTCCATGAGGTCATGCTATGTCAAGGAAAAGCACCAACTGCAGAAGGTTTATTACAAGTGGGATAGGGTGACACAGGCTGACATCATTGTCATTTTTTGGCTGTCGTAGCACAATCATGAGAAGAATCAAGAAAGGGGCAAGCTATACAATGTAAATTGATTTAAAGTATCTATGCATTTCAGTCCAGAAATCAGACAGAATTATCCGTTTGAGTATAATGTTAATAATAGGTACTGTCATGTCAGGGACGCACACCCTGCTCTGCCAGCTGCAGAGCAAGATTCAGCCCGCGTGATGGGCATCTGTCTGACACAGCGCTCCAGGAGGGGCTGCTACAGCAGATGGACAAGTAACACAGTTCAGCACATGGAGAAAGAAGCAAGATGCAGAAAAAAATGCTTAAGGATAAGGTTTTTTTTTTTAAAAAAAAAGATGAGGAAAAATACGCTGCTTGGTTTTCAGCGTGCACATATTCACATACCTAACATGAAAAGCATCTCACAGGGAAGCAGGCTTAAATTCTCCCATACACACTTTCAGAGCAGCCCAGGTTGGCAAGCTCACCGTAAAAGCAAGTGTAGGTTTTACGACACAGTATTGTCCTTTCTATTTGAACTGCCATCTTAGTTACACATACTGACTTTTCTTGTGAGGCAACAAATGGAGACCTGCTGAGGCTTAAAAGGCCAATCAGCAAAACTGTGACTTAAAACTGACTTGAAGCTTGCAGCAGCAGATTAGTCTTCAAATTAACATGTTCGTTTTGAACCTGGCACAATGCGGATCTACATGGAACTTGTCTGAGCGCGTACACAGAAGGGCTCATCTTCAGCCACTGTGGCCCCAGTTAGCCTTCAGTCCAGCACCAGTTTGTACCAGTCTAGCCAAAGGGATCGCTTCTACTTACACCCACTTCAGATAGCCAGACGATGTACGAAACTACAGTGGAGGAATAATTATGCAAAGAAGTAACTACGGCTCCTTTCTTCTTGTCACACCACCAGTAAGACCCAAACCCTGAAGAGCAAGGGGGGAGCCCACGCTAGGACATTGGGATCCACTCAACAAAGGGTGGATCTATTTTGGGTCACTGAGCTCACTACACTGTAGCAGATTTTACCAGTTATGTGGCGGTCATGCTACATCCCATAATTTGGCTCTGTTTCATTAGAACTTTGATCTATGAGAACAAAGTAAACAGAATTAAATGGAGTATTTGTTTATTATGCTTCGTGGAAGTAATGTTCCACCAGCAATGTATTTGTCTATTTTCTATTAAGGAACAGTTTAGAAAAATGTGTCATAGTAACAGAATAAGCCTTTCTTTCCTCTTAGAATAACAGGAGGCAATCTAACATGTCTCAGAAAATGCCAAACATTTTTTAATGAAAAAAGTTCAAGCTTTTCTCACAACCCTACGTGTTCAAAACTGTTATTTGAATTATGAACTGTACATAGAATTATAGTAGAGGTGACTTCACTTCCCCAGGCAGCCTAAATCAACAAGCCTAATCATAATCATAATTAATCTCAAGGACCAGCCTCAGTTTATTTCTGATTTCCCAAACTCTGGCACTTTGCAAGAAAGTGGTAAACTACTTCCCTAGTCCCTGTTGAAATTCCCTCCTGTTTTTGTTAAGATTATAAAAAGCGGTACAATACAAACATTGTACTAGAAACTAAGAGTATCTACGTCCTCCCCACAAAGAACTTTCTGCTCTTTTTTCACCAAGAAATAATAACATTTCCCATTGTAACTGTTCAATATGGTCTCCCATCATATAAAATTTATTCAAGATTTTAATTACATCTTACCTTACCAGGTTCCTTTGCATAGTAACATTCATTTCAAGATCTCCGAAGCCTAATACAACTGATGAGCTGATATAAGAAATGCAGCTGTTCACAGTTTTATTTATTTTTTTTACCTTTCCCTCTGTACAGGGGTTAATTTCATTACTTTACAATGCACAGGTATATCTTTCAATAAATAAAATAGTTGATGCTGAAATTGCAGCTGCTACTGACCTTCATCCTGAATTCATCAGTATTAAAGAAACATGGGCTTTACATTTTCTAGGTGTTGCATACTCAAACCATATTTAAACAGGAAAGTTTGTAAGAAGCCAAACAAAGATTAAATCAAAAACCAACACCAAAAATAGCACAGGCGCATTAAGAGAACAGTACATACTGTTAACACCTCTGAAAGCCTGGAGCTGTACACAAGTAAGATGAAGTTCATAAAACAGATGAGTACTAGCAGCATATGAAAGACAATGGAGAATAAGATATTAACCCAGACAAGACATAAAAGTTTATGAATATTATGTGTTATTTCATACTTAGCATACGGTTTCCCAAATGATTGATTATAAATAGTTATTTTTAGAAGAAAGTAACTTCAGGTATTCTAGAAGACAGATGCTAACATCTACCAACTCTGGTTAGCTATACTTAAAAGAGTAATGGAAGCCTCATTATAAATTTTTAAAGTGACTCAAAAGCCCAGTTTGGCACAGGAGTGTAGGGAAATAATTAAAGTAGAGAAAAACACAGTGTTCATAATCACTGCAAATGGGAAATGCTAATGTCGAGGGCTCTGAACAGTCAATCTTCAGCCATAGGAGCAAACCAGCTTTAGTCTTATTTCAAGCCTCCCCTCTCAAAATGCTGTTTCATGGCACTCTATCCAGTGCCGGCAGCCTGTGTAGCACTCTTCCACGTGCCCAAGACCATCAAAGCTGCTTAGCAATCCCTGTTAGTAAGTGCAGTGCTTTAACAGTTACTGCAGTTAAAAATAACATCTACATAGCAGAGGCAAGTAAGTTCAGGGCACTTACAGAACAGTACAGTCTACAACGTGAATTAGCCTTAAGAGCAGAAAAGTAATGAAACTAACCTGAAAGACAGCAGCTGTCATCCTGGCATTTGAAAATAGGACCTCAGGGGAATGAGGTTTCAGAAAAGAAAGGTTAGGGTTTGGAGGACTAAAAGGCACATAACTCCAGCAACAGAGATTCAGGTGCTGTTATAAAATATATAATAATAAATAATAAAATATAAATAATATATAAAAATATATAATAAAAAATAATAAAATAAATAATAATGATGATTATAGTAATAAGAAAAAAAAAACTACGACAACTGGGGTAGGTAGCTACTTAAGATTATAATTTTTCTGGTGTGAGCCTCAGCAAGCTGCAGTGCTCCAGGTGCTGTACAGCCAAGAACAAAAGTAAATAGAGTATCTGTGCTATGCTATACTTCATTTTTGAAACCATAACATGCACCTCAAACTATTTCAGGTGAAAATTGAGAATACTTCATAGTAAAAGCAACACTTCATGGACTTTGTCACTGCAGGTTTTTTGCATCAATTATATAAAATACTCATTGTTGTATATCTAGATAACACTGGTTTTTAATTAGTGTCTCACCTCCTTTACTTACAAAAGCAAAAAGCACAGCATTTTGTGATCTAAATATTCAGACTGTAATGAAACATCCTTTTCATACAGCAACAGAGTAGATCAAATCATATCTTTATATTCACTTTTTAAAAAACAAATTTGTTGATTTAATCATATTCCTAAAGTATCATTCATCTAGACAATCAGCTTTTATGTATTGTTGCTTAACCACATAACAGCAATTCAATGGGATGTGTGTGTTTGAAAAGGAAAAGGCAGACTTTGAGAAATACTGTGTTTTAAGAGCCAGAGCCGTTTTGCTCCAGAAGCTACTTAAATTCTTCCAACAGTTGCTCAATAAATAACTTAATTACTTACACTCTAATAGACACAAATAAAACTATTTGAAGATTGTCAATGAGAGAATGGTTTACCAGATCCAGACCCATTCATTTTTAAGACAAAAAATAACCCACTGTTCTGCTTCAATAGCTATCATGTTTGTATTATTTTATGCTAATATTAATGGTGTAAAGAACCATCAAGAAACAACATCAACTATGTATCTACTTGGAATCTTGCAATGCTAATGATGTTTTTTTTAAAAAAACCTTTTAAATGTTAAACTGTGAAGTACTCAAACAAGTTAGATCACTGTCCTTCTATTTACTTCAACAACTTGTGCTGCCCTGGCTCATTGGAACATGGAAAATTTCCAGTATTTAGACAATAGCGTCCTTTAAGCCAGTTTTCATTGACCTTTAAATCACCATCGTTTGGTCTCAATAACCATTAACAAGGACAAAAGTGAAGACGTATTAAAAACGCTTCTTCTTACGGCATATCCTACTCAACTTCCACTTTAATGAAGAAGTGACTTCTGAAAAGAGACACTGTCTTCCATTTGTAGAGCTGACCTTATCTGCTGAAAAGGAACCAAGGAAACCGCTCCATTTATGTCACAGTGACAAAGCAGTTCCTAATGCAAGGAGCTGCTGTGCTAAGAGGTAGCGAGTCAGAAGGCAAGCAGAGCTGTTTCACCCAGGCTTGAGCTGTCTGTGTATGGCATTTGGCGACATCGCAGAGACCCCCATCCTGAGGGCACAGAGATCGCAGCGTCGTCAAGGTCATCTGGGACCACTGGAGATCAACCAGTCCAAGCTCCCTTCCCAAGCAGGGTCAGCTAGAGCAGTTTTTTAGTCTTGGCTTCCCCCAAGGTAAAAATTTGGTATGGACCGTGAATTTTCCCTAGTTTATAGTAAGGAGCGTTAGCAGTAAAAAGAAAAAGGCTGTTCTAGCGGAGTTTGCTGTTCCTACGATCAAATGGGTTTTGGGTCGTGCTCCACTCCAAACATGCAGAAACCTATTCCTGCTTTCAGTGGAAATCATATCAGCAGACATCAATTGAAAATAAGTCTCCTGTATTTCAGCACACAAAGCTGGGCATAACACTCTGAAGAAGTACAGATCTCAATTTACCAGCTGCATGTTAAGATAAAGTATTTAATCTTAGGACAAAACCAAACAAGCTTTCATATCACAAGCATTACTTTGAGCAAGAGAGGTAACAAAGAGACAGCATTAGACCTATTTTTAAATCCTTACAAAATTGACATTTTCTTCCTTCTTCTTCTTTTACTTTTAATAGAATTGAATATAGGTATAGCATGAGTATTGTGCCCTACAATTACTAAGATAGAAGAGATTAAAAATAATGCATTTTGAGTTGAAAAGCAAGAAATTATTCAGCCTCAGTTATTTCACAGACAATTCTCCTATCATTCACAGAAATTACATTCAAATCATTTTCTGCTTAAACTTTAATTTTAATATTTGACTAGGTTACAAACAAAAAAAAAAATGATGGGCTTGAGTTTACTGCCTGCTAGAGCATACAGCGTCTTCCTCGGGATCTCACAGCGCATCAGTGATCTCTCAGAGCATCATCTGAGGGAGCAGCACGAAGTCTTGCTATTGCAAAATAATCCATACAATTGGATCCTTATACATTCATGCTGTTTTTAATATTCCTGCAAGTTATTTGTTGCAGTGACGAATATGGCCGGCTTACACGTGCCTCAACTCACCATCATACAGGGTAAGGGCAAGCGCAGCGCAGAGGGACCTGCAGGAAAGGTAATGCCCGAGAGCGAGCCGCAGCTGGAGGCACAAAGGGTACTCACACTGGTGTTAAAAAACCACTTGGGTCTGAAATCAAACATTATTTTAAAGAGATGAGTCCATCGACACCGACCAAACTGCCGAAGCGCAGCTCTGATCGCAGGATCAGGTGCCAGGACGACAGTGGGAAGATCCCGGCAAAGTCCGCCTGCGTCCACCTCCTGTTCTGCCCCTGTCCCGTTTTGTACCTGCAGCCTTCCTCATGCAAGACCCCGGGCTCAGCCTTCCTGGACCTGAGCCACTGCTGAATGGCCTGGAAACCCGGCACACCGGGGGACTCCCACCCGTTCTGAAGGGCACGTGCATCCGCATGCGCCCTCCTTCCTTCCGCGTGCTTTCATCCGGCTGCTCATCTGCTTCTCCACTGCCCATGTCTTGGCCACAAGAAAATACAGATTTTCAGGTTACTGTGATAAATAATGGGAAATTCAAGCAAGGCATATAGCATAAAGCTTTTAGGTAGCTATTTGCACGAAGGATGAGCATTTGAAAGCAAAACAGTTATTATCAAAAGGTGACAAAATTAATTTTCAAATAAATACTGTGTTGTGTTGACCATAACCATTTTCTTTCCACTGTAATCTGCAAAGTGGAGAGAACAGGCATAGTTTACTTCTGATCCTAAACAAAATGAGTCCACTTCTTAAAATGACATTTAAATAGCACTCGTTAAATGTTCACTAACTACAAAGACTATTCCACTTGTGCATGAAAATTTATTCTGTTGTTCTGCCCTCACGACCAACAAGCTGGGCTTTGACGGCCACCGGGAAACACAAGAAGCTTTAACAGCAGATGGGGAATTTCAGGCCTGACTTAGTGCTTCAAAGTAAAACAAAGTTCCTCTGCTAACAAGTAATCCTACCACAGAACTGACTTCTCAGGTTAGCGATTTTTTTTTGACCACATGAAAAGATATGATTATTATTTCTAAATTCTCATGCAAAATGTAAAAATCATTGTCTAGTGACAATGTGACTAGCTTTGCATTAAATTTAAATTCCAATTATTTGGAATATCGCATTATTCTCACCCTATAAAGCTATTCATTATGATTTTTTAAATTGGTATTTTGTTCATTTCCCTTTTGTTCTTATTTTAGCAGTTGGGATCATTGAATTGCTTGATAACACCATTTGACAAATTTCTTACGAAACTTGAAAACTCAAGTAACATTAACAACAATGTTTTAATGAGGCTATACATATCCATAAAAACTTTCTAAAAAACAGAACTAAGCCTGACTAGATTCCAAACCAAACTTGACTTATTGAGAGATTCATCTTTAAAAAGCGTGTAACAACAGAAATCTCCTAGGTTAGAGTCTAAGTTCAAATCTGAATTATTTTTAAACATAGACCTTAAGCTAAGATGTTTTAGAAAATTCAGTGGAATGGTACAGGAACTGATCAAAATATAGATCAATTTAGTTTGAACTCAAAAAAAGTGCTGTGGTAGTAGGTCCTTGGTGTAACAAGGGTTTTGCTGTACTTCTGTCCCACACTCAATTTTTATTGTTTTCTTTTGGCCTCCTGATTTTAACCAATTTGTTACAATTACTGCACTTATAGGAAAGCTACAATAATTTCCATCATTTTACATCCATATTTTCCCTTTTCAAAAATATAAGCCTTAAAAAAAGAAAAATGCAAACAACCTGACCAGCAACACTATTTCAGCTCTTATTTCCTGTCAAATTTACAACATGCATGAATGCATGAGATGACAGAAAATTTTTAGGACTGCGTCCAACAACAGCTTTTAACATGGGAAAAAAAGCTGTAGGTCCAGCTCTATCTCAGACAGGGGAACCAAGAGGCATACATGATTATTTTTAAGACTATGTTATCTGATGTTAACGAAGTTCAACATACCAGTTCTTCTCTGACATTCACTCATGGAAAAAGTTAGTGTTAAAATTTTACCAGCAAAACCCAGGAAATGTATATTTATATTGTCTACATAATTTGTCTTTAATTATAGGGAATTTAATATATTTAAGAATAAACTAGTAATTTTCTGACTCCATTAAAAATTAGTAGAAGCCTTTATCATAAAATTTGAGAAAAAAATTATACTAGATAGAACCACAAGGTAACATTAAACATCTGGAACATATCTGGCTCCCTGTCATAAAAATTAATGTCAACCATTAGAGACTAACGGTCTTGTACTTTCCCTCCTTTTTATATAAATTCAGTCATGACCCCACATAAAGTTTTTCATTTCATAAAGTCATTATCAACATTTTAGGAAAAAATGCACCATGCAATGCTAACGGCTAACACAAATGGCTAATGTTATTGATAGACTTTACTATATACCTACATGAAACAAAGCAGCACAGGATACAGAATGGACATAGCAAGGAGTCTTGGAGGCAGTCTTACAGGGTGATGGCGGTATTCAAAAAGCATCATCTAGCAGTCACAGTAGAAGTGTTTCTGAAACATTATTTGTGAGCTTCCTACCTGTTCAAGGGACTCGAAGGCTCAAGTCCAATGTCAAAAAGAGGCACAGGCTTTTCTGAGGACATTGCCATTGAAAGTCTGTGGGCCATAACTTAAGTCATCTTTCAAAGATGACATTTGTTTCACTGTAAAGCTTGACTGTAATGTACGAACCACTCATCAAATGATATGACTGAGGTCATGACCATCCTCAAGAAGAATCTCATTTCAGTGTGTGCACTGGAGTATTTTTCCATTCTATGTGAAATGGCAAACTGAAAATAGAACTAGGTACATTGCTTGCAGCAAACAGAAATAGGACAATATTGAGATATTTTTAGATATGCTATTTACCTGAGAATCACAAATCCCCCATGCTTGTATACTAGTTATTTGACAAAAAAACCCACTGATGAATCAAAGAGAAAGCAAACCATGTTCTGTGTTTTCATTTTCAGAAGGAAACATCTACATGTCATGTTTAAGGAGCTCATTCTGGATGGCTAAGGAAAACTCTCAAAGACATACTCTTGCCTAAAACAGGCAGCACGAACAACCTGCCATTCAACATACAGTGCAGCAAACCTGTACGTTCATACGTGCTTATAATAAACCTAAAGAAGAACTCCAGGAGAACAGTTAAAACAAACAAAAAAATACCCTCTAATATAATAAAGCTGCCATAATATGGTGAACTTCTGTAAATGGAAATGTGCTGCTGTGTCTCTGCAAGCTACACTAGAGCTTCATCTCAGCAACAGTAAGGTATTTCCTTCGATGGAACACTCCACCAAAAAGCCCAAAACAGCAGTTAATTTCCTTATTCTAGAGTACATTAAAATAAAGTTGTGAGGTCTCCTAAATTCCCTTTTTCCTTAAGACTAAACAGAAATTCAAGTTAAACATAGCTGCTTTCGGAACAGAGAGGCAAAAATGAGAACTGGCTTTTGACCATCTTTGTGCCAAAGGCATAGGTTCTCATTCAGCACAAACTGAAGCTTACTTTCCTTTTTTATATTTCTCAGTAAATGGTTTCCTGGAGTTCATCCCTTCTTTCTGCCAATTGATTTATGCCTTCCCTGTCAATGCCTGCCTCTGGCTAGAAGTTCTTGCTTTTCTTACAAGAATTACTTGCTTTGTTTGGTTTGTATGCATTCTTAATGTTTCGTCTGTTTGATCTATGCTCTCAGCAGTCTCTTGTACACTTACAGCTATTTTCTAAAAAATACTGGTTTTCCTTCATGTGGTTTAATCACTTAATACTCATTAGAAGAAGAAGGTCCTTATACAAAGCAGAACTGACTTGCAATGCCACCACTTAACTCAGCGAGCAGTGGTCAGGATGACAGAGGCCTCACTAACCTTTCTTCACCCAACTGCAAATTACACTATGTTAATGCTACTCTTTGGGATAGATTTGGGAAAGTTATTATGACCTGGTCATTTTATGTTTGTTTTAGGTTTATTATAATTTACACTGCTGACATTTTTTACTGAACAGCGCACATAAGAAAACAGTTGTATAAAGCTATAAAACTTTGCTAAAAAGGATGAAAATGCCATGCAGGAAATAAAAGGGTTCATTTCTATTCCAAAACTTTTGACTCTTGCCTTTTTCAGAAGCCTTCTATCAGCAGCGGCATATGGCTGTCTCAAAAGCAGTGTGTAAAAATCTCCCAGACTAAAAGCATTTAGCCATAAATAATGAGAAACACAAGATATATTAAAACACACAATCATCCCATTGTTATGGTCTTAAAGGTTGAAAATTTTTACACCTTCTCTTCGCTTTCAATTTTCCATTTTAAGACCTATTTACCTTATCTATTTAGAAAGCTTCTAGACAGAGACAGAAAACTATGATGTTAGAATATCCAAGCTACTGCAAAGTTAAGAGTGATTTCACTGGGGTTTTTCCTTCCTCTTTTGGATTCATCAAATACAGTTACAGGAGTAACTGATTTTTTTAAAAAAGCTACTATATCTTGTATTGGAAGTGCAACAATGAGACAATGTTGGACTGCTGAGTAATGAGAATATTTTGAACAGAGAAGCTGCTGAATGTGTAAGCAAGGGATTTGGGTGGTGCCGAAGGACGTGCAACAAATGTACAGAAAACAAGAGCTGGAGAAATTCCAGCGTAAGCACACTCCTAAAGGAAAACATCCTCTGGGCATGGGCTGGGATATATACAGAATGAGCTAATAAAGCATTGTAATTTTTCTAAGTCACTGAAGTCTCATCTGAAATACTACTGGTACCTCGTTTTGCAATATCAGGAGACAGCAATGGGAATTACTGGGAACTTGGAAAAAACTCTCTGCAAAGGAGAGAGTAGGATTCCTCTATCTCTAAGAAGGTCTTAATATTTAAAGCAAACCCAACACTAAATGTTTATCAGTCACCTCTAACAGTTCTTTGCTATACGCTCATGTTGCCAACGCATACGTGCCTACTGCTGGTGATACCTATTTGTAAGCACATGCAGTAATACAATTTCTTTTTTATCCTATTGGTATGTGGAAATAAGCCCATACCCTTCTACAGCATAGCCCTAGGATGGGAGAAAGAAACATACACTTTTTTCTTAGTACTTCCCAAGCAACGAATTGCAAGTTTGAACAGCACACAGGAGGGCAAGAGGACAGCCTGTGAGCGCACACACTTCTCATCTCCAAGAACAGCTAACAGCTACAGAAAAGCAGCAGGTCTTCTTCCTTTACGTGCTCCTCCATATGGAAATGCACCCTACTAATCAATCCCTCCAGTGCTTGCCCTAGGGGAGTGCTACCTCCTCTGGGAGGGTTTCAGAATAGGCACTTGTATAAAAACTGAAGGACTGCCGTCCAAAATGCAAACAACTCTAACTCCTCAGCAACCGCAAGTTCAACGTAAAGGTTAAATAGCCATCAGCACCGGTGTCTAGAAGAAAAACACTCAGCAAAGAAGTCACAGCTGCTGCTTGAGAATCATCAGCTGCCTCCAGTTTTGCGGTGAACACTTACTGATAGAAAGTGATTTTATTTTAACTAGTTCACTGCATCCATGCAATTGTTGTCACCCTCTTTGAGAGTCCCTTGGATGTCTCAGCACACCACAAGATAATATATGTCTTCTAAAAGGACCTTTTATTGTTAGTCTAAAAGCATGCCTGACACTGAAGGTGTGCACAACAGCCTCAATAAATAAGCTGTAGCTTCTCCTCCATTCCTAACCTCTTTTCACCAAAAGCCAGACCATTTACTCTCCACAGATGAAGTAATTTCTAACTTTACAGTTTCTGGCTGTATTGGGCTGCACTGAAAGATTTACCTCACCTTCTACAGTAAATCACTTGCATTGCTCTAGAGGGAAGCCTAGAGTAAACCAGCGTGTATGTCACAGGCAACGATGTGGCGGCCAGAGCCCTGGAGCAAAATATGAGGCAACTGAGACTGATGGCAGAAACATCTTTATTATTACTAAGTATGCTCCTAAAGATTAAAATGAAAGTTCTTTCCCTGAAAGCCACTCCAAACGAGAGTTTGAGACACTTCGGTGCAAAGCTAACATCAATACACTGAAGATCACTAATTGCAAAAAAGTTCTAATCTCCAAGACAACGGATTCAGATCTTAAAACCAAAATTATCACCTGCTTTATGCTGGAGCCACAAGCATCAGTGCTGTGTCTCGCTTTACTTTGAGCACCGTCTTAGAGGATCTGACATTACTAGGATCATCCACAAAGGAATTCACACTCTCTGGATAAGAGAATCTGAAAATTCAAGTTCCTGTTCCAAAGGCTGATCAGACACCTGAAAAAATCTTGGACCATCGTGTCTGTTCACATGGCACAACCTGTCACTTGTCTGTGTTGTCCTAAATGAGTGCTAGGATGGTGCAGAATTCCAGTCCACTGGAATGGATGTAATATGCAAACTATTGTGAACTGCAGGCCACAATTTCAGGGCCGTCCAAGGCCCCCAAGCCAGAAGGGAGGGAACTAGATCTATCATTTTGCACAAGAGATAAAGATGAAGTAACATCCATTTGCAGACTTGCGTGGGATTTCATAGTCTGTCCTTGCAAAGGTGTTGAACTGTGGAAAGTTATGGCTCTCTTATTGAAGCAAGTGACTCTTAAAAGGTTTGCTTTGGGGCCAAATGATGTTGACAGGGAGCTGTATAAATCTGGCAGGTTGACAGATGCTCTTTCGTGAGAGGAAAATTGTAGTAGATAAATATTGCTTCAATAGGGTAGGACAGAGCCAATGAGTAGACCTCTCCCGTACTCTATTACCTGACACTTTAGTGTCGCTCACAAGTCTTTGGCCAAGTCAAGGTGTGAAAACTAAATAAAATCTCTGCCCTTAAAGTACATTTCATGAAGGAATGTACTACTTCGGGAAATCTGGAAGTTTGTAACCAGAAGGCAGTATTGTGGGCTGGCGTAGAGTCAAAATCTCTCTAAACATTCAGGAAAAAAGGAAGACATTGAAGAGTAACGTGGTTATACATCGGTACAAGTCCTAATTATCGATATGAAACTATAACTTGCCAAAAGAATATTGCTATTTCAAAAACATAATTATATAGTTTATTTGTTGAAAAGGATATAGCCTACCTTTTCTGTGGTATTTGCACTAGAGAGAAAAGATTAGTCAGAGTAAAGACATTTAACTTGGGATCATGTACTTTCTGTCCAGTCTTCTGCACATAGATCCGCAAGATGACTGTTTTAACAAACCAAACTAGAAGGGTCTAATAAGCACTGCATTAGTAACTGTCACACAAACTGTCCTTCCCGTGTGGTGAAAAGCATGAGTAAGAAACATCTCTTTCAGAGGACTCTCTCAGTAGGATGCACAGTGAGGAAGATAATCATCGTAATATGCCAAAAACCATAGAAGTTAAGTTCCCATTAGCTCAGAGTGCAGATGCCCTTGAAAAGATAAATTTGAGTCCTCTAAATTTATGGAGGAGGGAGAACTTTCTGTTCTAACCTCACACAAAAGATAGTGGAAATGTGTAAAAACCAACAGTACCAACCAAATGAGGACAGGGATGCCCTGGAAATATCCAGGACTGTGAAGGAAATGGACAAGGAAACAGAGAGACAGGCATTGCCAGTACTTGCACAGAAAACACCGAGGATGTCTGCAGAAGAGCCCTGAGGCTTGCTAGCTGTCTTCCTCAGAAGACTGGGCTAAGAGGGGGAAGAAAATGACCAAATGGATTGCTGCCAAACTTTGAGAGTCATGTTTTGAGTAGGGATGGCCTCATTTCCTCCTGCTCACAGCCCAAATGTACTCCCTCCAGAAAAAACAGAGCAATGCACCATCAAGAGTTGACTTAGGTCTGAAAGCCAGAAATTCCATGCTTGTGATGCGTTTCAGGACAAAGCTTTTATGACCATGATGAAAACCCCTAGAAGATTACCTGCATAAGAAATCACGTATGCAGCTCATGAGATTAGGAAGGGGCTAATAATAGGTAAAGCCCCAAGTCAGACAAGACTAAATGAAAGAATAGCTCAAAGCGTGACTTCTGTCCCCTTCCAGTAATGCTGTAGGTAATACCTACATGCAAGCACCAAGTACATACAAAAAATAACATCACATGGAGGACATTATATTTCATAATGCTAGGTCAGGACTATGCATTCCCAGTTTAGCACAGGCTAATCATTCATTATTTTATTCTAAGATGCAAGTTTAATAAAAAGAGAAAAATTCACACTATAACTAAATGGTGAACCTATTGCCAAAATATTACCAAAAGCCATGAATTTAACACAGTTCAAGAGAAATCAAATGACTACATACACGTAACCTAAAGAATATCCTAATGTTTTCAAAAATCAAGATATAACTTATTTTCATTCATTCATTTCTTAGAATGAGAAATTAGTTTAACATTTACAGAGCACTCTTAAGACCAAAATGAGGCCAACGGACACCTTCTATGCAAGATTCTCACACCTTCCCCTGCAGCAGCATTACTGGCTGCTGACAGACCAAGCTGAATACACCTTGGGCACAATTCAACATAGTGTGTTTCTAGAAGACAGTCTAGGAGAAGAGAGGAATTCAACACTCTCATGCTGTGCCAGTTCTCCTTTTCCAACTTTTCAGAGCAGGGCAAAATTATGCTAGGAGAATCTATCAATCAATCAGCATTACTTTCGAACCGAGGAAGCAACAGCATGCTAAGCTAAGTTTTAGCTTGATGAAGGTAACAGAGCAGATCAGAATCATGCCAAAGAGTAGAATTACCGGGTGTCATGACATGTCATAGTGTTTGAATTCAATGAAAAGGCTATACAAAAAACAAGACGAAAAGCTGCCTGGAAAGCGTCAACCGTTGTCATCTTCACAAGAGACAAAAGCAAAAATGACAAACCAACACGTATTTCAAAAGTGCTTCATGAGGGCCTGCAACTGCCATCACTGCCAGGTTTTTGAAGTCAATAAGAGAAAGATTGTCTAAAATTAAAAGAAATGGTACAGCTACGCTAATTCTCTGTCGTAATGTTACAGAGTAACTTGCCACCTGAGCCAGGTTGTTAATACACACAACACACTCCAGTGCCTGTTGGAGAATGGAACTCCAACAGACTACTTTCAAAGAAGCATTTTGCTTTATTTTATGTCTTTATTGCAACACGTTTTGATTTCAGAGACTGCCCTAACGATCAAGCCATTACAAGAGATTGCTTAAAAAAACCCCACACTTCCTTTTTTTCACTTCCAGATGAAAATTCTGCATAGTTTTCAGAGAAAAAATACTAGGAAAAATAACTCTGAAACTATTGCTTTATTGTATTTTTTAATATAATTTTATGTTGCACAATAATCAGTTTTAACTAAATGAAGATACTAAGATAATTATCCATAGTAACAATCAGATCAATAAAGTCTCTAAAAATATATATATATATATGTTTTGTCTGGGAAAAAACATCTACATGTGCTGAAAAAAAAAAATCTAAGGGGGCAGTTATACTGGTGAAGAAGTTAGGTCGAACCCAGACCTTCTGGTCTCAATCAAGAAAATACCATGTATCTGAGGGTGAGACAGACAGTCACAAAGAAGCACCAGGAACTGAACTTTCGTGGCTCGTGATCCAGGAGTACGTGACAAGGTTTTGGCCTCCTGTAAGCCAAATCTGGTTTCTGAAGAGACTTGAATGTCAAAGGCATCCAATGGAATTAAGAAAAAGAAAAATCCAGACTCCAATGAAAGCCTCATTAAAAACCACAAAAAAAAAATATTATGAAATGTACCACAGGATCAATCTTGTGCTGGCAAATAGACTGCAACTTCTGCCACCAAGGTCTAACATTTTGTAAGTTCTGTCACAGGAAGTAAATATTTCCCTATTCTCTAATTCAATTTCTTTATAAAGAAGTGATGCTATCTTGCAGCTGACAATCTCAATATGTAAACATTACTATGTCAACAAAAAAGAACTCACACTTGCAGCACTTGCATTCAATACAGTGCATCTGAACCATTGTAAATGGAAATACATACAATACATGTAAATAAATACATTGCCTTTGAGGAATACGAGGAAAGGAACTGATCTCAAATTTGTATGTGCTAAGTCAGTCACGCACTTCAATGAGGCGGCAATCTGGTATAATATCAGCACCTGCAAACCGAGTATTTAGTATTATAAATTGTCTTCTGAAAAGTTGGTACTAAAGACTGTTAATAACATGCCAAGTGCTCTCTAAGAATATTAAAAGAGCTAAACCAAAGACATTTTTAAAATACTTATAAAAGTCAATTCAAAATGTAATATTGCTTAGACTTGGGGTAAATAAGAGACCTCTAGATATGCTATGTCTACTCATTTGTGAAGAAGCAAAACAAGAAAAAAGTTGAAAGAATTATTACAGAAGAAAACTTCTGTGAGAACAGTTTGCTGAACAAGATCTGCTTCTATATGTAAAAAAAAGAAAAAAGAAAAATAACTTCAAAGCGAAGGCTGACATACTTTGCCTTTTAAGAGACTGCATCTGTATCTTCAATATGCAGCATCAGATTCAATATAGCTGCTTTAAAAATGGTTGCTAGTCAGCTTGACAGCGTGTGACTGCATTGGGAAGTTATTTCAGAGGAACTTTGCCATGCCTGTCTGGCTGAAATAGTTACCAGGGCTTGCTCTGTTCGTATTCTGTTTGAAATGGCTTTTCCTTCTAGGAATGGAAATACATAAACAGTCACCTAACATTTTAACAACATCCAAAGTCTTCAGCATAGCAATACTTGGCAATTTTTCCTCCCCTCTCTGAATGCTGAGTTTACACAAGAACCTTAAACTCCTGGGTGTTCTCTATACGATGTAAAAAGTTGATTCTGGATTCTTAGAGGAAATTTCCATTGAGCTTTCCCATATTTATTCTTTTTGGATGAATAAAGCAACTGAAAGAACAGTTATATTTCAGAAATCCGTTTATAGATTGTTTCTTGGTAAGTCAGCAAAAGTTGTCATATGTATGTACACGCTCTGTGCAACTGAAGAATTTTTACTTCAGGAATTTATTTTTAAATGATGGATAGAAACTCTGCACCAAAAAGTGACCTAGTAGAGATTGAGATAATGCTCCTAATGACAGCATGATCACTGCAATAAAACCACAACTCCATTACATTCCCAGCATAAGCCTTTAAAGCTTTTATCTGTACAAGTCCAAACTCCTTCTCTGATCTATCCCCTTGAGAAGCCTCCTTCTTCCTTCACCCTCCTCAATGGTTGTGAGGAAGACCAGAAGACTGGTCTTCTAAATTACATTTCTGTAACTATGTGGTGTAGGTAGGTGCATGTTACAGATCTGCTATTCAATCTGTACTGTTTATTTCTAGAATAAAGCTCTTCTTCATGAAACGGGTGGATTTTAAGCTGAATCTTCAGAGACAGTAATGCAATCTTGAGTTGAGTTTGGATTTTACAAACAAATGTCAATTACCCAGATGAGCTTCAAACCAGTGAGTCAAGGTACTTTGCAGCTGGTTCTCTTGAGAAATGTTGCTTAAGCAGACAGTCAGCTGGACAGCCATGAATGTTTATTCTATAATTGCAAAATACTGTTTTAGGATGAAAAACATCTCGCCTGAACCACAGTGTCCTTCTATAACTGTAAGCACGTCATGTGAGCCCATATAGTCTTCTAAAAACATGTGAGTCACAGAAGATGATCTCATTTAATGATCCCATGAGACACCTATTTTTTTAACTCTAAATTAATTTCCATTATTCCTTGCCTGAAGACATACTTGTGAGCCAGCGGCTTCAAACTCACTTCACAACATAAAGAAATAATTGAATATAAAAAAAACCTTATAGATTTAAACTGAATAATAAGACACTGCCTTGCAACTTCCAGTGTGATAAATATGATCTGCAGTAATTGGGTAATTCTAACTTATTTACCTATATAAACAAGTCTGTTTCTATTAGGATCTTTGTTTAACTATGAAATATCAAACATTTTCTGAACTGTGGGAAGAGACAGTAATAAAAATATTCTGAAATGAAGAACATTCTAAAAGAAAAAACATTCATTTATCATTAAAGACAGCATTTAGATGAGAGTCAGCATAAACCAGACACACGCAGTTGTCACATATAAGACTTTTTTTTAAGGTATGACAAGATCATACCTTTTTCCTGAACTGTAACAACTGAAAAATATCAAGTAATAAAAACCATGAGAATGTATAGACTGGACTAAATTTTATATCTTTTACTCCTTTTCTCCTTCTGTATGTTAAATTAAATGTTTATTTTTTCTTCCCTGTGAGTTCAGCTCACGGAGGATGCCATTTATGAGGGACGCTGGTATATAACGGTTAATGCTAATGAGTCACAGTCTAGAATATAATTTCAAACCAAATGAAATTGACTGCTTTGCACAGCTAGTTTTGGAATAATTTAGAAAAGGTTCTTAGAAAAAAAACAGATCTCTGTAACAGAGCACAGTGGAAGATCACAAAGTATAGGTATTTCTCAAGCAGAAAAGAGCCTGTCAAATGGGAAACTACAGTCCTTTCCTCTGAGACCTCTAACGAAGACTGGCATCAGCTGGGTGGTGTGGGAATGACAGCAGGTAGTGAGATAACGTGAACATAACAGTTGGGAGTTTTACAGGGAAGAGTAAACACCTGACTTGGCAGATGATATTTTGTTCTTAAGACAAAAAAATATTTATGAGATCCTTATTAGGCAGAAGAAGATTGTACATGTTCTTCAGCCATCTTTACTTAAATGAGTCATTATAACACTTAATTGAAGTAGTGAGGCAATTCAGCAGGACTAGAAATAAACCAGACTTTTGTAAGTATCTTATATGTCTCCCCAGACAGTCAGTCACATATATAAAGCACACATAGTTGGGGAAGCAGCAGACAGATGAATATAGCCACGGCTGACTTCAGTAGCTCAAGAACACAACAACTGAATACCAAAAGACACATCAGTTCAAACAATTTAATATTGTTTCAAAGATCATTCATTCATTAGCAGCTCAACTGCAGTCAAAAACACAGTATGAAATACCAAATTATGGAATGTCCTATAAAGCTATACATTTTTTAAGTTAAATGATAAGGGAAAGAAGTTGCCTAAGTAGTATAATCTGCCTTGAATTTGCTCATTTTCAATAAGGAAATTAACACTTCTTTGGAAGAAGAAAATCAGACTTCATTCCAATATTGGTAAATAAAATCATACTTTTAAGAACATACAAATATGAGGATGCTCAGTGAGCACTTGGATCATCACTGTCACTGTTCAGAATAGCTAAATAGATCATCAGAATGGAAGTTCACTATCCATGTGCCAGAATAACAAGCTTTTTAAAGTAGAACAGAGGAAAATCCACGGGCAATGCAGAAAGTTAATACAATGCTATTTATATGCACTGGTAGTTTTATATTGCACTCATTTGCTGAGTTGAGGAAGTCCAGCTTGCTATTCCAAAGCCTGCACAATGTATGTAATTACTGTTATTATGCCTTGCTTTTGAATGCTTTTTATATCATATTTGAAACTACAAGGAAAATAAAATGTAAGCTTGTGATGACATACATTAATGATTCAAACAAATCCATAAAGTTTTAAAGTCTACTCAATTCTCATTACAGGAGAGGCTAAAGAGTGGCTTAGTCACAGAGTGGAGAACTCAGAAGTCCTTGTTTCCCAGTGTGTCTGTGCTAACTGCATGTCTACAGTGTAATTTGTTTCAAGTTAACTATACAGATCCATAAACTTATTAGTGACAGAGCAATGTGAACTAAGATTTAGTCTTAATATCTAAAGGAGAAAGATTTAGGGCAACTTTCTAAGTCCTCTGCAGATAAAAATTCCACTAAAGAATAATAATTAAAAAAAAAAAAAAAAGTTGAAATGTTTCTTCTCCCTGCCCTAAATCCCAAATCAGTTTTTTCCTTGTGTCTTGAGTGTGCTTAGGATCAGACTGAATAAAGGAGTTCAGGAGTCTGAAAATCTCTAAAGTGGGCTGCTGTTGCAAGCTGTGTTTCACCAGTTGCAGACTGACACTCAGCTGAAAAGTTGTCTAATTTAACAAGGTTTTTTCCTCCACAGATGCTCCACAGGTCTGGGGAGAAAGTGATAAGTACATGCATGGGCAGAGGTGCTCCTTATGCAATATCTTATACAGCAGTGGATATCAAAACAAGGGGCAATGAGACCAGCTTAGGTGAAGACTTAATTTCCAGGCACATTTAGCACTTCCTAGAAGGCCAATAAAATCACCATGGTGGTAAACACTGAGGGGAAAAAAGGAGATGACTTTTCTTGCTAGGGGAGGCACCTAAAAGCCACAGATCATTAAACAGGTTTAAGTAAGCATTCTTGAGGTCTTTTTGAACTTTTTAACATGTATAGAAGTGGGAATTCTTGTTTTCTGCAGTTGGCCAGATGGTCCTGACTCATTCTGTCAGTCACAAGGCCAAAATGATTTTTACATTAACAACAAAACCTTGAAGCCATAAGTCTTCTCCCTCAAATACCTCCTGCTGAAGAATTTGTGAGCACTCGTTTGTTCCCTTTAATCTTGCAAGCTTCTTATTTTTGATCAATGCCTTGACTGTAAAACAAACTATTTCTGTTAACAGAGCTATGCACATACAGCTCATTTATCTCTTCCTTTGCCAGAAAATTGTACAGAAGGCTCCGAAGTGTTGTTCCAGTTTGCACTTGAAGGCACTGGTATACACAAGGCTCTCAAACAGCAACCACCATAAATCTCAAACTCTGTGGACTGATGTTCAAGGGGCAGAGTGAAACAGAAGCATCTATCCTTCTTTCATAGCACTTCCTCATCACTCTAGAAAGACAGATACTGTCTACAGAATAAAAGCAGTCCAGTAACCAACCCGTGAAACAACTAATTATTAACCAGTGAGACTGGCGCTTTGATGATTATTGATTATTTGCAAGATGTCTGTAGAAACATATATATTGCATCCTTAGTTTGTATACATATTATTCTTATATATGTATGTATAAAATACCTATAATATAAATATTTATATAGGTAAAAGTCTATACTCTTCAGGTTGCTAAGACAAATCTAAGACTAAGGATCCATTCTTCTCTGTCTTGTAACACGCAGCTGGGATTCCAAAAAAAGTCAGTTAATGAGATTAAAAATGTACACGTTTCAATGCAATTAAAACAACGATTTGCCCTCTTAATGCAATACAAATTATTGTTCAATGTAGACCAAAAGTGTAGTTTGAATTATCTCAGTTATTGCAGTTTTGGCTTACATTCAGCTATGTTAGAAACCCCCTGCAGAAATCTGCCAAGAGGAAAATAAGATACAATTACTTTTATTGAAGTATAAACTTACATACCTTGGCCTCCGAAATGCTAAACCATATTGTTGGCAAGCCAGTCCCACAGTGGGAGTATAAACAATAGGCATGAACCTTTCAATGTCAGAAGTCAGCACTTTATAGAAAAGCTTTTCATTTCGATCCTGAAGACTCATTAGTAGAATATATCTGTGGAGAATTGCATATAATTAGACAGACATCAAGTGAACATATAAAGTAAATTCAGAAATACAAAGGTGTTTAAATAATTAAGTAAAGCTATGTTTGTTCAATAACAGCCTGTTTCTTGTTGAGAGTATTTAAATTCCTCCATGTCTTAATAGCACAAATGGTTCAGACACAAAGGATAACAAACTGGTTGAGACAGAGAGAAGCCGAAACCATCACGAAGTTGACAACTTCTAAATACTCAGGAAGCTAATCCCTCTCAGGTATAAAACACTATGCTGCAATTGAGTTTTTGGTTTGTCAGAACCTAATCCATACGTATCAGTTGTTCCACTTGAAATGAGACCATCATTAAATAGAACTTAAACAAGCTTACTCTCTTGCCCAAGGAAATGAAACTAAAAATGTTAGCTTTTTCTGCTCTTGCCTCAATAGAAATTTCTCTTAAATCCAGACTCATACTTCAAATAAATACTTCACCTGAATACTGTAGGACAAAGCTTTCAAAAACAAAGCATACACATATGGCCTTTCATCCCTGAAATCTGTGTTTGTAATGAAATCTGCAATGTTTTATCTCCTAATTGAAGTAAATTTTTGATTGCATTTGAAGAAGTTTTATACTTGTTTAAAAAGAAAACCAATGAGAAAGAAAAAAATCAGAGAAATGAGAGTGAAAAAAAGTTCATGCTTAGCTTGATCTGGTTTTGACTACCATCGCTTTAATATTGAATACATACACTAAAGCTCCAAGATCCCAACGAGGAAGCCAAATTTCAATGCTGAGTATGACAGATTATATGAGTCTATGAGTGAATTCAAGTTATACCAGTTCACAGAGGTATGACTCTGGTCACTTAGTGAACCCTTAATATTTAGGAATTGGATGATCCTAAACCTCAACTCTCTATTCATTAGTTTTAGTAACGTTAAGTATTACTTTAAAAATTAAGCAGTCTTCAATACCAATAGGCTTTACATAAAAACTTTAACTTAATTTAGGTATACAATTTATGTAGGGTTTTTTTTTTTAATTTGCAATGGATTACTACTTACTTATACTCAAAAAGTTTAATATGCCCATCATTTTATTACACAAATGTTGAGGAAATGTATACAGCACATTCATTCCAAAAGCCTGGAGGTTCATGTGCTTAAATATTATTCACATTAACCTTCCTTCAGCATACTTATGCATCACATGCACCAATAAAATCTAATTCATACTTCAGGAAGACACAGATATAGTCTGGTAACTACCTTACAAAGAACAGTTCTGTAAATCTGCATTTGTTTCATTCAAGCTTAACTTGTATATCCCTGTATATAGTGTTGCTTTTCCAATCCGCTCTGTAAACCATTAACAAGCACTATAAGCAAGGCTAGTGCAGCCAGTTTGGCAGCTGGTGACTGTAATGAGGTGACAGAAGTGAGGCAAAACAGTGTCCCTCCCCTTGTGTCACTAGGGGTACTGCAGACCCTAAAGAGATAAAGATCTAGAAACCAAAGAGTTGAAGATGTACTCTGAATACCATCACCATGAGGCATCCTGAGCCACCTTCCATCATACACATTAGTTTTGAATCTTCTCCAAGGTTAAATTATATCCTGCACTTGTAGTTCTTAGCTACAAATACACATACAAATTTTCTTACATATTATTACATTTCCCTACTAACCTTTCATTTTCCCAGTATTGCATTATGACATAGCATATCTTTCCATGTCCTTGAATTCTTGGAGCATTTGCTTTATTACAACCTTTCTCCTGAGGATGATTATCCCAACATTTACCTTGAAATACAAGCTCATTCACATATAGTTGTGAAAACATTTGAAGACATTAATTTTGTTTCCAGAGGATCTTGAAAGTGATGTTAGAGAATACCATGCATACTTTGGCCTGCTCTATACCAGAGACTGCAAGCATTCATGCAGGCTACATCACTATGTTTAGAAGCAGTTGCCAGTATATTTTTTTTTCTTTTTATCACTTTCATTTAAAATTAGGTATGGCTGCTTAAGACTGTAAAATGCCTTTTCATCATCCTCTCTTATTACTCAGATCTTGTAAAAGAAATCTTTTGTAAACGAAATTAAAAGTTTAGCAAAAGGCTTCCTCTAGGACTTCAAAGCAAAAAGTATTTGCTAAAACTCTCCATTTCATTTTTACTGTCCTATAGCATTAAATTGGGGGTTTATTTTCTTATTTACATTTATCATGCCACTTTTATATTCAGGATATGCTAAAGAAATTGCAAAGAAAATAACTGCATACTACTTATAATCAAATTTTCAAATATTACATACTTGGCCATATCCATATAAGCATAAGAAATATTATTATAAAGTGAAAAATATTTCTAGAGAAGTGCAATTTTGATCAGGAGGCTACTTTTTAGTGGCAGGAATAAAACATCTCTTCTTTTTCAACATAGTAACTTGCTTAGGGGTATCAACTTTCTCAAAATTTCTTTCTTAAGGGGAAAAGCAAAAATGCTTCATCCTCAATGTGGTGTTGGTTATAATGCATTAGACAAGTATGCATCTTTTAGCAACATTCAAGTAATCTACACAACTAAAAGCATGAAGTGGTTTTCAGCATTGTGTTTTAAAAAAAGATATATTTAAATTGTAGTATTTAATGGAATCTTTTACTGAAGCCCACATTTAATTGAAAACATAGTGAAAACAAGCAATAAAACACTGAGAACAATCATTTGTGCTATAAAAAGGGGGAAAAAAATATTATCTGTCCTCAGACAAGGAATCTTGAATGAAGATTTCAAGGAAGAATTTCAGAGGATGAAAACAAGGCCTGGCAAGTAAAACAGAAGGGATTGCCAAGCATTCAAATTTCAGTATGTCACTTTTCCCCCTTGCCTTTACTTCACCTAAGAACTTTTCATGCTAGTCTGCTATTACAAAGAAAATGAAATACAGTAGCAAAAAAAGGATATAAACCAAGTATCATCCAAAACCCCAAACTGATATAACTACCAGAAAATTACTGATCATTTCTTAGAATAACTGGCCCTACTATCACTGGTATGCATTTTACAAGGCAAAATGCAATGGTAAAAAAAAAACCAAACCCAAAGTTTGTTTGCTTTCTTATCTTGCAAAAGCTGAGAGCAAATAAAGGAAAGTGGGAGGAAACACTATTATTTTTAACATGTGTGAGATGCTTAGCTCCATTACTTTGCATCATCAGTATCTATACAGAAATGCTATTAAAGACAGAGAACTTTAAGAAAAAACAAAGTAACACAGGAAAAGTGATTTGATGGCACCTCTCCTAATGTTCACACACCCAGTATAACATTTTACCAGTGTGACTCTTTGAAGAAAGAAAAGCCCAGACAGAAGATGTGGCTGTGTCAGGGGCAACGATTTCAGTGTCAATATAGAGCAAGACGACAGACAATTAAGAACATACAGGGGAGAAAAAAAAAATTAAATTACTTGCAGAATCCATTGCAGCTTTTCCAAGTTAAGTTAGAGGAATAGAATTATTTCCTGTTATTGGTTTCCTTTTTGCCAAGCATACCAGGCAATATATTTGCTGCTGTTTCACATTCATTTTGTGTATGAACTCTTGGTATTTCAGAGCACAGCAATTCCACGCTGCAAGTCAGCAAAGGAGTTTCAGCCATGCCAAAACCTGTCATTGCCATGGTACTTAGCTTAATGAATTTACGCACACTCTCTTTCCAATCAAAACCAGGGCAAGCTATAGTCCTGCCAGCGTAAGATGCCGTCATACACAGACTTAATGTTTCATGAGACAATAACCTTCTGTCTAAGGTACTTAACAGCTTCTACCTGTGCAATATTCAAATGCTTGTACTTAATCTTTTGTACGAGCGAAGACTATGCCAGATGCATGCTGGAAGAAACATTCTTTTTCTAGAATTGGTACGTTCACATCCAGTAGAAGGCAATAGCTGCATGCTCTTATGCAAGGTTGTCCTTGAGCACCTGCCTGTACAAGGAGCACTTGAGTTTTTCTTTCAAGTTCCAGTTAAAATAGACAATGTCTTCTGGCATCCTCATCAGTGAAGGTATTCAAGGAGTAACTGTGGTAGGATCACAGTCACTCTTCCCTTCAAAATGCTTCGATACAAGTATAAGTACAGGAGACCAGAGTTCTCTTATTGCCTTGAAAGACTGAGCTCACACACATGTAACGCACATGTTCTCAGAGCCGGATCTCTATTGACATACTCCAATAAGATTGTCAGACACTTGACTTATAAACACAGCTGCAAATCACATTTTGCATGGGCAAGTTTTTGCACACTCAATCCACACAAGCGTTTTATCTCTGCAAAGGAGCCCAAGATGTCATGGTTGACAGTCTTCAAAGGAAGTATCTTCTGCATGCAAATGTTACCAAGCCTTTCAATCAGTGGTCTTAAACGTAAACCCGGACATGTAACGCACAAATGATTTTATTTTGCTAAAAACTGGAGAAAACACCACAGCAATATAATGCCCCACTAATATAAGAGGAAAATATTTTTTTATCAAAGCATAGCATGACATGAATAGTCAGTTTAAGCCTGCTGGGTGTTCACACAGAATACAAATATGATTTCATTTGGGGAGGACTTGTGCATTTATATAATTTTAAGTGCTTAAGAGCCAACCCGATTTAATTTACACAAATTTGCATTGATCCAAGATTACCCCTGAAAGCTTATTTCTTAACTGCTATGGACCTGCGTTACAAAACCATAGACTAGCTGAGGTTGGAAGGGACCTCTGGAGAACGCCTCATCCATCTCCTGCTCAAAGCAGAGTCAACTCGAGCAGGTTGCCCAGGACCATGTTCAGTCAGGTTTTGATTATCTCCAAGGATGGAGACTCCAGCCCAGCTTATCCATTATAAATGGAGCCACACTATTTATTCAGAGTGTAAGGGGAAGGAGAAGATACAAACACCTGGACGAAAAAAGTTATGGTTGAGAAAATACCACTGCCACATGCCACAGAATAAGACTGGGAAATAAACACAGCTTTTAATTTTTTTTCTTATGTTAATTACTAAATTCTTAACTGAAGTATTTTGACTAGCGATCCCTTTAGTGAGAAAAAAGCCTAACTTCTAGTAATTTCAAGTCATTTCTATGAACCAAAGACTTACTTGTTTTCTCAGCTGAAGTACGTCACTAAAACCTGATTAACAACAACAAATTTGTACTGCAAAGCTGCACAGTACAATATCACCTTTATACTAAAAAAGGCATTATACTAAAAACTGGCTTTATGGTATAAAATGCCATATATAACATGTATATAACAGTCTTATGCTCAAGACACATGGATGTAATATTGTAATGTTTGCACTTCTGTTTTAAGAATGTCTGGTCACAGGAACAGGAAACAAATGTCTTCCTTACCCAACCATTTATTTGGAAAAGAGAAAATGCAAAAGACGACTCATAGGTGGGAAATAATGATAGTAATTTTTTGTTTAATTAATTATATACAGACATTAAGCTTAACAGGACAGATTTGGAAAAAAATTATCTTCTGGAAAACCTTTTATTTGCATTTATTTGTAAACATATCTATATTTATTTATGCTTGTTTATTATATGTGTCTATCACGTGTATTAAGTGTACTTCAAAAAAAAAAGTTCCTTTCCTCCACCCCCACCCAAGACAGACAGATTTTTCTTTTCTTTCATTTAACTTGATAAAGCAAGTTTTCTGCAAAGCATTCCCACAATACTCAGAGACAGTTATTTTTATTTGATGATTCCCATTGTGATCAAAACTTCAGTATATGGTGGTTTATTTTGGTTCGAATGGCACAGCATTCAAACTTTTAATACTCTGTCACTTAAAACTGATCTTATCTTTTTTCCTTCCTGCAGATATTTTTGCATTTTGGTGAAGGGCCATTTAAATATCCACAATTATTTGCTAAAAAAATAAAGAATTAAGATTTGGAAATACTGCTATCTCCTCCTGAACTTCACATTGCTAGACCTGTAACTTTCAATCTGTGATGTTTTGAGAAACACAAGTGGTTTTCTCCTATGACCTGAAGTAGGAGCAAAAGTTCTTTGCTAGTTAAGAAACACATACAACAATGGGGTGAAAGGCCTTTTTTCTTCCTGCTTTTAAGTTACAGGTGAATAGAAATTCCTGCAATTCAGACAGAAACAAACAATTGAAACAGCCTTAAAGTCTTAAATGTCCTGAAACATAGGAAAAAACAAGCTGTATCACGAAGGGAATACTTCAAGGCAGAGTTAAGGAGGAGATGGAGATGAAAGGACAGAGAAAGTTTTCTCCTATGGTAACATCAGTGGTTAAAGCAGGGGTCTCCAAGAAATTTTACGCTTTGCTACAGCAGGGACTCAGACTAAAACATTCTATCTTGGGAAGCTACTGCTCTGTGATAACTGATAATGCCCGCCCTGAGAGCACTGGAGGGTAGTTAACCTAGAAAAGATATCACATTCATGAGCTCTTCACTCATGTTCTGTCTCCATAAAAAAAAAAAAAAAAAAAAAAAAGGTGGTTGTGGCAACTTTAAATTACAAAAAAGCCTTGCCACCAACAGACAGGTGTCTAAAAGCCATGTATTACATACAGATAAGAAGACAACCCACAACAGAGAAAAGTGAGGCACAGCAAAAAAAATAAAGGAATAGTGTTTTGTTCTAGGGCCTATATGACACATTTAGAAAAAAAAAACCCCAACATTTGAGTATTCATAAATTTTTAAAGCCCCCCCCAGGTTTTTTCTTTAAAAAACCCAAACACAACAACACTATATTACATATTAATTTTATAATATTTTATAAATTTTATATTTGTTTTAATGCATATGTATCTATATGCATGTAAAGACATTACTGACTTTCAGTTTCACATCAATTCATTTGCTTCTGATGACCTTTGTATCATTTGGTTATTTAAATAATAAGTTCATGCGAACAGCACTGGAATATTACAATTGAAACTTAGGAGCTGATTTTTTGAAGAAAGCATTCTAGCAGAAGTATATATTTAGCTTAATGATTCCCAATCATCAACCACCACAGCTCAAAAAACACCCACAAAATTTCATCTGTACTACAATAAAAAAAACAAGGGACTCAGGCTTTGATAACTAGGATAAAGTTTCATTGCCATGCTTTACCTGTCTAGGTCAGATGTCAGCCTTTCAAAATTCTTCAGAATACTATAAACCTGGGCATCTTGACTAACAAAGCAAGGTGGCAATAATCCATGAATATTCAACTGTTGCCTCTCCTCCAAGGTAAAAGCCATGCCCTGAAAAAAGAAAAAATAAAAAACTTGTATACATATATATGAGAGATATTCCTTTTAAGAAAATTCTGCAGCAAAGCATAGCACAGGTAAAGTCAGCATCAGAAAAGCTATTTAATATTAAGCAGAATTAACAATTATGCAATGATTTTGGAAGAAGTTTTTACTGAGTCATAAGAGAACAGGCCTGTACAGTACAATGACTCCATCCCAGCACAGAATGAGTTAAGGTCTTCTGACACTGCAAGACTATTACCTGCAAAATTATTAAGTTACAGCTGAAGAAGAGAGCAGCAGTGTATTCTCACTCACTCATCTCTTTGGCTATCTTCTAAACACAAAGCATGGATAATGTTCATTTTCAGTGTAAGCATTATGCTTTTAATACCTGGAAATTTTTCAAGATCTTAGTTATCTCAGATGTTCATGTGAATTTTTAACAGAACTCTGAGGTACAATAAAGTCATCGCTATCACGTTATAGTCAAAGAGCTTGGTTCGGCACCTAGTGAAGTCAGTCAATAGAAACATGGCCATAACGAGTTCAGTGCAAACTTATTTTGTTTTTCAAATTCACATTCATTTACAGTAAGGAAAATCTGTACAGACTTACTGGATTTCCTTATTGCATCCAGAAAAGACATTTAAAAGTATTTAGTATGTTCTGTGGACAGTCACAGAATGCTTAACACTTAAATCCAGCTTGTGGATTGGCAGAGACTGCCAAAGAGCTGCTTTTTAATGAGGTCTGTCTGTCTAAAACATATTCAGAAATTACCCAAGCTATTGTAAGAAAGAAGATGCCTTTACAGCAGAAACAGGACCATGGGTTTAGCACGCTAGTACCAAGCACTCTGACTGCTGAAGTTTTACTTCGCTGTGGTAACTACAGCCAGGCAGGACTGACGGACAGGATCAGACCTTTGACAGTTTTTGGGGATAAAAAGGAATGTCAGAGGAGTTTCTTCCATGTATGACATATGAAATCTATGCATTTCTTTCACACTATAGCCACTGGTTGGTGGCTCCACAGACACGTTACAGCTCTCCTTTAGCATCACACCTGCACTGCTTCCACTCCAGAACCGGTACTGGCAGACCTGCAAGTGTCTTTAAGGTCTCTCTTAGGTTAATACCAAAAATGTCTATAATCTTGGCAATATGCTTACCATGTAGCTTAAATATATTCAAAAGTTAATGTACTAGAGGTTAGATAGCACTTATTACCCTACCAAGAAGGTATATGTGTGCATGTGTATATACACATATATAAACAAGCCATTAGACAGTTACCTAATATTCTACACCTATTGTACAACTATCTACAAAATACTTTGTTTCTTATGAAAAAAATATTTGAGAAAACACCTTGGGAGACATGAAAGGAAAAAAAAAGCAATGTAATGTTTCTACATTTACTCTCCTTTGGAAAATAAATACTACTAACATACTTTCACAACTACCTCTATAAATATACTTTTAAAACTTCTTTGTTCATGCTGCCATTAGAATTAGCTGGATCAACAAATGATGGGAAAAACTGGGTAAAGCAAGAGCACAAATACAAAAGGCATCCTTCAGTGTACATTTCCACTACTCTTGCCTTTTCAAGAGAACAAATTCACAGTCCTTTACATAATGACGTTACTGCCTTTGCATACTCTTCTTTGGCACAGATATAATGAATTTTTCAAATTTCTAAGATGGAATGCTAGTTCCTTTTTTCCCCTCAGACACCGTATATACTCAAAAGAAAAGAATTATCATTAAAACAATTTGCCTGATGATTTAATAAGGCCATTTTATGCAATAAATGTATGCTATTTCACCTGCTTATAATAGGAAGAGCTTAACTACATAAGTTTTGTGGTTCATCTCTAAATTTCTTGCACTAGCTTCTCAGATTTTCTTTTCTACATCAGAAATATTTTTTCCTGTTTGAAGTGTTGTTTCCCAGCCATCCAGCAGAGAGGGCTCTAGGTCCAGATTGGTGTACACACTCCTTTCTCTTCCTGAGAGCTGCATTTTGTGCGCACCTGGGTGAGACAGACTTTCATCATCTAAAGTGCACTCCAACTATGCTAAAAGATATGGACATTTTTATTTTGCATTCTGTATTACAAATAAATTGTCCAAGAAGAACAACATGTGACAATCTAAAAGCAGCACAAGAGCAAGAGACTGCAACCATAAGTATTAACCTTTGCCTAATTTGTTTTCATTTATTCACTGATTTATGCATTCAAAAGATAACATATACATCACAGAGATGCAAAGTATAGCTGTTATTAAGCCTCCCAGCTCAGAGTTTGTAGTTCTTTGAGGGTTGGGTTTCATATGCTTCTTTATATGATCTGGTTTCGGTAAAACTAAGTTGTTCTTCAGCCACCTCATTATCTTTCTTTCTCACAAACCTTCTGGCAGAACTGTTGGGTTGGGTTTTTTTATTGCTCCTTTGACACAAATGCCCTCTCGTATTCTCAGTTGTACAGAAAGCTCTCTGAGTATGGCTTTTTGGTTTTCATTTTCAAGAAGTTCAACTCATTCAAAGACATTTGATTTTGAATTTGTCTGTCCATTTGTAATGTTGTGAAGTTTTGTAATTGTAGCAGTGATTTCTATTACTGCACATTGGTCAGTATTCTTTCATTATTTAATCTCTATCAGTTTATCAGCCCAGCTCTAACTATACATCCTCTGCCCATCTTCTCTCTTTTACCCCGAAACCCCTCAACTACAAGGTTGTTTTAGTGGAGTTACATATACAACAATTCTCTTGTTCAGTTGCAGTACTGGAAAGCCATAAAACGGAATAAACAGCACAACATCATCTCGCATCAGATAGCTTTTTGCACTGGCTTTTGACTGAATTCTCAAGCAGTGCTGGAGAAGACAGAGCACATTCAAAATATTTCAAAAGCTGTCTCAGCCTCTGTTCACAGTCAGCAGAGACAAGTCTTACCTCTTAAAAATACAAATCAGATTGCATTGACGCAGTTTTTGTTCAGACAGCATATCTGAAGCTCATCCAATTGCTAAGTTTATATAAACTTCTCAAGGAAAAGAGAGTGCACTAAAGTAATGTGTGCATCCTGTCTATGTGCTCATGAGATTCAGCTTCACTAAAGGGTAGCCAGAACATCTCCAAACAGCATTCATTGCAGCAATCCTCCTTCAATTTCTTTTAGGACTTAGCCCTCTTTTGTTCTAGTAGGCCAAAATTTCCATTTTTAGAAACTCCTACTCTTTTAGAAAAAAGCTTATTTCATTCTGTTGGCCTCACTGCAGGTATGCCATAAAGCTATTATCTTGAGAGCATGCAGAAGGAGGCTGGCTTAGAAGAGGAAACCATGTCCACATCCAAGGTTCTCTGACTCAGTGACTCTTTCCTTAGTTTCCAGTAGGAGAATATCAAGGCCCGTAAGACTCTGTGTCATCCCTGGGACTCAGGAGACAACCACCAACACCAACATCCAAACTCAAGTACCCGCATGTATATTTGAGCTGACTGGATCTGGAAGGGGGGGAGGAAGAAATTAAGAGGAAGGTAAAAAGGTGTAGCAAGGAAGTATATCTAGGAGTCCTATCTATTCTACAAGAAAGAAGTCTCTGGATTGCTGACCTAAGACACTACTAGAGAAAAATCACAGTCTCTGAAGCATTTTGGGGACAGCAGACAAGTAGGTTCACCATTGTCTCAGAGTCCATCAAAAAGTAAATACCTCTCCACTGAAAAACTCATTCTGTACATCTAAATCATAAAAGTGCAGTGAACCAATTTCAATGAAACTGTGAACAAACCACCCAGATCTGAGGGACTCAGATACGCACAACATTGGCTACCACGGCTGGAAGGAGGACAGCTGGCTCTACGCCACCTCTTGCAGCCTCCCTCCGCAGCGGCTGGTAACCCTGAGCAGAGTAAAAGAGGCTGGGGAGCGCTCTGCCAGACAAAGCGCTGAGAAAATCCCACAGCTGCCTGAAATACAAGTCTGCTCAAGGTCTGAATCAATTCTTTGAACAAATGGACTTACAGAACCCTGCAATTCCATATTCTTAAAAAAACAAAAAAACCAAAAAACAAAAAAACAAAAAAAAACACACACAAAGGAAACGCAAACAAGACAAATGCTTTTGGCTGAAAGACCGAAAACCTCCAGTTACTGGTGAAGAGTTTTTTCCCCAAAATGTCCCAAATGAAAAATCAGTATCATCACTACAAGTTGCCAGTCACACATCATCCCATACTGCTCACACCACTTTATGCACAAGATCGTCTCCAGGAGAAATTCAGCTGCAGAACTAGATGCAGTCCTTATGAAAACATGATCTTTGGTATGTGTAACTGTTTGCAAGCAACTCTTTTGCAGGTCAAACTTTTGCCTTCAGTAATTTTGGCTTCTTATACTGCTCTAGTACTGTTAAGGGGGAATACAAGTCAAAATTGATAAAACAATTTTCTTTTGCTGTGTTTTATGTAAAACTTAGGCTGAGGAAGCAACAAAATGTATGTATAGTCCTGCTAGGTATGAGCTACATGAAAACAGTTTCAGGCACCTAAAATATCATAAGACCCTTTAAGAGAAGAATATTTAAAAAAAAAACAAAACAACACAACCCTGCAAAATTTTACATGTTCAAGAAAATTTTTTATAAAATCTCTATAAAAATATGGCACACATGAATTTTCAAATATTTAAGAGTTTAATGATCTGCAAATCCCTTTGAGATATATGATTTGTATTTTTAAAAAATCACCTTACAAACAGACAAAAATAGAATTTTACACGCATTTCCCCTCCATTTTGCATTTTTATTATCTGAATATGACTTCAGAGAAACCAGATAAATACTCTAAATACTCCATGTCCAACACTCATTTCAAGGCACAAAACCTCAGGAAATAGTTAGAATAACTGACCTGAGCACACGCTGTGTAATAAACTCATTCTGCTGAAAACAAATGTGGTTCATGGCAAGGCATTGGGGTTGGAGCACTACATATGGCTGAAGATGTTAGTGCTAGTTTCTCTACCCATTCTTGTCATGACTGCCAAAAAATATTAGAAGCACAGGCAACTAATGCAGCTATTTAGATGAACATCTCTTCTGCAACCAGCACTTTAGGCCAGAGTGGTCACACAAAGTACCCCTGTAGGTAAGGAGAGGGAGTAATTTTTTTAATGGTGCAAATTCACACACCATTTTCTGTCATCAGGTGTCTTCTTTTGGACCTGATTAAAAATAGCCCCACAAACTGTCAATTTACATTAACTTAGAGCTCCACGTTTCTTCCTAGGAATGATTTGTTGCAAAAACTATATGCAAAGAAGGGCTTGAATAGCAGAATCCAGTTCTCATTAAAAAAAATGGATTTATTAAAATATAGAGGAAAAACATAATCCTTTTAAATGGTACTCATGAAGACAAGGGAGAGAGATGACAATTACAATTACAGTTTGACGATGTGTAGCATTGAGTTAAGAAATGAAAACTGAACATAAAAATACAAACTTTCTGTTGCAACCCTCCGGCAACCCACACAGAAAAAAGCTTAATGAATTTTCCGAAGCAAAGAAGATTGGTAACCATTTGTAATGCAAGGTATTACTAGACTGCACGTAGAAAAGTCACTGGTGAGACAGAACTGCCAACTTTCAAAAAAGTACAGTTATTTTCCTCCAAAATTATGCTCAGACCCCTGTTTAGGCATTTAGTGAGGCACATTGGTTAGACCTGGATTATGCATTTTGGATTAAGGTTTAAAAATCAGTATACAAACTGGTGATTAACAATCCATTAGCTTCTTTGGCAGAGGAACTGTGGTTTTGTTGCCTTTATACAGTACCCTGGACTACAAACTGAGATCCCTAAACCAGCAGTGAATCCTGCTACTAAAGGCCCGCACTGGAGTCCGAAAAGCCAGCCACATACAGGTAACTACCCTGGCCGGGACAAGGAAGGAGAAAGCCAGAAAAGAAGGACCAGTGAAGTGTAAACAGCAGAACCCAGTTTAGATAAAGCACTTGTGCTCCTTCTGATAAGCCTCTGTGCACAGGCATGCATCAGGACTTGTGAGGCTGCAAGGCATGATGAAGGTAAATGGAAAAAAATATACTATAGTTGCTGGGCACCGCACTGACCATACAAGAAAAGAAGGAACCGTCCTAGTTTCAGCTATAAAATGCCAAAAGGCACAGGTTTTGTTTTATGCATATATTTTTTAAACACAGCTTTTTAACAGGTATTTAAGTGGACCAACTATATCCTGACATTTGGCATTTAAAATTTCAAAGTTGTTTTTCTAGAGTCGTGATAGATCTGCTGCAGCATGTTAAACACACAGGGTTTTTTTATAGTTTTCAGCAAAGCCGAGAGACCCAAAGTATATTCACAGCCCAATTCTAAGTCCATAGGATTTTCAAAAGCAAAATTAAAAAGACAAGTCAACAGGGGAAACTGAAACAAAAGTCAAAACCAGCTTCCAACAAGTAAAGCACAAACAAATACAGTAGCTAATAAACACACCCAGGGACTTATGACTCAAAACAAATGCAGATGGCCAGAAAGAGATCAGACTTCTCTTGGCAAATTCATCATGGGAACGTGTGGGCAGCTTGGCAGCCTTGCAGTGAGCTGATATGGTAATTGCATACAAGCGTGATTCAGACCAGCACATTAGAAATGAGACATCACAGGATTCTTATTTTAGCAATCTTCCTTTAACCCACTGTAAATAATTATCTGAAAGTAAGCAAGCAAGCCTATTTTAAGAAACTTTTTGTATATATTTGTTTCATTATACATATACACAGTAAAATCTTTCTGCATTGCATAATCTCTCCTTACCTTAAGTTTGTGAAGGCTGTATTACACAAACAGCAGACAATAGCAAGCTGAACAGAAAAACAAGTCACCAAGATAATAACATACAAAAATATACTGCATGTGGTGGTATAATGTAGGATGGGACTGAGTCTAGTTAGACACTAAATTTAGGTGGTCATATGCAATCTAGTTACCTATTCTCCCATGATAATAATAGGATATATAGTATTGATTAAAATAAAAAGCCTAAAGAAAGATCCAGCTCACCCTAGAATAGTTACCTTGCAGTCAGCAATCCAAATTGCTCCAGTGAGTATATTGACTATAGACCAAATTCAGATTTGCACACATAAACACCTACTGTCCACTGGGAGCCTCAAAGGTATTGGGGAAATCAACATGGCATTGCTCATTACGGCAATGATATCAAGTATAAATCAACTGCATAGAAGACTTGCACAGCAACAGATGAAAGCCAGGCACAATACTCCTCTGTATCTCAAGGGGCACTAGTTGCCTGTATGTGGGCTGCTATGTCAAGCCTCGATCGTCCTTTTGACTCCTCAATCCACGTGTCCCGTTAAAAATCATCTTACCCTGAATCCTTCATATTGTTACAAGAATTTTCAATCTCAAAGCAACCACAAAATTGCTAGAGCTGCATTTGTATGCTTTCAAATAGAGCTGGTTGTCTTAAAAGCAGATTTCATGTAACTTTAAAGCCATAAAATCATTTACAAAGTGCAACATGTCAGGGGACAGAAACACGCAGCACTCCAACTCCCAAACTCACAGACCTGTGTGTCTTACAGCACCTGCAGCTCAAATGAGTAAGATGCTCGTGGAGAGTTGTATTAGAGAAGATCTGCAGAGATGCCTAGCCTCTCACTTTTCATGTGAGAATAACAGTTCTGCAGTTTAGCAGGCATGAGTTCATGTGTGCTCCATAGGTCCCCAGGTCCGTGGATGGAGAAGTAGTTTCCAGGACACAAGAGGTGACACTGTGCCCGCCAAGAGGCAGCGCGTGAAGTCTCCCAAGATCTGCAGAGCTCCAGAGACTGGTCGTGCTGCTGACTCCATGAGAACTGATAAACTCATCACACCAGAGTCACCAGCTCTGCGCGAGGTCCCCAGCACACACTTCCCTCATGTTGCACGGCTCAGACAACACCCAGAAAGGCGGTGGCTGCTGCCTGCAGACAAGGACTGCAGAGGGATACCTGATGAAACAAGGGGCCCTGAGGGACTTTCGGAACACCCACCTCGAAGGTGCATCAGTACAAGCCTCTGCTTCTCACCAAGGGGGAGGCTGCTCTCCCCACTGCTCCCACCTGGGAGCTACAACAAACACGTGTGCATGAGCAAACTGCGAGCTGCCTCAGTGGGCATAGTTATCTGCTATGAACAGCAACAGCTTGATTCTGTTAGTAATAACAGCTACATCAATAAGAGACTTCCTAACAAATACTGGTTGTGATCTGTGTCTCCCCTGACTCGATCCCCTAGCAGGGACACCACACCAGTGCAGAGACCTGTCTCAGCTCTCTCGGTCGCTGCTAGCAGACAAGAACAAACAGCAGCATGAAACACAGCTTAAGATGTAGAGCCAAAGAAGCTGAACAAATATTGAGGGGTTTTTTTGCCCCTGGCTATTTCTGAGACATTTTTATTAGAGTAAAACTCCCTTGGGATGTATTGACCGTCAAAGATGCCTACTTAGGAAAGCTCTGGCTATGGGAACCATTCTGGAAAGAGACAACAGCAGTTTACAACATCACTTTCAAACTTGTTGAGCGTGTTCTTATGACAGGCGTCAATTTTCAACATAGCCTACCTATTCTATAGGTTAAAAACACTGGTTGTAGGCCACTTCAGAGGTCTAATCCCCTGGATGAATCATGGTAACAAAATTAATCCTGTTAATTACTGCCTTTGCCAATATTGTTTGTGTTCTACAGATGTATCAATGTGCAGTTGCATGTTTAGATATATAATTTACAGGCACAGGAATTAATTTAATGCATGATAGTGATTTTTGAAAAATAAAGTTATCACTAAGTTTTGCTAGACCATATCTGAAATTCTACTTAAGAAATTAATTCACTTGTATAGTAGATGCTGTGAGTCAGTACTGGTATAACTCTAATCAAGGATGCCTGCAATGCTCTCAGTGGAATAACTAACATGGAACCTCTATTTATGAAGGGAATTTAGATAAGCATAATATCAGCTGATGCAAAATATATTGCTAGCCAGAAGGATTCCAAATAAAATGCCAAATAAAAGCTCTCTAATTGTAATAATTTTACAAATAAAGTACAGTCTCCAAGTACGCAGTCTCCAGTATGCAATATTTATATTTGCAAAATCAGATATTATTTGAGTCAGTCACGATTTCCATGTAGGTAGAAGAGGAATTTCTGTGACTGCCAAAAATTCCATCTGTCTAAAATAAGTACTTAACCAAATACAGGTTAGTAAGCCCTGAAATCCTGAGGGGATGTGATAAACCTGATACACTTAACAGATTTTATTGTTGCCTTTCAGACTAAACAGATTACCAACTTCTGTATTCTGGGCTTCTGATAGGACTAAGCAACCGATTTCTCTTCACTAGAATGATAAATAATTAACACAAATATTTTAAATACTACAACACAGAGTTGCTTAGAGGAAGGCAGAAGCCAATCTCAATACTATGGTCTTCTCTTCTAGTACTACAATGGTATAAATGAAATCTAAAGAAACAGCCTAAAATAATGCAACACAAAAGGATGCAAGCAGAAAGAAATGGCAGAAGGCATGTTTCTGCAGAACTACTGCAATGAAGGTGCAGACCTGATATTTTTTAGTGGGCAATTAAAAAAAAAAAAAAAAGCTTTCCACACTGATTAGCTTATCTTAAAATTGTATTTTTAAGCATCTTCCTAATTACGGCAACTCAAAAATAAGTTAATCTTTCCGCTGATGAGCAAGCTACTAAGTGCCTACTTGGCTTGCAGTCGCTGACAGACAGATGCCTGACATCATGTTTTCCTTCCCTTCCAGTTTCTCCGTGGGTAGGTGCTATTCCTTGACCCACAGCTGCTCCTACCTGCACGGTCCTTGAGCTGAAAGATGACTGCATTGAAACAGCTCCTTCCACACCTGCAACAGTACCAGCATCATCAGCCTGGGAGGATTCTCCTGATTGCATCGGTGTGGTGACAGGGACTGGCCAGCCTGATGAACTACAAAGATCTGACCTGAGAGCCGAGGGCACTGAAACATGCTGACACCAGTCACACAGATTATCAGATTACTCATGGGTAGCACACTGTTTCACTGTGTCTAAAAGTTACATGCCTACTCAAAATTAGTCCTCTGGGCACCCTCCACTGACCATGGAGGAAGACTGAGTGGGACTCTAGGAGGTAGCCCTTTCTCTTTTTTGGACTATAAAGTAATGTAAACAACTACTTCGGACTAAATGCACAAGATGAATACTTTCCATTGTCATAGGTAACCCAGGATTTCTATTACCACAGTCTATCACCTGTAAGTCTGTTGGTCACACGCAGTCATAGCATGTATTGCATACCTATCCATCATTTCCCATTCTGCAGATCGCAACCTACTTTCCCTTTTATCATCTCAGTCTAAGAGCTGGCAATACATGTATATGTGAAAACAGCAAAGCCTATCCAAACCCTTTGTTTGGGGAGCTTGCCTCATCCAACCTTGGTATTTGTTCTCAGAATTCAGCAGTACATTAAAACCAAACTAAAGCAACATGCAAAATTTACACTCCGAATGCACCTGATCTATGACATTTTGAAATGTCTTGATCTGTAAACTGAACCCCAGCCTACATTATTTCTAGTCAACAACAGACCAAGACTCAACTAAGAACCTTCCCAGCATATCCAGCCCCAAATTCCTACTTATAGCAAAGTAGTCAGCTTTTCTTTAAACTGATTTATTCATGCAACAAAAATATTGTGTAGTGCCAATGCACGTTTTACTTTTATTATCCAAATATATATTTTGTAATCCAGATTTCTATAAAGTCTCATCAAACTGGTACCCAGCCTCTTAAAGTAAGATCTGTTTTCTATATAACCCAGATGACTTATTTTACTAACACCAGTACTGAATTGGACTGAACTGGGTGCAACACTGATGTTTTCTCGCTGGAACTTCCCTCATGTGAAACATGCCTCCTGGACATATCCAGCCTATAAAACTCACTAGCAGAAATGGCTGGCTCCAGTGACAGGCATGTGGAAAGCTAACATCAAATACCAAAACCTAAAAAAAACCGTATGTACAACTGATTTCTGGTGTAAGCGGCAGCACAATATCACCCTAAAAAAGCAAATAAATTGTAAGCAAGCAGTGCAGCCTTGCAGACTAGGAACAAGAGAGAATAGCTCTTGAGTAACCAAAGTACCCTAATCTCAAAAAGAACCATCCACAGACAGATGTACTTCCCTTACTGACAATGTGTACTTATCAGTATTGGGAAATGTACAGGGCTATCAAGAACATTGCAGTTTCTAGCCCCCCAAAAAATAAAAGTGCATATACAGAGTTGCAGACCTTTCCTTGAAACTGTAATCACCAATCTTTTGCTTCCCCATTCAGTGTCCCCAGAATTTATTGATGCTGCCTCCTGTTCTGAAAAGCAACTTTTTCCTCCCTCCTTCTCAGGCCTCCCCAGCTGAAAACAAATTTGTATTGTAACTGTGAAAAGAGAAACAAAACTTGTTGTAATTAAGACATACAGAAGTGAGAGACAAGCATATGTTGGTACATTCTTTTTAAGATTATTCAGTGTAAGAGATTAAATATATAGTATGCAGCTGTAGTAGCAAACCACTCTGCTATTACAGTTGACTTACACTACCCTGACATCCTAAGTCCAAGCAACCAGCCAGGGCTTGCAACCTGCAGAACAAACTCTGGGCTTACAATCTAACCAGCTATTTTTGGATCAGCTTTGTGCAGCCATTAATTTCTGTCTTCTTAAAGGTAGTATCACATAACCAATAACTGCAAACAATAAATTGCACTGCTTTCTTCATTAAATAAGTAGAAATGTTAAACAACTCAATTGGCAAAATATAGAATTAATAAAAGATATGGTAAAAGATTATATTACTAGGTCATTATACTTTATTATCTGATAAACTATGCTATACAGACTTATATTACCTAAATTATCTTTTAATTTCCATGGCCTCAACCCTTATTTTCCAGGCTACATCAGATGGCTATTCAAGAATGTAGAAAAGAAATCTATGTGGATATTAATTGCAAATGTTTTTATGATGTTTAATGCAAGAAAACCCTACACTGTAAACCTTTGCCAAATATTGAATCCTTGAGAGCTTTAGGAAATTTTGGGGGCTATCCTACCACTCTTTTTCCTTTACTAAGTGGAATATAGTATAAGTATAAAAGCAGATGGCTATTGTAGTCAAGAACTCAAATATTAAGAAAAAAACATATCTTCAGATAATGGACCATTCCTAACACCTCAGAAAATGTGCATCATCAAGGGCCTCACAGGATTCTGACCATGCAAAAATCAAACCATTCACAAATGAAACAATCCTGTTTCGAAACAAGAAATTCTTTCTAGTGAAAGAACGTACATATATTCGATAGTATTCTTTACATACATCATCTGTCAGTTTTGCTAAGTACATAGCAATGAAGCACTTGTTTCATGCCAGAGTCTGTTTCTCCATTTTGAGTTCTTAAACACTCATTAGCCACTCTCATTACTAGAAACACAGGCAAAGATTATCACAGCATCAGAAATAGCAGCCAAGGGATAGAAGAGTGCACATAACATTGTCATACATTTAATATTTATACATCTTCCTGAAAATTATAAGCTTATCTAAACTTTGCTACAGAGACTAAATATTGATTTTGGTTTGTTCCATCCATTTAGTTAAGATGTGAGAAAAAACATCAAGGACTGGATTGACTAAGAAGGCAAACTCTTAAAACAAACTCAACAGGAAAAATAAGATACAGTGAGCCAAAAATCTTAGTTTTAGATAACAAAATCGAACTCACACTATCATTTAACCAGTTATAGAGAGAAAGCAAAGTTATGCAACAGCCTTCCTGAGTATGGAAAAAGTTAGGTGATTGAAGGAAGATTTCTACTGATGACAGAATAATTCCATTTAAAACTGCTGTACCTGATAGATTCATACAGCTCTGCTTTTGCCAAAATACAACCTGTATGTCAATTGTATCTGCTTAGAATCTGAATAGGAAAGATCAGACTGAAATAAATCATAGAAAAAGCTGTGATAAAATAAGATATATCACTTTTCTTTTTATTTGACTGCTCTCCAAAAGAGCTAGACTCATCAAAGCAAATACTAGATTAAAGAAAAGTGAACATTATGGAAATAAAATCTGAATGGTATTTAAGGAAACCAGCCAATATAAAAACATCTGAATTTGCTATCAGGCACTCAAGAGTTCTACCTGAAAGACAGAAAATTCGTGAAGGTGAAAAAATGCCAAGAATCCCCTCCTAGCAGACCTGATTCTTTTCAAGTTGTTACTGTTTTCAAAGCAAAGCAGGGATTTACTCGCCTTATATCCATCTGTGCCACTCACAGAAGCTCAAGCCTAAAACAACATGAAAACAAAAACAAAACAGAAAAAAAAAAAATTATCTTAAGAAAACCATTTCCTATGCTGACATTGAAAAACATATCCTGGCATTAAACACAAGCATAGCTGATTGAACCTGAAGGAAATGTCGCCCCTCTGTTCCCAGCTTTCACATCTTCTAGTATCTTGTTACGCAGCCCCATTAAAAGCTTTTTCTAGCTACATAACGGCCGCTTTTCCCGACAGAAACTATCATGCCAGATCCATTACTTTTTGTACAAAATGAGAATAAATATCTTGTTTAAACCTGTTGAATCTGGAGGGGCCATTAACCACAGTCCTCAATGTAAGGTTGTTCTGGACACGCTGAGCTAGCAGACCCATAGCACAGTGTCTATGCAAGATAGTTCGGAGCAATCGATGATACAGAAGAGGAAGTACTTTGAGATAAACTGGAAAACCAAAACATTTTCAGGCTAAAAGCTAAGACATTTCCAAAAAAACCCCACCATTTATGCAATGAAGGCAAAGTATAAGAGTGTGACAGAGGTAAGGAAATACTCCTAACAGGGGTTTAAGTCCTACACGGGGTCCTTAAGCTTAAGATACCTATTTGCAACATATTTTAGGCAACAGTGAGAGACGTACTCAGGCTAAGAAAGATGAAGGATCATCAATTTTCATCATTTTCATAACCAGTTAACTACGAAAAAAGTCTGTCCACTTCTTGAAACACCTCAACAATCCCCAGTAATGTGAACCAGACCAGTAACACCAAAATTAAGTCCCTTTGAAGCAAAACTGAACAAAAAATACAGTAAAGAAACCAACTCAGAAAGACATTTGTGTTCTATTTGTTTATTAACTTCCAGATTACAAATTAGCACACTAAACTTATTTTATTAGTTCCTAAAGTTCAAATGGCGTATTCTCATTACTCATTAAAGAAGATGGAAACATGCAAAAAGGCCCACAAATAATGAGGGCTATATAAGAAAAGCAATCCTCTCCACCAGAGTCCTAGCTGAAATCCATGACGCAGTGGATCCACAGGACCTGAGCAAGCATCACTTCTAGCCTTAACCTCCGTGAACACCCAAGGGAAAGCCTTCTTTGGGGAGCATTCCCTTTCTGGACATTGTTATGCAAAACTTCGGGGGGTTTGGTTGTTTGACATGAAAAGTGCAGCCCCTTCTTGGCTGTTCTTAAGGGAAGTTTAATGCTCACAAGGTACCCGATGGTTAGAAGACCAGCTGGTGAAAAAAAGGAAAACATAGTACAAAAGTACACTGTACTTCTAGTTCACCTAGTGCACGCAACATAGCTGAAGCCATTACTGGGGATTTTGTTTTATTAGTTTTACTATTTCTACATATATTTGAGAGTATATCTTATTTCCAATCTGGCAGCAGATAATCTTAAAACATATTTGTCACACACTATTATGGGAACTCCCACGTGAGTGTGTTAAGGATCTGCATTGTCTTCAAGGGCAAGAAATAGGGAGATAAGAAAACACACAGAAACAAAAGAACCCAACATAGACATATTTTGACATCAAGGCAAAATTTTCCTTTTCTGAGTGTCAAGCTTTTTCTCTAAAAGACGAAAGAATCACAATGAAAAAGCTGGAAAAAATAAACAAAACACACAAACTTATTTTCTCCAATCAAACAGCAAAACAAATTGAACCAAAAGTGTTTCAAAGAGCACAAAGACCTGCTTTTTAGCTTCAGTCACCCAAACTGCCTTTTGGGGGTTTTATACAGCTTATGGTAGAAACTTTAAATGGAAGTGTGGACCACATTCACGGTGGTTATCTGTACCGTGACTACCTATACTGTAGTAATACTGCCAGACACTATTCAGACCATTTCACATGAAGGCATAGGAGCCTTCAGATGTTCACAATCACTCCTGACGACCAGGTACCCGGAGCTCGATGGCAATCTAATAATCTCTTGTTATTTCACCATTGGCCCTGACTGTTTTGCCAAATGTTTCCACTGCTTGCTGCATGAAGAGGGAGTGGCAATCTTTCAAACCAGCATGGTTGGTTTTGAGAGGGACTAGTCTGGCTCTCCTTCTCCAAAAGGGCTGGTCTCAAAAGTAGGTTCTGGTGTTGTACAGAAGCATCAGTTTTAAGCCTCTCAGCATAGCAAAGCAAAACTTGAAAGGAACAGATTTCTCTCATCAGTACTGGCACTCAAAATAAGACCATATGTCTAAGCTATAATATGCAAAATTTTCCAGCAACAGCTTATTTTTCTAGTAGGACATGTGATTTACACAGATTGAACTTTAGGATCCGTTTACAAGATTCATGAGAAAAACTGGTTTCCTTATAGTAAAAAAACCACTTCTCACTGCTCACAGGAAGCAAGCTTTAATATTGCAAAGTCAGTAGCTTTCCTGGGGACACAGACCCAATTTAGTTATGTCTATCTGCCTCTCACAGCAGCCAAAAGAAGTAGCTGACTTTTTAAGAAACAAGTAAAAACAGGAAAGGCACAATAAGGAGTTGCTGGGAGCTGCTGAAAGACCCCAACAGAAAGCAGAGAAAGAGTGCAGAACTGAAATGTTGTGACTGAAAGCAAGGGCAATGGAAAAGTTAAGCCGAAGGCCCAAGCAGATAAGGAATGAAAAGCCAGCTAGGCAAGTGAAACAGTAACAGGATTTATTTTCTATGGATAACTGAAAGAGAGCTCAAAGGTAGGAGTCATGGGCAACACAGAGCAAGTCCAACCTGTGCATGGAAACGCTAAGATCAGGGAACAGGCAAGAATGCAAATGTGAAGGCTGAAGAAACTGAACTCAGAAGAACACAAGAATGAAAAAATAGCTGCTGCAAGTAATTGTGCCAGAAGAGCTTTGGGCTGCTGCAACCTGCTTCACACACAACACATGGACAAAGCACCTTACTTTGCTGTTTGCTCCTAATTATGCCTGGATGGAAATCTTAAATCACACTGCAAAAGATAACATTTCCTTTCCCAAGCAGGGGTGGGCAGCCTCAACAGCACATGGGACAGGCACTGCATTGGAGAGTGAGAGAGGGCTCTCCAGCAGCACTGGAAAACTATAACCTGGTGAATGAGCGCTTATAGCGATTATGGACATTCACTAGTACTGGAATTAATGGCTTGGCCAAGTTACTTGTTCCCATCTAGTAATCATGATCTAAGCTCTAAGTTCACCAGTATCCCCATCTCCAAACTTTTGTCACATATCTTGACAGAACAAGTATCCGTGTACAACTTTCATTTTATACCTATGTTCACCCTTCCAGGCTGACTCTCCATCACAAGGAACCGAAACAACAATTTAATGACACACACCCCCTTCCACTGGGCAGCACGAAGCACATCTACTGACTCCAGGCCCGAGAGCAGCATCCCTGATTTATCAGCATGAGAAAAGCAACTACTTTCTGAAAAGGCACCGCAGAAAAAATTCTCATGTGTTGCACTATCCCACTGAAGTTCACAAGGATGAATCCTGAATCCCTGTTGGCTTTCAGAGGGAATTACAAATCTCACACTTAGAGGGGAATACGAGGGTCCCTCAAACAAAGCACGTACCCAAAACACATCATCCACTGGGAAAGCATCTCCCAGCTTGGCAAGTTTTTAAAGCTGGAATCTTTAAATTACTGTGTTGAACCAGAACTATTTACTAGTCCTCTGCAAAATGAATGCTTTTGTTTAAGGGCTTAAACAAGTCTATTATTAGTAGTACTATAGAAAACAATAAAAAAAACCCTACTAGATACTCTAATTTCTCCCACATGTGGGAGAGCTGAGCAGCGTTTAGAGATTTCTAACCTTTTATATTCTAAAGTAGGACACAAGTTGTGAAAGGTATACATATGCAACTCCAATAAACACAGATAATTAGAAAATTCTGGATTTGTGTGCACAGAATCTACATTTATCCTGTTATACATACAGACATATTCTTGACTAACTAGGTAACTTCCTCCACAGACTATACAATTTGCCAAAGAAAAAACATCTTCTAGTACAACCAACAAAAGGAAAATGCAATTTTAAGGTAAAAGCAATTAAGTTCCAAAGCTTTTGTTTGGGTTATTGCCTATGATACTATGGTATCTAATGTCTGTCATTTCTGAAGGGTCAGTGACAGCCAAGTTTAAGATCTGTTACCTAAAAGTAGGTCCGAAGAACATGTTGGCTGGGCTTGCAAAGCTCTGTCCTTCTTCCCATTTTCTTTCCCAGTGGATGTCGTACTCACAACTGTGTCAAGTTTGAATGCCTCATTCTTTGCTACCAGTTACACTGTTAAGGAAATCTGCTTATTCAAAACCAAAAACCAGTCAACTCACCTCCTTCTAAGAGGAATTCTACATTATAGGAAACTCACTGTCTTTCAGAAATAAAACTAGTTTGTTTGTTTGTTTCTGATGAACATTCCATAAAAATATGCAGTATTGGCAGAAGTCCACCAGGAAAACCTCAAAGATTTCAGCATACTTTCTAACCCATTAAAGCAAAACTTCTATCTAGACAATTAAGTATCTTTTCACACACTTCTCTTCAGACAAATACACAACATTACTATAAAAGTCATTGTTGTTTATTCAGTTTAAGTAGTAATGCTTATTTCTTTCTGTTCTTTTCTTTCCATAAGCTTCCCAAGCATTTCTACTGATTTTAGATGTATGGTCTGACTTTAGGGTTTTGGTTTTTTAAATAAATGGATTAGTAAACTCCATAAATAATACTGCAGGCAGCTTGGATAAAACAGAATCCAAGTAACAGAAATGACATGATTATAAAAGCCTCCTTCTCCCCCCTACCACCCCACAAACCCAACCACATGCTGGGCTCTGAAATGGCAGACCAGAAATTGATAGTATCTGCTTAGGTTAGCACTATTTGATAGATAATTATCACTGGAAAGGAAGGAGGTCTATACTGGTTTCTATTGTTTCATTTTTCTTCTTTTTTTTTTCCTTCTAAAGAGAGGAAACCACTAAAATACATCCCAAGCTTTCTTCAAAATTGGATGCCAAAAAGCCCCCATGCCAACATTAGACAGTTTTAAGGTGCTAGAGTTCACATGCCCTACATAGTCTTGTTCTTACAGACATATATATATTAACTGAAAAAAACCAACCTGTTTCCTCTTTTGAGAAGAGCACTCAAAAAATGTTTTAGTTGCAACTTTGTAGTTGGAATAAACTCTCACATCACTAGTTTCCTGGCAGCTTAAGTCCACAATAAAGTAATTATAAACTTCACTTCTAAAGTGTTTGATTTAGAAAAACTTTTTGTCCTCAAGTTGATAAAATGTCCATGAAAGACATAAAACCACAGATGACAAAACTTTAAACTAGTCCTTCAATAACACTTGTAAAAACAGACAGAAATACACTATTGGGTCAGAAGATGAAAGGCAGGGCAACTGATAGGAAAAAATGGGATTTCTGGGGTTAACTTCCTCTTGTAGCATCCAACCCTGCACATACATCTGGCACTTTGGCTATATCAAAGAGAAAAGAGAGAGGTTGTTTTTAACCAGATAATTTACAGTCCTGTGTTCTCCCTCATAAAACCGGCAAGTGCATACCTAACCATCTGAACCATCCTTACCCATTTACATCAGCTTTCATAGCTCCCTAGAAGTCAGATGTCACTACTATGAAGCAAGTTGAGCACAGTTTCTTAAAAAATACAGGAAAACGGTTAACTGGACATTGTTTTAAGAGAACAAAATTTTATAATCTCATTAGCCATGAAATCCAAACCATTATTATATGCATAAAGTTCTTGATAACCACAAATAAAAGAGAATCATGCAGGTTGGAAAGGACTTTAGGAGGTCCCCTGGCCCAGTCCCTGTTCGGAGCAGGTCCAGCTGGGCCAGGCTGCTCAGGGTCATCTCCAGGTGACTACTGAGTCCCTCCAAGGATGGACATTCCACTTCTTTCCGGGCAGCCTCCCACTGCACTTGATCATCCTCAAGGTAAATTTTTTTTTTTCCTCATCACTATTTTGAATTTCCCATATCCCAACTTGTCTTCCTTGCCTCTGACCCCGGTCACCATGAGCCTGCATCTTCTCTACACCACCCCACTAGGTACTTTCGCACAGCAGTGCGGTCCCCCAGGCCTTCTCCAGCCTGAACAAACCCAGTTCCCTCTCGCATCCCATGCTCAGCCCTCTGACCAGCATGGTGGTCCTCCACTGGACGAGCTCCAGCATGTCCATGTCTCGTAGTGGGGAGTCCCAAGGTGGATGCAGTACTCCAGAGGGGGTCTCACAAGTGCTGTGTGGAGGGGAAGAAGCATTTGCCTTGACGTGCTGGCTACACTCTTGCTAACCAGCCTGGTTTGCAGTTGGCCACCTTTGCTGCGAGGGCACGCCGGTAACTCATCTTCAATTTGTTCACCAGGTCACCCAGACCTTTTTCTACAGGGTTGCTTTCTCTCCACGTGTTTCCCAGCCTCTGCTGTCGCACAGACTTATTCCATCCTAATCGCAGGGCTGCTCATCTGCCTTTGTGGAGCTTCACAGAGTTCCTGTCAGCCCATTCTTCCAGCGTCTCTAGGTCACTCTGAAAAGCAGCCTGCCTTCTAGCATGTATAGTCCTCAGGCTTGCAGATAGCGCGGTCTGTCTCATCACATAGCTTATTAATACAGATGCTAAATTGTTCAGCCCATTATGTTTTAACCACAATATTTCATTAATTGAAACAATAATTTTGTCCTACTTCCCAGTGGAACAGAAAACTTGAATCTGTAGTGGTCTGAACTAAGTACCTCTCAACATTGCTCCTAAGTCTCCTCTTATACAAGTAAAGGTCAGAACAAGCCATGTAATTTACTCCACTGCAATACCCAAGTGAGAGTCTCACCCAGGATCACCAGCAAGTATAACAATTTTTCAGCTGGGAACGCTATGAAACTGCTGTAGCTTACATTTTCTTGCACTAGGAAATAGGTATTACCAGTTCTCCATCCAACAGCAAAGTAATTTTATAGTATTTGTAATTTAATCTTCTGAAAACGAAGTTACTACACAGTCCATCCTAAAATGCTGCCTCTAAACTGTCCTCTTTTGGATTTTGAGTGTTCTTTTAATTTCTCAAAATGTTTGTTGTCTCCCAAACTAGTTGTTTACTCTTTATTTTATCCAATAATAAATGAGAAAAGGGATAATTTTCACTTTGTAGGCTTTTCTTATTTTGTTAAGACCTGTTTTCTCTCCTTATTTTCCCTGGACTTGGTCCATCCTTCCTTCAACCTCTACTCCCCTGTGGCCCTTGACAGGATTTTCTGGATCATGGGGTTTTTTTGGCTTTGGGTTTGTATTTTTTCTAAATACAGGTTTTTGGAAATTGAAAGGATCACTCTGCAGTAATTCTTCAAAAAGAGAAACAAACAAAAATGTTACAGAAGTATTTCTCTGAAGACAACCATATTTATTTTCACATTTTCATTTTAGAAAAATGAGTGAGAGGTTTTAACAAATGCTTCCTCTTCCAACTTCATCTTTTTCTGGACAGAATCTAGCAGCTAATTTGTTTCTCTGTTTAAGGGGTGAATACCCTTTGCAACAAAAGAAAGCATAATAAATATCTGCTAATGTACTAGCAGCTTTTCTGTGTTTATTTGAACCAAACTTTTTCATTTTAAGATCAATTTTTGTAGTAGAATCTACTGGTTTTCCATGGGAAACTTTTAGTTGACATTATGAAAGGCAGGAAGATTAATCTAACCTTATTTTTGCTAACTAACAACCTCATTTTACCCATGGTTTAATGTGAATGACTAATGGCTGAAAGATAGTCATCTCTTTCTTTGGACTGTCCTAAACTCAGTTAATATTGCTTCTACGTTAGATCATAGAAGTATTTATAGCACCAATATGACGTTTTTGTTTCAGCATAGCGCAGATAATTAAAGACAGACAAATATTTGTTTCTTATTATTTCTACTGTGTTTACCATCTTACAGTATTTGGCAATTTAGAAACAAAATCTAAAGTCCAGCCTTGTCAAGAAAGACATTGCTGGAGGGATTTTTTAGGTCAATTCTCACCCCTGGAGAGTTCTTACTAAAAAAAGGAACGCAAAAAAAGCCAGTGGACATTGCAGTAACATCAAAGTACGCTGCTTGTAAGAGGATCATCAAACCCACAAATATTCTGTTGTTAAACAGCTGGGTTTTTCACAGCTCATCAATAATTCCCTACAGTATTTGTTAATTGATTAATATATTTCTAAGGTACACTAAAGAGATGAATTGCAGATGGGATCATTTTCATCTGCATACAGAAAAGTAATTCAGACTTTTAAAAATGCCCCTTTTTTTAAAAAAAACCTACAGGCGGCAAGAAGTTTCAGCACTGGCAGGGAGAGAGAGAACCCTCTCTCTCACATTGTTTCACCTTGAGCCCTGCAGATACAAAGACTGGGAGGACCTCTATGCATGCTCTTGTCCAGCATAGGACCCGTCCATGTTAAGCCAACAGAGAGGATTGCGTCAGGCTGGATCGCATGGACGAAGTCACAAACTCTGGCCAAGTAGTTATGTGAGCAACAGCCCTGATGTACGTGCCAGCAGAAGAATGCTTTTGGAAGATCAGCTCGTGTTGCCTAAGACAGTAGCAAAGCTCCGCTGACAAGAAACTTCCTCCTGCAGGCGTACATCCCATCTCCATGAGAGGGCTCTACCCACACAGCTGCATCAGCACAGGCTCTGCTGCAGCCCTCCACAAAATTACCGCCCATCCCCTCCCCGAGAGAGCCTTCGAGAGCATCATTGCCATAAAAAGAGGTATGTCTGGTTAAATAATTGTGGTCTGCGTAGCTTGTTTCCGCTGAACAGCGTGTGCAAGCAGCCCTTTAAACACATACAGCAAGAACTGCTTCAATCTCGTCACCCATTTGTAACAGGATTTGTAACAAATAAAATGGAAACTAATATATAACCCTGGTTAATGCAGTACCAAGGCTGAAATTAAAAGCGTTATTCTCCTTGCTGAGGGAGAGCAGAGAGCAAGGTCACACTGGTCATTTCTGAAGCAGAGAAGGGGAAAGGGATCATCAGTCAGGACACTTTCCAAGTAGAACATATTTACAAAACCTGAAGCGTTCCAGCTCCTTGAATGAGGTGATTCTTGCATGCACTTCATCAACTTTCTCTTGTAGAAATACAAGAGAAAACATAACTACTCTTGCAATAAGAAAACTTTCTGGAACCCTTTCAGGCTTTGACACATTAGGAATACTGAAGTACATGATTAGTATTCTGCCTTGTTTTTGAAAGCTACCTCAAAACCTCTATCCAGACCTGCTCTATATCCTACAAATGAACCTTTTTAATTGTGTCATGGATTAGTGTCTAGTCATCAGAAGGATTTACATAACAGTCCAAAAACAATTTCCCAGGTGATACTCCTATATAGGATTTTTTAACTCTGGAATGAGTTTTCTCCTAGGTATACACACTTCAGTGAACCAAAATAAAAATTGGGATACATCACCGATATTAATGAACACAAATACTATCAGATGTTCTTTCCAATACTTTCTAGGAGAATTCATGGAAAAGCTGGCCTGCGGGTGGTCTCACAGGGTATCAGAAGATGCTTTACCTAAAAAGCTGGTTCTTTGTTCTTCATTTCCACATTGTGCTAAAACAAGCTCTAATGATCCCTTTATTAATTTGCATTATGGGTTTTGTGCCTTGAATGAATATGCAGAAAAATGTATAAATGGGAGGGGCTGCAAACTTTTTTCAAAGCCAATGGAGTTTGGAAATTTAAATGATGTATGTGCCTGCCAGCATGCGGAGCTGCAGACAGACTAGCATCCTAGCAGCAGGTCAGCAATGGGCGAGTGAGGCTGGGAGAATCTCCCCCATTTGAACTCTAGTTCAGATGCAACCGTTTGCATCTGAATTGGCGCTAAGCAATAGCAAGAGAGACCTTATAACAAGACACTACTAGCTTAACAGCATAAAGGCAGTCAGTTTTACTATTCTTTCTAGTATCTCATATAAAACAGTACTTTATTAAGACATTACACAGGAAGATAGCAGTAGCCATCCAACTGTAGTAACAGCCACAGGAATTTCAGCATTAGGCTTTGTTACTATATCTACTTCTACTTTGTTTTTTTCCTTCCAAATATGGTTGGAGTAAACACACAAAAACACACTGACCCAAAGGCTATCCATCCAAAGTGATTAGATAAGAGCCAAGGAAAGGAAACTAAAATATGCTCGCTAAGGGTTTAAAACACAAAAATTTTGTCAGGAAGGAAAGAGAACAGCCAGTTCTGCTTTTCTTGAAGCTGAGAAGAAACACAGGAGAGATTGCTAGCACCGCTGATCTCTAAACCAGTTCTGGATCCTCAGGATTCAATTTAGCTGTGTATTGGACCCCACTTAATATTTGAAACATCAGGTAAAGCAAGTGCAGCAGAAATATTTTCATCAGTCTGACTCAGAGGGCAAAACAGCTATTAAGAACTAGACCCTATCTTCGTATCCACACACACAGAGTAAGCACTGCTCCCAGCCAAGAAGGTTTTCCCTAAGCTATATCTAAGTATAAGTGGAAAGACAGAAAAGCATATTGTACATAGGCAGGTCTACATGTCAATTTTTTCACTCTTTCACTGTTGCATTCTATAAATAACATATTTCTCTCAACTACAGCAAACTATCTGTAGGTATCTAGCCAGTAGTGTTTTAAGTCGCTAGCTTTAACAATTCACTCAACTGGAACAGATGACAGCTTGAAAGGGAAATGACAGGATGCTCCTAGGAAAGTGCTGCCTGCATTTTGGTACATGTCTAATCTCACTGATCTTATTTATTTATAGGTGAAATTCTCTCACTTCTTTGTTATGAGAACAATGGTTGCTCAAGTGGAAAAAAAACAGTAAATCAGCACTAACTTTGAGCCACAGCAACTTCACATATTGGGTCTGATAAACAAGTGAAATTCTCAGAAAAGCTATTGTCTTCTCCAACATGGATTTAAACCATAGCATACATCTATATACATTTAAAAACACCCCATGAAACTCTTACTGCACTAAAAGCTGTTGGGACCTATAGAAGCGCTTAAGCCCAGACAATTAAAGTTTTGAATCCCTTATTTCTTAATGATATATATTAGGTGCATGCACATTAGATTTTTTGTTTGAATGGGATGCAGGCTTTTGAATTAAGTTTCTTGATTGTCACCACTCACTGTATTTGGCTCATATTGTGGAACAGACTCAGAGCACTTGAAGCGCATTTTTTTTGGATAAAAAGTAATTAGAAGGTATGTTCCAGGAGTTCACCTAATATGCCTGAGCTGTAAGCAGGCATTCAGTCCATAGGATCAGACTACAGTTAGCCCAAAAGTTAAAATAAAACACCAAAGCAAAAATACTCCAAATCTCCTGTTCCCTAACAAAGAAACAAAACAATAAAAAAAGAAAATCCAGATCAAAAAACCCTAAAAATGTAAAAAAAAAAATCCCCCCCTCCCCAAAAACAAAAAATTAAAATAAATTTTTTAATAGCTCCAAGCCTCAGACTCTCTTAAAACAATCCTCGACACTGTATGCTGTGGGCATCTGGTCTACAGATCAACGCCATTCGCTATTGAAAACACAGGCCATAAAGTGCTGAGTGTTTACTACTTGCATACAGTTTGCAAATCTATATATGTAAGTGCATTACTTTAATTAAGATCTAAGAGATTGGTGTGGAAACTATTCTAACATGAGCATAGGGTACTGCAAGTGCTCTGTTTTTCTCTTCAACAGAATACAGAAGAGAAAAACGTCACATTCTTTTTTACGGTGTACTTGTTATATTTCCACTGACATGTTAACATAAGCGAGAATAATATGATTAAATTATTCTGAATTGTGCCGTCATAAAGAATTACACTTGACTCAGAACAACTGCAAATTGGGGGAAAAAAAAAAAAAAGAAAAAGAAAAAAAAGCCTGCAATTCCAAGAGGAGCAACAGCAGCAGGCTTTGGCTTTCTCCCTAAAAAGAGGTTCCTGGGAAGCGGAGATTCTGACTCACCAAGATGTTTTGTGCTATTTCTACTCCATTATCATTGATTAGGTCAAGCGCAGCTCCAATAGGTCTTCTTTATCGTTAGCCAAACTTTATAGTTTATTCTTCTCTCTTGTAAGCTCCATAGCTAGCGTAGCTCTAGAACATGAGTTTCTTCTCCAGTTGCCAAGATTACTGAGCCTGTAGAGCTCCAACATGTTTGAGCAGGCTAAGACCACAACAAGAAAGGTGGTCAGTTAGCTAGTCAATGCCATGGCGGTTGCTTTAAACCTTCTTTGAAGTAGATGGCACATTCAGCAAGGTTTCAGTCCAATGGGGCAACCTTTTCTCGGGAACCCAAAGGTAAAAAAAGCACACAGGCATCCCCATTTCCTATAAGCTATAGGTCCACCAGACTCCATTTGATCTGGTTTCATTCCATTCACACACATTGCAGTATTTTGAAGTTGTCCCTGCTTTGAGCAAAAAGCTGGACCAGATAAGCTCTAGGGGTCCCTTCCAATCTAAATTATTCTGTGATTCTGGTCTCGGTTTCTAGGCTACTATTAGGGCATCCAGAAACCACAGAGAATCCAAATAAACCTCAAAGCTGTAAAACAACTTTAAGAAAGGTAACTGGCATGGGAACCGCTGACAGCTGAAAAGGGACAGAGGAAAAAAAGAGAACAAAAGATTCCAAAAATCAGAGACAGAAATCTAGCAAGATGAATATGAATTGCCCACTTTTCCAGGTGAGCGAAATCAGTTATGACAGACAGACCAACCATCCTTTCTACCTGGCTTGAACTCTCAACTAAAGCAACCTATCTGTAGGTAGCTAGCCAGTAGAGTTTCAAATTGTCTTTGCTAGCATTCATATTAGTTTATTTAGTAACAGAGGTAGGACCTACTTCAACAATTCACTCAAGTGAAGCAGATGACAGCTTGAAATAGTCGGTGTGGAGGCTTTTCAAACCTTTCATTTATATGTCTCTTCTGCAGCACCCTTGGACTGTGGCTTGCAGTTTAATTTCCATGCACCAAAACCTCTGAGAGATCTAAATGAGGAAAGTAAAAACAACTGGGGCATGGGGAGGAAAAAAAAAATTATCACAGATGATTTGCCCTGTAGACACAGCCAGAAGGTTTTCAACCTGAGAATTAAATTTCTTTCGTGATGATGGGATTGTCCACTTAGTAGTTATTAGAAGAATTCCTTGAAATTAATATTAACAATTTTGCTTTAGAAACAGCCCCAGATGGCCTTCTCTCAGGCCAGACAGAGCAGGATGGGCTGAGAACTACAGGGTTCTGCTAGACCTTTCCCCTGCAACAGCTACTTATGCAAACAGAATGAAGCTCTAAAGAGAAAGCACTGCCTTGGGTTTGTCTGAATAAATATTTCCCAGCTTCTCAAGGAGCTGCTCTAGTTGCACTGTATTTCCTTTACAGAAGTGTTGATAGCTCTTTGAAAATTCCACAGACAGCAGCAGAGGAACCAGAGACATAATAGCTTCTCTTTTTTTATCGTATTCCAGAACTCGTACGATATTGCCAAGAGACTTGTATTCAACAGAATTTACGAGTTTGACAGACAGGTCATGCACATGTGCTATGTGTATGAGGATATTTCTTTCTCCTCCTGCTATTTATATAGGGAAAATATAAATGCTTAGCTGAATAACTGAAACCTCTGACTGCAGTAGATACTAACAATAGTAACCAAGTATCAGGCTGACAAACAGTCCTTGTTCCTTGAGTACCTACAAGGTAAGTCCCCAGATCACAGGCCCCTGTTCTTATGGCAGACTTTAATCTCCTTCACTTCTGCTGGAAGAGCAACGTGACAGGACACAAACAATCCAGGAGAGTACTGGAGAGCGTCAGGGATGATATAGGAGATACTGGGTGAACCAGCCAACGGTGATGCAGAGCTGGATCAGCTCTTCACAAATAAGAAAGACCTGACTGGGAGTACAATAATCAATGCCAGCCTTGGGTGAAGTGACCATGGACTAGTACAGTTCAAGATCCTAAGGGGACTGAGGAAAGCAAGTAGGACATTACAGACTGGACTTACGCCAAGGGTAAATCATCCCTGATCAACCTGATTGCCTTCTGTGGTAAAATGACTGGATTTATGGACAAGGGGAGACAGAAGATGTCATTTATCTCACCTTAAGTAAGGCTTTCAAAACCAGCTCCCAAAAAATCCTTGCACCCAAGTTGGGATATTACAGTCTAGATGGGTGGACAACGAGCTGGGTAAAACACTGTTGTTGGATGTAAACAGTTAATGGGTTATACTCCACCTGCAGGCCAGTAAGCAGCGGCATGCTGCAGGAGTCTGTAATGGGACCTGTCCTGTTTGGCATCCATATCAATGACCTGGAGAAGGCAACGGAGCATACTCTCACCAGGTTTGCAGACAACACCAAATAGGGGCAACCATGGATACACCCAAGAGCAGGGCTGCCATCCAAAGGAACTTCACCTGGAGGAATGGGCTGACAGGAACATAATGAAATTCAGCAAGGACAAATGCAAAGTGCTGCAACCTGGAAAGGGAACAATACACACGCTGCAATGATTCAGGCTGGTGACAGACTGACTGGCTGAGGAGGAGCAGGCCTGTTGAAAAGGACCTGGTAGACGGCAAACTGAGCAGAAGCCACCAGTGTGCAGAGGCAGCAAAGGCAGCCCATGGTATCCTGGGCTATATCTGCAGCAGCGCAGCGTGCTAACAGGAGCAAAGATTGAGGGAAGTGATCATACCACTTTACTTGGCACTCATTAGGCTGCATTTATGCTAGAGTCCAACTTTGGGTCCCCAATACAAGAAAGACATTAATGAACTGGAGCGAGTTCAGTAAAGGGCCACCAATATGATCAGGGGCCAAAGCACATTCCTTATTAAGGCACTGGGCTTGTTCAGACTGGAGAAGAGAAGGTTTGGGGGGGACCTAATAGCAGCCTTCCAGCAGCTATGCTGAAGCTATCTAGAAGACAGAGCCAGGCTCTCCACAGCAGTACAGGGCAGAAAGACAAGAGACAATAGGGATAAGATAAAATAAGAGAGGCTCAGACTGGATATAAGGGAAAAAAAAATTCCTCCCATGAGCACAAACACATACACAGGTTGCCCAGAGAAGCTGTACAGTCTCTGTCCTTAGAGGTTTTCAAGACCTGACAGGATACAGCCCTGAGCAACCTGTTCTCTCTCCATATCTGACCCTGCTTTGAGTAGGTTGGACTAGAGACCTCCTGAGATCCTTTCCAACAGGAACTACCCTATGGTTTTATAATAATATTCCACTCACATTCCCTGTGATGATATTATGAGCTCCCTCCACTAAGTAGCATTCAGACAGTGATCGTCATAGTTTTAAGAAAAAAGAATCATCTCAAAAAGCATCACAGCTTTTAGCACCAGACACTGGTAATAACTAACTTCATGTTGAGGAATGCCAGGTACTTTCATTTCCATTGGTTTGTATTATTATTGTTGCTGATGTTACTCTTTGAGACAGGCAGGGGAAAAAAATGAACACACAGTCACATTGGTTTCACAGATCTGTGGAAGCCAGCTGAATCTGGGCCAAAGCATTGGAAAGCCTTATTGAGATAGGCCAATTGCAGTGCAATAAACATAGACACACACAAAAAAATGTTCCCCAAAATTAAACTAACATACTTTGACAAAAATTACTAGACAGATAAAATGTCAGAGCACAGCCTAAACTGGGTAGTCCAAGTCATGGAAAAGGCTTATAAAAATACTCTCTTTGCAAGTTCCTCAGCAAGGAAAACTACAGGAGGGGGAGTAATGTTGTGTAGAAGGTATTCCTTTAAACCCCAGAACATGCTGTTGTGATTACTTCAAACACTTCAGTCCCATATGCCGCATCTGAGAAAACCACTCAATCGTTAACTTGCATTTTCCTTTAACTACTCATTTCAAGGCAGAGTGGAATAGCAGCATATGTGATCTAGAGAGGCTGAGGCTCTCTTCACACTATGACTCAAAAGAAGAGTTTCCAGCCAGAACCAGTTCTGCTCCTGCAAACATGTATTTGGTGTTGCTAACAGAAATTAATTTGCCTATAACAACGTGTACTGTCAACTGAAGAAAGGACAGGATGGGTAGGGAAAATTCCTGTTCAAGTCATACCACCTTCAACTAACAGTGGATTTCTCACAGTGCTAGTACTTGGATTCCAACACCCACAGCACCAAAATGAGATTAATGGGGGGGTTTATTATTATTATTAATGAGATTTGATGAGAGTAACAGAGTCACAGAATGCAGAGCAGATTCATCATAACGGATCCTGCTGCAGTTTTCTACAGCTGTATAACTCCTGCATTATTGCTCTGTTCACATAGCAGCTTCACCTGTCTAAAGTAATGAACTGTAAGAGGTCAGTACAAAATAAATGGCGCTTCTATGCATGTGCCACGTTTCCTCATAGTATCTGAAAGATTATTTCTATGTATTTAAGTAAATACATGCATGTAAGTATTTTCAGGGCCAAAAAATGCTTATCACTGTAGACTTTCAGAGCTGCACTGCTGGCAATATGGAGCACAGCCAGACAAGCATTACCTTTCTGTAGCTACTTACTAATTAAGTATTTTCAGGATTAGGTTCACAGACATTAATTCATCATGTAGGCTTTCTGGTCACTACAGAGATCCCATAATATAAAACAGGAATCTATTTTGAAATAACAAATTATTACAAAATATGGGAGGATTAAGATATAATTCAATATTTTGACATAAAAATAGATTCATTTTGCTAATTGTTAAACCTTCATCGATGTATCTTTCAACAAAAATCTTATTTTGCTCGGTATTTACACTGCAGAAGCATAATTTCTAAGAATGTCGCAACAATTATATGTAAAGGAAAATGTACACAGCCCCTTCTGTTTAGAGGACATACACATGCATTGCTTTTAGCATATTTTAGAAAAGAAAAGAAAAAATTTTAAAGATATCTTTGAGGGCAATAGTCAGCTCCACTACACAAGGTATGGCAGGATTTTTATTCAGCCTTTAGACATTTTCTGTGCAGGAGGTTTTCTCTAGGGAATCAACATCAGAATCCTAAGCATGGGAAAAGAGTTTATTTCAAATTTGTATCACCTCTGCCTTTGCAATAGCTAGCGAAGTCTTCAGATAGCTAAATATACCCTTAGAAAGTCAGCCTTCATTCACATCATTACAGGAGAAATGAATTCTAGCTTCTTGAAGAAATTAAGTTTCACTGAGTTAAAGACTACCGAGTAGTGGTTAGCTGAAGGTTGAAATACCTCTTCTTGCAGGAAGTATTGACCTGAGCTTCCTCAAGCATTCAGCTGATAAATACTGAACACTTTTCTAACCTTTTCTCCCCACTCTGCTGGACTTACCAATGCTGCCCAGGACCAGGAGGCTTAGAGGAGGCAGCCAAGGGTCAGCTACCACTTCATCTAATTGGAACTAATCTGCATGTGGCACAGCATGCCCTGAAGCCAGGAGCAGGTTTAGCTACACAGATGGATGATTTCTTCCTGCCTATTCAGATCTTCCTTCCCCCTCCCAACATTCAGCCCTGGCCACAATTTGCAATCCTGTCCAATGGATTTTCATGGATCTAGGAAACTGTACATGCAGGAGACTGCACGTCCACTAATACTATCTCTACTTGTAATTGCAATTCAGCAGAAGGTAGAAGGATACGGACAAAATATGTCAGGACTATACAGATTACACATGGGTCTACTTAGGTGTGATTTTAAAAGAACTAGCAGCCTACTGACTGATTACTGCAAAAACTAGAAGATGACTCCCCCCACCAAGAAAAGAAAATTGTAAATAGAAACTAGATTATAGCAGTACAAAGACAACATAAAAAAAAATTATCTAAAAAGACTAATTATACAAGACCAAGTACTTTATACTAGTTTTCATCCTCAAAATTTCTCAAATGCTGCTTCCCTTTTCAGATGAGAAAATTAAATGACTAAGATTTAACAATCACAAGTGCATGACCTAGTTTCCAGTCCAGTGCCCAATCTACCACAATATTTTGTCTCCCTTGCTGAAGTAGAGCTCACTAATTAAAGGGGGGGGAAAAAAATGTGTGTGCTCATACTCACTACATTGGTCTGAAGTAAGACAAAGAAAGCTTCAATCATATGTTTAAAGATTTGTGAAGTGTACCTCAAAGCGAACCAGAAAGGGTGCTTGTTAATCACACACCCTGTTTAAATTGCTAGCGCAACATTATGACAACTAAACTGCACTTTCCTATATTCACCTATTCTTCTTACCTGTGTTTTACTCACTACATCCTCACTGCAGAATAAAGTTAGAGGACTCAGTAACTATAGAACCAGAAGAAAGTTATTTCTTGCCATAAACTACACAACAGTAAGAAGTTTAGGAAATAATGTTAAAGATTGTGTTTCTTTATCCTTAAAATATTTTTTTTCCTAAGAATTACACCTCAGAAGGAAGCACTCGCTTTTTATTTTCTACTTTGAGTTTATCCATGTACTCCAAGAAGCATGAGAGCCCGGTACCTCAAACCGCCTGGCAGGAGAGCAGAGGCTCCAGTTTCATGCAGACTCCTGACCTGGAACACTTTTGCTCTTCCAGCAAATGCAAGGCCAGTGGCTACGAGACAGAGCCAGACCTGTCATGTTTCCCCAGGTAAGATGTGAAGTGAGATGTTCTACTTTTCCTGAGCTTAGATGAAGTGTTCCTTTCAAGCAGCTGCTGAGGGCATGTGGTGAAAGCCACCTTAGATGCAGAAAAAAAGCAGTACAGCGAGTAAGACACCTTTTCTGATACCTGTTTACACAGACTCACCTACATTTATTTCTTTATTCTCACCTACAATCGATGTATTTAGTTCAACCACTGCAGTGTTCTAAATGTAAGAATTTGTATGCAAAGTAAATATACAAAGTAAAAAAAAAAAAAAATCCGAATTATCAAGCTATTTTAAGGGCCATTCCTTATTTCTTTACCTGACCCTTGACCGACCTAATAAACAGACAGCCATGCCAAATCCCCTATCACATGAGCAAGAGGAAGGCTTTAGCCAGCCTTCGCTTAGAGAAAGTAAGCCTCATCCTTAGAGAATTTGGCACGAAATCTTGTCTTAACAAAAAGCAACACCACAAAAAAAGATAAACCACACTGCTTTTATGCTCTCCTAAGACTATAAAAATTGTATGCCTTGAAGGCATAAATTTGTATGCCTTAAAAGACAAACAGCAGATGTCTTCATGTCAAGAACTCTGTTAAAAATTACATTACCTCCAGTTTGTTGTTACACGTAAGCTATGCATAGAAATAATACACCAAAGTTCATTGATTTCATTAATAGATGTTTGTTACACCCAAACTCTTATAAATTTTTTCAAAGAACTTCAGGTAATATTCTGTGCAGAGGAAAAGCTTTGGAGTATAGCAGGGAACAAGCTCTCCTTCACTGGGCCTGAAAGCTTTAGATTAAGTCTGTAAAATGACATCTACACCCTGCAGCAACCTGAAAAAAACAAGGACCCCAGTGAGAAGAAGGTGGAAAGGGAGTGTCACTGAGCTTCAAAACGCTCCTGGGATAAAGGCGACCTGAAACATCCCAAGATGGAGTTGTGTTGGAATCAGAAGGACAACTGTCCCGCTTGGGCTCCAGACAAGAGCAAGGCAAGAATTTCAGAGAAACCTTGGGAGTGAAGATGTCAAGCAGTCAACTAAAACATATGATGTGAGGAAGACTGAAAAGCCTGGGCAGAGGGAGGAATAAACTGCTACAAGATCTCACTCCTGCAGAAGGTCCAAAAGCCTGAATCCTAATCCCCTGGCAGAAGGCTCTTCATTCCTCCCCCACTTGCTCCTAGGACATGACTTTTAACAATGCCTTATGCCTGGCAAAACCAAAGGTACGTAAACCCAAGGACCTTAAGGAATTACTCCAACTACTGCTACAGCACAAAATCAAGAGTTTGAAATGTATTTTCATAATAACTTCCATTTGCCTACAAATGGCAGTGGAAAAATTTACCTTTCAATAGTCAGTGCTTTGGAATCCAACAAGGATTTTATTCCACATATTTATCATGGACTAAAACTGCTGAACACGTCAGCATTAGGATTCAATATTCTGTACTTGAAAGAATCTTAAAATGTTTTTTTCAGCTATTAAATTACCCCTCTACTTTACATAAAGAAACTCAGTTGTAATTTTAACACATTTTAACGATGGTGAAAAGGTCCTACAAATCTTGAAAAGTCGTTTTTAAGAGTTTTAGAACCATACACTTAATCAGCCATCAGTTGGTGAAGTACTGCATTTTAACACCTCACATTTTTAACCTAAGTTTATTAGCTAGATAGTAGTCTCTTCATATCTTAAGCAGAGTGGAGAAGTGTGTGTGTAAGAAGCAAAGATGCAGGAGCATCATCAATGCTTTCAAAAAGGCATCTACCTACCAACTAACACAGGCTTCTTCTGCTTCAGGTGCACTGCTTCCATCCAACCCCTCCAAAAAACCACCATACAGGAGTTGGAGATTTAAGCCAAATCAAACCAACGTTAAGCGCTTCGCAGATTCAGGTATTCATTTTACTTTAGCAATACAGCATACTTCTATTCTGACTTCTCTCTGTAACTATTGAGCTCTTTTGTACTATTTAAGTAAAGAGGCTTTACTGCCACTTTTGTAAATACACCTCCACACATAAATCTGCTTTCTAAAGTCAGGTAGCTGGAGGAAGAAATCCAGTAAGTCAGGTAAACACTAGTACTGAAAATGTCATAACATGCTTCATAATCACCACTATGCACTCATCTCCAGGACAGATTCAAGGCAGAGTTTTTGGTTTTTGTTTTTAAGTCATTAATAAAAGCCAAAATTATTTTTGCCTTTGTGGGAAAGGGAATGATGTATTTCATAACAATTCTTGCTCTTCTCTTGCAAAACAGTGATTCTGTACAATCCAATCTCCATGCCAAAAGCAAACTTACAAGTGTATCACTCACGGAGGACAAGAGGAAGAAAGCTAAACTGTGATATCCCATCTAACTGGATGCCAAAATCATTTAATACCTCATAGCACCTACTCTGTTCCAAAGATACACACAATTAATTAATAAGACAGATGACCCTAAAATACTGACTGAAGACTGACGATTGAGTTTATTTAAGCGAAGTTACTCTGAACCAAAAGTGTTTGTAATTTTTCAAACCACTTGTAGGGAAATTTATCAATACACAAAAAGAAGAGGCAGAACAGTGACTTTAGTTTTAATATTAGTTATTAGGAAAAAAAAAATCATTTTTCTAAGCCAGAAACAGGTAACAGTTGCTACTTGAACAAATATGTAAAAACCTAAGCATAAACATGCAATGACAAAATGCATTGCTGCTCTATGCCTCATTTATATTTTAAGAGCAAAACAGTGATGAATTTGCTTTCTGAACTCTTATACCAGACGAGTACATCCTGATGTACTTCTACTTCTTTGGCTGAAAGCCACAAGTATTCAAAGCATAAGAGAATTATGATGCTTTTTTTTCAGCTCTACATTATGTATTCTTTATGTATATAGAAAGTGTTTACTCCACACTTCCTCCACTTCCTCTACATTGTAAACAACCTCAAGTCCTGCACCGAGTATTGTGTTTCACACAGGAATAGGCACTAACAGTATCCAAGTAAACTACAGACACTGATTTCAACAGAAAGTACTCACTGCCTGCAAGAACTGCCTCCAGGGTGCCCTGTGACGTCCTTCTTCTAAGTCAGGATTTTTGCTTCCTGAATTATGCAACAAATTACATTAGCAAAGCTTAAGCTTTGATAAGACCAAAACTTGTTTTCTTATGCTTGCAATTCAGGGGTTTTTTTAGTTCACTCCTAAAAAAAAAAATTTACTGAGGAATATGCATAAAATAATTTTCATACAAAATTAATTCAGAGATCTGTTTTTAACAGAAACACATTTAGCTTTCTTTACAGCATTCTTTTTTTCCCTGAAATTACCCAAAGATTTGGACTATTTAAAGTAAACTTAATAAAAAAATGAGATACTATAATATTCATAATTTTAAATAAAATTAGACTGGTCTCAGAAAGGTCAGACTAGCCAAAACCAATTATCTTGCATACTGAATGAGTATTTCAACATTTCCTTCTAAATGGGCTACTAGGAATCAAGTTTGAGAAGTCTGTGGAGGTGAAAGGCACTCAAACTCTCCAAGTAACAAAGGGGTTTGGTTTTTTTTAAAGGATTAATGCACCAGTGCTAATTCCATGCCAGTTTTGCAGCAGCTTCCCCTCTTGCATACCCCTACCGTTAATTTACTCTCAGCTTACACTACTAAAACCAGTATCAGATTCAGGTCCTTAGTCCTTTCTCTAATATCACCCTACACAAATTTATCATCCTCATAAAAGCCATGAGCTTATTTGTGATTATGGTCCAACCTAGATTCCCCGTGGCTGTGTATCACGGCAGTCCCGGCTCCTGGCGGTGTCTATAATGTGCATCATACTGACAATATTTTGAGACAGTCTTAAAATTCCTGCTATCTTGCTACATGTCATGAGCACAAAGGACACCTTACAAGAGCTCTTCAGATTTGCAGGAAGCACAAACCACTTGCTACTGTGCTGAAATCTCAGAATCACGTCCTCCAGCAAATGCTTTTGACACTTCGAAACAGCTGCTCCGCTGTAGAATTCTCTGATAGAAACTCGAAAAACCTAACTGAAGGACCTGATCGAAGGGTATTAATACTCTATTTCAGACCTCCATCAGTCACTTATTTAGCACAACGGCAGGGAGCCGCTTAGCCCTCAGAGCCTAGAGCAACGAGACCTTCGGCGTGAAACCCCGCATCCAGCCCCGTGGTCCTGGGCTACAGCGCCCACGAGCGAGTCATGCACCGAATACACAGCTCACCTGAGCAGGCTCGGGAGGAAAGGGAAAGGCGTAACAAAGCAAAGATGGCACGTTTTAACTAGGGGTCACGGGTCAATAAGAAACACTGCTGTCACGCACGTTTCACTTCCTCCTCCCCCCAGAGAGGGAAGCGGGGCCGGGGGAGAGAAGTTTGTGCCTCCTACGGCCGCAACTTCTTTCTTTTTCAGAGACGGCTCGATACAAGAGACTGATTCAGCAGAATCGGATACACAAAGTAAAGAACGCAAAATAAGAACTTCTGTACTCTGAGATAAGCTTTCCTGCAGAAATCACAAATATTCTCTGCAGTTTATTTTACCTAGACAGAAGTACAATTTCTCAGCAAGTTCTTATCCTGCTTATTGTCAGCGTCCATCAATAAGATTAAAAAAAACAAGTACTGTGGCCAGCACCTCTATAACACCTAGTGTAGAAAAGCCCATTTAACCCGTTCTAAATATACAAATCCTGTTTGCAAGGTGCTCTGTGCCAGGATTAATGCTTCTATTCAAGTAGCATTTATAACCAGGGGGTATAGGATTCCTCAGCCTAAAGAAAAAAGGTCAACTTTGTTCGTGTTCAATTACTGAAGTTCACAAGAAAATTACAAAACTGAAAAGTGTTTTTAATGTCTGAAATAGCTTCACAGCAAAACAGTTCTAGGTTTCAGCTTCTTGTGAAAACTCATACCACTATTCAGTTGCTATTACTGCTATATAGCTTACGATGTCACTTCTTCTCCTTCATTTTATTTGCTTTTAATTCAAGTCACAGAACTTTGTTCCCAACTCGCTGTCTCAGCACTCTTTTTCATAACTGCAAGCAAAGAACTGGAGGCTAACAGGAAGAAAAAAATGTAACACCAACCACAGCAACTTACCTACCAGGTCAGGAAAAAAGTAGCAGGGGGCAATGAATGCTGCAAGCTGTATACATAAAATAGAAGTCAGTGGTAAAATAATCTGATTGAAATACTTCGTGCTTTTCCCAAGATTTTTTTCCTTATTAACAGCATGCAGGACAAACCTGCCTTAGAGTAAGAAAGGTGGGAAAAAAGCACAGAATTAATTTTTAAAGCCCCTTCACATATACTGTAAATAAAAGCACTCATACAAAAAACATCCTGCATCACAACTCCTCCCTCACACCTCAAGAAGGTGATTTCATGAAGAGAGAATACACTGGTGATGTACGAACCTCCTCACCCAGTCCTATGGTACCCACCGGTGAGCCACCGCTGAGCTCACACCCTTGCCCAAAACCCAACCATACAAGGTAGCTGCAGTTCTGCCAGTCTGCAACTTATGGTTCTGATTGTTAAAGAGCAAACAGCTCTGGTATGAACCACCCTCGCACTTGAAGAGCGTCCTATTTTAGGCTGCCGTTCCACAGAACAGCAACTCCAATGTCGGAGACCGCAGTAATAGATCAAAAATGCAATGCTCGCCAAACACATAGGCAAAAATCAATACGAGTTCCCTCTAAAAGATTTCAGACAAAGACCAGATTGATTTGCTCTTTTGTGCTAGCACAACCACTATACCATTTACTCTTGTCAAAGACCAGAAAAATAGCATGTGCTTATCCCTATCAAGATCAGAACCGCTCTGCTAGGTGATCTGATGGTGATAAGAATAAGGAAATACTTCTGTTAAAAACTACAGAGTTTTTAAGGGCAAAAAGTTTACAGGAAACAAGGAGGTAGAAGACGGTGAGAGTGATCAGCAACTATAGCCCCCCAAAATTTCCTCAAATTATACCCTTGCTTTCACATGGAGCTGACCATCTTCCAATCTAAAAGATGCTATCATACCTACTACCACTTAATATGAAACCATCCCTTGCAGTATCATGTAAGCTCCAGAAAACCTACTTTACAAATTATATAGATACTTCTAATATGCCATTTTAAGAAGTGTTTTCCTTCTCCATCCCCAGCTTCATCACTTTTCTTCCCAGAATGTCTATCTACAGCTAAGGCAAAAGCAACACTCAGTGAGCACTGGCCACTCCAGAGGACCCAGCCAAAGTACACATAAATTTAAGATGTGAAAATATGAACATTACCAATGGAAGGAAGACTTCTACTGCTTGGTATCAGATAAAGGAATAGATTTATTTAGAGAAGCATCTTAAATGTTTCTTCTCTTTTACCCATCAGACAGAGAAAATCTGATTGGAATGCTTCTGATTTTTTAATGAGGTCTGGGTTTTCTGAGGCCTATTACAGGGTCACCAACAAGTGTCAAAGTCATAAGACCTTTTTTATTTGTCACCCACACTAATCACAGGATTATACTTTCTCAAAATTAAATTTGATTTTAGTGAAGCAACTAGCTGCATACAGAACAAAATATATCTGTATTTCACAAGCATTTTCCTCCCACTGTCTGAAATGTAGGGGCAAAATGGGAAGTCCATGCTTCTCTCTAGCTCAGATAACAATTTCACTTTAAAAAAAAAAGTTTACAATTGTTTTTTAGTAGATTAGCATACATAGCTTGTGTAATCTGATAGGAAAGACAAGCATTCATATCTTAATAACCCCCTAATAAACTGCTCATTCCCTCAGCCTTGAATTGATTATTCTAAGAAAGTATCACTAGAGGTGTCCTGCGGTCTTTTACTCCTCCTGAGGGATCCAGTTTGGCCACTGTCAGAAATAAGACATTGGGATAAGTGAACCTTTGGTCTGTTCTAGTATGGTTCTTGTATAGTGAAGCTCATAGTGAGTCAACAGACTGACAGCAAACTTCAGGCAACAGCTAATGTCACTGCTTAGCTGAGAACCCACTAAGATCCAGGGGCATCACATACAGGAGGCAGTAAGGACAAAACATCAATGCCATTGCAGGTAGGATTGAGACTGCAAGCTCTCAGATATTCAGCAGACCCATCAGACAGCCTGTTCTGAAATTCTCCGGTCCTTTAGTGCAACTCGAATAAAGGGAAAGAAAAAAGAGGGACCAACAGTTTACAAGCACACTACACTCAGCAATGATGACAGCAGTCAGTCAGAGGAGAGGGGTTAAAATCAAGCAGCTGGGGAGGACAGAGAACCCTCCAGCACTTAGATTTAATAGAATCACCGATTTCCTGCTCACTGAATCACTCTGCAAGAACACGAAAGCAGTCTGGAAGCAAAACACTCCTCCAATGGCAAAGTTTCTCAATCAGAGAAGTGTTTAGACTTGGCAACTAAGACAGGCTATTGGAAAAGTTTGGTATTGAAATACACGTTTGCATATCTTCACGTCAAGATTCTGAAAATAAACAGCTTATGGGAAACTATGATCCATTAAACTATTAAAAGATAAAAAAAAGTTTAGTGTTAAATGATTTGTGTGCTTTAAAATCACAAACTTGTACATTGAATAAAGCAAAAATGAGATTTATAGTACGAGTAGAGCAAATTACTTTCACACTTCTTTAACTCATCAGCTCAAAGAGCATACAACTCCCAGCCAAAGGTTTCTAATGCAATCTGTTTCAGCGAGAAGAAGTGAAACTGTGCTTGTTTACCTTGTCATTGCTATTTACAGTGTGTTTAGTTGCCTGAAGGGAAAAAAATACAATTACCAAAAAGGTTCTACATACACTTTTAAACACTATGGACCCAAAATGTGAGGCAATAAACTGAATCGTGATTAGTGTCCATAGACTTGGACACGTGTCCCCAAGTAATTAAACTCACTGTGTTACAATTCGCTGTTCCTCATGATTTTTGATGCATCACTGTTGCTAAGATGGGGCAAACCACTCGGTGACCTTGTAAAAGCAGCAACGGTTTCATATGTAGGCAAAACGCCCCAGCATGGAAAAAAAAACCCCAACGCAAAACCACCAAACATTTTTATTAAGCTTTTCCTCAGTGAAGTTTGTACATGTTTGTGAATTACTTACAAAGTAAAACATAAAAGATTTAAGAACAACATTGCCTACTGTTGCCTTCAACATACTTCAGTGTTTAGTATGTTCTGGAAATTATGCCATCCAGGCAGAAGTAGAGAGCAAGTGGAAAAGAAGAAATTTGGGTGTTTACCCTGGCATTCCCACAGCCCTTTCTCTCACCTCTTGCCAGCCATCAAGGTTAAGTATAAAAAGTGATGTATGCACTGAGCATGCAGAAATCCAGCTTTATTGTTCCATGAGTGGGGCACTAAATGGAGATGGATATTTAAAAACAAACAAACAAACAAAAAAGCTTAGCTCCTTATGTCTCCTTATATCTATTTTTAAAGATGTCCAAGTATAAATGGTTCCCTCTAAAACTTTCCTTTCAACTTGCCTGAGAAAAGGAATGCATTATTTGAGGATGCAAGCCCCAAGCTTCCACATATTACAGCATACTTCAGCTTTACCTGCTTGACCAGCCAGCTGTCTTGGTTTGAGGGACCCTGAAAACATAATTTGTCTTATTTTTCTACGAGTCACTGCTAGATACCACTACTTAGTACCTACAGTCTACTTTTGCCAAGTATATGCAAATAGGACTATTAAAACTGGCACTGTATCCAAAAGAAAGTGCTGATACCGAGGAATTGCAGCTCTTAGGGCTCAGGAGATAACAGAAAGTTCTGGCACTTCTGCAGAGCTGCAAACAATCCCTGTACTTTAGAATCATTAAAGGAGATATATTATCTATTTCAAATTGAATTCTCTGCAATCTGATGCTTGTTTAACAGCCTTGGCAATAGAAAGTGAACTGGGAGTACCAGCTCCCATGCATACAGGCAGGCCACAAGCTATCAAACTGGCAACCATGTTGGCAGTCCTCCATATATTTGATTTTATTGCCCATCTATATATATATATATATTTGGCGATAAAATATATACATATTAGGGGGTGTGCATGTGTATATGTGTGTGTGTATATATATATATATAGTAGGGTGTTATACATCCACACCCACCAAAAATCACTTGCCTCAGTCAGAAAACTGGCTTACTCATTCTTCACCAGACCAGGACCAGACCCTCCTCACAGGCATAAAGACCAGATTTTTCAGCTGACCTTTTCTAACCCCATATTCTATGTTAGCTGGGTAGATGTGGCTGGTAATGAACAATTACTTTTTCTTGCTTCTCTGCTGTATGGTACATATGTGCATGGCTGAGGGGTAAAGGAAGAATAAAGCCTAAGCCATGAAAATAAGCAAGACCCTTCCTCTTTAGCACCTCATCTCCAGGTATGTTGTTCAGAGGCAAGATGTATGATGTTTGAGGGGGAAAAGGTAGCAATGAGCCTGCTTTGCCTCTGACTGCCCTTTATTCAACACATTTTAGAATAAGCCCCATTTTACTTCTTGAGGTAGGTTATTTTGTTGGGTTGGCTTTCCTGGTTATTCTGAATCAGACTTTTTTCCATGAATACTGCAGCTGCTTAAAAGCAATCCTGAGTAAAACAGCCTCTCCTTGGTTTCTTCTTGGGAGTTTTACATTTTGGTTAATTTTCCTTTCACCTCACCTCAGGAGGCCTTCTCAGGCCTACACACACACAGACATAAGACAGCCTCTGAGGAAAATTTGTAGTCAAGCACCAAGACTAATAAAAGCACTATTCATCTAAGTAATAGATGGAGCTTTTACGGATGAGTCAACCTATCCAGCAAAACTAGAGACATAGTTTTTGTCAATTTATACAACTCAGCAGTAAGTAAAATGACTGTATGTACACTCTAATGCAGAGGTACAAGTCAGAGTACCATTGAAAGTAATGTGCAAGAGCAAAGCTGCGGCTAAGGACTCAACCAAGTCTTCCTGTGCTAGGTGTGGTTTATCATCTACCTTTGACTTCACCCATTTGTCATTTTGGCAGCAAATCCAGAGCCTGTCAGGCCAATAAAGTATTTTACTATCTGAACTTTGCATCTTTATCAGCGCTGTGCAAACACTTACTTTACTCAGCTTTATGTTTTCCAGATTAGTTTAACATGTTTACAAAGTTTTATCGAGCTGAATTACCATTCTCAAGTGAGAGATGTGACAAAAAGGTTTTGCTGTGCTACCGCATCTCTTAAAAGCTGACTGCATTCGCTGATGCAGAGCAGTGGGGAAACTGGAGTTGAATGTTACCGCTGCGAGCGCAATAACGGTGATAAAAATACCTTTCCCACCTGCCAGGGGATAAAACGCAGGACAGCAGGAACAGCCAGGCTTTTGCCGGCAGGAAACAAGCTGGGGCGCCCGCGGGAAAGAGGGCTGGAAAAGAAGGGGGGTACCGGGAAAACACAGACACGGCAGCGGGAACTCGCCTCGGAGCTGCGTACCGTGCCGCAGCATCCTCCCCAGGCTCCGGCTTGCTGCTACTGCTTCTCTTCTCGGGAAGACGCGGAGGGGACGGCGCCGCTGCCCGCCGCGGGCTCCGCGCCCCGGGGCCCGAGGCTGCCGGGGTCGGGGGCCGGCACGGCGCTCCCCGCCGGCCCGAAGGAAGAGGAAAGGCCGCCCGGCCCGCAGGAAGTACCGCTGCCCCACCGCCGGCCCCGGCACGGCGGGGGCGGCCCGGCAGCTCCTCAGCCGCTGCGCCGCGACAGGTGGTGGCGGCGGCGGCGAGAGGCCGCCCGGCACCCCCCCGCCGCCGCCGCCGCCTTCGGGCCCGGCTCCCGAGGCAGCGCCCGGCCGCGGAAGGCTTCTCCGTCCCCGGCGGGGGGTGAGGGAAGGGACTCCCGCCCTCAGCGCCCGGCCACCCGGGCCGCCGCGGCGCACCTGGCCCGGCCGCCCTTACCTTGTTGAGGTGAGGGTCGCGGAGCACGTCGTAGCCCCTCTTCATGGTGGCCTGCAGGGGCCGGCCGGCGTCCCGGCTGCCGGCTGCCTTCCCTGCTTGCATGGCGAGGAGAGGCGAGGCGAGGCGAGGCTCACTGCCGTCAGGTCGCTGCGGGAGCGGAGGCGAAGCGGCGGCTCCTCCTGCTGAGGTGACCGCCCGGCGGGGTGGGATGATCCTACCGGGAGGGAGGGGGCAGAGCCGCGGCAAGGCGCCGCCGCCGTGGAGGGGGGTCACCGGGCCGCCGCTGAGTCACCGGCAGCTCCGCGCAGCCCGGGCGGGAGAGCCGCCAGGTGCAGCCTCGCCCGGGGGGCTTCGACCGCCCTCACGGCGCTCGAGAGAGCCCCCCCAGGTCGCTGCGTGACCGTTAGGAACGGGCGGGTCTCTCACCGCCCGCTGAGGGGAAACGGCAGCCGCGGGTCTCCCTCGTCCCGCCGGGTCTTACGCGGCACCCGGCGTTCCCCAGAGCGGGGAGCGCAACCGCTTAAGGCCGACAAGCATCGCATCGCGATACAGCCCGCGGACCTGCGAGCCCGGGCGGCGGCACTCGGGCGGGACCGAACCCCCCCGGACTCGGCCACGGGCAGAGGCTGGGCCTGCGCGCTGTGCTAACAGCCGAGTTTCACTTTCCTTCTGCTATTAAATGACCACGAAGTACAACCTTTCCGAAGGGGATGGGCTGCAGAGCCTTGTACGGTTCAGGAGCATGTGTTCGGTGTAATTAGCTTTGGGTTGGGGCGGGGGGGTGTGTGTGTGCCAGCCTCAGCTGTGCTGGCTGGGGTTACGCCTGGTCGGGATGGAGAGTATTAAGGCAGAGCAGGTGTTGGCCGGCTTGTACCGCTATCCCGAACATTTGTTTGCAGTGTGTTCTGAAATCATTTGCATACAACCCATTGCGTACTGTAGGACTGTGGCTTTATTCCTGTAAATTCATGTATGTAAGCAGAAATAATTTCCATACGGATACCATAGTCCTGCTAGAGAAGTTACACAGCTTGAGATGCGTGGCTAGAAAAATACTTAAGGATAGAGGGGTTTGCTCTCTGTTGTCAAGCAGCAGAAAACAGATCAAAATTTTGCAGCTCTTTTAAACTTACCTCTTCCCATTTAATCTGTAGGCCTTGTATCCATTCTACTACCTCATACTTTATTAAAAAAAAAAAAAAAAAAAGGCTCCCACAGAATCTGGCCTTTCCAGAATTTCCTGTTAGGTAGCTCCAAAAAGTTTATTTGGAATTAATTAACAAAGGTAAGTTGGAAGGGTTCCAAGTCTGTATTTCTGGAAACTTGATTAGCAAGACGGCAGAAAAATCCAGTAAATAAACTTCTCCCTTGCTCTGCCATCTCAGAAAATATTATGGAAAGCAGTATTAATAAAAAGTTTTGAACAAACTTTAAACCTGGAGTCTTTGTCACTAATTATCCAGCCTTCCTGCGATTTGTCTGGATAGCTGAATATCTACCTACGCAAGTCCTGAGTCTTACCTTCAGTAGGTATCAGGGATATCAGGGTAGCATTTCAGGTCTTTGTCATGATAAAGATAAAAACCAATCTAGAGTCATGATAAAAATAAAAAGCAACATGGAAACATCCTTTTTCCTTTCTTTGTGGGTACGCTGAAACCATTCTGATAGAATGTTAACCTAAATGCAAGATTTTGCCCAAGAGAGAGTAATGCGTACTGATGTAATTTTTATCTTCATGTTGCAACACTGTCTATAAAAAAAACCCTCTGATTAATGCCAAAAGTCACTGCAATCACTATGAGTACCTGTTATGAGGTCTGACCCCTGCTAAGGACTTGTCCTGACTCACCTCGCCCCAGTTATAAAAGGTATGTAATGAATCAGCTAATTCAGGTGAAGTTCATTTGGATATTTATTTTTCTTTGTGTAATCAGACTTCAGAAGCCGTTTACTACTGTGTTTTAAGTACAAGTTTACTCCTGCCTGTCTTCCTAAAAATAGAATTTATTTCTGTTTGTTATGTTCAAACACTAATAAAAATAAAACCATAGCTATCTGTTAGGATAAATGTCCCTGAGTTGTAAGAATGGTAACAGACCTTTTCAGCTCAAAAGGAAGACCAAAGAAACAAGAAAAAGCGGTGTCTCCTGTCACCTGTAGAAGTCTTCCACTTGACACCTGGAATATTTTAGCATCTAACAGGATTAGCAGGGATTTATTTGTCCAAGTCTGCTGCTAGTGATTGCCTTCCTTGCTAGTGTTTATAACTTCCTGTGAATTTTGTCGTGCATTTGTATTGCCTTTGCAGAGTGTCCCTGAGCAAGTTGAATTTTAGAGTGACTCTTCCTGGACCTCACAGTATTTGAACCGCAAAAACAGTTCAAAATGGGCCAAAGGAGTAATATTCAGCAGTTACAGCTGCAGAGGTGGTTATTCCGAAAGAGGACTGCATTGCACAATAAAGGTGTATTACAAGAATACAAATAAAGCCTTCGTAAGTGGCCAAATTATTTTGTTACGGCTGGGTACGTGATACAGGTAATTTTGCAAGTGTTAGCCCACATTCAGATAAATGATTAGTGAGCATTGTACGTTATCAAGGTGTTTCTGACAGAAAATACAGTGGCTTTGCCCTTCTGGCAGGCGCCTAATTCTGTCTCTCGAATGGTTTATATATGGTATGCTTTTAAAACTCCTACTCATGATTTTTCGTAAGTACATATACTTATGGTTTCCTCCCACGCCCTATACTTCTTGTCTCTCTCAAACCTCCCCAGATGTGCTATGGATATATGAAAAGCTCTACTTGAAATAAATCTAGAAAAAAATACTAGAAGGAACATCTAGCGTACCTTCGTATCTCAACCTAGCGTTAAAAGGCTCCAATAAATGAGACTTCACAACCTGCTTTGGCAAGCCAATAGTAAGGAGAGAGAAGTACAGGAAAGAAAATATTTCCTTGTTGCTGAAGTAGTTAATTAAGATGACTGACTCAGTTTAAATATTTAATAATGGAACCTGGGTGACGTCCCTGTGTCACGCTATGACTTATCAGAGGATTTGGGCCCCTTCCAGCCATTGTCTGAACCACTGTTGAGTCTGGGATCTCCGTATTCTGCTGTGGCAGTGGGGAGGGTCTAGCTTCCAGGGCTACCGGTTTGGAAGAAGAGAAAGGCAAGTCCTACGTCCTGATGAAAACATCCAATTAACGACTTTTTTAGGGTGGTTCTGGTATTTCATGTCTGACTTACCCCATCAAGATCCATAGTCGATCTATTACCAGCTGATGGTAAGTAGCTGTTGGGTGCTCACAATGGGTCATGGTACTCCAGCCAAGACCTCGCCAGCCCTGAATCAACTGAGAGCTTTCCTTCACATGTTCGACTGATGGCAATTCCCTTTATACTTCTCAGCACAATGTTTGCTTTTTTTGCAATAGTGCAACACCATTAACTCATGCTGGGTTTGCAATCCGATATAACCCTGTGTCTTTTCCTGCGGGGATGCAGGCTGAATGAGTTGGCAATATCAAGGCAAACTTGGCAGAGGCAAGCTTCAAGGTTAGCTTCAAAAAAGGTGAATTGTTTAATGATTTTAAAGTAGAACTGAAGCCTTTTTAAAGTATCTATTACATAAACATTTTACAGTAGCATTAGCAATCCTGACTTGTGCTTGGTAATTTGAAAATGAAGTTAATTTTTTGATCATTGGGAAGCATGGTTTTAGTTAAGCTGAAGGAGAAGCAAAAAGTAAGCAGCATTAAGCTCTACAAGGTTATTGTTTCGTTTTAATTTTGATAATTTTTTATTATCTAGAAGTGCTGTTTGTAACACAAAGCTGGATTTTTTAAAAAAATCTTACTTCAAACCAGACGATGCTCTCCTGAAGTTAGGAGAGGAATCTAACAGTAGTTTTGACATGCCCGAAGTGCCAGCGCTCCGAGGTCTCCGCCGGCCCCGCCTGTCCCTGCTCCCCCTCCCAGGGCTCCCCCGGGACCCTGCCCACGGCCCAGGATCCCTCTTGAGCCCCCTGGGGCCATTGGTAGCAGCAGGGCCGGGCTTCAGCTCCGCCACAGCCGTGCCCGTGCCCGGCCGTGGGCCCTGCGGGGCCGGACCCCGACCACCCGTGGTCCGACTTCGCAGCCTGGCCTCAGCTGGGTCTCCTCGCTCGGCCATCACGGGGCTGTATCCCACCCCGGTTACCCTCGCCAGGCCTGAGCCTGCTCCACCTTCCCAGCCCGGCCTCAGAGCTGCCTCGGCACCGCAGCGGACCTGGGTGGGAATTTGTGGCGGCTGCCCTCAGCCTGCCCTCCTCCTTCACCGGGGGTGGTGGGACGAGCCCCGGCCGGTGAAACCCCGCCGTGCTGCCCCACATGGGCACCCACCGGGTCCCCGGCCCCCGCCGTGGCCTGGCATGGCGGCCGGTTACGGAGAAGGCAGGGCCGGGCTCTCCTCACAGATGAGGGGTGCGATGCCAAGAGGCGGAGGTAGCGAGGTGCGCCTGGAGAAGGCCCCGTCGGGCCTAAGCACGACATTTTCCGCCAGAAGGGTGGTAAAGCACGGGCGCAGGCTGCCTAGAGAGGTCCAGGAGTTTCACGCCCGGAGATTCTCAAAACTTGACAAGGCCCTGAGCGACCCAGTCTGGCTTTGAAGTTCAGCTTGTTTTGAACAGGAGGTTGGGCCAGATGAACTTCAGAGGCCCTTTCAGTCTGGACTCTGACGTGATTCTGTGGGCAGCACGCTGCTGAGAATGACAAATTCTCTGAACGTGCAGGCATTTCTACAGGAATTTCATCACGGCCACAAAAGGCTGTTCCTCCTCGTGAATCCACCAGCTTTCTGTGATCTCGCTCCTCTATTTCTGTCTCTTTTTATACTTAGGCACACATCTGTTTGGCCAAGGGGATTTTTACCCAGAATTGTCTTTGTACCGCTCAACTTGACCCCTTTCTTGCAAGGGTGTTATCCTATATGCCTTAAATCTAATTAAACTGTTTAATTTCAACAACTGGTGGTAAATATCTTAAGACTCCACAATTTTGGAATCCAACGCAGGATTTGTAGAAATACCAAAATTATTTTGGTATAACATATCAATAATAAATATATAAATATAATAAGACAGTAAAAATGCCTGTTGCAATTTTCGTTAGTTGACATTGCATAGTCCAGGCATTTCAGGAAAAAAGCCATACCTGGCCAACACGTGTTGTTGGATGTGTTGAAGCACTGTGAGAGAATATCCACACACACATGGTACCATCAGCAACTTCCATCAGCTCTCAAGACAGCTGTAAACTAGGGAGAGGCATGTAGAAGTAGGTGCATGCTTATATAGCCATACATTTGTGCTGCACAGTATGCCTGGGGTAGAATGAGAATTTAATTCTCCCACATCCTAGTGTTACTCTTTTGACTTGTAGACCATGTCCTTCTTATCATAGTAAGTCTAGCACAAGGCAAATAAAATATATATGCTACAGAGCACCATGTTCTCAGAAGATATTCTGGCCCAATTTATGATTCAAGGAGATTAATAATTCTCAAAGTAAGCATTCAAACATTTTTCAGTATTTGTCCAAATAGTGCAGAGTTTCCTAAGAATTTTCCCATTTCTAGCCCCCCCCAAAAAAATTTCAAACTTTAGAGGCCTAACTATTCACTGCTTTAGTTGTCACTTAATCACACAAGAACAGATCTAATGTGAGCAGTAATAGATTGCAAAGGTGATCTAAAATGCTTGTATTTTGAATATATAAACACTCTGGAGTGACTTAAATGACCTACATAAAGTGTGGAAAATCATGTTCCTTCTCTTCAAACAATACAAAACGCTTGAAGCAAATCTTCCTTGAAATATCCTTTTAAAATTAATTTCCTGAATTGGCTGGTGATGAGGAATGTAAAATATTTCTAGATTCCCAAGCCTGCTTATCTGAAAGATATGAAATCTTGATAGTGCTATCTTTTCATCACTAATGCAAATACCTTCATTTAACACCACACATAGTTTTAGAACTTTAGAGGTACACACATATTTCCATCTCAGCTATTTTGGAGATAATATGTGGAAGAATGTTTCAGATTACTAGAATTAAAATTTTTTAGACTGTTTGGTTAAGTGTCCCAGAACAAATTTTTCTTGGCGTCATGTTAGTTGTGCTAACAAGGAATTTGGAGCAGAAGATTATTCAATGCCAAGATGAAATTACTATGACTTTATGGTATGATTTGTATCTTAATACTGGGAGTTCACTGTCTTGCTAGGAATAATAGGAATTAGAAAAAGGTCCCAAACAGCATTTTTACTTAAATTACTCTATCAGATACATGCTCCAGCAATAAGAGTGGTAACTCTGCGAGACTCCTTCCATTGTTTATAAAAATGGGGTGAATTCTTTCAGCTCTGCCAATTACAGACATAATTCCAAACAACTTCAGCACCTTTAGGATAATTTTGGAATAGTATTAGCGAGTGCACTTCCATTGTTTGCTTCCATGGTTATGTCTGGTACAGTAATTTTAACGGTTTAGCAACTGACAAAGCATGCTCAGAAATTTTCCTCTTTTAACTACTTCCTCTCCTATGCAAGGGCAGATGATTTGGGAAGCCTGTGAAGGGCTTTTTCTTTTCCACATGCTAATTACCATAAATATTTTAGAGATTGTCCCACAAACTCCATTTTGTTCTCCAAATCATTAGCAATGTTAAAAACAAACCTTCTAACAAAAATGTTGGCAGAGGCTCAAACGTGATTCCTAGTTCATCAGAAACCCTTCCTTATGCAAAGGAAGCTGTGTGGGGTCCGTTACAGGCAGTTCACTTGCCAAAGCGCAGGAGGTTTAGCGCGTGAGATTCCAGCCGTGCTTAGGTTTTTTATGTACAAATCATTTAGACAAGACCAATTAAAAGTTAAAATCAGCTAAACCAGCAGGGAAGAAGAATAAGGCAAAAGTTTTTGAGATAATGAATTGCTACCCCTCTGCTTTAACAGGAGTCTGTAGAATCACGGACATCGATGGCTATGATGCCTGGTTTGTAAATATCTGTAAAAGGCCTAGAGGGCTTCAGCATGAGTACAAAACATATGGGAAAAATAATACTGTTTATCATTTTCCCAAGCTTAGCACCTAAAAGAGAACACTTGGGTAAAGGCTCATGTGTAGTCCCGAGAGGATTCTTTTCAGTTTACACTTCACTAGAGGATAAAGAAGAGCATTTCTCTGCAACCACTTTTGAGGTCATTCTCAATCTCGTGATTACTCAGGTAGTAGCAGTCAATGTCCGATGAATTTATTCACTGATAGATCTGTTCACCTTGTCATCCAAAGAGCCATTCTATACAGCTCTATAGACGCCCTCGAAGTCTGGATACTATAACTTTTATGCAGTGGTTATGCATACCCTAAATTCTTAATATGGAGCTAGCAAGCATCTAGCAAAGTTAAACAAAGCTGTATTCCTACACAGCTAAGAATAACTTCCCATACCAAAAATCCAAAAGGATGCTGTATTTCTAAGACAATATTTTGAAGATGAACTAACTAGGACATTTTGAGTTTTGACAATATTTTCCAAATAGCATTATGTCCTTTTACAATGTTAAGATTATTTCTTCTGCAACTTAATTTGCAAAAATGCCTAATATTATTTTCTGTCATGCCAAAGAAAGGAAAATAACAGAGACTTTGTTTAAGCAGCAAATTTTCTGACTTAAAGTGGTCATGCACAAGATAATTCACCATTACTGTGGATTTTCAGTTACAGGACAATGATGACAGGGTTTCAGAAATAATGTGGCGTTGTTGCCTGTGCATAGCAATTAGTTAGTGGCCTAGTTCAGATGAGAGTTTCAGTGTTTTATAAAATGTCCAAAGAATAGCTGTCCCAGATAACATAATTAACTGCAAGGGACAGTTGAAGGGCACAGTTTATTTATTTCAGGAAATGTTACTCAAAAATTAAATAAATTTAGGCTATAAACAAGCTCTAGGGAGAAATATGAGTAAATGGGAAATTCTAGGTAGAGAACATGTACTGGACTGATAAAAACATTGCTATACAGCACTAGATATCTTACCTGGTAAATAATCAGATGTCTTCTCACTTAAGTTTGTGAGCTGTGTTATTGATTCATACTTGCAAGAAGGAAGAAGAGATTTCCTGAAGAAAAACATTACTCAAAATGTGTTTAAGAGTGTTTATGTACAATAAAAAAAAAATACAAATTAAAAATCCCTAAAATGGTTTAATCCTAACAAGAGAGAACAGTATGTCTAAGTAAAGCTACACACCACTACTTGTTACTCTATCCTACCATTACTGCTTGTAGAGCCCTCATAACTCTTTAAGGAATGTTCACACCATGGATTTCCCATATGTCATTACCCCAGATCTCTAAATCTCCATTAAAAACATAATGTTGTTTATTTTCAGCAAATCCCACCTCTATATAGCCCTGCAGTCTGTGCTGCAACATGCCTCAAAAGGAAGACACTGCTAGAGGAAAAAGAACAGCAGAGGTACTGCTGAAACAGTGCCTCTAAGAGTACCCTTTAAGCTCCCACACCATTATATGCCAACATTAAAGAATCTTACTATCCTCCATCACTCTGTGTTGTCAGAATGTGAGCACAGAAAGCGTCTTTTCATGATTAACTGCCTGGGCTCAGCCTAGCTGGGACCGTAATACCAAGTCTACAGCCACAGAACCACAGCATGCAAAACCACTTGTAATTAACCTTGCATAGGTGTAGGGCTCAGTGTGCCACAATCATATGGACAATATTAACCACAGTGATCAGTATCCAAATTATTCTGTGGGCAGTGAAATCTTGCATACAGTTTGTATAGTGCACAAGAGTAAATTATGAGAACTGTCATACTTGGTCTGATTAAAGGGCCATCTATCACAATATCCTGTTTTTAAGAGCAACGGGTAGTGGTTTCTTTGGGAAAGATCGTAAGAAACATAGCATTCCTTGGCATCCCCTCTCTGTTCATGGCAATAATTTGCAGGGACTAGGGACTTCCTGAGCCAGAGTTTAATAGGCATGGATTTTGTCTGATTCTTTTTTGAACCCCTGTGCCTTGGTTTATACAATATCCTGGTGAGATAATTCATAATTAACAATGTATTGTTTCAAAAGGTATGGTGGGGTGTGTTCTTAGCTCTCGTCTGATAATTTTGTTGGATGATCCCTACTACTGCAGTATAAGAAATTATAAATAATCATTACCTATTTATACTCTTCACAACCATCAAAGTATATAGAACTGTGTTCGCAGTAGTTTCTTTTCCAAACTGAAGTCTTAAACTATTTAAATCTTTCTTTTGTACCTCAGCCCACGCTCTATACTTTTTCTAGTTTTTGCTAAAATTCTCTGGAGTTGAGGTGAGCACTGATGCAGACAGTGTCCAAGATGCAAGTGTACTACGTATGACTTTATACAACACCATGGTCATAGTCTGTCTTTCATTTTCAGCTTCTGTGTCTAAATAGTTTCTGAAACTGTATTCACTTTTTTTTACTGCCTCTAAAATTCTGTGCCAGTTTTCAGAGAATTATCTACAATGACTCAGTGGCCTCTTTCCTAAGTGGTCTGAAGTAAACTAGAGTAATGCATTGTGTGTGTGAATATTTGGATTAAATATAATCTGCCGCTTTGTTACCCACTCACTTGGTATTGCAAGGACTTTTGAAACTGCATTGCACTCCGCCTCCCTCCTGCAGCTGTGAGCGTACAGTCAGGCTTTCTTTTGCCAAGCTCTCTGACATAAGGACATAGTTTCATGAGTCAGAAAAGACAAGCCTTTCTCAAAATCCTGGTATCATGCATCTTTCCTGTAGTTCTTGGAATGGTTCTCATGAACTTGCCCTGATGGTGAACAAATGCTGCAGGTGACATTATTTGTGGTAACTGGACTATGGGTACAAGTATTATCCTTGTTCCCTACAAAGTGTGAGCTCTTCATTCGCTGAAAGGCAGAACTTGTCCTATTTCTGATGCCCATAATCTTTGGTGAAAGCACAAAACCTCCATTGCCACAACTGTTTTAATGGTTAATTGGCCAACACTAATCAGGATTGCAGGAGACCTATAGAGTTTGCACGTAGCTATACTTTGGAGCACAGTGGCAACTTACCTCTGCACTAATCAGCTGCTCAGACACTTATGAATCAACTAGTCATTTAAAGTCAGCATAACAGCGATCCTACTGTATTATGCTAATTCTGTTCTATCAGCAGCACTGGTCTACAGAGGGGCAGTTATGAATTTATTGCAACTATCCAGCATGCCATGAAGAAATATCATCATTTTCAAGCCCTGTACGCTGTGGTCTCACTAGGTGCTTATTCCACCGTAAATTTATAAGCAGGAATAGATCACAACCGTTTACTAGTTTATACCCTAGTAGAAATTGAAAGAAGCAAATAGAAAACTGAACATGAAGTGTTTTGACAAATACTTTCAAATACATCTGCATGAAGGATAAGGAAAGGCAACAGACTTCTTGCAATGCAGACTGGTCCCAAAGCAAGTCCAGTTAGTGTGGCACAATAAATGTGGGCTATGTCCCCAGAAATCATAGTGTAGCTGAGGTGCCATGGGTACTTACCCTTGGTTATGCAGACTCCAGGTGGTGGATTTGGACATGAGGAAACCAAAAAGGGATATAGGTGGAATATAACATATGTTAAAGAGAAATGTCAGTATGCTTTATCACATGAAATAGTGCTGCTCCATCATAAGGTGACAGATCTTTGCTCCTAAAACAGGCACCTAAATAGTGGTGGGCTTTTTTCCCCTTTTGTTACCAGAATAACTGTTAATAAAAATAATTAAATACTTCCAGTGCAAGAGTCCCCCAATTTATTTTTTTTTTTCACTGTATGATGTAGATACAACATCAGCTAGTGAAATTTAGGTGGACTGGAAAGGAGTTTTGCAGAAGGCAGGAGGTCACGGTCCATGCAGTACATGCATAAAATAGACAACTGAGTAGGCAGCATCTTTCTTTGTAATTCTTATTTTTGTATCTACCTATAGATTTTCCCTTGTAATGAAGTTATACTACATACTTGCTTTGACTTCTCTGGTTGTGTGTGCCTCAAAACTGAGCTGATTTGATTTCTTTCCTGCTAGAAATTTATTTATTCCAACTGAGTCAGAATCCAGTGTGTGTTTTAGACCTGGATCCCCAAAGGAATTGTTTGTTCTAAGAATCAGCTATGTGGGATGTGCAGTGAGTCCAGATTTGGGCCTTTCATTATATTTTCTCTCTTCTGTGCAGCTGAGGAGGGGGAGTGATAGAGCGGCTTGGGTGGGCACCGGCTGTCCAGCCAGGGTCAACCCATCACAGCCAGTAAGAAGATATTTTGTAAGTGCAGTCTTTGGACATGTGACAAGAAAGCATTTGTAATGTTATCCTGATAATCTGTAGTGATTTGAAATCCTATTGTAGTTTTTGTATCACTAGTTTTATTATTTGATTAAAGTCCAGCAGAGCATTAAGGATTACATTTGACTGAGGATGAATGATTTACAATTAGCTAGAAAAAATAAAGGTATTAAGGAATGTGCCAGGTTCATTTATTTGACAAATGAGTGTAAAGCTACTTACAAAAACACTTCAGAATGTAGCAGCACCTGGGCTGTAATACATTTTGTAGAAGGAAAGAAGTAATTAGTTTGAGGACTGTAAAAACAATGCCAGGAGGTATAGCTAAGATCTAGCTCACTAGGAATGCCAGGGCTGACTTCCACCACACTGCACAGTTGTGCTGGGTCCCTCCCGTGATTGACACGGTGGTGACAGTCAGGAGTCCGAGGAATCCACAGGTTGGGAGGATATAAGGGCATGCGATACTTGGGAGTTAGGGCATGGTTTGGTGGCATCCAGCCTGGGGTTTGTACAAGGGGATCATTGTGGTTAATTTGTGTTATAATAGCTGCTAAAATCCTCAACCATATCTGAGGCTTTTGAATGGAGAGGGCAAAACGCGTAAGATAGACTCCTAAGAAGAAAAGATCTGTTGTGTGAAAGCACTTCCTCATGTTCCCATAACTTATTGGATTTTCCCCTTAAACTTGAAGCAAAATCAATTTCTTGAATAGCTGAAAAGGTCATTTTTAATTCTCACGGGTTTTTGACAAAGAGTCTTCACAACAGAAAAAAAGAGTCTAACGTTAACCAGGAAGTGAGATGCTGACTTTCTGAAGTGCAAGTAAAAACTCATGCCATAAGCATTCATCCTGTATTGACTACTGCATTGCTATATTACATAGGGATTGAATTAAGGAATTAATTGGTGTTTTGAAATTGATGGGTTGCAAATGCCAAGCTTTTAGTATTTTCCAATTTAATGTCAATAATACTACAGTACTGTTGATGTCTAGCTTTCTAAAACACTATGCTTTCTTAATTTGTTTCTATTGGCAACATTTGTTATTTCACAGTAAGATATTGTTTGTGTTAGATATATTTTGGCAGTTCTAAGCATTTTAGTTAAAATTCTAAACTTTGAAGAAAAGGTATTGTTAGGCTGCTAGCCGCACTGAAGTGGGAAGACAATGAGATAATAATGCTGACAGCTGATAATACTGGATCCTTTCTAGCTTCCATTAAGGACAATACAGCTTTTTCATTGACTTCTTCAGTATAGGGGCTGTTACCCCTATACATAGGATTCTTTCAAGTATCTTCTTAGAGGATGGGAAAGACACACAGATTACAGGAAATGCGGTATAAATGGAAAGTATATCAACAAACCATGATTCTTCCATAGAAACTGCACAGGCAATCTCTGCATTGCTGCTAGTCTCATTCAGTGAGGCACTCTGCAGACATAGGGTCTGAATCTCTGCTTCTCCTTGCAGGCCTTGGGGCTTGATGATAGTATTTATTATGGCTCCCTAAAGAAGGCAGCGCTTCCCTTTGCAGTCCTTGAGCTGCGTTTACCACAAGGATCAGAAACACCTCTTTTGTTAAAAGAGCAGTGCCCAGCTAAGAACATATCTAGACAGTGGCTAGGTAACTTCCCCTGAGAGATGTATTTTTTTTTTTTATTTTCCTAATCTTTGCTTTATAATTATAATTATTTAAAAAGATAACATGATAGAGGACTTCAGCTAATCAAAGACTCATCATCAAAAGCAGACATGAATTGAGAGAGGCCATGGTCTTAATCTGCAGTCTGACTCCACCCTCCCACATTCAGCTTTTGCCTAAACTGGCAGAAGCTCCCCTTTACATCAGAAAAGGGCACAGGGTGGCTTCTGGCCTCTCCCAGAACTACACCTCTCTGTCCCTGCGGGTGGCCAGGGGAAGTTTGGAAGAAAGCAATGAGACATTCTTCTGCTCAACTCTTCCGAGTCCACTCAGACCTACAGGTTTGGGTGCTCCTAAAATGCAATTGTAGATACTATTTTGAATGGTTCTAATACCTCCCATCCACATAATATCCTAGTGGTTACAGCACCTACCAAGTAATTGGGAGCCTTGGACTCACCTCTCTTCTCAGCCTGGTGTGGCTTGATGGCTTCACGGTGTCTTTCACATCCTCCATGCCTCACAGGAGTGCTTGACTAGCTGGGCTGGAGCTACTGAAACTGTGCTGCAAATAGGGCCAGGGAAGGCAGAGAGGACTTTTGTGTTCAGGTACCACAGAAGAGGGCTCAAGTGGACCTCAGCTGGGCAGGATTCTTCCATCTGCAGCTTGATATAAACTCACTCCAAAAATTAGGTGAGCTCACTAGGTTTTTCTAAGCTGGAGTGGAACTGCATGAGAAGCAAATCCTTCAGTTCAAGACTGGACCATATCACATAGGAGAACACTTAAGTAAGATTATTAGAACAACTGTACTGGGTCAAACCAAAGACCCACTTAGCTCTAAACGCAGTCTCCAAATGTGCATACTGAGCACATCAAATACTTGAGCAGACAGTTTTCTGCAGCTCATGCAGGTGAACAAAAGGAAACACAAGAAATAAGCACTGGTGTTCAACTGAAATGCTAGCCTGCACCCCTCAGAGAAGCATACTTCGTGAGGACTGATGGCAAAGAGCCAGAACTGCTGGAGACAACTCCCCATGAATTCATAGCATAATACATATTAAAAAAATAAAGGCTTCTTTTCACATTCCAAAAAAATATGACAACTGGTATCTTCTGTTGGAGCTGCATCTTCAAGATTCACATGACCTTATCAGCTAATGTGCCTTCTATAGAAAAAAAGATGTGTCCTCTCCTTCTGGAGTGCCCAGAGCTGGTCTTTTTACACAGCTTGTTCTATTTTTGAGAAAATTCACTGAGATCATCTGTCTCAGTTCTCACGTCTCCGTTGAAGGAGGTGTTTTCATGTCTAAAATATGTCAATAGACATCTTCCACTGTGAGGAAAACTGTGCTCTCTTTCTCTCTTCTGCTGCCAGCAAAAGTCAAACCAGGTTAAAAAACCAAAACAGTAGCTACTAGCAAGCATTGTAGTGACACTTCCCAGAGTACCCTCCTGAGTGAATTCTGGCTCAGGAGCTAACTGAGCTGGAGGAGGTGCGTTTGAGCTAGAGGAGGTGTATTTACATTAAAAGCCTGGAACAGATTTTGTTTGCCTGAGTTTGTCCAAACCACTTTTGATTTATGTGAACTTTTAGTATCCGCAACACTATGTGGCAAGAAGATTCACAGGTTAATTATGTATATGTGTAAAGGTACTTCCTTTTGTTTATTTTGAATCTGTTACCTGGTCATTTCATTTGATGTTGATCCTGTTGGAAAAGACAATGAAAAATCATTCCCTATTTCCTATCTCCATGCTATGCAGGACTTTATAAACCTTTATCTTTTTCTTCTAGATCAACTGTTTTCCCAAATGAGTTTTCCATTTTCTCATATTGAACCTCTTTGATACTTTGCATCCTCTTTGTTGCCATTCCCTTGTTTCATTATGTCATTTCTGAGATGGATGAAGAGAACTGCACATGGTATTCAAGATGTGGGAACATCTTAAAATTATTTTATTGTGGCATAGTACTGTTTTTTATTTTCTTTCTCTGTTCTTTCCTAATAATTCCTAACTTTGTCTGCTTTGACAGCTGCTCAACACTGAGGTGATATTTTCACAGAAGTAACTATTTATACAGCGTGATTTCAGACCATAACGGTAACCATCTACTCTGGGTCCACCACTGTGTATGTTAAGCTGAAATTTTTTTGTCCTATACATATCACCTTACGGTAACCTCTACTGGATTTTATCTGCCATTTTATTACCTGGACACTCAGTAAGTATTAATAACATCACACTTATATCCTTTTGCAGCTCTTTATAATGGCCATCATTTTAATTTACTTCAGTGACTAACTTAGTACACCTGCAAACATTGTCTGTGGTACCTACTTTGTTCTTGAAGGCCTTTCTTGGATTTAGCTTATGTTGTAAGAAAGAAAAGGGTGTACTGACAGAGGAAATCTTCAAGAAACTCCAGCTCATGGGAGGAAAATATTCCATTTCCTTCCCCTTCCACACTGGGCTCTGGCTACTTTTAGAAACAGAAGAAGTCACAAGGCTCAGAGGAGGATGCTTAGGTACCAGTGATAACCTTTCCCATTTCTTCCCTAGCTAACTGGATGTCTTCTGCAGTCAGAGAGACCTAATACATCAGTCTTCATATATCATCTCCATGAGCTAAATTGCCAGGAAAGTTTATGATCTAACTTCAGAAAAATTCCCTGAGAAAACAAGTGATTTATTTTCCCAGATGCCTGGACTTGACAATGCAGAATGCAATATTCAGGGTAGATGATAAGCAAAAAGCTAAAGGCAAAGGTAATATATTAAAACTTGCTCTCAATAAATTAAATGGGAATTTGGCTGTTTTCTTTAATGAATGACAAAATGCGGAGGTTAGCCTTGGGAATGACACCCTCTCCCAAGCAGGCACGAGGGTGCTGGAGTGCTCTCTTTCTCATCCAGCATTCAGGTTCCCTGACTCCCTACTTACCCTCTGCACCAGCCTTCTCAGCCCTTTCCCCTTCCAGCATGGAATTAATGCTGACCTTGTATGGAGAAGCTAATTTCTCATACCTCTTCCTCCCTTATCCATTGAGCCCTGCAGCCTCTAACCCTAAATAGTATGACAAAAATTTCCAATACTAGAATTATCTTTCTTCTGGGGAGAGGAGCCAAGGGGGAATTTCCTACCTCTTCTTCTCAAGCAGGCATGGGTTCTCCTCATGGGTGTTAGCCTTTACTAATCCTGTCCGTGTTCTCAGGCAGAGATTCCCAGACTCATGAGTTTTCTCTGGCTGCCTTCTGCCAAGCTGTGCTGCATTCAGTGCCTGATCCAGTATCTAATTTCACTAGCCACAGTTTTTCTTGGCAAAACTGTAGAGGGTCTTAATTTGCTGATGTCATTTGTCTATTTAATTATTGTATTTTTATTTTTTCCTGTAATTGATGTCTCTGCCAGAATTGCTGGGGCTATTAACAGAATTGTGGTTAGTTCATTAAAATAAAAAATGTTGAAATATGTTACGGTGTTCTGCTTTTGCCCTTAATTATGAAAATATTTTGTATAATTTTAAATCAGTTATTATTAAGTGAGAAGGAGTTTGATAGCCAGCTACAGTAAGAATATGAAGGTGTTCCAAATTCAGATCAAAACCAATTCTGTTTTCATTTGAAGCCTGAAATTACAAGTCTAATTTTGACAGGAAGTATTTATGGACACAGACAGCTAAAGGAACAGTTACTGTGTAAAATACTCACGTGATTAAAGCAGCTCATGAAATTCCCTGTATGTATTAATTTTGTGTCTTGTTTTCAGCTATGATATATGTGTTATAGCACAAAGACCTGACAGTTGTGAGTCAAGTCTTAGTATTGGTGAAATGGCAAAAAGAAGAGTCCTTTCCCCTGGGTAGAATTTGAGGTAGGATATCTTGCAGATTTCTTTATTTAGTCCTTATACCACTAATTTCTGTAAGAACAGGTCAAACATGAATGACATTTATGTGGATTTTTTGCATTCTTCAAAATCATGAGGTGATGGGATAGGCCTATAAACTAAAGATTGCTGTTTAATTTTCTTTTTGTTAGCAGCTGGATGTTACGAGATTTCTGAAGTTTATATAGACCTTTCACAGTTCACACTGTAACATCTGCAAAAGTTACAAGATCATGTGCAGTCTTACTTTTGTTTTCCCTTTGTGCATAGGATTATCTTGTACTGGAATTCCAGTACAGTGGGAAACAGAAGGAAGCAAAAGTAATACAAAACTAGCATGAGAAATATTGGATAAAAAGTTGGAAAGAAAGAAAACCTGCCATTTCTGCTAAGCTAGCAAATATGAAAGATCAAAATTCAATGTTCTTGCAATGAATTTAGCTACATGGCTCAATAAGGAGTATGACAGCACAGAACACCGATATCTCACTTTTCTCTGTAACTGATATAGTGGAGAAAGGAATATGTCTAAACAACCACCTCTCAAGTGCTGGATTTTTTTCTCCTCTCAGTCTGCTCTTTCTTACAGAGAAATGTAAAGCAGTGGCATGGGAAAACAGAATGATAAAGTTTTAAATATATTTATTGTGAGAGCTTTAGTCTCAAGATAGAACCTCTGCTACATATTTTGAAAAAGATAGAACAATATGGATCCAGTCTTCCCATAAAAGACAAAACTCTGGAAATCATGGACAGACAGATTCCACCTTACATGAAGATCTGGGTTATGGTTCCCATTTACAGAAAAGTTTCATGATTAAAAGTATCCTAAAAAATAACAAAGGAGACATTAGGAGGACAAAACCTGAGCTTTCAGGCTTTATTCCAAAAATCTTTGAACTTTAATCCTTTAATTAGGGATTCACAGTCATCTCCCCATAAGACTACAAGAATCTCAAAGGATTAATAATCTAAAAAATTACTATTACCTTGCTGCTTGGGGGTTTTCCTTTCCTTTACGTCTACCAAAAGTATTTATTCTTTAATGAATCTTCAAATTCTAAAATGATAATATAATTTTTTTAAGAAAGTACATTTCCAAATTATCCTCAATTATACTTATTCATACCCCTGACCCAGAAAAAAAATCAAACATATTCTTCTCTGATTTTCATCAGTGGGAGACAGCTGCTATAAAGTAACTCATGATTAAGTGCACCACTGAACTGACACCATACTGAGAATGGGATTTACCTCATCTATATTTAGCCACCTAAGAGTTTGGCATCTGTGAGGTATTCCAAAAAGGTAACTTTAGCCATTCAAGCTAATCTTTCTAGGTTCCCTCTATAGTTTTCTACAGATTGAGAGCCAAAAAGCCTAATTGCTCTGCGCTGACCCTTGAAAGCCTTAGTAAATGCCTCTCCTTTGTCCCACATGCCTTACGAGCCCTCCTTGTCTTCAATCTAGTCATAAAGTTTCCTTTGATAGCTCCTAGAGACAAAAAACATCTCACCCTAAAACAGATGGAGTAGACAAAACTACAGAATATTGTGAGCTTGTAGCTTGAGTTGCTTTCTTTCCTCCATTGCTAAATACAATTTCTGGAGAAAATCCAGAGGAAGCTGATTAACTTAATGAAAGATACAGAAATTTTGTGTTGGAGGTATTGACAGTCTTGAAGTAGCTTATGTCTATGTCTTCAGAAAGAAATCCAAACTGAATACCTGGAATATACTGAAGAAAATGGTTTGTAATTACTTGTACTGTGGTCCTGTCTTAGTTGAAATAAATAAACAAATGGATACATATCAGGTTTAAGCTGAAGGTTTAGTTTGGACTGAAATAGTTGACTGAGAACAATGACTGGAATGAACAACAATACCATTGAGGCATCTCATTCTGGTAGTTCTTATTCCCATACACTCCTATTGATACAATGAATGCATTAAAGTGGTATGAAAGCAGTCAACAAAACGGGGAGAGGTATCTGTCACTAATTTTTAAATGAAGGCCACTGCACACAGTTTATTTTATTATATTCTTTTTTAAGAAACTCATTATGATAGTATTGGCTCAGTTATTTTAACATTTTTATGGAAATTGTAATTTATGACACACTGTAGCCATATAAATTCTATAGGCCCTTATTCGTGGATGCTAAAACTACTATGATGTCAATCCATGTGCAATTTCATTTCTAAAGAATGCACTGGAAAACTGACAGCTATGATAACAACGTGCTGTGAGAGAAATAGCTCAAATGAGAATTTTTCCTTGGCATATACTTTAATGATTTTATATTATATGGAGCTTACGTTGATAAAGTGGAAAAGCAGATCTTTGCTATTAGTTCTTTCTTATTAATTGGGTATAAACCATACAGTGTAAAAAACGAATTAGCAAGGCTCCATATGTTCTCCCTTAGCTTTTATGCCTGCTGATGTGACGGGGCTATTGACAGTGGGTTTCCAGCTGATTTCCAGTATGTTCAGGGAACAAAAAATGCTTTTGGGGTGAATCAAAGACTTAACAATGAGGCTTGCAGCTTTCTGTGAGCTTGCAAAGGCTCAAACAAGTCATAAATGCCCAGAGTAAATCCTATGGCTATCACCTATTCATTGAAAATAAGAGGCCTTTTTCTGTAAAGGCAGCCCTAGACTCCCTCCTTCGCCTTTTTCACCATATGATTGGAGTAAGTGACCATCCCACAGAAGTCATCCTCAAGAGGACTTTCTCTAACTACTTTTCTATCTTCAAGAGATATGACAATCTCTAACTGGCCTTTACGAAATTATTCTGCTCGTAAATAAGGACCTCAATACTCTCTTTATCAATCAGCAATGCCTGAAACATGCAGACTTTTCATCAAGTACAATACAAGATTCATCAGGTAAAACACCTGAGAAAGACAAAGAGGTGCCTGTGGTAAAGGAGGCTGAAAGCCCAGCGTGCTCCGTTGCAGGTTCTCCATCCTGCAGGATGTGTCAGATCGACTGCACAACTACAAAGCACAAAGCTTAATTTTGCAATTGTGTAATAGCACTGAATCTGAAATTTAAGAAACTATTTAAGACTAGCTAAATTGATTTTACCACTTTAGTTAATATCTGTAACTAGGGCCTAAAATCAGCATGGGTAGAAAGATCCTCTACCAACTATTTCAATTTCACTGTCATGTGCTGGGAATGAAAGAGGAATAAGAAGGTTTTGATTAAACCAATTCAATTTTCTTTGATCATCTAATACAGGGTTAATTAGAAATAATTCTTTGTTCCTTTAACTTCTGTGATTTGATTGCCTTCTTTCTAAATTGGGTGATCTGGCCAAATGATGACTTAACCATGTACTATTTTTAACCCACTGAACTTCTGCTTCAATATCATTTCAAACCTTCATTTTAAAAATTATCTTAATTCCTACATAAGCTATTGACATTTTTAGTACTTTAAGTCTTAGCGATACTGTCAGTTTTGTAATGTTTGCTTCTTAAAAAGCAATGGAACTTGCTTTTTGCAAACATGAGCAGAACTGGTTTATTCTTTAGATAGCAGAATGGTCTTGAAAAATAAAAAATAGGTAAATTAGCTGAAGTACATTAGTTTGGCCCACTCTACAATTTAAAACCTTTATCCAATAGTATTTCACACTTTCATTAATTCATAGCAGTAATTAATTAATTTTATCGGTTTTTTGAATTATATGTTAGAAGTCAAAACAAGTCTTTTATTGAAGCAAAATATGAACATTTCATAAAAGAAGAAATTTTCCTGGAGTCATCTCAAAAAAGACCCATTCTAGAATTAATAAATGAGACTAACTGGTTGCAATTCCATATGTTTTACTAGAAAGAGCTGAGTCAGTGGAACTGAATCCAGTGTTTCCAATTCTTTCTGGCAAGTGAAAGAATAAAAAAGCAAAATATGAAGTCGGGATCATACTTTGGGAATACCATGATATTTATCTAATGAATCCCATTCAAGAAAATCTTAATTGAATATTTTAGAGTTAAGATAATAATGTTACTTAAGCGGGAATGCAATTTGCTGAAGTCAACAAAGCATGACTGTGATAATGTACATAGGAAAAATTCAAAGACATTGGATTTGCCCATTCCTCTTATCTTATTTCCTTTGGATTTTATTTTCTGTGCTTTAGTTTTTAACCTCAGAGTCATATTCATGTATTATTAAATCGCTAATAACTGTTTTTTAAAAAGCTTGGCTTTCTGTAGTGCAGTGAATAATCTGGATGAGCAGTCTACCTCCCTAGGGGGATTTTCCTATGCGGAAGCTGGTGTGACCTCCACTCAAAGAGTTTGCACACATAATTGCATTTGTGATGGGCTCTGCTTGTACACATAATTTGAAAATAATCAGAGGGTTGTAGTGAATTTTGTCTGGAAATTTGACCCATTACATTTGTTTCTTTAGTTTTACATCACTCATGTTACTAAGTACATAGTGCATTTTTGTGCCATGGGATACTCTAATAAATCAAATAATTAAATTATGCACTTGACATCATTACAGATAACATATGCCTACATTATTTGGCCTTCTTTGCAAATGTACGCGTATTTATTGTGTGCAATGCTCCATATCTATGTATAGTTATGCCAACATGAGGACAGTGGTTATCCTGTTCTAGGCCTGTGTAACCACATAGTTTGGAAAGTTTGAATAAATTGCTGAATGAACCTCAATGGGGATTAAATTTATGAGGTTTACAGAGGGCAGATGCCCCCTTTCTGAACTTTATTAGCTGCCACATCCCCATTCAGACCTTCAGCAGGTTCCAGACAGCAATGCAAACATGTTAGTCCTAAACCAAATGTATCCAACTGTGGAAAATTTTGGCATCTAGCAATCTATGGTCATGTGCTAAATCCAAGCCAAGCTAGCCAGCCTGGGTCTTTACTTTTTAACTCCTCCCCTGTGATTTGACAGATCTTGCAGGAAAAATGCAGAAGAGTTGATGGGGACACTAACAGCTCTGTAGCTTCGCTCAGCCACTGTGAGGTTCATACAGCCCATCGCAGGCTGGAGTAAATGTCTACACATTGTAAGACCTTCCCTGGGTTGAGAAAAAGGGTAATAAACTTGAACAAGGAATTACAAACAAACCGGGAGAGGATCTCATTGACTTGGGACTCTCATTCTCTGAAAGAGTTTTACATTGTCTTAGAGGACTCCCTTTTATTGTGCTGTTAGCAACTGAGAAGCCTTTCTCCTGGCTGGGCGCTTGTTTAACTTGGAAGGCCAATGCCATTTTGTTCTGTAGTAAGTCTGTAAATTAGGCATATAGCCTTCAGCGTGTATTTGCCAAAGTAAACCAAAGGACTGGGCATTTTCATATGCTTTTTGGCATTCAGTAGTTCTTTCTCTAATCTATGTGACTGTAGCTGGTGGCTTCCTAGTCAGCACTGACTATCAAAGGGCAAGAAAGTACAGAGCTGATGAATGGTAAATGAATTATTTTTTTAAAAAAGATCATATTAGAGATAATTGAAATGCAGAATAATGTCATCAAAGTCAGTTCTAAACATGGAAAAATGGAAGAATACTTTCTGGAACAGCAAAGGTATCTTTTGTGTCCTTAGATAAAACTGCTGAACTAACTAAATAGGTTTAAACAGGAACTGCTTCTAGACTGTAGCTTGAATGCCAATTTTCAAATGAGGATATATTTTTAGATGCAGTTCATGAATTGCTAAAACCAAGATTTTCAAATGGAAATGCAGAGCTGTTTCTGCAACAGTGTGCTGTCAGCAATCGTGATTAAAACAAAATAGGTACTGGCACAAGCAGAGCAACTGCATCTATTTAGATCTCTTCCAAAACCAGTATTGTGGCAACGGAAGTAATGTATGTGCACATGTATTTCATCCCATGCTGCAAAAAGTCATTTATTATTTGTGTTATTATTGCTTATAAAAACTCTATCCTAAACTGGGACTCTACAGTTATCTGCTGATACATATTGTAAATGGGATACAGACAGAAAGGAGACTACGGAGAGATAATAAAATGATAATGGTCTGTGTGCTTGGTTTCTGCCCATTAATAGCCTAAGTGTGGTAAGTATTGTCTAGATGTCACAGAAAGGGAGAGCTTTAAGGAAGGATTTGAAGGGTCATCATGAAGTAAAAGGGAAGCTCCTTTCGAAGTGAAATGGAAAGCAGAAAGCCAACACCAGAAGCAGGCGAAGCGAGAGGAGTTGGCACCATAATAATAAGCAGCATCTTAATGAAAATGAAATGGGGAAGCACAAGCCACAGATGAAGACAAATAGCTTATGCTTGCTGTGGTAGGGAAGGATTATCCAGTGAGTAGTCCCACAACTTCTGGTAATAATCCAAATGTGTATAAATGTTTGCATCTGCTGAAAAAGAGGTGAGGTTTGTACAAATACAAGAGACAGGCAAACTCCACCTCGGGGAGTTTGGACAAAACATACTGTTAATAAGGATTTGGTAACTGAATCACGTGCAGTTGTTAGTTTAAAAATCTTGGCTGAGCAGAGGTATGTGAATGGGTGATAATTCTTAAGAGGAGTATCAGTTTTCTATTACAAGTTGGGGCTATAATACTCCATTTATTTTAACTTGCATGAAATTAATTCTAAAGTCAATCTTCTCGCATCTGTTTTGCTTTAATACAGTTAAACTATGCAGGGAGACTATGGGCTAGAGAGTTAATCAGAAGCAAAAATTGTAATGGGTAGAGGAAGAGAATCTATGTGGTTATTGAATCTCCAGCATAATATTTCTCTCTTGAGACCTGATACAAAGGCCTGGGAAGTGAAAAAAACCCCTTCCACTATCTTTCTTGGGCTTTGGGTTTGTCTCCCATACCTTATCAGTTGTACCAGCAAGCAGACCAAATAAATCAAAGGGCATGAATATTACATTGGTATCAAACAATCCATAGAGTTGTGGAAGATGCCATCAAAGATGGACTCCGTAGTACATTTAATTCAACAAGTCATTCAAAATGAAAAGTGTGGATATGCTGGGATAATAAATAAACCAACATGCTACTGTTGAGTTGATGATACCTCTGAAAGTACTGGTCTGATATAAAACCGCTTCCAAGTGCTACTAGTGTCCCACTCTGCACTGCTTGCATTGCAGGTTTCATTGCAAGCATTATAGCTTGACAACCTGCCAGAGAGTTTTGAGGCAGGAATTAACAGAAGCAGAACTTTCTGTCAAAAAAATTCAGCTCACACCATGGTTAACTCAGCTGTTGTTTTTCCAACTACCCTTCAGACTTACCGCCAAATTTACAGTTTTCCCAAGCAACATCTGAAAAAGACAACAATAACATGTTTTCTATCTTCTTTTTTGTCAGGGTAGTTAACATATTTTGTTAATTTGCCTGCCACAGGGGAAAAATGCATGCTGTAGCTTGTTCCTTCTGTCTTTCCTTTGTCACAGCACTGCTCCTCTGAGAGAGGCCCCAGTGAGTCTCTCTGTGACGGCATGAGGACGCATCTTGCCTGAACCTGAGAGTGTAATGAATGACCGTGAAAGAGGATGGGTTACCAGACAGTCTTAGGACATGTCTTTACTAAGATAAAGGTCAAATTTAGGTCAGGCTTTAAAAAAAAAAAAGCTAAATCACCCCTCAATATCTATTCGTGTTTATCTACGGGTTCCCCTTGAGGACACTTCTGCCTGTAGCCTCTTGAGAACAACGACAGACCTTCAGAAATCCTTAGCGCACTAGCACAGTCAGAATGGCAGACGGGAGATGTGATTCTGTGCAAATACTACTGCAGAAATCGATACTGAGAAAGTGCAAAGGTGTGTCTGATTAGGGTGAAGCGGTTCTGCCTTCCCTCTCCTTGTTGAACTATTCACTGGGTTGTTAGCATGTGGAAATAATTCCAGCAGCAAGCTGAAAACCTACAGACAGCTTTAAAACTATTAGAAATATGCAGAGACTTTGAGAGCCAAGAAGGACAGTTATGAGTATTTACTTCAATCTCCTGTATAGTATCACCCACAGAAAAAAAAATCCCTTTACTTTAGCTGCAGCTGTACCTCCCCTCAGTTACCAGCATGACCGAGTCCTGCCTAACGCAGTGGAGGTCAGTGAGAATACATGTACAAAGGACGCAGGAGAGAACTATGTGGGGTGCAAAACAGAAGATGGAAGACTGCATTAAAAATGTGTCTTGGATGTTGTTTGGTTCTAGTTTCTCCTGCCAGCTTCAGAGACCCAAAGATAATGTATGCTTAACGCACTCTGGACGGCAACAAGGCATACTTGGCAACCCCGACACCGTATTCACCATGGGATTTGGCAATAAATATAACGTTGTTTTCCTAATAGTAATTGTGGCTCTGAGAGGTATAAAATGCCTGTACAGTGGAATGCCTGTTCGTTTCAGTGGAATATTAAGTTTGAAGTCTAAAGTGAAATCTTAAAATTTCCAACATTAGTAGCTATTACACTGTTAATAATTTTAGCAGAAACATCCAGCTATTTCAGGGATGTGAATGGAATTTTAAGATGGTATCACCAGGTTTTCTTCAGATCTGACTTCACACCTATAGTTTACTAGAATAAACAAAAAATATTTGCATTTTGATGGAATACTATTCTGGAATGTGGTTAAGTAAATGGTTCTTTTAAGGTGTGGTTTTTCCCTCAGATTTATATTCAATTTATAAGTCATGCAGCTCTAGCTGAAAAATTAATCTTGTACTCTCCTGGGCATGTTTGTGATGGCAGTAAATGGTTTATGGTCACCTTCAGTTAACACTGACAATAAAGACAATATTCCTTACTACCCATGGATTAAGGCCAACATCCTCCCCTCCCCCACTTTCTTTTTTTATTAGCTCTTGAAAATGCCATTTCTGTTACTGTACCTTCTCCTACTTTGTCCATACTTCTAGAGGAAGATTTCTTCAGTATTCTCTCTGGAAGTACCACAGGCACTCAGTTTTATGCTGAATGTCACATTTTCTCTGGTAACATATTGCTGTTAATTCCTCTGATTTCTCAGATTTTTTAAGATGTGTATTTCACTGCCACTGACCCTCTGCTGGTTTGAATAGCGAAATTAGGCACCATGTCCCTTGCCAGTTCATCTTTCCCTGGAATCTCTTTCCCCTCTGTTGGGTCAATCATGCTGATGGTAGCTGAAAGCTTATTTTATCTAACATGTCAACATCACTCTATTAACTTTCCTCTGTGGTATGCTGTTTCCATTATAGGAATTTAGAGGCTTGGGGAGGGAATGAATATTCTGCTTTAGCCAGGCAAAGTCAAGTTTTTTTCCAAAGATTCTCAGAGTCTCTGGTCATGTGCTTCTTTTCTCCTCACATCAGAATGTCATTTATCCATATCATAGTATGCTGTATTACCATCTACAGTTCACTGATTTTCCAGTAAAGTTGCTGGTGTGCTGAGCGCAATGGGAATGCCAGTTGGAGGAAACCATTTCCTTCAAAGTAGTATGCTCACAAAAATGGTGTGGGCTTTTTTTTTTCCTTAACACTACCTGCCTGCAACCTGCCAACACATAGTGTGTATAAAAATATTTGCCATCTGACACATCTCCAGAAGCACCTCTCCTTTTGGAAATTTTCCTTGAGGAAAATGTTCACTTTATGTATAATCTCCATGATGTTACACATCAGGTAAGAATTGTAGGCTTTGCTCTTTTAGCAATGATGAGTGAACAATCGACTTTGCTTTTCTACTAAACACATGAATGTCAGAACAACAAGCCTGACCAACTTCATTTTCAACTGCTGTTCGAGGGGGAGAAAAAAATGATAAAAGGCAGGAGATGGGTGGTGGCTGGGCTATTAACTCACTTCCATTCTGCACAGTTAAAAGAGCTTCTCTCCTATGGGTCACATGCTTAGACGTACCCACATTTATTTTTGCTTGCTGCCTGAAGAAAGCATCCTCTTGATTTGACCACAAGCTTGATATAGTTTTAACTCGGAAATGGGACTTCATTTTTGTACAACTACAAAGCGGTTTTGTTTTTTTTTTTTCAAATCTATTTACCTATATATCTAGCTCATAAATTCATATTGTGAAAATCAGGTCACAACTAGACGCCTCGAGTTTCACATCCCTCCTTCCTCTTTTCATCTCTTAAGTTCTTGTGTTGACCACACTGCACTCATTGCTAATATCCTCGTTTCAGGCATCATGCTCCTTCATACACCTATACCCAATTTAAAATGAATAATTACCTCACCAGCCTGTACTGCGATGATAGTCCACTGGTATATGCAGAATCCTCCTGAACTAGCGATGCTGTTGTCGTCCTCTTTGTCCTCACTGTGCGCACTCTTAAAAAATGATGCGATTTATTGCAGTTCTTGCATCTTTTCCAAGTCCTCAAAGCCAGGGTCTCTAACAGAGGTCTGTTTCATTCAGTGCTTTAGTCTAACCGGTCAGCATTGTGTCACAGGAACCTCTGAACAGCACAATAACCAACCTCAACTGGTCCACAAAACAAAAGGGCTTCTGTGGCAACAAGCTGCCACAGAAGAGACACTACCATGGAGACCATTCTTGATCCTGTAAGAAAGATCCATTGTATTTCACATCCCTTTGTTCTGAAAGCAGTAGGAATTATCTCACATCCATTCATCATGAGCCAATGAGTTATCCCAAGCTTAGTGTTTGGGGACTGGAAAAGTGTTAAGCTCATAAAAAATAGCCTTCCTGGGACAAGAAATGTAGCAAGGAAGTGAAACGTATGATATCAACTGAGCTGGAAGAGTATCCAGATGCAGATTGAGAATTAAAGGGTGAAAGAAAGGGAGCTACCTCCACTACCCAAGTAATCACTAGTTTTGGAATAAAGTACGTGTGTACGTGTATACATGAGTGCAGGAAGGACTGAAGAGAAGAAAGGAAGAGATTAAAGCTGACTAGTTGTGGAGTAAGGCTAGGGACTATGCACTGAACTTTTAATTTGATTATAGGCGTTTGTATTCTTTTTGACATCTATGAACCTCGTTTTGGTTTTCCTGAGTTGCACCTGCCTGTTTTCTCTTCCCATAAGTCATATGTGAAAGAATGTTCTGTGGGTAGGTGTATCTGCCTGCTGAGGCATAATGCACTACATGGAATACAATTCGGAGATTGCAGACAAGGCACGTTGTTGCTACGATCAAACGTTTTTCACATGTGCGCAAGACCCACATGAGAAGAGAGTGAGTTCCTCCAGCGTCGTAAGACCAGATGACATTCCAGGAGCGGCTGCCCAGACAGTATGTCCACGCTCAGGCTGTGTTGCCCACAGGGAAAGTTGAAGCTCCTATCTCAAATTTCTACCTGAAAAAATCTAGGAGAATCTTATTTGGAAACATTTTGTAGCTTATTTTGTGGATTATCTACCCTAAGGTAAGAATACTACAGTTCTGTGAATTGACTCAAATACAGGGTACAAGTCTGATGGTAAAACTTTCTTTTTTTTCTTTTTTTTCTTTGTAGATACGCAGGAAGAATTTTGATAGAAGTCAGAACCTTTTTGACATTAATGCAGATTTGCTTTTATTTTTTTCTCTGACACTTTTGTTTGTTTGGTTGGTTTTTTTTAAATTTTAGGTATCAGTCTTTCAAGGCTCAGTACCAAGCAAACATCTCTCAGTTGGTATATGATGTCAAACTTATTTTTGGCACATGTAGAAATACCAAAAGGGCTCACTAATCTTCTAATGAGATAAAATTACTTCTGAAGGATAAAATTAGCATGCTGGAACTTTTCCAATCATTATATTTTTACAGCACTAGCATGTATGTTATACAGTGTATTTCTAAAGAATCAGTACTCTGCAATATATATTCCTCATGTCTTTTGCAAACTATATACTGAGAAAATTTTTAATGTGTGAATTATTTAAAAAAAAACCTGTAAATTTTTACAAAGACTTATCCAAAATGTATAATCTTATTATTGCAAGAAATAAAATATTAGTAATGAAACAGGATTCAAGAAAAATGGTTTTAAATAATTTTTAAAAATATAAGTTATGCTCATAAATGTATTCTATTTTCTCTAAAACAATTTTTTACAGTGTTCATTTATCTTGAGAGCTTTCAATGAGTGTCATCTGAGAAGAGAGAGGAGTGTGAAAGCAGGAGTCAACTCTATTATTATTAGCCAGTCTTTCAGGTAAAAAAAAGAAAGCATTAAATGAATGACCCAGCCCAGATTCCAAACACAGGCGCAAGCGGAGTGATGCAGCAGAAGCACACTGATCCCATCACCTAGAGTTCAAGAAACAGAAACAAACCTCTGCTAGCCTAATTTTCTGAAAGCCAGAAAACAAAATACAGGAGTAAGGGATCAGGTTTTTTGTAGGGATGATAGGTTACCAGTAACAATCTGCTGTGCCCTGCACTATTCAGCATATTCATAAATATTCATAAATGATCTGGAAAGAGGATAAGTGGTCAGGTCACAAAGTCTGATGAGGCTATCAAGTTATTTAGGTTAATAAAGACGAGACAACCTTGAAGATCTGCAGACAAGTTTATGGAAGGGTGTGACTGAGCAATAAGATGTCAGGTGGAGTTCAATGTAGATAAATGCAAAGTGGTGCACAAGGGGGAAAATGGTCTTTACTTCAGGTATGAAAAGGCATGTTCTGATCTGGTCATTACTTCTTAGGAGAGAGAATCCTGGAGTTATGAAAATGGCTCCATGGAAACACCAGCCTGGTGTTCAACAGCTGCCAAAAAATAAAAAATACTAGGAAGTCTTAAGAAATCAGTAGAGAACTAAACAAAGAGTATCTTTTTGCTGCCACAGAAATCCGTATTTTGCTTGCATCTTCTGTACAGGTAAAGAATAATAGAAATATTGGTTGAGAGGGACCTCTGCAGGTAACCCAGTCTAACCTTCCCATTGAAGCAGGACTATTGCCAACACTAGATCAGGTCAGCTGTGGCTTCATCTAGCTGAGTGTTGGAAACTACCAAGGACGGCGATTCCACAACTCATCTGGGCAATTTGTTCCAGTGTAGCATGTTCCTTTTGGTGAAGAAATTTTTCCCAATGTCCAGTCTGAACCTCCCAAGCTGCAGTTGTTGCTCAACACAGCTACCCAATGCAAGTAGCTGCCGCTCCTTGTTTTCTACTTGCCACTGCCAAGAAGTGTTTGGCCACATCATCCTTCTGGTGCTGTTCTGGTCGCTGTATGTCAGCAGGAGGATGGAAAACAGGAGTGTCTTTCATGTAAAGCACAGCCAGCTTAGCTAGAATCCCTCAGAGTGGGAGAGGACCTACAGGGCGTATGATAAAGAACTAGTGAGCATGAAACAAAAGCAGTAGCCAGGTTGAAAATACACAAATGGAGGCAGGTTTTTGCAGAACACATGGCTGACCTGTGAAACTTGTCATCACAGCACGTTGTAGATGCTACAGATCTACGTAGGTTTAAGGGAAGATGGGCAAGTGCCTGACTGAGAAATCCAGTGAAGGTTACTCAGATCACGGAAACTACATCTGCTTCAGAAAATCTCTGAGTTTGAAATATTGGTAGCAGGGAAGTGCTGGAGAGGCATGACCTTGCCCTTTACTAATGCAACACGATATTGGCCTAGCAAAGCCCTTGGTTTGGCCCAGTAGGCAAGCTCTTATGTTCAAGAAATTGCTTGTAAAACTTAACTACCTTATACTCATTTCTGTCTTGCCTTGTTAACTAAACTGGGAATTCTTCAGCTCGTTTTCTCAGGCACATGAATAATTATTATTACACTTTGGTTTTAAGTTGTACACACAAATAACAACAAAAACAGAACTGTGAACAAAATTTACATTTTTAAGAAATCAACCTCAGTCTGCAAAATGAAACTGCAGGGTGCTGGCCAAAGCCTTATTTCCAACCTAATTATATTTTGGTTATATATTAATTGGGTCCACTAAATCTCAGAAGTTAAGTCTTTTAAAGGAAGGATATGCCTACGATTAAGACAATGGAACAGCACTCTAGAGACCTCAGTCTGATCTCTAGCAATGCCCCAAATTTCCTGCCGGTTTTGGCAAATCAGTGGGCCCTCGTCTAGCGTGAGCTGAGTTTTCAGCAGATGAGCTCATTGCAACTACTCAGGTTAAGCACTTGCAAAAGCGTTTAGTGAATGAGCTCTTCACATCGCGCATCTATGCAGCAGTGGAAAGCTTTGGGGAGGAACTTCTTGTAGTGCAGGGGCCGATCCACGGAGCGGAGACGACCACCCAAAGCTTGCTGCCTTGGGAGGGGAGACAAAAGGGACACCAAGGGAAGGGGAAGGCAGAAAGAAGAGGGGTGAAGTGATGAGAAAAGGAGGGAGGTGCTTCTCACCTGGCCTCTGAGGCGCTGAGGGATGGGGAGGAGAATGGCACCCTGAGGAGCAGGGCCAGGAGGGTGCCTGAGGAGAAGGGCACCCCCTGAGGAGCAGGGCACCCCTGAGGAGCGGGGCCAGGAGGGTCCCTGAGGAGAAGGGCACCCTGAAGAGGGGGGCCAGGAGGGTCCCTGAGGAGAAAGATGCCCCTGAAGAGCAGGGCACCCCTGAGGAGCAGGGCCAGGAGGGTCCCTCAGAAGAAGGGCACCCTGAGGAGCAGGGCACCCCTGAGGAGCGGGGCCACAAGGGTGCCTGAGGAGAAGGGCACCCCTGAGGTGTGGGGCACCCCTGAGGAGAAGGGCACCCTGAGGAGCGGGGCACCCCTGAGGAGCAGGGCCAGGAGGGTCCCTGAGGAGAAGGGTACCCTGAGGAGCAGGGCACCCCTGAGTGGGGCCAGGAGGGTTCCTGAGGAGAAGGGCACCTTGAGGAGCGGGGCACCCCTGAGGAGCGGGGCCAGGAGGGTCCCTGAGGAGAAAGGCACCCTGAGGAGCGGGGCCAGGAGGGTCCCTGAGGAGAAGGGCACCCTGAGGAGCGGGGCCAGGAGGGTCCCTGAGGAGCGGGGCCACGAGGGTCCCTGAGGAGAAGGGCACCCTGAGGAGCAGGGCACCCCTGAGGAGTGGGGCCAGGAGGGTCCCTGAGGAGAAAGGCACCCCTGAAGAGCGGGGCCAGGAGGGTCCCTGAGGAGAAGGGCACCCCTGAGGAGCAGAGCACCCCTGAAGAGCGGGGCCAGGAGGGTCCCTGAGGGGACGAGGGCAGAGAGGCACGGGCAAGCCACGGGTGAGTGGAACGCCACGTCCCGCAGCCGCCAGCCCCATCCCGGCCCGAGGAGCCTCCTGCGGAGCCGGTAGCCGCTCCTCGCCTTCCCCAGGAGCCCTACGGCGGGTCAGGGCGGAGCGGCCCTCCCTCATGGTGCCCGGCAGCCCCGGCCCCACGCAGGTGCGGGCGGTGCGGCGTCCTCCCGCCATTTCCCCCGGGGACGGGGTCCCTCCGCCTCCCCGCTTGTCTCCGCCTCCCCCCGCCCCGGCCCTGCGTGGGTCACCCCGGCTCTCCGCCCGGCGCCGAGAGGAAGCCTCTCCCGGGGCGATGCGCCTCCCCACCCCGCAGGCAGAGCCCCTTCTTCCCTTCCCATCCCATCCCATCCCGTCCGAGGAGATACCGGGATCTGCCTCCGCTCTGCTCCCCTCGGCCCTCCCCCTCTCGCCCTCCCGGCCTCCTCCCTCTCGCCTCCTCTTTCTTTTCCTTTTTTTTTTTTTTTCCTTTTTTCCATCCCCTCCCCCGCCTGGGAAGACCTGGCCGCTCCCCCCCGCCCCGTCCTCAGTAGCCGTGGGCGCTGGGCGGCGCGGAGCGGAGCGGGGAGCCTGCGCCCCGGGGTCTGCAGCCGCCTTCCCCTCCGTTCCTCCTGCGGGGGTGCCAGGTATGAAAGTAAACCCTTCCCGACGCCGGCCGAGGTGGGGGAGAGAGACTGCCCCGAGAGACCTGGTCGGGGCAGCGCTGGGTGGGCAGGCTGGGAGCTGGGGATGGGGGCTGAGAGGGTGGCTGCCCCGGGTCGGGGCTGCCCGGGGCCGGGAACAGGGCGGCTGGGGTCCGGGGACCGGGGCAGTCCGAGGTAACGTCCGTAAGGTGATGGGTTTTTTGCGATGTCGTTCTTCCTACACGGGTCGTTTAAAGAAATGATGAAGCTGAGCGATGTCAGTACCTCGGGCTGGGCAGCTGAAGGATTTTGTATAAAGCTCCTGCCTCTTTAGCCTGGCGGATATGTTTTTGATAGGGCTAAAACGTGACACGTTTCTTCGGTCCTTTTTTTTCCCAATTATTATTATTTATTTGAAGCTGGTTTCACAAGAGGGCTAACGGGACGGATGCAAGGGGCGTATTTATTGGGCTTTCGGGGGTTTCCCTCTGTGCTGTGTCTTCCGCGGGGAGCAGGCAAGCAGCTTCTTCACCCTTCAAAACAACCTCTCCTTTAATTCTGATTCATCCCCTCAGTATTCGCGCTACCATCCCCGCGCTCTTCTGGAATTGACACTAATTTCATCCAGATTCGTCACTGCTGGAAGCAGATTTATCTTGGAATGGCAAAAAAAGCCGTGCCAAGGTATTTAACTCGCAGGCTCTGGAGAAAGGGAACTCCTTTGGATGAGACGCGGAAAAGCAGAGCCTCCCACGGAAAGCAGGACCAGGGGATGGCTCGAGAGCTGTCGAGTTTAAGCCTTCCTCTCCAAACCCTCGGCTTCTTCCTGGAAAACCCTGGGCTTTAACATGCTAATGGGTAGTAGGAGCGGCCGGCAGAAGCAGAGCGGGCAGTGGAAAAGCGGTCACCCCGGCAAAGCCCCCCCTCCCGTCCCCGCCGTTCCTCCGGCTGGTTCCCGGCGGGGGATACCGGGGGGCCAGCCCGGGACCCGGGGGATCGCAGGCAGAGGGTTAATTAAGCCGAGCCGGCCGCCGGCTGTCCGGGCGCGCCGCCCCGCGGCCGCGACGGGGGCGGCCGGGAAAGGGAAAACCCCGTCGGAGGTGAAGCCCCTCTCCCCGTGGCCGTTCATCCCCCCTTTCTTTATTTCCCCCCGCGTGTGGGATTTCAGAAGCGAGCTGTCACGCCTGCCGTGTACAATTAGTTCGTCTGATGCCTACTGAAGCTGCTTAAATTTTGTAAGAGCCAGGAGTCGCGGTGGGGTTTTCTCCGTAAGTCGGAGTGGAGGACGAAATCTGTGCACTGATATATAGAGTGAGCACACCCGGAGGAGTGAAGGGGGCAGTGGCGGATAAGGTTAGAGTAATGGTTTCTTCCAGGGAGCGTGAGATTTCCAGTATTTATTCTCTGTTTTGCTTTGTCAGAGCAGAACTGTGAATTCCAACTTTCAGGCCATTTCAAGAATAAGGCCAAAAGCAGTTCAAGGAGCTGGTTAGTGTAGCAGCCTCTAATATTTTATGGTCTGAAAATTGTGTTTAAAATTATGTAAGCTTAGTTTGAAATGTGATGCCTTTCCTACAGTAAGAAGGAAACCCCAGAGCAGAGGCTGCACTGAACAGACCAAGATAAAACGCTACCAGGTAGCTGGACACAACTTTTCTTCTGTCTGAGCTACACTGACATGCAAATTCACGCTGGGGTAGCCTGAAAAGAAAGATACTCTAGTTCTGCTTGACTACAAGCCTACCCCTGAGCATTTGAGTTGCATTCTGCTGGAGTAAGACAGGACAAAATATTTGAAGAATATCCTGAAAAGTTAGGACATGGGTAGGTTTTGTCCTGTGAATGGAGAAAGATTTGATGTTAGAAGCAGAAAGTGAGAAGAACTGAAAATACTTTTGATTTTATACATACACCTGGCAGCTGGAATGCCACCAAGCAGGGAATCCTCACTGTTATTAGCTAGGTTTTGAAACTGGAGGAAGAATTTCAACATTTTCATGGAGCTGGTGATCCCTCTCTCACTTTCTAGTTTCCATCTACTTTTGTCTTCTCTGAAGCAATTCATCCTACCATAAAGACAGCTGACCCAAGGCTTCTAATTACTGTAAGCCAACCCAAAATTTGTATGCGAAAGGAGCGAAGGAAAGGACAGGGCAGAGCAGCTTGGGGTTTGGAGGAAGAGTGGAGAACAGCGTGGCAGAAAGTGTGAGTAAGATGTTGAGGGTTTTTTCTTGCATCTAGCTTGTAGCCTTCTCAGGGCCTTTCCTCTGTCCTCTGGAGGCTGTATTCTCTCTGCCCTTCTCTCACCCTGCAAAAGTGCCTTTGCAGCCGTCTACACGTTTCCATCCCCATTGTCTGGCAAGAGGAACCCTTGTGTTCCCCCCTTGCTGGCAACCTGTACTGGGCCATGGCAACCGCTGACGTTGCCTATGCTTGAGGTTGGCCTTGCTTAAATGGTAGAGATCGGGTTAGTAAACAGAGCTTAAGTGCATGGGTGTAAATGACAATGCTGCCTAGTAGGACCACTGCTCTGATCTGTAATGAGAATTACCATTTTCATCAAGTTCCTCGGCTTGGACTTCTTCCAGTTCTACTGAAGTATAGTTAGTTCATTACGAGCAACAAGTGGTTCATTATAAATGATGAAAATCTTGGCTTCCAAGACTGCCTTTGTAAGTAGTGAGCACTTGAGTATAGTATTTCAAATGGGAGGCTCCAATGCATCTATTGAGGGTTGTGTGTTTTGGTTTTTTTCTTTTTAAAGAGTGGCGGAAGGGAGCCATAGTACTCCACCCATTTGCTTGCAGAAAGTCTCTCTATAAAGTGAAGTTAGTTATGGGTCCAGCTGGGAAGACTTCAGCCACCGCAGTGGAATGACATCAACCCAGGCACCTCTAAGACTTTGTATATGAACTAGCAGTTAGTGAATCCTTAGGTCTCACAAAATTCAGCTACAGAGAAATACCAAATACCCAGACCCTGAGGAAGGGCTGAGAAGGGGAAGAGTATTCTAGGAAAGAACGTAGAATAGGCATTCTCAAGCCTGACAGAACAACTGGTTTTCTTAATACCTTGTATCTGTTCAACAGCTGTATTAGGGCAAAGCAAATTAAAACCAGCTTTTTCGCATTAATATTGCATTACTTATCATCAAATCATGCTAGTTTGTGACAGGCTGAAAATAAAGAAAAGGAGATGCTTCCTCATACAACATGTAGTTAAGCTGTGGAACTCCTTGATGCAGAACATTGTGGATATAAAATTTTATATGGGTTCAAGGGAAGACTGGGCAACTATGGAAAAGAAACCCACTGAGGTTTCCTCACACTACAGAAACCACCTGTGGTTTAAAGTCCATGAGGTGCAACTGGTTCTAAGCTGAGACTATGAGGGAGAAGAGACATACATGGTTGCCCTATTCTTGGGCTCTACCGCAGGCATCTCACGTGGCCAGTGTCAGAAACAGGATTTTAGGCAAAGTGGACTTTTGGTCAGGCCAGGAAAGCTTACTTACGTTCTCATTTCTTTATTTTGACACCTTATCATTTATCCATACATATGTAAAATTATCATTCCTTGTCAAATTTAGTACTAATTGAGCAATAACCAAAATAATACTTTGAAGGTAACTTTGTATATAAAAGTTAATGTTTAAATATGTGCATTTCTGCTATAACAATAACCTAGACTGGTATGGTCAACTGGTGTGTCTCTGCAAAATCTTGCACCTGGGATGACTCTGCTCTGCTTTCAAGACTTTCAGATATCTTTTAGTATGACTGCATACACCCCAGAGCTTAGGCCTGTGAGTCACTGTAATCTCCAGATGTCATATGAAAAAGTCCACACATCTTCTCCAAAGCCTGAGTTAGCTACTTTAAAGCCCGGGTGGGTATCTTTATACTGTGTTGTAAAATGTGTTTTACGCATATCCTAGTAAGTAAACTCCACGTCAAAGTTGGCATTCCATGCAGGCGAAGCTGAAAAGCATCAAAAATTATGCTGAAACAAAACCACCCTCTGAATTTGGCATCAGAAGCAACAAGCTGTGTTTGAGTTGTGCTTAGTTAGCTAAAAAGTGATAACTGTTACCTCTTATAGGTAAGAACTATGTCTATATGGTGAAGATGCCTCAAAATTATAGGAGTCATTGGCCCATTAAACAGCTTTTAAAGTGATGTTACCACTTCTTTTACCATGTTGCATACATACTTCTCTTTTTTTCATGCTAGATCTTTAGCTAGCTTGTGACCAGGCTGTTTCACTGGATAGCAGTACTCATATTATTGCAAACTAAGCTCAAGAAAAAGAAAGCAGTTATCTTTGCCCTGGCTTACACTTCCATTACAATGTAAACCAGAGAGCTTAACCACATACATACCCTTGAATTGCTTGGCTTTTAAAGTTTAATCATAGGCCCTTTCTTTCTGCACAGCTGAGGTTTCCATGTAATTGGAATGAAGGATATGAGAACAGAGACCAGCTTTCCCAATGGCAGCAGCCAGTAGTTGGTTAATGCCACTGACATCACTGCTGCCAAAGGAGAAAAATGGTCTTTTCAGTAATGTTTTGAGCTCAGAATCAAGACTTCTGGGTTCAGTTTCTGGCTCTGCCACAGACTTCTAACAATTTTACATTCTTTCTGCATGTTTCCCAACTACAGATGGGAATAATACTGCTTTTTGTCTTTCCCATTTAAAGTATTAGCTCTTTGTGTGGTGCAGGACCCCATCTAGGTGGGGCTTTCCACATGTGACCATAAGGCACAGACAGCACAGTTCCTGCAGCCGTTGTGGGATTCTGTAGGAAAAAGGCATGTGATGAGTCAGCAGACTTGTCCCTCCTACTTGGCCAGGCTTTCCTGCTTGTATATAACCAGAAGTCTCCTCTAGACCAGCAAACTTCTACTTTCCTCAATCATCTGTCCCTTCCAACCATGGATTTTGAAATTCTCTGACATCCTGAGAGAGATACAGATAGCCATGCATAGGAAGTGAATGAGGTTTTGGTGGCCACAGCACACAGGGAGATACAATGGAGGATCTGCAGGAGACCCATGCCTGTCAGAGCAGCGGAAGCTGAAAACATTTAAAATGGGACTCGCTACCTTGTTTAGGTACCTAAATTGCTCCATTTGTCACATCCAGACAACATAAACTTTGAAAGGGGGAAAGCAGATCTTTCTAAGTTGGTTCCTTGGGAGAGCAGTTAGCAAAGTGCCATTCTCCATAGCAGGCAGACTCACAGCTGGGTGGGTAATGCAGAACCATTGGTGACTTTTAGGTCACTTAAAGTTGCCACTTTTGGGGCATTACATGCAAGATCACAACTGGTCTGTTTTCCTAAGTGTTCCTAAGTCTCTTGAGTGTAGTCTGTCCGTCCAGCTGCCTGGATTCCAACTTCTGAATGTAATTTTTGAATACGTTGGTAGTTTTCAGCCATGTTCTACCTACAACCAGTAGCTATAGAGGAAAGAAGCAGAAGCACAAAACATAATTGCATTCCTACGGCACAAATGAAAACAGGGCACTGCACAGAGTGGAATGACTCCAACTACTGCCCCACTGAGGGAAAAGCAGGTAAAACTCAGCTGTTTCCACCTTCACTGATGTCACTGCTAATATTGCATGACTGTACTTTGAAGATACTAAGATAATAGTGTATATTTCCAACGCATATTTTCAAATCTCTCTTTCTTGTTTTAGAAAACAATAGATAAAATGGAGCACATGTTACTGCTCTTCATATTTTTCATACCTATATTGGGTCTCACTAATGGAACAGAAACTGAAGAAGATTTTACTTGGCACTTAAAGAAGATCCCCCAGATTGTGAGCGAAAGAACTTTCTCCCTTGACCGCCCTAAATTTGAAGCAAAAACCAAATTAGAGCTGAACAGTGTATGTGGAATTGAATGTCAAAGAAAATTGCCAGTACCAAGCCTGTCTGACTTGAAGGACCTCTTATCCTATGAGACTATTTTTGAAAACGGCACACGGACCCTGACTGAAGTGAATGTCCTTGGACTAGTGCTTGACCCAGCTGGAAACACAACAACACGAAGGTCTTTGAGAAAGAAGAGGCAGATATATGGAACAGACAGTAGGTTCAGCATCTATGACAAGCGGTTTATGACCAACTTTCCGTTCAACACAGCTGTGAAGATCTCCACCGGCTGCAGTGGCATTCTCATTTCCCCCAAGCATGTGCTAACAGCTGCCCACTGTCTGCACAACGGCAAGGATTACGTTAAGGGCAGCAAAAGACTGAGGGTGGGCCTGATGAAGACAAAATCCAGAGGCGACGGCAGGAAACGCAAAGGCACTAGAAGAAGCAGGAGAGAAGTCTCTGCGGCCCAAGAGGATCCTGATGTTGCCACAGAACTAAGGCGACAATCCAAGGGTGGTGGGAGAAAGCAGAGGAGATCTGGGAGGAAGCAGGGGAGCTCAGATGGCATGCCCTCCTTCCAGTGGACGAGGGTGAAGAGTACCCACATCCCAAAAGGCTGGTTTAAGGGTGTCTCTGGGGATATTGCCCTGGATTATGATTATGCTGTTCTTGAGCTCAAGCGTCCCCACAAAAGGAAATACATGGAGCTGGGAATCAGCCCAACAATCAAAATGATGCCTGGGAGCATGATCCACTTCTCGGGTTTTGACAATGATCGATCAGGGCAGCTGGTCTATAGATTTTGTAGCATTTCTGATGAATCCAATGATCTCTTTTATCAGTACTGTGATGCTGAGCCCGGCTCCACTGGGTCTGGTGTCTATCTCCGTCTTAAGGAGCCAAACAAAAAGAAGTGGAAACGCAAGATCATCGCTGTTTACTCAGGCCATCAGTGGGTGGATGTCAATGGTGAACAGCAGGATTACAATGTAGCAGTAAGAATTACTCCTCTCAAATATGCCCAGATTTGCTTCTGGATACATGGGAATGATGAGAATTGCACACGAGGCTGAAGAGAACTGAACGTGACTCGCTTAGCACCCGTATTACCATAGAGTGAAAGATTGCTGCAGCAGTTGCTGGAAGAACATCACTCCACATCAGGATGTTTTTGAACTCAAAGCTCACAAGTAATGTTATGGTGACTTGAGAAATGCTGAATTGCTGGGGGATGGGTAGAATTGTCAAACAGAATATTTCTAATTGTAATCAACCCTAGATATGCACTTAAAATCCCAAACTATATTTATGTTTGCAATTGTGATAAATTCAAATAATTCACATCAGAAAAAAATGGCTACACCTGGTTGTCATTTTTTTCCAAGGGAAGGATTGAAACGTCTCAAGCTGGTATTATTAAACAATATCTATTTTTCCAATGGATTTGCTTTTCTCAGGGTTCTGTTCCAATTCTTCAAATGCAAGTTGTGCATGCAGCACATTACTGTGTGTACAGAATGATTCAGAGAACTGCACGAGACCAAGACATTATTTTGGCATTCTCTAAAGACCACAGCTCCATGTTGAGAAGCAGCAGTCTAGTTCATGCTTGTTAGTTTGGAAAACTTCCTCCTCTGGTTGCTGCAGGAACAATTTCATGGAAATCCCAAATTTCTGTAGCTGAGGGTTAGACTTTAAAGACAAGTTTCACCTGATTGCTCAATAAAAACAGCAAAAAGAAATCAATGAACACAGAAGTTCCCATGTTTGGAAGAAGAAGAAACATCAGGACATAACTGAATGCCTTTAAATCTTCTTTGAGAAGCTACAGAAGCCTTAAAGACATGCATTTGCATTCCAATTAGTATTTGGTGAGCTGTAGGTTTAGTTTCTAGTCAAACGTTTAGCTTTACAATTGGGAGAAGTCACTGACTTCTAAAGTGGCTATTTGACAATCATTTAGAGCTTCACAGATGATAGATTTTTTGGGTGCTAACCATTTTTGCAGTTTTTATAAATTACTTTTATACAAGTTCAGCTTAATAGGTAGGGTAGTATGTATTAGATTGGGAGCTGGAAAGCAATATTTTAGTTTGGCTTTATATGGTTTTGCAAAATGGGTAGTTCTAATCATGTTATATTCAGACTCCACCTCAACATGAGTTACAAGGTTAAACTAAAAATTTCTCCCAACTAAATTATATCACCTTCTGAATGGTAGAAGAACTATCCTGTACATTATAACAGATATCCTGCTAGGTAGCAGCAGTAGTTAGCAAATAATTTGATTCAATATGTTTGCTGAACCATATGTTTAATGAAAACACAAAGTGAGCTTGACTTTTACACACCTTTAAACACAAATCACCTTTTTAAAAATTCTTGTGGATTGCTACACAAGTCTATATCTTTTATTTTATATCAAGATTTTGAAGCACACAGGATTGTTATGGTGCTATGTTAATCTAATAACATAAAATGATACTGTGTATTTCCAATGATATCCTTTGAGTTTCAATATTTTTAAGATTATTCACCACCATAATGTTTCATTTTTTTGATCATAAGTTTATGCTGATGAAAATACATTTTCTTCCTATGCAGAAGAAAAAATATATCAAGATTTAAAAATACTATTTGTTTATTGGTATCTTTAAAAATATGCTTGTAATATCTTTTGATGAAATAAGATCATTTTTAATAACCCACTTTTTTGTAGATGATTGACAGTATAAAACCTGACACTTTGAATGTGCAGGCAACTTTCTTTGTCAAGGTATTGCCAAAGCATAAAAATTTAAGACTTGCTTCCATACCATAACTCTAGCAATATTTCTTTAATTGGAAAAGATCTCACTTTAAAAGAAACTAGTTCTTTTAATGTCAGCCTTTCCAGGAAACACTTAACCTTTCTTTTTTTATTTTATTTTGTGTGATTGTTTGCAGAAAACTAATAATAATAATTTTTAAAGTTTAGAAATTAATATCTAAGATTTTAAGGTTAATTATTTTTTATTGTTGTTAACATCTCTATTAAGACATATGGCTTCGCTGACAGTAATTTAAAATCACCTCAGTCCAGTATTTAATACTCTTGCTCTATGCAATGGGCCTACAATATTCTTTAGTTGGCTCTGTGATGTTTTTCTTAAGTGCCTTTTTCCATAGTAATTGTGACAAATAAGGTACCACATCATTAATCTAATACAAATCAAACTAGGTCCATGGGTTTTGTTACAGTTATTCTCATTGTTGATTTGGGTCCAAAACTGATCAAGATAAGGTGGCTTAGTAAATTCCTTGTTTTGGTGAGTCTTATTTAGATGTACTCCTTAGGAGCAGAAATATAAATTATTTTTTTTTTTAGTTTGGGAATCAGGGACAAGGTAAGAATGAAAAATGTTAATGTCAGCTTTCAAATGGTCTTGTTATAATAATCATCTGCTATAAATACCTCAGCCACGACCTGAAGTTTTCATACCAGGCTGATAACAAATGTTTATCCTCAGAGGATAATCATTAGATGCTCAGTGCTTCATTTTATGGTACTAAGAGATTAAAGAGGCTGGCCAGAGTGACATAAAAATTAATCAAATCTATATATATATTCAAGCCTCTGTGTCTGAGTGCACATGCACAAACACATGCAAATATATGGGCTTGCAGAACATGTGCCATTTTGACTGGGTCAGCGCCTTCAGACAAGGGAACGCAGGCACAAGAAGTCACGGACAAAATGTTATTCCTGTTGTATGTGCATGCTGGGCAACATTTCAGTCTGCCACTTGGTCTAATAGGGAAGGAAATGCTTCATGTAGGCATTGTGACTGCTTACTACAGGGACTTCTGAAATAGTTCATAAATGGAGTACTTACACACAACCCCAGGAGGTCAATGTCCCACATAGAGCTCCTGGTACCAGCCACTGCAAATGGGACAAGAATTTCTGAGCTGTGATCATCTCAGATTTCCTTAAAAAACCTGCAGTTAGTATCTAGTTATCAATAAGAAAATATGAGGAGGGGGTGTTCTTGGTAGATCAGATCTTCTGTTGTCTAGGACACCAGCATCAAGGCTGGGTTCCCAGCCCAGAAGGGGACAGAGTCCTTGTGATGTTTCCCCAAAGGATTTTTCCATCTTTCACGTACTGGGCTGTACATTACTTGTTTTCATCAGTACTAATGCTTTTCCATAAGAGCTGCTATAGTAGATCTTTTTCTTTAACTGTATTCCTGGCTTTAGGAAAAAGCAAACTCAGTCAAATCCCTTTTCTTCTAGGAGGTTACTGGCAATTTGTAAAGTTAAGAGGTTTTTCCCGGGCCAAAGATAAACCTCATATACAGACTGTTAACACACCCAGACCAGCTTCTGCAAGGCATTTGTGCATGTGTTTAATCTGGGGCTCTGAGACATATGATGGAAGTCAAGGGAATTATCTGCAACGTGAAAAATTAAGTTTAAGTTTGTATTATCTTAACAAAAGAAAACCACAATGCCAGGTAGCAAAATTATTTCTGTTATATGAGGTATAGAGTACCCGATGCTTTAAAAATTGCTTAAAGAAGCCCCTTGACTCAGTTTATAATTTACGATCCAAAATTGTGCAGATTTATGAGCCTGTATGGAGTATGAATCAGCACAGAATATGGCTTAAGTAAAAAAATAATTCATCTACATGTGGAGGAGAGAAGCAGCTGTGGAGTTCCTCCTATTCTGCTGAGAAGGGATGACCTGGCAGCAAACAGCAATTAATACAGAAAGAGAGAGCAAGAGAAGTAGATGGTACAGAAGACCATGAAGACGGAGGTGGTATGCGAGGGATAAAGAAAGTGTGAAAAGTAACAGATGAAATGGCTGCGAGGTAGCAGGGGGACCTATTGTAAGAAAGAGTAGGCAGCTGGTAAAGGCATAACAGTATAAATTAAGCTGTAAAAATCGCAAGTTGCATGAACAATCCCCTTTCGCTGTTAAAGATGAGGCTGTTCTTCCCAGCCAACAGTACCAAGGAAAGGGCTGTGAGAGGGCTCAGGTTCTGGCAGGGACCACTAGCAGGCAGGGGCTTTTGACCCTGAGCTACAATCCCTGCCCAAAATTGCAGGGATTACGCCTGTGCTTGTTTAGGGTCCTTGGGAAGCAACAGATCCATGTCCTGGCCAAAAGGCGCGGCAGCATGAACTTCCCAGCACACTGGGTCACCAAGAATGTAGTGACTAAAGGCAGTTTCTTTCACTTGAAAGTTTCTCAAACCTGAAATTTTGTTGGGATTGCTGTAAAGGCTGTTCCCCATTGGAAAAAAAACCCAACACAAAACAAAACACAAAAAAACAAACACCAAAAAAACCCACAAAAAAACCAAACAAAAAACCCAACAACAACAAAAAAAATCTAAGGCTTGAAGCATTTAAATGTCGTCTCCATTTTTTGCATGTACCTACAAATTCTAGCCAATAAATTTTTCAAATACCTTCCGTTTGTGTTTGGTATCTTTGTAGAAATTTAATCAACTGCTTCTAATTTTAAAGCACAGAATATTGCAGATACTTCCATCTACAAATTTCTGGATTAAAGAATGAATAGGGAAAAAAAATGCAATATGGTTAAATTGAAAGCTTAAAATTGGACACTAATCTCAAAGGATTTGAAAGTATATTTGAGTCCCTGTTCCACCAGCCTTTTTCTCCGAGTGTGAGATAGCATTTAGGTTAAAGACCTCCAGAGGTAGCTTTGATGATTCTTTAATGTTCTTAACTTTTTAAAGACTGACAACAAACTTCAAAAAATTTGTTTTTATAATCTTTTTAACTGCACAACTTGACAACTCATTTGGGAAAAGAAGTGCAAACCTTTGCTATATTAAGATACTATACAATGCACATACTATGTCAATAAATATTTTCTATTGTTTTTCTTTTCCTCTGTCATGATGTAGTTTGTTAGCTATGGTGGTGTTACACAAACTCCATTCTGTAAATGTTTGTAATAGGTTATCAGTGAATCATCTGGGACATGGTCTTACAAGATATTAATGTCTCTTTAAATTTGTTCTGGGAAAAAAACTCCCTGTCTACTCCTGTCTTCAAGATAATTACTCCATGAGTAAATGTGATGAGTAAAAAAAAATTGGTTCAGCAAGGAAATGACTCACAGACTATGCCACAACTTATTAATTCTGAAATAAGTAATTAGTTCTGTTTCTGCTATTAGCTATTTTATTTTCTACCCCAGAGAGCTGTTAAACCAGGCCAAATTCAAAGTGCATAAAATATTATAATCTCGGTTCTCAGCTTTATCTTAACTCTGTGTCCTTGCAACTGGTGCTGATTTGGTCACTGACAGTAAAAGGAGAGATTTTTGGCAAGGATGAGAGCTGCTGGAAATATTTAATGGAAAGTTTAGAAATTATTACAGCAGTGATTAACAGTGTGTCTAATACAAGAAATATTTAACAGGGGTCTGGCAAGGGCTTCCCTGCCAGCTCTGGTGGTCCTTACATGGGGGATGAGTAAGGGCCATAGGGGGATAAATAGGATCGACATCTTCGTTACCTGGACCAAAGTCCGTTTGGGGCTGGTAACAGGATCTAAACCTTTTCATTGCCGGAGTCTACTTTTTGCCACCTTCTGGGAGAATGTCTTGGTGCCCAAGAAGTGTTTCTCTGCCCCTCTCCAGGGAATACAAGAGAGACCCAGGGGTGACAGCTGTCTCCTCTGCAGGCCACTGCCAAGCCACTGGCAGGGATGTGGTTGCTCCGATGCAAGATACGTTCCAAGATGTGCTGTGGGTCTCACGTTCCCACGGGCCCTGGGGCGCTTGAACTGGCATCCTATCCAAACAACTATTCAGCCCTAAAAGGTTCCGATACAGCCCAGTTCCTTGTGCAGGTATTTGCCTGTCATACTTCCAGTTGCCATCGTCTTTAACAAATGCTCAAAAGGCCTTCACCAAATAACAGCATCTCAAATCCACCGAAGAAGCGTCTTCTTATGCCGGTTATTATGCAGGTATTCCTGATGAACTGTTCATTCCTCCTACTTAGAATATGTCTCTAAGCCTTGATAATGGCTGTTATTCAGCTGTTATTGCTAAGAAAAAAGATCAGATATACTGGAGAAGCTACACAAATATTTTACAAAGATTATGCCTCTTGGCAATTATGTATGCACCATAGTTATTGCAGTTGCTATGGCTCTACTTCTTTTCCATGCGAAAGAGTTTGAAAACATTGCATGAAACTAAGTTGGGCTGGTTTTCAGACAAATTACTCAGTTGCCCTTTGGCTGCAGTTGCAGCATTCTACCCCCCCCTCCCCCTCCAGTTTAATTTCCAACTTTATGGATTAAATGCTGGTTTCAGCTTTGCTTAATTAAAGGCGAAAGCAGCCAGGAGACAGCACACCGCAAAGGACCCTTTCTGGCTGTACCTCTCTGTGGGCATTTTGAAGCAGGGCAGGCCCCAGAGCGAGTAGAGGACAAGAGAAAGCAAAGGTGAAGACAGTGATCAACAGCAAAAAAAGCACAGTGCCTTACTGAAGGGAAGAAAACATGATTTCTATTTTTCCTACAGAGAAAGGCAATTCTGGTTTTTACATTCCTTTGCCTTCTCTTGAGTGATTAATTCATCAGCTAAATATTGTTGGCTCCTGTACAGGAGCAAACCAACCCGCTCAGTGGTGGGGATACAACGTGCCCTTGAGTGCCAGCAGGGGCTTCCCCTCCCCAACACAGAAAAAAGAGAATGCTAAGTTACCCCAAAGGGGATTTACTAGTAATAAAAAGGAAAAAAAAAAGAAATTGAAAAGTAATCTCTGAAACAAGCACCATATTTTTATTTAACTAAAACAGGGATATTTTGAAAAATATGAATGCAAAAAGGCAAGGGAGACTTTATAGATAGGTGTGGCATATGGGTTTTTCTGACACACTCGTCTGTACAGGACATGGATGCGTTCCAGAGCTGCGGTGAGTTACACGGCAAAAGAACAGCCAGTTGCTGGTTGTCTATCCCACCATACCCACAGAGGGGCAGAGATTTATTGCGCTACCAAACTCTTGCTACTTATTGTCCGTTTGGGCTCAGACCTGGTCTTCTTAAATGGTGGACATGAAGGGAGGCTTCCAGGCACATGGCCACTGACGTTTTAGGTTTTTATACATTTTGTTTGTATCCATGGAGGATGTATGAAGTCATTTCTAGTAATGGTGGGTTGAAACAGTAAGCTCCAGTAACCAAACAAACGCTGCATCACATTGTCCTCTCATTTACAATGGAGAACCTGAGAGGGAAATTTGACCCACCACATATTATATGTATTTACTTGTTATAAAGCATTATACACTAGGCATTTATGATCTGTAAACAGGTTTATTTTTCTTAGAAAGATATAAAAAGGAAGCAACACTCAAAAGGGAAAGTAGCTTTGACAGGTTTCAATTTAGATATGATATTTTATTGCTTGTAAATTAACTTGTTACAACAGTGATCTGTGATCAAGCAGTGCTGCTTACACGACTGACGTGCTTGAGTCCTTCACTTCTTGCTTATTGATTTTTTTCCTCACCTTTTGGGACTAAATAAAATCAGGCATCTGTGCAATGACCAATGTCAGGTTAGTTTTCTGTCCATATTTTGAAAACAGTGTCTACAAGCTTAAAAAAATAATAATACAGCTGCCACTAGTGGTATTTTATTACCTTTAAACTGATAGAGAATTGTCTTTATGGGGTTATGACTTTGAAAACAGTTTTTGCTCGGTTATTCTGATGTATAAATCCATAGTACACCACATGCACACACACAAGGAGAGGCAGCTTTAAACTCATCTTCAGCTTGAAGGCTCCATAGAGATTGCATTAACTTTCTCCAGCTACAAGCATAAAAGAAATGCCATACAATATTTGTGTATTGCTTCTCAGTTCAGCCTTCACCTTTGCATCCTTCACATTAATGACATGAACTTTGCCCCCGCCGTATGCTCTACCCATTTATCATCAGGCTAGTGAAGCACCTTTTCTTGATATTTTTTTTTTTTCATATTGGAAAGTTTACGTACAGGCCACTTCTGAACTTGCTGATGTGCTTTTTTCACCTTAATCCTATCCCTAGGAATTGTTTTTCAGGCCTTTTTGACTCTTATCTTACAGCAACTATTTTTGTAGTGGGGAAAAGTCCTGGCTCTCCCTGCTCCAGTAATGTATGGACTTGCTGCTGCTGCTGCTCCCCACCAGGACAGCTGGGAAACATGTGCCTCAGTCCTACAAGCAACAAACTTCATCAGTTCCCTGGTAACTTCTGGGTGCTGCTTCAGACTGCTTTCCTTAGGCTCCAAACAGCTTTACATCAGGCATGCACGCAGCCGAGGGACGAAGGTGGCTGGGGAACCCGTCCCCTGCCCCGCTGCAGAGACCTTGGAGGGAATGCAGCAGGGAGAGGCCCAGACCCCCTCGTCCCAGTATCCCCATCACTGATATACAGGCTCAGGTGTCCCTTGTCCTGCGAACCTCGTGCCGTGCCTCTCCCACCACCCCATCCCGCCCCATCCCATCCCAAACTCCCTCCAGAAAAGGAAGGTCCTCGACTGAGCGGGACAGTGCCAGCCAGGGCCCCAGCCAGGAGCTGCAGTGGTGGGGGGGCTCCCTGCAGGGCTCACCCTGGCTCCCCTCGCTCCAGCCTCTCCTTCAGCACCTCGGTTGACCAGAACGTCTTCACAGTCCCACTGTGCCCGCGCTTCCTCGAGGTCCTGCCCTTCACAGCGGAGCTACTGTCTCTCTCTGTACTTCAGCTATTTTTAATGTGCTGTTTGCAACTTCATCTCATGCCTCCCTGCCTGTCTTGGGTTCTCTCTGTTGCTAATTCCACCTTTTAATTTTTTTAATTGTGCCTGCTTTGGGTTTTCACCTCATTTCCTACTTAAACACCAAACGTCTAAAATTAAATTAAATACATAATGCCTGACCACTGGTGCTATACAGTGAGGAACTTGGCTTTCTGTCCAAGAGAAACCACTTCAAAGCGCTATCAAGGTAACAGCTGCAAACAGAGAACTAAAGGCAAAATCACTGCGAGCAAACCAGCTCCAAAACAACGCATCAAATCTGGAGCCAGCCTTGGGAAATGCTTTCATAAGCTCTGAGTCAACGTGAACGCAGGCTGCCAGCTGAAGGAGCGATCTTGTGACGTCCCTTACAAAACAGCTCCGGGCTGCCCTGACAGCTCCTCCTGCCGCGGATGCTGACTGAGGGAGAGGTCACAGGCTCTGGACCCCAGCAGAAAGCATGGGGTTTAATCTCCTAGACACATCCTACTCTCCAGGGGAAGCTTTATTTAATTGCACTGATTTAACTGACTGCAAAAATAACAATAATTTGATGCTATTAATCAGATTATACTAACTGGGCTGTAAACAGCTCCCATAGCCTCGCAAGATCCACTGGAAGAACAGTTTCAAGCGAAAAGCGAATAATCCCCGGCAGGGAGATGTGCCTGTGTGGGAGCCACATCTGCTCAGCACCTGGAGAAATTCAGCAGGGACCTTCTCAGTAGCCAGCTGCGGGTGAGGTTTATCACATCAGTTATTTAAGCCTGCTGCCAAGGTAATGTCTCGTTGCAGCAGCACAGCCTTCTAGGGCTAATCCAAGGGCTAAGCCTGGAAAAGCAAAGCTATAGGTGTTGCAGACAGGTCTTATCTGCAGCACCTCTTTATGTACCATTTGTGAAAGAGAAAATCGCAACTGTATGGAAGGAGTAAAACCTTCATATTGCAGTATGTACAGTGAGGAAGTGAGGAACACCTGCCTTTTTTGCCCCTCAGTACCATTAAACAACATAAATTTAAAACACTGTAAATATTGCAAAGAACTTAGGAAACTCCATGCTTCGTTATATCCCTGTACCAGCCCTTTTTTTTAACGTGCACGGTGGAGCCAGGGCTGTAAGCACAGCCTGTTTGCCGAGCCCATGCTGGCCTCGTGTGCTTCTCTCTTGCCACATCAGCCAGAGCCCGCGTGCAGAGCCAAAATTACACGGTCCTGGGACAGAGGGGTGCAGCCACATACTTTTCCAGGCCACAGCACAGTTTTTTTTTTTTTATTTGGCAAAGGCTGAGCTTCAAGGCAAGTATTTTTAGACATACAAAAAGTCACATTTCTAGAACTAGAAGCTGGCTCCCTTCTCCCAATTTGAAAGCAAACTTTCTGTAAGTTTTTAGGCTTGCCTGGCAACATCACTGTGGAACCAATTATATCCTGGTAGAAACATGATAAAGATATAGCTCAGAGACAGAAGACTGGTGGGAAACCAGGTTACCTATGAAGCAGATATTTGCTAAAATAACTGCAAGATTCCCAACCATTCTTAAAAAGAAGACTTGATATGATTTTTTTTTCTACTACCTACTGACTAAGTGCATGGAAAGAAAATTTTCAAGCAATTAGGGTTTTTTAAGGAGTTTGTTTTGCTTTTATTTTAGTGGGATGCCAACGTAATTCTCCTCTCAGCAGGGTTTTTTTTTTGGCAGCTCCACCAATTACAGAACTAGGGGTTCAGCAGGTAGTGCTACGTGCCCTGGGGCAATCCAAAGGCAGCAGGTCCTGTTGGTGATGATGATCAACCTTGTACCGATGAAAGAGTCTTTTGGCGGATATCGAAACAACATCCAGGTATTATGGCTATTAAAACCCACAAAACTTTTCCATGAAAGCAGAGCAGTTCAGACCTGTGTCAGGGCCAGATTACAGCTGGTAGCTGTATTCTGCCTCTCCATATTGCCCCTTACACATTCACGGCATATGAATGTGGTGCAGCTGGCATGGAAAAGAAACCTGTGCACTGGATCTGATAATGCTACCACCATCGTTATTTGAGATGCACCTAAACCCCTCCCTTCTGCTATTTCCAGCTACTTGCATGATTACATTCATTAGGAGATTCCCCCAGATAGGCACGTTCATCACCCTGCAAGCAAGGACCCTGCTGCTGACCCCCACCTGCACAGCGGGGCATCTCACACCAAATGCTCAGCTCCATACGCTTTTGTATCAGGGGCAACCTCAAGCTTGCAAGCCAGAGATGCTGCCAATATACTGGCACTACTCTGGAAAAAAACAAGGTTATCAAATGTCATGGTTTAACCCCAGCTGGCAACTAAGCCCCACACAGCCACTCACTATCCCCTGGTGGGATGGGAGAGAGAATCAGAAGGGTAAAAGTGAGAAAACTCATGGGTTGAGATAAAGACAGTTTAATAGGTAAAGTAAAAGCTGCCCACGCAACCAAAGCAAACCAAGGACTCCGTTCCCCACTCCCCACGGGCAGGCAGGTGTTCAGCCATCTCCAGGACAGCAGGGCTCCATCACGCCGAACGGGGACTTGGGAAGACAAACACCATCACTCCCAGCGTCCCCCCTTCCTTCTTCTTCCCCAGCTTTATGTGCCGAGCATGACGTCCTATGGTCTGGGATATCCCTCGGTCAGTCGGGGTCGGCTGTCCCGGCTGTGTCCCCTCCAGCTCCTTGTGCCCCCCCAGCCTCCTCGCTGGTGGGGTGGGGTGAGGAGCAGAACAGCCCTTGGCTCTGGGTAAGCCCTGCTCAGCAGGGACCAAAACAGCCCTGGGTTATCAGCGCTGTTTCCAGCACAAATCCAAAACTCAGTCCCATACCAGCTACTATGAAGAAAATTAACTCTATCCCAGCCAAAACCAGCACACCAAAGTATTTTATGTTTTCCAGCCTGTACATAGCAGCTTTGTTACAAAGAATGTGCAGTTGAAGATTTCAGAGTCCCCACTGAAAATTAGATACCAAGCGTATCACGTATATGTATACCTATATGTGGTACATCAGTGAATACACTATATGTATATATAACTATGTACAATACATACATGGTAGTGTGATTGTAAATGGGATACTCATGCAGTATCTGAAGAGGAGCTAGTGATGCTGTCACAGCGTCTGAGACCCTAATCTTGTGCCCACACACTGCACTGTTTCTTCCCTCACCTTGTCCATCACCCTCCAGAGACTTGCAGATACTTCTTTTTTCTGTCTCTCCTGCCAGCCATGTGGGAGAAACGGAGTTTGAGGATCCTGCAGTCGAAGGGCTGAGGGAGGACGGATGGTCCCATCTCCTACAGAGCCGCTCTGCTCTGTCCTCTTTGCCGTCTGCTGAATTCTCCCAGGACAACTCCCCATGCACAAAGAGATCTAAGCAGCTGAAAAGCAGGGTGCGGAGAGACATTCAGCCCACAGCCTCCCTCCTCCTCCTCCTCCCCAGATTTCTTCCCTTGCTGAAAAGATTCAGCAGTGTGCTGAGTCTTATTAATGTCACAAAGAGCCAAACCGTAATGCTCAATACTGAAATTCTTTAAACTGTCAAATTTCTTCCTTTTAAAAATTATTTCCTTTTTAAATTTTTATTCCTGTTTTTCCTCTATTTCCCCAAATGGCTACACACTACGCACAAACTTGCAGTTGCTTAAGCCACAGCTCTTCAGGAAAGGCTTTAAGAGCATGGAGGAGCGTAGGCTGACCACAGCCCAACAACACGATCCTGCTGGGGCAAGCGCAGATGCCACGCTTGGATCTGTAACTGGCCTCCTGGCTCACAAGCCCTGGGACATGGTATTTTTGTTATGCACAGCACAGGCGTGCCTTCACTCCTCTGCTGTGTCCCATTTTGGATGCTGCACTTCACGGGAGGCGCGGACCGGTTGAAGAGAGTGCAGAGAATATCAGGATTGATCAGATATCTAGAAAATTTGACTGGCAAGGAAAGATTGAAGACAGAGAGCATAAGACAGAAGAATGACTGTGGTAACTGTCCAAATATCATCTTTGCTGCTGCAAAGAACAAAGGGAGTATCCCCATGGGCAGAAGAAATGACAGTTCAATACACAGCAAAGAGGGACCAGGTAATAACAGTAACAGCAGCTTTCTCAGGGTGAAAGTGGTGATGTCCTGCAGTGGTGTTTGGAAAGGCTGTGGTACGATGGAGGTCTTTTAGAAAAATCTGTTGGGAATTATACAATTTTGACTTTCGAGCAGAGGAATAGAGTAGATGGCTCTCTATTTTCTGTGATTTCCATCTTAGGATCCTGCCCAGCAGTCTTAAAGTGAAAACTTCACCTGCTCTGAATGCATTGCCTTTGCAGTGGAGTGCAGCGAGCTGTGTTGGTCTTATTTATCTGTAGCAGAGAGCCAACTTTTAAGTGAAACAGCACGCATAGTTATACAGAACTTTTATATTGGCAATAAAATGCTTTGGCCTAGAGAAAAATACTGTATTTCACACAAGAGTCTGTTCCAGTACAGCATAGACTGAATCAGCCTAGCTTTCAAGTCTGGCTAGGGGAAAATGATTTCATTTTAGTTGCATCTCTCCTCCATCTCCAACAGATCTATCAAAATACTGGACCTATCAGTTAAAGTTTCCAGCCATGGTAAGTTCAGTCTCAAATGGCAAATCCTGCCTGTGCAAGCTGAACTGTACAACTAGAAAAATAATATTCTGTAAGCCTGCCAGCTATTTTAAAGGTCATTAAATGAGAGAAGTGCATCCACGACAGGCTCTTCTGTGCTGAACTGGACTGTAAACAATTCATACATGAGACCAGCTACTTCATTTTGAGATTTCAAGACCAACCACTTGCAATACTACATGGGCATAAAGGGTTTTACTTAAAATGTAAGTGAGGGCTATTCCTGTGTTAGCCCCAAAGGGGTAAAGGTACAGCAAAGACAACATTGCGGGTTTGAGATGGGTGATTTTCCTTGCTAATGATAGAAAGTGTCTGTGGGATGCAGCCTGGTGTAGGTATCACTGCAGATCCCAGGGCTTGCAATTCTTTTGCAGTTCTCTGTTCCTCTAAAATTAGCATTTGAATGAAATACAGATGATTTGCCCATTTGTCAGTATACACTCCTCATCTAAAGAGAGATGAAGGTTGTAAGTGATATGTTGAGGTATTTCTAAAAGCTGTTAAAAGCACAAACAACCCAAATCCAGCCCTGAACTGAACATCTGTTGGAGAAAAAAAAAAAGAAAAAAAAAAAAAAGGAGTTGTCTGAAAAATCCACAACCCAGGCTAAATGTCAGAGTGGGATTAGAGTCAATCTTGATGATCAGTCATGAAGCCAAAGGTCTAAAGAAGCAAAATATTTTAGCAGATACATAAGCTACTCTATTACCATAAATGTTTGCCAGGATCCTGAAATCCTCGGGAAATCAATCCTGGATGCAAAATATCATATTTTGGGTGGACAGAGCAGTGTAACACTTTTCTAAATTAAATTTAACTATACTGATTACATATGTGCAAGATGTATATACCAAAAGCTACTGTTACATCTTAGTAACCATCAAGAACATAATCTGCCAGGCTATGTTTTAGAATCTTCAAAAGATAAATACTTCACTTAGGACCCACAAGGTGCACTTTTTCTAGACAACTGACGATATCAGGTTCTGAAGAAACCAGGAAGGCTTAAGCAAACATGGAAACAGGTAATAGCTGTCCTCCAGCAACATGGTTATAGAGCTGCTCGGGAGAAATAGGTTTACTTAGTAGTGTCTCAGACTAAAAAGCGTGCGGAGCATTACAGACTTATATACACATGTGTGTCAATTTTATAATTACTACTTATAATCCTAAAGAATACCTGAGCATTTAAATAGAAAATCTGCTTACTGTCATTATGTAATTTATTTACATTGCTTTGTAAAAGAACAGTATCTTTTGTACGGTCTCTTTGTTAATAAATGGGAATCAACTCCCTCTCTAGTTTGTACAAGGACTATGGTAATAAGAAGGTGATTTCATCTGCATATGTTGGGTTTTTAAATATAAAGGGAAGATTTAGAGAGAAAAAAAAAATGAATGAATTATTAGCCAAATAACTAGCCTAAGTTAATTCCATATAAGTTTAGGAAGATGCTTAAAAACAGCCCATGCACAAAACCAGATGCACTGCTAGGTGATGTGTATGCAACTGGAGTTAATAGTGGTTTTGTGTCAATTTAAAATTAGCTATGTGTTGAATGCCACTTTGCCTATCTCTGAGTCTGGGCCCGGATCATGCCTTAGAAAGTAAAACATTTTTTTAGCCATCCTACAGGCATCACAGGTGGTCAAATATTTGGAGAGCGAAGCAAATTTCCAGCATGACTTGCCTTGGAGCCAAGGGCTCTATAAGCAAATTCTGCACAATCAGATCTTCAAGAAAGCATAATGAGGTAAGCAGCTGGATTTCCATCAATACCATTTCTGAAACGAGAGGGCTGTATCGAACTACGGGAAATGTTTCGGTTATGCTGCTGCAAAGGTTTGCAGGAAGAAACGCAAAGCGAACTGCGATGCTGGTGGCACAGGACCCAGGCAGCAAGGCAGAGTCACTAGCTGCCTGAAAATTTACATATATATATAATTATATAAATTTATTTGTATATTTAAATATATGTTTAAAATCAAGACAGCTTATGTCCTGCAAAGTGGAGGGCTGAGCAAGGCCCAGTGTGTTTGTTCATCCCTGAGCAGCAGCGATGCCAGGCAGGTGCCAGATACTGTCATGATGGGGTGGAGGTGAGCTGGGAAGTGGTGATTTCAATATGCTGCTGGAAACCTCTTCTTCCAAGCACAAAGGGCATCGTGCTCTATCCCAAAGGCATGCCCGCAAAAATGGCTCATAAAATTTGGTTCTCCTATAAAAGCAGAAAGACCAAAAACTCAAAATGGCTGAAGCCCCGTGAACAACAGAAGATAGTTTGTGCAAAGCTTCAGAAGAGATCAGTAGATTCAAAGATGCTCTAATACCTAAGCCAGAATTTGTATAGTACGACAATCTCATTTATACAGTATGCTGGTCTCAATATTACTAATTTTTCCGCATTTCTTCTCTTGCTAAACTACTAAACTTGGTTTTTCCATGCTTCAAAAGAGAAGTGGTCTATTGTCCCCCTTGACTTTTCAAAATAAAGCCAAATTTCAAGCTTTTGAAACTCTCTTTCTGTTGGCTGGAGCCAGATTATTCCAGTAAGGAGGAATCACTAACCACCCTCTCGATTGATCAACCCAGATTGACAGGGTATAATTATAGACACATCATAGATACATAAAGCATAGTCTTACAATTAATTTTAGAATCCAACTCGTCCTGCTCTTGCATTTGAGTAGCGTTTCAAAAAAATCCCCTTTATTTATACACAGACACACTCAGAGTGTGAAATACTGCTTCTTTTAAAGCCTGGTGTCTGCTTGCACCGGTACCTTGCTCTTGTGCCCCAAATCTGTTTGCTGACATTTAATACCGCTGCCTGCAGGCCTGCAGCAGCTTACAAGGTTGAGGGCACAGAGCCGCCCGCTCCCTTGGGTCACTCTGTACCCCCACTGCTTCTTCGCCCACCCCCTCCCTCAATTACGGACAACCCGCAGCCCGAAGAAGCCACCATCTATCCCCCACGCCATTCCCTAGTGCATCCATCCTAGCCCAGTTCTCTTTCCCTTCCTTAGTGCAATCCTATCCCCGCTCTCATGCAGGCGGCCTCTTTCCAGGCCTGGGTGGGCAAAACTACAGACACGGGCCATGGGAAGGAGCAACCTGATGTTCTTAAGAGGGCAGGGGAGGATCGCTCCTACCCTGTGTGACAGAGGTCCTGCCAGCCTCTGCAGAGTTATCACCGATAACAACTAACCTGCCTCCAACTACCAGTTTAACTCTGAAACATTGACTCGGCTTTCCCTCTCATCTGAGATCGTAGTTCCTTGGATCTTTGCATCGTTAGAGTAGCTTCATGTAGCATGTGCCTTCAATGTACCTGCTATTGTGGTTAGTGGTATGAAGTCTCTGCTTCCAGCAGAGTAGGTCAGTGCTTTGACAAGGCCTTCAGAAAAGATGGCTACTTCACAGATTACGATATTGAGGTAAACACAAATCTCTTCCATCCTACTAAACCACATTTCAAAAACATGGGTCGAACTTCGCCATGTTCAACCATGAACATTTGGATGTAGGTGCTTTACAGTGCTGTTGCAGGGTGGATATCCATCAGACCCATCGCAGGTTCCCCTACAGGACCAGAGAAGAGGAGGTTTGCTCTCCTTAGTCCTTGCAGTGGATGGCACACCCCCCCACACGTTTCTTCACTCGCTTCAGTTTCTCTTCTGCTCTACCACCTTTGCTGACTCCCAGAGGCAACTATTCTTACACCTATAATTGCATTCAGATATGTCTTGGGCAACTGAACAAGCATCAGGCTTTTGCTACCCACATTATTTGCAGAGTTTAACTAAGGGAAAAGGAAGAGGTGGTGAAGCTTTAGGAGCCAAGATCTGAAACAGAAAAAATGGCAGTGCTGTCTGCTTTAAAATATGTATAGCCTCTCTCCTTCTGTAATCCCATCTCTGAAATTCTTATTTCATCCCCTCGTTACCACTCAGCGTCTGCCACTTCCCACACTGCTCACAGCACTAGCAATATACAATACATGGAAAGAAGTTTTTCTCTTTTAATAAAATTTCTGATACATTTCATGTTCTAGAAGAGATGGATCACTAACTCAGTGCATCATCTTTGTGTCACTGCCACTGTTTCTACCACAGGAAGTTTCAGCTGGCTTTTCTAGGCATTTAGAGTTATTGGGACTTTTTTTCCCCATGCAGAATAAGTTGCCTGAGCAGGCAACTCTTATTCTGGTGGGAGAGATAGGGAAGGAAGAGCAGGAGCAAAGACTCATGCCAGAAAAAACAAAACAATGTCAGCTGGGGCTACTGAACATTTCATGAACTACATGCTGTCACCCACAGGTAAGTAGCACCTCATATTACCAAGGTCTCAAATGCATTTACAAAGTAAATCTGCCCCTTCTCCCCCCACCCCCAGCTACAGTTTTTTTGCTCTAGACTTTCCTGCTTCGTTTTTAAGGCAAGTCTCTAGCCTTTGCCATTGCCTTACTAAATCTTAAGAATGGAAGTTCGGGTAGCAGCCTGATTTTGCAACCAGCCTGAAATGCTAAGGTGGTCCCCAGGATCTTAGAAGACAGCAATTTAGTTCTCACCATCCAGGCTTTCACCTGGGGGAACACCAGCATCAATCCAGAAGCCCTCAACTCAAGCTACAGTACATTTTGAAAGGCACACAATATAAAAACACAGCTAAAAATCTCAAATAAAGCCAATTAAATTTGATGACGAATGGGGAAGAGGAGTAGAAGACACTGCTAACCCCAAACATTCAAAAAATGAGTCAGTGCTGAGGAACAAGTTGGGTTTTTTTGTTCAAAGCTGTACAGTAAGCTGAGTTCAAGTTCTCCAGGTATTTACCACTCCTTAAGGCACCCAAGGCTTAAGGGGGAGCTGCAGAAGTCTCATCTGGTCAGAGGTGTCAGCTTCTAAAGCCAGCATACAGAACAGCAAGAGCTTGGGTAAGGGATGTATCGTCTGTCTGAAACCTGTCCTCCCCTCATGAATAATGCAGGGAAGGAGACAGTTTCTTCCTCCCCCAGATGGGAGCCCTCCTCCCCACCCACTCTTCTCTATAGCTTGTATTGAGAAGTGGTTAGTCATAGCAGGACACAGATGCGTTCATGCCTGGATGATGAAACTCAGATGGTAACAAGAACATGTTCTTGTCTACAGGCCAGGAGACAACCACTTGTTTTCCTCGCAAACCATATTTTATAACTCCTTTGTGATGGGGAGAATAAGAGTCACTTTTGTGTAACCTTACTCAGCATACCGGGGAAATACACTGGTTTTACTTCCCACAGTGCACAAGCTTCTTGCTCTTCCACCAAGTTTGCTTTCTGTCCAGGCCTCTAGTTCCTCACAGGACATCAGATGTCACACACCTCATGGGTTTGCACAGAGCTGTTGGCCATGAGATCTATAGAAGAATAACAAGAATGAGGACCAAGGGTTGTGGACATGGATGAAGCAATTAGTGCATGCCAGGGGCAGGTAACTGGCAAAGAAAAAGCCCTCATGCTGAGGTTTGGCCCCTTGAAACATGTAACATTGCAAACATTCATTTGCAATTCAGTGAGGAGTAGTTCATCACCTTCATTCGAATGAGGCACTAATAAACTGGTCTGAATACATTTACATGTTTGTTTACGACTGTCTTCTGAAAATGCTGTCCTTTCTTTGAGAAGACATGCACAACTCGGTGGTAAGAAGTCGAGCGCTCCTTGCATTTGGCAACACATAGCACATAGGAAGCATGGGGAAAACCATGGTGAGCCTTTCTGGGGGTGCAGTTACTGACCTTGTTCAGGTCTTCATGCTCAAATAGTGAGAAAGCACAGCAATTTGCTGAGCCTTACAGATTTCTAATCCAGAACACCTTGACTCAACAGGGCACTCATCCTAAGGCTGATGTATAAAATCAACTTTTCCAAGGCCAAACTTGACAGATTCAAGTACTACCAACATAGTAGCAAGTAAAAAAACCCCAAATGAATAACCAAAAAACCTCTTGAGCAATAGCATTCCCCTACTGGTTGCACAATTGGAAATGTCTTTGAAATCCAACTTGATTCAAACCTTACCAGAGCGTGATCGAGTTGTTTCAGTGTTTGTTGTTTATAAAGTGTTTTGAAGCAGCCCCTGGCATTAAGTACTGCTTCATTGCTTCATTTTGTTACAAAATCAAGGAGATCTCTAGTTAGTCACCATACTAGAAAGACTTTAATATACTAAACTGTATGAAACGTTTTCTCCTCCTTTCAACCTGCCATAAGACAAACCATAGCACAAGCAATTCCTGTAGCATCGTAGCTGTGCTAGCTCTCAATAAGCTGTTGAATGATACCTCATAGGAAAGAAATCAGGACCAGTATTATAAACTTTCGCAGTTCCAATATTATTCTAGTTTAAAGAGATGAAGAGCTTTAATGAAGCCTCCTGAGGTGTTATAGGTCAAACTAGACAATTCTCCTCCTCTCCTTTTCCCCACTTTACTTGTGGCTTTGTGCTCAGTCTGGCTTTGTATGGATCTCTCCTATACTGCTTAAAGATCAGCAAAAGTCATTACCATGTACAGCAGACTCCGCAATCAGTGTCAGGACCTATACACATTTTTCCCCTCTCAAAGTGTATTATTGTGCTCAACATCCCAATGATCATGAAACTGGCAACAAGATACTTACTTTGATCAAGGTGTTTATTGCATCTCAGAGGGCACACATGCACTGGGGTTTTTTGTTTGGGTTTGTTTTGTTTTGTTTTGGTTGTGGTTTTTTTTTTTTAACTGAAATACAAAGAAGAGCCATTTTGAAATTAGCTTTTTATAGAACTTTCCCATTACAGTGTATGTTATCCCCACAGCAAATTCAGATACAACCACTTTTAATGGTACCATACATTGATTAAATAGTTCATTTGAAAGACTTTAGGTGAATATCTTTCCAACCCGATATGCTTTTACAGAGAACTGCCAAGCCACTTGTAACACTGATCAACAGTGACCTCATTGAAGAGTCAAGATCTTACGCCAAGCCATCAGCAGAAACAGTATGAGAACAAATAAAAATTAAAGAAACACAGTATGTACAGTAAAGGGCATGGATCTCTGGATCAGAATTAAATCTAATCACCAATAGTACAAAAGCTACTCACAGCGCATTCGGGGCAATGGAGAAAACACTAGCCTAAGGCATACACAGGTAAGCACTAAATTAAGAGATGTACGTAAGAACTGAACAGAGATGAGTAACATCACTTGTAATGTTTTGACTACAGATATACCAAAGAGTGCTCTCGTATTTGAAATCCCTTAATGCCAGTACAACTATGGTTGCTTTTTCCAACTACATGGAGAGAAACTGACCCTTTACTTATTTTCAGTGCATTTAGCAAGAACTGATAAATATGCCAATTTTAAATGCAGAAACTTAAATAATTAAAATAGATTTTAAAATAAAAAGAGCAATAAATACGGTATTCTTTCAGATATGATTTTTCATTCTTGGTAAATCATCAAAAAGGTACTTGTTATGGAAGTTTACCTTTATATTACTTTAAATTATCTTAACATATACAGTGCCACAAAAATAAAACATTTTTTCACGACAATTGAGATTCCTGTGACTGGAAAAAAAAAAGTATTCCACACAATTTCATAAGTATTTTCCTTACTATCTGGTATTATCACACTATGTTTTGTAACAGATAAAGGAGAAATTGAGTCCTAGGGAAATTTTAGGTGTCCTCAAAAAGTTATATACATTGAAACCTTCAAAAACCACAGACATCGCTCCAAATGGCTCACCAAACAACAGCTGCATAATCTGTCCCCGTGGGATAGGTTCAGAAAAGCACTAGAAGGCATCAGAAACATACATCCATTGTTTAAATTGTAAAACACAAATAACCCAAGTACACAAATTTCGAGAGAGTAGGGATAACAGCTAAGGTAGTACACATTCCTAATGTTCACTTTCACAGCTGTGCTACACGTTTCAGGAGGAAGAGAAAGTCTGAGTAAGCGCTGGGTTTGGTACTGGTGGCTCACTTTGAAACTCTGAGCATCCGTTTGTAGACTCCAAACTCACGTTTTTATCATCCAGTCAGAAAAACTGCAGCTGTGAATATAGAAAAGTATTAGATGAAAACCAGAATAATGAGTTAGATAAAGCACATTCTAGGAAGAGCACCAAATCTGCTCATCACTTCACACCTCAAAGCAGCTGTTACCAGTTTTTCACAAAGCAGCAGTCTTCCCACAGACTGCTACGAATCTGACTACTATAAACCCAAGTTGAAAGCAGCGAGTCCTGGCAATGAAGGTGCATCTCCACTCCCGGCCATCTCCACCAAGTGCCAGGTACACCTGCCCAGGGCTGGAATTTGGAGAAGGGGGAAGTGGGAGTGGGTGGTGCCCACTAAGAGCAGCCTGATCCCATCCACTGCTGCTAACACCAGTGCAGAGGGGGCTTAGAACAAGTCTTAGAATTAAGCTATAGGAAGAAAGAAAAGGAAAGATATGTAATGATTGTCCTCTCCTCACCTGGCAAATTATTCTAGTCTTATAAAATGCCTACCTTACTTCTGCATTATTATTTTTTAATTGTCTTAATTGTTCAATTCGATCTGATGTTTCCACTTGTCCCTCTTCACATCCTTCTCCAAAACCCCTGCAGTAATGTTTTTGCCTTTTTTTCCTTCCATTCTGCAGTACTGTTTTTTTGCTTCTCCTCCATTTTTTCTTTTTATTTACTCCTCTGCTCCTCCCTACTGTTGTTCTACATTGCACTACTCAGGACCTCATGCCTTAGCATTCAGAAAAACAGTGCCTTGAAAAACTGTATGGTGGGCGAGAACCTTAACTGGCAGCAGTTAAGAGATGCAAACAACCTTCCCTTGATGATCAGGATATGTAAGTTTTTCCTCTTTTGATCTCTTCAGACCTATGATACCAAATCTGTTTCCACACCCACAAGACTGGAACAAGCCTCTTCAGCACCGTTTTGCCCCCAGTATTTGTACCCTGTTATGATTCTATTTGTTTCAGTATTAACTTCAGGAAAAAAAAAAAAAGAACTACTCTTGGGTTCAATTAAAACAAAGCAAAAATGGAAGCTATAGATCGAAGATAACTTTTCCTGACAGTCACCTTTGGCAAAAAGGTCAGGCTTTCAGGCTAAAATTAAGAGTGTGGGCAGAGAATTTGGGTTTCTGTTCAAACCGCCACATTATCAGTGCATGTTTCTACGTATCTCTGCAGCTACAATTTTATCAGTCGTAGTCAATCTACCAGCCTAATAAACGTCTGTGTGCCAGACATATCACAGCATAACATGCTTAGGCAGGCAGTCACAGAATACCTTATCGTTTACAAGAAATCCTTGATGTTAAGATCCGCTAATGGGTCCTTTGTTGGAGGTTTCTTGGGACTCTGAGTAGCAGGAGTTGGGCTTGGAGAAAGCTAACAGACGCCAGCCAGGAAGGCAGAAAAAAACAAAGCAGACAAGGATACACAAGCATTAGGTAGATACAGCTGGTTCTCACACAAGCACATTGCAAGCATACAGAGTTCTCATGTTTTCTGCAAGTTCAGCGTGTTGCCGTTTTGCTCAAGCATTGTTTAGATGCCATCCTTACTACAGGGTTAATGATATTTGGCTGGTTTAATGGTAAGGCTATAGACACTGCATATTTTCTAATTAGTGTAGCTTCAAATCATTCTCTTCCTGTAAGACAGAATGGTGTTAGGATCATCAACCCAGACAGAAGTTAAGCAATTGTTAGATGTTAAACACCAAGGTGCAGAATAAGCAGAGTGCATGATGCAGAGTATGTCTGAAAATCCCAGCAGCTGGCGTTTAAGTACAAGTTGTTCAACACTGGTAATGTAAAGAAGAGTCCAAAGTGTACTGGAGACATGACTATATTATACTCAGTTCCTCCTCTGGGAGGTATAAAAATCATCAGTTATTCCACAGAAAATGACAGTTTTTCAAGTCCCATGCAACTCTTCTCATTAGGGAGCCAATGATTCTCCCATCCTGTCCTTACTCCTTCCCATCCCTACCTTACTCAGGGCACTAGAGGTATTTTATCTATAGCCCTGGCACACTGATGACTACCCTTCTCTGAGAAAAAATTGTTTGTGTCTTCTACAATATTATTCTTGATAATGTAAGTGCAGAGACAGTTTAAGGTGGGGGAAAAGCAAGACCAAATAGCTATATATGAAAGGCAAGGCTCCAACACCTACAACCTACCTTCTCACTTAGAGCACTTCCAAGTTCTTCCCATTTCTACACAGAAAACCCAGACAAACTTCAACAGGAATGTGGTTCCCTACTTAAAAATTGTGGTTTGCTACAGGTTGATTGCTTAATATTTACAAAAAAGGGAAGTGGCTTGGTTTCAAGTGTTTACAAGTCAGATTTTAGAGGAGCAGCATCAACTTCCATCTCCCACCCTATTTGAAAGACAAGATGGACTTCTGACTTACAAAGCAGCAAAATACTACAGCTGAGTCATTCCCTGCTTCTCTTCTGGAAGGGCCTTTTCCTTTTCAGCATTACTACAAATCCAATTCTACTTTGAAAAAATAGCCTGGAACAGGTATTATGGCTAACATTGCATCACCTCGGGGCTATGAACTGAAAGCTTTGCATTGGAGTGGGTACAGAGTGCTGCACTTCCAAACTTATTAGCTTTGAGTTAAAAAGAATCCTTAGGAAGCTATGAGAAGCAGCTGGTACCAGCCGGTTGAACATGAAGGATGGCATGTCTCCATTCACTCAATGTACTTCATCAATGATTACTCCATTAGATTTTTTTCATCATATTAAAGGAGGACTCGTCTCCCTGGCAACCAGTAACTTGTGACACAATGTTTCCTGGTTATTTTTAACTAGCATAGCATTAAGAATAGGTTTGCTTTGGTTTTAGGTGGCCAAACTTATGTCCTCTTTATGTCTAAATACGTGATTGTCACAAAGTTAGAATAGGTAAATATAGTTTAAAAACATGAAAAATGAAGCAGTGTCATGTATCTCCCACTTACAAAAGAATACAGAGTGACTGAAGATTAAGATTATTCATTTGCATTCTTTCACCTTAACGTAAGTTTGAAGAAAAACCTCTCCACAGTATTTAAAATTGCGCATTGCTGTGAAAAGTGTGCATCCTGAGCACTCCAATGTTACATACACTATGGCAATTCATACTTGAATGCAATTGCTTTGCACCAAAAGAAACCCAGCAAGCTACCAGCCTGAAACAGATAAAGTTGTATTTACTGAGAAACAGCTGTCATCCAAGAACTGGAGACCTCAGCTTGTTCATAAGCAGAAGGTCAGTTTTCTGAGGAATCTCTTGGTGGGCTGGGACGGAAGATGCTGAGTGCAGCTGTAGTAAATTTTGACAAGCTCTGAACAGAATAGGAATGCCCATCAGCTCCACTTTGGCCTTTACTCAGATATCCCCCCAAACCAGATCTTGGATGTAGTTAGCTGTAGGAGACTTTTCAAACCTGTTCCATTGGTCTCATACAAAGGCACTGAAAAAAATTAAGGTGGTTCATGTGATCTGTTGCAAGTCAGGCTGATACTATAAGAAATCTCATTTACAGACCTACAGCTGGAATTGAGCTGATAATGCATGCACAGAAGCTACTTTCTAGAGAGATGGAGAGCAGTAACACTTACCTGTACACCAGGGCCAGTGGCAGCTCCAAATGGTGGCCTCATCATAGGCTGCCCGTACATAACTGGCTGCTGGGGCATCATGGGTACGCCTGTGCCTGCTGGGGGCTGTAAATTAATGCAGTGTGAGTAGGGTTCTGGGTGAAGAAAGGAGAGCAATGTAACAGAAGAGACTCACCATCCCAAATGCTGCTCCTGGCTGTGGGACGGGTGGAGTACCTCCTGCGGCAGGAACAGCACTTGCTGGAGGCACGGCTCCTGTCTAAAAAAATTTTTTTTTTTTAAATTAAGAACAGCAAGAATCTTTAACAACTGTCTGGAAACCGCACAGAGTCTCCAGCATTCTCAAATTTGTTCTGAACAGTAGGACTGTTAGGTAGCAGATAATACCTAACCTCAAAACCCCAATGCTTCAAAGAATGAGAGTTGAATGAGTCCTTACGCTGATGCTCAGCTTGCTTCTTCATAAGAAAGCAAGGGTGACAGACTCCATTCTTATAATGAATGGAGCCCATTTACTGAATACAACTCAAAAGAGGCCCAAGAAAATACGTACTTTCCTTCTACATAGTGTAAGAAAGCATCCCAATTTCATAATTGATAGCCAACACACTATAGCACTTGTTGTAGCACTGTATTTTACTAAAAGCTTAAGCAGATTGTAAAGCTAAGGGAAATAACTGCTATAATTAGCTTCCAATTAAGCAAAAATAGTATTTTTATGCAGTGAGATTCATTTAAATTAAAGAATAAGTTCACACACTTAAGCCACTGTCACAACCATTACATACTTTACTAAGGAGAGTTTAGTTTATCTTGTTATGCTTTTCATTCATATGCTTAACTTGTTACAATTTTCATTCAAATAACACAAGGAAAAAAAAGTGATCTTTCACTAGGATCCAGTAAGAGAGAACTGTTACTTTAGTAGTCTGACTGGATATACAGCACAACAGCATCTTTGAACAAGGCCACCCCACTTATCTAGCAGAACCTATGCATCATCCCTTTTGGTTCCCTTGTCTGTAACTTCCCATGCACAGAGTGTCCTTATGGCCTTGAAAGCATCCAGGTCTCTTCTTTTCACAGAAGTATATACAATCCAAATTACTAACAACTCCGAAGAGAGGCAGGAAGCATTCAAAGAAGGGATTTAAAAATGGTAGTAGGATTTTTAGGAATTTCATTACTGCTATCATATGGCCTAAGTATATTGGCCCAATTTCTCAATCTATGACAGAAGCTGCAGGGCCATGCGTGAGCCTCCACATCCTTACTGCCTACCTGGACTCAGTTATATCCCACTGCACTTGGAGAGCAGCTAGCGCACTTTCAGTTCAAAGGACAGTGTGTCTCCGGAGATATGTTGGAATTACTCACTGCACAGTCCATTTCTGTGAATGCTGCATTTAGTGCCCTTGGTTGATCCTTGCTTCCAGACTACAATATGCCAGTTTCTTAGGAAACTGAAGACAAGTCAAGACAACCTTCCAGATTCATTAAACAGCAAGCACCCTACGGTTTCTGGCTAATAATTATGAACCCGTTTTTCCAGTCTGAAAGTTTTCTGGGGAGCATTTCAATTAAAAGCTGTACTGTGCTATTAGGCCAGCTGTCCCCAAACTAAAACCAACATCTGGACACTCAGGTATGGAAAGCAAGGAACAGAAAGACACAGATTAATGACATCAGATGCAGTGATCTGACTGCAGCCACAGGAATACATCATAGCTCAAAATCCAGTTGGGCATATGCCAAGAAAATGGCCGCACAAACTGAATCTGCTTTTGTCTCAAAGCACTAGGGTCACTCGAGGGAACAAGCTTTTATGAAATTCTGCTGATTTTAATCCAGAAGGTAAAAGGTGACAAGGAAGGGAAGATGTGACCAAAACTTAAGTGGTTCAGCAGTGACGTGAAAGAAAGCTTCATTTTAATCTCCACATTTATTTTTCCTGCAGATCTGCTTTTCTTTGGTTTCAAAAAATACCTAAGTGCATGATTTTGAAGAAATATATAGAGCACCCATGTTTCATGAAATGCTATCAAAACCACCCAGCTTTCCAGAAAGGCTAGTTACTTATCAGATGGTAAAACCACTACAAGATCAGGCTAATGTACAGAAGTTAGAAATTTCAAGCAGTACAAGTCGTCAGACAGTTCACATCCAAGTAAAGCAAAGAAAGTTTGAAGCCATTATTTTCAAGCTTACAGCACAGAAGTGGTTAATCGCTACTACCATATTCAACACATTGCCTGAGAATTGCCTGCTGGACAGACAGTCCAAGAAGAGCCATGTTAGGTAGCTTCTAGCTAGTTTTAAGCCATGGGTAATATCTGAGGTGCAGGTGAAGTGCTGTTAGTATCTTTGTGTTTAGTAAGTACAGTAAGAGATCAAAAAAAATTCACTTACACTGTACAGTATTGCCCAGCCCTTCTATTAAGAAAAAAAGTTGATGTTACAACTAATACATTCAATGAAGTACCAAGTTCAGGGAATTCTTGTATCTTCCATAAGGTTAAGGAACAAGCTGGAACATGCTTAGAGTCAAATTAACATCTGGCTTTGGCAGAAGGGGACTGACCTGGTCATGCTCCCCCTTGACAGTCCTTTCCTTCCCTTCCCAACCCAACTTTTTTCAAATGGAGGCTGTTTTATGCCCTATGCGACTTTGATGAGATGAGGTATGAACCCCTCTTCAGATTACTCTTGTAACTTACTCATGATCAAGTTGCTTTTGTGCCAAATTTGGATTTTTAGCTCAGTTTAACCCTCTTCTCTCAAAGTTAGTGCCTTCTGATAATTTTACAGGGCAATCTTAACTTTTCCAACAGATGGCTTTACTCTGCTAAACAAGCCACCCACTTCTAATCTAACATCAATCACCTGATCAGTATGAATACTGTGTAGGTTTTTGATCTACTCCATTCAGGAAACCTTGAGAAAAACCTATTTATTTTCTCTCCTTCCAGTACTTCAGCTTTGGATCAATATCATTGTCTTTTGGGCAATTGACCTGGGCCTGGTGCTGGCAAGACCTATATAGCTAACCACACACTTGCAATGCCCACAGGGATTAAGTGTACACGTAGAGTAACATCTTGATACATAGGCTAGTGTATTTTCGTTGACCTGAACTCAATTATTCATGCCAGCTGTAAATCTGGTCTTAAAAATGTGACTTGAAACAATTATTTATACAGAAGCAAACTCTTTAGCTGAAGTAGACAGGAGCAGTGCCTACATGTAGGCTTGCGTAGTCTCATAAAATATTGAGGTTTCAATACCAGTGGTACTGATGGATTAACCACCTACCAATGGACCACTTGGGACACCACCAGTTGACCATGTTGCAGGTGCTACTTTTGGCTGCCAGTTGGCTCCTCCTGTTAACTTTTTCTCTCCAGCGTTCCACTGAAGGTCTCCCCTAATAGAGAAGAGACAGAGCTATTATTTACATACCCTCACAGTGAAAATGGAAACAAATTGCAGTATACATTAACATTAGTTTATGGTGTATGCAGTTTAAGTTATTAACAGAAAGATACACTTTTAGTGCTGCTCAGTTTCAAGGGTTGTTAGCAGTAGACACCAGTACACTCTACACAGAAGCCAGTTACATGGTTATGGTCTTTGTGGTGAAAATTAAAGAGAAGTTTTACTTAGTATTGACTGAAGGTAACATATTATTGCATATACCCTTGCAAAGTAGGAAGAGGGACTGCTACTGCCTATTCTAGTGGGGCCAGGCAGTAGAGCTGCCTGCTAGAAGTCTTTGAAAGGTCATTTCATTGCTGGAAATCTTGCTCAGACAGCTGAAGGAGAAAAGCATTCAGGTCTGAAAAAAGCTGATAGATACAAAAGAAACAAATCATTCATAGAATAAAAGGGCTGTTGCAAAACCAGGTTTTGTTAGAGGCTGCTCTATCCAGAATAACATACACCATTTGAATGAAGTAGATTGAAGGAAGCTAAGTTTTGGGGATAAACCTCATGATGTGTTTATACATATCCCTCCTACCACCTCCACAGAGGCACAAAACATTTTGAAGTACACACATCATAAACTAGTCTTGCATACAGAGGAAGACTCAGCACAGAAGTAAGCAATCAGTTAGATTAAGAAGGTACACTCAAAACTAAATGCAATGCTGTAAATACTTCTTCTTGCAAAAAGAAGCTTTTCACTGCATGGGATGAACTTCTTTTTTATTTTACAAGTATTCCAATGCCTACATGATAAGCACATCCAGCGTCTGTAAAAAGATAACAAAACTATTACACATTAGCCTAGATTACTGAGGGGAGCTAGACAATTTATTATCTGGACTACCTGTTCATTTTAAGTTGATTGGAAATCAGCTGTCCAATATGAAGACAGTAATTTACAGAAAAAAATTTCTAAGACTCAGATTGAAGCCAGCAAGTTTAAAAGCTACATCAGGAACATTTAACCTTAATTATTCAGTGAACCTGTATAGAATAGAATAGTTTTTTCCAGAATTTTTCTGAACTGATTTTTTGGGGAGAGGGGGCACATAACCCATTCACTGATTCTTAATAAACACTGAAATAGATATAGACTATACAGCACAGTTGAAAACTTTTTTTTTTTAAAACAAAGCTGAACTTACTTTTTTGAAGTGGTACCAGAAATTCCAAGATCTGAAAATTGTAAGAAAAAAGGAAAAAAAAAAGTCACATGTTTAGTAAATTAAAGCATGTCAAAGCAACAGCTCACATTTCATTGCACACAGGCCTATACAGAATAATAAAGTTTTGGCTGTCTTCATTTAGACAGCATCAGAGGACTGGCCACATCTACCCCTTCTTCAGGATAAGCTTTTGAGGAACTTTCAAATGTCACATACTTGATGAAGCCATTTTTGCTGCATAAGCAAACCAAAGTAACAATATTTTAGGTCTACAGAATGCTAAGTTATTTAAGAGCACCGAACTATTCACCATGAATGACAACACTAGTTTCTGTTCCTCATTATACATATAGAAATAAAAAGCTGGTTTTCACATACACATAAATCTGAATGTTATCTGGAAGTTCTGCACTGTTTTATCTGCTCTACGGGAGCATGGGAACTCCAAGTAGTTTCCTTAATTATTCTTTGGAAGAAGTTTTAAGCTAAGTTTTAAAGAATACTCTTCTCATGTGACCAGTACAGGTCCTGTAAGTCACAAACAGTTAAGTTTGATTTTCTCCCCCAAACTTGGATATACCAAATGATTTGCAGAAGAGATTTCAAGTGATTAAGAGTCCTGCTGACTTCAAGCACCCCACATCTAAGAGTATACACCATAAGATCAGTTACATCTTTGCTGTGGTGTGTTTACATATACTAACAAAGTAGTCCATTTATACAATCCTCCAAAGTACAACTTCAGTAGTACTACACCTTAGCCTAGGTGGGCCTCTTAGGTTTTTGGGGGGGCTGCATCTACTGATCTCTAGTTATACAGGCTCTAGCCCTTTTCCTACTACAGGAAAGGGAACATTTTTTAATTTAGCATTTCAAGAACATGTTTTGGAAAGTTCCCTGTCTGAGAGAAGGTCTGTTCTTGGCTGTTGTGCACTCCTCACCCCACTGTTACTCCTCCTCTCATTAGCCAGGAAGTCAGCTATCTGTGTCCACCAGCTTTTCTGCTTAAATTCCATGGTGCTATCAGATGCTTTGGACAGGTTTCACCTTTCCATCTGTTATTACACAGATGGGATCTGTTTGGTAGGTATCTGACTCTTAATGGATGTGCCCCTGGATGTACATGGGACGTTCACACATCACAAATCATACCTACCAAACAGATCCCATTATTTGACTCAGAACCTGGGCACAAAGAGGGACAAGTTATGAACCCAGATTACCAGCCATCTGAATCAGGCTTATTCCTGCCTATAGGTTCCCCGATCTCCCCAGGGAAACAGGAGGACATTGAAGCAAGCTAAAACAGACAGGTATTTGGCTCCACGAAAAAGTAACATAGTGGTATGCCACACCACTTAAAACCAAAATTTGTCACTTACTGCCTACTAAGTTTGCAAGAGATGAATCCAGATCACTTCCGAGGCCTTTGCTTGCTGCTGAAGCAGTGACTGTTGCTGTGGCTGAAGGTGCTATAGACTGACCAGAAGGAACCATGGTTGGCATAAGAAGATCACCTAAGCCATCAAACACTGGAAGTGACAGGAAAGTGGGTTAGAACAGCAGCTGTGGTAAGAAAAACACTACCTGCCACTTTGTTGTTGCTCCAACAAATATAGCACAGACAACCACGTCACAAGTCTTACCAAAACACTGTTTGACATTAAAAGTAATGCCAACAAGGGCATGCATGTCATTTTACTAGACACTGAATGTACAGTAATCCTGAAAGAGCTATACCAATGAGAACTAATACAAGAGGACATGCCTAAAAGGACTTTAATTGGAGAGTTGAATCTACACAGATACGGCACCACTTCCGCATGACACTATTTTTCTTACAGCCATCCTTAGAGAGATATCAGATGCACGCACTTTTGTCAGGAGATATCCATTCAAAGGGTTTTAAAACGAACATCTTGCAGCAAACACCAGTCAGAATTACTGTAGCAAAGGCAGTCTTATACCTTGACATCTTATGGCAACAGGACTGAAAGTCTCAAGATGTTACTATTCACTTGCAAGCAGCAGGGAATTGGGAAAACCTACTAACATCTTATGAGATCAGAAGGAACCAGAACCATCCACACTGACAGAGCTAGCCTCCCTAGTCCAGCCATCTAACTCAGAAGTTCATTTTTTAGATCCCTTGAAGTCAAACCGCCTGGTACATCTCATGCCAGCGTTCTATCTTCTGATCTGGATTCGAGGTACATGCTAATGTTAAGTCAACAGGAAGGGGTAGCATGTGCACTGGCAAGCAACCAAATAACCAAGCAGCAGTACTACTTCAACCTTTTTTTCTTGTACAGTTGCAGAACTCACCAATTTTAAGTTTGTAGCAAGGACCCAGCATGGAAAATATAGAATGGAAGAGATGCAAACAAAATGATAGCAGTGAAAGTTTAAGCTTATAGTCAGGCAAAGAACACGACCTCAGTCTCTGTTTTGTGTACCTTCGGGTGCCATGCAAGCTCACGAACAGCTTCAGCAGTAGCAGCAAGATGATTTCCCTCTATACTTGATTTACAGGACAGTGTTTTCCTTGCGTAATTCCTGATTCATGCAATCAAGCACATGCAAGGATGATGTTCATACTATTTTGTTTTTTTCTGACATGGTAGAATAAAAAATGGATACAGTGAGCTCTTGGGCACACTAGCCTAAACACCACCCTGAGTTCTTCCAGTAGAGAAGGAACAGGGAAACCACTGGTATTGCTTGTACTGAGCCTAAATATGTTGTCATTAACTCATCTAACGCATAAAACACATTAGAAAGTTCACAGGAAGAAACCCTGTGGCTCACCTGATGCATCAAACGAACTGCCAGTCGTTGGAGCTGTTGTCCCAAAAGCTGCATCAAAGTTAGGCTGTAGTAAGCTGGTTTGAGCTGGAGTGACTGGGGACGGTGATGGAGAGGGAGCAATAAAAGAACCTCCAAAGCCTTGAAAAAGCCACATAAGAGAGGTGTGGACATTAGGGTCAGTCTTGTTGGGCTGTGTTTAACAAAAGCTCAATCTATAGAAGGCAGAACGACAGAGATAATTCTTACTAGACCATTTTAAGTAACTCAGTACTACACAAGCATCCTTGGTATGCCAGGTATGACCCAGGGAATTTAAGATTTTGTGAGCATCACCAATAAAAACTTTAATGTTTGTTACTTAGATTTCTGCAGAGGCAGACCAACAGAGCAGAGAACACCATTCTTCCAGTACTACACACTATTGTTCTAGGTAAGTAATCTCATGGGCAGAATGTAACAAATGAAAATTAGTTCAGAAAAAAAAGAAAGAGAGGACTAACTTGAGAAAAGCATATGATCACCCACCAACTACTTTGGAATCTCATTTCAGAAGACAGTGTTTTACTAATCCAGTTTAGCCTCTTTCACCATCTGAAAACATCCTGGTCTCCCTCATCAAGATGGCTTCAAGCTGCTTCCCCCCACCACTCCCATGTCAAAGCAGGATCAACAGCATCCCCAACTGAACTGCCCGTAGGCTGGAGAATTTCCACGATTAAGGTCAAAGTATATATTATAAACCCTGTATTTATATAAATAAACCCTTCTCATGGAGATTCTCTAGCCTACAAGCAATGCAATCCCATGCTTTACTATTCTTAAAATCCCTCCCTTGCCCACTATATAATTTGATTTCCCTTGCAATTTAAGCTTATTTATAATATCTACAGACTCTGAAAACTGATTAAATATGCTAAAACTCCATCAAAATGAGAGCAGACATTTGGTCTACAAGCCATTCCTCTTATTCAATCTCTTCTTGGCATGATGTCCAAGACGTCTCTATACTACATCATCAGTGTCTCAGCCTCGTCTTTTCCCAGCTGCCCTTGCACAGAAAGGATCAGACCTGAGCTCAGTGCTGTGACCGTGACTACGCAAATACACCAGGAAGAACACTGCACAACCTGCAGGCTGTACTTTTTCTCCCCCCCGTATCAGAGTAGGAAGTGTATTATTTTGCCACAGCTGAGCACAAGACAGTGACAAGGCAGTGCTCTGCCACTGCCTTTAGTTTCTTCTCAGGGAACATCCTGCCTTACAATCTACTGTTCTTATTTGTCCAGCTAATCATTGCTGCCTATGGACAGAAGCTTGAACATTTACTCATTTGAAACTTCTCCTTTAGATAATTTTCTCCAATTTGTAGAGACCATTTTAAATCCTATTCTCACCCAAAGTAAATACAGATCTTTTCATGTGGGTGAAGTCTGAAAAATTAAGCATGCTGCTCCAACAGTCACATTGTTGACATTAAGTACCAAATACAACTTGCCAATTTAGAAGAGATCATCTATTTACACTAAAACCTTATCAGTACTTGCTGTCTTTTTACTGAGATAGTTTGTACCACTCTTGTTTAAGCGGTCAACTAATTCCTTTCTTTCTCTTCTTTCTTCAGCCTTCTTTAGTTACCAGTTCAGTGGGGAAGTCAGCTTTTTAAAAATGGGAAAATAAAGAAAATTCTGAAGATTTTCTAACCACTTCTTTATCCAAACTGTTTTTCATGGTCACAGGATATATCGATTACAGCATATTATGCAGACATCTTACAAACAGTGACAACAGCACATTTCCCAGCTATGAAATCAAGCATCTGCCAGACATTTAACTACAAGACAGGCTACAGCTCAACATAAAGAGCTTGTTCTCAAATTGTGAGCATTAGTTATATCAAGTGTTACTGTGGTATCTCAGATGCTCTCCCTGAAAACTTTGCTTTCCCAGAGAACAGGGTAAGACTAAACACCAAACACTTAACAAATGTTGAATGAATAAGAGAAATTGATACAAACACACTTGACGCAAGCATCAGACTTATTTACACATCAGATGCATGTTTTAGAAGAGAAGTGATTTATCAGTAGCTAATTGTATTAAAACCAAAACCCTCAGTAGGGAAATGAGAATGACGGGCCATCACCAGGTCCTGGGCACCAAGCCAGCAACTTGCTGTACCACCAGCAGACAGGCTTTAGTTGTGGAATGCCTGGCCTATATCAACAAATACACAGCAAGTCACACGCTCACAGACGCTAACTCTGAATCTGGACAAACACACTGGGATCAGAGATCTGCTCTCAGCTCTCCAAGGTCTGTTCTTGAAGCGGGTTTGTCACAGGATAATTTAGGTTGGAAGGGACCTCTGGAGGTCAGCCAGCCCAACACCTTGCTGAAAGCCCGTCTAACCAAATCAGGTTGCCTGGAGATTTGCCTTGACACCTCCAAAAGGAAAGATTTCACTGCCTATCTGGGTGACCTGTTGTCATATCTGACCATCCTCATGGTAAAAATAAAGACATTCCAGTATTTAACTGGAATTTCCCAGCCACATTGCCCTTTTTCCTACCGCTGTGCACCTCCAAGAACCTGGCTAGTCTTCTCTGTATCCTCCAGTGAGGTAGTTTAGACACCTACAAGGCTTCCCTTTTGCCTTCCCTTCTTAAGGCTGAATGGACCCAGTTCTCAGCCTCTCCTCATATGTCATGTGTCACCACCTTGGTGGTGACCATCTCGGCCCTCCGCTGAACTCATTCTGGTACGTCTTCATCACCCACACCAAGAGATTCTCGAATACATTCCAGAAGTCCCCTGGATTACCTGCACCCAGCCATACTGCCTATTGCTCTTCCAGCACATACTATGGTGGTTAAAGTTGCCAAAGCCTGTGGTAGTGAGGTTTTTTCCCAGCTGCCTAAAAAAGGCTTCCTCTACTGCCTCTTCTTGATCAGGCGGTCTGTAGCAGACCCCTGCTAAAACATCACCGATGTTGGCCTGTCCTCTGATCCTTACATACAAGCTCCGTTCCTAGTTTATCATCTGCCCCAAGGCAAAGCTCCCTGCGTTCAACTCTCTGCAAAAAAGTACTGATCTCCAAAGACTCAGACCAGAAGCAGTCTGACAAGGTACAGGGATGGCAAAGGCAGTTGACTGCATCAATTCCTAAAGCACTGGAGCAATCTAAAGAGCCTGTGCTCAGTTAGATCCCTTCCATTTTCTGAGTGAGAACAAGGATCTTGGCAGCAGGGCATGACTTAACACCCATGTATAATATTCTGTTCAGAAAGTTATGTAAGCTTTTGCGAAGCCCCATAAAATGTCTGTTTCTCCAGCTATGGAAGAGAGTTCTCCCCAGCTTCAGGTGAAGTTTCCTAATTCCATAGCTTTTAGCCTTGCACAATTTAACAGCAACATCAGGCACAGAAGCAGTAAAAATGCTTTAACAGATTAAGTTCCGAGTTGTCTAGGGCTTGCACAAGACCCAGAGTGAGTCTGCAGAGACAGCAGCATCCGAGTTAGATATGTTGTCTGGACACCCCCAACTGCCCAATTTTGAAGTTGCTTTTACTTACACACTCAAGTAAGATTTCTTATAAGAACATGCTATTAGAGTATGTACCAGGATACACATGCACACAGTTGAATTGGATAGAAAGATCTAGAAGGGAAAATGGCTAGACTATTGTATTTATCAGCATAGTTCTAGTCTTGTCTGCTGAGAGGCTTAGAAGAGTATGAAAAAAATTCTACCATATTTTCGGAGTGAGCCAAGAACAGACTAGAAACTTACCTGACAGCAGAACACTTAAGACAATGATGCATTGTAAGTACACTCCTAACATTATGCGTATAAACACTTAGTACAACCAAATACTCACAAACCATGAAGGACAAGCCTTCAGCCGCCATATGAGTTCTGGACACTCTGAAACTTAAAACTGGATTACACTGCAGGCTATACATCTGCCATTATCTAGGGTGAACAAATGCTTAGCAATATGCTGTGATGTTTACAGACTCCCTATATCAGACAAAAAAAATTTCAAATCTACTTGGAGCCCTTTTGAACATATATTCAAAGCAAAAATAAAATAATATTTTAAAAAATCATCTATTCACCCCAAATGCTTCAGGTCTGCCTGAGTATTTAAGACTTATAACATCCCTTTTATAATTTAGGTTTTGATTTAATGTGAGTCATCAGATTCAGAGAGCACACTGCTGAAATTTAAGCCATCTGGAGCATAATTCCTACTGGAATTTAAGCTTAGTTACAGATAAGGACATAAAATATTTTGTATTGTAATGTTTGCATAAGCAGAATTAGTTTCTGCCCAACAACACCTTTGCGCCCAGTCCCCTGATAACACACACAACTGCAAATGACTGGCATGTTTCAGGATATACTAGTTAAAGCCTGATTGGCCTTAAGCTATCCATAGACTAATACAAAGACCTATTGAAGCAATATTAAAGCAAAAGGTGGTCCTCTACCTTAAAATCCCGAAGCTGCCCGTACTAAAGCTTTAGCATGCATTTACACATTATGTTCCACTTCTAAGTAACTGGCTTGCCAGCACTGGAACTGATTGAGAATGGATATATACATTTTTTTAATCTATATTACTTCTACCTTCCTGCAGCACAACTAGGCAATGCCCACACTTAAAGCAGGTACTAGAAAACGTGTCTTCTTCTGAGACGGCTTCAGCGTGCAAATACCCCCTGTATCAACTCACAGCACTTAGAGCAGATTACATACTAAGGTATCTCACTTGCATTATGTATTCCTCATACAACGGAGGACTTCTCACGAGCATATAAAGGCAAAACATGCAAAACATACAAAGGGCTGTATTTTGATATGGTGTAAGCTGGTATGAGAGACCTTCAGACATACTGACGTCAGGGCCCATCATACCTAGAGTGGTTAGCAGGTCCATAAAAAGGCAGACTATCACTCCAGCTCAGAATTAAAGCCACAAAGGTACAACCTGAAGCTAACAATCATCTCTGGAGTTCATGAAGGATAACCTACGAACCAATTCTGCTAACAAATTCACCTTTCAGAAAGATTGGGGAAACTAAGCCAAGTCTTCCTTAAACCAGAAGTGCATTAGTTTCCTTTAAAAGTGAGGAAGACATGCTGGGATCTCATTCTCTACAAACTTCAAACTGCAATGGGAAGGAGTCACAACTGTTTAGCACAATCACTATAGCCACTAAAATACATGGTATAGCACAAATTTTGGAGAACGGTACAAACAGAATCTGGCTGAAGCTGCTTATCTGTAGGATGAAGACTACAATGATACAGTTATTCAGCCTTTGAAATAGGGTGTGACAGTGATGCCACATTCAGCACTAGCAGAGACCTCATCTCACCCAGTATAAAGGAGAGGGTCTCTATCACTTCTATGCCCTTGTGCTCAGAAAAGCTCTTTCTCATCACCCCACTCTCCTTGGCTAAATGCAACACTGCTGCCAAATTATTTATTCAAGCTCCTAACATTTAAATGTGTAACCTGCCTCAAATCAACCAAGAAACAAAGATGAATTAGCAGTAAGGAACAAGCAGCATAGCCTGCAATACCGCTTAAATACTGCTACGGTCAGCCAAAGAAACTTTAGGTATACACTCCTCTTCAGTGAACAGTACATTAAAATAAGGCTTGTGCAGGAGGTAGGAAAACAAAGAGCATAGGAAGAAGATAATCTAGGAAGTTAACTTGCACTGCAGTATAGTGCCTCCATTATAAATCACTGTAGTTTTAATTTGTCTAAAGTACTAAGAAATCTTGTGAACAAGTATTTTATTCCACTGCAAAAGTCCACACACACACAAAGAACATAAAAGATTTCAAAGACCATTTCTTTCTTTTGCATTAAAACAATAAGTTTTTAGAAGTTCTTTATTACCAGCAAGTAGGTCTGCAGAAGCTGAGGAACTAGAAGCAGCCTGGGTTGCGGGCTGGGGTTCAGAAGCACTACTTCCAAAAGCATCTAAAGGGAATTCCAGAAAGCATCAAGAAAAGGTAAAGAGTTCAATATTAAATGCATCAATTCATCACTTATTATAAACAAAAGATGACAAAAGGATAACCACTTCATTCATCAGAAGAAGAAAATGAAAGTGCTTGGCCATCTTTATAGCAGAGCAGTACAATGGATACAAAGTTTGGGTGGAAAAAAGGAGGTGCAACAAACCAGCACTTGAAAGAAATCTCTGTTCTTTTAGTTGGGCCTCTTTTCAGAAAACCCATACAAACCACAGTGTTCTAGGCAAGAGGGTTAAGCCCTTTGGAGATGAATGCATCAGATGAGAGTTTGGAGTAATTCCAGCCAGAACCTACTGACTCACTTAAGTCTTTTTAGAGGAATATTTCACTAATGTTTGAAAATTCACTGCTTTAAGCAACATTCCTGTTCTACAACACTCCTAGAGTTGGTTGTGCCCATCCTAATTTCCACCTTGTCAAATCCAACAAAGATCCTGCGATTCAGATACCCACGTTGAGACAAGCCACCCTCAAAACTTCAGCTGCTTTGAGAAACGGAACTTAGAGAAAACAACATGACCACGGAGAGTTGCAAAGAAGAAAAAAAGAAGACAACAGACTTTCATTGGACTTCTGAGGAAGAGCCATACATGCATTGACTGAAGACAGAATGGCAAGTGTCATGACAGCAGAATGACCACACTGACAGCGTATTTGCAGTTCGTTATTGTGCAATACAAAGAACTGGACATGCTAGTCTTAGCTGTAATGCTACACAGAAAAGCTGTGAGAATGGGAAACCTGCAGCTTTAGCAAAGCGCAAAGGTAATTGAAATGAAGTGATTCAACTCTGAAGTGGTGAGGAAAGAAAAATACCCACCACCAAATAGGTCAATCACACCTGAAGAATCCACCTTTGCTGGAGAGGCAGTGGGTAGAGGAGAGGGGGCTGCAAATGCATCCACTGCAGTAAGCATAGGATAAATAATATTTAGTATCAGCAAGGCAACAATGATAGCTAAATATTTCAAAGCTACATGGGCTCCACCAGTTAGAACCACAGGGTTGGTAAATTCAGGTAACAGTCTTCAGAACTGCAAACATAAAGTGTTACATTTCTCACACAGCAACTGAAAACCACAGTACTTTAAAGAAAACATTGCTTATTAAGAATTTTCTTATGCTTAGAGGAGGATTTACGCTCTCAACAACCACAGTACTTACTTAGCTTCAGTGTCAGCCACTTCATGGTTTGCATCTTCAGCAACTGCACATCTTGTGACCAAAGCATCAAACCCACAACTTAGTATTTCAGCTTAAAGATGTAAATTGGCAATAAGTCCTTTTTTTTTTTTAATCTTGGGGAAAAAAACCAAACCCAGGAAGTCTGTAGGATGGCCTGCAAAAACAAGCACTTACCAGATAAGAGATCAGCAGTGAGGGAACTCTCAGGCACAGGGGAAGCTCCATGTGGTGGAGATGAAAAAGCATCTTCAGAAATGAAAGAAAAACCGAGGAGAAGTAAGTATCACTCAGGTCAGTTTACACCATTACACAGCATCAAAGCAGCAGAGTATTAGAAGAATTCTCTCTTTACCTGTACCAAAGAGATCTATGCTAGGAGTAGCATCTGGTTTAGGTGCTGCAGGTACATCAGGAACAGACTCAAATAAATCTAAGGCCAAGAACACAACACGTCTTTAACTCATTTTTGAAAGGCAGGACTGAAAGCAGAACTTTCAAGTTTTGTACATTGTATTTGGAGTTAATAGGCTCTCTGGTTTGAAAGCCTAGCACACAGCATGCATGCAACAAGGATTTGTTTGTTCTGTACTCCTGACAGATCAATCCACCAGAATCAAAGAGTTAAAAACAAAATTACCACCAAAGATATCTAGAGCAGGAGGAGCGGAGGTGGTGGCGGTAGCAGAAGTGGTGGCAGTAGTGGTAGTGGCAGTAGCTGTAGTAGCGGTAGCAGCAGCAGCAACAGCAGCGGCTGGAGAAGGAGTTGTTGCAGGAACTGGAGTGGCTGCACTAGTTGTAGGGGTAACTACAGGAACAGCAGTCTCTGTTGGCTTCATAGCAAAGAGGTCCAGCTCAGGAGCAGCCTCTGCGCTACCTTCGGATGGGGCAAAGGGGTCTTGTAAAAAGGAGAGGGGAAATAGATGTGTATGCATACTTAGGATCGGTGAGGGAGGAAGTCAAGAACAAAGCAAGTACAGGCAATGCACATACTGCAAATACACGCACGCACACACAGGAGGTTGCTCTACATCTAGCTTACTTATCCAGACATGTTACTTATGTTTTTCCAAAATAAAGACCATCCGAAAGGCTGAGCAGTCTAGTTACTAAAGGGGAGAACTTTCACAGGCTGTTTGACAAGGCCAAAAAAGACAGAAATATGACAAAAGAATATCCAGTTTAGCAGGTTACTGCTTACAAAACTCAGCACTGACAGAATGGTTTATTAGTACTACAGAATAAGCACAAAGTTACTGGGACTCGGAAACAGGCAGTTTTAAGCATGCTCTTCAGTCTAAGATTTGTTTTGACCAATTGCAAACACTATGAAAATTTCAGAAAAACACACTGCCATGTAGTTTATACAAAAAAACAGCAAAACAAGAAGACTATCTAATGACATAAAACCCACCATTTCCTGAACATGCATCAAGAGCTGCTGCTACAGGGGTTGGGGTAGCTGGTGCTGCTGCCCCTTCAGCTGCTGCAGGGGCTTCTCCAGGAGAAGCTGCAAAGGCATCTTGGGTGCAGTGTAAGAACAGAAATTAAAAGGAAAAAGGATAAAGAGAAGAAAAATATAGTAAAAGAACCAAGTTAAATTGCACAGGTAGATCCCCTTATACAACATGAATGTTGTTACTCCGACAGCAAGACAAGTCACACAGCGCAAAACGCTTTGTCTCTCCCCCAACCCCACACGAGCAGGTTCTAGACAGGGTTTGAAGATGGAGCTTCTTGCAATGCCCACAGGAAGTACAGTGAGTGTAAAAGAAGGCATTATTCTCATTGTATAAGGGTTCAGAGCAGCATGCTCATGTACTACCCAAAATTAACTAATGAAGACAGAGCAGAGGTATGGCAGTAAGTAGGTGTTAATAAAGATTTTAAAAACTTGCATGCTCAAAGCCTGTAATACATGTGATTAATCTGCAACTGTGAATTAATTTGCATAGTGCTTTGCAAACTTAAGCACTGCTATGAATAACAATCCAATTATTTTGGCAGAGATCTGCATCTACCATTTCTAGTTTTTGAGCCAAGACAGTCAGGCAACATCTGAGAAATCAAACTTAGTTGTTTCTTAACAGTATTCCAATTGGATCTTTCTGAAGCCATAACCTGATGCATAGGTTATAATTTACTCAGCTTCCTTCTGACAGATCAAGAATGTTCATCTTAACTACTGGCCAGCCACTGTTTGTGTCTCGTTCTTTTAGGATCACCTCTAGGCCAACCAGTCAAGGCAGTGAAAACAACTGTTTAGGGGTTTTGGAACAACTCGCTCATGAGGTTTTTTTGACTGTTTTTTTTGTTTGTTTGCCACTTGCTAAGTGGTATGTTTAAATTTCAATCTCTGAACTTTTACAGCATCATTCCTAGGCTTAAACCACCATCTGTAGCTCTTAATACCATGAAGTAGTCCTAATGGACAGTGCCATTTGGACTATCCTCATAGGCAAGCATTTTCTTCACAAAAAGACTGCACAATTAAGATTAAATACTTCAAGATGCTCACAAATGCTATTTTTCTACTGCTACAAAGTTAGCAAGTAAAAAAAAACCTCTGTTGGGGAATACTGCAATTGCACTGTCAAACTAGTACAGGAAAAAGCTTAACATGCTTTAACTTGAGTGTCAATTTTAAAATGAAAACAACCATTTTAAAAACAAGTTTGTGCCAGTTAATCTAAAAAAGCTCAAAAGAACATGCATTGAAACTTCAACAGAAGAAATGAAAGCCAATTACTCTTGTACAATAGAATTAAAATGAGTTAGTAGCAAAAAAAGGCCTGCTAATAAGCCATTTAAAATATAATTCTATTTTTTCACGTAACAGGGTTCAACAACAAAACTGGATGGCAGTTGTCCAAGTAAAAAAATCATAATTAGTCAAACGTCACAGTATTGTATGTATACCAGACACTGGCATACACCGCGTAGAAGAAATTCAACACAGAACTGGACTGAAGAGTTTTGAGTTGTACTACTTGAGAATACGCTATGGGTATTGTCATGTGTGTTGGGTTTTGCTCTACAGAGCCAGCTTTCAGATGGAGGGTCACCCTGGGCTCTTTCAAAAGAGCACATTTCTATCCACACAAACTTGTAGGCCCAGAAGTCAGTCAACACTACTTACAGTTATTTCCCAGTATGAAAGGATAGACTCCAGATCTCATATAAAATGGGATTTCAGAATGCATAGAGTTAGTCACTAGTTCTATGTCAGGACCACTTCAGCTTCCAAGTAACAACTATTCCTGTCCAGATGTAGACTATTGAAATTCCACATGCAACAGCCATAGAAATTCGGGAGAGCCCAAATTCCTTCCAGCCCATAGATGGGAGGGAACAGCTAGCTTGGCACCAGCTTTATTATTTATTGCCACTTCTGAATAAGGTTGTTGCCAAGCAATATGATTTTCTTTAGCATCATACTTGGGTTAAATGGCAGGTGGGATAAACACCTAAGGTCTTAATGGAATCTAAAGGAAAAACACAATATTAAGAACTTCAAATATTAGTTACTCTGAGAAGTTCAAGAAACCTATATAAGCATAGAGACAAACCAACCTGAACAGGTGACCCTACAACTCACAGTTCAAACCAAGGGTTTATTGGTTTGGTTTGGTTTTGGTTTTTTCACTTAATGTTTATCAAGTTCTTTGAAGCCTTTCAAAAGGCTCTGCTGCACCTGCACAGATGCTTTCTGCTAAAATCTAGCATGACATGCAGAAATGGATACAATTAACGACTACATATTTTATTAGTATATAAAAAAATAAAATCGGATGGTTTTTCTTTTTTGTTCCTCCATGTTAGCATAGTAACCCTACTTTTGCATACCTAGCACTGTAAGAGATCTTATCCCTTTACAGCAGTTACTATATTTATTTAATTTATGCCACTTCCTTACATTTATGCATCTTCTGCTTCAAAAGTGAATCTAGCTTTTGCCTTCTAGAATCAAGTAGCACATGATCCTCATGGGTTTACAGACAGCCTGGAAACTTAAAGAGATGTTGCTGAAACCTTTGCAAGTTCACACTGCTTGAAACACCTATTAGGAGTGATAGGTATGTATTATGTACTGCATAAGATTTAAATTATTAAATAAAAATAGTTTTTACTGAAATGATGTGCAAACAAGGGCATTTTTCAGTTCTGAAACACTGTAGTGCTTCAATACATCTTGTCTGCAGCAAAATAAATGTTCCTGAAGAGTGATCTGTTTAATTTCACTAATTGAGGCTTTATTTGATGCCACGGCATCAATACATGACAAAAGTTACTCACACATGATGATGCAGCTGACTTATAATCATCTAATGTATTATGCAACATGTGAAACAGCCCTATGGAAAGTCACAAGTGTAGGAAAAATCACAGAACTAAAGTGTACAGGTGAAAAGAATTTTTTTCTGTTTCCACATTTTTTCCTGTTCAGTCAACCTTCATTACTTTTTGACATGGAGAACCTGACCTGAGTTAACAAGAAATATTCCACTAGGCTTAGTGCTAGGAAAGAATCATAATTATGGGATTTTTTGTTGTTGTTGTTTTTAATTTTTAAAATAAGCACTAGTTTGCTATACCAGCATGTTCCAGCATAAAGGACATTCATTAGCCCTCAAGTGCCAAAAAGTCTTGATCACTTTGCCTTTAATTTCTTTAAAGGGAAAACCATAGTTCTGCCCGCTTACGATTCATGTCATCTGAATGTCTAATAACTGACATTTGCACAGTGTCTGCCATGGCTTGTTACTTGCACCGCTTACAGTGTAATCACAGAACAGAATATAACTCAAGAGCACATCACTAGCATCCAAAAGTACTGTGTCCAAATTGTATTATTGAGATACATGGCATTTCAATATATTTCACCTTTCTTCTCCCTTTATGCTTCTCCCTCTCAGGAATTATTCCAGCTGCACTTTGAAAACAACCTTCTCTTGTTTATCTTAGAAACAAGATAGGGAATTGTTCAAGTTGGCCCAGGTAACTGAAAGCTCGCCCATTAATCAAATTGAATTCTTCAAAAAAGTTATGCTGGATCAATCCTGCATTTCTCATCTGCTTTCCAAGACCATGTCAGAGATGAAGACATAATGCAAAACTGCTTTTCCTCTTAAAGACAAAGCCCAGTCGTAGGCAGCATGCAGGCTCCTATCGGCTAAAGTACTAGCGATAAAGTGCAAGAGAGAAACAGTCAACAGTCGCTCCTGCCAAGTCTCCTCTTCTGCTTCTTCCATCAACTTGGCTGCCTTTTTCCTGCAGCTTTCAGCTTCCTTTCCCTACCTAGCCACTCCCTGAAGACTCTTTACATTCTTTCACCTGAGATCACGGCTCCTGTACTTTCCCCTACTACACCTCACCACAAGGAACTGTGTAAAGCCACTAAGAACTGGCAAGCTGGAAAAAGTTAAGGTGACCTTGAAGACTGCATCTCTAGCAGACCTCAAAGGTCAAATACCTGCTTATTAAGTGTAAGCATGTGTAGCGCCAAGAAAGTTAGAGAGCAACAGTGTCTGCTCAAAAACTACTGCTTCTTGCACTGTACACAGTCTTAAAGTAACAAGGAATGTTAGTATGGGACATAACTTACAGCACAAGGTTCAGATAAAAAACAAAAAAGAAAGAAAAAAACTCCACCAGTAGAGAGGTGGAAGTTCAATATGGACTCCACAACTTTAAAAGGGTCTGCCCTGTGGGAGTCCTGAACACACTGCAGAAGTACCTTCACTGCTGAGTGTGTTTAGCGATGTTTCTTCTTGAGAACTAGAGGTTTTCTGCTATTGCAAATAATAAAACCTTGCTTTGCCCTGAAGTGTTCCAGGAAAAAGTCAGTATTCATCTAATATACAATCCACTTGAGATTTATAGTATTTGAGCAACAAAATACATTCTTTTTAAAAGAAGAGATCAAGTCACGGAAGTCTGGATACTGCAAAAGTAAAATTCTTTCCACATTGGAGGATGAAGGCAACTCCACTTCTAACGTGTACCACTGAGTAATCTAATGATCAATTACATCTCTAGAAACTAAAAGCATCCAGCTTTTGCCACTTTATAAATATATAAGTAGACTCATGAGTTGGTAGCAGCCATTTTTTCCAGGCACAGAACAGTGGAAAAGGTAGGAAAAAATAAGGCTATATCTTGCTGCTGTAGTACTGGAAGAATAGGCAAGGGTAGGTGTTTTTCTAATCCCATTGCAAGTTTACAGTGATTTCTAGCCATTTAACTATTGTTTAATTTTTTAAAAAGTTATATATCTATGCTAAATTAATAATGCAATTTGAAAGTGCTGCATCCAAGACTGGCTCAACCCCGACATCTACGCACCAGAAGTTTCACACACTGCATCTGCAGGGGTGTTAATGAGCACAGGCCTTGGCTTCTGCAACAGGCTTTGAGAGTAACCAACATCAGACTCTCTCTTGCTCCTAGTGGTGACCAGAACCGTTGCCCACGACTATTTTAAGATTGCTTCTGAACTGCCTGATCCTGTGGCACTTGGACTATTATCCACCTTTGTAAAAGGAACAGTTAAGTAGCAGGTAGCAGTTGTACTCCTTTCTTACAGCTTCTCAGCAGTTTTACTGGGGTATCTTGGAGCTGTCTGTTGAAGGCAGTCCTAGACAAAGCTTCTAGCTGGGAACTTTCAGTCTTTAGAAACACTTTTATAGTCCAACTGTTTATGTATAGAGCTCTCCAGCACTCCTGTCACTAGAAGCAATAAACACACTCCACAGAGAACATACTTGCTATCAAAACTGAATTCCAGTAAGTTATTACTAATTCCTGACATCCACTGTCATGCTGAAAGTATGCAACAGAGGAAGAGAAAACTAGAAAAATACAGTGGTCAGGTGATCTTAAACATGGTTAATAGTTTGTAAATCAGAAGATTTTTCCATTAACCTGGGCTGGTATAGTGATGAAAAGAAATGGCAATTTCTCACATGCTGTTGAGAAGCCTCCTGCTCCATGGGAATGATAAGAAAATTGACAACATACAGGGGGTAATTTATTCTTACTTAGGAGGTTAGCAGCTAACATTAGAGCCTGAAAGAGCATAACTAAACTATATATTACCTGTACATTAGTTGTGTAGCTGGCATTTAGCACAAAGTCATTGCCACTTTAATTTACCATTATGCTATGTGAACTAAAACCCAGACTCAAGAATGCTGAAATATACTAATTTCAGCTGGCTCAATACTATATTTACAGGAAAGACCCAAAAGAAACACAACACAGCTCAAGTGTGACATGTAATGAAGGGGCAGGAAGGTGCCACATCAATCCTCAACTATGAAAGCACAACTGCTTTTCCCAGAAGTTGTAGTACAGTGCATAGTTATTGAATAATGTGGAAAGAATACCTGCTCACCCCAGTGTGGACCTGAAAACTAATGTTCTGACCTGTTCAACCATAAGGTAAGTCAGTCTTAAGTGCATACAGTTTTCCATTTCCATATATATGCAGGGGAGGCTATTAGCTAAAAGCACAGCAAACAAAGAGGTAGTTGGACAGTTTACATTTCCTGTTCCATCTAGCATCCAACACACAGGCACCTCTGGTACAGTTGATTAAATCAGAAGCCTTATTACAATACTGAACTCAACATTGCTTCATCTACCTTATGAGCTGGTGTAGAGCACTAGAGCAACCAAACTAACCTCCAAAGAGATCCACTTCAGCAGTGGCAGCAGTAATAGTTGTAGTTGTAGCAGCAGCAGCTGAAGTAGTTGTAGTATCAGTAGTTGCAGCAGTAGTTGCACTAGGCTCTGGGGCAAATGGATCTGAAATCTGTGGCTCAGAGGTAACACCGGAAAGTGCAGCCAGATTATCTATATGCAACCATATAATGAAGATCAAACAGGAAAAGTAAGGGGAAGAGGGAGAGAGACCACAATCACTTCACTCCAGAAAGTTGGAGCTTTTAATAAGGAGTCTTAACATTCAAAAGTCTTAGAAATCAAAAATATTACTCACCCTCTCCCAAGAGGTCTAGTGATTGTCCATTAAAATGACCGCAGAATAAAGAAACAGACCAATTAGTAGAACTGCCAGATTGAAGATGTTCATTAGCCATATGTTCATTCTCTAAGTGACATGTCTATGTTAACATAATTTCTGCACTCGATTTTCCAACATTCAAGAAGTTATTGTTACATGACAAAGCTTGTTCCGTTTAATAGCTCTATTCAAAACAGAACCAGTACGTAAGTTTCACATATTCGATAAGTTCCTTAATATCTAATCAGCAAGATGTTCAGACACTGGTAGTATTTACCACTTCTGTTTTATACAGCTGATTTTCTTTTCTTAAACTGTAACAGAGAGAACCAAGTAGTGGCCTGTAAGCATTGACAGGAAGGTCTCCTACCTTTCACTACCCTAGGGTAAAGCCAAGAATCACTTCTTTAGAAGTTCAGTTCACTACTATACTAATTCTCTCTTGCATTTGGCTTAGCAGTGTGAGACTGAGACCAGCAGTAAGTAGACTTCTTTGAAGTTTATGAACAGCTAACATCCCCCAAGAACACTGAAAATTTTAAATGCAAGTTCCTGGGCCTAACAGCACACAGATTCAAGACTTTCACCAAGTAAAAGCATACATGGGAGGAGTGAGCCCCAATGAACCCCAGTGCTCACATATAAGTACAGTAAACGGGCATAGTTGAAGCTTATTTAAAATCAATGAGCTATTAGCAGAACATACTCAGATCCCAAAGTGAATCTCAAGATTATTCTGCTTAGTTGCACATATTTTCTAAACCAATGTAGTCAGAAAGCAGTCAAAATCAACATCAGAGTCATTAAAAGTAGACAGAATTTAGCTTACTGTTCTGCCAAAGGGAGCTGTTGTGATCCACCCATCAGCCCTAGAACCCTTCACAAAACTGACACTAAAGCCAGGGTACTCTAGCAGAGAGCAGCTTGCAAATACAGTGTGAAGTTACTTCAGAATACAATACATGGCATCCCTACTGCCCCAAGTATATTCTGAGACAGACAGGCTGTGGTTCTTGTACTTAAGACAACTGGTACAACTGTTTACAAAAAAAAAAAGAAAAAAAAAAAAAGAGGTGAGCAGCTCGTCCTTGAAAGCTTTTCCTGCATTTGTGATAGAGGAATACTATGCATAAAGCATACTATGCAGAAGCAACCACCTCTGTCAACACTTGCTATGAGGAGTATGAGTGATTGCCAGCCTAAGCAGGCTGGCTCTGTTCCAACTTCAGTTCCTTAGTCAACTCTTTCTGGAAGCCAATGAAGCATCTTTAATGACAGACTTTCCTACAATTTAATGTCCTCTGAGATCAGTCAGATTGCGCTCAAAGACTGAGGAAGCTTTGCCTACACAAAAAACAACTACAAGCTATAAAAACCTGTGAAAACTAACCGGTTTGGCCTATTACATTTTTATACTGCAGTTACAATAGCCTGAGCTCAGCAACTACCTATTTACTAACCAGTAGCTCAGTGTTGCTCCTAGATTCATTGTACATGTAACAAGGTCATGGGTTCATCTGATCCACACTGAACAGTAAAGCATCTGGACTCTGTGCTTGCTATGGGTTCAGTACGTAGGAAGCAAAATGCTTGGAGCAAGCACAGCTCAATCTTCACAAGTTTGTCTTTATTTTACAACACTTGTTAAAAAGCACCAAGAAACCACATGTAGGTATTTTCGTAATTGGTTCCTTGGAAGAGCTCTACTTGAGACTGACTGCACAAGCTGAGGTAAGTCAAAGCACCATTCTGAAAGAATGTAACAGTATATTAAAAATGCAGCACTCTGGTATCTCATTACTGCACAGCAGGTAGACATCTCACAGCTAGACTTGAAATAAGCAACTGTTGACAAACTTTTACCTTCTATTAGCTTATTCTACAACGCAATTTTGTTATCCAGTTATGTTATAGATCACAATACAGTGAAATTACAATTATCCAGCATGGCAATCTATACTTACTCTTAATATGGGAAGGACTCAAACTAATGCTTTATTGTATAGTAATATTAAAGTAACAATACTAACAGCAAATCCGTGTTCTAAGGCACACTGCAAGGTAGTTCAGAGCAGAAATTCAAGTCAATTTGGTTTTATATCCAAGAGCCAGAGCTTGCAAGGATGCAGAATTTGACCTACTGTATTTTTTGTAATACCACAGTCTAGTTTGCCTGCCAAATGCCTATCGATTCACCTTGTGGTATGCTGCAGGCAACTTATTACCCTACCTTGACCATCTCCTGTTAGCACAGAAGTGTACGTTTTCACAAGTTGTAATTCATTTGCTAGATAACCGATGTTGTATTCAAGAATATACTAGGAATACAACAAAATATACAGTGTACTGTATATACCACTATAGTGTACTATACTGAATATACAGTATATGCCAGAATGCATAGAATCTACACTGCCAGTGAGACTAAGAAAGCAGGGTCGTTTGTTGGTGATGTATTCCTGAGGTTCATGTCACATTTAAAGTGCCAGTTAGATGCTGCGTCTTGAAGCATTTGATATTCACGTTTTCCTAGCTATTCTGAACTGCAGCAATTCTTCCAGCTTCCTACTACTACTACTTCTTTCTCATGAGTTCCCACATTAACTTGCTGTGGGCCAGAAGAGTTTTGCAGATGAGGAAGAAGCTCAAGTAGCAGGGTTACACATCTGTTACACATCCTCCCAGAAGTCCTGGGTGGAAGGAAGGTCCAGCCTCCTGCTCAGAACAAGATTACGCCCAACACCAGACCAGAGCAGTCATGGCTTTGTCTAGTCAGGTCCTGAAAAATCTCCAGGAATGGAGAGTCCACTAACTCACATGGGGGACCTGCTCCAATACTGCCCTAACCTCCAGGTGAAATAAGTTTTTTCCTCATATCCAATCAACCTCTGAAGCTGCAACCTGTTGTTATTAATAATAATCAACTATCATTTCCAAGAAAATTTTGGCTCTGCTCTGTAACTCCCCTTCAGGTAGTTCCAGGCCACTACTAAGAGTCCCCTTTAGCCTCCTCTTTGCCAGATGACAGAGGCCCAGCTCCCTCAATTTCTCTCCAAAGAGATGTGGAGTCCTGATCCAGAGACCAGTGGAGGCCTGGTAGTCCTCTGCCAACCCCCTCTCCCTTAAACAGGGAAGCCCAGAACTGGATGCAGTATTCCCAATGTGGCCTCACCTGTGTTAATTAGAAGGCTCTATACTACCTATGAGATCGTACAATTTATAATGACTACTGGCTTCATCCTGCAGATTTAGTTTAAATAAGTAAATAGAAAAACAACCCTTAACACAGGCTCAAAGGTTTTCTCATTACCAGATGAAACATTAATGGAAACTTCTGTATTTTCACAACAAAGCCATTCCAGTTCTCAATCTATGCATGTCTGACATGGTGTTTGGCAATTATGTAAGAGAGTTTAAAAAAAAAAAAGCAAGATTCCAGTGCAGTAAGAGGTCATTATACCTGGACTCCCACCAGCAGTAAAGCAGACAAACTTGAAGCTTGCTAAGTTACCAAAATGCTATTCTGAAAGATAAGGCTGAAGTATATTTGATGAGGTTAGAGGTAATCCTGGCCAAAGGAAAAGAATTAGCTGTCCTTTTCCATTGTGGAGCAAGAGAACAGGTGCATTACTGGTAAATTTAAAAGTTTTCAGTAATTTAGAAGAATAAAAACACCTAAGTTCCAAACTACAGGTGCTTTGCCCAAAAGAGCAAAGAAAAGACCAAGTAAATCAGCTTTCAATTGCAATGCGAATCAGTATTTTACAATATTAATGGCTCTTTACTCTGCATAAATGAGCAACCACTTAAAAAAGTCAGCTAAGAGGCCTGAGCTCTTTCAAACATCTCAAAAGCTTGAGTTCCAGTACTTGGTAATAACAAATCAAGACAAATAGGATGCAATCAAAAATTGCAGAATAATTAGTCCCAGGCATCCTAGAATAGACGACTCTAGTCTTGCTTTCTGGGTAAGATTACGTTTCAGTTAATAAAATGGACACTTCTGGGAAAAAAAAAATACACTCAATTCAACAGATTAAATAGGAAGGTGCAAATCATGGTCTACATGACAGCCATCGTGATCCTCTCATAATGAAGTGGCTGAGATACAATGCCATCTTTAACAAACTAAAGCTAAGACAGAAACAGGGAATGCAGAAGCCACTAGTACCCAGTGTTAGCATTCATAGCAGAATCAGCATGACTCAGTGTAGCATTCCTGCCGTGAGAGGGCTGATGAGTTCATTAAGCTGCCACACAAGATCTCCTAAGATTACACCACAGTGGGTTTACAACTATGTAAGTTAAATCACATTTACTGGCCTAATTCCTTGTCTTCACAGGACGGGAGTGAACATTGCCTCCATTTATCGCAGTCCTCTTCACATCACCAGCTGGTAGCGCTGCCTGGAACAGGCTCAGCTCACCACCCAGCTCAAATTTCAGAGAGCTGGTTAGGTATTCCTATTTGAAAGCAGTTAGCCCTCTCCTTCTATTTTCATATTATTATTCTAAGCAGACAAGGAAGATTTTAATAAAATATGTCAAGAGTTGTCAGAGGTAATCACACTTGCAGCAGAACTAATTCGCCACCATTGGCTTTAGATGCATTTTCGTTGTAAAAGATATTTTTGATCCTCCCCCTACTGATCTGTGAGCTTTGCTTTATGAACAGAAGAGTTGATTTCTGCCCTCCCCTTGCCAATAAGCACACGAGCAGTTCTTGCTCTTCTGTTTTAAAGGGCCTACCCTACCTGTTCACCTTCAGCCATCCCCCTCCTGCTCACTTTTAGTCACCTAATCCTGGCTCCCCCCAGCTTTGCAGTCAGGCCCTTATAAGCAGCTTATACTATTATGCATATGCCTGGAAAAAGGAGTAGCCTGTGCTGCGGAGGGATGCCTGACTGTCAGGTCAGCAGAAGCCTGGGAGTGAGCTGGGAACATCCTGTGCTAGCAGAGAAAGAGCCAGGTTTCAGTTCAGCCAGGCAAGACGACGGAGGCTGCAAGAAGAGATGCTGACAGTGAGGTTTCGCTACCTCCCCATGAAGTGGCTCCGGCAGGGGCGGCTGGAGCCGCCTGCCCAGCAGCGGCAAAATCCGGCTGAAGATCCAGAAGATCGCTGGATGGTTTGGAAGAGCTGCCAAGGAAAGGAAGAGCGATATTGAATACTGGAGGAATTTGCCAATTTCAATCAAGTTTTAAAAAAAAAAAAAAAAAGGGAAAGAAAAATCATGACTGGATTGTAGGAATTACTCTTAGCTTGGATGACTGATGAAACGATTGAGAGACACTTTTTTTTCAGGCCTTAAGATTAGAGCAGTGGCCATAAACACCTCTACTGCAGTAGGTGCCAAGAATACAGGACACCCCAGGACTGGACCTTCACTTACTTCCATTACTTGATAATGACATTGTAACAGATCCATGAGACTTTCACAGTCCTAAAAAACCCAAACAAACAAACAAACAAAAACCCAAACAAAAAACTCCCAAACCAAAACTCAAAATCCCAGGTGGTCCCTAAGAACAGAGCAAATAACTGCTGCAACTGAAAACAGCTCTATTCTACTTCAATATTTCACTGCGCCATGTCAGAAAGCAAAAAAACCCACATTTCCAGGCAATAAATAGGCATTAGGTAGATGACAGTTGGTAAAACTTCTGTGGCTTAAGCCAACCAGATACTTGCTTAGGAAACAAGGTCTTGTTCATTTAGAACATTTAAATAATAAACAATAGAAGCTCCTTCTTCAGTGAAGTACTTCATCTGACATTTAACTGAAGTTAGTCACATCTTCAGACTTTTGGTTCAAGCTGAGAGCTTTTACATGTCTAGAGTTCTTTCATTTCTGCTCATTACAATGAGCCACAGCAGTTTGTTCTGGTTTTGACTTGAAAGCAAGGTTTAGATTTTCTCATTGGTCAAATGTTTATTTTTTATTTTAACCTCCAGAAGTTCATTATTTTTGTGCTTCATTAGCTGATTTGAACAGCAAGAAAAAGGAATCTTAATTCAGCAGTTTTAGAAACAGAATGCTGAAAGTCAGCAAAGACTACTTTGGATTTGCACATTACTTCAGTCTATTCAATTAAAAGTGTATGTTGGGAATGGTACAACATCACTACTATACCAAAAGCAAATCAGAGTAGCCGCTTTTTTTTTTTTTTTTTTTTTTTTTTTGTTAGAGCTCATTTGTGATCTCTACTGGTAGAATAATGTAGCCCATTCAATACTGATGTACACTACCTGTAAAGTAAGCAAAATCCTGCAGGCAAGCCTCCCATTACAAGTATGACTTTGGCATCTACATCAAGCTCAGTAGCTCAAATATGCTTTTTAACTTACCTGACTGGAGCAGCTGTAGATGAAGTTGCAAAAAGATCAACTGGAGGAGATGTATCAATAGTTTTTGCTGGAGTAGAACTAGGAGATGTAACAGTTGTGGCTGGAGAAGACTGGAGAAATATTTTAAATATACAAATTCAATATACCAGCATTTCTCCGCAAACAAATCATGCACAGATGCACATACTTTAAAAACCCAATTTTGACATCAGGTCTTCTTATCATGAGCTGTTCCCCACTTTGAAAGAATTTAGAGAAGACTGGGCTAAGTTTGCAGAGGGTGGTAGAGTTGAGAAACTCCAAGGTGACTCCACCTCGCAATGCCTGGCTCAAGAGGAGATGCCTCCTGCACGCACTCAGAGCGCCTGCAGACACCGGCAGCCGGTCTCGTATGAGCTTTAGTCCCTTGGGTTCAGGACTCACCCAACATCTAGGCAACTAACTCAGAGACTTGTGACCTGTAGTTACCTTACCTGCCTTCTAAAATCCCAATTAGGGTAACTAACAGTTCCTATGTGTCAAAGGATTCTCGGCAAGTTCCAAGAAAATAGTTTGCTCCCCAGCAAACTCCCTCCTTTCAGTTTTAAGACCACCCTGAAGATGGGAGGAACAAAGTATTTTTGTAGGTTTGTTTCTACATGTGTCAGACCCTTCATTTCGTCCAGAGTGAAATATCCGTTCATCCACAACAGCACCATAGTACTCTAACCATAGAAACGATGGGAGGAAAGAAATGGTTAGAAACTAAGTTAAAAGTGTGTCTGTAAACCTTCAGACTGAAGAGAGTTTGAAGAGCTATCAACAGTGCTAACGGTTAAGCCCTTGGGAAGATATAAAAGACAGCTCAGTCTATTATTTTGCTTCATTAGCTCCTCCAATTCTGGATAAGATACTTTAAGTACAGCAAGGACAGACACCCAGGAGAGGATATTGGCAACTCTTCTGTGCGCTTGAAGACTCAAGCTACCTTGAGGAATGTCAATTTAATTCTAAAAGGTACTATGGGCTTTGTTACAGCATCTCACATGCTAGAGAGATCCTTTTTCTAACGAACAAAAACAAGTAGTATGTTTAGTACTGTTTGCCGTTCTGACCACTTCCATGAAAGAATGGCAAATCTGAAGTGATTCTCTTCCGAGTTCTGTTACTGCCATCCCATCGTCACAACTCTAGCAGGAGATGGATATAAGCTTTCTAGACCCTCCTCAAGACTTTACTAAGGTTTGAGACTAGAATGGTCCAAATTCTTCATGTAAATCATGGAAGATGAGGTTACTTAAAGTTGTAAGAACACTTTCTGAGCCATCATGTAGTTCTCACCAACTGCTACATATTGAACAAGAGAGATTTTTGGTTGTGTTTTGGTGTTGTTTTTTTTTTTAAGGGATTTTTGGAGGGAAATTTAAAAGCTTTCACTAGAATCAACCATTGAACTGCCTCCCTCAGATTCTGAAGTTTTCATTGAGTTTTTCCTGCACAACACCCGTTACTAGACACAGAACTATGGCACCTGGCAATGCTTCAGGGATACCAGGAACTGCTGTTACGAACACCATAAAGCTCATTAGTTTATCTGACACTCAAACCAAGACAGTTTCACTGGCAACTCTTGCTTTAAATTAAGGTGAACAGTCTCTCTAATAAAGGTCAATTCTGAAACTATGTATATCAGATGAAAGTTTTCTTCCTGGCTTTTCACATGAACATAGTTTTAAAAGAGTCAGAACTTCCTCCTAAAAAGCTGCAAATGGAGTGACGAATTTAGAGGAGAAACAGTATGGAGTAAGTTTCTCACTGACATGAGGATTAAGAAAAAGAGAAAAAAAAAAAAGTTGAGATAAAGGTATATGTATCTTTTATGCTTTCACAAAGTGTAACCATCAGATTCTGGCAAAGCTGCTTAGCATCCCGCACTGGTGTAACCACTATAGCCCTTCAGATCAGTGAAGCACTTTTATGGGGCCATTATTTACAAGGCCATTAGAAGATGTAATTTTGTCACTTAGGTAGGGCCTAGGTGGCAAAATCTAAAAAGCAGATTAGGAGATGGAAATTTAACTCCTTATGCACTTAGATGTTCTAAAGCAGATCACCTGAACAAGAATTAACTAGTTCAGCAATTGGCAGTATTTACCTTGCTCAGAGGAGAAGGAGCCCCAGATCTAGAAAAAAAAAGGGTTTTTTCAGATAAGTACACTTTTGGAAACTATGTTTCTGGTCATCAAAACTCCTGCAAAAAGACCAAAAACTAAGCATGACAGCTTTCTGAAGATCTCTACAATCACATGCCCTCCCCATTTCTCAAACTTTCACGTGCCACTTTAGACAAGGAATGCAAGTTTTTACTTCAAATCTTAAATGAATCTTTTAAGCTAATTGGTACCACAAGATTATTCTGCCTTTTAAATAAGCTCTACTAAATGGAGAAAAGGCAGAGATGCATGCAAATATCTTGCTTTTGGGCCTACAGGAGCCAGTAGGAAAGAGCTACCGGAGCAAGATATCACCATATTATAAAGTCATGCAATAGCAGCAGAATAACACCAATATAGAAGCAGTTATCTAACATAAGTCTTCGGAGGATGTGTCAGCAAATTTTCAAAGTCTACTGTTCTTTTGAAGAAAGTCAGAGTTACTTTAAAATAATGATATTTAAAAGCATGGAAACGGTTGGAAAGTCCAAGCTGAAAGTTTTCCCACATGCAAGAAAAATCACACTGAAACTAACTGGCAGAGCCTTAATCTTAAGTTAAAATGAACGTCACTACATTTGTTTACTTTCATCATTATGAGGTATGAAAATACTGCTACATATTTTTAGAGCTGCATTGATCTTAGAGATGAAAGGAGGAGTTGAACTTAAAACCGCACCAGTATTGAACTAGCATCCATCCTATAGGCTACTTGAATTGGGTGAGTCCTAGGAGCTGTAGACGTGATTAAAAGATCTGGAGCTATGACAGAAATGACCAAAAATAACTCAATGACTATATACAAAAGCAAGCAACAGTTTAGGTACAATTTCAAGATGACATCTATTTCTAACTGTTCAAGCCATCTTAAAAAAAACATAACCATGCCTGCATGCAAGTGATATGTAAACATATGCACTTACCCTTCGCTAAATTGCAAGGAAAGCAACAGTAAAAGAGAAAACACAGGTTTAGCTTAATCCTTCCTAGACTTAGCCATGACAAGTATCTAGTAAAAAGATGCAAAGCCATTAGAAAACAAATTTTGATGATAAAAGCCTCAGCAGCAGGGAAAAACAGTTCCTTCTAGGAGTTTTCCAGAGTTAATTTTACTTCATTTTGGAAAGTGTCTTGTTGCTCAGTGTGTTGTTTCCCCCCACCCCCCAATAAGAAAAAAAAGTTGCCATTAAGACAACTTTGTAAGGGAAAGGAAAAGCCTAGTCTTACCACAGCTTATTGTACAACTGAGTGACAAAAGGAGGTTGGGGGAGGCAAACCTGAACATCAGCTAGTCTCACATTGTTACTATTATGCCCTGATACATGGTACAACATATATACCTACTTGTTGCCAGGTTTTTTTCCTTCCAGTGAGTTTAGATGTTGTTCAAGGGTCTCCATGAGACTGCTAGGAGCCTTGAAAGCAAAGAGAAAGACACATTTCTAAACACATTGCATTGACCTAAGGATGCTTTGAAATCCAGCACCGATTTCCCTGAAATCCAGCATGTGTATGGTCATGCTGCTATTTTATTTAACACCACTGTGAAAATAGTGGATTTCCGTGCTAGAAGTATTCAGATGAAGACAGCTTTTAAAAGATAATACTGTGTCCAAATCTGCAGAGAGAAAACTTTTACTTCTACTAAACAGCGCCTGAAGCCTAAATCCAGGCTGTGCTGCTCATCATGCTTTGAGTCAGTATTAAACATTGACAACAGCACAGGCATCCACAGGGTTAATTTTAAGAGTAATAAGTTCAAGGTCATCTTTCAGTTTTGCTTTTAGTCAGACCTCCAACACCTCTTTCATGACCAGGAGCTTAGATAATATTTGCAGTCTAAATAAAAAAACCTAAAAGTCCTTTCCAATGCCCCCCAAAGCAGCTACCTCTGGTTCAAGACTCCCAACACCACAAAACCTTATAGCTGTTTCTTCTCCAAATGGTAGCCAGGCATAGGTTACTGAGCCCAGCAGCTAATTCAAAATTTGGAAAGACTACTATTTTAGACATCTGCAAAAACTAAGCTTTTTCAAGCCTCCCTGATCTTAGGTTTTATTTGAAGCAACCTTTTTGTGGTCAGGCGATACCCCCAGGCATGCATTTGCTGTGACAATGGTAGGTAGGAAAAGTAGCTGAAAATGCAAACGACAGTGTGCTTAGCTACTCCAGTATAAAAATAGAGTCCAGGTAAGTAGATTCCTATGAGGAAACCCTTGAGAGATACAGTAGGATATAATAGTCAAGGATTTCATCAGGGTTACTGGTTCATCAATGGTATGGTCTCTAAACGGGAAATTCTCTTTATCAGTCTCTTTCAAATCAACCACAATTCCTGACAGCAATACCTATGGTGTTTTTCATAAATGGTGTCTTTAATTTCAGGATACACATATGCATCAAAAAAGTCAGTTTACAATGCTTGAAAATGGACTACCTACTGCTTCTACATACAGTATGCTGAAAACCAGCTGGCTGGGTAAATCAGAAGTTTCAGAATGCTTAGGACCTGCTAGTACCAATGCACAGCTAAGTGTACTTATAGTGTCTGCATATTAATTTTGGCATTAAAACTGAGCAGTAAGGTCACTTAACACATGCAGAAATTTAAAATGCTCAAAAAATCCTTAAATGATGGCTTGAGTTTAAGTATGTCCCATGTACATACGCAATGCAGAAACATCTTAACTACTGCTGCTTTTATAGGCATATTTATTCATTTTCAACTAATTTGAGCACAGAAATGAATTTGATTAAACACAAGTGACTTAGTTACAAGAATTCTCCAGCAGCAACAAAAGATGAGTAAAGGCTCACTTTTGGAAAAAACAAAACAAAACAAAACAAACCCCCCGCCCCCACATTATTTCCTGTTACTTCTACACACTTTAAATAGCTTTCCAATACATTATTCACAGGTTTCTTAAAAACGAACAAGGTAATACGAAACTCATCTATCAAACAGAATTCACAGAGAAAGTTTCAAAAAGTTTCTACCCAGATGCAACGATTTGGAAATTAAATACTGTCTGGTATCCAATTTGCAACACTGAACATTGCTTAATTTCTTCTAGATACTGCTTCAACATTAGACTAATCTATCAGTCAGCATCGTGGTGGAACCTTAGATATGGCTTCCCCACTAGCTATTTGGAGCAAAACTGCCATACTTCAAGAATTGCTAATAAATAAAAATAAGCCAAGCTCTTCAGCTGCCAAGATGCCTCCTCAGCCTCCAAAACCTTGCGGCCAAACTAGAAAATCCAAAGATGACAGCTATCAACTTGTATTTCAGTACTGAGACCACCTGTTTGTATTTACAGAGTATGTACACACATCAAGTGTCAACACAGCCAACTTCTTGTGGAATACTGCTGACTATTGCCATGGCTTGCTTTAGAAATTTAGGTATACGATTGATATTATATACAATTATATATTACTTATTAGCTGAAATTCAGTTTTATTATTCACCTTTTATTTATTTCTCACTGAAATACACTGCTTAGGTCTTATACATAATCTACAGCACGTTGCAGATGAGCTTTAGCAAGTGAGTCCCAAGCAGCCTTTGGGAGAACACAGCCACGAGGGACTACCTGAGAAGACCACTGAAGTGGTCAGGCAGTTGGACTAGATGATCACTGTAGATCCCTGCCTTCCCAAGGAACTATTCTATTATATTCTAAAGCGTTGGCTCATGAGGCAGCACTCCGGTAGCAGAACAGGGCTCGTGCAGTCCCAGCAGGCAGCCTTTCCAGCAGGCTGACACAACACAAGCAGAAGCAGATAAAACCCACAGGAATTTATACAGCATATTTCTTTAACTGAGTTTAAGGTGAGTTCTTCTGGTTCAAGGACTTAGTTCATGACTGACTGGACTGTGTTAAAAAAGAGCTCCTGAGGTACAGAGTTAGGTTAACATACTACTTCAGCTATTTCAGAATTAGGTTCGGTATTCCACACGCTGCTAGAAGTCTAAGTTTTCCTCTGCTAAAAGAGTGGCCAGACTTCATAGCCCCGCAGCATCTGAAACCCATAAAGATTAAAACTCTCCATCTTCATATTGTATCTCACTTTCAGACTTTAACTGGCTTTTTAACCAAGAGAACCACTATTTTGATGCTGATTTAAACCAGCCTTTCAAGAGGCTTTCAATAACTACACATTCATAGGTTATGAACGCATAGGATTTACAACTGTTAAGCAGTTTGGGCTGCTCTTCTGTTCCAATTTTACTGGCATCAAAACTGCCACAAATGAACTCTTCAGCACAGATCTCTTCCTCCAAGTAAATATCCTTTCCACATTAAACACAAAGCCAGGCACCCAAGCCAATTTGCAAGTGATATTGAAAGTGGACCAGCACAACAGAATTTAAGCAGCTACAGCATAAGTGAATTTTGATGTTAAAAGTTTTCATGCATACTGACAGAGAAGTTCAGCAATCAAATCACAGCTTCTACATTTAAACTTTAAGTCCATGGCACTAGTGCTAGTGCTGCTCTGAAAGAGCAGAACAGTCTACCCTTCAACTACAGGTCAGAAGTCATCATGAAAGATGTTGTTTTAGTTACATCAGTCTTCAAAAATAGCTTTGGGCAGTTCCTGTTTGCAAGCTGGGAGGGCTTTAGAACGTTAGGTGGTGTGACTGCCTACCAACATTTACATTCCTGGTGTGTTTCCTAATTATATAACTCTTAGTTATTACACAGATCCAAAAAGACTACAAAAGAAGCTTACCTGTGTAAGATCAGGAATATCACCTTTGTCAATTCCAACTTGCTGTGGATATAAAAGAGGTAAAGCATAAGTGCATTACTCCACTGCAGCAGGCACTAATTTTGACTAGAACTGTGGTATACTCTTCAACATATAATGTGCTTCATCTTTAGAAAAAGAGCACAAAGGTAGCAAGTCCAGATGCCCATCTTTCCATTAGCTACCTTCAACAACCTGCAGTAGTCTTTTTTGTTTTAATTAAATATCCATTAAAAAAAAAAAAAAAAAAAAAAAAAAAAAAAGGGAGTTACATTCCACCCAGGTAAACTTCATACTGCAGGTCAGGTGGGGCTTTTTGGTTATACACTGTTGTCTCAGAGGGTAGCATTAGTGAACTGCCAAACACATATTATACAGATACACGACTATCCTAATGAAGTTCTCTGAAATTCAGCCAGTGAGCAAATCCTAGAAGACATCACTTAAAAAAAAGCTAAAGCTCAAGTCACTTTTTTGTTCCACCCTTCTCTCCTAGCATTTCAAATACAACAAGATGAGGTCTGAGTCTGCAATCTTCTATTAGTTGTCCTGTTGCTTCGCTATGGCTCTTCAGAGTGCCTGTTGGTTTAGCTTTTGCAGAAGAACAAGCTCCACTGCACCTAGTAATCCTGAGGTATAGTCACTATAATCCCTGTCCTGCAAAGCTGGCCTATAGGTGTCTATAAAGTACTTCACTCCCTCAAGCTCAAGCTCAACATTCATATCAGACATTACGTGCCATTCAGCAGTCTAGCAGAGTCCTTCATAGTTAAGTGAATTAGCAAAGAAACAAACTTTTTATTCAGCTCATTACTGCTGTCCATTATAATAAAGCATAAAACATGGAAAATGTGCATCTTGTGCCAAGAAACCATCTACCACAAATGAAGGCCCAGCAAAAGAGTTAACTAACCATGTATTATTTGTATTATCCACATAAGAGGATGATAACAAGGATCAAAACCAGGAAAATCTCACATCCCAGTTAACTTGCAGTTGGCTGCAAACACTTACAAAGCAGACTTACAAAATCATTGTGCTTTTATTCCTAATTGCTGTATCTTCCTCTAATGTTCAAACCTGTCCTAGAGGCATGCATTTATTACAGCATTTCCAAGAAATATAGATATGGTTGAAGTCATGTCATCTGTTAAGTTACCAGGAAAGTTGAGGCTGGCTGCACAGTAGAGATGTGGAAGTCCTAAGCAGGGATTAACTACTTCAAGAAGAGCTGAACAAGCAGATCCAGGAACTTCTATACTGCCTCACATTTATACATAGTGAGTCAGATGCTTAACAAGTGCAATTAATATTTTTATATAGGTGCTAAAAAATTCACAAAATACTTAAGTGCCAGACTCCAGATGACTAGAAGTCACTTACCTCTGCGACTTTAAGAAACTCTGATACTCTGGTCATTCGATTAAGAAATCGTTTGTAGATTTCAAGAGCATCTTTACATTGTCCCTTTTTCATTTCAAAAAATTTCTCTAGAGAAATAATTTGGCAAGTTTCAGTTAAGATGTCTTACATTAGGTCTGCATTCATCAGAAACTCTAGTTTTCAGGAAAATCACATTTCAAGAGTATTGCACTCTATTAACATTTTTCTACTTAGACACTAATCTAGTGGCGTTCCTAGTCCTTAGTAGAATTTAGAAGTTGGGCTTGCTGAGCTGCTAAAGAATTATATACACCAGAAAATTGCACCCCAACCAGCCATAGCATTGTGTGTGATATGAACCAGGTTTTTAAAGATAAAAAGTAAGCAGGTGAAGTAGCTACCAAACTTAAAATTCAAAGTAATTAAGGATACTTAAATGTATATTAATATATGTCCTCTCCCAAGTTGTCTTCTCTCCAAAGAAGAGTACTTTTTCCACTTGAATAGCTCTCTAAAGTTGGTTCATGTCCATTAGCAAGCAGTACTGACACATATTTCAACCTGAACTTACACTTTAAGTAGAACTAGACAGTGAAATTTCCATCCAATTGTTATGCCCAACACATTTGTATCTGCTGCATAAGCTTCCCATGCCTACAGTTTCAGTCAAAACACCTTGGACTTACTTTTATGAAACCGCCAGAAAGCGTTGCAACAGGGCTACAAAAAAATTGTCTGAGCTTTACAGCTCAGGAACATTTTTTACCTGTTCAGTGTCTGTAACCTCTCTGTTTCTTCCTGTTCTAGTTGCAGCCAGGGTTTTAGGTCCGTCATACTGGCCAAGCAATCTCAGTTTTTAGCTGTCTCTATAGATCAGCTGAAGTGCTCACAAGTTTTAATAGTTGAAGCTCATTTTGTACAGGGTCAGTTACATTTCCCGCAATTTATGGCAACTCCTCGTTTTAGACTTCATAACAAAGCCTTTTGCAGGGACAGCTTAGGGTGTGTTATGCTGGTGATCCCACCAAGCTGTCTGAGCTTCAGAACATGCTCACAGCCTCCTATAGACTTTGTAGGCTGATAGTAGGAAGGGTTCTGGAGGGGATCCAGCTTTGGCAGTCACGCTTTCAGACAGATCAGGAATGTTATTCAGGAGTATATTACTTCATATAAGGCTACCACACAGGATATATAACAGAAGAATCTGGGCATCTTAAAAATGCAATCAAAGAGTAAAAGTTGCTTTGCTAACCTTGCAGGACATATTAAGCACTGTACACTTCTTTAAGCACAGAGATGCTCAATGTCTTTGTGTAGACATCTGTACAACTTTAAGGGCGTATGACAATCCAGCCTCAGATGAACACTAATGTAAGAGGTCATGGCTTAAAGTTTTCTCTCACTTCAGAATAGAACAGTCAAGAAAAATGTAGTTTTAATGAAGGTTAAATAAAAAAACTGAAGTGGATCTGAAACTCGTTTTTCACTCACTCATGGTATGTGAGATATAGACACCAGGTTACTTACCTAGTAAGTTAATAACCCCATCATTGTAGCAAGCAAAAAGTTTGATAAGATCTTTAAATAGAAGCATGAATGCAGCATTTATGACACCATTTGTCAGTTCATTTGGATGAACCTACAAATAAAATACCAGTTATTTACAACAGATGTTTTGAATGCAATCAGAAGTTTCAGCTTGCACCAGGTATCTGATGCTGTTATAGATAGAATCAAGCACTGAATACAAGCTTTCACACAAAGAAACCAAACAAAGGTTTCGGTTAGCAGATCAAGGATTGCTTTCTTCACCACTCCAAAACAATCCACTACAGCAGAGGAATATCCCCATCAAGAGTAAACATCTTAGTCTTGACTCCTTCACCTATCACAAAGAGGAGGAAGGCAGAGATGCTATTAACAAAGCTTTAGTGAAACTGGACAAAAGATGTCAGTTCACAGCAGAGTTTGACAAAAACTCAGTAGTCTACTAGATAATACAGTTGGGTTAATGATGTCAAGACCCTTCCAGTTCTCACGTTAACTTGGGCAGAAAATAAGTTCTCATTTATTAGAAGTTCTTTCTTTTAATAAAAAAACCCTCCTCTTCTGAGACCACATTTCCTATGCCATTTATGGAATGAAAAACACATTAGCGAGACATGTACTTCTAAGGCTTTCCTCTGAAAGCTGTAGTGGGCCCTGCCTTCCACCTGAGAGCATGTCCTTCTGCCCACCAAGAACAGAAGAACTTCAAGACTGATTCCTTCAAAGACCTCTTTGCAATGTACCTCCTACAACAATTGACTCCTGTTTTTATCCTTAAGGCAGATAAACAATCCCACCAACATTCAAAACATTATAAATATATTGTAGACTCTTATTTCTATAAACAGTCTAGATTAAAGTTTAGCCAATTCAGTTTACAGCTGAAAACCAGATGAAGATTTTGAGGAAGCCAAACAACGTACATGTAGTATTTTAATGGCTTTTCCCTCCCTGCAAAAGAATTCGGTTGCCAAGAGACAGAAAAAAGATTCTTCAGTCTCCTTGTTTTGTCCATTTCTTCCCCTCACTGATACAGGAGATGAAACTCCAAACTCTGCACCAGCATTCCTCAATGCCCAGCATTTCCCATGCTGTTCCTCTACCCTGTCCACAAAAATAAGTGCAATCTGCACATTTCATACATATAGGAAAGGGCCATCCTTCACCACACTACCTCAGTGGGACACTGAAAAGGGGATTTTTTGGCCCACGTAATGGGATGATCAGTAAAGCATTACCTACAAGGTGAAACATGTTCATTACACCGCAGCATTTATAAGTCACTGCCCAGCATTAATGCTGGGTCAGCTACAATACATACATCGAATTCAAGTAGTGCATCAATTTGTTCCTGTAATATTGGCATACTCTTCAGCAGCTTTTCAGGAGCCATTGTTCTCATTACACCATCAGCTCTGCAAGAGGGAATACAGATTAGAAGCCATTGCATTTCCTCTCTCCCTTCCCCCAAACTGATTTGTTGTCTAAATTTAAGCTTAAAGCAGCTATAATCCATTTCAAATGTTTGAAGCACTGTCTGATTCTCCTGCTTCTCATATCATCAATAGAGCTGGCCTGAAAAATACTTCATCCAGCCATCCTCCCTGACAGCAGGTGAGGAGAGGTTTTGTGTTAGAGTTACGAATGCAAGAGATTGATCTTTTATGTAAATAAAACATTGAGAGTTTAAATAACTTGACCAGAAATACTGTCACAGAAGTACTTAATGTACAAAGACTATCATTTCTCTAAGTTTGTTAAGAATAACTAACGACAACTCATTGCTGACATGTCTGTGGTCACTGAAGGCAAAAAAACACTACAGGGTGGTTGTTTTGTTCCCCCCCACGCCCATCAGGTGCCACAATATATGCATGCCAATTCAGTGACAATTTAAATCAGGGCAATCTTTGCTGAGAGCTTCTTTCCTCAGTATTCCTGGATACTAAAATCCACTACTCCTTCACAGCACTTCCACTGACTTTGACCTCCCTTATCAGTCTTGAACCATTACTCCAACAGGATCACACAGCGGTGACGGATGTGTGGCATTCCTTAACTGCCGCCCGTAGCCTTATAGCAGTCTTCACGTGCGCCTGTTTTCATCTCTGAATATCACAAACCTGCACAACCACCATTAGGTATTGCCCCATTCTGGCCACTTACAGGTATAGCATCTCCTCTCTGGAAATACATACCACTATTCTTATTTTATGCTATACTCTGAGGCAGTGCCTTGTTTTGAGTACCAGAAATAACATACATAGAAAGCCTGTCCAGGAACAGTTTATAACTGTTGGCTGTGTTGCCTGCTAAGAACTTTGGATGTTCACTTCGGTTTTCCTTTGTACTCAGTCATCTTTCTTATGGAAATTGTCTGGAGTGTAATGAAACATCCTAAATATAGTTCAGAGCATTTCCTTCTCCAAATCCTAAACACAGTCTCACTGCAGCACTATTTAATAAGAGTCAGATTTAACATCTAGCACTAAAAGCTCCCAGCTCTGCAAGGCACCTTGCTTTAGTTTTCAGTATTTACCTTACTACCTAGAGTCTTTCCTCTCCTCCTTGTGCAATTTTTAACCAATTACACATACTTAAGAACTCCAACCATTTTGGTGTTTCATTATGGCTAAACAAAGAATGTAAGGATGAAGTCATTGAGACACTAAAATTAAGTGTAATGCCACAAACAAGATTTTCATGGGTCCGACAACCCTATCAGTTTACATGTCTAAACTTTGCTTACCCTTTCTTCACTCTTGCAAAGTCAAATGCCATTTGTCTGTAGGAAAATGCTTTTTCATTCAAGTATCTACTATAACGCCTTATAAAGGTGGACATATCATAACCTGCAAAAAACAGTTACATGTTTTTACACTTAATTTTCATGCTTATTTGGAGGTTCTTTAGTAAACAATAATATACAGTTAATAGATCCTAAGGTTATGTGATCTCTGTTGCACTAAACAACTCCACATACAGAACAGGCATTACAAGACATCTTCCAGCTTCTGAAGAAAAAGCAGTAGTGCTGCACCAAAACAATCTACCACCGTCCCCTCCTCCAACAGATTCATCCAACGTACCAGGGGCAGAGGTCCTGGGGAAACCTGCTAGTGGCTCCTACACAGTTATGTGGTAACACTACTCGATGGGGAAATTAGTCATCCTTCTATTAACAGGGAAAAATTCCAATTTAACAAAAAAGTTTATACTTAACTGGTACATGACTTCCAGGATAAAGACTTATTTCAACTTAAACACTCTTGCTATTTTACATATGTCAATCACTCCAACTCTTACATGGACCTTCAAAATTCCCCTGACTAGGTTTACCAGAACAAGGAAAGTATGATGGCATTCAGAGATTAGTGCCTTCTTTGAACTGTTACACCAGGGATCTTCAAGGCACATAATACTGTACAAGCAGCCTCAAACTTCAGTGACCTTCAAGCCTATAAGACTTCTACACAGTTAGTATTACAGTCTATCCTTCAGGTATTTCTTTCAAAGTTTCTTCTTCTAAGCTACAGAAATGTGTGCAGAAGGCAACTCCTCCTCCTTTTCAGTACAAGTCCCCTTTTGCTACCGTTGTTAAAATCCACACCCCTCGACTTAGTCATTGACTGTATTTTTCCTTAATATCCCTCAACATTAAGTATCTCTGCCAACTCAGGCTTAACAATACCAACTCTGATGGCTCATTATCTCTGACACACTGTTGTATTATCTATGAAATGGCAATTTAAGTTTAAAGAAAGTGGCAAAGAACACAAAAGCATGCATTTAACAGAATTCCTTGTTGCCAAATACCAGTATCTTTGAACATGGATAGCATGTTTTGCTTAGACAAATACAGTTTTAATATTTGTTTGGCTTTGTTCCTGCCCTGTGTTACCATTTCTAAAAGATGGTCAATTCTTGGTGTCACATGTCTCCATCCAGAGCTGAAGTAACATGGCATTGCTTCGATCTTGCCCATTAGTGTAGCATTCCTGCACTCTGCATACAGTCTACAAATATCTCTGACAGCTGCAGAATTATAAGGTTTCTCTCTTCTCTAGTAGAGCTACCATGAAACAAGCTTTTCCTCCGCTAAGTGAAGGAACAGGAAAATACACTAATAATTCCAGAGTTAAAGTAGAAAAACAGACTTTGTAAGCTTTAGAGAGAACTCTTTAATTTCTGCCTAGACTTTTCTAAATTCACTACTCAAATCAAAAGCAGGTAGTTCTTTTGGTGCCTCCCCCACTCAATTAAACACTTACAAACAATTCCTAAAAAGTGCAGTGTCCCCAAGCAATTAAAAAATTACTGTTTAAGACAGTAAAAACCAAAAAAACTAAATGGAAAGTTATCAATTTCATCCTTAACTCCCGTAACAGTTAAGGAGATAGCTGACTGGGTCCTGATTTCAACCAGCACTTTAAGGGAGTTGTACAGCTTCACCTTTTGAGTAAAAATTCTGCAGGAACTAAGAAACATTGTACTGAAGTTGTCCACCAGTTCACTTGAGTTCCTGTATTCATTAAGTACTTATAAAAAGGCCTCAGTAGCACATTTTTATATTATTTTCATCTTATGAATGAAGGAGCAAATTAACAATAGTATCTTATTTAGAATCTTGTTAAGATTATAGACATGAGTAGGCTTACCATGAGATCCACTTTTGTCCAGAAAATTGCTGAGATTGAATAATGTGTTTCTAGATGCCAGGTACTGAATAAATCTCTGCAACACAAAGTTATTTTCTTATCACAGGCTGGATCTGAAGGCTTTGTACCTCCTAGCAGGAAGATTACCAGTCTAGTTCCAGCATACACACGTGAAAACCCAGAGTTTTGTCTTAGCCTGCTATAACTTCCTCAAAACTTTTTTCATCCATTCAGATCAATTACACTTAGCCTCAATCTCTACTAAATATTCTACTGTATACATAAAAATAGAATCTGTGCAAAATAGAAACCAGATTGTGGAAGGAGCAATAAAAATGGTTAATTCTCAAAGAGATTACAAAGCAGCATATCCAGGCTAGTCCCAGACTTTTCAATCCAGCAGTCCCCAGTTTCAGCCAAGCCGAAAGCCTGTTTTAATAACAAGCAGGCCCCACATCAAATACAGGGACTAACAGCCTGAAACAGTTACAGAACACAAATCAGAATATTGGCCAAAACTTGGAATGGAAAAGTAGGACAGGAGTAAAAATTTACACTGTGACATTGGAGAAGTTCATTGCGTGAAAACACTTTATATACAGCCAGGGACAAATGGTTTCGCAGTCATACTAAAGCTCTTTAAGTATGCTTTTGTTTTCATGCAGACATACCAGTCTAAACAGGTCAATAACAAGCAAGGGCAAGGAAAATGCAATCCAAAAGGCTATCAGGTTGAATTTACAGCTCTAGGAAGATTTTAACTGTCATGCAGAAAGGGCAGCTATTTGGATGGCATTACACAAGTGGCAGAACATCAACTTTGACTCTAGTCAAAAAGTCCCAGGTAGTCTTTAATCCTGCATAGCTCTGTTTTCAGACAGCACATAAATTGTCAACATCCTGGAACAAGCTGCTGCTTGCTCTTATGCTACAGTTTTTTAAACGAAGAGACAGATAATCAGCATGACTCCAACCATGTTGTTAAAGGTAAGTTTGCTCCTTATCAAGAATCGTTCTTGCCCTTTGTTCTCAGGTCTTTACCGGTTCAGAAGAGATGCCTTTGCACTACTAATGTCTTTGGCTTGCAGTCTGCTCAGTGCCAATGGGGTCTCGAGAGAAAGCTGGTTACACTTACCTCGTTGCCGTGAACCATTAGATGATGTGTGGTAACTAAGGCTTTGAATACGACCACCCAGCTACTATTTGTTGCTCGCTCAAAAAGTGTATCGGCCATCTGAGGAATATTCACATTTGTTTCATTAGTTGCTTGGATCAAGTCTGTAAGAGAGAGAAAAGGAAGGTGTTAGGTGCTACAAGTAAGACAAAAAAGTTTGCAGCATGGCCAAGCCCTCAACCCACCAGGCTGCAGGCCATGGCTGTGACAAACAGCAAGTTCAGTGCTTATGTTCTACATTTAAAAACCAAACCAAACCAAACAAAAACCAAAACGCTGAGATTATATTAGTACATTCTGACAGCAACACTGGTCTGACTCTTTTGTCTGACAGTACTAGCTTTCCAACAATTCTGTCCTGAACTATGTTCCAACCTTTCTCCATCTTCATCCCAGATGAAGTTAGGGTGCACAACATCACATGACTTTACTGCTTGCGGGTTTTCAAGTTAATCACGGCAGTTCACTACCTCTGGGTTAGATGAATGAGTATTATGGAATTCTTCACTTACAAGTAATACATCAAGCACACTGAACACAGTCACATCAGCAAAAAGAGGTATCACCAGAAACAGATACTCTACTCATCGGAGAGGTTAGAGTTTCATCAGCATGCTACAGCACACCTCCTAGAGTCTCCGCAGACCTAGACAGCAGAAGAGTGCATTCAGCCATGCATTAAGACCTCTTCAACAGTAGGAAAGAAGGCAAGGATAGACATTAGTTTACACTGAAGAATAATAGTCTTCTGCAAGCCACTGCACCTTACATAGAAGAAATAAGACATTAGACTATCTTAAGGAACAAGAATAAAATACAGCTTTGTGTCCTATACATTAGGAAGGTGTAGACTTGCACAGGAGAGTACATGAAATTAAGGTAAATGCATGCTTAAATCATAAACAGTAGAGCAGCAAGCTTTCCACTAGCATCTATATCCCACATCTACTGATAGGATCTCTGATTTACTACATCACCTGTTATCTACAGACTCTCGCTAGGCAGCCAGCAATGACCTTCTACAAGCTACTGCCTATTTTGGAGACACATCTGGAAACCGCATACTGCAGCTGCATGACCAAAACACATGTGATGCCAGATAGGGCCCTAGCAAGACTTCAGGAGACAACTTCATGCAACACAAAGAGCACACGATACAGACCTAATTGTAGGACTGAGGCTTAAAGTTTGAAGACCTAAGTAGAAAAAGTTAAAAATTAAAAAGCTAAACTGACAGACTAAGCGTTATCTGGGTTATTAATGAAAATACTCATGTTTTACTTTCCCTGAGAGGACAGTAATCACTGTTAATGATTTTCCACGTATTTCTTTCTACCTCGCCCCCAGACTAGAAATGTTCATCCAACTATTCAAGTCATTCCGAGATGACACCTTTTCTACCCTAGAAGCAGACAGGCTATTCTGTGACTGATCCTTGCACACCTAAACTATGCAAGTCTGCTGTAAATACTCTACAGGGGTTCAGTTTACCTGGGCAGCAGGGTCACCACTTCCAGACTTGCTTTCCCTCCCCAGCACAGCCCCATATAACGGAGGGCATTAATGCTGCTGAGAGCGGGAAGTCAAGGTTCAGATCGCTGTGAAACTACCGATTCTGCCTCTGCAGGGCAGAAAAAGTCCAGAGGACAAGTCTGTCTAAACAGACCAATGAGTTGCATCAGCTATTGAGAACTACCTGGTGTGTTCAGACCTACACTGCTGTACTAGAAGCATTCAGAAGTTTAGCAATTTTTTTTTTTTTTTAATGCATGGCAAGTGATTTTTATGGGTTTTTTTACTTCTAGTAAACAGACTCATTTAAAGATAAAAGAAATCTGTAGCTCTGAGTCAGAAGCTTGTGAATACTGCAGTGCTTGTGTTTAAAATTGTCTTTTGTATGGGCATAAAACTGCAAGTTGTCTTCAGTTTCAGGGCAGTGGAATGATTTTCTGTAATGAGACAGAAGACAAAAAATTATGTGATCCGTTCGCCAAGTTTGATTTTAAAATGTTTGTTGTCATGGTGTTTTTTGGTTTGGTTACGGGTGTTGGGTTGGGTTTTTTTTTTTGCAGAACACCTTCTGAAATGTAAATTTAACTTCTATAACGTCAGTTATACTACCCCCAAAGGAGGCAGTTCTGCAGACAAAGTATTACAGTACTAAGCCATACTATTGAATGACAGCAGTTCAAGCTCAGAGCTCCAATAATTCTCCTTGATCTTGTTGCACAAATAGGCCAATAATCTTTTATTGTTTACTGCTGATTAATGTTTATGGAAGACAGTGGTTTGTAAAAGCTTAGAAGCAAGTCACAAATGGCCTCCTCACCATTTACCCTGTTCAGAGGTTTTACTGCAGATGAAAGCATTTGTCCTTAGTATAAGGAAACATGCATCAAACTTGCAAGCCTTCAGTCCTAAACTTCAGTACGTAGCTCACTATGGAAGAGAGGTGCTATAAATTGTGTATTCTGTCGGCGGATGTTAGATAATGAAACCTCAGAGGAGTCCACCCACAGCAACGCTGGCAACAGAGGCTACAAGGCACTACCGCTATACACTACCAGAGACTGCTTCTAAAGTCACTCAGTCATTTCTGCCTTCTCTCCAAAATGCTGGAGGGTACAGCATCTCAGTCTGCAGCTCTGAATGTTTTAGGACACAAGTAATTATAGTGTGCTGAGTAGAGAGGTATGATTAAATTTAAGCCTACTACTTTCAGTGCACAGAAAAGAATTAAACCACACATGAAGATTTTATTCTTCATCTGAGGGAAAAAAAAAAGAACATGGGGGGTTAATTCTTGCAGAGTTGTTTCCTGTTAAGTCGCACAACAAGGTTAAGGAATTTAAGCTTCCTGGGTTTCTTTCCCCAATACCACAGAGTCTCAGCTTAACCAACAATTGTCAGCTTCTGGAACAACTCACAAGCTCAGCTAACTTTAACAAACCCTGAGCAGCAGAGTTTGGTGGCTAAGCTAAATTTTAAAATAAGATTTGGCAAAATTAACTTTACATCAGTGTAGTATGGAAGAATAGGTACAAGGAAAAAGAAAACACATACAAGAAAAAAGAAAATGTAGAAACTACATTTTCAGAAATGATTTACTGGTGGGAGAGAAACTTAGTTTTCAAAAGAGACAATGACGTATAGTCTTCCAAGCAAGTCACAGGTGACTTAGTATTATCTATTTTGTATTAACAAGAAGTACCAGATGAAAAAGAGCCCATCAGAAGCCACATGAAGCAACCTTACAAAGATTATTCCATTTGGGGTACACACAAGTAGGACAAACAAGGACTAAAGGTACCTTCCTGATGAAGTTTCTGCTATTGCAGGCATCCATGTGAAGTACACCGACAGCTAATGCCCAAACCCAGAAACTGAGCTCAAATACAAATTCCAAGCAGGATGAGAAAGGAGGAATCATACGGCAGTAGCAGCAAGTGCTTTCATTGCGACTTTCACAGAAATGAAGTAGCTGGAGAATGAAGACCTATATACCCTTCACTTGAATCGATTTGTTCACTGTGGGACTAAATTATAATTGCCAAATCACAGTTCATGATTTCTCCTATTTCCTCTCTTCACATTTTGGTAGCTGCTGTTCTAAACACTTATTCAGTCTAGAGATCCTTGTTTAAATCATAATTTGGACTTTCATACACTTTTTCTAGTTAAGTTTTGAGATGCAAAACCAATGCACACAGAAGAAATAAACAGTTGTCAATTCTTTGACACCATAACTTAAATCTAAACACCAGTCTTTGAACTCTTTGACTAGCCAACTTTTTGACCCAGTCTTACAACATCTGCAGCTTAATTAGGGAAGAGAAGCAAAGCTAAACTATGAACAACACCTTCATGAATAAAAAGACAAACCTGCCAAATTGAGGAAGATTGGTAGAGGCTTCAGTGAGGAAGACTGAAGTAAGTTAAGACACCTTAGCTCTTCATGACCTTTTAAAGAGACCACTAAAAGATGTGACTAGTTTTGGTGTTTGTTAAACTCATAAGGCAAAAAAAGAGAACAGCAAGAAAGTTTCAAAATCTTCAGAATTTCAGACTTTTTCAGTCTCATTTCAGTCTCCTAGTTTAGAGGTTGGTTTGGGTTTGGGGGGTTCTTTTGTTTTAAATGAGAGAGATTATACAACACTTTAAAGAATCTCTCTTATTCCTTTACTTTTTCAGGTTGTATTCTGGATCTGGGCAGAGTTTTTAACCCATTTTGTTTGTTGTGGTTTGTTTTGGTTTTTTACTCAATTCTTTAATAAACAGACCTGGGATTCCCCAGTTCAAAGTTAATTATCCACAATTTACATCTCAGTATGCAGAGAACCAGCAGCAGAGCACAAGACCTCTCTGTTCAGAGGAATATTATTGGTGCCAACTTAAGAGCAGCTGTCATTCCAGGTTGAATTAACATGCGAGCTGCCTCAGCATCTGAGCTGTGTCATACACTCAGTTCCTAAACTTTGCCAAATCTCTCTGACAGTAACTCCCTTACAGACCTTCCTCGCTATTACATTGAATGCTACAGTAGTCTTCACAAGTTTTCTTTCTTGCTTATATTTAAATAATGCCTTGAACCTATAGAAAGGGAAACGCAGAACTGTTCCAAATCCAGGCTAGTCAAGAACAGAAAGAAGTGCCTTAAAGTAAGAGTTTACAAGCTTCAACCAAAAAAGTTAAATAGGCAAGTAACAGTACGAGTCCTCCCTTGCAAGGCACAGAACTATATCAGGAAGCTACTATATCAGTGTGCTAACCAATGCAAGAGCTGAACTTCCAGCTCTACTGAAGACCACAAAAGACTAATAGGAAGCAGAACAAAGTTACCAGTTTCTGCTTCTATGACAATTGCCTATGAGAACATTAGATGATCTTAATCTTGTTGGTTTTGACTATCAAAAAATTCCACAAACAAGAGTTGGGAATTTTTCTGTGGGCTTAAAGTTTACCATCTACTCTTTCGACCCCCAGCTTGCCCCGTCTCCAAACATGCACCATGATCTGGCTTGTAATAATCTCCCCAAGCAGAACAGCAACTCATGCTGTCTCCTCCTCCCTCCCCAAAAGTCTATCTCAAGAGTTACTACCCCTTGACCCCAGCAAGCCTACCCTTTATCAAAGTCCAGCATCTTCCAGATACTGCCTATGCACTTTCATGCCTATGCCAATTCAACAAACCTAAACACAATCATCTTCCACAAAGCGCATGCTCTCCAGATACTATAGACTTTCCCAGTAATGCAGCTGTAGTCCTTGTGACTACAAATAACTAGGGGAACTGCTACCCCCTCTCTCTGACTTCACAGACCTTCTTTTTCCCAAAAGCATCTCAGACTCTTGTGAGGATAAATATTTGCTGCAGATCCTGAAGTCTGAGAGGTCATGGCAGTCAGTCTTTGAACCACACAACTGCATCCCACACCAAGACCAACTTTTATAGACAATTTCTTCTTCTGCCTACTCATAGGCATACTCATACCACCCATAGTATTAAGTGTTTTTCAGAAGAGAAGAAGAGTTTCTTCTTCTTCCCTATCAATCACATGCAGAGTCTGCGGAGAGACAGGGCAGATGACTTCAAGTACCAGCATATTTCTCTTGGAGCTTCCTCCAATTTCTCAAACTGAGAGTTTAATTAGCCTTAGAAACATCTTATTATCACACTACTCCTTTTTAAATACAACAGTTTATCACTTTGTATATCACCAAACACCTATTTTGAAAACAAAGCTAAAAAATCTACTGTCCATATACATTGCTGGATTTTATTCCAGTGCACTTTCATATGGTTTGCACCCCTCCTTCCCCACCATATATCAAGGCAAGACATCTGGCTTTAAGTCATCTGCAAAAACCACCCCAGCTCATTACCAGTATTAAACCAGTTATGTTGGGTTTGTGTCCCTTTTAGTCCTTCATCATTTTTCCATGCGGCTTCTCCTCCTCAGAGGTTCAGGTGCAGCTCTCTTGGAAAGGGCAAAATAAAAGCCAACTGTCAGATGGTCTTCTACTGGATCTGAAAGGATGCGACCAAAGCAGCTGTCTCCCCAAGTACTAATAATAAGGAAAAAGTGTGATTATACTGTGTTAAAAAAAATTCTTGCCATAAGCAACTCCCTCAAGTTCCATGAATACTTTTTACTTAAAAGTTCCCAGAACTTATAGCTCCACTGCCTCTGAGGGGGAGAATAATGTGCATTACCTTTAGTGTTTACACTGGAGTTCTCTCCTTGAGAGTAGCACAACTGAAAGATGACATTCAGGCCAGCTGCAGAAGCTCAAGTTTAAGCAGCAGCCATTAGGGTTTTAAGTATGGTCTTTAAGACTGCTAATTACTTAGTGATGAATATATTTTATGGACAAAGTCTGAGACCTTACTGACACCCATGATCCAACTATTCAGAAGAACAAAAGCTTCAATTTTACTCAGGAATTAAATATCTGGAACAATAGAGCTGTCACCCAGAAGATGGGCTACACGAACTCCCTAGTACAAACATACTAAGGAAAGCAGCTTTTTAGCCTCACACACGTGAAGCCAGAACACTAAGCAAAGGGGAAAAGGCCCCATGGTCAAAGAATCCTGCCTGGTTTCTTCCTGACCACAGCCAAGCAGGTTCACTGTAGAAAAAACCCTAGTTATTAGGCATGGAATCTTTCCCCTGTCCAAAGTAGTAAGAAGCTCATTCTTGAACCTCATTTGTACAGAATTCACTCACTTTGAATACCAAAGAATTTGTCTCAGGCAAGGATACAAGTTCAGCAAAGCAGGGGAAAGAGGAGAAATCACTGCTCGAATGATCCCTTCCTCTCACCCAGAGACCCCAATCCAGACCCTCTCTCCACCCAAATCCTGCTCCACAACTAGCTCAACAGAAACATGTATTTTTCTGCTCAAAGAAAAGAACTGAGCAGTTCCGCTTATGTCGATACGAAACATCAAGTAATTCTGGAGCTAGATGTGCCACTTCTCTATTTTATTGATTTACTGCAAATAGCAGCCAAGCCACAAATCATCATTGTACTACCTTTTTTGCACAGTTCTCAATAGTTTAAGATACACAAAATGACATTCGCATTTGGTAGACACCAACTGATGGTTATAAGGTTAAAAGCAATTGTCTTGGAGAAATGCTATTCCTCAGTTTATTGTAATACAGCATCTTAGATGCCAAACCCTCGGGGAGAGAAGGACATGATAAAACCCCTAACATTACAAGTAGCATTTGTGTTAAGCATTTGACCAATAACTTTGCATTAAAAGGAATTTCTATCCCACATGGCAAATCTCAGACGTCATGCTACAAGCCATTTGCTTCAGCAGTTCAAACCTGCCTTAACCAACATACACTTTAATTTAGGGAAGAAATATGAATCTTCTGCCAAGCCTTCAAAGCATTTATTCAATTTCCTCTAACAGGTAGAATTGTTCTCTCCACCCATGCAAGCACTAAAGTGACAGTCCCACCGCATCCTAGGTCTTGCTGCAAACAACAGACCAAGTTTAAAGGGAGCATATTCTTCCAAGATTATTGCTTAGAAGGATAACAGTCAATAAGATCTATTTAATTGACTACTGTAACTGGATACCAGGATTCCAGCTGTGGCCTGTGGTTATCCATCCACGAGGGTGAACAACCCCTGACATTACCTGTTGGTTATATCAATTCATAACTCTTATCACTTGGCTGTTTACTGAAATATCAGTAACAGGATCAACTGTGGCTTTTATCCAGAGCAGCACAGCTACACTAGAAAAGTAAAGATTTCATGTTTGCCACAGCAGTGTGGGTCATTTACTGTAATCTCTGCACTAGAGTATTTTCTAATCAGCCTTTACATGTTGGGCTGATCTTACACTCCAACAACATCTGGCAAAGTGGTAATCAACTGAGGCATGGTACATGAACTATTTGACTTGCCGTGCTGCTGCCATTTTTATTCTGAGAAGAATGAACCCTGGTTAGTGCTTTCCACTCTCAAATGATCTACTTTCCTCAGAAAACCATTTTTTTTTTAAATAAACCTGTAGAAGTGAAACTGTCACTAGCCTATCAACTCTGCCCAGAACGGCAATTTGTAATCCACTACAATCTGAATGAGACTGAAAATATATTGGAAGCAGCCTGATGTTTCACCTGCACTACTTGGCAGTTACACATTGGGAATACATTAAAAAAAAATAGGGTGGGGATGAGACAATGTGCAAGCAATTTCAGTGACATGTTAATTAGCTACAGCCTGTATGCTAGAAACAGGTCAGTCGAGCAGGCAGGCTCAGCAGCTGACACATCTAACTTCCAATATCCAGACCACAGTCCATGTTTTTCCTACCCTCTCAGCGGGATTCTTCTGAGAGTCCAGCTATTTTGTCAGTAGACACCACATGATGACACAACCTTCAGTACGGTCAGCCTGAAAAATAAGCAAACAAGGCCAGAGAGCCCAGGCACTCTGTTGAGCTGACAAGCCACAGGAAGCTTAGCATGGTTTGAAATTCTTAACTGGGAACGAAATGTCCACAGCTATGCAGACAGTCTTGTTGAAAACATGGACGTATCTGTAGAAAAAGAAACCAAGCGTAATGCAAACCTGTCCATGCAGTCAGTGCAACAGTATGGATGGTATGCCTAGAGGCATACTGAAGCAGTTGAAACTAAACAGCAAGTACTTTATAACATGGGTGCAATCATTTCAATCTATTTTGTCTTGCATCTATTTATCTATAAAGCAACAGAAAGACCATAAGAGTTCCTAAAACCAGACTGCTGCCTCATACGTGAATGCTGTGCCATAAAAAAAGGGGTTTTTTGGCTTAGTTTGTTGGGTTTTTTTAATAAACTGACTGATGTCCTTCACAATTAGACAGAGCTTTACTCTCTTGTTGCTAAAAAAAAAATAATGAAACCAAACGTGCCATTCCTTTATGTTCATTCCCCTGTACTGCACCAGTTAAACAAGATCCTTTTGCTTCTGCCACACGGACAGGTGAGTTTAAGTCTCGGAAATTTTGAAAAAACTAACATCAACTACCAGTAGACTTTACTCTTCAACATGAGCCTGCAGCCTTTCATATACTGCAAAAAAATTCTGTTAAATCCAATGGAACATCCACCTGAGATATTGAAGACGCAGTTAGGACTACTAACATTTAAAAAAACCTGACAGTAGTAAGTTGCTATCTAACAGATCAAAGTCACCAATACCTTTGGAAGATGGGTTTGCCACTGGCAGAGGAAGTTGGAATCCATCAGTCAGGCTCATATCCAGGCAGCAAAGCTTCACAAAGAGTCTTTAACAAAGAGTCAAATCTCTAGACTAGAACACCCAGAAGTGTCAATTAAACTCCTAAGCACGATACGGAGGCGAGTTTTGAAAGGTAGCTTCTCATAATACTGCCTTAGCAATTTCCAGCTTCCTGATAAACACGAGGAGGTTCTTTAAACTCACCTATTCCAAACACAGCAAACTTTGCCTGTTAATACTCTTGCAGTTCACAAATAACAGAGGAATTCGAAGTTTAAATCAAGCTTAGCAAAACTAGAAAGACTCTACGTGGCTTAGAATGAAAGATTAGATCAGAAAGTCACAGGCAAGGCTCACATATAAAAATAGTGTTCTGAAAGATGGAAGTAACGAAACATCACTCATGATAAAATATACATGTTTTCAAAACACTGGCACACTAGATATGCTGACTTCCTCTGGCTTGCTGCCCCTTAGCAGAACGTACATTCTCCTATAAATAGGTTTAGATGCAGCTATAAAACTTAGATTAAGAGCTACAGGCTCAATAACCATACTTTGGATTCCAGAGTCATGCAGCAAGATCCAAACCCAAGTCTCCATTTGAAAAGGTTGGGTTTTAAAACTCCAGGGTTGCTAAAGAACTGATGCAATGATACGTTAAAGCTTTTGTCTATATTCGACCCCTACATAATGAGAAACAGCAGCCTTCAGAGCCAGGAAACAGGCCAGCTGGCTTCCCTCTTTCATACAAGTCCCACACTCTCTGAACGAGAAGTGAAAGGAAGAGTCCTTTTAAAAACAGTTTGAACTCCCACTTAAGTGCATCTATGTGGGCTCTTCAGTTATGTGTAACTTGTATGCTCTAGCTAGTGCAGTCCTGCACTGTGGCAAGATAACCGATCACTGCCTTTTTTTGAAGACCTTCCTCTAAACTTGTAAACTTGCATACATTTTAAGAATGTGGGCGACAAGTCAGCATGTTTTATTCATGCTTTGAGCAGTCTTGTCCTCCTCTCACTGCTATGGAGGACCATTTTAGAACATTCTGTAAACTATCAGAGAGACTTAAGAGATATAACAAACCTATGCCAGAGGCACTAGGAGCCTGCCAGCCTCTGCAGGCTAACTGCTGACCATCTGCTATGGAAGCACCCGCTGCCATTGTGTCATCCCTGCTCGTGCCAAGCTAAGACTCAGTTTCAAGTGATCGACTGTACTGTCAGTAGTCAAGCCACAGTCTCATCCCACCTCTTCAGGGCAGCAAAGTTTAAGACACTTTCTTGACAAGACATATTCTTCGGTCCTTTAAATATATGCTAGAACAATCTTAGCTCAAGTGGACACCAAACTCTCCAATCTACGCTTACCAGTGTTTTACATCTCAGCCATAACCTAGTCACCTAAAAACCTAGAAACAACTAGCAAACAACATTGCTTTTTTTTCATTCCTTCTTTGAGAAAGTAAAGCCACTTTGGCAAAGCACACAGCTCAACTGTTTTGTTAGAGCCCTATGGCCCAACTACAACACAGAAGTTCCTGCCAACTTGTTTTCTACCTGTGGTAATTTTGCATATTGGCTTACAACCAAGAAAAGAGTTGATTGCCATGAGTCAGACCCAAGCTGCAGACGTGTCCTGTCAGCAACTTGCAGTTCTTGGGACATATGAGAGGCAGGGTGTACTTTCTTGGTGGCCTTCAAGCATGATCACACCTATGTACTCGCAAAATCTCCTCTACAAGAAATATCATAACACATTTGAGTTTTATCAATAGCTAGAAAAAACAGACTCTGGGAAAGGCAACCGACTGACACATTGCCTAAGCTCAAATGGTCAGAGTACAGATTACATAAATACACAACATTAGCATGACACCAGGACTTTACAGCATCCAATCCCTTTCATTAAACTAAGTTAAGATACAGATATAATCTAGAACAAAGCAGGGGATCACATTATCGTGGACAGGGAGGAGGAACAGAAGGGTATTTAGACTTGGTTCAACCAGAAGTCAGTGGTAATACAGTGCACTGCCATTTCCCATACTATGCCTACAACTAAGCTGCAAATCTCAGATGCCCAGTGGATGCTACCATTTGCCAGCAGCCTAGAAAACACTGTTCCAGTATTCCACCTACATTCATGGTGACATTTCAAGGCTGATGTCCAACCCCATTCGTGGCACTAGTCCAGATTGCTGGTATATTCCCTCTCCTAGTGGGCTACAACTCTCAACTGCTTCAGCAAATATGTTTCACAACCTCAAGAGAAGAATTTTTTATGAGCACAAGCAGCTTACTGGCTACCAGCTATGACTGTTGAATACACCTCTGAGCCCACCATTGCAAAACTTGCTTTGTATTGATTTTCAGTGTTTTCAAGCAGCTCTGCAGAAGTAAACATGATTAAAATGGCAAGATTATAAGTATTAAAAACAGTTTTAAGGGTCTAGCATGCAGTTCGCAAGACTCCAGAAAAAGCAGACTTAACCATACTCCACAAAGTGACAAGCTAGCCTCTGCCAAGTGTTCCAACTGCCTTCTAGCAATTGCCAACATCTGGTTTATTCAGGTTTTATTTAAGCCACCAAGCTCTCATCCAAGCAAAATTTTGGCCAGTAGGAAAATCAAGCAACCGTGCCGAGTCTGACAGGACGGGATACTCTAATAAGCTTACCAATGAAGCTTCACACTGCAATCTTGCTGGTACTGCTGACTCAGGGGAACAAAAGTACCGCTGCAAACCCTCTGCTACAGATCACTGCCTGCAAATCTACTAGGAAGGCTTCTTCTGTCATATCATTTAGTTGGAGTTCAGGGTTAAGCCCCGTGCTAGATGACCTGTTCTTTCGGCACACTAGACGTCCTGCGCTGAGATTCAAACCCTGATTTCCTAGCTTCCTTTATTCCTTGCTTTTTAGTTTTCATGGTATTTGAAACCCCTCTCTCCAAGCCAGGCAGAATATTGTTCCTAATCTGCATGCCACATGTTGAAGTTTGGAGGTTCAAGTTTCATCAGACACTCATTGTTGAGACTACTGTATTTCCCCTGGGCACACATCAGAATTCATGCTTTTCCACCCTTACCCGTATCGTGATCTGTGCCTTGAAAAGAACCTGTGCCAAAAAGGAACAGGGCATGTTAACTTAATAATACTGTTTGGTACCACTGACTCATCTTTAGACTACAGTAAGACTAATGGAAGGGATATAATGTCATTCCCCCCACCCCCAATTTTTCCCCACCTCCAAATAACACTGGAGCTGGCTTCTTCAGCAATACCACGTGTCCACAGCTGACTGAGGAAGACCTCTCCCTTTCTTTTCTTCAGGGACAGGGGGTATACTGGGTGTACATGGCAAGGTTTTGGCAGCAGGGGGGGATGCTGCAGCTGTGACCTCTGAGAATAGGGGTCTCCTCCACAGTCTGCGGGGGATATCTGCTCCAGCACCACGGAGTACCTCCTGCTCCACCTGCGACCTTGGTGTTCCCTCTGCCATTTCTCACTTTTTCCCCTCCTCCTCCTCTGCCTGTCCAGTGTTTTCTGCCCTTTAAGTATGTTTTCGTGGAGGTGCCACAAGCTTGGTGGATGGGCTCAGCTGTGTCCTGCGGTGGGTCCATTGTGGAGCCGGCTGTGTTTGGCACGGAACATGCCCTGGTCTCTTCTCACAGAGGCCACCCCTGCAGCCAACACCTTGCCATGGACACCCAGTACAGGAGGAAAGGTATGTAGGGGAGGAAGAGCGAAGTAGTCTCAAGTATCTTGAGCATAGGCAGAAAAATACTAGAAGAAGGTGTGCCTCCGCTATATTACCATTTCTTTGGAAGTGGGGACTAAGAGGGCAGCAAAGTCTCCTCTTTGGCTACCAACTTCTCCATCCAGCAAGAAGCAGAGAAGACGAATAGCATCCAAAATGCTCTATGTCCTTCAGAGTTATCCTGACTATCATCTACTTTTAAGCACTTTAAAGGATCCTTCATGGGGCAAAGACACAGAAACATAGACCAACCACACCAACAGAGTACTTTCTTGGAGACTTCACGGAATTCCTCACTAGTGGGACAGGCCCAGGTAAGGCACACACAGAAGATGGAGGGTTTGAGTGCCAGGCTGGGAAATCAGAGGCACAGATCAAATCAAACCACAGGAAATCAAACTTCAGATTAATTTTTTTGTTTGTTTAAAAGACGTTCAGTTGCTGCCACTCAGGATCTAAGGGAGTAACACTGTGAGACTATTATGAAACATATTCAACTACTAAATAGAAGCGATTAAAACTATGGACTGGTCACTGTCATACTGACCATCTCATGAACAAGGGGCCTCAAAGACAGACATAGCTACTCCATTATCAAGGTCTACTAACGGAAGTCAGTACAGCAGAAAGACCTGACTTGTCCCAGGATTTGTCATCCATGACCTTGACAAAGCATGTTTAACAGAAGGGTCTTGGTGACTATTGAAAACAGACTAAGAATACATGCCTTCAGCTGGGGAAAAGCCAAGGGGAGGGAGGGTAGGACTAGTCAATCTAGCTTTATCAAGTTACACTGTTTGGATGAAAGGAAGTTTAATATTACACTGTCTACCCACTCTTCTGTTTCCTCATCCTCCCTCTCCTTTCCTTAGGTATTGTACCATAAGACGAGTTAAACACAGAACAGTTCAGATGCACAAGATCAAGTGATTGGGCCCATGTTTCAACCTTTGTATCTTAACATCAATTCAAATTTCTACCCAGCTTCAAACATGTTTTGAAAAATTATTAGTTCACCAAGTCTTAGCTTAATTAAAAGAGCAGCCTTCTCTTGGTACTACACATGCCTTAAAAACAGTATGGGGCCAGGGGGGGAACTGAAAGTTAATGCCATTGTAATACTCAAGATCAAATAATCCAAAAAGCCTTCTTATTAGCTCCCTTACCCATGACAGACATTTCTGCTCCTATTCAGAGATCTACATGCCTCCAAATGAAGTGAGCCTTCAATACTGTGTTGAGAAAGGACATAGGAGAAGCCCACAGAAATAGAGACTGATGACAAGTCCTTACACACACACACCAAAAAAATAAAAGTGCTAATCCAATATCCATTAGTGAATTAAAGAAAAGCATTGCTTGCTTGGATTTTTTTCTTTTCAGGTGTGAAAGACATTCATTGGGGTGACAAGGAGGAATTCACAATTTAGAATACGCCCCAGCTGTGACAACAAAAACCAAGACACTGTATTGCAGCTGATCTTCAATGCTAACTTAAACAAAGTCAGTTCTCTCCTACACGGAAACTGTGACAAATTACGGCAATACAAGATAGAGCGAGACATACAGAAGTAGTTTAATTAGTGAAGTGTAAAGGATTAAGACCAGTTTGTACAGGGACTCCATTCTTGGCAGTTTTCTTGGAGGTACTTCCATGGCCATAAAGACAAAGTGTCACCTGGACTGCAGAGCAATGCAGTACTCCTACGTCTGCGCTACTCCCGCTAGGAAAGGGCCCCAAGTGCCAACAGACTTGGAACACTCCCCAAATCACTTCAACAGCAAAAAACTTCTGAAATACACATCCAAGTTAACCTTAACAGTCACCGAGGTCTAGTGACTCAAGATAGCTCCACTGACCCCCACCTCTCCCAAAAAACAGAGACAAATATATTCCTCAGGAATGAGATAGAGGTTTGTAAGCCTAACCTGTGGGATCTAGCAACTTTGTCTTTACTGAGTCTAGGAAAAAAGTTTAACCCATTGCTTTTGGTCAACAGCCACTTCTGTTTCAATACTAGAGACCACAGGGATTCAAACTTGTTAGGTCAACCCCTCAGTTTGCAGGAGAAAGGCAAAACACTGCAGGAACAAAAGTGTCTGCATAAGCGAAATACTGACATCAGCCCTGCAGTTCAGTTACCAGCATGAATTAAACTATAAATTTCCTTTTGGAGCCTTTGTTTGCCAGCCACATACAAATATGCAAAATTAGACTTGGGATGGAAAGATGTTACTACAGATACACAGGTCACTTCCACAGCCACAGAAAATCAAGTCCTGATCATCTGCTTTGTTTCCATGTTTCATGGAAATCTCCCAGCTCTTGATCAGGCCTCTGGAAAGGCCTTCTACCTTATGAGAATTACTTTTAAGAAGTAAGGAAGCACCATGTGGTCTTTTTCGAATGCACGCTCCAGAACTTCCTCCTTCTGCAAAACAATTCACTTGACAAAATAAGTCAAGGAAAATCCCAACCATCTTGATCATTTTCAGAAACAGGAACTTGTCACAACCAACTGCAGACGCAACAACCTCACTGGTCTCCAATTCACTTCCCTAAATGAAAGCTTGATGGTCTGTTTCTGAGTGAGATCCTTTATAAAAGAAGCTGAGTTCAGATCTACCTATTTTTCCCTTATCTATTGTGTGTTTTCACATTCCAAAGTCAAGTTATTTCCCTTCTCTGAAAGCTTCTCACTGTTGATACCATCAGTCACCTCCATTCAAGGCTGGAAGCTGCCTTTTACTTGCCCCACATAATTAAACCCTCAGTGACGCCTTAACACATCTTTCAGAACAACTCTGAGAATGAAACTTCAATGCCATGCACTAAGATTGCCCTCCCAGTTGAATTACCACAGCTTATATATCCTTAACACAGCCCATATATCTCATTCACCCATTCTGCAATGGCCCTTCTCACTGCATCAAAATCAAGTTGCTAATCCCCACTTCTTCATGGGAATACTTTCCTCATTTGCTGTACCTAATCACAATTTATTTAACACAACATGGTTAGCTGAGGGAGATGAATCCATATCATTATAGTGAATTTAAGACAACTTCAAGATGACGACAGTTTGGTAATTCTGAAAGGGTCAGAGCTCTAACATGCCAACTGCAACAGCTTGCCCCAAACCATCAGAGCATCCTAGATTTACATTCCTTTTCTCCCCACAGGGACTTGGGAAACTCATTTAATGCCATCTGGCACTACTTCCAGCAGTTGCTGGAAATTCACTAGTACAAGAGCTGGAATTCAAGAAAACGGTAAATCTCACTAATGAGTATATGATAGCAACCTAATCATACTTCAGTACTTCTTTACATGACAAGCCTGTGCAGCACCCAGAGTCCATGCCAAAGGACAGCCACTACACGGCGTCCGTATTAAAGCCTGTATTTGAAAGCTCTGCAAGTACAGAAAACCACACAAAGGTAAACGCTTAGCAGCTCGGCTTTTGTTAACAGAAGACATTCATTCTGTTCTCTCCTCCCTTCGTCACACACATACACTCATACCCAAATCATGCTTTTTATTCCTCAGAGCAAATTCCTTCTAAGTAGCACTCACTAAAAAAACCTCAACCAAACAAAAAAAACCCACCCCACACCTTGTCATCTATCATCTTTCTATAACCCTCTGGAACTAATATCTTCTGCAGAAAACATATGAGGACAGGCATCATTGTGCCCCATCCTCACAGGGCTACTTAACTCATGTTAAATAGTTGATCTCTCCATTTAATTTACAAAGCCCAGTTGCTAAGCAGGGCAGTGGAAGATAGGCTGTGTGACATGACACCTGGCCACTAAGACACCAAATAAAATTATGGAGTTCCCTAAGGACACAGAACCCCCACACCAATACTAGAATTACAGCTCTTCATAAAGCGTCGCTCCAACCATTGCTCTCTGGTACCTGAAGTTTTAATCTTCTAAATCCTTCACACCTTGACTTATCTTATCTTAAGGCATTGGCAAGTTTTACCTTTCATTCCCTTCTCCACGTCTCCAAATGCTACATATCCAACTTGAAATGCAGTCAGCCACATGACTGAGATCTGCCTCCACCTAGCAGTACCTCCTGCATGCACGGGGGCATTGCTCTTTCAGAGGATGAACTCGTAATGTACTCTCTCATCAGAACGTATCAAGCCCATTTTAACACTTATTCACGAGATATACACCCGAGTTCAAGGAATTGCCCATCAATTCATAGTTATGGGGAGATCCTTCAGGTTTAAGAGCCTGAAAGTATTTTTTCTTTTAAAACATGAACTTGGTTTTCACTTATAGTCCACAATTTTGAATATGCACATCTCCCACTGACAAGATTCTGTCTTTAATGGTACCAGATAGTTAAACTCTCACTGTTGTATACAGCTTGGAAAATAGAAGGAAAAATGAACTGCGATGGATCTTCCCAGGAAATGATAACTTCTCTTCCTCTTGTGTGTCTTACATGTAGGTGGGTATGAAATTGCATGAAATGCTACTGGCTTCAGTCTCCCTCACGCTCATTTTCTGAAGGAGTAATATTAGCACCAATATCCAAACACAGACCCTCTCCAGACCTTAATATAGCACTGGTAAATTGTTTCTACCTGGCTTTAATCCTGCCTATTCCAGATAGTACTTTTCTTTTGATATATATACACACACACATATATGTGTGTGTGCATACATATTTACACATACACGCACACAGAGACACAGCATGCTTCCAAACACACGAGTTATGATTTCTGGGGTTTTTTTAAGCTAAAGCTTAAACACAAGATAGCTTAAAGCTATCTAGAAACAGAGTAGGACAGTCCAGAAACAACCTACAGATTACAAAGTGTCAACAGCTACCAAACAGCAACATAGGAGACATCAATAACCCAGACGATTTTTTAAAATATACAAGAAAACAAGAGAGAATACATGATATCAAGACTGCTGATCTATTTTAACAACGGTTTAAACTCAAGTTAGTCTGCAATCAATGCTGCTTACGTCAGCATCTCTTAGGCATATATATGAGAGTATTTAGATATACTGGAAGACCGGCGTGCTGTTTGCCACCTTAAGGGTTAGCTATCAAGTCATTAGAACTGAAATCTGGAATTATTTTCCAGAAGTAATACTACCTCCTTTTAAGAAATACAACATAATCAGAGTTGTAGTTACATGCACTTGCACCAGCATTACTTAGTAACAGCCAGCAGCCAAGAGACTGCCTGGTATAAAGCCTGCCGATCTTTACTTGAAAGTATTTCTTACCATGTCCAAAAAAAACCAAAAAAGGGGAAAAATCACTTTATTTTAGACATTAAAACCTGCTGTTGATCTTTTGAGTTCCATGCTGGACAGTTACTACTGGTAAACAAGGCCAATTAACATCACGCAATTAAATTCTTTCATCATTCTACTCCTTGATGTCTCTAAGCAGGGACTGACAGTTGAGTGGGTTGAAAAGCAATAAAATTGTCAAGACAAAACATCGCTAGCTCCATTGTTTTTTAAGAAATGTTTTGACTCCAACCTTGTTCGTACACTAACTAGCTAATGCCAGTCCAGAAGAGATCATAAATTTATGAGACAAAGCCACCAGCCACCTTCAAGAAAACACGATGCAAACTAACGGACAGCTCATGAAGTTGCTGTCAGCTGTTTGGGACCTCTGCAACAGCCCTTAAACTCTCCAAAGGCTGTCCCAATCTACAGCGTAGTATCATCTGAGCACCTTTGCCATTTAAGCGCACCATCATCTAAATCTCTTCAGAGGTCTTCTGTGGAGATGGCCACACTCCTACCGGTGCTCGGCCAGCTCCCGGCGTAGCATTTACGCCTCTGCCTAGCTTAATCCTGACCAAAGCAGGCAGCGACTAGCATGTGTCCATTTTGCCCTGTGCCCAATTCCCTCCCCGCTTTCTGAGCCCCTGCTCCCCAAGGCACGCTTCGCCCTGCCTTCGCGGATAGAACGCAAGAGGTCACGAGGGGGGAAAAAGAAAAAGAAAAAAAAAAAATGGCCGAAAGAGCAGTATTATGCAATAAGAGAAGAAATGCAATAATAAGTCATCCTCTCCTGGAGATTTCTCCTAACCCTTACGGTTGGCAAGCTGGATTACAGCAAGCGCGCCAAGCCAGGCGGCCCAAAGGCCCGCTGAAGAGCCCCGCGGCAGGCTCCTCAGCCCCGGGTGGGGATACAAAAAGGGATGCTCACAGTCCAGGTGCTTTTTCTTGGGCCCCATCACTTCATGCGTGGTGGCTTTGCAGACGGCTCTGGCTACGGCTGATCCCGTAACGCTGTACTGAGCAGCTGCGATGCGATCTGTCAGCGTCTGACCCGACATCTTCGACTGGCGTGCCTGCTGCTGCCTGCTCTGCAGAGGCGGAAAACACGGGAGGGGAAGGGGAGATTCCGGGTTTATCGCCGAGGGGAGGCGGAGGAGGGGGGGGGGGGGGGGACACGGCAGAGACACGCACGGACACACGCACACGGACACACACAGCCACGCCACACGCACAATGGTCCTTCAGGCAGCCCGGCCCCTCCCGAGGCGCAGCCCCCCCCCCCGCCCCGTTGTGTAAGCCTTTGCCTCACGAGAAGCCGCCTGGGGCAAAAAAAATTAAAATAAAAAAAAAAAATAAAAAATAAGGTATTTTGGACGCTGCAGGGAAAGGATGAAGGGGAAATAACGATGGTAGCAGAAGGAGCCTGCACACAAATAACGTACGAGCCCCCAGGAGGGGGGGAGAAACGACACCCCCCACCACCACCTGCCCCGGCAGCGCCCGCCCCCCGCTCCGGCCCGCGGAGGAGCCGCCGCCGCGCCCCGGCCCCGCCGCAGCGCCCGCCCCGCCGCCTCCCCGGTGGGGGGGATTATGGCACCGTTGCGCCATGTTATGCCCTCCCGGTGCTCCCCCCCCCCCTCCACCACCACCCGCCACAGCCCTAAAGGGGACCCCCCCCCCCCTCAGCGCATGGGGGCTCGGCGGTCTGCGGCGGCTGCCCAAGCGCCATCCCTTCCCCGCAGCAACCGCCGGGGCTGCGCGGAGAGAAGAAGGACGAAGCGAAGCGGCGGGCCCGACCTGTCAGCGCGTCCTTCCCTCCTCCCGTCCTCCTGCCGCCGCTCCGGGGAGGGCACCGCCGCCTCCCGCCTCCACCAGCTTCCCCGGCCCGGCCCCTCCGCGCTGCCCGCTGGCGAAGCGCCCCACGGCAGCAGCAGCAGCAGCAAAAAGCAAAAACCACCCCCCCCCCCTTCTCCCTCCCTCCCTCCCTCCCCCCCGGTAGCCCCAGGTACGGGGCGGGCTGCCCCCTGCCGCCGCCGCCGCCGTTTAGGGGATGCGCTGTCTGGGCGTCCACGCCCGGGAGCCGCCGCTTTAGCTATTTCCAGCCGGCGGCTTAATCCTCCCGCAGCCTAATCCCCCCCCGCGCTACTGCCGCAGCAGCGCCCGCCCCCCACCCCGCTTGCGGAGGGCGGGACGGAGCCGAGCGGACCGGCCCCGCCGCCGCCGCCGCAGGTCGGTGGCCCGGCGCAGTCAGGTGACGCGGTTGCGGGTGCGATACGGTGCGGTACGGCCGGGCCGCACCGGGACCGAGGGGTAAAAACACCCCACACACCCCACACACACCCCCCCCACGGCCCCTCTTAAAGGAGCCGCCGCGTGGGGGGTGAGGCGCGGCCCGGGCCGCCTCCCTCTTCCCTTCCCACGCGGGTGCAGAGCCCGTGGGGAGCCGCGGGGGCCCGGAGGTTGCGGGGGGGGGGGGGGAGCCCGAGCTGCCGATGCTTCCTCGCCTGCCTGTCGTTAACCGCTTGAAATAATTGACGCACCCAAGGGATCCCCAAACCGCGCGCACGCTGGATCTCTCCAGAACCCTTTTTGTGATGGTGGTGGTGGTATCAAAAATACCCGAAACGCCTCCCCAGGACGGGGTTTTCTTTCTGTTACCTGAGATATCCTAAAGGTCCTGGTTACGACGCAGCGCTACGCTAGGGAGGATATATCGCCACGATTTTATTGTGTACCTGAAGCCTCACGGAGCGATCTGTGGAGTCCTGAGAAGTGTGGCGTACACCTATTACCGTAAATTGGCCGAACTTAGTTTTGGAGTAAAGTGGTTTAGGTGGGTGGGGTCTGAACGAAATGGCAGTGGTAGCAATTACTTCGGGCTGCCGTTAGAACAAATTTCAGAAGGGGATGTAAGCGAGTGTTATTAATTAGCTGAAGGAAACGGCATGTGCAGTCAGTATTGAAGATTTGTGCTTGTGAAGTGGTAATTAGGTTGTGTTGCATACAAAGACGCACGGCACCATTTTCATTTATTACGCCAGGAGCAGAATACTCACAAGGGATTGTGGTCTGTGACAGCATGAAACAGCAGCTTTTTTACTACTTCTTGGGTTTTTTACCTAACAACCAAGAGATTTTAAAGTCCCAGGTACCTTGAAAGCTTGGGAATCCTGTCAAACCAGTGCTCCAAAGTTCAGGTTACCATTTCTACAGAAAATCTCTTCCACAATAACTGTTCAAATGGTGCCTGTGTCCATTGAAGAAAGGTGTTCAAATTTTCAGGCTTTCGATATTGGTTAAATCTTTGTTTTTGCAGAGCAGACAGGGACGTTTGGGTGTCGAGGTTCAAATGTTTTCTCAAATGCAGTGTTTCAATACGGAGAGGGATTTCTTTTCAAAAAACATGTAAAGCATATGTCGCTAACTGCTAGCAATAAGCGTTAGGGGTCTGCAAACTTTGAGTGTTCCCATAAGTAAGACTCTCGTATTCCAGTAGTGAGAAAGTGTCCGTGCTTCTCAGTTCTATTCAGTAATGAGTAGCAAATGAATAAATGCTGGAGTTGTGCAGAAAGGTAATACACCATAATATGTGTTCTTTAGCATTACTATAGTCCACTGTTCGAGTACAGACAAATTTGAGTAATATTTAGAAATCGTGTTCCATTCACCGCAGAAATGTTAACTCCCATTCCTAGAAATTTGTCATTAATGGAGTGACTTGGGGCAGCTAGAAGCATGTCTTAGCAGAGGCACACACATAGGTTTTCCACTGTACTTCACGGTCAGTTATTGGGGTCATAGTGCCAATTGATTTCAGAGGAAAGAAACAGTTGGGATCTACAGATACTTCATGTTCCATTACTGGCATTAACAGTAACTCTGAACTCTTCTCGGTAATACTGACAGGAGTGTAGAATGGCTTCACTTTTAAAAAGACAGAAGGTTTCTTTTTAACTGGTATATTATAGAAGAAAAAAAAATACAGAAACCATTTTGGAGTTTGCTGATTCTACCCAGCAGAAATTTAGAGTAGCTTTACTTGCTGCAAGCAAGAAAGTTTTCAACTTTACGCCAGGCAAAGTATTTAATTGGTGATGCAAATTTTTATTAATGTCTAGTGTCCATCTTCAGTGTGAAGGTCTGGATACTTTCTGAACTAGCCTGCATTGTTATCAGCAGTTTCTGTCACTGAGATTCTTGGCTGTGTCACCAAAATCTATGATTGTTAATGCTCAGCTCATTTTATATTTTCATATTGTCAATATATTTAAGCAAAAGATAAGCCGGACACTTTGTACTATTGCCTTAAAATTTATGCATTGCAAACTGAATTTAAATGCAAGGAATAAAGAGATCCTCCGGTATTTTGGTTATAAGCCAGCAGGTGGCCAAGTCATGATCTGGAGTAGGCAAAGGACCAAATTGCAAGATTGCAATTACAGGAGCATTTTTAAGATGTTAATTTATCTGCCATTACTTGCATATTCAGCAACAAATAGCCAGTGTCATGAATAAAAACCACTATGAAAATTTGTCTTATTTACATCTGTATCACGTTTGGGCAGTACTGCTCTACACAGGACTCCTCTATTTCTTCTTAAAGTTGGTGGGTGGACTTTCACTGACCGCTGCAAAGATTTTGTTGAGCAAAGCCAGGATCACTTGACCATGAGAAGTTCAAGAGGTATTTCAGACAAATCTCATTCTCGAGAAGCATGTCGTCTGAATTTTTGACACATGATGATCTTTCAGAAAACCTAAGATGCTTTAAGCAAGTGAGACGAGAAGAAGACATCAGTACTCTTAAAATTCAAAGTGGAGGGATGTGATCTACTGAAGCTGTATTGCTTTTGGATTTAAAAACAACCACTACCTCCCCCAGAAATAACCCAACCCCACAAAAGAGGAATTCAGGTTTGTAATAAAAGCGACACAGGAAATAGGAACCATCTTGAATAAGGGGAGACCATGGAGAGAGCTGCCCGGGCCTAAATAGATAGGGGCTTGGGGTTACCGTTTGATAAGGTAGTTTTAGACTCAGCTCCTGAGAAGTCACTTGGTGTGCTGGCTCTGCGAAACCCAAGTTCACAGCTTGGCTGGTGGGGATGCACCAGGACGTCTAGATGAGGGCCATACAAGCAGCCGGAAAGGGTTCTTGCTGTTAAGAATAACCCAGAATTGTGTTTTTTTTTCTTGACTGTTAGTAACTGGGCTTTCAACTTCATAATGAAGACCCTAAAGGAGAGAAGAGGTATTAAGGACAAGCTAAACAGCCATTTTGAGATAAATGCTGAAAGATACTTCTTAACTGAATTTGAAATGAGAACAAAGAGTTGGTCTGTGTTAATCTCACGTTCAGGCACCCACGTGGAGGGAAGAGGGCACATCTAGAGGCTGATTCATCACACCTCACACCTGAATTCTGCACCAGAGATGCCCATGTCTCAGGTGATGAGGACTCTATTTCGTGCACTTTAAGTTAGGCTTTTCTCACCATAGTTCTGCTTTTTTTGTTTGTTTCCCAGTGTTTCCTCCCAGATCTTCCAGTTCTTCAGCCAGCTTTGATGCCCTTTCCTCCTGCCCTCCCAGCCCAGGCAGAGGTTCAGACCCCGTCCCATCTATGCCCAGCCTCAGGCCAGCGCTGCTGCTTTGCTTCTGCCTCTTGCTCCTAGGGCCAGTGGTACGAACAGAGCTCCTGGAGAGGCTGGCTGTAACCATAGTGATAGCAGCAGTCCTGAACAGATCTGTTTAGCTCTTGGAAGGGGGAGAAAAGGACTTTTCAAAGGAGGAGCATCCTCCTGACTTTGTATCAGGTTGATGGAGCCAGGTAGGTTCTCCTGCAGTGTTCTCCTTCTGCGGCATATGCAGCAGAAATTGCAAAACACCAGGAAATACCCAAATCATGCAATACCCAGGAGTTTCTATGCTTCTGCTGTTAAATATAACCTCGTTGCTTGGTCTTGTGCAGTTTCCATCCACGACAATTCATTCAGCCTCTCTACTCACCCTCCTCCTGGCGGTTGTTCCACTAGTTCCTTTGGTTACTGTGATAAAAAGCACCAATGAGAAATTAAAGCAGGTTGTCCACTTTCCAGTCAGAATGATGGCCTGAGAAGGACATAGCCTGAATGTGTTCATACATCCCAAGTAGGCTATTAATTAAGTATTGGGGAACCACTTGAATTACTCAATCTAAGAGAATAAAAATACACAGTGGTAAGGATACAGGCTAGGAGGTGTGAGCACATCTTCTACATCCCACAGGAAATGCCTTTTTTGTGTCTTTGAAGAACTTCAAAAATTAAAAAGAAAATTTAGATAAGGCAGAGAATTAATATGAGAGAGAAAGTTACCCAAAGAATAGCTAACAGGCTCTTTTACTGGTTGCTAAGTCATGTCAAACCGAGGTCATGTTCTGCAGAATACGGAGCGATTGGAGTGTTGCAGAGTTGATGATTACAGAAAGGTAATAATTGGCATGTGTTGTGCAGTTCTGTACAGAGCAACCAGCTATGTCCCTTCCCCTTCTCCAGTATGCTGGTTTGCACAAGGACAACCTTAAAATCTGTATAATCTTAGAGACCTCTTTTGTCTGATGCATTACGGGACCTGGTCATCCACATCACAAGGATAACTTTTGCTGCTGGAGTAGCTTTTGGATTGGGTCTGGCAATAATGCCAAGGTTAATAGACCAGAAGTAGGACAGATGGACACATGTATCAGAAATGGGACAAAAGTCCTATAATCATGAAAGTCAGTACCCATGAAACTCCTCACTATTTGGTATTGATTTTGGTCATTAATTTTACAATCCTGGTAGAGCCTCCAGTGCAAAAGTCTGGAGCTATGAAGTATATTGCACTTCTACACAACAGACTCAAGCTAGGCTTAATTTTTATTTTTTTTTTTTTTACTTTTTCTTTTATACTGAGCACTAGTCTTATTCTACGGATTTATTTTAAAAGTCTGTGTACCAAAAGCTACTTAACTTGCTGCTTTTATAGGTAATGTGTATTCTAATATATTCAGTGTAGAAATAGCAGCTTTATATTGATATTAGACAGATGTGAGAATTAATTTAAGAAACTCCGCAGGTCAGCTTAAATGCAAATATTTAGTATTCCATTGAAGCTGCTGATAGCGGGAAGGGGAACATCTGTCAAACAATTTAGGTGAAGTCATGCTAGGCTTCACAGACATTAGTGTGAAACAGATTTGCAGGAGTATATAGAAACAGATAATTTACTACTAATTAACTTTTAAAATTTATTACTCATTGACTAATTGACGGTCCTGTCTTTGAACACAAAGTAGCTCTGAAGGCATTGATGACAGCTGCATCATTTCCTCAAAGAGGGAAGGATGCTGCCTGAAATAAAGTCCAAATTTCATTTCTCCATGTGCCGTATTTGACAAGAAATCATGATCCATGGAGCAGACAACAGACCTTTAACCTGCCTTGGCTTTGTCATCATTGAATTTTTTTGTTCAAGCCAAAGTAACTTTTTTTTGGTAAAGGTGCGCTTTTTTGTTATTCATCTGGACAAGGTGCCAACATTTTGCTGTCAGTGATGAATTGCTGTTGTATTAATAGTTGCGATACTTGTACAATTGTAATAATTATATTTTAATACAATTGCAGTTGTATTCTGGCTATGGCCATCGTGGCCAGGGATGCTTCATTGGCTGTCACTTGTCCAGCTTCTGTCTGCTCTGCCAGCGCAAAGCCTTATGCTGCTATAGCTTACACCGAGGGCAAGCAGCATGAGTGGCTGAAACTACGGCTGAGAAGCAGTTAGCCATGACCTGCAAAGGAGAAAGCTTCTCTATACTCCTGCAAGAAGAAAAGCCTGTCAAGAGAAGGCAATTTGGTTTCTTTGCTGTGCCAAATCAGTAAAGCATAGCTGCTGCCCTGAAGCCTAAGGGTGGTCTCTCACCTACTCGTCTGGCTCTTGGCCGCAAATTTAGGTGGCAAACTGTCCATTTCTGTAGAAGGGGGGCTGCCATTAAATGGTAACTTTAATGTGCCGAATACTTTTCAGTAAATTATGTGCATTTCCAGCATGTTTTTATTTTACATGTTGTCCAGTACCTGCAGGAGCTGACGGACAGAGAAATTTAGGCAAAAGCTATGAAGACAGTGGGCCTTCAGTCAAGGCCAGGGAGGACGACCCACCTCCTGTTCAAGAGCTCTGCCAGGTGACGTGAACCACTTATTTGAGCTTTTTGGCATCCTGGAAGCAGGTTTTAGCCAAACAAGAACTGGGTGTATTGTAGAAAGAAGCTGAACTACAAGGAGGAGGTTGCTGGCGTTCAGCATAATGCATTTTCCTCACAGTCAGTAGAAGTGTGATACCATCCAAACCTCAGGACTGAGCTTTTTCGACTACATACCCCATGTCCCGTCTGCTGCTGTTCTAGGCTCAGAAATACACAGGTGTACAGTAAAGTGACAGCAAAGTATTGTCAAAGTCTGCTAAGAAATTTCTGAAGTTATCATTTCAGTGACAGATTTGTTCAGTAGAGGTTCAATAGATGTCAGTTACATGTCAAATAAGAGTAAAATTTTCAACCCAGAAGGTAGAATAAGTTTTAAGCAAAACAAGATAAGCATGTATTTAATAGGGGAGGGAGATATGAATTGTAAGACCTTATGACCGAATGCAGTCTCTGTTCACTTGAAAAGAAGCTGGATTAGACAATTAGACACATGAATATATGCTAAAACTTATATATGCAGATATGTATATCATAGTGATTTCTTTCTATGTTTTTAGCAATACTTAATCCCTAATCTTTTAATAGTTCTGGTATTTCCAGTGCACATTATAATTTTGCTAAGGCCTCTGAGCATAGAGCTCAGACTGCTAATGCAAGACCAAATTCTCCAGCTATGCTTTTGAAGCAGTAGTGTGACTGGTATGGCTTGGTATGTTCTCACTTCCTACTCTTCCAAGCTTGAAGTTGCTCTTTAACCGAATCTGTCCACCCACAGGATGACACTTTTGGTTGTACTGGCCTCCAGTGGCAACCTAAGGGCCATTTTGGTGGTGGGATGTAGTCAGTCAACTCCTTCTTCTTGACTTTATGCATTATACATTTAATTGGTCTTGCACAGTGTTGACTGTGTCACAGCCATATAAAGGACTAAGCCCTTCTGATTTTGGATTGCTTGGTAAACTGGGATCATTACCAACAGTTTAATATAGTCAAGTGCATATATCTAGAAGCAAATCCTATAAGATTACTTGCTGGAGAGCTTTTACTCTGAAAAAGGATTAGGGGTCATAGCAGGCAAACAACATATTTGAACTTCCAGTGTGATGCTGGGAGGAAAGACCTGGTCAGACTTACGACTTTATAATCAGTTACCACCAACAGGACCAGGGTGTGATTTTTATTTCTATGTATGGCATGCATGACACTGGCACTACAAGACTCCTTAAATTATGATTTTCATGTCCCCTTTAAAGAATTTTGAGAAAATGGACTAGAGTGTTAGGAGGCTCTTTCTGTCCTCTTCATAGAGAGGTCCACGTATCCCCTCATGATAGACATATGGACCATGGCTGTAGGCTGCTTTGCATAAAGGGGAAGAATTTTTCTACTTCTCCAAATTAGCTAAATCATTTGATAAAAGAGGAAGCAGAAGAGGACAAATACTTTTCTTTGTCAGGAGCATCTGTAAAAGGCAGGATTTTATTTCTGGCATTTTTTTTCTGCCCAGCTGTAGAGGTTGCTACTATTTCTGTAGAGAGAGATGCATCCTTTTGCACAGGATGGTTGGTTCAAGCTGCCTCCAAGCCAAAAGAGAGATTTTCCACTGGCTCTCATGGGGGCAGGACTGTACTCAGGCTGTTTGCAGTCTCCACTCCTGACACAGAGAACTGTAATGAACAGTGACAAATGTAAGTTCTCCTGCCCATGCCTTAGCTCACTGTGCAGTCTGATAATGACCACTTACTTGGAAAAAAATGTATATTCCAGCACAGGAGGAAAACTGGCCACTCCTATGTTGGCACACACCCCATGCGGGTGAGTATTTGGCATAGGGATCACCCAGTGCAACCCTGATGGTCATTGCTGCTCTTCCTTCAGCAGTTCTGTCCAGTGCACATAATGTGGCCGTGTTTGCTTGCCTATAGGGCAGTCTCCATTTCTTTTCTTGTATCTTCTGTTTGTGGGATGATTTTTTCATTTCATCAAAGCTGCTTATACTTGAATAGAAATCCAGAAAAGCAGTCCTTGAAAATCAGGACTATAAAAAACAGAGGCATGGATTTGCCACTGGGTAGACAGGTGAGTTCATTTTATTCTTAAGACCATGGTAGGAATGTTGCCTCGTAGGCTACACTGTTAGACTAGCACAAGAAAGCATAATTTCCACAGCAGGCGCAGGACCTGACTTTTGTTAGTAAACTAAAATATTACTTAAAGAAAATGCACCAAAGTTAATTTCTCCTCGAGTTTTTTCCAGTTGGGTAAGAACATTATTGACTGCTCAAAATATACAAAAATATACAAAATATGAAAAGAGGTGTTTAAACATCATCTTTAACTAAGCTAAGCTGTGTTTATCCTGCTGCTGTCGAATACTCACTCTAAGGAGAAAACAATTACCTATTAATTACTTTGTGTTCAGAAAAAGAGCCAAACATTTTCTGACGCCACATTGAGTTCAGCCTATGAGAAGAAGCAGCCCAACATTACTGAGTTTTTTCAACCTTTGTTTAGCTATCTGATGAGACAGCCTGTTTTCTAGAAGTGCTGAGTGCCAGCGCTCTCCTTGGAAGTGGTGGTACTATGAGTATCTTGCAGCTCTGGAAAGTGTTGGTTTTTTAAGATCCAAAGATTGACAGGAGCAAGTTATTGACCCTGCCTCAGATTAGAAATAACATATGTGGGAGCTAATATTGTGCTAAATTTGGGGTGAAGTAGGGAATTCAAGACTAGAACTAGAAAATGCGATGCTGTTAAGCATGCACACTTACATATGCAGCATACATGGTTTAATCAAGAAATGCTGCTTCCAGTGGGCAGAATGGTGAAAATGATCTCTAGGAGGACCTGAGATAAGGCAAGGGGCTTGATAATCAGATTCTCCCAGAGTGAGGCGAGAAAAAGAAAGCATAGTAGAGCCTACAGGAGCAGGAGGCTAAAGATGATTACAAATTCTTATGCCTGAAAGAGAGGAACAGCCTCTAGAAGCAAATATGGATCAAGACCATGTGGACAGGGATTGCCTGTCTGACCATGTTTACTGGGCTACTTACTCATATCCCTGGGTATATAATTAAGTGCTTATATGGAAGACTTCAGTCTAAAATAATAGCTGATCCAGATCTAGCGTGAGTCTCATTTCTGTGTGTTGCTAATAGAAAAATTATGGCTGTTATTGAATAGCATTGATTGTTGACATTTTTGCATCACAATGTACTTTGCTTTAGCCTTCATTTCTATGGCTTCCTCCATTCAAAGAACTCCAAGTACTTCACAAATGCTAATTTAACCTCCTGACTTCACTGTGTGGAAGGTAAGTATTATTACCTCCAGCGACTGCCTTCTCTTTATGTCGAGGAAGTGCTTACCGCATTGCTGGCACTGCTAGAGACCTTCTATAATAAGCTGTTTGCAGCGCTAGAGACCTAACTAAGGAGCAAAACCACTAAAGGGCCATCTTTGTTCAGTGTGAAAAATTCTGCTAGTAAATCTCTAAGCAGTAAGTTTAAAAATGGGCAGGAAAATGCAGCTCAGTGAAAAAATTAATTAAAAAAGACACAGCAATGATGTCATACAGAAAATACATATGCCATGTTATACTCCATTTATATTTTGGTGTACAAACAGTATGAATAAGCACATGGATGCATATGTGCAGCTTTCAGCTGTGTAAATGGCTGTTAATGAGTCTTACGGCTGTACTTAACAGTGGAGAATATGGAAGTTTATCCTTTTGCATCTTTTTTGCTTTTACAGCGTCAGACTTGGCAGATCAGGGCAGAACACTCAGTATTTGTGGGTGTTTCATCTTGATGAGTTTGAGTGGGACTATTGTAGAGGGAGGCTAACCCACTGCCTAATGCTAACATTTATATTTATATGTCTTTTCAATGGTTAATGGTATGCATTTATGTCTCCTTAGTAAGCATTCATAGCAGTAAACAGCCTATTCTGTATGTCTGGATTAGACACTGCCTTTTACTTACACTGAATTTCACTGGAATTATAAAGCTATTTGATAACTACTCATGAAAAAGACAATAGGTGCATACCATTACTTTAAACCTGGAATGTATGCATTTTATGTACATTAATAGTAATATCATTGTTAAAGAAATTGATTTTTCAATAGGGATGAACTGTTCTTTCTCTCTCAAGGCTGATGTTGGAGGGTTCCCTGAATCTGTTATGAAAGTTTGAAATCCAGAATGCTTGATAGTAATTCTGATCTCTGATAATGACTTTGGAATAGATGTAATGAAGTGGAATAACTCATTTAGACTGCATCTTGTCAACATCATTATTAATTTAAACCACCCATTTTTGAAGATTAAAAGTAGCTGTTGACGATCTACATTGGCAAAGAACTGAGAGGAATAGTGGGGCTGGATTTCCAGTCTGCAGCCACCCTTTCATGCCACTCCTGCCTCATAAAGGATCTGGAAACCTACCAGGATCATTCCATGAGTATTTCCATTGGCAAAAACCCAATATATAAATGGCACACTGTCTCTTTCCAGCCCTTGGGTAGGAAAGATGGCTGATCTCAACCGTGAATGACAGTAATGGAGACACTGCAGCCCTTCATCATGGTTTTTCTAACCTATATCAGGCACCAAAGAGAATTTTAGTGGTCACCGCAATGCATCAAATAGACCATAGCTCAGCCGTATTGATGAAGCTAGGCCTAAATTATGTTGTAAGCCTTTATTTAAAATGCCAAAGCAGTTTGTAGAGTTAATTCAAACTCTTAGAGCTGACTACAGCATTTAGACTGTTTAGATGATATGAGACAACGCAGGAGTGGCCCTGCATGCTCTGATTTTCAGTGTGTTGGTTCTTCACTGCACTCAGACATCCTTGAAATGTTACTGAACTGCCTCAAAAATTCTGAAGGAAGAAAAAGAACTTTGCTCCTGCATCACTGGCTCACAACTGGGAAAAACAGAACCAGAACTCTTCAAGCTTACTTTTCTCTTGTGTGCTAGCAGCAAAAGATCATGAAGTAACACTTCTTTACCCAAATAAATCAGATGCAGACAGCCTTGTCCATGAATCCCTCGCACACCTGCAATTCTCTGCACTAGTTGCTTCAAAGAGTTAATGTCTGATTGCCTTGTTTTACAATTCAGCCCTGCGCTGGCCCAGTATTCCTGTAGAAAGTTTTCATATAGATGCTTTATGAGAGCATGAAATGTAAGAGGAGGGTGTATAAAAATACAAAATATAAAATGTTAAAATTTGACAGATTTTCTGTGTGTGTTTGATGCAGATGTAAAAGAAGAACCTCGGTCTTACAGGCTTTATTCACAATCAGTGGTCTGAATTACAAGTGTAAGACCTTGCACAGAGGCTCTGTACAAATGACCTGATTCTTCTGAGACAGAGTGGGGTTAAGGAAGACAGAAGTCTTCATGAAAATCAAGCACATTCTCTTTATGATTCAAAATCCCTCACAAGTGCAGGAATCTGAAGAACCTGGATACAATAATGTTTTTTTTATTACCGTTTTGTCGTTCACATTGCTGCAGAGGTTTCTTAAAACTTTCAGAAATTTCTCTATTCATGGGTCTGGAAGTCAGGTTTAATTTATAACCTTTGCTGTCAACCCTGGCACACAAAGGTATACACAAATAAAAACTCTCTCTGAAAATCACTGAGCCATCTTTAAGTTTTGCACTGAAGTTTCCTGAGTTTGGACAATTGGATGAGGTGGATTCTTCACAACTGCTAAGCACTGAGAGTCCATAAGCTTGGTTCTGGCTCATGTTCAATCCACAACAAGAAGAAACTTCTTGTGGTATTTTAGGGGAAAATTATACAGCTGAGATATCTGTTCAAGTGCATATACATCTTCAGGTTGTGTTTTCTTTAAACCAAGGATAAGCATTTCTTCTCCACATAACATATATAGCAAATAAAGAATTAGATAATATTTTTGAGTGGCTTTGGATATATTCCAGTTTGGGTCATTATATTTCTGTTCTCCCAAAAGGACAATACTAAATGACAAAAATTCACAACAAAGAGAAAATAAAATAAGATATTCTTAAAACAATAATAAAAACCGCAGCGAACCTGCTTCAGGCACCCACTCAAGGGACAAGTAAAAAACCAGCTACTTAACATTTCATGATCTAAAAAAGATGTGTCATACTCAGCTTGAATTCAGCTGAGGACACTTTGGGGATGGTTTCTTGAGAGGAGGTTACCTAAACAAGGAATACTTTCACATTGTTTTTTAGAGTACCTAACATGTAAGTATTGTCTTGAAAAGAATAAATAATGTGAAATTTCCTTAGAAAAATAATCACGGGGGAGGCGGGGGAACAGAATGGGTAAAAAATGAGAAGAAGCTAGACACTTGTAACTGGGAAAGCACAAGATCATTGCAGAAACATTGCTGTCCAGTTCTACCTCAGAAGGGTGATGTCCTTGTCTTTGGCTGTTTCTATATTCTATAACCTTCTTCAAAGTTACGTGCGGTTTTAGTTCTCATTTACACTCCTGTCATCGTTACAGCAGAGTACATTGCGCTGGCAATACCACAAGTTTGAAGAGATGGAGGTTTAGCTCTAGGAACGTGATTCATTTGTTAAAATGTGGACATCTATCTGAGCTATTTATCTGCTTTCTAGCCAAGAAGTGGCAATCCTGAGGTACAATCCATCTTATAAAATAGATGCCTTCATAAAGATCAGATGAATCCCACGTGTTTCTCTCTGTTGGGCATCTAAAGTGACCTAAGATGAATCTTAGTCCCAGTTTCACCAATTTAATTTAAACTCTGTGGCCTTTACTTCCCTGTTAATACTGATGTTATCCCTGAATGAATGATGTGAAGCAGAGATGATGGGATAGGACACATGACGAATATTAGCTCTGGAAAGCACATAACATATTGGAACCTCTCCAGTGTCTTTGTATGCTTCTGCCAGGGATTTGAAGAGTGTCACCAATTCCTTATAGCTGACAATTTCAGAGGCTGCTGAAGTGCTGGTTGAACACCTGGTCTTCAGCAATGATAAAGGCTCCAGGCTGTATCAAAGGTCACAACACCTGAGACCTGCTGAGCTGCTGGAAATACTTCAGATCATCCTTCTCTGCAGTCCTCTTTTAAAAGGAAAAGAGATTTTAGCGGGGGGGAAATTAGAGCCAGAAATCCTGAGTAAATGGGCTTTAATATTCTTCCTTGAAATGGAGTGGGAGAGGTGGGGAAAGTGAGGGGAAAGGAAATTCCCTCTGTTTCGCAGACGCAGATGGAGGAGGAACAGGACATCTGCTCCTCCAGCGGGCAGCAGTAGTGGCAGCTTCCCTGGAAGAGACCATCAGGAGGGTTTCTGACCTATTTGTGCCATGTCCTTTTATCGCCTGCTACTTACACGACCCAGTAATACTAGAGCAGAGAAGGTTGCTGTGATTTATTCAACTGTCTGCATACCTGTTTCAGGGACTCCCCTCTCACACTGCTTAGGCACCCCCAGACTAATCCCCACGCTGTCCATGTGGCTCTATAGGCTGGGTAAAAGGCTTTTACCTTAATATTACCATCCCATTCCTTCAGCAAGTTGACTTCAATATGACAGATTTTACTAGAAATACAACACTAAGATCTTCATCCAGTGTAAATCAGCACAATGCTATTAAGAGGTATTTTATCCTGGGAGAAGGAAGTGTCTGTGAAATTTAGAAAAGACGCTGTGTACCCTTGTCCCAGTTCAGTGACACTTAGACCTGGTGGCAGCTCTAGAGCCTTTTAGCTGGCAGGGGTGTCAGAAGAAAATTTCTTGACTGATTCTGCACGTGTGCGTGCACGTGCGTGAATGTGCACAAGTGTGCAAACAAGCACACATAACACGGTGGAGATTATGACCACACAAACCAAGAAGGCACCACAACACATGGGAAGTATATGAAGATGTGCCCACACAGTAGCCCTCAGTGCTTTTTCTAAGCTCATATAAACTTAGGAAAAAAATCCTTCCTTGAAGGAGAATAGAATTTAATTTGCACATATGTAAGCACCAAGGAAGCAACTAGCAGGAATGATGCAGGTCACTGTTTGTATCTACTGAAAAGTCCTTCACTGTGGAAGGTGAGCACTGACTATGGGACTACAAAGGGAATAAGTTATTCTTTGATGTAAATAAAAGTTTTAGAATTTGAATCTAAAAGTGAGCATCCTGAAAATGTTTAATTTCCCTTCCCCAATTTTTGAACTTGCATAGAAGTGCCAGACATACATCATCACAGCATACACTGCTCCAACACTCTTGCAACAAATAGCTAATGCATAATCTTTCAGAACTGAAAATAGTCTTCATTTCATTTAATGTTTCTCTCTACAATTCAGTACCTTCTGTGACTTCAAGATGCATTTGATTGCTGACAAATATACATATACTTCTTGTATTTAGTTCTTTAGTTTAAAAAGCAATGCTTTCACTGCCAGGACATAAACTTTAATAAATATTATCCTACCTTATGACAAATCCTTTTTTTTTTTTTTTTTTTTTTTTTTTTAATACTAACAGATTACCAATAAGGTGCATATTTCATTCCAGATTACTGTGTCATGTTTCTACAATAAAACAAACTGGTATTTGATCACCAGCTAGCCAGCATTCTTGCTACAGGTTTTGAAGTCACAGCTAGACATAATACTAATTCTACTATCAAAAAACAATAATGGAACAATTCACCACTCTAAATCTTGAGTTCAGCCCAATCTGTGCACACTAGGGAGATACTAATCTTTTTTTTTTTTTTTTTTTTTTTAATAAAACAACTGTAAGACCAAGGCACAGACTTAAATATGACATTGATTTTATATGCTTGCTTTCTGGCTCACTTGTGATGGCAGTGCTCAGAGCATGCCAACCAATGCTTGTTTAACATGATTTACATAGTTATTCTTCCTGATTTTTTTCCTCTAAAATCCAACTCATTCTGTCATTGGTAGGACCAAATATCAAAAATATAAATCAGTGCAGTCGTTAAGATAAGGTTATATATATTTAAAGAGTTATTAAAATAAACCATAATTTAATTCAGCGGGCTAACAGTCACTAAATCTAAGTCCTATTTGCCTTACTTATGCGAGTTACTACATTGCAATGACATTAGTCACCCAGCATAAGTAGGAGTTGGTTCTGTAACAAATCTGCAAACACACACAAAAAAATGGACTTAATCCTGAAATACCCTTTTTAGCTTGCTCTCATTGTGTCTTTTTAATATTATAGAGGTCTCTTAGTAGTGACAGTTATAACCTCGGCTCTCTTGCTTTTTGAGAGATGAAGTCAGCCCTTCATCTGAATGGTTATTTCATAGTTTAATATCCTCATCAGTTTTACTTGAAAGCTAGGCTAAAAAAATGAATAATAAATTCGATGAGAGCTGGTTAAAGAAAGCATTGCATTGAATCTGGATTGCTTCCAGCTGTCTTAATTGAACAAAGGGAAAGTTTCCAAATACACCTTCTGTATTGGCTGATTGCCTTAAAAGTTCTCTGAAGCTAGAAGAAGTCCTTCCTCTCCAAATTAAAACACATACTGAAAAAAAATCAAACAACCTATTAAAATCTGTTGTATGAAGTTAGAACAGAAATAATATAAAACAGATTATTTCATTTCAAGTTGGCATCAGAATTAAGCTATATTATATATATATTTTGCTGTCAGAATAGATAACAGGGTTCTAGGTTTTCTCATTGAGTAATTTTGCATATAGAGAAAAACCTGATTTTCACAAGCAAAAAGTCCTGTTTTTATTTGGGTAGACGTAAATCAGTAACACTGCAATTTCCTAGTGATGTGGAAGTCGGTCTGCAAGGTCAGGCCCCAAACTGAAAGGGGGGCTGCTGACACCTGGAAGGAGTTGAAGAGACCTGTCTGGTGGCATCAAAAGAATCGAATGGAGCTTGGATTATTTTGCCACCTAGAGAGCAGATAAACCTGAAACGTGGTGGTTCATCAAGCTGCATCGTCCCTTTGATATATTACCCCACGGTCTGTCGTGGCCACAGGTCTGCATAGCCTGATTTTCCAGCAGCGGTTGAAGGGCGATGCGGTAGGTAGGTTGATGACTATCAGCGAAAAAAATTCCAGCCTTATTACATTGGTGCTTTCTGACAGTGGGATAGGGTTTCTGCATCCCCAAACTGCCAGGGAACTCCCTCTGGTGACGGGGAGGGCCCGTGGGAGAGGCAAAACCAAGCCAGCGGTCACAGCAATTGGTGGCAGTTGTTAGCATCCCTCCGCCATGTGCATTTTGAAACACAATATCCATGCATCGGTTAGTGAAAATCCCGTTAAAATCAGCATGTCCTGGTTTTGCCTGGTGTGGCACTCCTGGGCTGCGGTCTGCCAAAACCCACCGGTGGATGTCAAGGACCTGATGGAGATTGTGTAATGGAAGGCAGCAGGTTGTATGTTGTGTGTAACTGCCTGTGTTCCCACCGTGAGACCAAAGGTTTTTCCATACGGAAAGTGTATCGGCTTCTCAGGAGCAGCAGAAATGTGATTTTCATAGCAAATAAGCCTGAGCAGAGGAAGGCAGTGCAAAAAGTACGTATTTAAAACAAAGGGGCGTTAGTGATTATTGTCTGTACATGATATTTCAGTGTGCTTACAACGGCAATCTGGCTTACCTTCTCTGTACATAATTCCCTGTATTTGTCACATAAATTGCAAGTTCCTGGGAGCTGCTATTTGCCACTGTATGGCAGTGTATGGCGATTACACCCAAATTACACTAAAAAAATCAGTATACAGAGAATTCAGTATGCAGAGGCATGTAATAAAAGAATGTTAATGTTTTTAAAGAGCTATTCAGCCTCTTAAAAGGTAGGGAGTATCAAAATTAGGAGAGTAACTCAAATTTAGCTCACTTGTGAATACAGTTAATAATACTGTGCCTAATGACACAGTCACATCCTTTCCCCACAGCTCTCCATCCTCGTTTTGTCTGAAGGATGGACAGACCTCACTGAGGGGCAAGCTAATCAAATATTCCACTTTCAGTAAGCTCAAGCCTTACTTACACATTATTAACACAATTATTCCAAATCCTCTATTGAATTATTAATCTCCTCATGAGATTTACTACGATGATCTCTTTACAATGTCATCACTGTTTACCAACATTAATTAATGTATCCCTACAGCTCTGTTTTGAGGTTACTCTTCCCTCAATTTTATGCCCAGGAACCTGAGGCAGAGAGACCTGAAGAACAGATGTTAAACGCAGAATTATCAAGTATTGTCTAAATTTGGGTGCCCAATTTTAGAAGCTCAGAGCCTGATTTTTTCCATGTGTTCAAATCGCAGCTAGCAATTTTAAGTGCAGCTGTGAACGTTCAGCCCTTTTCTAATTTAGACCCAGATGTCTCCCATCGGGCCACAAGAAAATGAAAAATGACAGAGGCAGGGATAGCATCAATCTCTCCAGGGCAGTATTCAATTGCCTGCAGTCCCCTGCCTCATTCGCTGCACATTTTATAACTTCTGGAGCTAGTGAAGCAGGAGTCACACTGACAACAGCTAGACCAGCTACATGACCCTGAAACCTTCTTTAATTATGTGATTATATATGATTTTTTTCCAGTTATTTCCAATTATTCAGTACAGGGAAAGAACAATCTTCAGAAAAACACCATAATGCAAACAGACCAAGTTGCACATGAACCTTCATTCTAGCATTTCCCAACTATTCAGAGCCTGACTTTGCAAACTCTACATTCTTTTACTGCATGCTACCTAAGCCTTCTCTAGTACCTCAATGCACCAACATCCTGGGGGCATCTCCATGCAAAATATTGAAATTATTTCTTAATAAAAGGCTTTTTTTTTTTTTTTGGTTAGTGTTATGCTCTGGAGAGGAACAGTCTTGTGGTGAAAGCCTAAAGCAAGGAAGTAGGAAACTTAGTTCCAGAATTGGTTCTGCCATAGACTTTCTTAGTGACCTTGGGCACTCCTTATCCTTGCTGTCATTCCCTTTCATCATCTTGAGGTTGGGACTAGCACAAGGTCCGCTTCAGGGCAGTTTTGTGGAGCTCGACTCATTATTCTTCGTAGAGGGTCAGATTCTCAGGTGGAATGTGCTATGAAAGTGTGAAGTATTATACAACAGCATGCTGCAATAGAAGTGTCAAACACAAAGTGACGTTATGAAATACTAACAATGGTTTAATTGTATTAGGAGAAAAGCCTTTATAAATTGATTCCCTGCTGTACAAGATATCTTTATTAATATCACTATTTCTCCTTATCCTGACCGTGATGATTAGGTACCAAGGCTCTGATGGCTAGTATAAAATGTCCAGCACCGCTGCCTGGCTTCAGAGCTGTATTTACCCAGAACACCAAGTAAATACATACAGCTTGCCTTTAACTGGGATGACTCGGAGTCCAAACAGAATTTCACTGTTGTATTAGGTATTTAATATCCTGGTTCTGGCAAATTCTTTACCTTTTCCATTTACTGCTACAGCCTTAGCTTCGTCAGCTTTGTAGGAGTCTTGGCTACAGGAGCCTGGCCCCACATATTCTATTTTTCTATGAGACTAACTTTAGTTTATAAATGTAGCTATGTGATTGCCACCTGAGAGACTTTTGTAAGGACATTCACCTGGCTTTCCAAGTATGGTTAAGCAGTGCAAAATACTGATAAAGAATATTTAAATAGGACTGAGAACAAGCTAAATGAACATTTCAGAGTTATTCTTGGGGAATACTATCAAACGTGAATAGTTCTAATGCAGCTTTACACAGGCTGCATGGCTGCAGCGTATGCAATGCTCCCTGTGATCTGTAAGAGATCTATAACACTCCTGGTCTGCAGAGGACAAGGACCGGCAATATGGTAACGATGAGAACTGGGCTATCGTACACATTGACCTGCACCATTTGGTTAACCACACCAAAATATATTTTAATATAGCCCAAAGCAGTCTTTACACATCTGGAAAGAAGGTACTCGAACTGTGTCTATATAAGGGAGATGGGTCGAGGAGAGGATGTAAGGACCACAGCAGACGAGCAGCTCAGCGTGAGAACCCAGCACCACACACGATGTGCTTGGATGGGGTTGCAACCTGCAGAAGTGTGGGAAGATAATGCTGTAGGTGGAGCTGGTGAGATGGATATTGAAACACCACACAGAGTCATTTGTAAACATCTTTAGAAGACAGGGGAGAATGAAAAAAAAATGCAGGCAAAAGACACAGAAGCGAGAGAATTTCTGGCAAAGAGCCAGAAATTGCAGTCATTACTTGAGGTAGTTAAAGGTGCTAGAATTTTAAGAAGAGATTAAATTACAGTGGATCAGCATCTTTCTGGAGAATATGTGATAGGTAGGATAAGTGTCTTCAATTTGGGAAGGAAAGCTATAAAAAAATCAGTGCCTGGAATTTTAAACTGAGCAAGCTTAATAGGATGAAAGATAGGGTTGTTTTTTTTTTAGTGGGATGGTAACTAATCATGGGAACATGCCACCGCCAAGGATAGCGGTGGATTTTCTGTCCCTTTGGATTCACAGCTTGGATGCCATCTGGAGGATAGGCAGTAGTCCAACACAACATCAATATCAATGATATACAGGACGATGTAATGATCCCTTTTGGCATTCACGGGAAGTTCACGGGAGTTCTACCATTGACTTTAACGAAGGCAGGATTTCATCTTCTGTTCCCAAGGCTTTAATAATGGAAAAGGTATTAATTACCTCTGCTCAAATTAATGGAGGCAGAGTGATGTGCAATACTGTGGAGGAAAGCTGCCAACAGAAGGCAGCAATGATGCAAGTTGAGACCAACTTTTTTTTTTTTTTTAATGAGTATTTTCAGCTTTTCAGCTGCATAGTCTCTTGAAGCACATCTGTGTGGTCAGTTCTAATTATAGAACACTTCTGGGACATAACCCTGCATGCAGTGGGAACCAGGGCTGCATCACAGGCTTTGGAAAGCAGCAGATGAGAGGGGAGATCCTAGTGATCCAGATTTCGCTGAAAGAATGGATGCAATTTTGGTAATTGAAGGCAAGCAAAGTTGTCGAAGATGGGGCAAATTGAAGGTCATCTGCATTCACAGTGAAGAGAAGCAGGATTAACAGCAGTCAATAATTCTGGGCTTTGGAGATGGCTGCATCTCTGTCAATGAGCCAAGAGAAAAGATAGATTCTTCTGCTTCAGTGGGGTTGACTATTGCTTCAACTTCAGAAACTGGCTTATTTGAATAGCTGCATTTAGATGCCTTGCCAGAAGTGAGGCTGCTGGCTATGTACTAGTTTCTTTTAATAAAGACATGTTCAAATGTTACAAATATGAAAATGATTCTTTCCTTTCTATCTCTGCAGCATACCCTGCACATAAAAGGCTGATCAGTTATTTAAGCCCTTACATGTTAGGAAGAGCTAAAACATTTGCTATAATAAAAAATATGCTGGGTTTAAAGGTCAAGTACAGCAAATACTCTGATAATACTGCAGATACTGAAAGCATACTTTTGATTTTCCTGTTTTAATTTAGATCTGCATTTTGAGGCACTGGATCATGAAATGCAAGAGGTCCCCCTAAGGTACGAACATAATCCAGTAAAGTATGGACATATATCCAAGATGAATGCACACCTACAGGCAAAACCATAAATGTACAATTGATCAGAAAGCCCATGAAGTATCCCCCCAAAGGATTTCAACACCAAATATTTCAAATATTTTTGACAGTGAGTATGTATGGTGAAGCCATCAGAAACAATTATTTTTATGCTTTAGCTCTTTGAAAATACCAGTTCCTCCTGTGAGCATAGAGAGGAAAAACGCATAAATGAGTGGATTCCAGGTTATCAACCCTCCCTGGTATATGCCTTTCTCATTCAGAAAACCCTTAAATTCCAAATTGAGTTTGTAACAACCTCATCCTGGAACAAAGATTATGTGAATACCCCTATGCCCTAGCCATCCAAATACAGAGTTTGGTCATCTTGGTCTTTCTTGGGAGGCAGAAGCCTTTAGGACCTGGTCCACGGTGTCTTAGTCTGGCCCCTGCTCAGGGGTGACTGATGGTGGGACCTCTCTGGTGCAGCTGAGCAGAGACAGAGCTTAGGAAGACGGGACAGCCGGCTTAAATCACTGCACTGAGGCAATGTGAAAAACCCTCCTCCATCCTCTTATGGCTCTGTTGTGTGAAAAAGGTCAAAAGAAGGGTAGGCTGCATTAAAAACAATATTGTGAAAGAGTGGACGGATGTTATACCATCATATGATCTACTGAGAGTCTTTGCTGGGACGACAGATCCCAGGCTGGGACACCCCCAAGCAAAAGAGACAGATTATAAACTCCATATAAATGGCTAGGCTAAAAAGTTCATCACCCAATCACAGGAATGTAGACATCAGGCCATAAATCCAGAAAATAAATTCTAGGAGATATACTGCAAGGATTTAGGACCTGTTCATACTATAGTGACCAGCCTAGTAAAAAAAATAGTATGAATATGCTGAGATCCAAACGGGAAGGAAGACAACACAGCATTCATATACTTGCATTCACTTTCACATTTGATTTGCATAAAATTGCTGTGTTTTTTCATGATAATTAGACCCAGGGTGTATGAATTCTGCATTGCTCTACTTCTAGAACGCAAGAGGCTCCTTTCTGAACCTTCTGACTCAACAGGAGGGTCTCCCTGACAGTCTTGTCTGACCCTGTCTTCTATGCAGTAAATACTCAAGTGAACCCTGCCATCGAATCTTGTTAAACCACTGTCGCATTTACTATCAAACTTGGTTAAATCACTGTTTTGTATCAGTAAACATATTGCTACTTGTCTCTTACAAGTAAAGTGCGTCACTCCATCTGCGACAGCTGCATGAGTAAACATCAGATGACTGAGACTATAGATATGGAACTGTAGACAATTTTTGAGTCATTTGGCTATTTAAATAATCAGTTAAAATATCCTTCTTCTTTCAAATTCACTAGAAGCTCCCACAACCTAAACTGACTAACCGGCACTGCAGCCATTAGTTATGTCAGTAGAAATCATTGGTGCAATATTGTGAGTAACTGGAGGAAATTCTGAGGTCTGTTTTATATAGAGACTGCACCAGCTGGTTGTGTGTTGTCAGTAGCTCTGAAAAGATAGCAATACAGTCAGTGGGATTCAGCTCCAGGTCAACATACCTGAGTTTAAGTGCCTACCGTTGCCCACACACAGGTGTCTCGAGCCTTTTGAACATCCCTTGGGTGTCCTGCTGGGCCACCAGCTCCTGCTGCAGAAGGGTTTGGGTCTCCTGCAGGTCCTGCTGTCACACGTGGCAGCTCTGTGTGGATGGGTGAGATACACAAAGGCATCTCAAATAGCACGAGCTGCCTATGGGTGGGTGCTGCATCCCACTTGTGCCCTCTCTCAGTGGTGGTGGGAGTTTGCATGCTTGGCCCACATGTAGACCTAGATATGCAGACATCTACGTGCCGGTGTTTGCATCCTTCCCTGTATGTCATCTAGGAGAGGGACTCCTTTCAAGAGGCTGTTTAGACATACCCAGGGTTGGTCCTAGCCTTTGGTGTCCCCTAAATTTCTCCAGCGATACTTTGGGAAGCCTGACAGCTGTCCACAAATGCAGAGGCAGACACTGGGACCGAACCAAGAGGGAGGCGAGAGGAGACACGGGCTCTGCCTTGGGACGGGGAAGCTCTCCAGGCAGCGCTGGGTTTGTGCACGTGCCCTTGCCGGCAACGCTGGCTGCTCCCCCCTCCCAGAGGAGCTGCCGCTGGGGACGGAGTCGATGAGCAGCACCGCTGACATGGCTCTCCAAGAGATGGACACACAGGTGCGCTGCAGCATGGCCGGGGATGAACGATGCTGCCAAGGCCTCCGCTTAGCCACGCAGTAGTTTTTACATCGCAAAGCCATGGGCATGGCCAGACAGAATCCCCCAAAACAACACAAGGAGCTCTGGCTGTGGCACTGATTGCTGACCGTCCTTGAGGAAGAAGGGGATGACACAGCAACTGATGTCTGTAATGAATACATCATTTGTGTAGAAAAAGATGCTGTATCTTCTCCGGCACCGTGTTTCCTTTTCTCCAGTAGAGTTTCCTAACTCCATACCCCAAATTAACACACTGTGCTTTTGTCTACAAAGGCCAATCTGAAAAGTATTTAGTAACTCCAGGAGCTACTAACAGCCTTTAGGAGCTCACCGGCAGCGTCCAACAGCTGGCAGAGGAGTGAGACATGATTATCCATAGATGTATTTATAGATGCATTGTATATCAGCGTGGTTGCTGATCTCATTAAAAGTCATCTGCATGCTTGCCTTCCTCGAATGATCCTGGGATGTGTGAACGAGTAGCTGGCCGTAGATGGCACCAAACAACCACGAGCGGAGCGGTCCCTTCTTGCTGGAGCAGCCTGGCTGAGGCTGCTGGCTTGCAGCTGCACCCCAGGGCAGCCCCAGCAAACAGGCTGTCTGCCGTGAGATGCTAGAAATTTCACAACTTCTTCTTCCAAGACACGATTCTGTATATCCCTGCAAAATCAAATAGCCTTTCTGAGCTTCACAACTATTTTTGGCTGTTTAATTCCTCCCAGTCATTTTTTTTTTTTAAATACAGAAGGACAAAAAAAGCCCTGCCACGGTGATAGATGTAGAATGTTGGCACTTTGAAAGAGCATGGGAAGGGACCATTGCTGCTCTGAAGACCTAGCAGTCTGATTAGGCTGTTACATAGGATTGTATGTCATGAAGCCTAATTTTTGCTTTTGCAAGCAGTTAGGTAAAGTAATCCTATTCATAAACTGATGAAGCTCTATCTTAAAATCTAATTACTGTGTTTTATTCCCACAACAGTTATCAGGATGGTGTTCTGCTCCTGTGCCTCTCTGAAGCTTAGAAAGGTTCTCAGTTCCAGCCTAGATTCATTTGTGGACATATTATCCTTTTTATTCCTGTACAAACATTGTGTTTTAGTTTAAATAGCTCTTCTCCCTACCTGGTATTTCCTGCTCAACAGAGCTTCCCATCAGGCCCATTAGACTGTGTAACTCCCCACCACATGGTCACAGGCTCGGGAGGAATACATGTGCTCTTTTAGCCTTCACCTCCCTACCCTAAAGATATGCCCAAAGCTTTTCCTTTTCCTTCCTCTCTTTGGAGGCTTCTGCCATTGCCTGTTATGAGCACACCAGGGAGGCTAGAAAACAGACATTGTGGACCACATGTGAGGTGAGGGCCTCTCTTAATTCACTTCATGCTATTACCTGTTGTCCTGGAGTCTTCCCATTAGGATCATCAGTCTCCTCCAGCTTGCTAGCTGGATGCTCCCCTGACCCACTAGTGTCCCACAGCTGCGTGCACCTCAGTGCACACCCATTCCCCAAACTTAGCCATTAAACTGGATCCCAGTGATGATCCTCCAGCATTTCTCAGACTACCCTCCTTCAAATCATTTGCTTGCTTTCAAGCACAATGTGCTGTTATTCTCCATCCCTTCTTCTCCTCCCCTCCTCCTCAGCTATGACCACCTTGAAACTCCCCTCGCCATGCCTTCCTTGTACAGTTGAGCTAATATTTTTTCCATTTGGGGGGCTTATTAAATACTTTGCAGAGGTCCAGTCAGGCTTCTCTTCTCTCTGAAATAGGTCATTTATTTTGAAAAGAGGAAACTGAGTCTGAGGAAGATTAAACAACAGCCTGGTGTACTGACAACACTGGAGTTTTTCATTTGCAGTACTTACCCAGAGGTGGGCAATTTGTCCCCAAGCATAGCTATTCTACATTGGTCCAGCTCTACTACTCTTTTCGCAAACTTAAATGCACACATTGAAGTGAAGTTTTCTGTATCCTCAGTTAAGGGAATTTTGTATGTTGCTGAGTCTGAATGTCTGCTTTCACAATCCTCAACTCAGATGTGCACTTTTACATCTGAGAGGGCTCCTTGCCTTTCATTACATTTCCATTTCATTTTAGTCAATGAATATTGACTGACACTGAGCAACTGCTTCTGGCACTAAAAAGGGGAAAGTACCACATGGATATGGAAACGGGGTAGGCAAATTTATTTTGCAAACACAAATTCAGACTTTTAAGGCTTTGTTCAACACAGTTCTCTCAATTAAACATAGATTATAAACTCCAGAAATCAAGGATTGTCATGAGTATTCTGTAGCACACTTTAGCTATGAAATCAATAATTATTGGGAGTTTTGCCTCAGTAAAGACTGAACTCAAAGTGCAGAACTAGAATATAAAAAAGGCTCAATTGGCTCAGCCCAAAAATTCGTACAGGGTCTTCTTCCTAGGAGAAGGCAAAATGTCAAGAGGAACATAAAGGGATACGGCTTTACATCTGCAGCTTTCAGGAGTCTGGGTCTTGTTCTGGTTCATGTTCTGCTTATGCTCAACTCATCTCAATGTTGTAGTAAAATGCACTTAGAGAAGTTGTGTCTAGTTAAATAAGTGATCGTTAATAGCTCTTGTTGCTTAGACATTTCACATCCTTGACATCTGTTTCTTTTCTTTTGACCAGGTAGTGGTGGCAAAACTAGTCTCAGGGTTTTTGACTAACACCAAAATTTATTTGAGCAGATGCATAAATTACATGTAAAATAGATAAACTGATATCCAGGCTCAGATATCACACCTTCTTCTCTCACTTAGCACAAAGTAAAATATCCTAAGCATCCCTCTTCTAACGGATTTGCTACTGGTCATACGCAATTACTATGATACGTCCAAACAACAGCTGCATTCCATGTTCACAAGTTTTCTGTAATTTGTATTAGTATATTTTCTTCTTTAACATACATGTCTCCATTACCGTCCAACAGAATGAAATGTTGCTTAATGTCAGTTCACTACAGGAAAATAGAAAGGAGAGGTGGGATAACTAGACTGGCCACTACCCTTATCTGAGCCTGCTGGAATTAAACACCATTTTCTGTCCTTCTTTCTGTTTGTTTAATAACGTAATAGCAATTTTATTTTAGAGCTTTCCCTGAACTTCATCTGTCCTTCCATTCCTTTTAGCCATTCAGTCTTTTTTTTTCCTTCCGATTTGCTTTTTTTATATTACCAATGACCCTCTGAATTAACATTTGTATAAAAAAAGGAGAATATTCTCAGATTCAGTCTGGAATTTATTTTCTATCACCTCCTTCACAGAAATTAAGTCCAAAGCAGAGTGCCAGATAAATTCACCTGCTTTCCTGCAGATCCCGGGACACCTAATATCAAACTGATGGGTTTTAGATAGGCTGAGCATTACCCATTTTCCAAAACTAGCAGCACTGAGGGTGGGCTTGTATCATCTCAGGCAGTAAAACCATCTCCACGTGCACAGGCAGGTAGAAATTTCCCAAGGTCCCCAGCATGCCTGAGCTCATGGAAAGTGAAAAGACTCTCCCATCAGGTCCCAGAGGGATTTGGAGCATGTACTGGTGGTGGCATGGAGGGTGTTATTTTTTCCTGACCCTGAAGCCTTGAAGCATGAGATTTGATTATAATCATTGTCCCATTGCAGAGCTGCAAAATTTATGAGCACTAAGAGCACAGCAGTGAGTTTCCTTTTCTCTATAGAAGCCCACGAGTGGGTATATGGGGTGAGCCCCAGATTTCAAATGCGCACACTGGCAGACACACGCAGAGAGCTTTCCCTACAAAACCCACAGGCAGGAGGGAGACAGCTAATTCACCTGAAAGCATGTGAGCAGCATCTATTGCTTTCCTGGGCGAAGTGTTCAGTCACTCACTTCTCTTTCTGTTCAAAGGAAGCTTCATTTCATCTAAGCTCAGCTGATAATTCCTGGATCACATTTTGCTCCTATTTCCATGAATGAAACCACCCCAGCTTCTCCATATGAGCATTGGTTATCGAGTCACCTCCCAGCTTCCTTTTGTGAAAGATTTTTTCCTAATCTCTGAATTATTTCTGGGTCTCTTCTCGAGGCCGGTGCAGTGTGGGTGCTCTCCCAGCTGGGCTGTGCGGGGAGCAGGTTTGCCTCCTCCCTCCCGAGGTCACCTCTCCTTCCTTACGGCTGCAGAAGCAGCGGTGCACCACGATTTCTCTTCTCCCACAAGTTTCCCTTGCCCATGTCAGTCTTCTCAAGTTGCTCATTTCCAGCACATTGTCTCACACTGAAAATGCATAGAAATATGCTTTTCCCCCCAATGACTGGATCCTTCTTTTGCAGATGTTAGAACAAACCCTACTGCATCAGGATCATGTACACAGCAGATTCCGAGCACTAAATAGCCGATTCCTAGTACGTGTTACCGATGCAATGTTCGGAGATCCAAAATCTTGTCAGCAAAGGCTTTGTGACTCATCCTGTGAATCATCAACATAAATGCTGAATAGTCTTGGACTGGAAACTGAATGCTGGGAGACCCAGCAAAACCAGCCCAGTTCATCAGAGGTCTCCGTTCTCATCTGCCTTGAGACCTGTCAGTGAATGTGCAAATTTACCACTTGCCTTCTTAATTTCACCAGATAAAAGCTTTTAGATCTAATTATATAAATGTAGATATAAATACATATATAAATGCTCTGAGGAAACCCAAGTAGATGGTATTGACACATTGTCACTATTGCTCAAACTGTAGCTGAGTCAAAGATAGTGAAATTTCATTTGAGAAGATCTACGTTCCATGAAACCATGACATTGATTACTTGTATTTTTAGCCTCTACTTTTCTGCTACAGTCTTATAGAAACTATTCCAGTGTTTTGCCTACTAGGTTACCTTCCATATATTTTCCCCTCTTTTTAATATTGCAAATGAATACATTGAAATATCTCAATACATTGAAATATTAGTGTTAGTGGTTACAAGATCTCTTCATATATTTCCTTTAAAGTCCTTGGTGTGAAATCTCTAGACCCGTACATTTGAAATTGTTTAAATTTAGTAGGAACCACTTTGCATTGTCCTATGTTAATTTTACAAAAATGAAAAAGAAAATTCCTGTGCCAGCTGAAAAATTGTTGCTGTGGTTTGTATTTTTCTTTTTCCCTACACAGGCTGAGCAGAGAGCTGGTTCTTTCATATCTCTGAAGTCTACAGGGAAAATCTGAGCCTCATGTGAGAACTTCAATGCCCACAGCACACTCATGGCTATTTCATCTTCAGCTCCCTCTTGTACAGCCATAAATCAAATTCCTTTTCAGCTACATGATTTGCAGGTTTTGGATTTGCATCCTGATCAGATACAATGTGATTCACCAGGTGATTTTTCTAAGCATTTGGAGAGCTGCAAAGAAAGCAGGATTCCTGGGTTTAGTACTCTAACTGCTGTTTAATGATATGCTGTGCCTTTACTTCCTCCTTGCTCTACAACTTTTCTCTCCCCAACACTTAATTCTGATTTTCAGGGTGTATTTAAGCCCTACAAAATTTAGCAGATTGCAAAGCAGTTACTGTGTATCTTGGCAGTAATCACATTACTGTTTTCTCTCTGCAGTTATTACTTGTGGTACCTATATCAGGCCTTCCCCTAGAGAGCCTAATTGATATTGATGTTATCGATGACTGTGGTTTGGGAACTCTGCCTCTCTGTTGCAGTAGGGCATTTCGCTCTCCGATTGCACCAAATGCTAATTATAATTTTTAGTGTATTGAATTTTAAATTATGTAAATGGGAGCAGATTATTTAAATCACTTTTTGCCTTTGGTGTGGAAATAGGCTTCCTATGGCTAGCTTACGTCCATCACTGGAGTGGATTTGGGGGAGACATCACAGTGTGCAGGTGACTGCTGGGGTGGTTTGGGATCACTCAGTGCACTCCAGCAGTTTCCACATGAGCTACAACCATCTTTGGTTGTTTCTTTCTTGTCACATTGCACAATGACAAATAGAAGTTTTTTTTCTCTGGGCTATCATTGCTAATGAAAAATCACAACAAAAAGCTTGCTGCTTCATAGAATCATAGAACAGTTTGGGTTGGAAGGGACCTTTAAGGGTCACCTAGTCCAACCACACCTGCAATGAGCAGGGACATTTTCTACAAAACCAGGTTGCTCAAAGTCCTGTCCAGACTGACCCTGAATGTTTCCAGGGATGGGGCATCTACCACCTCTTGGGACAACCTGTTCCAGAAGCTTCAGAAAGCTTACACTTAACCTGAAGAACAAAATTCACGGCATGATGTGAAAGTGCCGGGAATTGATTTGGTTCTCACATACTATGGATATGAACATAAGCACCAGCTGCTTTAACTGAAATATTAAAATAAATCCTAAAGGCTTTCTGCTGTAAGTTGGATTTGTAAAACACTTCTGATGCTTTAACCAAATTATCCACAAGAGCTAAGCAGGTAGACAAAACCATGTCCAGCTAAGAAAAAGGGATATGCTCAGATATACTTAAGTATTGCATTACACTATTTTGGACTTAAATTACCTGACAGCATCTTTCTAAGTTAACATAACTTTGAAGGCATACATTTTAGAGCTTTCATATATAATCTCTGACTCCTGGTAAGTGAGACGCATTCTCAAGGAAGTTATAAAATACTAAGGTGAAATATTAAACATGAACCTATTTTTTCTAATTAATAGCTGTGTCCCCAGTACAGACGAGAAGTGCTAAAATATGTTGATTGAATGCTGGCCTATGTTGGGCAAGCATGTGAAGCAGCTGAAGAGCAATATAATCATAAACATATAATTAAAGGTGAATTCTTCATCCTAAAGGAACCAAGCCGGCCCTTCAAGGAACTGCAGAACCTGGGGAGTCTCACCGACATTAGATCCATGCACAGGCTGAGAGCAGTTACTAGTCCTCCACACCTGGTGCTTCTTTCAGCTAAGCTGTGGTTTTGTTAAGTATCAAAGATGCATAGCATTGAAACAACTAAATATCACAACCGAGCCTTTTTAGATCACTCTGCTTTTTGCACATGACAATTACAGGTTCCCTAGACAAGCAGTGATTCAATAGATAGATACATTAACACAAGTCACACATGCATTTGTAGTGCAATACAACTGTTAGTGTATGTCTGGGAAAGCATTGCTTTTATTATAAAGCAAATCGGTAATTACATTTGCTTTGTGTGGGAGCTCCTCCACTCCTGTGTCCATTCCATGAGACACAGAGGGGACAATGAAAATATCAAATGAACCACCTCACAGTCTGAGAAGAGAAAGTGTATTTCCCTGGCTTCTTGTTAGAAATGCAATTAGCTTTCCAAACCGTCACTTCCTTCTGTGGGTAGCACGGAGGATGCAAAAACACGAAAGATGGTAAGTGATAGGGAGGGAGGTTTTGTCCCCAGATCCTTTTAACAGGGCACGGGACTTCTTCAGTCTCACGGCACCTTGGCCTGAAACGATGTCGATCCTCAAGAATGCTTTGAGTGACAGGTCCGCAAAGTCTGAAATCAAAGGCAGCTGCTTTCACTGCGCTGATCTGAACACAGGAAGAATAATATCTTTTTGATGATGCTTCCCCAGGGGATACTCAGATGGGAATTATAGCTATAATGTGGTAAAAGTTATTTAAAGGGCAGTGCTTTACTTAAAAGCTGTGAGACCTTAACTCAGGAGTTACTCCTCACTGGCAGTCAAATATTTTCATTAAAAAGCTTTTTTAATCAAGTGTCCAGTGTAAATAAGTCTGCGCTAGAACAGGCTGAATGGGCATTTCTGAGGCTTTCTTCATGGCTGAGAGGATAAAAAAATGGCTCCTGATTTGTAACATTACAGAGCTTCAGCTTTTGTTGTCTTAGATGCTCCAGTACCCCTGTGAGTCCTGATCTCCACTGAAGTTAACTAGGGGAGATTTAATCACAGGTCTAAGACCTACATTTTTTTCTTCTACCTTAGATTTAGTTATTAGGTTTCTATTTTTCAGATTTATCTTTCCTGCTTCGTATCATGAAATGTAACACATACAGTTGTACTTGCACAGCCAGCAAACCCCAACTTCAATGCTTCAGCAATTGTGAAAAATGTGAGATGATGAAAAACTTCAGGATAAAATGCCTGTCAGGGACCCCCAAATTTAAATTCTCAGGACATTGCTTTATTTTGAGCTGTTAAATCTAGCTGAAAGAAAACAGGATCTTTGTTTCTTAAGACTTTGTTTCCTTCCACTATTTCTTTCCTATACTAAACCACAGATTGTAATCCTGTTTGTCACCACGATCTGTCGTGGGAATTATGATATGATGCTGTTCTCACTGATGGCAAAACTCGCTTTGACTTAGGAACACAGGCAACTGCATTGTATAATGTCTTTCCTCAGTTTATATGATATGGAGTCAGCCCTAAGGTATCAAATGGGATAAAGAGTAAAACATTCACTTCTCAAATAAGGAAAAAAATTAGAAAGCAGAATGTTCTAGGTATGAGAAAAATAATCTCAAATTGATCTGTTTCTGTGTTAGGCATTTTTAAAAAGTGTCAGCGTGCCTTACTTACTGAAAGCTAGTTTATTTACCAGGCTCAAGGTGTTCGAATATGTTCTGTAAGGTTCTTCAGGTTTGAGACACAAAAAATCAGAGATTATGAACAAAAATTTCATCCTGGGCTCTATGCTTTCTGCATAACATTGTGCAAACTGTCCCACAGAAGCATGTGATCTGCAATGGAGCAGGATCCCCAAGTCAGAGGCACCAGCGCTGCTCAGTGTAGTACAGTTCATGGCAATGCGAAGGGATGCTCTGGGAACTGAATGAATCCCCAGGACCAGCCTTATGTCGTTTCATTTCTTGCCAGGGTGTGACTCCAGTTTTGATATCATTTCATCATGAAGAAGTCTTGACCTTATTCAATCCCAACTGCTGTTTTCCTCCACTGCCCTCTTGTTAAATCAATATTAGCAGAGGCAGTGAAATTTGGCTTATGAATGTTGGCATTTAATCTTGATCTATTAAAAAAATGGAAAGAAAGAAATCAAAACATCAATAACTGTACAGAATTTTTCTTATAGACACAGAGGATCTTTATCAGAAAGGAAAGGTTATACAAGAAACAATATACAGGATATCGGGTGCAACACAATGATCTGCAGATTTCCCACTATGCTTTTTGTGCACCTGGAGCAAGGAATGTACTTTCAATCTATTTTTATTTTACATTATGGAAATATGCAGCCTAAGAAGAATGTTACACAGAATCTCCATGGGTTAGGAGAGAACATAAAGATCACCCTCTAAAAGACTGCTCAACTTGAGTCTCTCTATAGGTGCTGCAAACTCTATACTTTCTTTGCCTCATTTTGTGCATTGTGTCAATTGAAGGTACAGCCAGATGTGCTCGGAGAATTGCCAAGGTTATCAAAATACACTCTCAAGGTTTACAGCGAGGAAGAAAAAAATGAAAGGTTTCATACTAACAGAAGACATAATGAGGGAAGAGATTCAGACAGCACACATTCAGCTTCTTTTCTCCACTGATCTCTGGAGAAAAGGCAGGTCATTCTCATACTGAAGAAATGCCGACAGGCAGAGTTAAAATTGGAACGCAGAAACTCTGCACTCAATGTAGGGAGGGTGAGTGAGCAGGAGAATAAGGTAAAATGAGCTCTCAGAGCCACTGTATCAGTGACACTACTGGCAAGGGAGGTTCTCAAGGAGGAAAAAAGACAATGTTGGAAATGCTTCTGCACAAGGAAGTCCTGAAAGCAAAGGAAAAATAGACATATATATTGGAGCTACAAAGTACATTTTAACTACCTAACCTGTGAATGAGGATCTTGAGAATAGTGTGACTCTCCTATTCCCAGGATAATCATGCCAATAGATATAAATTACGTTTACACATCTGACAGCAACCTCCTGACGTGGACTGCAGGCGGCGGTTTCGGTAATAAGGCACTCACAGCCGATGGCGATGTCCTCCTCCTGCCAGCCCAGTGCCTCTGCTCCCTGCCTGGCTGCCTTTCGCCCTGACCCCCCCCAGGTGTTTTTCCATGCACCCCCCTCCCCACACCCATTTCCCCAGCCGGCGTAGGTGATGTGCTAAGAGGGCTTGGTCTCCTACTGTCCTCTCGTGACCTGTTCGCCTCTGCAGATTCAGGAGATGCTTTCCTCTGTCATGGCCAGTGAATCCTGAAATACTTTTCCGGACAAAAGAAGGAGTGTCCTCAGGAGAGTTAGAAACCTTCTGTCTCCCACACCAGGATGGCCTGTTACCTCCTGATTAGGCCATTTTCTGGGGAAGTTGAAGACCTAAGTTTCAATTCTTTCAGCCTGAGGTAACGGTTAAACAGATATATTCTGGAACAGAACTCAGCTGACATCTCCCAGCCAGTTTATAAGGATCACCAACCCCTCTTCAGCTGATAAATAAGGCAGATAAAATGGACGTATCCCACAGCAGACCATGGTCCACCCTGCCTTATCCCTGAATCTAGCCCTCCGAGCACAGTGATTTGTTTTTCTGCTCTGTTCAAGATACACAACCCTGTGGATACGAATAGGAAGTTCCTGTGCATATTACGTCTACAGCATTTCTAATTGTAATATAATTTTGACTTTCAGGAAGGCTGGTCAGATGTGAAAATGTAAAGGGAACTGATCCTGATGATAACGATAAGGACAACTAACTAACAAAGGGGTGTTTGGTGTTTAGCTCATGTTCTCTGAGACAACGGCCTGATAATAAAAGGGAACAAAAGAAACGTGATGAATGAGAGTGGGACTCCTAAGAGGAAACAAAACACAGTTGCAAACAAAGATAGTGAAATAATAGGGATCCTTTAAACCAGTTGGCGCTTTCCCGCAGAACCTACAAGACACAAAATTCACATAAGCCAAAAAGGCTGATTGCTAAACATGTATGCATTTGTAAACAAGATGTAGTTTGGAGTCAGGAAAAGGGTAAGGACTAGATGATGTGTTGACTGAACAGAACATTAATTGGGTCAATTGAGCCTTCAGTGCTCATAAAACTTCAAAGACTTATTTAAATAATATTCCTATCCTGTACTTCAAATGAAACATAATCTTGGATGCAAGCATTTCCCTATTTTCAGATTTTGCAACACAAAATTTGCCACTTAGCAGTAGAACACAAAATGACAAGCACAAAACCTCAGCAAGTGAATTGGGGGTTTTTGCATCCAGTTTGGATGAAATAGAAATAATAATGAGTATCAACGCAAGTAACTAGGGCAAGGCCTGATGTCTTTCGGTGCAAATGGATGCAGGTGCTTTGGTTTCCTTTTACAGAAATATTGACAATTTAGAAAGCCCTTCAGCTTTCTCTTTCTACATTGTAATCAAAGGCACAAGAAACAAAAATGCCGGTTTACCATATTTTCACTGCTGAGTTTAAACGTGACTTAATTCAAAAGTGAAACAAGATCCAACTTCATTGCTCAGTCTCATTAACTCTAAGTTAAAATCACTGTGTTTCTGATGCATCACCGGGCCCGTGTGCAATGCACATATCCCCACAGTGCTCCAAAGCTGCCTTGCCCAAAACCCCCAGGGAAGCATCACAGACCCTCCAGCAGGCCCACAGGACCTCAGCCGTGCTGCCACTGGTAAGGAGTTGCTCTAGCCCATCGTTGCTCCCGAATCCTTGTGACTAAGTTCAAGAGTTAAAGGCTGCAACGCTGCTCCTCTCTGAGCACTCCCTGAGCAGAGCCCTCCTTCCCCAAAAGACCCAGGAGCTCCAAACATGTGCGATCATATGCCACTTCCACAGCATCAGGATGGACAATTTCTGCACTGTTCCTCTGCGTCCCCACCTGCTCACCTCAGTGGTTAAGAAAACAACACAAATAAAGTGAATTGTGAAGAGTGGAGCGTCACGCAGCCCCTCGGATGGGGAGAAAGGTCTGCTGGGGCAGCGTGAGCAAGTGGTTGGTGTGGCACAGAGATGCAATCCCTGTGCTGATATGGCCGCCTGAAATTTTGAGGAAACGCTGGTATGCCAACGTTGGCCCTTATTGATCAATACACGAACTCATGTATAACCATGCACACGCCTGGGTACATGTGCCTTCTATGTATCTGTGTAAAATGTAGATTGGACAGATACAAACTGGGACAAAAGCAACTCTAGCCCTTCAGACTGTGGCAGCAGAGGGGCTGTAAAAAATCCAACCTACTCCATGTCAATATCTGCAGATTTAAGCTCTAGTTACTTGGGGGGTGGGTTTTGTTGGGGTTTTTTTTAGCTATGGGTAGAGGCTTTTTTTTTAGGGGCTTCTCAGCACAGATCCTCCCCTCCTCATCCCAAAGAAATAATTTCATGTATTCACACAAGAGATTCCACTCCTAAGATACAGAATAACAGAGTAAAATTACTTTCCTAAGTGAGAAGTGTGATCAACACTTGCTAGCAAACCTTTCAGGACCATTTGTAAAAATAGCTGAAGTTGCATTGTTTGTATTAGCACTCTGAACTATTCCCAGGCTGAGACCAGATCTTTGTGTTTGCTCAAGCATAAGGGGAAGCGTTAATGTTTACTGAGTCAGAACATTGTTGCTTAAGGAGCTTAATTAAATCTTTCATTCCTGGCTCATAGTGTCTCAAGACAAGTCACAGAATGCGCTGAGCTACCAGAAAAAGCACAACCCCATTTTCCATGTTTTCTGAGTAACCAACTGTGATGAGGGGAAGCATCCGTCTGAAAATAACCCTATTACTGTTAACATTTTTTCTTACCAAATTCTCACTGTAACAGAAGAATGTGAAAGTGGAAATAATTGAATTGGGCATTGAAAGAGATGTATTTCATAGGAATTAAAGATGTTTATCTTCATTGAAATAACCAGACAGGGGGCTGCTGTGCTTCATTCAGCTAAGAAAGACTAGGTATTCGTATTTATTTTCCTTTTACAAATGAGAGCCCCTGGGATGCGATAACTTAGCTGGAGCTGTTCATCTTGAAATTATCACTTGGAATCCAGCCCGGATTGCAATAATCAAAGGTTATTATCTGATGGGTAGAAGTGGAGAAAATAATAACTCATTTTTTCCTCCAACTTTTAAATGACTTTGGTTAGAATGTAAGAACAGCTACTCCCAGCTAGGCAGGGCTCCTGTCCAGTTCAGCCCCCGACACTGTATGCTGAGGACGCTGCGATGTATCTGCCTTATCTATGTCTGGTACTTTTTAAAACTTCTCCATGCTTTTGATCTCTATGGCACCCTGTGGCAATGTTTCTCAATTTAATTGCACATTATATGAAAAAGCAACTTCTGTTAATTTTAAGCCTGCTACAGGGCAATGTTATATGATGCTTCTAGGTCTTAGGTTATAAGAAATAGCTGTTTACTATCCCTACCTCATTAATGACTTACACATATCCAATAAAATTGTCACCTTTTTTCTAAGCTGAAGAGTCCTGTAATGTTTCCTCCCCTCGCCCAGATGCCATTTCCAGTCTCTGGTCCTAACTGCTGCCTTTCTGTACCTTTTCTAGTTATACTGTATCAATGGAGCACAAGTGCATGCAATACTCAAGATACAGTTTCACCAGTGGCTCATAGAGTGGTATAATCATGGGTTTTGTTTCATTTGGATATCTACACTTAATGAGTTGTTGATACCTTAAACAATGTCTAGTACATTGGTGAAGTGTGACTTCAACCTTTACAAGCCATGCTTACTCCCTCACATATGAAATATTTACCTTTACTTTATTCTTTTATGACTCCTGTCATTTACTAGCTTCATCATTTGTAAGCAGCTCCCTTCTTGAGCTTGGGATGTTGGTGCCTTTTCCATTTTTGCAGAGATACTGTACTTGAATACCTCGGACTCACCACTACAGGGCTATTCCTCCGTAGTCATATGTGGAAATAGGTCCTGCAGACTGCTCAGGATTAAATCTGGAGTGGTTTTTCCTCCTGTGGATCATCTAACTAGTTGGGCCAAGAAGTAAAAATGTCTAAAACTGTCATCTCTGAATAATACTGTGCTCTGAACTTTTCCTAATCCCCCGGCAGACAGCTGAAGTCTCCCATCGCACCTACCTGACCCTTGCAGCCTTTTATCTGAGGGTGTTTTGCAGCGGTTGTCACCACACGGGCAAGTCACTAGCAGCACAGCCTCAATCAGCAGGTGGATTTATCATGTTTAACTTTACCCATTGAACAGGTAAATGTTTTGTCGTCAGCAGAGAGGGACTAAGCAGGGCTCATCCCACCTATTTGGTGTCCTGCCTTGGGATGGAGTGGGCTGTCCTCTAGATAGGCTGGCCTGACCCCCGGGTACAGGACAACTGGGTTTTGACTATTGTTCCTTCCTGGGGAGGGAATTTCAACACAAATCGATTTTACAGCACATTTTCATTCTGTTACCAGTTTGAAACTTGGCTTTCTTTTAACAAAGACTATTGCTCCTCTAATGGTGTAATCTTCTCTGTTATTCAGATATATTTGTACTCTACAGTATTACAGTATCCCACGGATTATCTTCTAGCAGATGCCTACGATTACAAACATTTAAAATCAAATGTTCCAGTTCACTAATCTCCATCCTTAGACTCCCAGCAGTCACACAGAGCACGTTTATGTGGAATATGGATCTAATCCCTTTTTGTGTGCCTGATTTTCTTTGGATTGTTTGCATCAATCTTTGTTGTTTCCTATCTGAATTTTGTCATCTTCTCTCCAGCACGCACAGTGTTTTCAGTTTTACCCTTTTGATAATGAGTCACTCCAACTGGCGTGCTCTCCTGCACCTGTGATCTTGTCCTCAATCCTCCATTTAAAAATGCTCCTATGGTCTTTTTTTATCCTGAGTGCCAGCAGACTCCTTCCCCTCTACGTTGAAAGCTGGGGTTTTCCACGTTCTGCATTTGCCTTTATTCTGTTTACTGGAATGCTGGTTTATGGAAACAAAGACTCTAAAACACAATACTGGAGATGTTCAGGGAATAGAAATATGGATAACGTCCTCATGGGAAACTTAATCGTAACAGTCCAATTCAACAAGAGAGCAGAGAGACGTGGTGAGTCTGTCCCTCTCGCTGACAGACTCCCTCGACACAGCTCAGTTTGGTTAGGAGGAACGGCAAAACCAGTTCGTGCATACTTTATTAAAAATAGAGATGTGTGTTTTTAAATAAACAAACAAAATTCAAGTATTTCTCAGCCTGTTCACAGTTATATTACAAAAATAAAGAAACATGCATGTTCGCACACAGAGAGATGAACCTTTTGAAGTAAATAGTTTGTTGAAAATTATATCGTTGGTTCCAGTGTTCACTGAGGCGTGTTATTAAGCTGAGTTAATTTCTTGTGTCTGCCTCAGAAAGCCATTACCCCAACTGTCGTGATGGTTTGCATGCACAGCACAGAGGAGGACACAAAACCCACATCCTCCTCCTCCAGGGAATGCTCCCAGAAAGCTTATGCCACTACTGCTTTCTGTCCTTGAGATCCATCCAGATTTGTCCTGCTACTTGGCCTGTGATAGGGAATCCTGTGTCTATGTAAAGGCCATGAAAATAACAAAGCTTTATGCTACACACGCCTCTGCTCTTTCTCCACGTCAGCCTTACATACAAACCTAAAGGGCGTGCTGGGGAGGCTGAGGGCGATGCTGTTCATAAATCCAAGCCTTTGCAGAGTATTCCCAAAGCTTCCTCTCTCATTCCACTACACCAAGGTCATCTTGGATGCAAGGGAGTATTAAGCTTGGTCAAGCCAGTACTTCCCAGGGATATTACCTCCCATCCCCCCCAAAATTTTGAATCCTCCAGAAGATTAAAGCTATTAGCATTTATGATAGGATGACTGAGAGCAAGGAACTGAAAACTCCATGTGGAACTCCCTATATGTTTTGTGCATGCAGAAACCCTTGGGTATTTTACACAGAAATGTTGATTATAATTATAGTACTAGAACATCTTTATCTGCCAAAGCGTCTGCCTTGCACCTGCTCTACTGCCATGAAATGAGAGCAATGAGAGAGAACAGAGGCTGCAGCAGGAAAGGGAAGAAAAATAGTAACCTCTTTAGAAAAGCTCCATCAGTTTTTCTTCAAACAAATTTTTCCATGGCCTCAGTGTGGGGAAAAACAAGCACGGCTTCTCCACTGTTTCCTTGCTCATAGATATAAGCGATCTCGTGAAGGGCATCTCAGCTCTACAGTTCTTTGAAGAATTGAAATGATAGGATGGATCCTCAGAAGCTGGTATTTTCTCTTTATCTGGTTGAGCAGGCACAGGTCTTGCAGTGTCAAGACAGACTTTCCTTCCCTCCCTCTGACGGGTACGTGTTTATTGGCACTGCGGCATCAGCCGAGAATCGACACGATGCCCTTGCAGTTCAAAGTCAAGTCACTGCAGGTTTCAGAGGGAGCCAGGGCAGGCTTTAAAACTGCATTGCCTTTTGAGGCCATTGAATCCCTTCTAGATTGCCAGTGTGCTGCCAGTCAACATGAGGGGGTTTTCTGATAAAAGCAAAAAATGCACCAGGAAATGAAGCCCCCACCTATTCTGCTGTTATTACGTAGTCCTGGTTTTCATCTGTTATTAGTACAGGTCCAAATTCAAACAAAAAGACTTTGTTTCCACAAGGTGCTTAAGTACATATATGTATAAAAGTTGCTTTAACAGAGCATTCACTTAATATTTGTACAAATTACACCTAGCACTCCCTATTCATGTCCTCTGAATACTTTCTAAGTAAATCAGTAAGTAAATAAAACCACCATCAACTATGCATGTTTTAATGTATTTAAAATATTTATTTCAGACAAAAAGCTACTTGGTGTGTATTTTAAACAGTATTTTATTTTGGAGTGTTTGCCAAATGATAATATCACAGACAATATGAGTGATCTCTTGCTGAGATAATGAATACCCAAGGTAATCATTTCTATGATGAGCTCTGCATTTCATCTGGAAAACTCTCTGAACATACTTTGCTTTTTAAATTATTTCTTCTGAATAGCAGCACCATTTTAAAAAATATATATTTGTCAAAAGTTATGTGCTTAGGAAGAGATATCTGACAAGGTTTAGATTTGTTCTGTGTCAGTATCCAACTGCTCATATATATTCAGGTAAAAGTTGATTTAATATGTATTTCATATATATATTAAATATATATTTTGTATATCATATATATAAACATATAGACTTTCATGGCATCTATATATAATATATATTCTGGGATGGTAATAATATATATATTCTATATATTAGATACATATAAAATATATTTTCACAGCATAAATATAAATTTAAACATATGTTCTGTGAAGGTAAGAAAAACAAAATGGCAAGAATTTACAATGTTTAGTATAGCCATAAAGTATTTCAATAACAAAAAAAACTGATACGATATTTTTGAGATTGATACTATTTTTGAGAAAGTACTAGTTTAAGAAGACAGGAGGTAAATGTAATGGAAAAATTTCAGACTTTTTTTTTATTCTTATGCTGCAGTAATGCCTGGCGGCCAGAGAGATACTTGGCTGACTAACAAGATGCTAATTATTCGGAGACTTCTGTTCCACAGAGTAAAGCCACATCAGTAAGCTGGAAAGTGGGATCTGTGGAATTCTTAAAGCGTAATACTGAAAAAAATGTCAGGAGAAAATTTAAAAGATGAGACAAGAAAATTTTCAATGTCATATCACACTGATTTGCTATTCTGTATTTCATATTGTGAATGCTAGGTTGTACAAGAATGCAATGTGTGATGATGAGACTGTGGCTGCAGGTCAAAGAGGAAAGAAATCAGTAAAATGTTGAGCAGAGGAAGCTGATAAAAATACTAAGGATGCAGCTTTAGAAACATTGTGATAGCGTTCTTCAAGTTCTTTAAAAATGACAAGTTTATGCCTATCAGAGAAAATTTGCTATCATCTACTTTGAAATTTTTCCCTGCAGAAATCTGAGTATATATGTTCATATCAAAACCAAATATTGCACCTTGTAGTTTATCATCTGATATAAAATATATTGAACATTTTGACATATTTTATAGTGAATACTCTAATATCTGGAATATTAAGTTGGGGCATATAAAGACAGGCACAGAAGCTTTTGAGGGAAATTAAAAAGGGGAGGATCTTAGGCAAAATCTCCAGATGGAATAAACCAAAGACATATCTGTCTCACACTCCTATGATAGCGAGCACCAGAAAGTTAGAAAAATGCCAGAATCATGCTTGTCTACACAACTAAAATTCAGTTTGTGTGCGTATATGCATTACGGCAGTCAATGGCATCACCATCTTCTGTTTTTCACAAGTCCCTTCCCTCTCCCGGTGCCCAGAATAGGTGATGACAATGTATTGAATTGCTGTTCAATTTGTTCTCTGTACAGCCTGCACACTCTGATGATTTTTTTGCATAGCAAAAACTTGCAGACAGGATTTCAAAAGGCTGCTCTGATGAGTTTTCTTCAGTGCCAGTGGCTGTGGTGGCTGCAGGAATTAATGAACAGACTTCACAGAGCCTTTAGGGATTGGGGGTGCCTTATTACTGCTGCCATTTTATACATAGGTAACTAAGGACACACAGTAATGTTAAAAAGGCTTTTTAAACCTGGCTGGCCAGTTTGAGATAATGATAATCTCGTTTTTCCATAGCCTTGAATTATATAGTACTGCATTTAAAGCATGATTCTCATTAATTTCAGCTGCAGTCGTGAGCCTCAGATCCATAGTGTCCAAGCTATTTAGGACACACAAATGCAAGAGAGAATTTGCACTTATAGACCCCGGGAGGGCCGGACTTAAACATTTCTACAAGTCATACTACAGACTCTCGTATCAGACACACAAATATAGAAACATGTCATTGGGATTCTCATTACCTAGCTTGAGACATCTAAAAGCTATTTTCAAGCTAGGCTAGATGTTTCTAAGCTAAACTCCTCATCTTGTAGGGTCAGTAGAGGGACATAGACGGTGCCAGGGAGCTTGCCGTCCTGGTGCAGGGAAGGCCGAGGTACTTTCTGCACTGCCGATGGCTCCTCACAAGGGAACCGCGCTCCGGTTTTCGCAGAAACAGGTGCCGGTCGCGGGCAGCCTCGTATCGCTGTGCACAGCCATTTGGCAGGTGTCTCGCTTGTCCGAGGAGCGGCATATTTCTTTCTATGGCAGTCGTGATGCGGTGGGTGAGGGCCGAGGCCCCTGGTGAGGCGAGCGAGCCCCTTCAGCGGGTGTGGGGGTGTCTCCTGCCTGCTGACCACCCGGGGGGACGGGACGGGACGGGATGGACGGGAATCTTCACAGCGGCCGCTGCGGCAGGCTGCCGGTCTGATGGAGGCGAGCCGCGTCGGGGCAGCCCCGGGGAGTTCCCTGAGAGCTGGTGGAAGGGAAGAGGGGAAGGAGGTGGCAGATGCCGGCCACCTCCCCAACCTGAGAGAGCTCCCCTTGAGTCTCCCCGGGCCCAGTTTGCCCTCAGTTCCAGCGCCTGAAACCGGTCCTGTGGCCCCAGGCAGCCCCCAAGCCCTGTCATGATGGTGCCAAGCTGGCCCTCCATGCGTCTCCAGAAGGCCCTGTGGAGGGAGAGGCTCCGGCCGGGGGCAAGCTGTGGTAATAACGGCCACCGCTTCTCCTTCCCCTCTCCCAGAGGCCACGCTGAGGACATGGTTGTCCGTTCCTCCCCCGGGGGTGCCACTGACTGCACCCGCCTCGGGCTTGCGTGGGTTGTCTCTGCCCGGCCTGGCTCCCCTCACAGCATGGGGGCGGAAAGGGACAGTCGCTTCGTGGCTGCGGACGGGTGCTAAAGCCGGGGAGGCCGGATTAAAGGTGAAGAAGAAGAAGAAACCGAAGGCCAGCCGGCAGCTGCCTCCCCCTGCACGCAAGAGAGAGCCTGCCTGTCTGCGTGGGGAAGGAACCCCCTTTGTAGTCCGCAGCAGGTCAGACCGCCAGCGCGCACCGCGGGGGCTGTATGCGTCACCGACAGCGCGCTACGGCCGCGGAGCTACGTGTCTGGAAAGCCTCGTCTGGTAAGAGCCCTAAGACACCCGTGTCTTCTCTTAGGTGGAGGACAGCCAAGCGACCGGAGTTACGGAAGAGGAAGAGAGGGGGGAAAGAGAAAGAAGCATCTGAACTGTCAAATTCTGCCGGCAGCGCCAAGAGCAAGAGCTGTGGTGAGTCCTGGGCCCTCACGGCCCTGTTGTCCCTCTTGTGAGTCCCAGTCCCTCCCTGTCCCTCCCCCTCTGCTCTCCCTCCCTCTTTCCCATGCTGCTGCGATTTTTTTTTTCACTTCCCTGTACCTCTGCTCTCCTCTCTATTCTTGTGTCCTGCTCCCTCTCCCTCTTGTTTTCCACCTTCTGTCTCTGTCCCGCAGCCCAGCACTGTTTTTTCCTTTTCCATCTCTTTGTCCTGATCTGCATCTGTCTTTTTTTCCCCCACAAATTCTCTGGCCTGTTCCCTGGCATTCTTTTCCTCTCTGCGCCTGTACGTGCTGCTCTGTGTCCCTGCCTTCCTATCTCTCTCTACTTCCTTCCCTTTCTCTCTCTATCCGTTTGTCTTGCTCACTGTTGCTGGTTTTTTTCCACTCTATATCTCACAGTCCCCATCCTCCTTCCTGTTCATCTCTTACTCTCTCTGACCCTTTGTGCTGCTCCCTGCCCCATTTTTTCATTGATGACTCTCCGCAGGGCTCCTAATACCTCTCTTTCTTTCTCCACCCCCCTGTGTTTCTCACGGTCTCTGTCTTTCTCTCTCTCTCGTTGTCATTGGTCTTGTCTGTCGCTCTCTCTTGCTTTCTGTTCCGTCATTTCTCACTGTATCCCTTCATCCTGCTCCCTGCACATATTCATATTCCTCTCTGTCCTGTTGGCCATCCCGGGGATTTTTTTTCTCCATTTCCATCCTGCTGCTGCCGTTTTTTCTTTCTCCACCTTACTCCCTGTCACTCTTTCTGTCTCTTTTCCTCTGTCCCTGCTGCTTTTTTCTCCATCTCTGTCCAGATCCCTGTCCCTTTTTTTCCTCTTGCTCTCCTTCTACCCTGCTTTTGCTTGATATCTTTTCTGTCTTCTTCTCTCTGTATCCCCCTGTACAGCTAGCTGTCTGTTCTTTCCTTTCTCTCTTCCTCAGTATTTTTTTCTTTCTCCATATCTCTCTCCCACTGTCCATCACAGTTGTTTTTTTCCTTCCAATGCTGTCCCTTTTTTCTCTCTCTGTTATTCTGTCATGTTCCCTGTGCCTATTTTTTAATTTCTCCATCTCTATCCTGCAGCCCATCCCTTTTTTTTTCCTCTTCCATACCTTTGTCCTGCTCCCTGTCCTTGTCTCTCTTTCCCTTTTTTCTGCCTCCCATCCTTTATTCCTTCCTCGTTCCATCTCTCTGACCTCCTCACTATTCCTCTCTCTCTCTCTGTTTCTCTGTCCTTCTTGTCTTTCACCCTATTTCTCTGTCCAGTTCCCTCTTCATTTTTTTTTGTTCTCTGTCACTCTGTCCTGCTCCCTGTCACTGTTTTTTCTCCACCTCTGTCCTGCAGCCCAGTGCTTTTTTTCCCTTCTCCAGCTACCTGTCCTGCTGCCCATCCTAGGCTTTTTCCCCTTAACCTCTGTCCTGCTCCCTGCCTCTCATTTTTGCCTGTCTTTCACTTTGTCCTGCCTCTCTGACCCCTTTTTTTCCTCTGTGTATCACCTTGTCTTGCCCTTGTCTTTCTCTGACAACATGTTCTGCTCCTTGTCCTTCTTTCCCCCCTCTCTCTATCCCCCATCCTTCTTCCTGTCTTTCCTTTTTCTCTTTCTGTCCTTCCACCTCAATGCTTCTTTCTCCACCTCTGTACTGCTCCCTGCCACTTGTTTCCTCCCAGTGTCCCTCTGTCCTGCTTCCTTTACCTGGTTTTTTTTCTGTCTTTATTTCTCTGTCCTGCTGCCTGTCTGGTTGTTTCTTGCTATACCTCCCTGTCCAGCTGGGTCTCCCTTTTTTTTTTGCTTTCTCTCCTTGTCTGTCCTGCTCCCTGGCCCTTTTTTGTCTTTCTCTGTCTCTGTCCTCTAGCCCGTTGCTGGTTTGTGGGGTGTTTTTGTTTTTGTTTTTCTTGGTCTCTTTGTGCAGATCTGACCCTTTCTTTATTTCTCAATCCCTCTGCCCTGTTCCCTGTCCTTTTTTATCTCTGTGTGCCCTGTGCCCTGTCAGTGTCTTTGTCTCTCCTTTCTTCTTCTTCTCATTCCCCCTCGCCCCCCATCTCTCTATCCCTCTGTCCTGCTCACTGACCCTACATTTTCTTGCTCCATCTCTCTGCAGGTCTCCTCATCCCTATTTTTCTTAATTTCTCTACCTCTCTGACCTTTTATTTCTGCCTTTCTCTCTGCTCCTCAGTATTCTCCCTTGTCTTATTTTTCTCTTTCCAATCCTCTATCCTGCTCCCCATCACTGTAGTTTTTTTCTTAATTTCTCTGCCCCACTCCCCATCCCTCTCCTTCTCCATCCTTCTATGCTGCTCCCTGGTGCCCCCCTGCCTCTCCTTGTGTACCTTGTTGTCTCTCCTCCCCTCTGTCCTGCTCCCCACCCCTAATTTTCCTTTTCCATTTTTCTGTCCTGCTTTTGGTCCCTGTTTTTCCTCTGGCTCCATCTCCCTGTCATTCTCCCTGCTGCTCTTGCTTGCTGGCTATCCCAGTGTCCTGCTCCCCATCACTCTCTTTCTCCCTGTATCCCATTTTCTGCCCCTCACTTGTTTTCTGTATCCCTCTCTCCTTCCTCCTGTCCTTCCTTCCCCTTGCCCCGCCTCTCTGGCCTGCTGCTTGTCACTGGTTTGTCTTTCTCCTGCTCTCTGTCTGGGTTATGTCACTCCCTTTCTCTCTCTTTCCCTCTGTCCTTCTTCCAATCTGTGTTTTCCTCCCTCTATCCCTCTGCTCTTAATGCTTTTATCTCCACCTCTCAGTCCTGCTCCCTGCCCCTTTTTTCCTTTCCCTGGCCATCTGTCCTGCTTCTTGTCCCTGGTTATTCTGCCTTTATGCCTCTGTTCCACTGCCTGTCTCATTGTTTCTAGTTATATCCCCCTGTCCAGCCAGCTGTCCCTCTTTTCCTTCCTCTCTCCCCTACTCTGGCCCTACTTTTTCTTCCTCCACCTCTGTCCAGCAGCCCATCACTGTTTTTCCCTTCTCCATCTCTTAATCTTCATCTGTTCCCCTCCTGCCCCAGTCCCTCTGTCCTGTTCCTTGTCCTACTTTTTGTCCCTCCATGTCCTGTTCTCTATCCCCATCATTCTCTCTCTCGCCCTCCTTCCTTTTCCTCCTTTTTCTCTGTATGCCTTTGTCCTGTTCCTCATCAGTATTTTCCCCTTTCATTCCTCTGTCCTGCTTCCTGTCCCTTACTTCTCTGTAAATCCCTCTGTCCTGTTGCCTATCATTGTTTTTGCTGTCTGCATCCCACTGCCCTGCTTCCCATTCATCTATTTCAGCTCTGTCCTTCTGTCCTGCTCCCCAGCACTATTTTTTTTGCTCCAGCTCTCTGACCTGCTCCCTGCTCCTCTCTTTTTCCTTCTGTCATTCTTTCCAGTTCCCTGTACCTCTCTCTGCCATCTTGTGTCCCACTCCCTGTCCCTCTCTGTTTATACTCCCACTGTCATGGTCCCCATCCCTCTCTTTGCCTCTCTATCCCTCTGTCCCTGTTTTTTCTTTCTCCATCTTTCTGTCCTGCTGCCCATCTCTGTCCAGTTCCCTTTCTGGTTGTTTTTTTATCCTCTCTTAGTTACTCTGCTTTTCTTCCTGTCCCTATTTTTTTATTCTCTTTATCCCTCTGTCCTGCTCTGTGTTCCCTCCCTCTCACTCCCCCAGTGCCCTGCTGTACCCATCCTTCTCCCTAATTGACTTTATTTTTTCCTCTTGCTCTATTCCTCTGTCCTGCACCCTACAAGTATTTTTTTATTCTCTGTATTTCTGTTCTGCCCATCATGATTTTGATGTTCTCCATCTCTCATGTCAGGGCTCTGAGTGCACCAACAGGCTCTGCCATGCAGATACGGGAGCATTATCTTTGTGGGCACTCTCTGCTGGAGGGGGAAGGGTGACCCACTCAGCATGGAGGAAGTTGCTGTGACACTGGAGGCTTGGCTCCAGCACCTGATTGTCTCTGTCCATCCATGGGACGGTGGGTGGCATGAGGAGGACAGGTGAGTTGGCCTTAGAGGAGGCTCAGAAGCTCCTTCTAAAATCTGTGAATGGGCTCCCCTGTTTGGTAATGACACAATGTGGGAGGCCATGGCATGAGAAAACACTGTAGGAAGGGAGAGTCAAGCAGTCAGCAGGGCCGTGGGCAATACCCTGAAGGTGAAAAACCGAGCTGTCTTAGAGAACAGGTCCACCGTTACCAGAATGGCTGCATTCCCTTGTGAGGGGACAGGTCTACTGTGAAACCCATGGGCATGAGCTGCTACAGCCAGGTGGGTGTGGAGAGGGTCTTCAAGAGCCCCTGGGGCCTTTGCAGGGGCCTTTGGTGTGGGTGCAGGTCTCACAGGGTGGGATGTAATCAGCTCTGGGCCACCAGCCTGCCCAGGTGATCAGGTGTTGTGTCCTCCAGCAGCCCCCGTGCCTGGCTGTGGGTGCATCAGTTGGGAACTGGTGTCTGCTGTGGTCCCCAAGCAGTGTACGGCTGCTTGCTCCAAGTATGAAAAGACAACTTTGCCTTGTAAGCAGGGGAACGGAGAGAAGAGAGGCTGCAGAGCCTGTTAGTGCAGTCAGGGTCCTGCCACCCTGTCCCAATTCCCTTTCATCTCCTTTTCCAGGCTTAGCCTTCTATTGGGCTAATTAAACCTCCCTGCTGCCTCCTCTGAACATAATTTCTGGTATTTCATAGTCCTGGTTCTCAATATCCCACAAACCCCAGCCTTAACCCCACTTTCCAGTGCATATCTGCCACCAAAGCCCTTGTCCACTTCTTCCTCTCCTCCTCCTCCTCCTCCTCTTCCTGCCACCCTCCTCTTGCTGCAGCTGGGGTCTTTGGGCTATGCAAGGGAAGTGGAAGGGAGCAGAAGAAAAGCAAGCATCTCCCAGTTTGGATAACTCCAAGTTCTACCCCAGCCTCCAGCAATGCAAAGCTTACGTTGCAAGGAGAGCCCTGGTCATTTCTGGAGGAAATGAGCACCAGGCAGATATAATTCTTCAAGGAATTTAGTAAGTAAATTCTTCAAAGTCTTTTTAGTGAGGGACTCAAACTATCATTTTTATAGTCCTGGAAATTGGAAATTTGAGTGGATTTTCAGAGGAAAACCAAAAGGCAAATACCTGGTGCAATGGCAAACTTCACGGTCCAAAACCATGCAGCTCCTGTAACTGTTACACAACACTCCCCCAAAAGGCACTAGAAGTTTTCAATGTTGCAAGATGATGTTTCTACCATTTCTCCCTCATTCTTGGAAATGGCTCAATGATTTGAGTTGTCTTATTTTGATCAGTTTTCCCCCAAACTGAGTCTGAATAAAACTACCATGGAAAAATTAAGTCCAACAGAAATTTGGAAAGTTATAAACCATGGAAAATGTGATTTTTTTTTTTTTTTTTTTTAAGGGAACTGACAGGCAGTCTTAAAAATAAGTGATACCAATATTTGCTTTTGGTACCTCTGCCATTTATCTGCGTCTTCATTAAGACAGGCAGACTATTACCAGCCTGTACAATGAGCCCCATATTCCCTGTGTTTGATTTATTCCTCCTGTTTGATTTATTCCCTATTTTTGATTTAAGGATCATTCGGATGTGAGCGTGCAATGAAGAAGTACTGAAATTCTGCCACGATGGAATTTGCAGCCTCGTAACATCAGTCACCAGAAGCCAGGGAGGAACCACAGGGCCAGGGGCTCTCTGTCAGTCCTTATCTCTGGGCACCTGTGTAAGGGCTCTGACATCCCCGCAGTGCAGTACAAGATACCCTGTGTACTCCTCAGGGCTGGCACTGCTATCTTTAGGAGTCACCTTGCCTTTCTCAGGTGCTTGTTTGTCAGAGGTACCGCTCGCACATCACTGTTTCTTGCAATTCATTCCCTCCTACCAGAGGTTAAATGCTGCGTTATGTATATCACCAGCTTAGTGGCATGTACCCTTCCTGAGAGTTGATGTCGTGCTGATGTCTTAGAGGTACAGGAGAAATTGAAAAACCACCGTTCTGCTTCCATGACTATCACTGTAGCCAGGAAAGCAATAAATCTGAAGAAACAGTTAATTGAATGGAACATTGTGAGAGGAGAGATGCCACGGCTAGGGACTGTTTTACCAGTCAGAGGAGTCAGATCAGGACATTCCAATGATTATCTAATTTCTTCATCTCTTCTGTCAATAGCCGTTGGGCTAGAGCGACTTCATTTCATTTGGCTGCCTCTTACTTCTTTTTAGAGGTGAGAGGGCAAATCCCGCCAGTGCCACACCGCAGCACCACACGTTCCAATGGCAGCAAACACCGAGACATTATGCTGCATTATGCTGAGTGAGCCAGACACTTCTGCTGAGCCGTGGCATTAATGATGTATCAGTGTTTCACTGACTCCCATTCTATTAAAAGAAGTTACACAGTTGGTATTCAGCACTGGTGTCTCTGTTTCTTATCTGCGTGGAATTTAAAGTGCCCATAACTCAACAGCAATTGATATTCCTATTTTTTAAGGGATCCCTGTAACTGGTGGCTGATCCCATTACACATTCTTGGTCCCTTAATGTGTTGCTTTCCCATGTGGATACGTTATCCTTTACCATTTGCCAGCCTGGGCCTGGGAGCGGAGTGCAATGGGGGAGGGAAACGAGGAAGCCCAACCTGCTGTGTGGAGTCACACCTTGCCACATGGACGCGCGGGGACCTCAAGGTGTGCGTGTGCCACACACAAACATATTGCTTATTCCACGGTGGATACCGGTGATCACCCAAAACGTGCTCATGTGACCACAAAGTTTATAACGGCATCAGGGCTGGGGTAAACCTGGGAAAGCTGGGTGTTTTCAGTCTCATTGACAGAGCGGACAGTAGAGCTGTGCCCCTTCGAGTGAGGCCATTTGCTGTTGAATCCTCTAACCTTAAGTCACCAGGAACTAGGTTCCCAATAGCACAAAGAGGGTGAAAAGACGTGCTTTGCTGGAAATGCATCCCTCCTTTTCACAGTTTTCCTTCCAGTGTTCCTGCAACCCTTCATGTCCAGTTGAATAGAGGAAAGGGAAGAATAATTTTCTCCGTAAAATGAAAGAACAACGTTTAATACTATTACAGCCCACTCAAAATCCAGAGAGATGAGGAGAAGTGGGATGGATGTCTCCACAAAAGAGCATTCCATCCTTCCTCTCGGTAGAAAACACCGGGCACTTGGGCTTAAGTGGAATTATGCTGTTTGAATATGTGCTGCACTTTTGTATATAAATAGGATGGAAAAAATACACAACAGCAATAGGACAAGCACAGTCTTTATTAGCCAAACAATAGTTTTACCGCCATGGTAATGTGAATACACTGAGCTGCTGATCGAGTCCTGTTCCTTTGTTTCTTTTAATAAGAAAACTTAACTTGTATTTATTTTATTTCTTAGGACCTCGTTTGGATCTCACATTATTTGCTGACAAAAAATTTCATTTTGTGGAAATGCTGAACTAAGCCCACTTTCAGGTACATTAGTGATATTGAAAATACTGTATCAAAACCAAACAAAGGTGAGGATAGATGTTGGTAAAACCATCTGTGCTGTTCTTTCTTCTTTACAAACTGATGCTTTACTTTCAAATTATAGCAGAAAAAATGCCCTACCTATCACATCACAACTAAAAAACCTAAAAAACCCACTTGCTGCCTTGTAAGATGCTACTGCAAAGTTTCCAGTAATTATAATTGCACACAGATGAACATCTACCAAAGTTGTGCACGTAAATTTCCTATGCAAACTTTGCATTTACTGATTAAAAAATGAGCCATTTATGAGCTAAAAGACCAAATATGTAAATAAATGACATATGTATCTATAGTCAATATCTGTATGCAAATACCAGACATACACCTAATTTCCAAAACCTGGTCCTGAAGTGTTGCCAAAATTGGAAGCATTAAGATGAAGCTAGGCTATAAAATACTTGAGATCCAATTTTGTCTGTTAATCAGTTTCCTCAGTCCAGTCTCAGTAAGTAAAGGGCCAGTTCCACATGTTTGACCTTGCTTTCTCACTAAAACAAAGTCCAAACATGATCAAGCCAATTCTCTCCCTATAACAACTCATGCAATAATTTTCATGAAATGTCCCCGTTTTACTAATAAGTGAGAGCTATCACTGCCTTTGGAGAGGCTAATATGAAGCCAGCTGAGTGTCCTCTGTCCAGATATTCCCATGTCCAAGTGTGATTAGCACTGTCTTGTCAAATTTAGCTCTAAGCCATTTGTGAACACCTTCTTTGTTTATAGTAGCACACTCAAATCTGCACAGACCTCTGTGTTTGCTCTTCTGTGTATCCTATTAACAGTGCATTACATTTCAAGATGTCATACTGCAGAAAGCCACAAAAGCACTTTTAATCAATTTAAACCAAACCAAGTGAATTACTTTCATTCTGGATAAGTATTGCTTTGTATAGATTCTGAGAAAACAAAATTGGGGTTTAGTTCTACTGCTGTAAATCCCAAGTGACTGTACAAGAATTTTTTGTACTGCATTTGAAATTTTTCAATTGCAATTATACAAAAATCCTTATAAAAATCAAACTGTGGCTAAGCAGAATTGAACCCTGTAAAGTGCCAGCTATGACCTGCTTGGAAAGTGGTATAAGAAAACAAAGAAAATCTATGATCTTGAGGGAAATTTTCAAGAAGCTGAGAACTGATGGAATGCCTAGATATTTTTATTGTCCTGTAAGTGAGTCAATAAAACCATCTAACATTGTATTTCAGTTTTCATTCCACTATAATATTTAAAGTACAGCGTATTAGATCCTGACTCCCAGCCTTCCTTTACTGAAGACGGTCTAGTTATACACGTACAACCAAGAACAACCTTCAGCTCAAGAGTTAGACTTTTTTTAGAAGTTGAAATACAAAAAAAGCAGGAATAAGGCACAGAAAGGAGAATATAGTTTTAATTAGATGAGCCAAGAATGCATGAGGGGACTGCCTCTGTCAGACTTCGTGTTGAATTTGGAACTATGCTTTCCACTGCTATATGCAAAAAACCCAGGTTTAAGCATGTTCCACTGCTCCCATTTGACCAACTATTTGCTCAGCGGTTGCATGTAGCTCCTGCCTACCAAGGTTTTAGCACGATTAAACCATGGCTCGGATAGTAACTTACCAATGCACTGTTACTCTTGCTCTGTGCAGAAACTGAAGAAGACACGACAGCCATGATGAAGAATCTGCTAGCCTTGATTTAACAATTTCTAGCCTATATTTCAAGGTCAGTGGGAAGATGGCAAAATGTTAGGGTTTGGGGGGGGGGGGGGTTTGTGGTGTCAATGATAACAAGTTATTATTGCAAAGACAGACATTTGTATTTCTCCCAATAAACAGGACTGCATTACTAAACTATAAAGCCAAGAAGAGTCATATAGTGTGAAAATATGCAGGGGAACAACAGCTGTTAGTCATTATTTTCTCCTTATCCTTTCAACACCTCTGTTTCAGTTTGCTCTCTAATGGGTAAATCACACTTCCTCCCTAGGACATTTTCTCATTTCAAGCAGGTACTAAAAAGAATCTTCAGACAATTAAGAGTCATTGGCCAAAGACACCCCTTCTTTTGTTGCTTTTACTGTAGACGTTGAAACCAATTTTTATGCTTTATCAAACAGATAAAGCTGATGTTGTGTTCTCCTAGTCCTTTGTCACTACTAATGTGATGGAGGATGTTTCTGCTTTTCTTTTTTAGACAATGAACCTATCTTCTATTTTTTTTTTCTTACACAGGCTTTGTTATATTTCTCAAAAGAGAAATACCAACTACAAAAATTATTGCTCTCACTTCATTTGGGCAAAAGAAGAATCTACATTTAGTCAGCTTTTAAACATCTGTTTTATGCTTTACCACATCTGACAAGGTTTCACAGTAGCCATTTGGAAACAGAGGAAAAATAGATACAATTTTGCTTACGATCAAACTCTGCTTATTGCACAAGCTACTTTGCTGTATTCTCCATTTCTTAACCATAAGATGAATATTTACTGGGAATTTGAGCCTTTTGTTCACTCTGATTTTAATTAATCTGATTCTTGGCCACAGTGAAAATGAGGCGGGGAAAAATGCAAACAGCTACAAACACCACAGTGCAGTAAAATCACTCTGGAAATCTTATTCTTTTAAACATTTGGCTTAACCATAATGTCCTACTAAATTGGGCTTTTCACTGTGAAATAAGTTTTCCTTTAATAACTCCTAAAGTCATAATTACCAATTTTTCCAAGCGGTCAAATGGCAGAAACCTCCAAAATGACAGAATACATCCACTGATGAAGTCAGAATGTATCACAGCGTGTGCAAGTTAAATGTGTGGCTCTTCCATCTATTTCTAAGAGGTTGCTTTTCTTCAAAAATGCAATTCAGTCTACATCTGGTTTTGACTTAAAGATCTGAAAAAATGCTATTAATCAAATGCTATTAATCTGATTACATTTCCCACACAGCTTCTAATACGTAACATTTTTTACAACTGGTACTGCTGATACTATTCAGCGAGACCGACTGTGCCGAAGATACGGTGGAGAAGGCAGAAGGAACCTTCTACCTGCAGCTGTTCTTGAGCAGTGCTAAGGTAGACACACTCCTTATGGCTACACTCAAAAAGGCAGAATATCATTCCAAAGAGTACAGTGCCTCAGTCTTTGCGGTGCCTCAGTAAAGTCAGTCTTTAATGGGCCGATGAATTACCCGGGTTTGAAGCCCTCCTTCAGCATGTAGGGCAGCTCCATCCCACCAACCCTCCTAGCTTCCCCAGGGCTGATGTTATTACTGTTTACTAGCTCCTATATATCATCACTCTGCTGTTTCTGTGCCACTCGTGCATCCGTGCTCGCAATCTCAGAAAGAAAAAGGGAAGAAAAAGAGAAAATAAAAATAAGCTCCCTCGGTACTGTGGAACACAGAAACGGCACGAGTTTGGCATAAAACCTTGCGCGTGTAGCGACAGCGTCATGAAGTATCGGGACCACGCGAGAAGGAATCAAGACAGGCACGTTTCCTCGGCAAAAATACCCTATCAAAGAAAAAAACAACAAAACAAACTACGCTAACTCCGACAGCAACGCTATCTTAGGGGGAATATGTGACGGAGCGTACCGGGGAGGGGGAGGCTGACGCGTTACGAAATGAGGACCCCTCCAAGGAGCGTCATTTTCTCCAACACCCCCGGGGGGAAAGAAATTCCTTTGTCCGTCCCTGCGCGGCCGCCTGGGGAAGCGCTCCCCCCCCCGGCAGCCGTGCACCCCGCCGGCTCGGCCCGCGGTGCCCGGCGGAGCGGAGGCCGCTGGCCCTCCCGTCCCACGGGCCTTTCCCTGCAGCTCGGGGGGGGGATAAACGAGATAAACGAGCGTTTCCAACGACAAAAGCCCGCGCTCGCCGCGGTTTGACCCCCGCCGCCGGGGCGGGAGAACGGCCCGGGCGCGTCCCCGGGGCTGCCTCGCCCCGCCCCGCCCCGCCGCCCCCCGCTCCGTCCGTCCGTCCGTCCGTCCGTTCCCACAGCGGCTCCCCCCCCCCCCCCTCCCCGCCCCGGCAGCAGCCCATGTGTCTGCTCAAGTGCGATTAACACCGACTCGCCAAATCCCTCCCGCCCACCCCCGGGGGCCATTTGGGCCATGCACGCGCCCGCGCCCCGTGTTTACACAGCGGCGTCCTTCGCGCGGAGCCCTTTTTTTTTTTTTTTTTTTTTTGGTCGATGGCGCTGGCAAATGAGCCGGGGGAGGTGGGCTCCGCGGCCCGCAGCGGCCGCCGCCGGCTATAAAAGCCCTGAGGGCCCGGGGGCGGGCAGGGCCAAGGCGAGCGGCCGCGGGAACCGGCGGAGGATGGAGGGCGGAGGGACGGGGCGCGGCTGCCCCCGCCCGCCGGTGCCCCCGCAGGGGCACTCGCCCCTCTCCTCCTCATCCTCCTCTTCCTCCTCCCTAACGCTCCTGCCCTTGCCCCGCAGGTCCGCGCCCTTCTGGAGGCCCTGGGTGCCCGCGCCCGGTGAGGCGGGCGGGCGGAGCGGCCCCGGCCCCGGCGCGGTGAGTGGGGCGGGTGGGTGGCGTCTAGGGAGTCCCGGCGGGGGGTGGGTGCGTGTGTGTGGGGTCTTCTCGGGCTGGGTGCCGTGCCGGCGGGCTGATCTCTGCTCTCTCCTCCGCAGCCTCGCAGCCCCCGCGGGATGACGGACCCCTCCCCAAAGCCGGCGCAGTACACGCACCCCGTCAGGTAAGTGGGTGCCCCGGGGGGCCGCCGGCGGGTCCCGTGGCGGGGGGAGCTCGGGGCGGCCGGTCCCCGGGGGAAGCGTCCCTCGCTGGGCCAGCGGAGGGCCGGGGTGGGCCAGCGCTCGCTCGCCCGCCCCTTTTGTTCCCACCCCCGTATTTATGTAGAGGTGAAAGTGCCTTCGGAGGGGTCCGGCCACCGAAGCGCTCTTGAACTGACAGGTCCTTGGGGCAAACGGTTGCCAGCACTTGTGGATTCACCAGATCGTTAAGAGGAGATGTTGGCACGCTTCTGTGGCGTGGGACTTAGGCATGTTACACAGTTACGTGGTTTGGTTGTGGGTTTTTGGGGTTTTCTTTTTTTGCAGTGGCAGGGTTGGCTGAAGCACCTTGCTACTCACTCCTGTGCCTGGAATTAAAAAAAGGAAGGGGGATAGCTCCTAGGCTCTCTTGCTGTGCAAACCTCCAGTGTCCTCCCAGCGTGAGGAAGCAGGTGCAGGCATGGGACAGAGTGGCAGGAGGAGAGGGCCAGCATTGCTGAGGAAAATACTCATGTCACTACTGCTTTAATGATGAAGGTGACGATAGTGCCTGCACTGTCAGTTCTGAAAAGGAAATAAAGAAAATAACTACAGTTATAGAATCTGCAGGAGAGTCTGTATTCAGAAGTACTAGCGGGTGTTGCAAGGTGCTTAAAGTAACTGCACAGGTAGTTCTTCCAGGCAAGATGCAGCTTTCTCTCAAATCTAGGCTCTGATCTTTCAAATACTGATGCACAGACTATCTAAGCAAGTGCACAGACTCTGACTTCGCTGTGACAGCTCCCGTGCTTAGGTACCAGTGAATGCTGCAGGGAACACTGGGAACAGAGAGATGTTATAAAGCAAGTGCCAGTTACTTTGTGCTGCAAAGGAAGCAGTGTTCTGTTACACAGTAGCCTAGAAAGCACTTTTGTAATTGCTAGAAAACCATCTAGTTCTGTTTCTTAATGTATTTCTATTACAAACAATCTGTAGTCAGCATTTAATCATGTTGCAATGTGCTAGACCCTCAGCTCTTGGGACCTCTATTGTCTGTTTCTCGCATCTACTTCCAAACTGTAAGCAAAAGAGGATGTTAGCTGAAAAGGAACCGGAACTGTGGCATATATTAATTGCAACATATTATCTCGCTAGCTGATAGCCGTTGCTAACCACCATATTGTCAGCAATTTTTATGTTAATTTCTGGATACAACACAGACTACTTTAAAATCTAGACCCACGGGGCATCTTCCATAAGCAGTCTCTTGGATGATTCTTCTTGGAAAGATGGGTGAAATATCAAGGTCTGATCCCCCTAGACCTTTATCATTCCTTTCACTTTGAGATTTGTCTCACACCATTGCAAACAACTACCTAGGTTGGGGACCTTCAGTAACAAAACTACTAATCTAAACCAAATATACTGGGGATCCTGTTTGAGATCCACTATATTCCCCAGGAATTGTTTCAGTGAGGGCAGCACTACTTGGATAAGATCCCCAAGTAATACTGTTAATGAGGTACTGGAGCAGGAAGTTTCAGATGCAGTGAACCTTGGTCTTCAGAGTAGTTTTGCTGCATAACTAGCACTTTAAGTGCATCTTTATCTCTTCAGATGAAAATACAGAATACAGAGAATATTTTTTTCTATCTAAATGTAGAAAGCAGTTTAGCAATTGAGCATGTGAGGAAAAACTCTGTAGGATGCTTGTCTTAACAGAATTTCACTGCTGTTTCTTGTCTGTCAGCTTCCAAGTAGAATATGTAATAACAACAAGCAAACCTCTTGTATACTTGTTTCAGACTATTTTGGCCCAAATCAAGGTGCTATGATTACTTATACCAGGAAGCTGAAGCACTTCTGAAGAACTTTCCAGTTCAAGCTACAATTTCCTTTTATGAAGACTCGGATAGTGAAGATGATGAAGATGAACCGGAACAAGATTCAAGAACAGAATCAGACTGCTGATTCCAGAAAAGGCCAATGCAACTTCTAAGACTTAATTTAAACTTAATATAAAAATGTATTATAGTATTTTTAAAGATAATTTATTTGTATGTAAGTTATTCTTAATAAAACTGAAATGTCTTGCAATTTTATCTGAGCCTTTTTCCTTTGCTCTACTCCTGTCCTGTTTTAGGCAGGGAAGGTATTGATTATTTTTTATCTGAGGTCCTATATTTTGTAGACTGTAACTCTGGATGTCAATCGGAGAACAGATGCCTTGCTTTAAAGGGCTCTATGGTTACATGTGACTTCCTCAAAGTTTGAGGACACAAGGAAAGCTTTTTCATTGTGATTTAGTAGGCTCCATGGGGAAGCATACCAAGGAATTGTTGGATTAAGTATTGTAATGTTGTGCCTGTTGTTACAACGGGGTTTCAAACATGGAAAAGCAATGACATAGCTGTTTTCCAGGTGGAGAGAAGGGTCTAAATTCTACTCTAGTTTTTGCTGTTAATGAAGGGGTTTGCCTTAAGTCACTCACACTCTCTCATGTACATTAGCTGCATTGTTATACGTACAGTATGGGACTATCAGTTTTGTTTGTAAAGTGGATGTTAAGAAATGAGGAAAAAGGTCCAATGTGAGTTGTTTTGAGTTTGTTTTTGATAGTCGAAGCAAAGTTTGGTACCAATCACCGTGCAGGCCAAAACCCCTAAAGGAACAAAAAGGAGAAAAAAAAACCCCAAAACCAAACCCACAAACCAAAAGCTTTAACTCAAAGGCCAGTTTCGTCAGGTACAGCTGCCCCACGTACCTGAAGCTGCCCCTGCCCGAGCGCTCCCCTCTGCGCTGCCGCAGCCTCCTCATCCCTTCACCAGCACTCCCGCCCGTTCGAACAACCTCCGAGCACCGCACCTGGCGCTGGGAGACCCGGACCTGAACCCGAGACTTCAGTGCAATGGAAGACAAAACTCCTTTTTAGGCTCCCGCGCTACACGGCGCCTTCTCCTCAGCACCCTTCCCTGAGGGAAGGAGGGAGCCCGGGACCCCCTCAGGCCCCGCGACGGCAGCTCTCTGGGCCCGGGCGGGTTCCACCGAGCCCCCCCGTCCCTCAGAGGAGGCGGCCGGCCCGGCAGCAGCAGGCCGCCTGCGCGCCTCAACCCCGCCCGGGCCCGGGCTCCGCCCGCCGCGCCTGCGCCCTGTGCCGGAGCGCTCCGCCCGCCCGCCCGCCCGCCGGGGCGCAGGCCGCGGCCCGGGCCGGCAGGATGCTGAACGTGCCGCCTCAGGCCTTCCCCGCGCCCAGCTCCCAGCAGCGGGTGGCTGCGGGCGGCCGCGCCAAGGTAGGGGACTAGCCGCGGCGGTGGCGGTCAGTCGCCGGGGCCTTCCCCGGCACCGCGGCCCTGCGGGGGCTGCCGGTGACCGGTCGCCGGGGGCGGGCCCGAGGCCCCGGCCCGGTGGGGGCGGCGGTTTGTCCCCGGCTGCGCGGCCTGGCCCCTCTCGGCGAAGCCGCGGGGGTTTGTCGGCCGGCTCCCGGTTGTGGCTGGGGCAGAGCTGCCTCTGGCCGCTTGCTTCCAAGGGGTCTGGTTCTCCGGCAACCGCCGAGGGGACGCGGCGGCTCTGGCAGGGCCCGCGGGCGAGGGGCTGGTCTGCGGCGCTGAAAAATCCTTCGCACTTCTCGTTTTAGAAGGCGGTGGTGACAGGGCTGCCTGCTCTGCCTTCCCAGGTTGTCTCGGGGTTCCTCCTGTGCGCAGGCGGAGACCCTCGGCTTGAAATTACTGCGCGCAGCTTACGCTTGACCTGTTGGGTCTTCGTCTTTGGAGTGGTTTGGGGGTACTTGGTGTCTGCAGACCTCGCTTGGAAAGCACGCTCGTGCTTAGACTAAAGCAGCCTCGAGTAATGTGGGTCTATGCGCTCTTTAGTTTTCTCGCTTCTGGTTTTGCTGCAGTTTGTAAGACCGTGATTCTTTAGCCCTGTTCCCTGCTGTTAGAGTTGGGATCAAAGGGGTTCCCCAGTCGGTGGTGCTGTTGAAAAGGAAGGTGCTAGACACCCTGAAGATTTTGCTCTCCTTTCCAGGGCAGGCCATGGCTAATATGTCCCTGGTAGGCCAGAAGACTTCAGTCCCAGCTTTCTCTGGGTGAGATTTCCAGTTGCTGTAGGGCTTGTGGAAAGTCTTTATGAATGCTGTGAAGATGAAGTTTACTACCTTGTCCTACCTGGCCATGGGTTTTCAAATCTCTCTCCTTTGTTGCTCATAGGTTTCCAGGCCATAACTCAAGTGATGCTGATAAAAACTTTTTACCACCACAAGAGGACTTGGTATCTGCAGTTTGCTTTGGGAAGAATCGTCTATAAATGTTTGTTGATATTCAATAATTCCCTTGTCTGGGTTACTAAATAGGATACTTTCTTAAGCACTCTTACTGCTGAGTAAGGCTCCCAAATAGCAGTGAAGAATGTGGGTTGTGTTATTGTTTTGTCCGAGTCCTCCTAGGAAGCTTAGAAAAGTGCATTGAATGGCTCTTTCTTCCTTTAGAGTTTAATAATGTTTGTACGTTTGTTATTTTTCAGGTACCTTTAAAACCAGGAAGGAGTCTTATGGATTGGATTCGACTAACTAAAAGTGGAAGGGACTTGACTGGTTTAAAAGGGAGGCTAATTGAAGTGACTGAAGATGAGCTTGCTAAGCACAACAAAAAGGAGGACTGCTGGATATGCATAAGAGGTTGGTTGCTGTGATGTTGTTTCTACATTTTTTGCCTAGCTTCTCTCTTCTTCTGTACTTAAAGAAGAAGCAACAAAACCCAAACAACAGCAAAAGCCACACCCCAAACCAAACTATGCGCCTTCTATGTTTAGGCCAGGTGTAATCTTGACATAATTGGGGACAACTTTGTTCAAGTTAGAGATTGTCTGTCACAAAGAATTTCTTTGCTTTCAGGCCTTTCTTAAGAAGTCTTCCAAGTGGGCATATTTTGCGCATAACTTATATCTGCATGTGAAAATAATAAAACACAAGTTTGTAGATGATGCCTCAAGTGACAAGGACTTAGCAAGAATAAGGCACTGAAAATGCTGACATGTACTTACACTCCTTAGTCTTGGAAAGTTTATTATCCTTAGCAGTTGACTATTTTTAGTGGTTGCTTTAAAGCATCCAGAGACATATAAATACTAAAAATGTTACTTAAATCTGTAGAATGTTCTTTGGGAAATAAGTGTGCAAGCCCATGTATTACTTCATAAAACTTAGTAAGGTAAATGCCAGTTGCCACACAGAACAATTGTAATCTCTATCTAGCATAACAGATATCTGTGGTAACTAAGCCAGTCTATTTATGTTGTTATTTTTATGAAAATTTAGCTCAAAAGTTGGAAGTATCGTATGTTATACGTTAACATTGTGTGGAAGGTGGTTTGGAGCAATAGCTGTGGCTAGAAGAGTATTTTCAGTGCTGAAAATGAAGTTCCTAGTTGTCTTACGGACAGGAGTAAAATGTTTGCTCTCCAGTTTAATAATTTAGAGGCTAAAATATATTAATACTGCCTTAAAATCATTATGACATAACAGCACTTCTATGAAGACAGATTGAGAGCATCAGAGTAGCTAATGTGACATTTCTTTAGGAAGAGTGGTTCATTTAGCGGTAACTTTGATCTGGTAGGGGACAGCATTGATATTTGACATAATGTCATCTCAACTCCAGCAAAAGAGAGTTAAGAATTTCTCTATGAGGGCGACTGTATGTTTGTGGGGTGTTAAAAGGGGTTGAGAGTAAAGTAAGGGTAAAATGTCATTCAGTACTGGCTTTTGAACAAAAATAATAGGATTGTTAATGCTCTGTGTGCACATGCTAGCAAAACTATAGTGGGAGGAGAGCTAAAGAAAGCCTATTTACTGTGGAGGTCTGTTCTCTTTCCTCTCAGAAAGGGACATCTACTACTGCAGACAGAATCACTGCTTAAAAATGCTTCTGGTTTTGTTTTAGTCTCTTATTCCCCCTTGACTACATCTCCGAGGTTGGTTTTTACAAGAACTCCATCATGCTGCTTCTGTATCTTTAGATTTTTCCATCTCTGCCTTTTTGTTCTAGGACTATAATTAGAAAAACAGAGTAACTAAGAATCCTGGTAGATTATCTGTAGACCTGATATGTGGACAGGTAGTAAAATAACACCGTTATGGAAAAGCTAAATGAGGTTTCTGCATTGGTAGTTAGACTGTGTCTCTATAAGAAAGAGCAGAAATTGATGAGAGGAATGTGAAGTAAAAGAACAAAAAGCTAACTTTGTTCAGAAAACCAATATGAAGATCATTAGAGAAAGCTGTCATATAGGCCACAAATTTATATGTAAGTGGGATGTCAGGGGTGTTAAAAAAAGCATGAAGGGTATATAAATGAGATTGGTTTTGCTTCTGCAAGTTTGATGGTAAATTGAACATTTGACTAATATTCAGGAGGTCCCAACTATTTAGATACTTACATTTTATTGCCTGCAGTAATCAGTGCTGCACACAAGATGGCATAGTGGATACACCCATCAGAAGATCGGTTTGGTAAAATACGCAAAGGTCCTTCCTTTGTTGTCTGAGATGCTTGTTCTTACCAGCTAGGATTGTCCCAAGCATGTGTCCCCTCAGCCCAGTGCTGAATGCCTACCTCTCCTTCTGAAGTACTTGCTGTACACTTCTTAATGTGTTAAAAGCTTCTTACGAAAGCACTGGCACAGTTTGTAGCTTCCTGTTTTGATAATGCTACGTATCTTTAAATATTCTGCTAGGTAGGCCTGCAGTAGTCCTGTTAACAGCAATAAGTCTGTAGTTAAATTTGTTTGTAGCTGCATTCTCCAGGCTTTAATTACTCCAATTGCATAGCAACAATAATTAGACTTCATCCTTTCAGACCTATGAAGAAGCATTGTTTTATCTCCCTGGAAAGACTAAGAATAGTACTCGTGTAGAAAGAATGCTGAGTCCTTTTACAGGGACAAATTTGGTACCACAGTCGTAAACCTTTAATGAGCATAGGCTATGTTTAGTTTTTTATGTTGCTGAATCTGAAGAATGGAAGTGTTGTTGCTGATGGTAGCAGTTTTTCCTTATGGGAGGCAGTTCATTCCTGTAGGCATTTTATTCCATAGGTCATGGGTGATAGGGAAACAACTATGACAGCACTTTAGGAGTAACTTAATTGGAAAAGCAAGTGAAAACAATTCTGTGTGCTAACTGGCTCAATTTTATGTCTCTCTTTAAACCGGCCTCTAGTTCTTTTACCCCTAGCTAGGATATATCATGTTCAACTTAAAGAGTTTATTTTGTTAAAGTCTTAACTCTGCAGGTTTCTCCAGACATTCACTGGGACAAGTGGGATGGCAGTGTAGGATTGGCCTCTCTATGTAATAAGATATATCTTATGCTCTATACGATTGTGTAACTTATGTTTCTGTTTTTGGAAAGTCGTGTTGCTTGTTCCAGTCATGTCTACTGTTTGCCATTGCAGTGTTTAATATACACGAACCTTTCGGCTAGTTTTGGAGATAGGGGTGGTTGTAGCAGTTGTAGAAATGTTGCTTATGTTTTTATATTCCCTTTTCTGCAGGATTTGTATATAATGTCACACCATACATGGAATATCATCCCGGTGGTGAGGACGAACTGATGAAAGCAGCAGGAGCTGATGGTACAGATCTCTTTGATCAGGTGAGAACAGCGGGCAGCAAATGACACTTGCTCACTGAAAGGTATTTTGAAAAATGTGTGTTTTCTGATTATTTTTAGGGCATTCAAGTGGAAATGGTGATTTGAACTTTTTCAGGTCTAAGGAAAGGCAATGGGTTACTGCTCAGAATGGCACTGATGTGCACTGCAGGAGGCATGTAGTTTAAACTTTGTACCACAAGGCAATAATGAAAATGTGACTTCATGTTTTTGGAATGATGCTTCAATTTGACCATTTTATTAAATTAATTTTTTAGCAGAAATAGCAATAAAACTAGCAACAATTTGAGATACCACTACCTTCATAATAAATTACTACGACTAATTGCTGTTGTTTGAGAGGCATTTTCTTCTCAGAACTTTCACATTTTGAAAAATGCTTGTAATATTCTTTTGTCTATTAACTTGGCTGCTGTACTATCAGCAAACAAAGTACTAAGAAAAAATGCTTGGGGCTGCTATTAACTGACTGTGAACAAATCAGAGGATGACCGTTGGTCTCTTCTTTGTTTACGACTTCTTAAAATGTTTTGAAAAGACTCAGAAAATAAAGGGTCTGCAGAATGGGTGTACTTTGTGTAAGGAATTGCTTGCAAACCTGGTACTGTAAAAGATTCATCGAGTTGGTATTTTTTAGAAACAGACATTCTTTGAGCCTCCTTGGCTCACAAGGTTTGTCTGAGAAACTGGGAAAGAGCAGAAAGAAAATCTCATCTGTTTCTGAAAGGAAATCTGTTATCTCTTTACAGTTTGTGCATCACAGTATGTATGCCTTTAGTTGCAAAATGTTTTTAACGATGAATGTAAATTTCTTTTACAAATGAAGTGTTGAATTTGGGCGGAATTCTCTGGTTTCAAGAAATTTGGAGTTTTTCTCCTAAAAGTTCATCCAGTATCAAGTTGTGGCCTGGAATTCTGTAGCTGGATCACTGTCAAGTGTTCTGTGATGTACTTGGAAATGGGAGTCTTGACATCAGGGAAATTTGAGGAAGCCCCTCAAGTTGTAACTAAGCTCGGATACATACTTGCTACATTATTTTTTTAGCTTGTTTTGTCATGGGAGTGGAAAGCAGTGTTCAGATCCTTGAAATATGCTGTTCACATTTTTTGTTTTGGCTGACGTCTTTCCTGTTCTGGAGGCATTTCTGTTGTTATCCCCTCTGCTTTAGCATTCTGTGTCTCTCTAGTGTTTCTCAAATTTCTGGAAAAATTAACTGTCATTCAAAATCCTTCATTTCTTCCTGTTATCTGTATATGAGGAAACTACAGCTTGTGGATGGGATTCTTTATCTCGTCTCCTTTGCTTGTCCAGTTTGAAGTTTTTGTTTTTAAATCTCTACATACCATTCAAATTTGTCATGCAGCACTTTGTTTCCTTTTCTCTTCTTGTGATGTTATCCTGGATGCCCTATCAGAATTGGCTTTTCTGCCATCCATTTCCTCTGCAAGTTCTCCAGTTCTGGTCTGTAAAGCTACTCCTTTTTCTTCACTTTATTTAACTTTCTAAATTAGGTAATTTCCAAATAATTCAGTGATAGTAAGACAGAAACAAAAAGAAATACACCAACTTGGTAGGAGGTGTTTGTGTGTCTAAACTGCTATTCTTTATCTTTGTTTCCTTTATCCCTTCTCCCTTCACTTGTATCTAAACAAGATTAATTACCCTTGTGGTAAAGGCAAGGTCTTTATTCTGTTAATTGAATAGCCTACATCATAAAAATGCTGGTCTGAAATATTTTCTGTAGCTCAAGGTTATGATGTTCAGATACTGCAAAATATAAAATTAATAAATTAAACTATCGTCACTTTTTCATGGTCCTATTTTTTCATTTAGTTACATGCTATCTGTAATAGAAGTAAAAATAAGTACTGAACAATGCAATAATGAGTGTCTGTTTAAAAAAAAATCTGCTAAATGAATTACATTAGCCACTGTACAGAAATGAACTTTTCTATTTCAGTGCATAGAACAACATAGTAAGAATTAAAAATTTTGTGAAAACCAATTTTATTAATATAGGTTCATCGTTGGGTCAATTATGAATCAATGCTGAAGGAATGTCTTGTTGGGAGAATGGCTGTCAAGCCTATTGCTGCTCCAAAAGGTGAGGGTTTTAAGAATGAAATGATTTCTGTTATGCTTTATTCCAAAGTTGTCTGGAAATTATGAGAAATCCTAAATCATCATATTTACAAGGAGAGTCTCTATTCTTGCATATAGATGAAGGCTGTTGTATATATTCAGTCCTTTTACAGCAGATACCTGAAGATGAAACTATTTTATGCATGGAGACTTTTATAAGTAATGTACTGCTGCATTGCTTCATTTGTTTTCAGTCATCAGAAAACAGACACGTGTGTGTGTGTTATGTGCGTATGTATATAGAAATAATTTTTTTTTCCCGCAAGATCCCTCTTTCTTCTTCTGATGCCAGGGGACACACTGTCGTAGGCAGCTCTCTCATCTTGAAATAAAAGGCAATATTTTCAATCTGGTGATTTCAGCACCAGACATAGGTCTGGCAAGTTGCATATGGATTGAGATATTTGAATACACTTTATGGCCAGAACACTTTATTGGGTCCTTTAGTTTGAGTTTACTTGGAGAAAATTTTGCTGATACAACAGAATTCTCTGAGCCAGGACAGCAAGAGATGTAGTATATTGTCTTAAAATTTTGGTGATGGTTTCCAGAGACTTTAGTCTTCAGTATTTGTTTTGGTTTGTAGGCTACAGCAAAAATTTCCTATACCTAGGAAGCAGACACTGTTACTGAATATTGACCCTTAGCAAAACTGCAGTGAAAACATGGAAGAATTAACGTCTGCAACTGTTTTTCTCAAATTCTGTGGCATCCTTTAGTTACAAATTCAGCCATCTCTTGTAGCTCTTCAGCTTCTGACAAGGTGCACTGCATACTTGCTTAGCACTTAGATCACATCACCTAACAGGTTGAGTTTGACCTGTATGTGAAAGGGAATAGTATTTTACATCTCCACATTGCTAGGTAGCTAATTCCAGTGTGGAGCTTTTAAGGTAAATGCTGCAAAGTATGGAGAATCCTTGACAGCATAACTGCTTCATGGAGTTGAGCTGTTACAGGTAAGTTACTGCTACTTTGTCAGCTGAGTTAGAAATTTAAAAGTAAACCTGACTTTTGCCATTTTCATTAATCTAACTTTTCTGCAACTGGAAGGAATTCTTGTGACAGCTAGTCAGTAAAAAATAAACATGCCTTTGCTCCTGCCAGCTATGACAGTCCATTTTGTGCTGTTTGTTTTTCTGCTTTCCTCCATAGTGGGACTGTTCCATCCATTTTCCTATAGTAAAATTTGCAGGATAAAGGTTGCCAACTGTATAAAACCAGTTCTGTTGCCTGTGTCTCTTCTAGCCATTTCAGGCTTGAAAAAATGTAATTTCACTAATTAAGAATCAAACTGATTAGATGGGATTTGCTGAAATTCTTCACTGTAAAGTTCTCAAAGTTTACTTTGATTCGTGGTAGGTTATGTATCCTCCTTTTTTGAATTATCAAAAACATGGTTGATTAACTTTACTGTCAACCAGCAATAATTCCAGTCTTGCATCCTTCCAGAAGACCATATGCAGCAAAGTTTGCATTTGAAAGTAGAAGAATAAAATACTAATTTAAGGTGTGTGTTTTTGAATATAGGATTAAATGGGCCCATAAGTACAGAGGAAAGATAGGACTTCAAATTATGGATACATTGCTTTCTTCTTGTGGCAGAGGGTGAATGTTTAGCAGTAGGGCAAGCATTAGTACTTGCTATTTGCTGCAGTCTCAATACAGTGCAAGTAAGGCAGATGTAGGTTTTGGGACATTGCTGCAAGATTTGCAGTTGTTTAGCTTTGGTTTTGTTTCCTGTGTTCTGGTGGTTTTTTGGAAGATGGTACAATTATTTGATCACTGAATTGTTTAAGGAAGCTGAAGCTTGTCCTTGCATACTCGGGGGGGGGGGTGGGGGGTGGGTATTAAGAAAGAAGACTCTTTTGAAGATGTTGGTCATAGTTAATGTTCTGCCAACTTGTTTTGGGGGAATGCTGCTTGATGGTATGGTAGTGACTAATAGGAAATTCTGAAGTGTCCCTTCTGTGGTATTACAGTGGACCTGTGCACTGAAATGTGTAGTGTTTGTACCTGCTGAGAAGGCCAGTGCAGTAACTACAGCAGTACCTGGGCACGTAAGAGATGATTTCAGTATCTTCCTCAGCAAACCTGTACAACATTAAACTGCTTGCCTTCTCTTCAGGGTACTCAGCTGTAAACATTAGCACAGACATGAATCTGTTGTCTGGTATCTTTTAATACTGCTAATGTTTCTCATAGACACATGTTAGTATATGTCCCTATGTTACTTCAGTGGTAACATAATTTGGGAGTTGGAGCGCATGTTGTATTGTTAATTCAGTGAGATTAGATTTATGGTGTCATCCAAGGAAGAGAGGTAGGCTGTGCCTTGGAAATGCTTCAAGCTATCCTTAAAATTGCAATGCCAATTTTGGTGCAACATGTTAAAATGTAGTGAAACGAGAGTAGACTTTTGAACACAAAAAATGACCTTTAATTGGAAACGAATTTTTGTGAATGACTTGCCTATCCTGTCAGAAAGCTTGAAGTGGTGTGTAGCAGAATACACAGACAAATACAGCCTCAACCAAAAATTTTTGGTGAACTGTCCATTCATCTTGTGTTTTGTTTTTACCTTACGGTGGCACAACATGAAAGCCTCTGGTGAAGGCAATTCTTGGTCAGCTCTGAAGTCATTTTGCCATACTGTATGCTTGGTGCTTTGTTCCAGGAGCTTTTCCTTCACTTCTCTCACAGTGGCATTTTTCCTCTAACACTGGCTGCTGTGATGCAGAGCACTGGGAGGGATTCAGAAGAACAGGGGGGAAACATTCATGTTTTGCCATTCATAAAATGGAGCAGGAAGAACACATTGGTTTCTCCCACTTCACCAAACCTGGCTCCCATAAAAAAGGATATAAAATGTGCCTTCATATTGGGACATTGAGATGTGCAATGTAGAGAAGGCAGAAAGGGGCCTGGGTACATCCAGAGGACTAGTTTCCCCACAGATTTGCTATGAGCAGGATATGTGGCTGAGAGGTGCAGTGCCTTTCTCCCTGAGTGGAGCACCTTATATGTGAATTGACACTATGTAATTCAGCTGCATCGTCTTTATCTTCTTTTTTTTCTGCTAGTATTTGTTTATTTGTTTGGAGTAGTTGCAGCATACTGTAGATTTAATGAAAAACTCAGATAATAACTTGTCAAATAAAATAATTTGACAGGAGGAGCTTATAGAAAGATTTTATTTTTCCTGGATTTCTGCCAAGGATTGGGTTTAGATTTCCAAGGATTGGGTTGGTCAGATTCAGTGTCTACTATCTGTTGTCATAAGGCAAATGTCATCGAAAGTCTGACAGATTTAGCAAGCTTCTTAGCTATGAAGTTTATAATTGCACAAGATAATCTGTGATGTTTGTTTTGAAGTGCCAGGAGTTCTTGCATTTCCTACCCTTAGTGCTGTGCAACTTTTGGCATTTTTAACGTAATATTTTTTAAATTATACATAATCTTTTGGAATAGTAATCAGTGCTGCATTTATTTTTGACTTCTTGATATCTGAAGCATCCTGGTTAATCTATTAATGTTTTGGAAGGTTTATTTGGAGATCCTTACTTTGGCTTATTTCTTTAGCATGATGTGTGCAAGTACAGTGCCGTAACTTCTTACTGTCGTGCTCGTTTTTTCTTAATGCTTGTAGAGATTTCTTCTACTCTGTCTGAAGAGAAGAAACAGCTTAATGGTAAGTATTTACCTGGAGCAAGATGGGGAGTGAATCTTAGACTTAATTGAATATTGTCAAATGAGCACTGTTTATCCAGACTTCTGTCTGTATATTTGAATCTGATGTTGATGCTCCAGTGATCTGTGGAAATTACAGAAGGCAAAATCCTAATCAGATATTGTGAATTCAGTGTTTAAAAGTATTATAAGACTGCATTAGAGTAGTATAGGTAAGGGAGGTATGAGATGGAGAAGCTTTCTGCTCAAGTCAGACAAGATAGGTCACAAATTACTGTGTGCTATGAAATCTGCCATAACAAAATTGCCAGGCTTTTTGATCCTTCTCTGTATCAGAAAAGCTAGGTAGCCATGGGTCTGGAGTAGCAGAGATGAGACAAAAATCTTGGAGAACACTTAGAATTGGTAAATCTCTACTAAAAACTGGAAGGTCGTGACTGGGAAATGAGTTGAAATGGAGGTGAATTAGCTGATCACAGTATGACTGAACTACTTGAGATGTAACTGTGAGAATGACTGGGCTGACAGTTGGTGTAGCTCTAAGAGAAGCAAGTATGGTTCTGTGAATGTATCAGGAGGTTGATGGTAGTCCTCGTAGAGATGGGGAAGCATTCAAGCCTTTGCTGAGCCCTTCCTTAAGTACTGGAGGTAGCTTTGGTTGCTAGTGATCAAGAACTGTGCATTTGATTTTGATGCTTTTAGGGAAATGTTACAGACTGATTAGTCATATTAGTATAAGAGGCTTCCTAAAAGGATATGGCTTAAGAAGTCACATCAAATGAGGTGTGATGGGGGTGTGCTGGTGGAACAAATAAGATTAACACCTGTGAAGGGAATTAATACAATTTGAACTCAAGGCTGACCTACTGGCATGAAAAGGGACAGGTGCAAATTGGTCACAGAAAAGTCTAGGCTGAAACTTTGGAAAAGGAGCCTAGAGCAGTCAAATTTTGGAGTGGCAGGAGGTGCAGAAACCTAGATGTGTCTTAAGATGAAGCCAGAGTTCTCAGGGGTGGTGCCCAGCAAGTCCAGTCACAGGGAGGGGGAAGATAACTTGTTCATGTTTCTCTGGTGAATATGAGTTCCCATTTGTTTTCTTTTTTCTCATACTGTCTTCATTGCCCTCCCTTTGTGTTCTGTGAATGTTGTATTTGACTTCTAAAAGGCAGTTTACCTTTTAATATGCACAAGCATTGAGCTACACAAGAAGTTAAACATACATTGTATAAAAGTAAGCAAGACTGATTTTATTTGTTCCTGTTTTGCTTTATAGCCTTGTAGGATGTTAAGCTAAACTTTGACAGGGTCTGTTGCCTGACTGTCCTACTGTCTTTTTTTTTTTTCCTTCAGCAGTGAACAAGTTGCTGGAACCTCTTAATCTTGCTTTGAAGGACTGGGGAAATTAGAAAACAAACTTTGCTTTACTCAATCAGAATATCATCACTAGCAGCTACTAGTCATTACATACACAATAAATATTTTGTATTCAAGTAGAAGACTAATTTTGCCATCTATTTCAATGTTCTCCTCTTGGTTATTTTGGTTCATGAATTCCTTAGTTTTTGTGCTTGTCTAGCTGTCCAGAACTTTCCTATGCATCTTTCATATTCACAGTGGACCCAGGTAAAAAGAAATAAGTGGTATTCCCTCTCTCTTCCATCTTGCTTCCCCTCCTGCTCCTAGCAATAAATTTTCTTGTCCATATTGTGTGACTTGTCAGGAGACATAGGAAATGATTCTGATGGTAGTTTCCAGAAATTACCAAAATACTGATGCTTGCTTGCTTCAGTTTACCTGTTTGGCAAGATTTTTTCCAAAATCGGAGAGGTCAGTTTCTGAGGTTACCGTCCATGAGGTTTTTCATATTCTGTTGTTGCGTCTTGGTGATTAGCTCTCATAAATGTAAGTCAAAATGAGTCTAGAAATAAGCATCGCTGTCTGAAAGTGGGAAAGAGAAGCCTATGGCACGGGCTTTGATTATTTTTTTTTTTGGAAGTTTTGGGCACTAGTGAAGACATTTTTGTCTTAATCTAAAATGTATAAATAGTAATTGTATTTGGAGTACGCTCAGATCAATCAATTTTTTTGTAAATATCAACTGTATGTAATGTTAGGGGCAATTAAAGCTGAAGTTTTCAGAATATATTGCTAGTGATAACAGTCAGCGTGGGTGTAGCCTAATGTGCTCATCAACATCTGTTCATACTTGAGTTTCTAACAAAAGATCAAAATTTCAAAACACTGCCATTATCAAAGCATGCCTCAAAACTTCATGTTTATTTGAGAACAAATATGTATCAAAGACATTTTTAAAATTATCTTTTCAGCCTTGCACTTCTGAGCTAAACTGAATTTCTCTTTCACCCAAACTATGATGATGATGATTTTTGTAATATTAATAGTAAAAAAATACGACTTGGGCAGTTCCACCATCTGAAAACAAGCTGGTGTTTGAGTATATGCACATCAGACCTTGAAAATACTTACAGTGTGGAAAAGGGTGATGGGAGGAGAGTTTGAGCTAGAGTTTCCAGTATGGAAAACTAAATCTTGAGGTTCAACCAGCTGGAATTCTTTAGCATAAGTAATATAAGTGTTCCTGGTTTTCTTAGTAATATTTGGAGTTTACAAATATGGGTCAAGGTTGTTCTGGGCCTTCTGAGAACAAAGAAAATAAGTACAGAAAGCTTTCAGAGCATCCTAAAATAGTTTAGATTGGAAGGCACATCTGAAGCTTGTTCAGTCCAGTCTCCTGCTCAAAGCAGGGTGAACTTTGATACTAGATCAGATTGCTCATGAGCAACCTCACCCTCATGGGAAGTGAAGAGGTGTGGCATTTTGTTCGTGTCTCTTTTTTGTGTGTTGGGGTTTTTTTCCCACCCCCATATACATAACCAGAATTTTTGCTGCTACTTGTCTACTGCCTCTTGTCCCTCTCTGGGAAGAGTCTGGCTATCTTCTCTGTTCTTCCTTCTCTCCCACCCCCTGCTCTTTAGGTAGTTGAAGGCTGAAGTTGGCTTTCCCCCTTAGCCTTTTCTTCTACAGGCTGAACACAGTTCCCTCAGCCTCCTTTCATTTTCGTATAACTTGTGCTCCAGCTGCTGACCATTTTGGTGGCCTTTCCTTGGACTTGATCTGGTATATCAATGTTTGTCCTGCACTGGGGAGCCAAAACTGGACACAGTACTCCATATGTAGTCTCACAAATGCTGAACAGAGAGGAAGAATCGCTTCCCTTGAACTGATTGCTATGTTCTTGGTCAGGATAAAGTTGGCCTTCATCACCACAAGGATGTAGTATCTGCTTAAGTTTGGCTTGTCTGCTAAGTCCCAGGAAGGTTTTCTGCAAAGCCCGTTTCTATCCAGTCAGGCCTCCCTCTTGTTTTGTTGCATTAGATTTTTTTTATTTTTTTTCCCTTGGGTGCAAAATTTTGCATTTGCTTTTGAGCTTCATGGAGCTTTTGTCAGCCCATTTCTTCAGTCTGTCTGGGTCCCTTTGAATGGTAGCCATAACCTTTCGTGTTTCACCTGCTTCCCGTGATTTGTTATTGCTCATGTACTTCCTGACAGTGGGACAGTGTGTGCCCTTCAGGTTGCTAATGATGGTATTGAACAGTATTGGCATTACCTTTTCCCTAGGGAATGCTAACTGTAACTAGCCACCAGTTGGACTTTACTGCTGATCACACCTTTTGTGTGATCTACTAATTTTCTATCCAGATTGTAATCCACCTGTCAAACCCAGCTCTCTCCAATGTGGCTATGAGGATAGTGTGAGAAACTCTTATCACTAGCCTTGCTATCTCATGGGATTCTGCAAAACAGTTCCCAGAACAAGCTGAAGTTTGCTCTTGTGAGATGCAGAGTTGTAATTCTGCTGTTCATCCTGGTCACCTTAAACTCCTTCATTTCATGCCTGCCATCAGCCTTTGGCTTCAGCACCAGCTTTGCTTTATTTATGACCACCATGACCAGTAGAGCACTTTCCTTAATTGGTTCATTGATCACCTGAATCATTGTCATTTTATTGCAATGTGACGACTTGTTTTCACATAGCATCTTACAGTATTTCAGAATCATTCATAAATAACTTGGTTTGCCAGAATGTTCTGTTTTATTGCGGCTGTTCATATATTTCTGTTGACCTGCAAAAGCAAACAGAAGTGTGTATCACCATGAATTCCTGTTATCCATGGAGGCCAACCTAAGCATATGATGTATGTCCTCAAGAAAGGCTTAGCCTTTGAGAAGGTTTTTATTATTAGGTGATTGATTTTTCTTTTGCAATGATCTGACTGCTCTGCCATTTAGCTTCCTCAGTAGTTGCAGATGGTGTGTACTTAGGGGTAATTAAGGATCAAAGAATAAGTAATTCCAGTGAGTTTTAATTGCTTTGGGTTAATTCCCCCATCTGGATGATCAAATAGTTTTGACAGATTGGATTAGACCAGAGCGGCTCTCTTGTTTTTATCTACTTCCCACATGGTGGAGCCACTCAATTACTGTGTTTAAGCTTGTAGTCATACTACAAAACTTACTGGCATTTAGAAGATAATCATCTAGGTAACTGAGGATTCATACATCAATTATTTTATGCATAGCCATTTCAGGTTTGCAAGGTTTACCTTTGAATAGGCTTGAAACCAGCACTTGCCAACTGTTATCTTAGACCTCTGCCTAACCACTGTCCAGGAAAACTCCTACTGTTCATGTAGTGTTACAAATCATATTACATTTCAGTCTGTGCAGCTTCCCCCATCACGATTCTATGTAACTTCTTTGTGTTAAAACTGATGAAGGATTGCAGTTGCTTTTATCCATCATCTCTGCTCAATTTTTTGCCAAATATGTTCAGTTTCTGTTAGGCCAGAGATTAGTACAGTTGATGTTTTCAGAGACTGACCAAGTGTTGCCTCCCAGCAAAGGCTTTTTCAGACTGTTTCATGCTGTTTAATAATTAAAGTGAGTAGCTGAAATCTGTGAAAATTCCTAGCAAAGTGCAAAGTATGAGAGATTAAGGCTGATATCTTTGATTAACTGACTGATGTGAAATTTTATGTGTGAATTAGGTTAGACCAGATGTCCCAAATTGAATTTGTTCATCTGAATTGTATAAACAAATAGTTCTGTTAGAGATTTATTCAGATAACCTTTTTTCTGTGCTTCACTATCACAAAGTGTGAAAGCACAAGCTAATAACAGATGAAACTGAGACCAAGCTACATGTACCAGAAGGGCTGCACGCACAGGTTGTGTAGTATACGGAACTCTTAATTTCTGAAATAGAACTTCATGTTCTAGGAGCCTGCTCTCCATGGCAAAGTGATGAATAAAAACAAAATTTAAAAAGTACATGGATGCTTCTGGCTGCCTGTGGAAATAAAGCCACTAAATATTGTGGCAGAGTATTGAGAACATTCAATTTAAAAAACCCAAAACATCCCTGATTATGATTTCTATTAAGTGAGCATCACAGCAAATATTTTAATGACTCTCTGCTCTTTGTAGGTATGCTTCCCGAGAAGAAAGTACTGGGTGCTTCTGCTAGAGATTTAACTCCAAGGTAAACCTTTGTCTTTCATTGTCTGTTGAACATTCTATTTAATAATTCTGTGCAGTTCTTAGTAAATGCAGACAACTTCTTCCGTGGTTAGTTCTTGATGTTTCAGCTGAATGAGTACATATCATTACCATCCTCTTATAAGTAGGAAAGTTGAGGTTCAGGTTTAAACAATTTGCCAAAGGTCATGTTGACCATATAGGCAGATGACAATGCAAGGTTCTTGGTTTGCTCTGTTGGTTTCTAATACTTGAACTGCCTGGCATCATATATAAATGTATGGCTTATATTTGCAGGCTCCTCAGGCTTGCATCTTGAGAAAACTCCTGGCAAGTGATTCCAGCTGGGCTAGTTACTTTTTTGACTTTAGTTAATTTGTCCATAATTATATGAGTTGTCATGCCTTGGAAAAGTACTTCATTTCAAGCTGGAATATATTAAGATGTGATAGCTGTATTCAAGTTTTTACAATATGCAAGGTGGAGCAGGCCCTAAAATCCCACTGTGATATGCCTGCTGTTGTCACTGACATATTTTACTCCAAGATGCCTTGAGTCTCCAAGGTTCAGTTTCTCACTTTGCATCAAAATCTCCTGTGAATGTGTAATCTCTGGGCTAGTTACATGCAGTCATATAAATTATTGTGGCTTGTAAACAACTGGAATGTGGCTTATCTTCTGCAGTGCTCCCCAAGCCTTGCTGCCTTTCTTCCTGTGTGTGTCTGGCATGTTCTGGTGTGTGACTGGAAGGTGTGCAGCCTCAAATGTGTTGGCTGACAGGAGTGTCTGCTGGAGGGAGCATCCTCCTTCTCTGCCTTCTCTTCTGGTCCAAGAGTCCAAATGGTAGATGGAAGTGGTTAGGACACTGGGGAAGGGAGAAGACAGTTGTAATGTAGATGCTAGGGGTTAACTTTGCTCTGGGACAGGGCTGACTTTCACTGGCTGGGATTGCAGCCCAGCTGGAAGCCAAGTAAAGAACTATCCATGTCTATGGTGGAGGGCCAGGCATGAGATTGTCTGATATATGGTCCCTGTGAAAATGGGTAGAGAAAGGAATAGCTCTTCTGGGGTTGGGTGGTGAGTTCTTCTTGGCAAGTGTAAGGCCATACAAACAACTAACATTTGAAGGCCTTCTGTTTCTTACCTTACTCTGGATTTATTACAAGGTTTGGGCAGCTTGGGAACATAGGAGTGTAAAATCTCGATTTAGGGAGGTGAAGGGAACTGTGGTTTTGTGGTATGTGCGTGGAATCTATAACTCTTGGAAGCCATCCTGGCTATTTAATACTGTTGTCTGGAGTCAAGATTTTAATTGTCTTCTTAGGAAGGTTCATATACTGCAAAGAGGATGCATATGCTTTTTAAGTAAAACCAACACCTTATAATTTTAGCTATAATGTGCAGGCTATCAGGATGCATAATTAGACTGTTGTTATTTTAATAGTCATTTCAAAATTATTGGCTCTGGACTTACCTCTTCAAAAAATAGTAAATAATGTATTTGGCTTGTAAATTCATGAAAGAAGCTCTGCTTGAAAACTTCTAGTTAAGTATATTTTTGGTATGCCTAAAGAAAGTATATATTTTTTTCTTTACTGTATTTTTTGTTTTACAGTTATGACTGGTTCCAAACAGATAGTTTGATCACCATTGTCATATATACTAAGCAGAAGGTAAGCATATTTTATGAAAGGGAGAATTACAAGATCCAGTTGTGATCCAGCTTGAATTCTGGGAGAGCTTTATTAAAACTTTTTTTTTTTGTTGCCTGTGAAAGGATATGAATGCAGAGTTGGTGATAGTTGACTGTCAAGACAAACGATTAAGGGGAGAAATCATCGTGGATGACCACTCGTATCTTGTAGAAGTTGGTATGTACTGTAATTTTGCAGTTAAAAGTACTGAATTTTAATTTTACTTTATTAAAACCCTCTCATCAGACCATATGCATTTTATGTATACCAATTAATATTTTACTCCTCTTTCATTAGAGAGGATTACTTTAAAGTACCTTGATGAAAAGGAATTACATTGCTTATCAACTCATATCTTCATTTGTTTAGTATGTACTTAATTTTTTTACATGTGGAATAAAGTGTAGTAAGAAATTGATGTAAAAGTTGTGTAAAATTTTTCTTCAAGTGTATTTTTGATGGTTATTAAAATGCCCTTATTCAAAAAGGGCATGTGGAAAATGTAGATTGGTAGCTTTAGATGAATCATTGTTAAAAGTAATGGGGAAAATGATGCCTTTCTTGATGTAATGTATTAGGCCTGCAGAAGTCAGGAGTGGAATTTCAGGGCCAGATAAAAGATGCATAGAGTTCTAGGCTCATTAGTTCACTCAGTATTCCTAGCCTTAAACTGTATGTATATATGATGACTAGAATGTAGTTTTGTTTTTGCTTAACATGGATTTTGTTTCTCTTTATTTCAGACTTGGATCATGCAGTTCAAGAAGACGTGGCTGGTAAGTTCCACCTCTTGCAGCACTTCTGTATCTCTTCTAATATCAGAATGTGGAACTTCAGTTTACGTTTCTGACTCATCAGATACTTTACAGTTTTGCTTACCACCAGGTTCTGACACAATCAAATCAAACTATAACATTGAATAATTTTTTTTTTTTAAATGGTGGCATTTGGGCCTGTGAAAGTGATAAGTTGATGGTGCTCGGATCCCTCTGAGTACAACTAAATGTTAAAATAATTAGAAATTGGTTCTGTTGTGTATTTGTAAACTGTTCTTTGCTTAGACTGGTATTTCCTTGGATTTAATTATTCATTCAAATGGCCTTGAAAAGAAAGGAAGTAGTAAATAGTGGTAGTTACCAATTTCCGGTAAATGAGGACCCTGAATTCATGAGCATTCTTTTTGACCAGTTGGGCTGTGAAGCTTTTCACAATGTATTTAGTAAATAAGACACATTAATTATGCATATTAAGTTAGTGCTTGTTGTTTTAAATGCACTGTAAAACATGATAAAGAGGTAGCTGGAAGTACATTTAATTTGATATTTTAATTTAATGGATTAATTCCGTATGTCTTAAGAAATGACTAATTCTTCTGAAATTTCATTATAATGGAGGAGTAAAATATTTTTTTTTGTACAAAATGTAACTAAAAGTAACAGTGTGAAACCTTTTCTCTTATAGTAAACATTGCTGAAAAAGTTGGGAAAGTAGAGATTATCTTAAAGAAAAAGGATAACATTCATTGGAAAATGCTGGGACAGGCCTTGGAGAGTCATAATACATTTATCAAACGCACAGAGAGAGGTAAGCAGTTTCATGGCCATCTTACCAGCTGTTTTAAGACTTTTTGGAGCTTGTTAGTCATATTTGGTTTCTCCCAGGATTTTCTTTTTCTGTAGTCATACCTTCATTTCTTTCAGGAATGTTGTCTGGTCTTGTAGAAAGCTGCTCAGGAATTCTTGAAAGGGCTTAGCTTAGAGATGTTTTGCTTTGGTTTGGTTTGTTTTGTCCCGCAATGGAATTGGAGGTCTTCCAGGCTTGCAGAAAGACTGGAAGAACTTAACAGCGGAACGTGAAGACTGCTTGAGTGTTGTTCCATCTCATGGCTACCCATGTGCTTAATATCCTTTCTGTCCATATGAAAACCTCAGCAGACCCTGAAGAGATAGTGCATGGACTTGTGTCGATCATTGCAGGAGTAACTGTAGTGAAGGAACAAAAACCTCCACTTCCAACTGTTGCTATAGATGTAGTAACATCTTTCAGTGTTGTTCTGGAACACTGCGTCTTTGTAGCTTGAGCTATGATTAGGTGACTTCAAGCCATGTGTAGGTATCAAAGCCAGCTCTGAATAAGCTGATTTGTCTGCAAGAAGCAGGCGATATTATATATGAGTTCGTTTTGTGGTAACAGAATAGTGTGAACTTGATGCAGCACTAAAGTGTATTACCCTGATGAGTGTGCTTCTGGTTTGGGTTTTTTTTTTTTTTTTACAGCTAAATTAAAAAATTCTGCACAATTGCATTATATAACGTAAGCATGCTCCTGATGATATTGCCACTGCCCAATTTCTCAAAAGCCCTCTTGGCCCTCTGTCTAATAATGCTCAAAAATTGACTGTTTGATGTTAATCTGCCTTATTATGTGTGAAAGCAAAGCTGTACATTTTTAAGAGCTGATTAAATGTTGATCACTATGTTGTGCACCTCTTACTGGTTCTCAGTTAAGCTATGTAGGCCTTAAAAGTTGAGAGATTATTGTGGTACAAAAAGGAAAACCAGCTACATAAAAGCACATCTCTTTAGCTACCTTTAGCTTATGTAGAATGTAATTTTCTTTATGAGAGTTTCAGAAACTATTGAGTTATCCGCTTTATTATTAGATTTTTCAAAATAATCCTCTGTATTTAAGGGGATACAGCCTGGACTAATATGTTGTCCTAAAGAGTGTGCAACTTTTGGCAGAAGCTTAGAGGGTTCAGTAAAGAATCAGGGTGCTGGTGCCTCTGAGGACTGAAATGGGATGTAATTTTTGTAGTCTTGTGCAGTGGTTTTAGTCCATGTTAAGTGGAAGATCATAGACTTCTTTTTGTTGGAAGTAATAGAAGGGAGCAGAATGCTGATGTAGCACTTAAGGTGTATAAGCCAGACTTATGCTGTGACAGTGTGCTATTTGCTGCGTAAGCAGGGAAAGTTTAGAAGGCATTGATTCAGTGGAAACTTTATTTTGGGAAGAGAGGAAGACCATCTGGGAAGAGCGTGGCTGACTACTTTGGATAATAGGAGCTAGCTTGTGAAATCTAGTAATTATCTGAAGTATTTGAGGGTACTGATAAATTTATGGTCAGCATTAAGGATTTGTGGTTGTCTTAACTCCAAGACTGGGCTGTCAGGACTGATAGGCAGCCACCTTCCTTCAGCTGTGTGGTCTAATCTCCATTATGTTGGCACTAAAAATACTTGAGGCTCCATAATCAAGTAACCTGAACAAAATAAGGATTAACTTTCAGCTGGCTGGTGGACACTGTTGGGTGGTACATGCTTGCTGGGGGTGGGGTGGAACTGCTCTACGAGAGGCGGAGGGATGTGGGGTTTATACTTTGAATTCCGTATCCCAAGCAAACAGGCTAACGTTGCTGCCATAGCATTACCAGGATTCTGGCTAACAAGTAAGAAGAAATAAGAATTGTCGCTGAAGTCTTATTGTTGAGGAAAAGCAAGAAACATCACTCAAGGGAAAATTCTTAAATTAAAATCCCTATCATAACGAGGAATAACACAGTAGGCAAAAAGATGATACTCTCCAAAAGTTATCATTGTCTGTGCAGCAGTTTTGTTAGTAAAACTGATCTTGTATGCATATGAATCAAGGTGCTGTCGTTCTTGATTCCAGCAGAGGAGCAAGTTCAGTGTAGAGGAGCAAGTTCAGTGTAGAGAGGGACATCTCTAGCCTGTGATTGTATTGGGTTTACATGGCAAGGTTTTGGTAATGGTGGGGCTGCAGGGGTGGCTTCTGTGAGAAGAGTTCAGGAGCTGTGACGCTGATAGTCGATGTCTGCAGAAAGTTTGATCAAACCTAACCTCCTCACTAATTACTTTCTCTACTTTGAAAATTAGGATTTACTGCTGGGCACTTGCATCATATTCTAAAATTGAGAGAGCAATGCCTTTTCTTACATATAGTAGCAAATTGCATCTTTTTGGCATCTGACAGTTAACTTGGCTTCATGGATTGCTGAAAGCAACTGTTCTCCTTCAGCTTGCTACTAGAGGGTAGTGTTTTCGTGTCAAAAGGCTTTTCTGCATTGCCAATTGTTTTTGTTTGTGGCTCCAGATTTTATTGGGACCACTGATAATGAACTAATTTTAGTTAACATAGCAGAGGACAACCTAAACTAGCAGTTTGCTTAGACCTAGAAAGGTCTTTGTTTTCAAAATTCAAGTTGAGTGAATCGGGGAAAAAGTTCTGTATGGTAAGTTAAGGAGAAAAAGGGGGAGGTAAAGGTTAGTTCATTACATGTGGAAAAAGTTGAAATTTGTCAGGTTGGAAAGGTCAGAAAATAGTCAGGAAACACACTGCCAAATATCTGGAAGAATATTAGCTGATCAGTATTGTGGGCTATGTTACCAACCTCCCATGTCCTTTCAAGTAATTCTTAAGTCTGCAGAATTGACAGCAATCTTAGCATATTTATTTGTATACTGTACTTTGCAATCTTTGTATGCACTGCTTTTCAAAAGAATGGTAGAAAACCAAATTACAACAAACTTTTTATAAAATTTATTTTATATAACTGGAGAGCTGCTGATGTTTTGCTTTACTTCAAGATTGGTATGAAATGGAATTACTGCCTTTCATTTTTCAGGGCTGTAGGCATTCTTTTGGTACATCTGAAATGTCTGCTCATTCAAAATATGCAGTTTGTAGGATGTTAGATGAAAGACATGAGAAAATATTAATAAAGAAAGATTTATTCCATGTCAGAGGCTTTACATCTTGTCTCCGCAGGCATTTATAGTGGATAACTCACAGTAGGTATTTGAATAATTTAATAAAACAAGCGTATGGAGAAAAATGCCATGGCCACCTACTGTGGCAATAGTGGTGTGTAATGAATTTGATTCTCATTTAGTCTGTGCACAAATGGCATGTGCAGCTGAGATTTAGTAACCTGAATGTATATTACCAGGCATAACTACATGTATTTAGATGCTTGACTGTTCTAGCAGAATTTATTTATACCCTTGGAAATAAAGCCAATTAGGAAGAGTGGCTGACCTGGAACATCTTGTTTAAACCCTTAACTTTTAAACATTTTGTGGATAAATATTGTTTGTTTGAAAGCTTTTCTCTGTTTAAAATTCTTTTGTTTCTGTTGTGGCTGAATTGACAGGCTGTCATCCTGTACTTATTGAGGAAGGGGATGTTAATAGTGACGGCTGTTCATTCAGGCAGCAACTGACTGCACTGTCACAGAGCATTCTGTAACTAATCTCCAGCTGTCTTGAACTCTTTGGATGTCTTTTTAATCCAGAATATCTGGGAATAGCAAAATGTTTGGGGTAATAATGCTGCAGTACAGATAAGTTACTTGGGAAATGATAATTCATTAGATTATATTACTGAAATACTTAAAGTAGTCCTTAAATAACTCTTAGAGAACACTGGGGAAGGAGAATGGACAGGCTAGTTCACTGAGATCCTCTCAAGTTTGTGTGTTGTGTTTTGTTTTGTTTTTAAAGTCCAGCAGTTATGTCTGTTCTCGAACTGTAGCCTTAGTTAAGAATAAAGTTCAGTCAGCTTTGCTGACTTGGGCTTCCATTTAGTGGTGCTGTTGGAGGTAAGAGCAAGGAAGCAATAGCAGCCGTCACTTGAGCTGTGGCAATGCCTAGAATTGCCTTTACATTTTGTCCTGCATTTAATGAAGACTTCACTGGAAACTTGCATAAGCCCTCTGTCAGGCAAGACTCACTTAACAAAAGTTGTTGTGTTGACTTGAGAAAGAATTTTGGGTGACTTCAGGATTTAGGCCGTGTATAAGTGATGTACACTTATTACAGATTTTCTGGTAGTCTGTTCCTGTTCAAAAGAGAATCGGCGTGTTATTAAAGTCAGGAAGTAAAGAAGCATCTGCTGGTGCAGTGGCAAAATACAAAAGTTCAAGGTGCTTCTACTTCTAACTATTAAGACCTAAAGAAATACTAGAATCATAGACTAGCTTAGTTGAAAGAGACCTCTGGAAGTCATCTGGTCTAACCTCCTGCTCAAAGCTGTCTAGTTAAGGTTTGAATATCTCCAAGGTCAGAGACTCTGTCTGGGCAGCCTGCCCCAGTGTTAGACCAGACCATCCTCATGGTGATGCTTATTTGGAATTTCCTGAGTTGCAGCTTGTGTCCTTTGCATCTCATCCTGTTTCATGAGTAGCTCAGCTACTTATGCTAGTGACTTGAGTATTTTTCAATTACACAAGAAAAAGAGCGGGGAAGAAGCATCACTTCACTGAAATCGCTTCAATGCGGAAAGTGTCATTAGAAGGGTGTCATGCTCAAGTATTCTCATATAGAAACCTGTCAAATTTTGAGAGGCTTTATGTGAAAATATTCACTGGGACTGGTCACAAATTTTACATTGAAAATGGTAAATGACATGGTGGGTTTATTGTAGGGAAAAGGCTTCTTCTCTGCCTTTTTTTTCTTTTTTTTTGGCTTGTTTTGGAAGTATGAAGTTTAGATAGTGCTGCTCATGGGATTTTGTTGCTTGCTTTTTTTTTGCTTTTTTTTTTCTTTTAATTCTTTGCTGGGGTGAACTTCTGATAACTTACAGCCCATGAAACTTCCCTTGAGTTACAGACCTGTTTAGGCACTGTGGTATCATTACACTGATGCTTGAGGTTAGAGCTAAAATACTGTAGTGCTGAAACAAAGGCTTAGCTGAAAAATGCTCTTCTGAAGGTAAAAGAGGAAAAAGACTTCTGGTCATCTTCAATTTACACGTCTGGTTTTGTGTCTAGATTTCTACAATATGCTGTCACTTTCCTTATGCAGGAATTCTTACTCCCATTGGTATTTTAGGAAAGCTGGGACACGTGTTCCCAAGTAGCCGAATGGTAACCTATGGTGGCAATGGCAACAGGCCTATGTCAGTTAATAGAATATTGTAGTTGAGAGTTGAGGAGTACCTTCCTATGTTTGGCATTTGTTACTAAATTAACCTTGTAAGCATGTTTCTTTCCAGAATGAAAGCTACTAAGTGGTTGTTTTTGCATCCCTGCCCTTAGTTCTTTGAAGTGCTTCTTCCTGGCTGCTTTACTGGTACTTATGTTCTGCAGTCTCCGGCTGTAATAAGCAGGGCATAGCCTTCTATTTTGTTGTGCTTTCAAATCCTCTCATAGACCATTAAGTGATGTAATGATGCAGATCACATAGATCAGGATGGCTGCTTAGTTAAAATGGGTGCAGGTCTGGCCAGCCTTACACTGAGTGCTTTGCCACAGAGATCATTCCCAGTTTAAGTGAGCGGTTATTGCCTCTGCTGCAGCAGAGGCAGAATAAATGGCTTATCTTGCTCTGAGCCTATTGTGGGTATAGGGAAAACACATTACTTTAAGCTTCCATAAGATATTGGTGACACTGTTATAGTTTATTTCACCGTTGTCCCTGAACAAAGCTAAATATTCTGGGGTGTTCCTTCCCTTTTCCCCATTGCCTTTATTTTTTTTTAATCCCATCTCTAATAGGAATGTACAAGAGTTGTTTTTTTATAGTTATTCTGATTAGCAGTGTTCTTTCCCTGATTTCTTTCTCAATTTCTTGAAAAATTTTGGTGCAAATGCAGACCTTGCATAGTGATGTATTTTATTTTTTTAATGCTTTCTTTTTTTCAGTTATCTTTTGCCTGGCATTCAGTTGATGCACAGATTGAAAAGCACTATTTGAAACCCATGTCCTCACCTCCAAAACAGCTGTATCAAGAAAAATTTGTGCTGTACATATGACCTTGTAGTTGATTTAAGTAAGCATGTGAACATATAACTGGAACTCATAATTTCTAATTAACCAAAAGGCACCAGTTCATGTCCAAATTATTTATTGATAATGCTGAAGTGTGCATTGCCTATGTAGGCACAGATGTTAGTTTCATTTTTTGTCATGTAAGCATTTAAGTATTGGTACTGTGTACCTGAAAAATTGTGCAAAGCTGTATCAGAAATACTCGTTGTGCTAATAGCAGTGAAACTGGAACAAGACAGGGTGGTCACCCCAATAAATATGTGGGATGCTGGCTGGGTTTAGATAGGCTGTTACTGAGGACTGTGGTGCTGTGCCTTGCTTGCATTTCATTTGCATTACCCAGACTGGTTTTGGTCTGCATGTATGTATTCATGCTGTAGTCATATGGTGAATTTAGTGCAGGTGCAATGTAGCACGGGGTTCTGCTTTCTGCTAGTATTTGGTGGTTTTCTACTTCTTCCCAGTCAGTGCTGATAACTCACAGATTCAGTCTGTTATGAGCCTAATGTAATGCTATAAATGAGTCCTTAGCCCAAAAATAGGAAAATAATTATATGTTTTTGTACAAGAAGCATCTGTTCATAGTCTTTTTATAACTGTATATAGTGAAACATATACCTTTCTCTATCTCTTCTTAAAAGATGTATAAGAATAGAAAGATTGATACTTAAGTAAAAAGTAAAACTATGTTTTTAGGACTGTTCTACAGAAAATGCAAGTTGGTTTCTAAGACAGAAGTTACCCATGACACCAAGCTCTTGTGCTTAATGTTGCCTAGGAGCACACATCTCTGTGTTCCCATTGGACAACACGTTTACCTCAAACAAACCATTGCAGGTAAGAAAAATTGAGAATGTAGCCATGGATATATTAACATAAATCCCTTTTCATAATCTTGGGAGAATGCCAAGTGCATGGCCACTGATTCCTTGGTTGTAGTTAGAAAGTCTCTGCTTCCAGGATCACAAGTGGTGCTTAATAACTAACTGACTGGATTAATGTTGCTGGAAAGCTAACTATCAAGGTGGCTGGCATTTACTGTTGACCTTATTGGCCCCTCTTTCAACTCTCCCTTTAAAACATTCTCTCTACTGAAGTAGTGCTGTTCATCTTTGAAGCGGGGAAGCTCATTTTATATCTGTTATGTATGATTAGTCAGTTCCTTTTAGATTGCAGCTTTTTTGGCATGCAGAGGGTAAAGTTGCAATTTTGCTGCCTTTTTTTTTTTTTTTTTTCTTTGAGGGATTTATAGCAGTCATGGTAATGCCACTTTACACTCCAGTTGCATGATATTAATGATAACATGAGGTTGTAAGAGGAATGCATCTTGAAAAGCATTGTTTAAGTGCTATCCTTCAAAATGTTGTAAAAGGCAAACAAATGAAATGGGAGGTCAAAGAAATATCTGGGTTTTGGTTTTTTCTAAGGGTATTTTTTAAAATTTGCATATTAGTGGTTATGCTAGTCACTGTACTTGCGTTGCACTATGCATGGTAGAGAGATTTCTCAGAGGAATTTTTAAATATCCTTTAACTGCAAACTGTTTTGTCTTCCTCCTGCTTACCTAATTCTTTGCTGGTGTCCAACTCTTGCAGTCTTTCTTCTACCATTATACAATAGCTTTTTGAAGTGATAGTGGAAGAAAATATAATCATGCAGTACTAAAAATCTTCTATTTCAATTTAGAAAAAAAAACAAGCTGTGGTACTTGAAATTAAATGCAAATGTTTAGGTTTTCATGTTCTTTGGGGGTGACTCCAGATCTTTTCTTCCAGTGTTTTGAATTGCTAAGTAGTGTAGAAATAACATATTGTACAGTGGCCTGAAGATTTTAACTGGGAGTGGAAGGCTACTGTAATAAGAACTGGTGCAGTGGAAAGTAACATACTTGCATAAAAGCATGCAATGGTGTTATTGTTAAGGGATATACAGATTATTTGTTTACTGTTTGTTTATTTTGGTATTTGTTTGCAGTAACTTGCTGGATGTAGAGTACTTTCCATATTTTTTCAGCTATCTTTTTGTCTTCTGTCTAGGGACAGAAGTAGTAAAACCATACACACCTGTATTGCCTTTTTTGCCGCTGGATTTCAAAGAACCGCCTCGCCATGATGGTGCACATCTATATTTAATGATTAAAATTTATTCCTGTGGACTGTTCACACAGGCACTTGACCACCTACAAATTGGTAAGTATATGTTGGGGTTTTTTGTGTTTGGTTTTGCGCTGATTGCTTTATCTTTTCAGATTCACTGTCTGCGTATTGTGATGTTCTTATGTTTACCTACTTATACATCGGGATGTACTTAAAACTTTTTTTTTAAGGCTTATTCTCCATGCTCTAAGTGTACAGGCTTATCCTCACTGTAACTAGGACTTGCCCATTACATAAAGCTCTCCTGACTGATCTTCCAAATGTGTTCATGTTTCACTGTTCAGATATGTCAACTGTATCACATTATAGTTGATCACTTCGATTGTATGTACTTTTAGAACAACTTTTTGTACTTTTGAATAAAGAAAACTAGGTCTATTTTATTAGACTTAAGATGCACTTCCTTTTCTGTTTCAGTACTCATATAGTGTAAAATTCATCAAGACAAGAATGATCCTTGTGTGAAATCTGTAGTACCTTTCTGAAAGGAACCCTAATATTACAAAGATAAATGCAATATGAAAGGGCCTTTAAAAGAATCAGAATACCAGTTACCTTGTTTTCATCTCATTAATGTTTACCATTCCATTTTATTTTGGTTTGTTTTTTTTTTTAATAAAGGAGACTACATTTCTGTCAGCAATCCTGAAGGTAGCTTTAAGAAGTCACAGGTTCAGACTTCAGAAGATCTCTTTTTATTGGCAGCAGGCACAGGCTTCACACCGATGGTTAAACTGCTGAATTTTGCTCTGACTGAAGTTGGTTGCCTTCGGTATGTACACTTCTTATGATTTAACCCCAAGCTGGAGTAATCCATAGGGAGGATGAAACGTAATGGGCAAGCCTCAGTGTTAATAAAACAATTAACAAAATAAAATGGTATGAAAGTATTTTTCTTCAACTTATGCCAAAAGCTGGCATGCTTCAGGGAAAGTCTGTCAGAGTCTTAGGGAACTTACACGTATTTGGTTATTGGCTACCATCAACAAAAGGGACTGATTTGCATTTTGGATTTTAGTTGTGATACAAATGAGCTCACCAAGTAGAAAATCTGAGGGGGGTGGGTTTTGTTGGCTTTTTCTTTTTTTTTTCTTTTTTTTTTTTTTGTAAACTAGCTTTGCAATTGAGTGCCTCTTTTTAGTATTGAAATATTTCAATGTAGGTACTGTTTTTTGAACTGAGGAGGTTTACAACTGTTTAGTTATGGCTTCTCTTTAATCAATTAGAATAGCTACATACTTTTATATTGTTTTCACCTGCTAAGCAAGTTGCACATTTTCACCAGATGAATTTCAGTTTTCACAAAAGTGTGACTTATATAACCATAGAATTAAGTATATTCAAATGTATGAAAAGGTGTGTATTACATATGCATTCTGTACTCCGCTTGTAAAATCTACAGAAGGAAGCATTACTTGGTCAAGTGAGCAGGTTGTTTTGGCCTCTTATGTCCTTCAGAACCTCAGAACTAGTACTTCTGCTTGATCTGATTGTCCATTTACAACTGTAAGAGAGTATACAATACCTCAACTTTAAAAGGAAATGCAAAGAGTTACTTTAGGGGCATAATTTGATAGAGGTGATGTGTGCTTGCATTGCTTTTAGCAAAAATTTTCATCTAGAATCACATCTTGCAGAATTTCTTAGCAGATTACATTTTTGTCAATGTGAACTATTGTAATTCAGGAGAGTATAAAAACGAAAAATATACCTGAACTGTATTTTTTTTTAAAGCTGTTGCAGAGGACAGTTCAACAGACCTGCTACTGTTTTCCTGTACCCTTGAATTTAGACTCTTGTAATGGAGATTAATTTCTAATACTGAGCTTTATTCAATAAAAGCACAGGATGTTTTGGTTCATTATGTCTTTATGAAGCACATTTTGAAACAACATAGATTAGTTGGACACTAGTCTTCATAGTAAAAGTAAAAAGCATGACATGTGCTGCAGAAATCTGTTTCTAGAAAAAATCTAAACCCAGACATTATTCTTGTTTATTGTTCAGCAATTACATATAATCCTGTTTTGTGAGCAGAGAGACTGTGTACTGTTTGGCTCTTCCAAAGCATCCTATATTGTCAGTAGAGAATAACAAGTGGCTGGCTGGCTTTGTGAATCCAAAAGATAAGTGTATCATCTGACAAAATGCTTTGGAAACACTAGTAAGTGAATTTGGAATGAATTTTTTTTTTTTTCTTCTTGAGGGGAAAACTACTACGTCAGGTAAAGGTAGTTGTGATAATACGAAAGCAAAACTAAGGAGACCATAGTAAAAGATGTGAATCTTGACATTTTGTCCATAACCAGAATAAACAGAATAGATAACATGTGAAAGACTACTACTGCACAGATAGTGTTTGTATCTACTCTGTCCTTGAAAGATGACCAGAGAGGCTTATTTTAACTCTCTTTACCACAATTTCTTATGGGAACTTGATGCTCACGGTTAGCTTAGGATGCAGCAACATCTGTTTTCTTAGTAGTCAAAGTAAATGATTTTTTTTCCTTCTTGCCGTGAAGGCTTGTTAGGTGCTGGAATGATTTGATCTGGTACAGGTTCTGTTTATATGCAGACACCTAAGGCTTTGTTTTTCTGACTTCTCTAGGCAACTGAGTTTCTTGGCCTTATACTTGCTCTTTAACTCTCACTTTCTCTTTTGGGAAAATATTGCAAGAGTGTCTTTAATATATATGTGTGTGTGTATTTATTTATATATACTATTTATATACATGAGATTATATGTATATATAAACAATATAAATAAAATTTGCATAAAATTATCTTACTGTGAAAAGTACCGATTCCTGTAAACTTGGATTGCACACACTAGAGCACAAATTGCAGAAAGTTGAGGAAGGATCTGAATAATGACCAACTTGTCACCTGAGGGTGGAGAAGCAGTGTCTGTCTGTAGTGCTGGGTGAGTGCTGCTGAACCTCTGGGGCTGCACTGCAAACGCTGGACAATCCACAGCTTCCCTAGGCAGCATTTGCTGTGATGTAATGGGCTTGGATCATTGGATTTCTATTCTTACTGTCTAGTCAAAGTCTCCCTATTATCTTTTAAGTCTGTTATTTTTTGCCTGTGGTAAATGTGGAAAACAATTTCTTCTCTTCCTGTCTGCAGTATCCTTTTGTGCATGAAGTCATAATGCTCTTCCTTCAGCCTTGTTTCTTCTCTTACAGGCCAAATTTTTTTTGGCCGAAGTATTAATTCAAAAAGAGTATTGGTCCTCTATGCTGTTTTTTCCTGTTTAAAATGAGATTTTTGCTCCTTTTTACTGGTGGTGTATAACTGTGATCAGGTGGATACGTTTCTTAAAGAAGACTGAGGCACAAAGGCAGTCAACACTAGGTAGAGGGCTAACACTCTTATCAAGTAAGTATAGGATGTTTGTAGTCTATTCTTGATTCTCCTTGATAGTTGTACCTTGTATTTTCTCCAGCATTTCATTCCTAAATTACCACTCTGTTCTCATATTCACTTTTAATATAGTGTCCTACTTTCATCATCATTCTTGTTTAGAAGATGATTTTGTAACTTTTTCGACCTCCTCTTCTTGCTCTGTGTTAAAATCCTCCAAGGGTCCCTTTAACTACTCTCTCTGTACAGCTTTCCATAAGGTCTTGCATACCAGTTTGAGTTTATTAAAATCTACATCCCTTGAAGTAGTTTCCAGTATATTAGATTCTCCCTATTTCCTTCCAAAGGGCTGATGAAGTTTCTCATTTGTTATCTAAACTTCTGTCATCATTCTGTCAACCAGCTCTTCTGTACTGGTGGGGATCATATCTAAATCTCCACCTCTTCCTTTTAGCTGTTTTCTCCCTCATTTCTAGCAAAACTGTTACCAGTTCATTCCAAGTTTTGGAGTTTTCTGTTCTCGTTGAGTACTGAGCAGTACTGCAGCAGATATATTTATCTACACTGGGGAGCATCAGTAAGGGTGTCTCAAAGCATTATTCTCCAAATAACCATTTCTACCTTTGTGCCTAATGAACAAAATACATGGCTTTCCTGTGCACCTTTTATTGACTTTTCCCTGACCTGAGTAACACTTGATGCAGTGGTGCACTATGCCCGCTTTGACAGCACTACATTCTTGAAGTGAGCTTTATTTTTCATGTTTTCAGAGAAGTGGACCCTGGGAAGCATGTAAGGAACCTAGATTTTTGGTACATGCTAGCTTCTGAATAAGATGATTTTAGTATTTAAAAATGCAGCGTAGCTGATTTGGGGCTGTTTTGTTCTATACTAGGCAAGTTTTCCAAAGCTTGTACATTGTAACTTATTTTGAGTTGTAATGCATCTGGAACCTCCTTCTCTCAATAACACTACTGATGATGTGTATTATATACACATACTTGTGTATATGACAACAGTCATACCTCAGTTTTCTATTTTGGCAGCAGAAAATGAACGTGCCTCTCCTAAGTAGAGGATGATCTCTTGTCTTACAAGCTACATCAGATGCCAAAGATGTTTCCTGGTATCTTGAAGTGCTGCCAAACTGCAAAAGGGGAAAAGGTTAGAAGTCAGAAAAATGTGGTATCTTCAGACTGGGAGAATATAGGCTTTTAAATTGCAGTTGAAGAACAGCTGGAGATCATGAACGCTCAGCAGAAGCCCTAGCATATGTGATGTGCATGTGTGAAAGATGGCTGTCTGCAAGGTACAGAGGAGGAGGTGATGGGAATTCATAGTTTCAGAGCAGCGTCATATAAACATACTGGGTCTAGCGCTAGTCTCTTAGAAGCAAAGTTGGCCGCGTGTAAAAGGGACACTGGGTAGTGGAGGGCCACGTTACAGAGCTGGAATTGCAGGTCTGTGTGGTGTGCTGGACCAGCAGGCTCAGCTGACGGCTACCCGGGTGGTTCTGCTTGTGTTTCTGTGCCAGGCGTCCCAGTGCTGCGGCTTCCTGCACGCGGGGCGCTGAGCTCACTGCTGGCACCGCAGCAACACGCGCTCTCCGCTCGGAGCCCTGCCTGAGCAGAAAAAAACCAACAGTCGCTTAAAGCCCTGTGGGGTGCAGTTAGGAACTGCTTGCATTTAAGAGCACATCGTCTGTCTTGTATCAGTTGTCCCCAGGGTATTAGTCTGTCGATGGCAATAAAGGAGAAGTTAGGTTTATGTGGCTTCATCAAATGGTAAATTCTGTTTTGTAAAGTCAGTCTTTTTGTGTTTTACCTCCACTGTAGCATAAAAATCTGAAGAGATAATAGCACTGGCCTTAATGACAGAGCATTTAGTTTTTATGAGGACTATCTGGCAAATATAATGCTTGTAAACAGTAGCTTTCCAGCTAAATACATTTTATAAGTCAACAAATAAAGTAGGAATAAAATAACCTGGTACAGAGCTGTAGTTTGCTCTTCAAGTTATGAGTTAATTTTCTCTTACTTTATGTGTTTAGATTCCATCTTTTTGAAATTAATATTGACATAACCTTGAAATTGCAGTTTCATCTGTACAAGCTGGTGTATGTAATATTAAAAAGGCGTAGAGTGTTCATATACTGGCTATTAATTGTAGTGCTCAAACAATATTGAGAAACCACTAGGTAAAACTTGACAAGATATATTGTAATTTCATTCAGGTCTTAGTAACTTCAAGAGATTTTATTTTTCTTACAACAGCAGTTCCTGAAGTAGAGGTTGCAACTGCAGACAGGGTTATGACATTTACAAGAGAGGTCACAAATCTAACAGACTTTCAGGTACAGCAAGAAAGAAACTGTATTGGGTTAGTGGCAAAAAGATTTGAGGATTGCAGAGTTGTAAAAAAAAAAAGTAAGTAAAAGGCTTCGGTATAATGCAGTAAGTTCTGATTCTTGAACATGTGTTTCAAATACAGAAATAATCTGCAGTTAATTTATTTTAATTTTTTTTTTTTTTTAAGGACAGTGAGGCTGATCTTCTTCAACAAAACAGAAGATGACATACTTTGGAGAAACCAACTAGAGCAATTGGCTCTTAAAGATGAAAGGTATTTAAAAGTCTTGTGGAGAACAACTTGTACCATCCCAGTGTATAGGAGAACAAGTCTTGGGTCTTAGACTAACTGTACAGCTTTGGCCCAAAGACAGGTCCTGATTCTGGAAACTTAACTAAGAATTTAATGAAACCTAGGGAGTGGAAGATGTGTTTATATTGGTCACGGATGTATAGCAGCAGGCTATGCTGTTATGTTCTATAGGTCCCATACGAAGCCTGGGATTTGATTTGACATTTAGTAGATGTTTATTGGAGATGATATGCTAGATGAGATGATTCTTAAGACTGTCTGAGAAGCTTTTTGAAGGTGAGGAAAATAAGCCTTAACAATAGAAAATACAGATATGCAAAGAGAAGCACAGAAGTGATAGAGAAGGATGGTGTACCCTGGGAGCAACATTCTGAATTTAGAGAAGTCTTGAAAAGTTTCTCTGGTGTCACTTAGATGAGAAAATGTTTATCTAGAAATTAAAAGTTTTAATTACTTTCATTTTTATTTACTATCTAATTCTTGCATTTTTTTCCTCAATTCCAATGTAATTGTGGAAAAAAATGCACTAGTGCATGTGTAATGTCAACTTCGTTTAGCAGGCCATAGTTCTGTCAGGAGGCATAGGAATGAATATCAGGTTGCCTTTTAATTTCAGTTCCCTTGCTTTTATCACTAGATAAATTGTCACTGCCTAGATTTTACGTGATAGAAGCACATTTTATTTATGCTTACTTAATTCTTTTTTGAAATTGCATGAACAAATTCATTTCACTTGTTCCTTCACAACATTGAAGTGAAAAATCAATGTTATGTCATAACCTGGTGATGTCTGGCACATTCAAAGTTTCATAGTCTAGACATTGTGTAAATTTACAGTCAAACCCCTTTCTCCATTTCAACAGGAGCCTCAGGTACACGAGTGCTTGTTTTTTACTCAATAACTACTGTCAGTGAGTTTTTGAAACCAGTTATAGTATTTTATCATTAATGAAATTGTACTGACATTTTCACAAGTTTGGCTAAGCATTCTCATTTCACTACTTGTGTACTGACCTACACCAACATTTGTATAAATGAATGACGGAACAGTAAAATCTGTGCTTTAGTATCTTAATTGGTACCAGCTGTTTTTCTTTGTAAGGTGAAATATACAGCTAAAACTTTTAAGATTGAAAGACTGGGTTAAATAATTAAATATGCAATACTGGAGGTGATTTGCTTGACTTGATTAGTAGGAACAACTAAATGTCTGAGATCTGATACTGTGCAGTGGGAGCTGAGCAGAACAGGAAAGTAATCACAGGAAACATCAGTGTCTCAGTCACTAGCATTTTGTTTAGCAGATTTCTAATCAGAGGCAATATTTATGAAATATTCTTCTGCTTGCCAGGTTTGAGGTTCAATTCATTCTTTCACAACCAACAAAGGACTGGGTGGGTAAACAGGGGAAGATTTCTTCTCCTCTTCTCTCTGAGTTTGTGAAAAGGAGCAGAAAAGACTCCAAAGTGCTTATCTGCATCTGTGGTCCAACACCTTTTACAGAACAAGGAGTACAGTGAGTATTTTAAATGATGAACTAAAGAATGAGGAATTTTTTAAAAATTTGATCACTATAACCAGCTATAGTGTTACTGATTTGGTAGTCTTTCAAAAACAGCCTTACATTTTCTGCTTTGTAAGAAAACTTTTTACATTTAAAAAAAAAAACAACAAACACCTGGCATCATACTTGAGAAGTAGAAGTGTGTAACTAAGTTAATATGAGTAATATGTAAATTTCATGAGCTCTAGTAAGTTGTCCAGAACTTCCCAAGAGCATCTCTTTAACAATGACCTTTTTTCCCCAAGGTTTTAAATGCTGCTTTTAATTTGATGTTCATAGAAAAGTTGCTATAATAGGATATAAGCTTTCTGAGTTGGCGTTAGCTTGACAAATTAAGTTATAAAAAGCAAAATTCAAAGCAGTTGTTCTATTACAACCACTTGGGTTGATTTTTTTTTTAATTAATGCATTTATTTATTTGTCTGTACCTAATACTTGCCTTATTTTATATGCCATATTTTTAAAGATAAAAGGCCCTCTAACTTTGTCTTGCCCAGCTTCAAAATATTGAACCGATAAGGACATCACTTGCATTTCTGCAGCCCTACAGAAGTCTGGTGCAGGGATCTAATGGAGGGTGGAATTGGCCAATAATTATGCTACCTATTGAGAAATTCGAGATAATTCAAATGATATCTATATTTATTTTTAGAATTTTTTTCAGTATCCTAAAAGATCATGTAGTACATATGAGGTCCTGGGCATGAATTGTTTTCTAAATGTATTTGCAAAAGTAAACTGCATTGTGCATGTCTGAATAAAAACAAGATAGTGGTGCTGAAGTTGTGCTTCAGCTGTGTCAGTGGCAGGTTTCAGGTTCCAAATATTAATATTACCAACTTGATTTCTGACTTTCAGATATTTGAAGGATCTTGGATACTCCCAAGAAGAGATACACACTTTTACTGCATAAACCCATGTGAGGATATCAATATTTGTTTGTATAATTCAATCTTATTTATTTACCTTCATGAATTTACATAAGTGAGAAGCAATTTTGTAAGACTTGAAATTTCACTCTTGGTACCAAACTGTTTCTCGGAAGAAATATATCTTTGAAAAAATTTTATACTGTGTTTTATCTTGGTTTTGTAAATATTTTTGCTAATACTTAAGTCATCCAGGGTATTTATTTATTGTAGAGGCAAGCAAAAATGTATAGAATACGTTATGTAAGATATTTCATGTTGTTTGTTCACGAGAATTCTGAAATTTATGAAAAGCACTGATTTAGGTTTTGACTTGAAAAAGCATATTGTTTCTTACTGTAAAAAGTCTTAAGAGCAATACTGTCTGAAATTAAATATTGCACTGTAACTCAGGTAACCGGTCATTGAAAAATGTTTTTTCATCTGATATCTCTATTTGACTTGCAAGTGATCCAGATACATTTTTGGCTTTGTAAACGAAGAATAAAAGTACCTTTGGTAAAATATAAAATTTACATCAAATAATAATAATAAAAAAAATTTACAATACTGTATGCATTTTTGTAAATGTTTTGTATTTTCAGTTCATAACGTCATACAGAAAGGTTTGCACAAGCTTAGGATACCAGCTGAGAGCTCAGAACAGGGGCACAGAGTCTTGGTGTCCCACAAAACTTTCTGTGTGACCTCACTGATATCGGGCATCCCTTGTCATGAGACATTTTGAGAGTAAAAACATGACAGCTTGTGGCCTGCAGGTACTAGGTTAAGGACCATAGAAGTGCCTAGCAATATTTGATATGTTGCAGTAGTATTAAATGAGGTTATTTGAATCAGTGGGTTTTTTACTGCATTATTAAAAGTATGTTATCATGAGGCAGTCATCAGCTGTCTAATAGCAGTTTGGAGAAAAAAGCAGCAAAGCAGCTACCCCCCTTGTAGATGTTCTTAGTAATATCTGTGGGCATTGTTTCATATGACATCTAGTACTGTTTACATCCTCCTGTTGTGTTGAAGGGGTACTTCTTCCTCCTAAGAAGCCAGACTTGCGGTTGTGGCATTAATACCTCAGCATTCATAAAAAATGTTTTCATAATACCCTTTAAAAAGGTCAAATTTATATCTGACAGTGACTGGCTATGCTTAACTGAGCTGTCATCGCTTCAATGCCCTCTCATTTATTGGACTTGAAGTTAGAAAAGGATCCGGTTGTCAGTCATTGCTCATAGGTCACAAGTTCTTTCAGAAGAGACAGTGGTAGTATCATCATTTTATCATCTAGAAGGGTCTAAATGTTTTCAGTTATAATTTTGTACTGCATTATTTGTGGAGATTTGTACTACAAACCTCTGAACAAGTTTAACCCCAGCCAGCAACTCAGCCCCACACAGCTGGTCATTCACTCCCTCCCACTGGGATGAGGGAGAGAATCAGGAGAGTAAAAGTGAGAAAACTCATGGGCTGAGACAAAGACAGTTTAATAGGTAAAGCAAAACCCACACACACAAGCAAAGCAAACCAAGGCATCCATTCCCCACTCCCCATGGGCAGGCAGGTGTTCAGCCATCTCCAGGACAGCAGGGCTCCATCACGCCGAACGGGGACTTGGGAAGACAAACGGCATCACTCCCAACGTCCCCCCTTCCTTCTTCTTCCCCAGCTTTATGTGCCGAGCATGACGTCCTATGGTCTGGGATATCCCTCGGTCAGTCGGGGTCGGCTGTCCCGGCTGTGTCCCCTCCAGCTCCTTGTGCCCCCCCAGCCTCCTCGCTGGTGGGGTGGGGTGAGGAGCAGAACAGCCCTTGGCTCTGGGTAAGCCCTGCTCAGCAGGGACCAAAACAGCCCTGGGTTATCAGCACTGTTTCCAGCACAAATCCAAACCACAGCCCCATACTAGCTGCCATGAAGAAAATTAACTCTATCCCAGCTAAAACTAGCACAACATGTTTTTCTTCTGCTGACCAGAAACATCAGTGCTATGCTGGAAAAACAAAATAATAAAATTCATTGAATGTTTTTTCTGCCACAAACGCAAGATACTGTGGTGACTTAAAAAATTACATTTTGGTGTTAATGATTAAACTTTACATCTTCCATAGGATACTGAGAAATTTCTCATGTTCCCATCACCTAATATCTGATGGGACGGTCTCCGGTGTAAAAGAATTTCATTAATTGCCTCCCTCTCAGGCTTTTTGGTTTTAACAGGTTACTTTGCCAATATCCTACCCTTTGTGCTTTGCTTGTCCTTATCTGCCTTTATCCGGAAGGACAATAGAAAGTGTTTTGGATAAATGGCTGTTGTGACACAGTAAGTACATCAATGACTTTATCCTTTTCTTTAGGACATAAGCCATATTTGTCAATAGATGATGACTTCTCAAAGGCTTCCTGCAGTCCAGGCGGTGATCGTGGATGTGGAAGTACTTCAGAATAGGCGTAGAAGGTTGTGAAGTCTGCAGTTAGCGTGCATCCCCTTTGGTTTCTGAAAGTTTGTTTCCAATCTGGTCTACTATTGGTAATTGCTGTTTACAGTTGGAGCTTGAAGGAAGTTGTGCTCTTGGAGACTTTAGGATTGTCATCCTGAAGCAGGGACAACCCTGACGTGATTGGTTATGTTCAGTGTCGTAAGGCATGTGGATCTTAAATACCTCAAACATGAAACAAGGAAAGCAACCAAATTGGTAGCTGCCCTCTCAAGTCCAACAAGATGCTGAGTACAGAGGTGTTCTGCTGTGGTGGTTCTTCCAGGTCAGATCTTCATGGGGTTGGAGTAAAGTGCCTGGACCTCGGGCTGTATCTGTCCACAGGGAAAAGAGGGGTCTAATTCCATGGCTTGTTGAAACTGTATTTTTCCTGGAAATATTAATACTCCATCAAAACCTGTAATACTGAGATGCTGATGTTATTGATGAGCAAAAGAAGACTGTGCCATGCAAAAGAGACATCCCTGGAGGTCTCAATATGCAAATGTTTTACCTTTGAAAACTTGGGAATGGTTGCTGTTGGTAATTAGTTTCTGATTCATTCATTGTCAGTCACTATCAAGCACTGAATTCAGAAGTGTTTCTGTTCATAATAAAAATGGAATGTCTAAATCTGATGTAGTAAAGGGGAGAGGTTGGCGATTCCTGGACAAGATCATCCATGAATCAACATAAAGTTATCACTTGGACCAGTGTGCTGCGAGGATCCCATTGCACTGGGGGAGAGAAAAAGGCTGATGATCCTGGGGTGTGTGACATCTTGAGCATTAAACAGTGAGTTAGTGTTTGTGCCTTCTTTTAGGATCATCATGGAATCACAGAATGGTTTGGGTTGGAAGGGACCTTTAAAGATCAGCTACTTCCAACTCCCCTGCTATGGTCAGGGACACCTTCCACCGGACCAGGTTGCTCCAAGCCCCATCCAACCTGGCCTTGGACACTGCCAGGGATGGGGCAGCCACAACCTCTCTGGGCAACCTGTGCCAGTGCCTCACCACCCTCACAGGGAAGAACTTCTTCCTTACAGCTAATCTAAACCTACCCTCTTTCCGTTTAAAGCTGTTACCTCTTGTCTTATCACTACAGGCCCTTGTAAAAAGTCCCTCCCCATCTTTCCTCCCCTTTAGGTACTGGCAGGCTGCTGTAAGGTCTCCCTGGACCCTTCTCTTGTCCAGGCTGAACAACCCCACCTCTCTCAGCCTGTCTTCACAGGAGAGGTGCTCCAGCCCTCTGATCATCTTCGTGGCCCTCCTCTGGACCCGCTCCAACAGGTCCGTGTCCTTCTCATGTTGGGGGCCCAGAGCTGAACGCAGTACTGCAGGTGTGGTCTCACGAGAGCAGAGTAGAGAGGGAGAATCCAGCTTTATAGCCAGCCGCTGCATGCTACTCATAGTGAAAAGGGATGATAAATTTTAACAGTAACTTGCCAGCTGTATTTTTAAAAACTCAGATTCTTGGGTTTTCTTGTCTTTACTAAATGTGAGGAAGACAACTGCTTATAGGAAAATCCAATTTACAAATATATCAGTTCTAGTTCTGGAATACTTACATATTCAAAGCCTGATTAGAACAAGGAGGAGCTGATGTGGTGTAGTTGATCATTTCTCTGCTGCTGCTCAAGGGGATGTTTGTATGTTCATTAAGAGATAATTGTTTATAGAAAAGCATCCTTAATAAAACCACCCAGTATATAAGGAATTTGAAGAATGCAATTAGTCAGTAGGTCTTCATTAACCAAAAAACAGATTCTAATGTTTTGTTTACACAGTGTTTATTATTTCACTGCATCAGTCATTCTGACTCTTCTGGAGGGGATTCATTACATAGTAAGGTGCAAAAATTTGCTCTGTTGTCTCCTCCCATGCATTTTTTTTCTGAGGTAAACTGATTTTTGAGAGTAGCCACAGAAACCTCCATGTAGATGTATCTTTTATCATACTAACCCTTAGCTGCTTTTCTAGAAAAAACCCTGCATTAAAAACTGTACAAAACACCCACCTTATTTTAAAAGATGGTCATAATCTTTATGAGTCAGTGACCTCTTAACATCAGTGGCTCACGCTACATGCACTTGAAATAAACAGTTTCTTCTCCTCCCTCACGAGAAGGTATATTATCAATATCTTGGAAATATATCTTCTGCCCTTTACATCAGACTGCTGCATCCTGATTTTGCAGTTTTAAAATCCAACCAACCAAAACCTAAGTAAAACACAAAGAGACCACACAGATTTGTGGAAATTACACGCACAAAATCTCCATGTTAAATCACAATTTGAATGGGAATTTTCAGAAACAAACTACTTCTTATGAACTCACTATCTCATAAAATGCTGTTGTAGAAGACCGACACATTTCCCCGCTCTCATTCTTCCCTTGCAGATAGGTCTGTAATGTGGCTCCTTGAGCTGCATGGTTTGGAAAAAGGAGAATAGTCCCCAAATGTTCAATTCCACCTACAGTCTTCGTTGCTCTGACCTTGTCAAGGATGGTATCCCTATGGTGATTCCTTCTAGACCACTTCTGGAGGACCTCTTTAAGCATGGCATTCTACATTTCCAATTGGGAAAATACCTATTTAAGCATATTTTTGCAACAGTTGAAATCCAGATCACATGCAAGTGTGTAGTTGAGAGCAGTCATAATTTGGCATCTATAGTGGAGTTGAGGAACACTCGTTTACAAGTTCCGAAGTGGACTTTCTAGTGAGATGAGCAGAGTTTCTTGTTTCCCCCAAGATAGGCTCTCAAAACTTCAGGCACTTTGAGGATTTTTAAGATGTAATTTAGGATGAATTGTCATACTTCTAAAAGCCTCTGATTTCCTTTTGAAAGTTTTGAATAGATCTGTTATTACTCATAACTTGCTTTGCATGAGTAGCTTAGCAACAAATGGCCATTTGACATTATTTCAACTTTCTAATCTAGATATGACACTATTTGTTAAAAGTGGTTGAAGTGTAACTTTTAAGTTTTACTTACAATGTTCTAATACTCGAAAGAGTTTTTGCAGATTATAAGTTTTATAAAAAATTCCTAACATGATGGACATCAGGCTGAACATCTAAAATCAAGGCTAATTTTTATTAACAAGTGAAAATGGTTTTTTGAAGGCAGTGATGCTTATGGTCTGCCTGTTTGCATTAGGTAGCATCACAGCCTTTTGTGGCTGTTAAAATGGAGCTGCTGACAGTCTGGTTTTCTCTTGTAATTAACCTTTATTGCTGGTCGTGCTATCAACCAGGCACATTCCTGCAACTGTTCTGCATTCCTCTGTGAGCTGGTGTTTATAAGGTATATCGCAAAGCAGCTTCTGTGACTTATAAAACATGCCAGAGAAATAGAGTACTTCAGATCTTCAGACAAATGCTTCCAGCACAGTTCTTGAATAGGATTCTGCAGAAACTTTGGCTGGAAGAGCCTGCTGGAGAGTTGATGCAGTCTTCGCCCTCGGGGGCTTTCTAGATCTGGATACAGCCCTGAGCAGCCTGGTCTGGACTAGAGACTTCCTGAGGTTGCTTCACATCCAAATTATCCTTCGATTCTATGAATATGTGTGCAAACTTACTTTGTCACAGTAACAATTCCTGTTAATCCATAGTTCAGTTTCATGCAGATTCTGTTGCTGAAGAGCATAACCCACCCATCATATTCTGAACACTACATACCTCCTCTGTTTATCATGATTTTCACATGTATATTCACTTAACCTGTTGTTTTACAGTAAGGACGACAGCAGCAGTAGCTGATTTTTCTCCTTGAAGCATACAGCCATTGCAGTGTTGTAGCTATATGTGTGTTTTTGTACATAAATAACAAGCAACTTTGCCTACAGTATTAGATTACTGGACAAAATTTGTAAATTTGGATACTGGAGTATCCTGCAGTTTTCCCATACCGTGCCTTTACTTATGGTGTGGTAGCTAGTCAGCTTAGGAAAAAATACATCCATTAAAAAGGAGGAATTCTTATGATTTGGAGTTGTAGGGATATTCAGTGGCTGTGTCTGGCTTGTTTACTCTTTTTTAATACCTGCAAATCAGATTAAGACTACATATCATATTGAATGGTTTTAGAGGTAGAAATAGTTAATAGGAGGTAGAGAAGTACTCTTTAGGGAAATTAAAAAAAATCAATTAATTCACAATTCGAGTCATTCTTGCTTTGCTAAAAGTAATAGAATGTAGATACTGTTTATGTATACTGACCACAGGTTTTTACAACAGGAAATCCTAATAGACCAGAACTGGGTGATTAGAGATGACAGATGAAAGCTTGCAGAGACAGTAATAATCAAATAATATACCTGGAAAGCAATGTATTAGTTTATATGAAACTATACTCATCTATTACAAATAAGGGGGGAGGGGAAGCCTTATCAGCGAAGTCACTGGACTCAGCCGAACAGTTTTTCTTTGATAAAACAGTGAAGGATAAAACGTGTGCACCTTTAACGAGTAGGTGAAAGCAAAGACGACCATTCGTGGCAACCCATGGCAATGAGCTGCAGCAGGGGACCGGCTGCCCGCGTTTACTCCCATGGCTGCGCTGAGCCCCTAGTTGGGTGCTGGGGAAAGGTGCTGTCCCCCACGGCCTCGCCGGCAAGCTGTGGACAACTCTGCTTGGTGAAGCACCTCGAGGAGGTCATTTAGCTCCTTAAAGTAGTGAATTTTCATCTGTTTCTTCTCCTGGATAAGTTCTTGCCACCTTGAGTTGATTCAGCTTGCCAAGAGGAGTGAGATGAGTATCAAGGCTGACACAAGGGGAAGGGCGAATTACGTAGCTGGGGTTGCTCAGATACTCTTAGACAGTGTTTGTTAAAAAAGAAAATGTAATTTAGTGGGAACTTGGCTCGCAGTGGGGAATCGGATCTCCCAGCCGGGACAGTCGGTTGCTGACTGGATGGCGACAAGAGTCTCTGTTGCAACGGGCTTTGCGGCAGCATTAGCAGCTGGACCAGGTGAGGCTCTCGGAGCTGGTTCTGCCCAGTTCTTGTAACACACAGTCCCACGTCAACACTCCAGAACGTGCACGATGCATTGCTGTTGATTGTCTTCAGTACGGACAAAGCATCTCTTAAATGTCTTAACTATGCGGAAGAGACTCTCCTTGGTCTTACATTAGTGTTTCTGTAGGAATAACTTATCTTAACTATTTACAAACATCTTATCTATGTAAAAGTTGATCAATTCTGTAGCAGGGACCACCCCTGATGTTAATTAACACATTTAAGCACACAAATGGGATGAGATGCAGTGGGAGCTGCCTGGGGGAATTTCAAGAACTGTCCCAAATTCTCCTCCAGTGAGCTCCCATAATGACGAGTCAATTAATTGTGCCAGTTCAATTACAGAGGGTCAAGTGCACTGGGTACACACAGGTACTGACACCCTGCTACACCACAACTGTAATTAAAAAGTGAATTTAATTTTCATGCTTATAACTCAGAACTGATGTGCTGTAGCTCTTGCCAGCCCCTGGTCAGGCAGAACCTGTCCTCTTGGCAGCAGCCAATTTTTAGGCAAGATGGTCAAGCTCATCTGAGGCTTTCCCAGCCTTAGGATCCATGGTCAAAGTCTGATGGTTCATCACAAGCCCAGGAAGAGTTTCATTCCAAAGAGGAAAGGAAAACTAGGCAGGAAAAGCCTGCCTTACCAAAGGCAGGAAAACTAGCAGCAGGCAGGCAAATTCAACGCCTGTTCTGCTTTTTAGTTGTGCTCTAATCGATGGCACTTTTTGTGTGTGTGTGTGTGAGACGTTCTGTAGTTAGGTATATTTCAGCATGTGTTTTATACACAATTATATCTGCTCATATAAGCACTAACTTGTAACGATTTTTTTTTCTTTATAGGATGATGTTGGAAGTACCATGACTCTTTTTGTCAAGGTGAGATATTTTTCCCATTCTTTCATCCATACACATTATTAGATGTTTGAAAGTTACGGGGCAGGAGGGGAATGACAGAAAAAACATCATTAAAGAAATGTAAACGCCTTACAGTTCAGGGTTTTGTAGAATCATAGAATGTTTTGCATCAGAAAGGACCTTAAAGATCATCTAGTTCCCATCCTGCTGCCATGGGCAGGGGCACCTTCCACTGGACCAGGTTGCTCCAAGCCCCATCCAACCTGGCCTTGGACACTGCCAGGGAGGGGGCAGCCACAGCCTCTCTGGGCAACCTGTGCCAGTGCCTCACCACCCTCACAGGGAAGAACTTCTTCCTAATATCTACCCTCAGTTTTGGCTGTCTATTTTGACAGTCTCCCCAGAACAGGATTTAGCTTGAATCTGAGATGCCTAAAATGAGGTGCCTGCAGCTGAGCTAAGTGTCTGAGCTCCCTTTGTAACCACTAGAGCTCAAATCGGCACAGCCCGCGCAGGGCTGAGAGTTGGTTCCGCTGAGCTGGGTGTGGGGTTCAGGGTGCCCAGCGCCGTTTGAGATGTTCGGTGGGAAGCCAGACCTATATACAGGGTCTTTTTTTTTTTTTTTTTCTTCCATTCATGCCTGTCAGACGATATTTTCTATACATCTGAAGTTGGTTGCCTAAATCTCCTGTCTCATTATTTAGGTCTTTGATTACTAGTGATACAAAGTAATAATATCTGATTAGAACTGAAGCAGAGATTTTTCCAAGTGTAGCTGGAATGTTTCCTTTGGAGTCTTTCTGTGACAATACTTACAAAGTGCTGCGAAACTAGTTTTAGGTTTTCTTTTTATTATTTTTTTTCTTCAATGCAGGTTTTTCCTGTATATATATATATTTTTTTTTAATGATACACTACTAAAAGATTAATAGTTTTATGATTTTCCTGATCTTATTTTAAATGATCTTATTAACATACATGTTTTCACACAATCATTAGCAAGAATAATCTTGCTTCATTTTATTGCTTTTTACAGGTATATAAATCTACTCAGGGGCTATGTGATTTTCCTAGGCTACCAGCATAAATGTAGAGAAATTTGGATTGAAAAAGCCCCAAACTCTCCATACCCTGGTCCCATATTTCAGCTTCTTGAGCAGATATTGTAAATATTAAAGTTGACGATCACTGCGGGGAAAAAACTCAGTTCATGTTTTTATAGAGCTGTCTTAGTGTGTGTGAGATCAGTAACTTGACATTCTAGTCAGAGTCCAAATTTACTTAGTCCTGGGCCAGAGTAAATATTCCCTGGCTGTCTCTCCATACAGTCCTATGCGTATGCAATACAGATTCTCCTCTTAGTTAACTACCCGCCTTTCATCCCTTGATTTTCCTTTTATTGGCCAAATTTCATGTTTTCCCTAGCCGAAGTTTCAACGCAGGCCTGGATGCTTCGTTCCCATGGAAACACATTACTGTCTTCACACAAGCTGGACATGCTGAGTTGCTGTGGCAACACAGGTAAGAAATTCTAGTAGGTGCAGAAAAGTGTCAAGCCTGTGCTGGCTGCTAAGTCCAAACATCTGGCATCTGCCAGGAGCGGTGCCGGATGCCCCAGAAGGGAATGAAGAGATCCCTAGGATGCAGATGCTGGTATGGAACCTTAAACCAGCAGACTGTTCCTTCCACCTTCATATCCTTCTGCATTTAACCATGAGGGGTGCACTGACCTGGCGTGTTTTGTACCTTCTCAAGGGATTTATTGATTCTGTTATTGCTTGGGCTTGTAGAGGTCAAAGAGGAACGCCTGGGTTTTGTCATCAACTTGCAAATGTTTCTAATTGAAATGTACGTGCTGGCAAGCCTGGCTGTATTTGCATCTGCAGGTAGAAAACAAGGTCCTGTGGGAAATATTTTCTCCTATTTGAAATAAAGAAGCCGTTTAAAATGCACTGAGATGGGGCGAGGAAGATCTAGTCATTGTGAATTTAAAAGCAAGTAAAACAAAAAGGTCGAATCACTTGTGGAAGGTACACAGATACGTATATATCCACCTGGCAGAAAATGGGGGGGTGGGCAAGAGACTCGAGATTATGTGGCAGAGGAATAACTTCATGCTGCTCAAATTGACTAAACTGTTAGTCATGCAAGAGAAGCTGTTGCCAATGCCTGCTTGTCCTGGTTTCAGCTGGAATAATTTTCTTATTAGTAGCTGGTATAGTGCTGAGTTTTGGATTTAGGATGACAGTGATGTTGATAACACACTGATGTTTTAGTTGTTGCTGAGCGGTGTTTATACTAAGTCAAGGACTTTTCAGCTTCTCATACTGCCCTGCCAGCGGAGGCTGGGAGTGTGCAAGAAGTTGGGAGGGGACACAGCCGGGACAGCTGACCCCGACTGGTGAAAGGGATATTCCAGTCCATGTGACGTCATGCCCAGTATATAAACTGGGGGGAATTAGCCGACAGGCATCACAGCTTGGGGATTGGCTGGGCATTGGTCAGCGGGTGGTGAGCAATCATATCGTGCATCGCTTGTTTTATATATTGTCTCATTATTATTATCATTATTTTCCCTTCTTTTTCTATCCTATTAAACTGTCTTACTTTTTTTTCCCCCAGTTCTCTCCCCCATCCCACTGTGGGGGGAAGGGAGAGAGGGAGCAAGTGGCTGTGTGGTGCTTAATTGCCAGCTGGGGTTAAACCACAGCAATATCTAAAGCCAGATATGTTAGTTAAAGCACAGTATGATACAAACTTTCTCCTCACTAATTCAGAGGAAATGCCTGGCTCATTCCCAATAAAGATGCAAAAAAGTTGCTAAACCGCTTGACCAGCTCAGGAGGGGGAGAAGGGGGTCGTCTTGCTTCCCCTTCTGGCCTTGTCAGTCTCTGCTTTCAACTGTGTCCCTCTCGATCAAACGTAGGTCAATGCAGAACACAAAGCAAAATGCTGAGCATTGGCTCCGAAAGAGGTGAAGGGGAGACAAACCGTTCTAGACAAGAGTCATCTGCTTCAGTTAAAGTTGTGAAAACTACACCCGGAATGGTGACCATAGCAAGGAAGAGCGTTCAGGAGAAGCCAGGGTGGTGCTGCTCCGATGCACGCTCCCAGATGGCAATGAGGGAGATACGAGTGACAGCTCTAAACGTCAGCTGTTTGGGAGATGAAAGGAAAGAAATTATGGCCAGGAAGGTTATAATCTAGGGGCTTCTGTGCACTATAAAATGAAAAAAGCCTTTACTGTGTTGAATGTTCCATACAGTTGTTAATGCTCTAAATGATGAAAGACCTCTGCAGATGCTGTTAGACCACGGGGAGGAGGGAGAAAGGAGGTTACATAAAACATAACTGTGTTAAATGTTGGGAGCGAGACTTCTAAAAATTAGGAACCTGAAGGTAGGTACCTAAGTGCAGGGCCAGGAAAGCTAACTCCAAGAGGCACAAGGAGCAGCTGAGTGCCTCGGTGCCCACCGGCTTGAGCAATTGTCATGTGTGTCTTAAGGAAGAGCTCTCTTCCACCGCCGCAGCAGGCTGAGCCACTGTTCAAAAGTGCATCCAATGCCTCTGGTAACTCCGACTGTTTGGAGCAGTGGGGTTTGCTCCTAAATGCCACAGTTGCTCTGAGTTTCAGGTAAGGTGGTCTTCACCAACCCTCTGCCCTTAGCCATTCAACAAGATGAATGACTAAAAGCAGAGTAGGTTATACATGGCAGCACGTTTAAATCCAGAGAAGTGTTTAAATAACCATCTTAAATCCATCTTCTGTCCCTTCAAGATTCTACATCATTCCTTCCAGGAAAAATAAGTCTATTAACAGGGCTTCAGTACACTTGCTAAATGAACAATGTTCTTTTTCAGTGCAGAAAATCCTGTGAAATTATTTTCCTGTAAAGAATACTGAACATTGAAATCTTAAATAATAGATTTCCTGGGTAGTAGGACTTACATGCAGAGATTCTTCTGCATCTTTTGAAACCAGTGAAACGAGTTTAATAATTTAATATGTTCCCTATTGTTGTTTCACAAACTGTAGAAAACTTGCCAGCAAAGCTTCAGAATTTACATGCTGAATTACTGCTATGTCCTCTTCTTGAGAAACAGCCAGGGACTTGACCAGCCCTCCCAAGCGTGCAGCCTGGAAGCCATGCAGCTCTGTGGAGGCTGCTTTGACTCTGTTCAGGCTCTTAATGTGAGGGATACTGGTACTATAGGACAGGTACTCCACTAACTTTGGACTTTGTGCATACAGTAAAGATGGACCCTGCCAAAATGCTTCTGCAAGCCTTGCACCTCCTCTTGCATCTGCCGAAGAGCGGTCAGTTGTGTAAGGAGAAGTGCAGGGCTCGTCTCGCAGACCGCAGGGACTATGGGCCAATGCATACTGGAGAAAAAGTGGAGTGTGCCAGCTCCCGCAGAGAGCCAGCTTGCAGAGCGGGTGTTTGACCCACCATATGCTCTGGTTTAAGCAAACCACTCATCCCTCCAAAAGAGCAGACCTAATGGATTTTCAGTCATATAGCTTTGGTCTTCCGCTAACTGAAGTCAGCTCGTTCACGCATTTCTCTTGGTTGATGATGCAAGCTGCTACCAAGGCCTTATCAGGTGTTTTATTCACATTAAAAAAATACATCGGTTATTTCAAATGTGAACCTATGAGGTTTTGTTTGTCTTTTGAACTCGTCTCCTAGACTCTCACAAGGACAATTGGAGAGATGTTTTACAAATTATACTGTTTACCTAATATTAAGTGACAAAATCTGGGGAATTTCAGTAATAGGCTTTCTTGACTCCTTGGATATACAGGACTGAATCCTCTTAACAGGCTAAACCCAATTGGGGTAGGCAAGAGTTGCTGAAAGGGCTTTACGTGCCGCGTGGGAGAGGAGGCAGACTGGACTGGCTGGGCAGTCCAGCATGGTTTTGATGTTGTATCGATCCCCTTTCTGAAGGAAATTGTTAACCTTGCTTCTCCTCTTTTTGCAGGAGAGTAGCACCACATTGAAAGCAGTTAGGATCTTCTCTGAGCTTTCACTTGGATGGAAAGAGTTTCTTTCTTTATATTTGAGATGTAGCCTCTCAAAAACTCCACTCAGGAGGAACTTTGATCAGGCCTTCACAACGGTGTCCTGCAGAACCACAAATGGTCAGTGAACAAGGGCAAGGAAGGAAATTCTGTATCGATAACATACCAGTTTCTGCTTATACAGGATGTTTGGTGAGTCGTTTTTCAGACTTGTTGTTTATACATCACTTTGTCCAATGAGACTAATCTCTAGCTTAGCTTACCTCACCAGTGCTGTTGTCTCAAAATGTCTCTCTGCACCTACTCCCTCCAATTTAAGGGCTCCAACCACCTCATATACATGAATGTAGCCCAGATGCTCAACATCACTAATGACTTGTGTGTGTGTCTCCGTCCCCTGTGACTAACACAGTGCTCACCGTTCCTCGCGGCAGCGCTCTCCTCTGCTCCACGCTGCTCTCTTTCCTTTCCCCTTAAGCTGAATAACTGGTGAACAGAATCAGTAAATTCAGATCAACCATCTCAAATTTCAGCCTGCAGTCTGTATCTGTTTCAGACATAAAGCTGGTGTGCCCTTATTTTTTTCTCCTATTTCAGTTTGTCTAAGAGAAGAAATAACATCTCCCAGCAAACCACGTCTTGTTAAGATTAAAAAAACACCCCCAACCCTTTAGCACATGTTAAGGACATAAGAACATGGTGTCTTGCCTATGTAAGGGAGAGATTTGCCAGCCTCTCTCTTGATAAGGCCTTGTGATGAATATGTAACTTATCTTGGTGAACACTTAAATGTATAGTATTCCCTGGCATTCTTTTAGTAAGATAAGAATAATTTTGTAATAAAATATATCGGCGTATCTATGGCTACTAAAGAGCTTTTCCCAGACCATAAAGCTTTGGAAAATAATTTCTTAAACATTCATTACTAAGATCTGGCAACAAAATTTGTAAGCAGAGGCTGAACTTTTATGTAGTCTCTTCCTGATTATTACTATGACTACTTCAAAGTGACTGCAAAGAAAAATTCAGTGCGGCTCCTTTCCTTTTTCATCCTTTGCCAGAAGTGAAGAAAGCCCATGGATCCTGTTCATAATTGCTTATTTTTAAATTAGAAATTCTAATTTTGTCTATTCTTTAAGGTAGCAGAAAAAATAATGAAATCTGTATACTGCACACTAAGGATGATTAAAAATAACTGAAAATAACTGAACAGCTTGAGATCAATTATTAACCTTTTAATGACTACTAGTACTACAAAGACACCTGTTTCAGCTTCATCAGCCCATCTGTTGCCATTGAGAGAACTTGCGGTGAACTCTACTTTGATATCCCAATGTGTCCTCCAGCAAAATTGGGCAGCAGATTTAATGCTCCTGGTTTTGTCTGTGCTGCGTCAGTGGTTGGGTTTGTGGTGTCATTGATCTGTAGTTGTTATACCAGAAGCCATAAACTGAGACTGATGGACAGCTTGGATTGTGCCTGAACAGTTTAATCTATTAAAAAGCCAAATGGTGTATCAGAGCAAGACAGTGAGGTGTCCTGATCTGACAGGCAAGCTTGTGTTTTAAGGTGTCTGGCTTTGATTCTCAGTATTAGTTTCTGTAGTCCAACCCTGAAACCAAGTTTATGCCATGAACCTGGAAAATGCACATAGCCTTGCTTCTGCGTATGGCAGAGATCCCTTTGCCAGCATGGGATGTGGGTTTCTTGCAGGATTTGTTGTTGGTTTTTTTCCTTTTGCAGGCATGGATATATAAAGGTTCAGTAATTAGTGAATATCTCTGCCGCCCAGAACATATGTAGATATAGCAGTATAAGAAAGAGTTCCCTTTTTGAGGAAATTAAGAAATAATTACCAAAAGTGATTTGCTACCCTAATCCTGTAACAACTGGATAGTTACCATAGTAATGAAAGCGTTGTTCAGTATAAGAGAGAAAATAGCTGAACCATGCCATGGCTGGTTTGGAACAGCACTTAGTTCAGATTCCCCTCACTGGGAATAAAGCCAACAAGAAGAATGTCATGTTTAATAAAACAGGACACTGACAAGACCAGAGTATGTCTCAGGTGGGCAAAATCCTACAGAAGGAGGCACAGAATACAATTTTTGTCTGTATTCCACACACAGTTGTATTGCTAATGGCATGCAGTGGTTTTGGCAGTCCAGCCGGCTTCCTAAGTGAAAGCATGTTTCTTTTATTTCCCCTTTCAATAGACTAGTATCATGGCAGTGTTTGCAAATAAATTTTATGTACTCAAGAGAGTATGAGTGTGAGGCAAGTTCAGAATTTACATCCTTTTAAGCTGTGTACAGTGAAACCCAAAGACAGTGAATTTTTACTCAATAAATAATGACTATATACATTTTTTAATGCAGTGGAATCTCCTCTTGGTAAGGCTATTAGGAGTTAATCTAATTCTAAGCACGGCACCAACGGTTGTGAATTGTGTATTGAGTTGCTCACACAACCTGAACGCTAGAAAAAGGAGCTAACAGACCAGGACCCAGAGAAGCGGGGTTGTCTGGGAGTATCTCTTAATGTGCGCTGCTTGATAGGTAAGCGTGCGCCTCGTGCAGGATAAATCCATCACGCAGGCACAGGGGTTTCTCTTGTTATACATCGGAGGTGACTGACCCTGCAACCGCAGAAAGTCCCCTCGTTGTTTAGGCTGGGGCTCTATGCACGTTCAGCTCAAAGCACCTTGAGTCTAGGAAGCCAGGGTTATCCCCGCTCTGATGGGGTTTTCTGACCTTGCTGGTCTTTGGTGAGGCCACAACGTCAGCAGGACATTCCACTTTCATCCTCAGTCCTGACCTCCTTATATCTCAGATTTAAAGCTGAGAACTTGGTTTAATGAAGATGCTTCAGTCTCCTCATACTTCCCTCATCAAATCAGCTACTTGTTCCTGACAAAATGGAAAACTGCTGGCCATCCCTTGCCCAGCAGGTACTGGGGAGCTTTGCCAGGATGCCAAGAATGTAAGAGCCCTCTGACAGCACGCAGGGTACAACTGGCTTAGCCTACTTCTATGTCCACAACTCACGCAGAGTGGGACCTGCATCCTGTCAATGAACTTACATGAACATCTTGGGAAGCAAACCCCAGGCAAAGATTTTAGTAGAAAGATGACAGGTAGTCTCTTGGGAAGAGGGTCCGTGAAGACAGCCCTGTTGTAGAGAAGGCCTTTCCCCTAGGCTTGTTAAAGACTGCTTCCATTAGCCCAAAGAAGATAGTCAACGCTGTTGCTCAGGAAAGCTGCCTGTCCTGTTTTTGCTGTAAATAAATAAATATTACTCAAGACTTTTGTTGAGTAGCTGTTGTACTCAGTGCTCTATATGATGGAAGATACGGCTGGCCCACACTTCTTCTTTGGCACTGTTTTCAGAAAGGGATGGTCCTGACTAAATAAGGATGCAGCCTATGCGTGGGGTACCTCAGCAGATGCTTTGGCTTCAGACTCTTGGAAAAGCAAACTGAGGTACAATTGGCTTAGCCTACTTCTATGTCCACTAGTCATCCATCCCTTTGGAATTAAAAGATGCAACTGATCATAAGGTTTAGTGAGTGAAATTTTCTTTCCAATCCAGGTTTGTGTGTTGCAAAGTGTTGAAAATAGTTTTAGCAATGGTGGCACCAGCAAATAGAATGTGAACTCCTAGGCACTGGAAAAAACTGCTTCGGGCTGATGCTGTGATAGTGTCTATCCTAGTACTTGTGAAACTGCTCAGTTTGAAAAAATGCTCCTTCTCTGTGGTAAGAAACCTATTAGCCACTAGTAAGCAGGGCAGCATCCTTAAATGTGGGAGACCTTCAGTCCTTTCTGCTTGTGGAGCAGCAGGATCGGCATGTCCTGCTTCTCAAAGCAGTGCTGGCCACTGAGCTTTAGGGCAGCAGTGACTAACCTGTGACCTTAAAACAGCCCAAGTGTGGCTTCTGTCCTGGGATTGTGCTGGCTTAGACACGGAGAGCTACGTGCAGGTGAGGCACCATGGCCATGACTCCTCAGGGGATGCAGAGTTCCCTCATTTAGTGCCTTTTTGACAGGGGCTGGCTTCATATGCACCTATGGGATCATCAGCCAGGTTGTTTCCTGCCAAGCACACTGATTTTGGTGAATCCTTTTTTGAGAAACACAATTGACTGTATAGATGTCTGTGCTGGGACTGAATGTACTACCCAGCCTGAGTGGTAGTTAAAACTAGAATGAACTGATGAAAGCTGCAGTGCCCTTATCTGAAGTTGACTTGGGCTCTTCAGTATCTGTCACTTAGGAAAACGTGGACTTGAAAATAACGCCTGTTGTCTTATTACTAGCTTGGGATGATTTCATGTGTTGGTGGAGGTGAAGAGCAGCAAACGCTTTATTCCCTCTCTCTTCCTCCCTCACCTCAACCTTCACTGAAGAGAAGGAATGGCAGCATAATAGAGAAATACAGGCGTTGAGGAAAACATGAACTTGACACAATCCCCAACTGCAGAGTGCCTCAAAGCACCTCAGAGCATTACTTGAAGAAATGCCAAGCTAAATAACCAGAGAAAAGAGCTGAGCTAAATGTAAATGTTTTGACCAGTGGGTATTATTTTGCTGACATGTTCACAAGGGTGTTTAGAGATGGGAATGTGATGCTCTAAGAAGTGTTTAAAAAAAAAATAATGAAACCGGCATGAAATTCTGTAATATGCCTGCAGAAATCCAGAGGTGATGCCAAGGTGCAAAACATTACCTTCTTTTTTCCTTCGGTTTCAGCGAGCCTGAAGTGCATATTTTCCCACTGTCACCTGGCCCTGCAGGGGACTCTTTTGATGAACATAAGCAGTAATTGTATGTCTTCTCCTTCCCCTCTTCCCATTGGGCAAAAATATATTTGGCATGACAGAATTTAATCAAATTGCTAATTTGTTTCAAATCTCCCCTGCTTCTTTTGTAAGCATGACTTTTTCTTCAAGTCTAGCTTGCTATTGAAAACAAATCCTGAAACTGCTTTTTAATAAAAACTACCTTGTCCATGAAAATAATATGTTCTGTATTGCAGAGGTATAATTACCACAGACACTGTCACAATTGCATAATTTAAATCCTTTATCTCATGGAAGAAAAGGAACTAATCATTACAAGCATTCCCATTATTTAGGAAGTGCAGACTTCTTAAAACAAATTCAGTTCTTTGGTGGCAAGTGACTTATCCCAAGGAGCATTGCAAAGCATACACATAGTCCTTTGTGGGAACCCTAGGGAGATGTGGGTGCGGGGCCTTCGTTTCAGCTTTTGTTGCAGGTAAGTGCAGGGATCTGAATGTATATATGGTGTTTGCAGAAAACAGGCTCCGTGTACATTATCTTCTAAAGCAGAATCTCTGCTAGTGCTCTGAGATCATAGTAAACCATGTTCTCCTGGAGCAGAGGCAGTAGGCAGTCTAGGGCCATAGCCGCTCGTAAGTCATGTTTGGGCTGAAAGATGGAAGATTTCATTAGGTAATACATTCCAACTTCCCTTCAAATCTATTGTTGGAAATTTTATTTTATTGCTGCTGTCAAGAAACTCTGATCTGTTCAAAGTTCTGAGATCGGTTCTGGAAGTCTGAGGTGAGCATCTTGTGTCCTGCTCGCCTACCGTTGGTCGTTGGTGTCTCCGCAAGGGGCTAGGTCCAAAATGTCTTCATTCTGCCTTTCGGCTACACCTTGTGGAAAGCTGTCTTATATTTATTCCAATTACTCTATGTGTCTCTCCTACGCTCCTCACTCTCAGTAAGGTACTTAACAGAGCAAATGTATCAAGGCTGTTTATGCAGCTCTTTGCTTCTACAACCTGCCATTGAAGAGTTATGCAAAAACCAGGTCATAGTGACACTAGCACCTATCCTCACTGTCTGTGCAAGTTACCTTCTGAAACATCGGTAAATAAAATTACTTGGCTGGTATTGCCATTAGTTCTGTTCAAGAAGCACCAGCTTGATATATATATTTAAATCGTTGTTTTATCTGCTATGCAGCATGATATTCTTGTAAACCAGACTCTGGTAGGTTGCTGCTGAAGAGTGGCAATAAGTTTCCTTTTAGCTAATTTTTTTCTGTCCTCTTTCAAGACAAGATATTTTTTTCCGAAGTGATCATTGCCCTGTAGCATGGACTATTGACAAATTCTTTATTATTGAGTCTTGCCAACCTGGTGCTAACTGTTCTGGAAGTCTGTTCCCCAGTGAGCCTTCAGTGACAAGGTGACCTTAGTTTGGGGTAGATCTTCAACCATCAGGGTTTTCCTGGAGCTTACTGCTATTGCTTCTGGTTTTCATGTTCCCTCCTCAGCTGTAATTTTTACAATCTCCAGAGTGAAAAGACTAAGTACAGAACAGACCGGTCTGGACAAGGAGATGGGATGTAGGCAAGAAAAGGCTGAAGTAGTGAAAATGTGCCAGGACAAACACAATCTTTTTATCATCCGGTTTTGACACCTTCAAGATTTTTCTTATTTATTGTCATTTGTATCCTGTAGTTATTTCTAATGGCTAACACCTGTAAATCTGCCATTGCTATATGTTAGGCAGTACCCAGACACTGTCCATTAACTTGGTTGATAAGTGGTCATATTCAGCAAGCACACGAGTAGACAACTGCTGTTTGCTGTTAAATTGGAAAGATATTTCTGTATGAATCTACTAGCTGAAAAGCCCAATCTGCAAGATTTAAATATCTGTGAGTTAAAGTTGGCATTGCTGGATAGGCAAAAAAGATGCTTTTGCTGTAATAAAGCAATGATTTAACAGAACTACAGCTTCTTATTCTTTACATCACAACTTAAGAAAAACTTACCCTCCCTTTGGGATGGGAAAATTGTACACTGTACAACATACCCTGTTCCTTTTTAAGGGTTACAACGTCCCTAACAGTAGCGGGGGGAGCGGGAGGGAGGGCTCATCCAGGAGTAAATCTAATAGTACTCTCCCCTTGTGGGAGGGTATGATTCAAACTTTAAAACTTCTTCATCAGTTGCATAGCAATGTAATCTGCTTGCTATCACACCGTGTGTGGGCCTGAGTTTTTCATTCAGCTTCTGATTATGAGTGCCCCAAAACAGGGACAATCTCATCGTTAAGCATGTTGTAGGAAGTGCAATTTCTTCCACCCCACGCATCTGTTTTTTCAGTAATCACCATTGTTGATCTGCCTTCAAACAAAAGCATCAATGAACAAAAAGATATTCTAACTTTATATGTAGCTGGGGGTGACAGAAAGGTGAGAGGCATGATTCATCTTCCTTAACTATCCAAAGCTAAGTCTAGGGTATTCAGCTCTTATAGTCAAGGGGAAATGGATGGGAAAGGGCGCCCACAGAGCATGTTTCACCTGATTGCAGACGGACACATTTCCACTAGACAATGAATGCCGTCTTTCCCTCCCCTTTCCCTGTAGGGCAAACCTAGATCAACTGTTCAACTGTTAAATGTAGGATTTAGATTAAACCCTTCCAGAATACAGAAGTATTAGTGCTTGCTGAGATCATACCAGTGTTTCAGAAACTTAGATAACTCTATGCTTCAAAAAATAAGTTTTACATTTACATTTACTTCAGAATTTTGTTGTCGTCTTCTGTTCTTGTTAGGACACAATGGGGAAACAGAGGTTAGAGATACAGAGTATGGATCATGGTAAGCTGAACAGACCTGGCATGGGAGCTCTTCTGGAAGACTAATGCTAAACAGCATCTTTCCAACACAGACCCCTTCAAAGTAACATTCATCTTGCATGGTGTACTGCGTCTGGCTGGAATTGCCTTAATTTTCTTCATAGCAGCTCATAGCATGCTTTGGTTTGGATTTGTGACCAAAACAGTGTTGATAACACAATAACATTTTAGCTACTGCTGAACAGTGTTTGCACAGCATCAAGGCCGCCTCGGTTTCTCACTCTGCATATCCCCCCCACCAGTGAATAGATTGGAGGTGGGGAGGGGACACAACCAGTCAGATGACCCGAACTAACCAAAGAGATATCCCGTGCCATATAACATCATGCTCAACAACAAAACAGTCAGAAGGGGGTTTAGGGAGATGAGCCATCTTTTTTTTGCTCATGGCTGGGCATGGGTCCACCCGTGGGAGGTAGTGAGTTATTGCCTTTGCATTGCTTGGTTTGTTTTCTTTCTCTCTTCTTCCACTTCTTCACTTATTAAACATTTTTTATCTTCACCCACAAGTTTTCTTGCTTTTATTCTTCCTTTCCTCTTCCCCTGCCCCACTGAGGGTGGGAGAGGGATGCGAGCGAGCGGTTGTGTGGTGCTGAGCTGCCTACCAGGGTTAACCCACAATACAACATTACTGCATTGAAAAGACAGCTTCCACTTCAAATCAAGCTGTGTGAGTTTCTGAAGGCCTGGTTGTACATGCCTATGCAAGAATTGAAACAAGTAAAAACTAAAAAGAAGCTAACAATGTTGATCCCAAGTTACAAGCCCTCCATCACCATGTCTCCGCTGCCCATACCAAGCGTGTTTCAGCTAGCACCAGCTGAGCTGGTAAATACACAGAGCACTAGTTTATATCCCCAAAGCTGTGTCTGTGTGGCCCTGCAGCTGACTCGTTAGCTATGTCTCTTACTAAGGTTCATTATTCCTAACACAGAGCCACACCAGCATGGCTGCAATGTTTTCATCTCCCAGAGGTAACTCATTCCACACCTAACAGTATATATTCTCCACAGCATTGGGATGTTATAGTAATCCTTAGCATGCATATAGCAGATCCTTAAAGCCATTGAAGCCAACCAACTCTTATAGGGTGGATCCTACCAGTGCAAACACTAAGCAGCTGTCTTTGGTGAAAGTCATAGAGCTTCTGAAAATAAACAGGCATGAACATCTAGGTACATATGCATGGGTCTGGGTCCTATCCACCGCTGTCAACAATGACTTAGAAAGCCCTGGTCTTCTTCTAGTGCTAGCTGCTTTGGGATGACCAGTCTAGTCATGCCAATATGTAGGCCAGAGTCATGCAGGAGCAAGAAAGGATGGTCTCCAGTGCCAGTTGGTTTCAGCTCATGGTTCCTCAAGTACCAGCTGGTTTCAGGTCCTGGCTTAGCCACGGACTGCTTGGGCAAGACCCTTCAAATCTGTGCCTCAGCTCCACGCCATCTGCTCCAGTGCTGTGGCAGCGGGAAACAGCCACAGAAAACCTTAGTATCAGGCTCAAATAACCATACACATTGTGGCTACAAATAATTTTCTCCTGTGCTTTGAAGCTGACTTGTCCAAATTGAATGCTGAATGAAGGAGGATAGAGAGCTCTTTATCTCTTTTCCCCAGTCCAATGATAAATTTTCCCCCTAGGGTTTCATTTTTAAATTAAGGCAATTTTAATCCATTGCTTTCTCTGCAACTTTATTTCTTTTCCAGCCTCTCGGCATTTTCCTTTCACTCTTTTCTTCTTCAAAATTTGTCATGATTTTTACTGTCTGATTAAATTTATTTAGGGCTCCACCTCCACCCCTTGTTTATCGTCTGACTCACTTGCTCCCTTCACTCCACTATTTAATACTTAGTACACATTGTACTTCCCAGCTTTAGCAATCTTTTCTCCATCTTTCTTGGCTGTTGTCCAGTATTTTGCTTATGAATAGTTTTCATGGCATAAATTCTTCCCTGTATCAGTGTTGGAAACCTTCGAATCAGCTTCTCAGCCAAGAAACAGACATTGTGCCACCACTCCGGCAATTTCAGGACTAGCTACGACTGTGGTGGCTAGTTCAGCTACCACATTTGTTTCTTCTCTGATACCAAATGCAAGGTTTGAAAAGACTGTTCCCAAAGATATACATGTATCTCAAAAGATATATATGTATCTCAAGTAAGGAAAATAAGTTCAAATCAGGTCTCAGTGCAAGAGCATTTTGGTGGATTCTGTAACTGGCTGAAAACTTGCTGAATACAGACGATGCCTAGAGATATCTTAAGAACCGTGAAAAGTCTCCACTCTTGCCATGCAATGCGTGGAGCTTCATCTCTATCTTCTTACTGATAAGTACATTATCCTGCAGACTGCATGCGCACTACTCACTCTAAGCTATATCTATGTAATTCCTAAGAGATACTAGCTCATGTTCACTGATAATACTATCATGGCCAAATAACTTCTGGTTGACTTAGTGAACAGGCAGAATAGAGTCGTTTTTTGCATGCAAAAAGCATGTGGACATGCGCTTAACTGGCCTAATCTTCTCCCCATGCATACTGGTTTTGGCTGGGACAGAGTAAATTTTCTTCACAGCAGCTCGTACAATTCCATGTTTTGGGTCTGTGACCAAAACAGTGCTGATAACCCAGGGCTGTTTTGGTCCCTGCTGAGCAGGGCTTACCCAGAGCCAAGGGCTGTTCTGCTCCTCACCCCACCCCACCAGCGAGGAGGCTGGGGGGGCACAAGGAGCTGGAGGGGACACAGCCGGGACAGCCGACCCCGACTGACCGAGGGATATCCCAGACCGTAGGACGTCATGCTCGGCACATAAAGCTGGGGAAGAAGAAGGAAGGGGGAAACATTCAGAGTTATGATGTTTGCCTTCCCAAGTCACTGTTACATGGGAAGAAGCTCTGCTTTCTTGGAAATGGCTCAACATCTGCCTGCTGATGGGAAATAGTGAATGAATTCCTTATTTTGCCTCACTGGTGTTCACAACATTTGCTTTCCCTGTTAAACTGTCTTTGTCTCAACCCATGGGTTTTCTCACTTTTACCCTTTCCATTCTCTCACTGATCCCACTGTGGGGGTGGGAGCGAGTGGCTGTGTGGGACTCAGCTGCCTACCAGGGCTAACCCACACATGTTGGCAGTGAAATTTAAGTGAACATTTGGCAGGCTAGACAAAGCTTTCATAGTCCCAAGAGACTCTAAAGTGAGCTTAAGGCCATGCTTCAGACTTGGAGTATAGAGGTCAGTGTTCTCAGGTTTGAGGTAGTCAGGCTTACTGAAACATCAGGCTTGGCTCGCAGCAAAGGCAGCTTTGTGTGTCATCATTTAGATGAGAGAAAGGATGGCCTGTCTGCCCCCAAAATCCGAGAGAGGTGTTCTTAATCATGGGGTTGTGCTGGTATCTCCAGCCTTATGTTCTCCCAATGTACCTTGCTTTTGTGCCCTTATTGCTTCTGTAAAGATGGTAAGAAAATGAAGTTTAAATATATTGTATTCCTATCTGACTTGTTTTTTCTCCTGGAAAGTCACAGAAATATTTGGTACCAGATGAAACCAATCAACGTAGCGCAGTGACAGGATACATCCATCAGCAATTCACCAGAGTTTATTTTCTCACTGCTAATGATGGAGGATTTAATCACACTCTCAAGGTAAGATTTGGGAACAGGCTTTCTAGTGCATTTTTATACTTCCCCCCTGGGATTGATATCTGGGGTGTCTTTGCTGGACACAAAATGTGACTATATTTTTCTACTTTGGGCTTCTCAGTTCTCTCTTTGGACTTCTTGCTATAATATCCCTCCTCTCCCATTTAACCTCTACATGCTTCAGGACAGGGCCTCCCCCATTATATGGACTTGTACTATGCTTCCTACAATGAAATGGCAATATCTGGAGCTACTGCCAAGGCCTATGGTAAAAAAAAAAGGAAATGAAGAACTGATGTTCTTCAACTTTATTTGGAGTTCCTTAGATCTCTTTTCTTCTATGTCAAGCTTTTTTTCTGGATGTTGTACTCTTACAAGCTCAGAGGACATGGGTCACTTTTCATTATCATAATTAAATTCATTATCATTATTAAAAGATGATAACTTGATTACCAGGAACTTGAGTTATAAGAAAGATGGAGGGATGTTATCAGTTTTGTTTTCATTCCCTCCCATGTAATCCAAAAACTATTCTCCCCGAAGATATGCAAAAGTGGCAAGGAGTTAATAACCAACTCTCTCTCTCTGCTAGAGAGAAGCACCTCAGCATTAATTGTGTCTCTCATGAGGAGACTTCAGGCATATCACTTCCACCCACACTAATCATAAAACCAGTACTGTGAATTGTTTCACAGTTATATCCCTGTCAAGCTGATACCAATTTATGACTGTTATGTTCTTTTTAAATACTAAAATCTTATTTTCTTTTGATGAATACAGATACGGCCTGTTAGTTTTGTTATGAGGTGTATAGCATGATTCCATAAAGCTGCCTATTATTTATATTATTGAGCTGTTTGAACTTCACTTCTTTCTTAAAGACCACCCTAGCACGAGAACTAGCTTATCATGCCTGTTGTCACTGGAGGGCTTTTTTGTATTTGACAGTTTAAACATAACTGGTGTTCAACTTTTAGCTTAGCTTTCTAAACCATATGCTTGACTATAGTATGTTCTTGTGGCAGTGGTTTTTGTCTTACTCTTTCTTGGGAACGGCCGTGCATGTGTTTGTCCAGAGTACACAGAGGGCTGAATGGTGCTCGAGCCTGGTGGTGCCCACCTCTGTCCCTCCCTCTTCCGTCCCATTAAATTCCATCTGAGAACAAGTTGCCAGTGATGATACCAGGAACGTGGTTGACTTGGAAACACAGTGTTGCTTGTATTAGGTCCAGCAGAGTCACTGGACTCAGTTTTGACCTAAGTAAGCCGAAGAGAGGTTTTTTTTCCCTACCAAAGAAAGATCTTGGATGGATACAAAAACTCCTTATTGAGTACAGACTTATAAATTCCATACTTGTACAGCCTCTGACACAAGGGACTTTCACTGAAGTAAGGCTGCATGCTACCTATTGAGGTTTTTCAACACTGCAGAGCAAAACTTTTCCATACTGTGAAATATTTTTTGAACTGTTGGATGATCCAATTGCCAGACCCTTGGTGAAGAAAGGCCTGCAGGTTAGCAAGTTCAGCCTTTTTGATTTACTAGCAAGCCTTCTGTGATGGGGGTAGCCTCATTCAAAGGAGCAGGAATGAATACTCCTCACTTAGTTGCTGGTAAAAAGTTCTGACCTCCCACCCTTCTGCTGGCCATCAGGATTCCTGTATTGATCGTCCTTGTTCTCCATGCTTTCAACCTGCTGAGATTGTTTGGTCTCTGGAGCACATTAGTTCTCATTATGCAGAAGATAAAACAGTGTGTGGTCTTCTCTGACACAGTAGGCAGCTTAAACGTACTCTGCTGAACTCGAGTCAGATTTGAAGCTGGCCAAAAGTCCGAGGCCTCCAGATGAAAGGTACTTTGCTATTTAAATAGCACTTACTTAAATATTAATAGCTATTTCTGAGCTCTATCCTAGTCCAAGCAGAGAGATTATTTCTTTGAAGAAACATGACTCACAAAGATTAGAGGCTAAAAAACCCCATCATAGTGGAAGTATATGTAGTTTTATCAAAGCAAACTTTTCAAAGCTGAAGGTGGCTAAAAGCCAGTATGTTGTTACATGCAGACTTCAGTGAGCTGTGGTATTATACCAACTGAGATTTGAAAATGAAATGAAATTTTTACAACAGCAAACCCATTAAAGAGCAAAATTTTCATTGGAGGTTAAATGAGAGATGAGTTCTAAAGTTATGTTTGGTATTTTAAGTACCAAACAGAAATGGAAACTGTTAAAATTTTAGGAGTATCTATCGATCACCTGGAGGGAAGGAGGCAATTCCTTCCCACCAAGGATCTTTTCTTTCATTATAGATGATGATTCACTCTTGATTGCACATTTCTTCCACACACTCAGCAGTATTGGTGCTATGTGACAACTGCGCATGTATCATAAACAGGGTTTGTTTTTGTAATATAGTAGACTCTATTTAAGGGGCTCCCCAAAAAAGTGATGTGTTACCCTAGAGGAACATCCTTCTTAAATGAATGTTCTCGTTACAGTGACTGTTCAGTATCTGTACTGCTTATGTTGGACAGTTGCTGGTTTTGTAGAAATGGGTGTGTTGGTCTATGAATTTTGAAGAAACCAAATTGCTGCTGTGCAATCAGCACAGAACAAACACCTCCTAACTGTCATACTGTCGACATTTTCAGAGAAGTGCTCCTTTCACCTCTGTCATGACCCTCAAGGTATTTACCTTAACCAGAAGAGTCCAGCAAGTATAGTTCTAAACTGTACTGCATACTGAAAACCACAGACTGAAAAGAAAGCTGGGTTTGTGGTATATACTGCTTCTGCCTACTTCCTCCCCTTGGTTTACCCCTTAGAGATCTACTCTGTAAGGAGTAAACGACTTCTCTCTCTTTTTTTAGAGCTACCAATCTTACAGCCTTATGTCTTTCTAGTATCCATCTCTGCTTTACAGGTATCAGCCACCTCTTCTTTCAAACCATTTAATAAATGAACATAAATCAAGTTAAAATCTCATTCAAATTGTACTTAGCTTTGAGGATGTAGCTTCTCTTTCAGACCAGAAGAAGGGCTGTGTGCATGTTAGTTTGCCTGTCTGATGATATTGCTTTATCTAATAAAAGAAATTGTCTCTTGCAGCAAATGATAACGAAGCCTCAGAAAGTCTTGTGATAATTTTTTTATGGTGAGTTCTGTCGTGGTTCAATGACCCTGTTTCTCAAGAAGTGCAGATCTGATTGATCAAGATCCTCTCCACAGCAGTGAACAAGTGACTGTGAATCTTCTAAGAGCAAACACATTTCTGGCAGTGAGTGATACCCAGTGTAGGTTACCTGCTCCCCTCTTCTAAGGAGGAGCCAGCAGGAAGAAAAATACTACAAATTCTAGGCTAAACTGAAGCTTCACAACCTGCTTTAAGGGTTGAGCATAAGATGACAGCCTTTGTATAGGACCAGAGAATGAATATGTGAACGTCATCTCTCTTATGTCTAAGGGAATAAGGAATTATTTTCCTGCCTTTATGGTCTCCACCTGTCTGAGCACATGCCCATTTATGCCCCGCAGGAGAGAATGCACCACTCGCAGGCCCACCTGAGCTATGACTTGAGCTACAAGAGGGAGAACATGGACTGAGCAGGGCAGTGGGTGAAGTAAAGCCTACGACAATCTAAACTTCTGTGTCAATACCTGCAAGGTATGCCAATATTAATATGCTAGGCAGGAATGACCTGCCTAGGGAAGAATATGGATCTGTGTAAAGAGCTGCAGAGAGGGCTGCCCTTGTTGGGAGCTCTGGGGATACTTCCAGTGGAAAGATTTCCATTCCTCCAGCCTCAGAGCAGCAAGTTCCTTACAGACAACTTCAGAGACACTTGAATTTCAGTGCAAGGGTCTGTGAGCACTTGTGAGCCCAATGTCTGAAGGCAGAACTGAACTTAGGGTCCCTCCTTCTCTTTCAGTACAGAGCCTCTGGAAAGACACAACTGCCTTGGCTTCCACTGCAGAACTGCTCCTCTGCACAGCACAGCAGAATCCATGCAGTAAAAGCAAATTAGGTTTACCGGTTTCTCAGTCTGTAAAATAAAGTATACGTAACCTGGAAGAGCTATTGCTTAGGGCAGTGCTTTCCACCAGTTGCCATGGCTTGTCAAATACAGAGGGTGAACACGGCTTTCTGATAAGGCTTTGAACTACATGCTGTAGCTTATCAAATTTCAGTGACATGGAGCAAATTTCTATGTTGTTACTTACTAATGCTGGGCTTGGCAGGCACTGCAGATTATTTTGCTAGAGTACGACAGAATCATAATCTGTAAAAAAAACCCTAGGATGTAATGCCTGTGACTCATGAGTAGTTTTGTTGCAATAAAGCTGCTTCATATCCAACATAATATTTAGAAAACAATACCTGGAATTTATTGGAATGAAGTCTGCCTGTGCCTCTCCTTGCTTTGCATACAAGAATGAACTGGAAACCTCTGAGGGTTTCTTTTCCCCTCAACTCCTCCCAGAAACAGGAGCTGTTCCAGGAACAAGAAAAGATGCTCCATAAATTAGGGTGAAACTTGATAGCTGAAAAGATTTTATTCTGTGATCAAAATACCAAGAAAAAGGGATGCTGTGCTAACACATTAACGAAAGGACTAGATGAGAGGATCTGTATAGGCACAGCCCAGATAGCTTGCCACAGGTGGGCAAAAGAGTGTTAAGACTGGCAGAGGATTAATCTAATAAAAGCACAGACTGGAAGTACTGTGGGCAATTTATTCTTTCTTTTCAGAAGATAAAATTGACTGAGAGGTAACTCCAAGTGCTGGGTGGTAGGACAATTGTCCAAGAATCTGATCACTGATATTTGTTGGCTGTCAAGCTAGCTGTTTGTTTTAACCACTGACAGTAAAGAGAGGCATGGGTTTATTTGAAGCCTAAGTATCACTTCGTATTTCTAAGGGAATTAGGGTATATCTAACAATTATAAATCAGTTTTTAAATTAGATTGCAAGTCTGACTCACAAAAATAACTGCAAGTTACATGTAATACCTGCACTGTGTTCAGATAAGAAAATTAATTGCATTAAAATGCCAATAAGCACATATCAGATGGTGTCAGTGCTGGCTCAGATTTTAAACAGCTATTAGTGGCAAGTTGGTATAGACATGAGCTTACTTGGATTTATTATTATTTTTTTTAATTATTAAAAGGTACTTCAGAACATTCAGTCCACAGAGAGAGGAACACAGTCTGGAGGTCACACATAAAGTAAAAATCATATGCTAGAAATTTGTGATTCTGAAGAAGTTTTAAAGGACAAAACTGTCAGTAAAGGACAGAACTACTGTTATGAAGGAGTTACATCAGCCTGATGTCTTACTTAAAAGAGGAATACTCAGGATCAGTAGAGAGGTGATATTTACTTCTCATGTGGCTGATGCTGGAATAATGCCTAAGTTCTGATCTCTCTTTATTGAAAAATTGAAATAGGTTACCAAAAGGAAAAAAAAAAATCACTCCAAGGGATGGAGAGTTCAAGACTATGAACCTTATCCAAAGAATGTTATTTATAATTACACAATTACCATCAGGATATACCAGGAAACAACTTGCTTTTTGACACAGAAATGATACTAAGAGCTTCAAACTCCAACTGGAAACGAGACAGCATTTTCAGTAGTTGAGCGTAAGAGCACTGAAAGATGCTCCAATGGAGGAAGGTGGGATCTCCTACTGCTACTGTGGGCAAGGAGGCGCTCTCAGAAGCTATTCCACTTGCTCAACATGGAGGTTCCCCATAGTTTTTCTGCAACCTCAACTTAATATTAATTCCATCTTAAAAATTATCATTTGTGAAAGTGATATGGCTACAAGATATGAACACAGTTCATTACTTACCCACTTTTTGTTACTGTTATGTATATCTGTATATTTGCATCTAACCTGCACGGGTGGCTTCTGTTAAAACTTCGATCTCCATTCATGGATGTTTTAGTTTTAGCTTTTAATTTAGTTTCATGTTGTAAAGTGCATAATACATGCTTTCCCCTATAATATTATTTCTTTCAAAATATGACAAACAGAGGAACTCAACAGAGTTTGAGAGAAAATCAGAATCAATTTTTGGCAGCTTTGGACCCTGAATTTGTAAGTACATTTGTCTATCAACAGCACTGGGAAGCCGACTAGGGCAGCCTGTTAATAGATCTGCAACCTTGAGAAGTTTTTTTGAGAGTGTAGTACAGAAAAGTGGTAAATATGCTGAAGTTTGTTTCTTTATACCATTTTTAGTAACATACAAATGCAACCAAACAGCTTTATTTTTGTAACATAGTCCTACTTGTCTTAAGTGGTGCAGGAAAGTCCCTCTGTTGCCTTCCATTTAAACCACCACAGATCTGGAAGAACTGCAAAGCTCTAACTCTGTAATAATGTTCCTTTTCAAGACTGCTTTTTTTTTTTTTTTTTGTCAATTCTAACTAAGCTACACTGAAGAGGTGGGTGTTTTTCTTTGCTATTTCTTTCTAGATGGCTGCTAAAACCCAGGCAGCTACTAACTATATATGAATCTAAAGATTTGGCAAGTGAGAAGGACTGGTAGAATGAATTTCTGCAGAATTTGTGCTTTAATTGTGTGCTGGTTTTGGCTGGGATAGAGTAAATTTTCTTCACAGTACCTAGCATGGGGCCGTGGTTTGGATTTGTGCTGAAAACAGTGCTGATAACCCAGGGCTGTTTTGGTCCCTGCTGAGCAGTGCTTACCCAGAGCCAAGGGCTGTTCTGCTCCTCACCCCACCCCGCCAGCGAGGAGGCTGGGGGGGCACAAGGAGTTGGAGGGGACACAGCCGGGACAGCCGACCCCGACTGACCGAGGGATATCCCAGACCACAGGACGTCATGCTCGGCACATAAAGCTGGGGAAGAAGAAGGAAGGGGGGACGTTGGGAGTGATGGCGTTTGTCTTCCCAAGTCCCCGTTCGGCGTGATGGAGCCCTGCTGTCCTGGAGATGGCTGAACACCTGCCTGCCCGTGGGGAGTGGGGAATGGATGCCTTGGTTTGCTTTGCTTGTGCGAACGGCTTTTGCTTTACCTATTAAACTGTCTTTATCCCAACCCACGAGTTTTCTCACTTTTGCCTTTCCAATTCTCTCCCCCATCCCACTTGGGGGGAGTGAGTGAGTGGTTGTGTGGGGCTTAGTTGCTGGAAGAGGACAGCGGCTGCAGATGAAGCTCCATCCTCATTCTGGTCAGCTGCAATGAATGCCTGGTGCCTTTCCCCTTCCCTCAGCTGAATTCCTTTGCCTTTAAAAAATTCCCACTGCTGTCTCTATTAGGAGAAAGAGACATCAACGATGTGCATGAAGAGACAGAAAATGAAATGACAAGAGGAGTGGAAAAAAGATTGTGCAGCACCCTTATCTATGCTTGGAGTTTGTGCACCTGCAGTTCCACACGTCATTGGGAAAGAACACTACATTTCTTCCGCTGCAATCTCAGCCACATTGCTATTACTGAATAGTCATTAATTCTGCATTTTCACTAATAATAAGTGTTAGAAATGAAATTAAGAATCTTGAGAAAATGCCACAATTCTGTTTCATTAGTCTAGCTGTGGTTTGTTTTTGTTTGGCCTCTTCTGCATTTTGTATAAAAGCTCTAAAATCTTTCCTTAAAGGACAAAGCACAAGAGATGTGGCAGAAGTGGGGTATGGGCTACTTGCGGCTTCTTTCTTGTGTAGAGACTTTGAATGCCTTTTTTTTTTTTTTTTAAGGTTAAGAAAAATGAACAAAAGCCTGAGTCATTCTGCCATTTCAACAGCAGTGGAATTAGCAGGAGATGGGAGGTACCCGACTTGCCATTGTGTTTATTCACTTTTCTGATCAGAATAATGATGATGCATAAGTGTCAGTTCTCTATTTTTGCGATGAAGAGGACAGCTTTGATAGCTTTTATGACTGTTGCTGGAGAGAGACAGTACTGTCCAAGATCACAGTCCTGCCTGGAAAGAAATAGATTAAAAACAGTGGTTTCACAGATGCCCTTACTTGCACACGACCTGCATTCTAGTGCAAGAAGACAAATGGATATGAACCATGTAGAGAGGCTGATGGTAAAGAGTAAGTGCCAGAGCACTAGCAAGGATCCACTATAACATTTGAAGGTGGGTATTGCAGCAGTGTCCTGGTTTCAGCTGGGACAGAGTTAATTGTCTTCCTAGTAGCTGGTACAGTGCTATGTTTTTGAGTTAGGTATGAGAAGAATGTTGATAACACTGATGTTTTAGTTGTTGCTAAGTAATGTTTAGTCTAAATTCAAAGATTTTTCAGCTTCTGATGCCCAGCCAGTGAGAAAACTGGAGGGGCACAAGAATATGGCACAGGACACAGCCAGGGCAGCTGACCCAAAGTGGCCAAAGGAATACTCCATAGCATGTGATGTCACATCTAGTATATAAACTGGGGGGAATGGGGGCGGGGGGATCGCTGCTCAGGGACTAACTGGGTGTCGATCGGCAGGTGGTGAGCAATTGCACTGCACATCATTTGTATATTCCATTCCTTTTATTATTACTGTTGTCATTTTATTAGTGTTATCATTATTAGTTTCTTCTTTTCTGTTCTATTAAACCATTCTTATCTCAACCCATGAGTTTTACTTCTCTTCCTGATTTTCTCCCCCATCCTACTGGGTGTGGGGGGGAGTGAGTGAGTGAGAGGCTGCGTGGTACTTAGTTGCTGGCTGGGGTTAAACCACGACAAGCAGGCTGGTGGTGTCATTGGATAGGTGTGTGAGACTTGTTCCCTAGTACTGGATTGAAAAATTAAGTCATGTCATTCATTACAGCACTTGATTGCCACGAAGATGATTAAAAGCAATGAAGAAGGTAGAGAGACTGGAGCATGTAACATATGAGAAGAGACTAAGGGAGCTGTGATTGCTTAGCCTAGGGAAGGGTCAGGGTGCTCTTACCAATGTGTATGAATAACTGATGTTGGGAGTAAAGAAGGTGGAGCAAGATTCTTCTCAGTTGTGTCCAGTGGCAGGACAAGAGGCAATGAGCACAAATTGAAGTAACAGGAACTCCCATTAAACATGAGACAAATAGTTTTTTTGCGGTGAGAGTGATCAAACACCAGGACAGGTTGCCCAGAGAGGCTGTGGAGCCTCCATCCTTGGAGATACTGAAGGTACAACTCATGTCCTGAGCAACATGCTCTAGCTGACTGGCTTCAGCAGGCCTAGATGATCTCCATGTGTCCTACAAAAAGGCCTCTCATGTTTTAAGAAGCTGCGGTTCATAGGGATGGAAATGGTCCAAGAGGCCACAAGATCCCCGTGGATTTGAGGCACTGTCCTTCACCTCCTGTCAGCCGAGAGCACCTCTCACAACTGGCCGAGGGCCCCACTTGCAACGGCTCCCCATGTCGGGGGGCCCTGGGCCTACCCATACGCAACCGGGCCGGCCCCTCCATTTCCAGCGGGGGCAGGCCATCCTCCTCCGCTCTCCTCACCCTACAAAATTAATGTTCCCCCTTGGGAGGGGCGTGCTCCTGCCAGGCAAGAGACGCACGGGGGTTACTCCCAACTGCTGCTCTGCCCCCGCCAGAAGCCGTGCAGCTCCCTGCTCCCTTACGCTCCCCTCGACGCCCGCAGACGCTCCCGCTGGCCCGGGGCGGGACGCGAACCCTCGTCCCCCCGGGCGGGACGCCTCACGGCGCAGAGCCCTACCCGCTCCGCTGCCCGCACCTGCGGCCACCCGCGGGGCCGCTCCCGCCCACGCTGCCTATTGGCCCGGGCGCGTCACGTGGCCGTGCCATGCCGCCCGGGCGGGCTGGGTCGCCGCGGCTGCTGCTGATTCATTGGCTGTGGCGGGGCGGGGCGCGGTCCGGTCGGGCTCGGCTGCGCTCGGCTCGGCTCGGCTGCGCTCGGCTCCGCTCCGCTCGCGGCGCGGCCGTTGCCGCCGCCCGGTCAGGTAGGGGGGCGGAGGTGGGCGTCACTCCCCGCCGGCTTCGTCCCGCCCGGATCCCCCTCAGCGCTGACTCGCCCGGGACGGGGCTGCGCCTTTCGCCTGGGACGAAGCGGCGGCTCGGGGGGCGCGGGTGGACGTGCCCGGTGCGGGTAAGCGCGGTGAGGGGACGGCGGGGGGTGAGGGAGCGGCGGGCGGTGCTGCCCCGCTCGCCTCGTCTCTCGCCTCGCCCGCCGCCGCGGGTGGGTGGGTGCCCCCGGCTGGGCGGCGGGGAAAGCCCCGAGCGCGGCGTGGGGTGCCCGCTGCCCCGGGTACCTGTAGTTCAGCCCGCGTTAACAGGCGGCGGGGCGGTTTCGAAACCGACTCCTGGTCGACGTTCGCAAGCCTTCAGGTCTGAGGTATCCCTCTGATTTTTACTTTATTTGAAATAATAAAAAAAAAGCTTGAGGTGGCACTGTTCGTTTGACGGATGTGGAAAATGCCGCCTGCAGAAGGCTTGTGTCACGTTTCCGAATTTGTAACGGGGTGGTTTCTTCTGATGTTCTGTCTGTGTATTCAAAAGCATATAGCTTGCCGGGAATACGTGGAAATTACTTTCGGTCGCCCCAGACTGTATGTCGTGTTCTGCTCTGACTGCTGAGCATTTGAATGAAGTTAAAAATTTAATCTAAAATGTTTTTGGGAAAAAAAAAGTTTGCGGTGTGTTTGTTGTGGTATGTTTGTTGCGGTGCTCCCCCCCCCCCCATGACATCTCCCTTTGTGCTTTACTGAAGGGATGAATGTCTCTTCTCCACGTAGCCTTAGATTACTTTTCCTGTTCTCAGTTTTACCCACTTCCCTTTCCCCTGTGTGCGCTTCCCTGGTCTCTGCTGAGTCTCATACTGTATTTTTCCCCCCTCGCTTCCTTCTCACTTAACAGCGTCTTCTTTCTTAACAAGTCGTCGTCTTAGCAGTCTCCTTCTCTGGCGAGCAGCCCCTGTTGATAGCAGCTGGTATGGTAGGCAGTTCAGGTCCCTCTCCTGAGCTGTCTGCCCCTTTTTTTTGCTGGAGATGATCACCTCAATGACAAGCCGGCAAAGCTTCCTTCCAAACAGTCTCTGTTCCCTGACATTTGCTTTGCTTGTCCTGGCATATCAGCCTTCTCCAGCGCTGGACAGTGACTGGAAGCATAGGCACACCGTTAGTTTGCCACTTCTCCTGCAACAGCCGTAGCTGATGGAGGGATGGGACAGCAGTGCCAATGCTGTCTTAAGCTGCCTTGGCAGGGCTGGGTGGGGTTTGTTTGCAAGAACATTGAGGCACTACTATTTCCAGGTGTGTTTTCCAGCTTACTGCTCTGTTTGGAGCTGCTCCCTCTGCTCCTGTCTGTTACTCTCATTTGAGCCTCTCCCCAGAGGCTGCATACACAGGGATGCAGATTTACGTAACTTCTGTGGAAATAAATAGATGTTTTGGTTTCTGCTTGGAGATAATCAGGTAATAGTCTTAAATACTGCTTGTTTTTTCTTGTCCATTTGTGGTTTCCTATTCAGGTTCCTAATCAGAGAGCCAAGATAATTTTTTACCCCAGGAGTAAATACCTAAAAAGATGACAAGAGAACTCTCCATTGACTGAGGACAGTCTGGCTCTGTTGTTGCCGAAAATAATGAGACATTCTGGGCGTATCAGTCACAAGCAAAAATGTATAAAATAAATAAAGCTATTGCAAGAGAATACTTTTTTTTTTAAGAAAAAAAATAATCCAGAGTATTAAGAGCTGGACAAAGTCATTTAGTACCTATTATTTTGCTGGTTGTCCACATACACTTTGTGGTGGAAGAGGTTTTAAGGTGAAGCACAGATGACAGTCTTGCAGCTTGTTCAACCGTTGAAATCAAATTTCCAGTCTTTGAACCAATAATATGAGCTATTACTGGTAAAATTTTAGTACAAATTTTAGTACAAATAAATGAAGACTTCATTTAGCATACTTGCTGCAATGGGCCTTGGTTGTACTTTTTAATGATGTTTCCTTGGTCCCTAGTTACTTTTTTATAGCCTGGTGTAGCACAGAGATGTGGCAGGGATTAATAATGGGAGAATTCAGATGTGTGCTTGTGAGTCGTGTACTGCTGTCTGATTTACCTGAAAAGAAATTTGTATTTGAGGCACTACAATAAATTGTTTGCTGCTTCAGCAGCACTGGAGCAAAAAATTAGATCTAAAGACAGGAAAAAAACCAGCTCTGGGTTGGAAAAATCCCAAACCAGTTTGACTTTTAATGAACAACTCCATTTCAGTGACTGTTTGAAATTCTCACTGAACAGATTAAGGCAAAATTTCTGCATCATATTACAGGCTAACTACAAAAGTTCAGAAAATATTTGTCATCCAAGTGTGGAAGTTTTCAAGAAAAGCTGTATTTTTTATTTTATTTTGTTAGCTCTTGAGGAAACGTAATACATAACTGACTTCAAATTGAAAAGCTCAAGCATTACTTTGCATCTAAGAGATTATGGCTTCACATACCCTGTGTGGGTGAGAGTATAAGCTGAAGATTTTTCCACCATAGCACAGTTAAACCATGGTGCTGAGATACATAAGTGTGGGAGTAGCTCTGAACAAATGGTCTATTGTACCTGTTTTTTTCATCTTTGCCAGTTTATCTTCCCCTGGCTTCAGTGTAGACTAGGAACAAAACTATTTCTGTGGGGAGAACGACTGAGAAGTGAAGAGGTGCTACGAGAGGTGTGCTGTGGCCTGTACTTCAAACCAGATGGACATTACATGAAGATTAGAGTCTTATTTTGTAATGGGAGAGAGGAAATATACTCAGCTTCCACTCTGCTTGTCAGCCTCAGCACTTTGGTGTTTTTTTCACTGATGCAAAGCCAAAACAGAGCTATGAAATGAGGCCTGAACACACTTATCCGTTTTCTGGGCTGTGCAACCCTTTGAACAGCTGTTCCATATCTAAACCTGGGGCTGGCATATTGCGATAGGGCACCCTGCAGGTTTGGTAAGGGTGGCCTGTGCAGCAGCAGCACCTCTGCTGCTTGCCACAGGGCGTCTTCAGGCCCAGGTAACTGACACAAAGGGAACCCAGGTAATTTCAGCTATTAATCAGTGCCGAGTTTCCCAGAAGCAATCACACAAGAGTAGTTCCTTCTTTCAGCCTTGCCCCTGTTACAAATGGTCAGCCTGGGGTTATTCAAAATACTCCCGGGTGCCTCTGTTCTTGGATTCAGTTGTTCTTTTGGCTACACTGAGCTCTATGCTTCCAATGTTTCTTCATGACTTGCAGACTAGCCAATTTGAGTAAATCTAGTCTAGTAACCCTATGCATAGGGTTATGTGCATTGACATAAATTCTTTTCACAGATTTTTTTTTTCCTTTAAAATTTAATGTCATCTTTTAGTTTTAAAAAATGATAAATTATAATGTTTGTTTTGTCCCTACTATGGAAGCTGCTTTTTTTTATAGCTTCTTACATGGTAACACAAATAGAAGGTATTTTAAAAACAACTCTTACAGCTAACTCGTATTCTGATGGAGCCATTCTGGTTGACCTGCAGTGGGCTGATCGCAAGAGTGTGGAGGGGGGGAAGATTTCCTTTCTCTCTACTCAGAATAAGGCATCAGATTGACAGACTTCAGGGTTAGCGAGGAATCCAAAACATCCCCATTTTAGCACTGAGCTTTCTGTGGGAATAAAGCTAATAAAAAGAGACATTTAATAAAATAAAAAAGACTACTTTGCCAAGCCACAGAAGTTCAGGAAAGTAGTGCAGCCTAAAAGTAGAGGCATTCAGGGCAGGCCAGTTGCAAACTTGCTTTATGGTTTACTCTTACCTCATTAGTGGATATGCCAGAGCTCTTTCATTTCAGGGTTTTCTATAACAAATCAGCCTGGCATATTTACTATCTATCTGTGATATTTACTGAAAGGTTAAAGGTTAAAAATTCATAGTGTGAAATGTTAAAATTGGTGGTAATATAAACAGCTGAGGGAAAGGCAGCCTTTCTTTTGGAAAGTGTTGAATATACTTACATATACCATTGACGTCAGCATTTGTAACATGACAGGACTGAAAAGGTCTCAGTACTTTAGTGCTTACTGATAGGATTTCTTCTAGTCTGGTTGGTCTTGAGGGAACTTGGATTTTCAAGCTGCCATACCTGTGCATCTAAGAGGAGGTTGGCTTTTAGCGGAGAGGGGAAAATAAGCTCAGTAATACCCAGAGCTCTCTTCTGACACAGCCTTTCCTGCTGTGTCCAGAACTAGGTTCAGCTGGGGCAAGTCTGGAAAAAGGCTGTTGAAAGCATAATCTTCCTTCTTAAAAACTGCTCAGAAATTTAAACCTGTTATTTTCTCAGAAAAATAGACTTTTCTTTGCTTAAAAGAAAGGTTTACTCTTGTTTCCTACTGTGACTGTAAGAACTGTCAACTTGTTAGGGTTTTTTTGTGTAGAGATGTATTATTTGGGTGGAAGGGTCAATTCTTGTAATATCAGTTTTTGCCATGCTCAGTGTCAAAATGAAATGTTTTCTGAGCTCAACTGAAGCTCAACTTCATACATTGAAGCCAGATGATGGATTGATTGTGTAATTCTGACCTAGCTGCAGGAAATAAATGGAATTATGGCTACCATATCTTTATTATTTGTAGATAATACTGTCTCTTAAGACTGTATATTCTGGCTGTAATTTTTAAGGCTTTTGGTACTGGAGTTAAGCTAAGCTATTTGCTTCAGTGTGTTTTGGGAGCAAGTCCCAGTAGCTCTGTACTAACTGTTCCATGTCCCTTTACTGTCAGTGTAGGACTGAAACTTTTCAAGAGCAAAAGGAATACATAGCTACTGTGATGCCACGTTGGGTATAATTTAGCTGTCTTCTCAGACAAGGCTTATGAATGAGCTTGTATAGTATTTGCTTTATCTATCTTCAGATCCATATAGTTGTCTGTGAACTCATAGTACGGTATGATTTCATATTAGTTTCTGCATAACTTCCAGGTGGTCCCTACTGAGTTGAACTACTAAGTGGGCGCTAGTGTTTGCATATATCATTATTATATTTAGGAAAATATTTGGCAAGCTGTTTTGGTCTTTTATTTGTTAAATTTTACTTTAGTCATAATGTCATCGCTTTTAAACTAAGTACAAGCAGTAGCTAGACAATTAGCATGTAAATTGTATACAGTGGTGTGGATACCTCCTTTTACACTGCAGCACACACAGCGCAAGATATTAAGCGTCAGTACATGGAAAATAATACATTTTCATGAGAATTTATATGTGTGGTGTATAAGTAGTTTATTGTTGGAGTCTAGTTTACATTGCAGTTATAAGGATGATAAAATGTATGTTATATCATGTGTAATACAGTAGCATGAAGCACAGATGTCTGTAACTTTGTCCTTTCTCATCCTTAGTTCCCAGGATAAGCAGTGACTAAGCCAGCATTTTTCTTTACCGTTGTTATAAAATCCTTTTGTGATGAATCCAGCATCATTCTTGTTATTTTAGTGCAACAGCTTATGCAGATGATGCTGTTTGCGAGCATCAATCACAAACATAACTACTGCTAACATTGGTACTTTCTTTTCTCTCAAAGAAAAGTCCCAGGTACCATGCACTCAAAGTTGGCATGTATGATTCATTTTTAATTGTACAGTCAGTTTTCAGGTATCTTTCTATTTTTCTTGCTGAATTTCACTTGTTTTGTGTAGCTTGCTTTCCTTTCTTTTATTGCAGGTGGGAAGATTGGATATTGCCCTGAAAAGACCACAAGTTTGATCTTAAATCCTGCCCATCTGGGATCTTGAGAATTAGCAAGAATCAAGGACCATTTGGTTAAGTATTTCCTGCAGACTTCTTTCTAGTCGGTCTTGGGAGTGACACAGCTTGTTCAGTGCAATAGCCATGTGGTAGGGCTGTAGGAAGGTGAGATCTGTATTACCTTTCAGCTGATGCAGTGCAGAGTAAATAAGTTTGTGCTTTTTTTTTTTTTATTAACCTCTTTTCCTCTGATTTCACCTTTTAGTGCTTGTGCTTTCTCAGGGTAGGACTTGTTATAGTTTGAAATGTAGCTAGCTTTTTTTTACCTCCCTGACTTTTGAGATCTTCACAGTCTTCGAGGGGCCAACAGTTTGTTCATTTATTGTATGAAGACTATAAAGTGCTTAGACTCTATGGCAGTAAGCAGAATGGAAGTATGTGGAAAATAAATATAATTTTTGACTGAAAATTTACCAAGTTGCTTGTGTCTACCATATTGGTAGTTTCTCTTGCTTCAGAAATGAACAGTACATTGACTAGTCCACATGGATTTATTCTTGTGCATGCAGGTCAGGTTTGGAAGTAGTTGTTGCTGGTTACATACAAGGCCAGTTTCAGATGTACACGACACCAGATTTGCCTCTGTGGCCCCAGTGATGGTGTAAGCCATGAAGTTGTGCTTCAGGTGTGTTGTCATGGTTTAACCCCAGCTGCCAACTAAGCACCACAAAGCCGCTTACTCGCTCCCCCCTGGTGGGATGAGGGAGAGAATCAGAAGAGTAGAAGTGAGAAAACTCATGGGTTGAGATAAAGACAGTTTAATAGGTAAAGCAAAACCCGTGCACGCAAGCAAAGCAAAACAAGGAATTTATTCCCCACTTCCCATGGGCAGGCAGGTGTTCAGCAATGTCCAGGAAAGCAGGGCTCCATCACGCCTAACGGTGACTTCGGAGTGATGGCGTTTGTCTTCCCAACATCCACCCCGCTTTTTCCTTCTTCCCCCAGCTTTATATGCTGAGCATGATGTCACATAGTATCGAATATCCTTTGGTCAGTTGGGATCAGCTGTCCCAGCTGTGTCTCCTCCCAACTTTTTGTGCCCCTCCCAGCCTCCTCACTGGTGGGGTGGTGTGAGAAGCAGAAAAGGCCTTGTCACTGTGTAAGCAGTGCTCAGCAATAAGGGAAACATCTCTGTATTATCAACACTGTTTTCAGCACAAGTCCCAAACACAGCCCCATACTAGCTGCTATGAAGGAAATAACTATCCCAGCCAAAACCAGCACAGGTGTGTGTGCAGCTTTGCCTTTACAGTGACTTATTTTGAAAGGTAAGTGGCTGTGAGCTTTGTGCAATGTGTCAGTAATGTCCAGATTGAAGCAAATAGTCCAACTGCAGCAGTGTTTGATGCCCTGCTGCTGCAGTTCAAAGATGCGGATTTTGTGCAAATATAGCCCAATGGTCAAACTGGCAGGCAAGCTGTGACCTTACAAAATTTCACACAGGTTACAAATGAGTTCTCATTAAGGTATAATTCAGCTCCAGGAGTTGCAGTCGTGTAGCGTCTCCATGGGGAGTGTCTGGCTACCTGTTGACATCCTTCATCTGTAGAGAGCAGCCCGATTCTCTAGAAGAAGGCTGTGAGCACTTGCCTTTTTTAGTTTTTGAGAAACTGACCTGCCTCAATCTTCTGGTTGGCAGCACTGAACACAGCCCTGCTTTCAGGTATCTTGACTGATCAAAGTGGAGCTTTTTGTTGCTCACTTACTTGCTCCTGAAGGAAATGAGCCAGGATGAGGAAAGGCTATCTGCATCCATACACATCAAAGTCAGCAGAGGGGCTTTCATGTTTGCCTTAAACTCCTGTGCTCCCCAAAAAGCCCTCAGCAAGGTCAATGAGAAGAGCTTCCTGTCATGCCTCAGAGCATGTGGGATGAATCACTGCTGTCCATTGCTGGCAGAAAGAGCACTTGAGTGTGTCTCCTGGGGGAATTCCTTCCCTGACCCCCTTATCTGGAACCTGCAGTCCTTCCATGACCTGCTGCAGCCTGGCAAATGCACCTGACAGGCTGCTAACATGCCAGCTCGCCCTGCTTTGCTTTGCTCTTCCTCAGGATATGGAAGGTCTTAGTATTCACTGCTTTTGCTGTGCTGGTCCTTGTTCACCATGCTAGGCTGGCTTTTTAAGTAGAATAAAATACTTGTTTTAGCATGTTTCAGGCTGAGGTTTTGGAGGCATTTGGACAGACAAAGCTTACAAGTGAGCTGTAAGCTAGTTTGAGACAATGCTTATGCTTAGCTGTACTGGATGATTTAGAGGCATATTTTACGTTCCACAAAGCCTGATGCACAAGTTAGCCTGGGAGCTGGTGACCCAGGTTTCAGTTAGCACCTCTCCCTCTGACAGTGGCTTGTCTACAGTGAAAGTAAGTCTAGAAATGCTTGTAGCCAGTGGTGAAACACTGGAGCTTCTAGTCCTAACCTAAGACTAAACCAGGACAGATTCTTTGTATCCTACAAGTGGCTATTCTCCCCATAAATCATAAATGGACATTAGTGACTAGATTGGAAGAGAGATCTGTAGGTGGCCCAATTAATCCCATCTGCCTGCACTTGAGGTGGAAGAAGAAACACTTTTCAGACTGTTCATATACCCTGTTCTGATGTTTTCTGCCTGCGAATTCCTGTTCAGCTCTTTATATAATACTAAAAGTGAGGAGGTGATGATGAACATTGGTGATGCCATATGAGAAATATTTAAATGAAAGACTCCTCTGGAAGGCTATAGGAGAGAAAAGCAGCCCTTAAACAGGAATATGCTAATAAAATTTGTCAAGAGACAGACACGTCATCAACCAAACATTAAGGAGATGGGGAAAAAAGATAGTGGGAACCCTGTGCAGCACCATGTAGTCTCTTGGGGCCCAGTCACAAAATGAAATACAAAATCTTGTAAGAGACAACTGACAGAGCTGAGATGGGAGCAAACTAGGACAGGAATCTTAGTTTTTTCTATGTGCTGTTTGCTTTTCGCAGAGGCAGCAGTTGCTTTAGTTGATTAAAAAAAAAAAAGAAAAACTCTGTCTAAAGCTTAATTAGACATTATCTCTGATTCCAGGAAATAAGAAGGTTTTCTAGTTATTGGGAAGGCAAAGGAGGAACTTTACTGTTAACACAGGCACTTAAAGTTAGACTTACGTCTTTCTGTCATGTCCTTAAAGGGTTGGAAGTAGAGGATGGGAAACACCCTCAGCCATGAACTGGGTTGTCCATTACAGCCATCTTTTTTCTGGGAGCTTTCTGAGCGGCCAAAGGAGGGTGAGGGTAATGTGAAGCTCCTTATCCTTACCTAAGAATGGGGTTGGTCACTTCTCCCTGCCCTGTTGGCCAAGTTGCCTGTTGTGAAAACTAAGCTGGTTTGAGTTGAAAAATAGATCCATTTCTTGTTTTAAAGGATTTATCGCTTGCCAGTCAAGTTTTGGTATATGTTTAAGGTTCTGAAAACTGTAACTGGGTATGAAGGTTACTTTTTCAGGCATACCTCACTATTTATTTAAAGTTGTTTTGAGGCATTCCTGCCAGCATTTGCTGATGGTAAAATAGTTGCAGAAAGAACTTTTTTACAAATTTGAAATGCTGTTCATATTTCCTGGGTGAATTTGTGTTCCTCATTTTGTGCCTGATTCTTGCTCTTTATGCATGTCCCTCCTAGCACTTGAGTGATGTACTTGCACAGCCTTAATCAATCTAATTATCCTTAGGAAGGACTGAAGTTTCAGTTATTTTGAGTGACATGGGTATTTAGGGGCCCTTCTTTTCAAGAAAGTTTATCTGGATTTCACTTTGTGCTCTGAGAAGTTCCATTGTCCACAGAACAACTGATAGCAGTAGTTTTAGGAACTGCATGAAGTCTTCACCCTGCTGAGTTTTAATTGAATGCAAAATTACCCAAAGCTCAATTTGCTCTTACAAAAAGTATTTTGTAATATGTTTCAAGTGGGATGTCCTGACTCCAGCTGCTGCAGCAGATGTTTTGTGCAGAGATGCGCTCTCTTTTAGTGTGCATAAAACTGTCTAATATTCTGAAAAAATTACTCTGCAAAATGGAAATCGCTAGTGCGGTGTTATGGTAATGACAGAAATATCTATCGAGACGATTTAATGATGCTTCATGTTGCATTGCAGTTTTTGTTAATCTGTGGGGAAAATCACTCCTGTTTTATTTTCCTTCCCTAGTGGTGTATTGAAGCTATTCATTAGCACAGAGAAATTTAGGTTGGAAGGGACCTCTGGTGGTCATCTGGTCCAACCTCCTGCTCAAACCATGTTCAACTAGATCAGGTAAATTTTTCCTTGTGTCTAACTTAAATTTCCTGTTTCCCAATTTGTGTCCATTTGCCTCTTGTCCTCTTACTGTGCACCTCTGAGAAGACTCTGGCTCTGTCATCTCTGCACCCTCTGACTGTAACTGTACACAGCACTAAGGTCTTCCCCGGAGCCTTCTCCGGGCTGAACAAACCCAGTTCCCTTAGGCTCTCGTGCATCCTGTGCTTCAGCTCCCTGACCATCTTGGTGGCCTTCCACTGGACTTGCCCCAGCATGTCTGTGTCTTTCTACTATTGGGGACAGCAACTCTTGACCTACTGGGTACACTCTTGTTAATTCAGCCCAGTACATACTTGGCCTTCTTTGCCACAAGGCATATTGCTGACTCATGTCCAGCTTGTCTATCGGAGGTCCTTCTCTGCAGAGCTGCTGCCCAACAGTCAACCCCCAGCCTGTACTACTGCATGGGGTTATTCCCTCCCAGGTACAGGACTTTGCATTTGCACTGGACATCCTCATGAGGTTCCTGTCACTCCCTTTCTCCAGCTTGTCCCGGTCCCTCTGAGTAGCAGTCTGCGCTCCAGCCTCTTGACTGTCCCCCATGTAATCAGTGAACTTTGCTACAACTGCACTCCATTTCATTCTATCAGTCCTTGAGGGGTACCACTGACAACCGGCTGCCAGCTGGACTTTGTATAGATAATATAACCCTTTGAGCCTGGTAGTCTGGCCAGTTCTCCACCTGGATTTTTATGGCAACATTCATCCTAAGATGCTGAGGCTGGTGGTCTTTGGTATTGACTATTTTTGAGCTATGAAAGCTATATTCAATCTGAGGAGCCTGGGTTTGATACTTTGTACACTTACAGGCCTCTCTGGAGGTGAACATAGGTTCTCTTCTTTCCATGGAAGAGAAGCTCTGTGTTGACTGGTGGTTGGTCAGCCAAGACTGGGGAAGTAATGGGAGGGGATGTGATAGCCTTGTCTGATGGGGCAGTGATACTGGATTTTGAAGGAACAGGTGAGAGAGAGCCTTTGTAAGCATGAGTGGCTGCTCTTGGGAACAGTGATGAGGAAGAGATCCTGTAAACAAGAAAGGATTCTTTATAAAATCAAAAGATGTGCTAGAAGTATGTAGTGTCTATTAATGCATTTCATATCCACAGGTATATGTTTACTGAGGTGCAAGATGTCTGCCCTGAGGCTGATTTCTAACAGAACTTCCCAGCAGGCCTCGTCTAACTCTGATTACACCTGGGAGTACGAGTACTATGAGTACGGACCAGTGTCATTTGAAGGCCTGAAGGCTCATAAATGTAAGTTCAGTAGAGACATACTTTATTGCAGCTGGGCTTCCCCATCTTAATGCTCCTGCTCTTCATTTGTAACTGATTATTGTACAAAAATATCTCTTTCCTAATTTCTTGGATTCTCAGCAATTAGAGGTATTACTCCGTTAGATTAATATAATTGTTTATTATTCTGTGTCCTTTGTCGACTGCTTTTCTTGTGCAGTTGAGAACCATGGATTTCTTGGCTGTGGTAGAAATTTGTCAATACTGAGGAATATCAGACTATCAGGAACAGTTTATAACAGCAAATACAGCCAGTGCTGCTTCTGGTGACTACTTGGTATGATCTGTGTTGCTTTGTTCTTGTTCCTATTAATGCTAAAAAGGCAGTGGTGGGCAGCCTTACTGCTTTTGTTTTTCTTGATAGAAAATAAACTTAAGGCTTTTAAAAAGATTTAAAACAAAAGAAGAAATTTCTCCTTCTGAAGAAACTTTTATCATTGGGACTTTCTTCATAGGAGAAGTGTGCTAAATTCAGTGTTCTGCTAATACTGGAGCAGGATTCACAAGTGGTGGACAGGAACCAGAGAGATTAAAATTATGGGTAGGAATTGACAGGAAATTTAGCTACGACAAGCTAGTACAGCTGGACCAACATTTATTTAAAATCTAGACAATAGCTTTGGCTTCTATTAATTTTTATTTTTTTAAGGGGGAGATGGTTGTGGAGGGGGAAAACAAAAAAAAGAAGAAAAAAGTAAGAGAGACAAACTCAGAATTATTGGACATGTTTTGGAAGCACTTTGCCAAAGAGAAGCAAACCATCTTGTTTCTTTGTTTCTGAGCTGGATGCACTGTGAGAGGGTTTGAGCATCAGTCTTTGAAGTATTGGGGAAGGGTCTCCATGCAGTGCTGGCGTGCCTCATTTGTCATGCTGAGGAGTCAGACTAGGAAAGAGGAGTGCCTGCAGTGGCAAACAGCAGCCCAGAAAGGCTGGTCTCCCGTGGCTCTGCACAGTCAGGAGCTTTTGGGGAGGCTCTGTAAGGGACAGAAGAAACTTCTTGAAGTTATTAACGCTTTTAAAAAAACTAGAGCTGAATTTGCTTCTTAGCCTGAATTGTACTTTACCTTTTTTTTTTCCCTAAAAAAAGTCTGCTGATTACTGTCTGTATTTTTACAAATGTTAGGTACTTAAAAAATGTAGGTTAGCTTTTATCGTGTTTCTAATTTATATTCCATTCATCCCCTTAATCAGAGGCCAAACCTGATTACAAAGATTACTGATTACAAAGAGCAGCTGCAGTGTTATGTACATGCCTTCTTTTTAGCTCAGTGTGTCAAAGAGCGTGACAGGAGAAAAAAATATAAATGATAGTTACAGAAGGTATAGCAGCAAAACAGGTCTTGGATTGCCATCGAAGTGATTGCCATGCTAAGTGTAGCAGCTCAACTTTGCTGTCTGGCTGTGCTGTTTGTAGAGCAGGAAGGTTCTGGACAATTATTAGAGAATGGGGCAGAAGTAACAACTGCTTTTCAGGTGTAGCTTGATGTACTTATAAAAGACGTTAGTAGTGGTATTGAATCAGTCACCTAGGAAGTCCCTTCTGTTTGTGGTGGTGGGTTTTTTTTTTTTTTTCTTTTCAGGTTCTGGGGCGTTTTAACTCACAGATTGGAATTGGCTCTGTTTACTTTGGTGTTACTGCATACATTCTCAGAGGGCTGAGTTTAATCTAGTAAAGGAATGGTCTATGTCTGTTGTGTATGGCATGATACTTCTTGACATGGTATGTTCTTTGTATGTTTCTTGCTCTAGCTATTTCTAGCTGAGTTGAGACTGTCAAGGAATGTGGAGGCAATGTGGTCAGACATTTAACTTCACTGAAATCCTAAGATGGGGAGGAAGGAGGAGAGGAGATTACACTGGGGTTGTATTAAGAAGGAGATCTTGAATATTGACAAAGAAGGGGTGTTAATGAATGCCTATAACTTATGTTGGAGAGCTTAAAGGGGAGTGGACTCCAGTTTAGGTGATGTAGGCTGGTAGTGATGCTTGGACAGCTGTAAAACATCACTGGCCCCTCTTAAAATTACAGGTGTGTGATTTTTTTAAAAAATTATTATTTATTCATTTATTTCTGTTACACAAGGTATTTCACCCAAAATGAGAGGGCACTGTTTTGAATCATAACATAAGATGAATTCCACAAGAGAAAGTTGGGGACTGCTTTCAGGTTAATGTTGATTTAATTAATTGTAGGCAAGGGGAGGTTCCTAATAATATAATGTATATACAAAGGAATTCAGAAGCCTGTTTTCTGAAAGCAGAGAAAAATTTATGCAAAGTCACCTGTGTAGAAAAGCATTCACAAAACAATCTAATACACACAAATACGTCTTAAAAAAAAAAAGTGAAGGTGGGGAGAAGATGAGGTGTTCAAATGCCACACTGACTTTTCAAATATATGACTACAAAAAAAAAAAAAAGCAAGCTGTTTTGCAAGCAAAAAGTATGTTCTGCCTGAGGATAAGTGAAGACAGGAACTAGAAATCAGAAAATCCAGAAGAGTAGGCACCAGATGTTTTGTAAATTAAAGCTTCAGAAAGTAAATAGATAAAGATAGCCAGGAGAAAATCTGTGACTGGTAGAGATAAGAATAAAATCCTTTTTTGTGCCTTTGGAACAGAAGAAACATCAATAACATTAGAGAGAGGTAAAATAGGTAGGAATGATCAGGGGAGTTGGAACTGCTGCCAGGATGTTACGAGTCTGTGTTAGGAAGAAAAGGAAGGCTGATACTGCAACATGAGAAAGTGATGAGATGCTTTCCCAATCAATTTGTAACTTGGGACAGTATTATAAATGTAGTCCTACGTGCCATATTTTTTTAATAGATGTGTTATGTACTGTTTATTTTGAATAAATGTTTAGAAGTTAGTAGGTTTGGATAATTTGCACTTAAATGAGTGAGACCTAAATGAAATATTGAAGAGAACTCAGGCCACCTGCTTTAATTTTAAACAAATCCAAAGATTTGTTTTGTAATTGATACAGCAGAGGGTTGGAAGTACGTCAGGAGCCACAATAAAGCAAGGGAGATGTAGCTTTAGGCTCAGTAAACTTAGGAATTCTGTTAGTGGGGGAACACCAAAGAAACCACAGGACAGGCTTGTTATTCAGCACACAATGCTGGCAGGTGTGGTTTTTGTGGGGAGTAGTAATTTATCAGAATCTTCTTCTTTTTTTTTTTTTTTTTCTTAGTTGATGAGTTAAGTTTTGCAGCTTGACCAATATAATCTGTGTGCATAATTTTTAGACATCTTACTTGATCAGAGTTTACATTCTGGTTATCAGTGAAGTTGCATATCATTGAAGCATGTCTGACTAATTGGTAGCTACTAGTAGCTGTAAATGGTTAAGTCGTAAATTTTTTTAATGGGAATGTTTCTTTTTAGATGAAATTTTCAGGTACTACAAAGTCCGGTAAGATGGTAGATAATCATGAGCTATTGTGTATTAGTAAGGCCAAACACAGGATGCATCTTGAGCCACTAAATTCAGGCTATACTCACAGAATGATGCTGAAAATGATTTAGGGCTCATAATGCATGGAATTACAGAAATTAACTCATACCAGTATGCTTTAAGCAAAAAGTATTACGAACTTCCCTCCTGCCCATCCCATCATGGAGACCTATACTTGAACTACCCTCTAGTTGTTTTACAAAGGGGGTTGAGTGGGGTAGATGTGGCAGATGAGAGATGGAATAAATGTTGCAGTGGGAGACTTGAAACTTAGCCTCCTTAGCTTACCAGAAAAAGGGATTAAGGAGTGACTTGATTGTGATAAAGTATTTTCACAGGGAGAAAACCTCAAATTGCAGCAGGCACTTCGACTTCACAGAGAAAGAGCAAATGGTTTGAATTGATTTCCAGTTTCCAGATCTGCCTTTTAGTGGGGAAGATACTTCACAGTGGGAGTGTGATTAACTGTTGGGGTCAAGCACCAGGCAGGATAGTTGATTCCTTGTTTTCTGGTATCTTCAGTTAGTCCTGTAGGAGACTGAACAGGCTGGCTAAAGTTCTGTGCTGTGCCTGCTGCGCTGGGTCAGACAGATCATCATGTAGCTTTACAGCCAGCAAGGAACTTGGAGGTTCAGTAGTAGCTGTGTAATGAGAGGTTAAGGGGAGATAGGATACCTGTCCTGACCAAGACTTCCCTCTTGCATGTTTGTATGTTAATTTTTTGAACTTTTACAGTGGAAGTTTTGAATATTTGCATGAACAAAAAGTAACTAACTGAAATGACAGGTGAAAAAGTACCTGTATACTGTGGGTCCTGGACCAGGTCATATTTTGGGTTGGTGCTCTGTAACTTTGGGCCATGCTTATCAATTGATTGTTGTCTGGAAATAGGTTTGTCCCACTTGGACCTCTTTTAATAAGTTCCTGAAAGCAACTGTGGATCAACTTTGAAGTCATAAGTGGACATAGATTTGTTTTAAGTAGGACTAGCAATTTATCTATGGGTCCATTTGCTATAAATGAGAACAGTAGGTACATTTTTATGGCTTTTTGCCTGTGTGCATGCTCTTCCCAATTGCTTCTATATTTGGCTATTGCATTGGTGTTTTCCTTTTAATTAACTGGTGGTTTGACTCTTTTTTTTTTTTGTCCAAATCCATTTGGCTCCTCTGACATTGTATTGCAGTTTTCTGTATGCAAGTGGAAACCCAAATTAAAAATTATTCAAAAATGTCTTGTATATGTTGGTTATTTATATTTGTTGAGGTAGCAGATAGTTCTATTTGTGGTTCTGTTTATTTCAGAACCCTATTACCACTGAAAGAAAGTTAGATCCTCCTAAACCTATTGTGTCAAAGAAATCCATCAAAATGCAGAAACCTAATGGTCAGGGGCAGAAATAATTTAAAATAGCAGGGGTTCTGTTCTAAAGGGACAGAGGTTTTTGCTGAAAATCAAACAATCCTCTCTCCTGAGTTCTAGCACTGAAATTGTTTCCAAAGCAATGCTTGGAAACGGGCCAGGCATCATAAAGGGAGCTGCTCTTATTTTACTAACCAACAGAATTCAGTGTCTTCCCTCTTTCAGCTTGTTTCTGGTTTGTCCAGACGTCAGTAAAATTTGGGCTAGAAATGAGACCTTCAATGGCAGCTTTCTGTTTAAAAATAGAAAACAATAAATCTGGTCATCCTTCTTCTTTGCCACCCAGGAATAAGCTGCAAAGTCTTTTGGGGCTTGCAGTCATGCTGCATGTGGAAGGAAACTTTCTGCATGTGTAGGTGAAATACTGATCATCTTGTTTTCTCTTTTTCACCAGATTCCATTGTGATTGGATTTTGGGTTGGTCTTGCGGTTTTTGTCATCTTCATGTTTTTTGTCCTGACCCTGCTGACGAAGACAGGAGCACCACATCAAGAGTGAGTCTGAAAACTGGAATAACAAATCCAGCCTGCTAAGTGGTGTGTCTGTTCTTTGCGGCCCCCAAACAAGCAGCAACAGTGCTGACATTGCACTGGCTCAGCACCATCTTGTTCTAGTCCATTCTTATGAAAGGGTGCAGTCTATCTTTGTTTCAAATAATCTTTGTTCCAAGCACTTCTAGGAGACCAGTTCTGAAGAACTGTATTAATGTGTTCCCTATTTAGCAAATAGTCACAGGCATGCAGTAAGAGAAGGGAATAGCTGCATGTATGCATGTTCATGCTAGAAGGCAGTTGGTGGGTAGGCTGCCAAACAGCTGGCTTTAGATTACTGTTCTGCAAATAAATGGGGTCATTCTAGTTAGGCTCATGCTATGATGGAGTGGAACAGAGAAATGTGAATATTGACAGAGCATATACAAATAAAGTGCAGTGCAGATGTTAAGTTAAGGAAGTTGAAGTCTGGCAGGCTTCCACGTGTTTGTGTGTTAAAATCCAAAAGGTAGATCAGTAGTAGTTACAAAGTCTTCCCTTAACTCTGTAGCTCCCCTAGTCTCAGAGTGTCTTAGTTTCTGCTGAGAAATTCCAGTAGATGCTGAAGTACAGATCAGCTCCACGTTTAACACCATGGGCCCCTGAAAGTCACAAACTAACCTTTTTTTCTTGTTCTTTCTGGCTGATAAGTATGTGCAGACCATGCCTTACCTCAACCATTTATCTGCATTTGCACAGCAAGCAGGCTGTGAGTGCCCCTTCCTCTGAGAAAGTTGAACCCACCTCTCTCAGGCTTGCATGCCAAAAAGTAGAAGTAAAAAGCCTCTCCGGAGAGTGACATTGCCTGCAGGCAGGTAGCGGTGATGAGAAGTTGATTGTGGAAGGCAATTGTTAGTGCTTATCACTTCCTAAAGCAGCCAGTCTATCTCTGCCTACTGAAGGCCCTTTGCTATTTAGTCATATGTAGACTAGCTCTGAAACTTCATGTAATAGCACATCTCTAGAGACCGGGCCATATTAGAGAGGACGTAACATACATCATGAGCCTCTTCTGAGCTCCTAAATTTTTCCTTCTGTGAGAAGGAAATAGAGGCAGAAGAATTCATCTTCCCAGAACTGACTTGCTGGTATTTTTGCCTCCCTTACAGACTGTCATAAAGTAGCCAAACCTTGCTCCCAAATATATTTAAAGTTCTTGTGAGTATTGGTGTGCTGCCTCTTCCCTGAAGATCTTGTTTCTTAACTGAGCATCTGAGTCTGTATCCCACATGAATAATTTGAGAGGGGAAGAAGTGATGAAGTCAAATATACACAAAGAGAATTTAATATGGATATTTGTCAGAAGTTTGTACACTTGTAAAAGTGTCCTTTCAGGTAGCAGAGGCCTGCTTGATATCTCCCACTGTTTTTCTGCTTTCTTCATCAATTTTCTTGGAACAGGTTGCCTAGAGAGTTTGTGAAACTTCTGTCTTTGGTCAACTTCTACATCTAGATAACCTGATCTGAATTCAGAGTTGGCCTTGCCTTCATCAGGGCATTAAGCTAGAAACCTCCAGAAGTCCCTTCCAGTCTAACTCTTAATGTAATTTTTCTTCATTTGCTGAAGAGAGCCCAGTTATTCCTTTCTGTATTTGTTTTAAACTTCTTTGCAGCTTTGGGAGCCGTGTGCTTGAATGCTTGCCCAATTACTATGTATGCTGAGTTGGCACCTTTAACACATGTGAGCAGGTTTTTTTGAGATTTGATAACCCAGTGTGTATGGTACTGGAAATAGATCATCCAGAAATATGCTAAGGGCAGTGAATACTGCTGTTTGCTCTTATTTTTGATACATGTATATAAAAACTGGAGAACATAAATACCAACCTGTAAAACCAGTGCAGACTGTGGTTTTAGTTTGCCGGCATCTTCTGTCTTTATACCTGACTGGATTCTTCATGACTCATCATTTCATTAGTGGGCTGTCTTGTAGCCCTTCTTTAGAAATAGATGTTAATGGGATTCCTAGGTCTTGGGAGAAATTCAGCCTGATTGATGGACGTGTCTCTGACTTCAGTAAGTCAATTTGGCTGTTCTTTAAAGTACCATTAATGTGAGAGGTAAGTGTAACTGGGTTCAGATGGATGGATCTAAAGTAGAATACTCTGATTTTTCTAGTGTGCTTTTCTTGGCTCACTATAAAGGGGTATGATAGCATGTACTTCTCAAAATTGTGCAAGATGTTCAAAATTGGGTACATTCTCAGACTAGAAGAAAAGGGTCAGGATATGGTCAGGGAGAGGTAGAAATTTAATTAGTTACGGAAATGATGCCTGTTGCACTTTTCTTTTGTTTGCTTGTGTATTAATATGTGTAGAACATTAGCTTGAGCAACAACAAAAAAATGTGTTGACAATCTTTCTGAATTTCTGCCTGAAAAGTACTCTCATTCATCACTTGGGAGAAGACAGTATGCTATGTTTGTTTCTGCATTTAAAAAACATCCTTAAAAATGCATTTGTGCAACAATGCATGTGTTCATGTAAACTCTTTGTACAAAATATCAGCTGATGTAATGTCAAAGCTTCATGCAGCTATTGAGGCAGGTTGTAGAACTAGCTGCAGTAAAGGTGAAATGACTTTTTTTTTTTTTTTAAGAAATCAGTTAGTTTTGGTTAAGGATTCTGGGGTGAAACCCACTCAGAGAAATGCAGATCCACTGAAACAAAAACTACTTCTACAGAAACATGTATGTGTTTGCTGAAAACTTATTCAGGAAGGTTTCTCAGGTTCAGGGTTGCATTTCTGGATTGGTACTAAGGATCTGTTTAGATTCCCCCAAGTTCCCTCTGGGATGCTAAACCCTACTATTTTGAAGGACTGGCTACTTATTCCTTTCCATGGTTTGCCAAGTACCACAGGTCACTTCAGGGAGTGTTGAGAGAAGGGGTGTTAAAGCTATAAAGGAATCTTGAGTGTCAGTCCCAAACCAGTGTGCCCCTGTTAGAAGGGTATACTGGGCAAAATGGTCTGTACCCTGACAGTGCACTCAAGTCCAGTGGGCAGAGTCCAGAGCTTAATACTGAATCCAGCAGACCAGAACCCAGCACTGTAGGCTGGGAGATTCCCAGAAAAGGGAGCTTGGATTAGTTCACTGGTAACTGCTTGTTTTTGCTGTCTGTGTCTCAGAAAGATTTTTCTCTATCAAAGATTTTTCTCGGAAGTGTTCTATAAGCCATTTTAAAAAACTTGTTACTACTTGATACCAAGAGGAAATACTGAAGAGTATTTCTAAGCTCATTCAGTGAGCTGATTATCACAGTATATTGATTACTAGAAGTGCCATTTGAGAGTGCTGGCTTTGATCACTTGTTCCCATGGAAAATTATCACGACAAATCAAGACTTAAAATAGCTTCAGCAGAAAATAATAAATAGTGCTGGCTTTTAAAGTTTGTTGTAGATAAGCTGTAGGATTTCCTTTCTTCCTGATCACAATGGTTGCTGAAACCAAATTTGGTGTTAAGAAGTCAAATAGTTCTACTTTCATGCTTACTGTATTTTTCTTTTTCCTCCCTAGCAATGCAGAACCTTCTGAAAAAAGATTTCGCATGAATAGCTTTGTAGCAGATTTTGGAAGACCTCTGGAGTCGGAGAGGGTCTTTTCTCGTCAAATAGCTGAAGAATCCCAGTCACTTTTCCATTTCTGTATTAATGAAGTGGAACATTTGGACAAAGCAAAACAAAGTCAGAAAGGTCCAGGTCTGGAAAATAATGTCCACTTCCAGGAAGTTCCCAGGAGCAGTGGAATGTTTGAGGAGGACGTAAATTGTCTTACAAAATTTAACATTCCTAACTTTGTGAACACTGAGCAGAACTCTTCACTAGGCGAGGACGATTTCCTCATCTCAGAGCCACCAATCATTTTAGAAAGCAAATCAGTCATGCAATCTTCCCATCGGATCCTTGACTGAAAAGTCTTTTACTTTAAGGTAAACATTACTGTTATTGTCCAGTTTGAAGTCTTTCTTGGCCTTCTAGTATTTTGATAGAAGGTATTTCAGACCTGTGCTTTTTACTGTATGTAAGACTGGCTGTGCTGACAGAATTCAGTTTAAACAAGAAGTAAAATACTAAATGCTTTATTCTGATGCCTTCTGTGGTCTAAACTTTTTGCCCAGCATTATTTTTGCTTCCTGATTTCTTTTTTTCCTTGTTTTCTTCTGTTTTTAAATGACTGCTTATGTCCAGCTTCTGAAGGATACCATATTAATTTGTGGGGACTATGAGTCTGGAGCCTGGCATTGGGAGGTGTATGAAAACTCCTTGGCCAAGATAAGTGTAAACCTTAAATTAAGACTTATGTAAGGAATAAACAGGCAGCCTCTTGGGAGGTTCTGCAGCTTTTGCCACTCCCAAAAAGGACACCTGAAACTAAGCAGCACAATGGATATCTGCTTGGTGTTAACTTCAGTTTCTGATTTCTAACTGCTTTTTGGTGCAGGTGAAATCCAACTTAGAAAGCTTCCAGAGGGAATACCTGGCATAACTGTTTGGTTACAGTGTTTACAAAATGCTACCACCACCTGCTGCTGAGTAAAAGCAAATTGGTGCCTGTAACTGTAGTACTTCAGAGTGACATTCTGACAACTGCCCAGTGGTGACCATGACCTGGAATTAGTGTTCTACACACAAACAGTAATTTCACTTTTTTTTAATTGCTGATGCAAACTTCCAGTTTGGTAAGTGCAGGATTCAGTAGGTAAATCACAGGAAATCAGATTAAAACTATTCTTTGTTTGTCAGTAGAGTTACTATATGCAAACGGTGGTTGTCTGTTAAGCTGGTGTTATGCTTTGCTTATAGGCTGAACCTCCTATGCTTTTTGGCTCTATAAACAGCCCTTTCTTGCCAGTAGGCCAGTGAAGGGGTAGCAGGCTTTCAGTTGTTCAGAGGACTAGCTCCAAAAGCACAGCTGAGGTGCACTTGCTCCATCTTCTTTTTGTACTCAGTTGGGATGGTGTTGCAACCACAGCTGTTCTCCTAGGGAAAGGTTTGTTAAGGAATTGAATAGGTGTAATTTCACCCTTTAAGTTTATTTTTTAGAGAAAGAATAAGGTTCTGAAACTTAGCCAGTACTTAAATTATGTTTCAGCTTTCTTCAAAAGATTGTAACTAATGGCCAAATGGTTTTAGATGCAGAGGAACCAGGTTGAAATCCTTTGCGGGATTTGGAGTAAGAGTGCTCTGCAGGAAGTTGTTAACTGAAATGAAACTCGGGGATTCAAGATGCTGTGCCTAACTGAGTTTTCTTGAAACTAGCCTGCTTGGTATACAACATGTTTGTGTCAGAGTGAAAATGTAGCAAGGGCCTGCTGATACATTCTTCAGACACTTAAATGCTGATTAATTCATTCTCCCTTCATGTGACAAATAGAAAAATTAGTGAATGTGTTGTGCATTTAAAGAATAGAAAGACTGAGGGAAATCTCTTTTGTTTTTATCTCCTGTGACCTTACTATAAACCACTTACACCTAAATTTCCTGTTTTCAAATTTAATTCTTGCACTACTTCCTAGTGTTTAAAGTAATGGGATTATACTTAAAGCAAAGCAGAGACTGTTTAAAACTAGCAGATTATTGTTGAAAATAGTTCCCAAGAGAAGATTGAGGCAAACCCTGTTACAAATGAGCATAGCTGCATGGGTTGCAATGTAGGTCTCCAATATGCTGCTTCAGGTGCAGAAAAGACCTCCTTATATAGTAAGTACTTAACCACAACTATGAAGGCTGTAGCTGTGGACTTCCCTTTTCCCTTCCCAAATTAAGAAATTTGGGAAATCTGCCTTCTGAATGTGGCAACTGCTTTCTGCTGAGGCACCTCAAACAACTGTTAGCTAACTGATGGTTGAGCTTTGTCTGAACTGAAGCTCAGTATTTTTCTTGCTAACAAGCTCTGGGACTGCTACTAAAGGTAGCTTTTATAGCCTACTTCTGGATGAGTTAGCTGCCTTCAGTGATGTTTGATCTATTCTTTTTTCATTTTTTCCATTTACCATGCTTGAAAACAGAGCATGCTGCTTAAATGAGGAGAAAACCTCTGTAGAATCCATCCCCCCTGCAATTGAGAAATGAAGCTTATTTTTAAAGCATTTGAAACTTAGTTTTAAAATAATGTAGGTCTGGTTTTAGAAAAAGAAAAGCTTGCTATTCCCAGTGGGCTAACCTAAGCTTTTCTTCTGCTACCTTGAATCCTGGTGGCTTTTGTTTGCGTGCATAACTGCTAATTTGGGGAGAAAGGAGAAGTATCCATGTGTATGGATGCTGGTGACAATGCCTAGATGAAAGGTATTTAATAATATGATCAAAGGATAACTTAACTTACAACACACTTGAATTGTAATCTTAGTGTCCTTCTGAAGCATGTATTAATCCTCTAAAGATATTTAAGTGTTTTTGGTTCCTGCTTTTTTTCTTCCCTGATGGTGGTTCTGCTTTTTTCATCTTATCTCCCTTCTATCTTTAAAGAAGTTCTTCATGCTTTTTTTTACAGAAAAATAACCTGGCAGTCCCCACTGCACAGCTCCCCCATGACTTCAGAAGCACTGTAGCAGCAATACAGTCTGATTCAGACTTTTGCTCTGCCTCAAAGGCAAAGGAGAATCTTTCTGCAGTCTTTAAAAGCAGTTATGTTAAAGGTGTTCATTCATTCTTTTGCCTTTTTAAGAACCAATAGACATGAAGTTTTGCCTTCAGGGAAAAGGGACTGGTGTAATAACCAACTTTGTATAACATTTAAAAAGTTCATCTCTTCCCAGAAAACCAACATGAATTGGTTTACTATGAATTGAATAGAAAGTGCTTTGACTAGGGTAATCCTTCAAAAGGAGTACTCAGAATTTAATGGTGTTTGAAAATCAAATTATTGCAAGTTTTCTTACTGCTTGGGCTGTCTGTTTCAGAACCTTTTCTCAAAACTCACTCTAAATGAATCACCTGTGGTAGATTTAACCTCATGTAGAGTTCCCCTAAGATAATTACATGTGTTTGCACAAACATGTATTGTGTTCTGTAAGAACTTACTAGGTCAAGTTATGTATTCTAGTTTCCAAAGGTGAATATTTGTGAAATGTTCTTCTGTGTAAACAAGTTTCAGTTGTGTACCTTTTTTTTAAAAAAAATTCTGGAACCCTACAATGTAAAATCAGAAAACGCCTGCTCATAGAGAAAAGAAAGGGAAAGGTAAAACCATGAACTTTTCTAAAATCCAGTGATACATGGTCTCTGAGGCTAAAAGGTGAAGTAAATGATGTGTATTTGTCATGCATTTGTCATGTATTTGCACCTGAGCTGTAGCTCTTGAATACTTGTTACTGACTTTTTTTGCCACTCTGTGATTAAAAGAACCCCACAAAACCCTTAAGAAGCCACTGGCAAAAGAGGAATTGGAGTGTGCTTTTCCCCTTCTACTCTGCTCTATCCTCCTGGCAGTGAAAGATGACAAAGCTAAATAAATCAGCAGGAGATACTGTAGAGCTGGACTGAACTTACTTGGTAGCCTCAGGTATTGACAGGTAGCAAGGACAGCACAGAGGCAGAGCCTTTTACCACATGTTCTCCAACAAGAGCAAGAGTTGGACGCCTGTGCTTGGACAAGAGGTATGTAGTTAGCTGTCTGAAAGGCTAAACATTACCATTCCAAGTTACCAGAGGGCTTTCTGTTCAAGAGAGTCAGGGCAGCACTTGATCCATGGCCCCCTTTCCCTGCAGAAAGGTATTTGCACTGCTGTGCTAGTATACAGAGCTGTTTTCTTTCTTTTTTCTAGACTAGGTTAAATACTGGATATAGTAGCAGACTCCAAGATGTATTATGTACTATCAATCAAATAAAGTCTTCATCCATGATAATTTATTACATGAGCAGTTTTGACATGTATTTCTGAGAACTTGAACATAACACTTAATGTCTCTGCCACCAGTGCCAGGATCAGACCTGATGCTCTTCTGCACACCCTGTTTTCCTCTCTTGAAGCAAATGTCTTCTCTGTAATCCAGGTCACTGAGTCACCCAGCCAACTGCTCACTTGATTTCCTAAAAGCTTCAAACATGAGAATTCAAATTACAGTAAAGCAGCTGGAGTATAATAAACAAATGAATTCCAGCTAAACATAAGTCAATGGTTCAAAGAAATGATGTTTAAGATTCTTTTAATCCATCCATTATAACGCCTTCTGGAAATGCATAATGAAATAGTATGGCATAAGAAGAGGAAAAACATACACCAGGAGTATATAATTCTATGACTCTGAAAGATACCACTGAAATCCTCAGTGGAATACAATAAAAGCTAATGACCTCTTTTGTTAGTCTTTGTTCTGCTTCGGGGTATTTTCCCCCTTTCTGTACTGTTAAGACTGCTGGAGAGTCAACAACTAATAACTTTAGCAGGGAAGTTAAAACTTGGACCTTAGTTCTCCAAAAAGAGCACCATTACTACAGCCATTCAAGACCAGAGAGAGTCTGTTACTGTGTAGAGTGCCCACTTCATGGTCAATGCCTAAAGACCACACTTCAGTGAGTATACAACTACATAAATACATGTGAGAACACAGTATAAACCATATTATAGTTTATACTAATGGTAAATAATGCTGACTGACCCTGGTCAGTAAAATAGACTCAGAGAATTTAATTTGAAATTTAATTCAAACTACGTAAGATACTATGGCTTACAAACTATGCTGAGAACCGAATACAAGAACTTTAAAAAAGTGTTTGAATGAACTGCATGAACACTAAGGCAACCCCTCTTGATGACCTAAGGATTATACATGTGAGAGAGACAGTTTCCAGACGATGGAAATGCTTCCCCTAGGCCCTCCTGTCGTAGGCAGTGCCCTAGCATACCTACATGCAGGACTCGGCCTCTCTGGGAACACAAGGGTTGCTATAATTTAAAAAAATCTCACTTGAAGTCACACACTTCAATACAGTGTTACACGTATAGCGAATTGTACAGGAAATAAGTAATTTGAAATTATTCAATTTTATCCTTTTCATTTGCAAAACAGTCCCCAATCAAGAAAATACAGCATATTTACACATAGCTGATATATACAAAGCATTATTGTATTTACACATTTTATGAATACAGACCAATACTTCATTATTGGGGGACAAAACTTCCATACTAAGAATACTGAAAATACCTGAATATGAAACAACCATGATTACTATATTAATTGCCAACTGACTGTCCTTTTTTTATATATGTATATGTATGTGTGTATACACTCTCTCTCACTTTATGTTTGTGTATGGTATAAAACAAAAAAGCATCCTTGCACTGAACTACTGTCTGTGCCTACACAGTGTATAATTTGTTACACTATTTTGTTCTTTATGCATGCTCAGTCCCATGCTTGTTTAAGATAAAATGCATATTTACCACTGGTCCCTGAAGAAGCACGATACATAAATACATATATACAGACCTTAACTATTTCATGTTTGACTTAAATGCTAGCTTCAACCAATACTACAGGGACCCGAGGAGTACAGTCTAGCTTTTGTCTTCTCTTTGCCCTAAATAAGTATAGTTGATTGAGCTACCACCTCAGTGTATGTGCTATGGAATTCTTAAGGATTTGCAGTGCTGAGACTTCAGACTAATAATTTACTGATTTGTTTGAAAACCTGTCCTTCCAGCCACCAAATAGCCAACTGTCTTGAATTTTCTTTAATTTTACTTACTGCTTCTCCTTCTATCCTTTTAGCGGCAGGTTTTTCATACATGACAAGCGTAACAGCCATCCTCATCTTCCCTCCCCAGTCTCTTCTCTGGAGCAGGGCAGCCCCTACAGGTTCTGTGGTTCCTAAGGCTACATTTTCTGGACTGCTGATTGTTCTTTTCCCTCCAGCTGGTCCATCTCTTTCTTGAAACAAGGGACCAAAAGCTTAGCACACTAAATTACACGTTGGTGATGCGTTAGGAATTGTTCCTATGGTGTCTAGTATCTTACAGGCTCTACACTTAGGTGTATAACTCCAGCAGGGCATAAGAGGAGAGGGAGAAGCAACGGTCTCTGTAACCTTCAGCTTGTTACCTGCAATGATGCCAGTCAGTTCAGCAGAAAGTTAGATTCAGATTCAGTATTTGGGTAGTGGATTATTCCTGCTTAAGCATACTAGCCTCCTTTGTCACTCCACAAGACTCTAGTTGTTTGGGTTTTTCTTCTGGCCCCCTTTCCAAGTTGTTCAGAATTTTAACTCTAAATTTGCCTACCAACATATCCCTGCAGTCTGAGCTTTAGTACATTGTCGTCATGTTTGGCCTCTTTGTTCTGTCAAGATCATCTATAAAGATACTACTGTGTCAGATCCAGAACAGCCCATTGTAAAAATCTTACTCAGTACAGCCTTCTCTTTTAAAAGGGATACTATTAACTACTCTCAAACTGTATTTTACAGACTTTTTTCGTATCTATCTGCCCCATAACAATTCAGCTAGACCACTCTGCCATCATTCTTACCAGCGCAGTTGGAAATACCTGCCAAGTGAAAAAAAAATAGTTTGAATTTTAGCATCACCAGAGAATGCCTGCTCTGCTGCAGCCCTTCAGTCATTCACAAAGTTGAAAGGGGTCTTAAAGATAAGGGAGGGAACTTTTTATGAATTGGAGGGAGAGAAGCAAAATGTTGGAAAAAGAAGATTTTCATGCCCTACCAAATGAAAAATAATAACGATACACTAAAAATACAACCCAAGCAGCATATTACTCAAATTGTTCACAAACGAATCACTGTAAGACAAGTTACAAGTGGAAGTTCTATTCAGGCATGTTCTACAGTATCTGAAAAAGCATCAAATGGAATTTTTCAATGGTAATTGAATTTATCAAATAACCTCAATATTACTAATAATTTTTAAAAATTGCATGTAACTTTATTACTAACAAAATATAAGACATACAATACGACTGGGGTGTTGCTCAATGCAAATCTACCTTTGGACAAGCAAGATTCCAGATAAGATCAGAATGTAATTCAATTTACGAGTGTTACATTACTGATTTTCAATAATATTTTCTATACATAACTTTGAATATTAAAAATCTGCTTCTCTAATCAATTCCTACCTAATCATGTCTTCCAACAGCTGTCTGTTGTGCCAAATCCACTGGAATTAGGTGCAGGAATAACAACCCCTTGTTTCTGCAGTTCACGTAAAACATCTAATATTGAATCCAATTCCACTCGGAATTTCTCCAGTTCTTGATTCTTCTGTTGTGCCAGTCTTCGCCACTTCTCAACCTCGTGGGTTTGCCTTGCTTCAGTAATATGTTGTGTTAGTTGGGTTGCCTGCAAATTAGAAGCAAATCAGCCTTGTGACTTCCTAGTCAAATACTCAGCCAACGCTGCCCCTTTGCAAAAATACACCACTTCATTATGTTTGATGCTCAGTCTCAAAGCCCAAGGCTCACATTAAGTGGAAACAATTTGTTCTGAATACTACAAAAATCATTCTGATAGCAATGAATTCCTTTAAATAGTTGCATTAATGACAGAAGGGTAGAATCCATCACTGACTAATGAGCCTCAGGAGAATTTAACAGCAATTAAAAGTTTGATTATTTAAGACAAAGCTGAGCATATAACAAACCCCTCTATAATCAAAATGAACCTTTTGAATTGCCATTTAAATGTGTTTAAAGAACATTCTGTAAGGAAAACAAATCAAATCTGAATGACATGTTCTGGGCTACTACTGTATTTTTAAAAACCACAGGTTCTATGAACTATCAGAAAATATCCTGTAGTCACAAAGGTCTGAAGCTGCTGCAGACGGAAGTTTGAATTAATTTTGACATGAATCCATGGCATAATCCTCTTAGATTACCCAAAAGAAAAAGTGTCACAAGGTATCAAAATCTCCACACCACTATTAATTGCAATAGATTCTTTAAGGAAAGCTCTATCACTTAAAGGCCATAATTACTGTATTTGTAGTTTGATACTAAGGATAACCTGTTATTTCCTTGTTCAGCAATTCAGTTTTTCTACATTGTTCATTTCATTATCATTCATTTGGGGGACTGCTCAGAGCCCCACTGCAGATAGTTAAAGGTGCAACACTAGTACAAACAAACCCCAAAGTTTAATACATAACAAGGCTAGTAGCACCAGGAAAGATGAAATTACTTAGCAGGAATTGTTGCATATACTATTACTTCTAGTATTTTTTTTTTAATACATTACAAAACATCTTAGTAAATACTATAGGTCAGGTAATAAATTTAGTGGAGATAGATCATAGACTAGGCAGCAGCAGACACTTTACAGAAATGGTAAAATTCTCATATTATACAAAAGCAAATGAATAGCATAAAAAAGTAACTGTATTACAGTTGCCTTTAGCAGGACAGAAAGTGAACAAAAATAATAATTGTCAGTAGTGGCAGGGTTTGTTCTTAATCCAGTGACTTGTTTTATGCACAGCTCTTTTGGGGAGGAAAATTAAATATCTGATGTAGAAATGTATGAGAATAAAACCTTCTACCATGAACAATTCTGTACATAAAAGTGTATTCCTTGAGATCTGGTTTCAAAACTGTAGAACAAACTCCACAAACAAAGAACTGCTACAGGTTTGATGATCTTCCAGTGCAACTGCCCTTCTCTGACTTCATATATTTATGTAAAACCTAAGTTAAAACACTAATGAAAGACAGTCATATGTTTAAGTGATGAAAGCATGAGAACAAAATCTATATGAACTAGAAAACTGTTTCCAGATGATAGAAGCTCCCCTCATAGATGAGAAATCAGGATGGAGGCCGTGACATATAATAAGATCAGTGCAAAATTGTTTTACAAGGGATACAACTGTCAGATACAAGAAGCTGTATCACAAATATCCAACCTTCAAAATCCAAAATTTTTAGTTTGTGGAGGATAAAACCTTTTTTGTTGTTGTTGTTTTGGGTATTAAAACCACTATGTGGTAGACTGCTACAAGACATTTCTATATTTTTAATGCAGCTTTTCTGAATGGGACTTCTAGAAAATAAAATTACAGTTCAGTTGAGGAATATCTCATAGCTTAACAAGCTCTGCATTACAAACTCTTGTCAATTTTTCAATAGCTAGCTTTCATTGTGTAGTATCATAGAATCATTTCGGTTGGAAAAGACCTTTAAGATCATCAAGTCCAACTGTCAACCCAACACCACCATGCCCACTAAACCATGTCCTGAAGTATCACATCTACACATTTTTTGAACACCTCCAGGGATGGTGACTCCACCACTTCCCTGGGCAGCCTGTTCCAATGCCTGACAACCCTTTCAGTAAAGAAATTTTTCCTAATATCCAGTCTAAACCTCCCCTGGCATGACTTGAGGCCATTTCCTCTTGTCCTATTGCTCATTACTTGACAGAAGAGACCAGCACCCACTTCACTACAACCCCCTTTCAGGGAGTTTTAGGGAGCGATAAGGCCTCCCCTCAGCCTCCTTTTCTCCAGTGTACTTGAAATATGGAATAACCTAATGACAAGGGACTTCCAGAGGTCGTGTGGTCCAACGCTCTGCAAAAGCAAGGCCTCCATAGATCAGGTTGCAAGGAAGTTACGCACCTGATACATGAGTCATACGCAAGTAATCTTAATTACCGCAGCAAGGACATGCTGACTAGGACTGCAACTACGTTCACTTGCATCAGCAGGCACCAAAGACAAAACCATGGCTGTATCAAAGAATTACTTGCCCCCCTACAGTGTGAGCTAAATGAGCCTGTGCAAATACCATAAAATTACAGTTAAACCAATAAATTGCTTTTGAGAAGTAAATGCAGATATATTCTGGTTTACCTTTTGAATTTCTTGCTGTCTTTCTGCATATCTGGTCTCTATATGCTTGATTTTCTTTTCCAGGCACAAAAAATGTTTCATTTCAGGACTCTGGCTCTCCTTAGCCTCTCTCAGTTCTTCCAACAATTTCGTCACCTACAGTTAGAAAGAATTGATGAAAATTGTTGTTATTGCATTAAGCAGTGTATAAAACAGATTCATTTCAAAGTGTATTTGTTTTGTTTAATCATTCTATTCAAAAGCTGCAGAAAGGAAGACATTAAAGGGAAATCTACTTTATTCAAAAGCTTAAACAGGGGCTCAGGGACTTAGATTAGGATGTTTCATTTGTAAGAATTGGCCTGAACATGTGAAAATCTAGTTCTTTTGATAAATCCAATCCTGTTCATAATATGTTATGAAGTGATAATTCACAGTCAATTTTTATACTTCTAAATGTACTAAAAAATTAATAGAGAATATTATGATTAGATGTTCTTACACAATCCCTTGTCACTCCTTGCATAAAGATCAAATATAAAACGTACCAGTGTATTTCTAAGGAATAAATTAAGAAAAGACATGCTGCTAACACACACGATTACAAACCCCCTTTGGTCTAATAACTGCCAGGTCAAACCAACTCTACCAATGACTGACTTACAACTGATTTCCTAATCCTCCAGAAATTCAGGTAAGTTTTCTTATAAAGCCCTACTGATTTATTCTCATTCTTTGCCTATTTTAAGTAACTTGATATTTCTTCATTTAACATCTTAAGTCTTTTTTGGTCACTTTCTTAATGTGTATAAGTAAACTAAAGTGAAAGCTTTGAAGTCTTAATCATTTATTATAACCCTTAGCTCCCCTTACGCAATATATTTGAGAACTGCTAACCCTCTTCAAGCACTCAGCCATCCCTGGCTCTCTGCTGCTGAATTTAAGTAGGTGGAACCATTGTGTCCTCATAAGATGTTGTCACTCTTACTGAGAAGTGACTCCAAGATGGCTTACTATTATTTTCATTTTTTAACATGGTTTTCTAAAACAGTGAGGCCTACGTTACTACATTTTTGCCTGTCCATAGCTCCAGCAGCTTTGAACCTGTGGGCCACTTTCAGCCCCATTTGTCAGAGGAGCAGAAGTCTTGGTTGTGTAAGGTCTGTGAAACTGAGCGTCCACTGCTTGGCTGCAAAGTTGTCCCACTGAAGGGAAGGGCTGATGCATGATCTCAAGTACATAATGAAACACCTGAAACATTCATGAAGGAAAGATGTTATGAGGGGAAAAAAGCCCCAGGAGAAAATGGGCTCCATATATTTTGCCAGCAACAGAACTATGTTAAATACAAAGCTGTGCTATGTGGAAGCTGTTATGCAAAAGAAGTATATAATTAATGGAAAACATCCATAAACAGCATTTCTGAAATTAGTATTCAAATAACAAACTTCCAGGGAGCCTCAGAAAAAAATGTTTGCCTTCTTTGAGGTACAACCATTTTAGACAGAAGACTCAATCTTATTACAATGGTAGTGCTTTTTCCCTATCATGACTAATTCTATTTGCAGGTTTGGTTGCCTTCTTTTTTCAGTTCTACTTATTTAACCATTTAATGCTTAAAATGTATTTCATAAGCAGTGCAGCAGTCATGCTAGAGGGCAAAAGCAAGACTTGACTTTGACATTTCTCTCTGTATAGTCTTGCAATGATTTTTGTAACAAAACATTACATTTACTTAAATGCCAGCACTTTGAACTCGGCCTGTAACATGTGGGTCAGATGATAGGATGATCATTCTCTTAACCATCACTGTAATTAATAATCTGTAAAGCAGTCATAGAAGAAACAAATTAATAACATTTGTCTCATTGTACTCTTGCCCTGTTCTCCCAGGAGGAAGTATTATATATACTGAGATGACTGGAGGGAAACAAGCTTTGTATGGAAAGGCAACATCTATCATTAGATTCATAATACGAACCCAAAGTCTCAGCCTTTATTTTGCAAATAGAGAGGTTGTTTAATAGACCTTTTTTTCTCTCCCTACAAACCCTCACTTTCCTATAAATACTTCAAAACAGAGGTGGAATTTTGCATGGGTAGGATGAATACTGAATGAGTTTAGTGAGATTAAGATTAATGATATTAAGTATGTATTAAACACGTACTGATACTTCTCTCATTTCTTTTAAATAAGGGCAACATACAAGATTAAATGTCTGGAGTTCTCAGTCCCTTACAGAATAGGAGAATTCTTTTTAATAACTCTTGCAGGTTAATTACTGTATTATCAAAATGAAGGTAAAATTAGCAATCTTCATACATCAAGGAGATGGTGAATTAAGCATAGGCACAATGCTAAAACAGGCTGTAACCTCCTCCTGAACAGGAGATGATTAAAAAATAAAATAAAATATTGGCGACACTTCAAGGACAACAAAAGTATAGCCAATAGTTTAAAAAGCTTGAGCTAAAAGACAGACAGCATAACATAATATTAACCCCAAAGTGAAAACATGAACAAGCGTAATTTTTAGACTATATGCTATTAAAAGAAGATTAGGAAAAGCCTAGATACTTCTTTCAAAACCCAGTGAATTTCGAAAGAACTATTACAACTAACCTTCTCTTAAGAGAGCTTAAGTTTCACAGATATCAAAGGAAAAAACCAAGAATATAATTGCCTAAGTCAGTTTTATGGCAATGCAGGAAGAGAAAAGGAAGGCTTTATCTGAACAAAGAATTTGAAAAAATAATAAAATATCCTTTTAATAAAGAAAAAGTCCCGTGGTCTATTTACTACCCATCACAGCTCTCAGGGAAGAGGCTATAAATGCTTGGATTAACCTGCTGATCAATTTTCATATGGATGTCAGACATTTCTAACTAATTAAAATGAATAATAATTAAAAAAAAAAAAAAAAAAATCAAAGGAGATCAAAGTTCCACCTTCTGTTCTGTGTAGTTCTCTTGTTCTCATTAGAAAAATATCTTGCATTCTCAGGTATAATTGATGTAGAAGCAACTGACAAAGATACTGTTTTCTAAGACTTATTTTACTACATATTATTTGAGGTTTTACAAGGATGAAAGTGAAAACTCTTATTAGAATAAGGTACCCCCAATCCAAATTTAAATATACCTCTTTTTGTAGGAGTTCCTCTCGCATCTGTGAAACTAAAAGGGCTTCCTGATGTCCCTGTTGTTCACCAATTTGTTCTTGGAGATGTTTTATTAATATCTACAAAAAGATTAAAAATAGTTTGTCATTAACTTAAATACCCACAACATGTGAAAACCTATGCAGGAAAAATACACCAAAAATATAATCAATATTGTACTACTGGAGGTATATGTGATGCATGTATTAACATACTACCTCTAGCACATGTGCATGTGTGCTATTTAACAATCCTTTACATGGATGGTTAAATAGCACACATGTACATATATATTATATGAAAACAAGTCTCCATCTTCAAGTTACTTTCCTCAGTTAAAAAAAGTTCTGAAATAATCTGAATGCAATAGCTCCTTCTACCTTCATACCGTGTGTATAACTTCTCCCAAAATTTTAATGCACAAATACAATCACAGGCCCAGGTCCTCATGGGGGACTTCAACCACCCCGATACCTGCTGGAGGAACAATCCTGCACGGCATAAACAATCCAGGAGGTTCTTGGAAAGCCTTCATGACAACTCCCTGACCCAAGTGATAGAGGAGCCAGTGAGGAGAGTGGTCTGCTGGGCCTTAAACTCACAAACGAGGAAGGGATTGTTGGGGTTGTGAATGTCAACGACAACGTTGGCTGCAGCGACCACGAGATGGTGGAGTTCAGGATCTGAGATGAAGGAGCAGGCTGAAAAGCACGATCACAACCCTGGACTTCAGGAGAGCAGACCTTGGCCTCTTCAAAGATCTGCTTGAAAGAGTCCAATGGGATGGGGCCCTGGGGGGGGAAGAGGGTTCCAAGAAAGCTGGTTGACCTTTGAAGATCACCTCCTCCAAGCTCAAGAGCAGTTCATCCCAACAAGCAGAAAGTCAGGCAAAAATGCCAGGAGGCCTGCATGGATGAACAAGGAACTCCTGGCAAAACTCAAACATAAAAAGGAAGCCTACAGATCGTGGGAACAAGGACAGGTAACCTGGGAGGAATATAGAGACACTGTCAGAGCATGCAGAGATGTGATTAGGAAAGCCCAAGCCCACCTGGAATTGAATCTGGTGAGACCGGCAAAGGCAACAAGAAGGGCTTCTGTAAGTACCTAAGTGGCAAACAGGAGACTAGAGAAAACGTGGGCCTGCTGATGCATGGGGCAGGGGCCCTGGAGACCCAGGACATAGAAGAGGCTGAGGTACTGAACGCCTTCTTCACCTCAGTCTTTACTAGCAAGACTGGCCTTCAGGAATCCAAGGCCCCAGAGACTAGGGGGCAAGTCTTGGAATAAGGAAGATATACCCTTGGTGGAAGAGGATCCGGTCAGGAAATACACAAACTGCACATACATAATTCCACGGCCCTGATGGGATGCAACCATGTATGCCGAGGGCAAATGTCACTCCTACCTTCAAAAAGGGCAAGAAGGAGGACGCAGGGACCTACAGGCTAGTCAGCCTCACCTCAATCCCTGGGAAGGTGATGGAGCAACTAATCCTGGAAACCTGGCAGGCACATGAAGGACAAGAAGGTGATCAGGACTAGTAAGTATGGATTCACAAAGGGGAAGTCATGCTTGACCAACCCGATAACCCTCTATGATGAAATGACTGGCTTGGCAGGTGGGAGAGCAGTGGATATTGCCTACCTGGATTTCAGTAGTAAGGCTTTAACACTGTCTCCTCTAAGATCCTCATAGAGAAGCTGACAAAGTATGGGTTGGATGTGCAGACAGTGAGATGGATTGCAAACTGACTTAAATGCCTGGGCCAGAGGGTGGCGATGAGTGTAACGAAGTCTAGTTGGAGGTCAGTAACTCAGGGGGTGTCGTGTGTAGAACTGTCAATTCTGGGTCCAATCCTGTTCAACATCTTCATTAATGACCTGGATGATGGGGCAGAATGTACCCTCAGCAAGTTTGCTGATCATGTAAAACTGGGAGGAGTGCCCGATACACCAGAGGGTTGTGCATACATCCAGAGGGTCCTCGACAGGCTGAAGAAATGGGTTGACAGGAATCTCATGAACTTCAACAAAAGGAAGTGCGAAGTCCTGCTACTGGGGAGGAACAACCCCAGGCACCAGCATATGCTGGGGGCCACCCAGCTGGAAAGCAGCTTTGCAGAAAAGAGCCTGGGGTGTCCTGGTGGACACCAAGTTGAACAAAAGGCTAACAGTATCCTGGGCTGCATTAGTATCAATGTTGCCAGCTGGTGGAGGAAGGTGGTCCTTCCCCTCTACTCAGCTCTGGTGAGGCCACATTCTGGGTTCCCCAGTGCAAGAGACATGGAGCTACTGGAGAGAGTCTGCAAAGGACCACAAAGATGATGAAGGGACTGGAGCATCTCTTCTATGAGGAAAGGCTGAGAGAGCTGGACTGTTCAGCCTGGAGAAGAGAAGGCTCGGGGGGATCTCATCAATGTTTACGAACATCTGAAGAAGGGTGCAAAGCCAACAGAGCCAGGCTCTTTCCAGTGGTATCCAGCGACAGGAGAAGCAGCAAAGGGCACAAACTGAAATATGGGAGGTTCGATGTGACCATAAGGAAATCTTCTTTACTGTGAGGGTGTCCAAGCACTTGTTTGGGTCTCTAAGCCCAGAGGGGTTGTGGACTCTCCCTCCTTGGAGATATTCAAAAACCATCTGGACATGGTCCTGAGCAAGTGGCTCTAGATGACCCTGTTTGAGCAGGGGGTTGGACAAAATTCTGTGATTCTGTGAACACAGTGGCACAGGCCCATTTTAAAACAACAGATCCTACTTCACAGAAAGATACAGTTTACAGTAATATAGGAGGAAATAACTTTAACAGATACCTATATGTAATGAATGTATGTACTATATCTTACCTCTTGTTTTGAAATTCTTCTGTTTAGTTCAGCTACTTTAGAAGTAGAATGCTCCTTTGCATGCTGGCAAAGAATCTTCTCCATTTCTCTCTCATGGGAAGCTTTCAGAGATGCAATGCATTCTGCTGTGTCTTCCTGTATCCTGAACAGAGTGAGAGGAAAATAAGATGTAGTAAAGCAGCTACAGACAGTTCTTCAAAAATGTGGCAAAGTTTCTCACTTGAACATATAAAATATCAAAAATGTTAGAGGTGGCATATCTTTGAAATTTCATAACAAAACCGTGCAAAACAGCACCACCATTACTTCTAACTGCTCTGGAGGGATGACGGGTAGGAAGCCTACAATGCTGGACATGTGCCTCCTTTAACTAGAGGCAGCTAGAATACAGAAAACTCAGCCAATCATCTTTTTTGGCTCCTCTGATTAAAAAAAAAAAAAAGTAGAGAAAATAGGTGCTTTTAAATCATAATGCATCTGTCCTATTTCAGGTATCTATTTTAGAACAGAATGTGTTGCAATCTAAATATGCCAATTTCCTTTACTTTAACTATGAAGAGATCTAAGGGAGACTAGGTAAAGTGTGAAGTTTCTGCAGTTGGTCAAGTAAATCCCACTGAAAGCATACCCCAGTTTGAAGGAAAGTACCTGTACCACATCTTAATGCTATACAACACAAATACAAAGCATCTAAGATGCAACAATTTAGACTGAGATCTTTTTACTCAAAACCATAATGAACTGTAGTATTAATAAGAAGCATCAATATAGGTTTGCTTGTGACAGTGCACTGCTCTAAAAAACAAAACAAAACAAAACACAAACACCCACAACAAAACCCAAACCCAGAAAAAAAACCCCAAAACAAACCAAAAACAAACAGTAAAAATTAAATTTACAGAGAACATTGGCCAGGTATAAGCTAGCTTCACTCATGGCTGACATGTTAACGTGTCACTTCAATCCTGTATCAGCCAACACTGTAACAAGGTTTTTAAATGACCATGTTGAGCATTTACCTTCGTAAGTTATTTTCAGAATAAGCCAGTGTTGCTTGAGACTTCACCCTCTGCTGGTTCATTTCTAGAGACAATCTTTCTAGCTCCTCCTTCAGCTGTGCATTTTCTTGCAGAACTTCCAAGAGATTAGAATCAGAAAAGGTATGTGGTTGGTATATTCTGTCATTGTTGAAAATGCTTAGAAAGGGTTCACTGTTGCTGGAATTCCTTTCATCTGTTGCTGAGGTATTCTTTTTCAAGATCTCTGTAGAGCTTCCCTTATTATTGGTTTTATTTCTCAAATTATTATCAGACAACATCACCATCCTTTCTTTTTGAAGTTTCTCTACAGTTTTTGTAAGGTCTTGTATTTCTCTATTTTTGGTGACTAGTTCTTCATTTAGTTTTAACAGTCTGTCTTTTGTGTTACCTTGTTTCATTGGAGAGTCTGTGGACTCTAAGTCTTTATTATCCTTTTTACTTCTGAGTTTTAATTGGGAATTTTGACTTTTAAGGTTTTCAATTTCTGTCTGGAGGTTTTTAACAGTGATCTGATGGGTCTTCTTTAGATTCTGAAGCTCCTGTTCAAGTTCTGTAGAACTGGCTTTATCACCATTCAGTTTTGGTGATTCACTCATAAATTTGTAGGCAAGTAGTTGCTCAAGCTCTACAAGTCTTTGCTCATACTGTATCTGAGGGAGGGGAGTAGGAGGAGGGGAAGAAAAAGTAGTTTTCTCAAGTGTACTTTTATTATTAGCTATTCCTATTATTCTTTGAAGTTACTGCATACCTGAAGCAAGATTTCACAAGACAGGATACACACCAGTATTACTAACAATGCTACTCAATCAGTTCAGAAATTAGCGAGTGAAAAAATTACGTGAAGCAGACTTAAGTCTGCTATAAAACATAATTACTCAAAACATTTACTGCAAAGTAATCCTCTACTCAAAGTGAATGGAGTTAACTATGGGAAAGAAAATTAAATTGACAAGAAACTATTTTATTTTTATATAATTGAGTTCTCTTCAAAAGTAACATTTTAATATAGCAGGAATTCTTTAATTTTTTTAAAATGTCATTATGTATTTGCCATGTGTCAGTTTGCAAATATTACTGTCACATGCCTCAGAATTGTACTTCACATTTTTAAAAACATCTTAAATTTTAACAGGACAGTTTTGGGGGTTTTTTTATTTGTAAGTATGAATATAGAAGTATGAATTCAGAGAGACAAAGAGTCTTTCTTCCTAATGAGCTGAGGGAAACCTAACCCTTCTTAATAGCCTGGATAGCCTCTGAGGAAAGTACGATGAGTTATTCACATGGAGAAAAGGAGGAACAACTGGCCAGGGCTTTACTTTCCTGCTCATTAAGCACCTGTGCAGTTCACCTTTTCCACGAAGTAAAATGCCAGACTTCCATGCTTCCTAAGACTTGCGTTAAGACTCACTATCATGTAATTTTTGGATAGAACGTTTAGTGTTCCCAGACATTCCCCACAGAAATGCTCGGTCAGCAGACCTTTGAAACCACAGCCTTGGGTACAGCAAGGAATTAGGCGAGCAGCTACTCTGACCCACAGGATGAAACACACTTTTCTTAATTGTAAGAATTAAATTATTATGCCTCAAGAACTTGTCCTCTCAGTTTCAGTACTACTCTAACAATTTCAATGCTCTTTTTATCTTAGGTGCTGAAGGTACTGAAATTCTGGCTATAAATCCTTCAAATATTTTTTCCCTTGAATGTGGTCTTTGCCTTCAGTTTTCACCACTACTCTGTGTTAGACCCCAGTAACCTTGTGACTGTTACTTGTGGCATAGACTACTCAACAAGCCTCCAACTTTTACCTTTATTTTTTGAAATTGTTGTTCCATGGCACGGAGACTTTTTTTAGCTTCATCATCTTTACCTTCAAGTTCTGTTTCTAACTTTTTTATTCTTCTCTCCAAAAAATCAACTGTGTTTGTTTTAGCTGAAAGATCATTAGTTTTCTCAGCAGCAGCAGCAGCATAAATCAAAGCAGGCAAAGAATTTGGATACCTTCTTTTTAGAATTCCTTCCATTTCTCTGATCTATCAGAAAGAAAATTAAGTCAGAAGTCAAAAAGAATAAAGTTCTAATGAAAAGTGAACTGAAATAAGTGACAGACTGTTAACAAATGTCATCCATTTAAGCTGGGTGAAGAATGAAAACTAGAGATGCATATGTTGAGAATTTTTAAAAATTGTTTACATTTATGTTATTGTTTACAGAAAAGCAAGACTCATCATCTCTTACTGATTGACTTATACATCATCTTAAACAAATACTGCTCTGGTCTTCAGATTGTCTTATGTCAAACGGACCTTTTATTTACTTTCTTAGCACTTAAGTGTATATGGCTCTTAATGGTGTTAAAGTATTTGCTTTTTTTCTGTACTTGCATTCATGTTCTACTTTTCCAACTGTTACAGAGATATTTCATAATGGTATTGAAATTATTCTCCCAATAACAGATTATATGCCTTTTATTTTCGAGTCTGCAATAAAACAGTCTAACACCTTGCATGCAAGACTAATAACAAGCCCCTCTTATCTACGGATAAGATATTCTTTGCATTAGGATACTGCAGAGGCTCTTTCCCATTTGTCCCACATCCCTACCAAATGCAGCTGCCATCTCCTAAAATTCAGAAAAGCCCACTTCCACCTGACTTTTCCTCAGTAGAAACAGGGATTTTAAAGTCTCTGCTCCCCCAGTTTTCATGAATCTTGTAGTGATCCAACTAAAATTTAAACCCCTACTCTTGAATCAACTTAGCTGAAATTGGTCATAATGCTAAGGGATTACTGAACATAGACAGAAGGAGTCTTACAAGATAAACAGAAAGCTTGTGTGTGCTTTTGCCCTCTTTCCCCTTTCCCAGAAACTCTAAACAGTATTTTAACATTAAAGGATTTAAAAAAGGGATATCAGTAAATAGCTTAGTAGAACATAGTAGCAGAAGAGTCTTTTGTAAGTAAATAATTGCAGCTTTTTGTGTTAAGAGTGTTCCATAGCACAAGTTACTTTATCATAGGGCTTCATTCAATGCTTTGTCCTTATGAAAGGGCTGGTAAGCGTTTTAAGAGACCTTATCTGAAGTAAAGGTTAAAAGAAACACAGTGTTATTGCATACTTGTCGCTCAAGATCCTGAATTCTTTTAGCATCTGCTGCTCTGTCTCGCAAATGTTTCTTCTGTTGCACACACTGATCTCCAGGTTCAGTTCTGAGCTTCTCAACCTATCCGATATATGAAAATATAAATTGAAATATATATTCAGAGACATTGTTTTGTAGTACAAAAGCAAGCATTTCAAACACACACAATATAATGGAAATTCTGCAACTTAAAACCTGGTAACAGTAATTTCTGTACTAACTGATTCTTCAGGTTCTTAAACTAAGTTACAGCTTCTTCAAGCCACTTAAGATCGAAGGAGCTGAAACTAGCTATGGAAATCTAGAAGAGAACTTCAGCTCTGGGACATTCTTGTCTTCAGACCAGTAAATCCGCTTCTTTCTCCCATACTTCCAGTATGCAGGTTTGGTTAATAAGCTATAATGGAAAGTACTACAGTGCATTACATGAATTCAGGGTGAGTTAAGGAAATAGTTTGTGATTTGCAAGGCTATGCTCCATGATGAGATACAGAAACAGCCAAAAAGCAGCATTATGTTGTGCCTAAATAAAAGCTGACTCCCAGGATGAGAGGAAGGAACTGGATAGTTAACACTCCTGCACTCCCATAAAGTCTGGTCACAAAGACTCAAAGCTTTAATCTAAAATTGAACTTCCTACCTTTATCAGCCACTACAATCACTGTACAGAAAGAGATACTACACCTTGTACATTTGGAAGTATTCCTATCTTGATTTCTCTCTCACATTGGCAATGTTAGCATAAGTAATGCTTTTGTGCCAGCATAGTTTGACTAATTTGATTGTTTCTATGAAGTCAGAGCTCTTCATTGTTTTTAAATACCAGTCCATACTGGAGAAAATGCAATTAAAAATATTTTCTCTCACAGCAATGATATGTTGATCAAAGTTTGATATAGTGGTGTTTAAGGGATCTCTTTCCCTGGCTGCTCCTTCAGAAGCACCTCCTTTCATCTGTGATCTCTCTAATAAAACACCATGAAAAAATTCCAAGATAATTATATTTTATCACTGGTAAAATTCTTTATTTCTGTGAATCCTAAGTTAAATCTACTGACAAGTAGGCAATGCAAGTCTCAGAACTATTCAAGATTCATGTATTAGTTTTGCTTGCTTTATATTTCAAGTGTTTTGGCTTTTTCTTCCCTACTAAAGCAACCAGAGAATTTTTCTAAGAAAGAATTTAGAACCGGTACTTTAGAGAAAAAATAGGTGTTGCCTATGCCACCATGGAGTAAAAAGGAGGAAAAGAGAATGACAAGAGGGATGTTCCAAGCTGTTAATGTAACAATGTACTTCCTTTTCTTAGTCAATAAATTTGCAGGTTTTAAGGAAACACATTACTTCTGTTTCCAGAAGCATCATCAAGAGGTCCAATAGAAGCAAAACCAGCATTCTGCACTTGAAACTCTCACTGCATATGCAGTAATATCAATTTTGCATATAAAAACTCCATATTTGATTTAAAGGTTATAAAGGGTTTACATGTTTTTTTCTTGAAAAAAATGGGATTATTACGAAGGACAGAATTACATTATACTCATCACTAGAAAAGAAATAATTTTAAGTTCCAACTTATTACATAAAGCTAGACATTATCACCTCTAGTTTTAGTTTCTTAATTTCTTCTTTTGCATCTTTAAGACGGGCTGCATCTTTATCCAGAAGATCTTGATTTTCTGCATACCACTGAAGTCTTCTTTTTAAATGAGCAATTTCCTGTTTGTATGATTCTTCCATAACTTTAAATTCATAAGACTTCTCACCTACAAGAATAAAACTTCCTTAGTATTGTTTTATTAGTAATTAGTAATTATGTATTGAAGAAGTAATCAGTCAACACTATCCTTCTCAGCATATCTCATACATTTACTTTTTTGACAATCCTGTTACTGCAGTGAAGTTTTAAAACCAGACCCTAATTAGGATTTTAAATGCAACAATATTTGAAAAAAAAAAAAAAACAACCCACTTTTTTTCTCTCATACCTAGTAGTACTCAATGTTTCAAAGTTTACCATGGAGAGTATTTAAAACAGAATCCCAGAGGGATCTAGTCTTGATCACGTTCTAGTAAATAAATTTTCAGTAACAACATGGATGACAACATAGAATATATGCTTAGATATGTATTGACCATACTCCTCCCATTTATGGATCAAGCATTTTGAGAAGAGACATGGAGCTAAGTATTACAGCTCTTAGGATTTGTGATGCCTGATATTGGAAGTTAGAGAGTCCAATTTCTGGCCCTCTCATTAAGAAAGCTAAAGTCAAACTGGAAAGAGTTCTGATAAGAATGTTGAAAAAAAGTCACAAGGCATAAATTATAGATAAAAAATGGGCAAGATCTAAATAAATGGAATTGTCTGTTTTCCATGCCCAGTGGAAGATGGGCAAGAAATCAAACTTAATAGGCAATAAAAGAGAGTTGGCTGGATACAAGAAAAGGCTTTCTAATACAGTACCAAAGGTACTGCAGGGTGTCCTTCACTGTATGCTTTTATTAGAAGTTTAGATGATATTTGGAAATGGTCTAGATGCATTTGACTAAGTAATATTTTAATAAGAAACAAGTTTTAGTTACATATTTATTTAGCAAAGCATGGAGTAGGCTAAATTATTCAACAAAATGAAGGTGCTTTACCTGATGTGGATGCAATCTGGACTTTTGCTAAATCTCTCTCCTTCTTTGCTTGTCCCAAGTCTACCTCAAGAGCTTGCTTATCTTGTTTGAGACGTCTTATCTCTTCTTGTAATTTAGCTTCTTCCTTCTGAGTTTTAGAGAAAACAGTAAGACAAGAAAAACTAAACATGCATTGTCATACAAAAAAACTGAACATACTTTTTCACCATAAAATGATTAAATCACAATAGTTGCGTCAGACCACAGCAGCAATGAGGTTTTCTAGTTTTGTTATTATTCTCAGGCCCTGCTATAGCAGAGCATGGGAAAACTTAAGCTAAACATAAAAAAAAAAATTTTTTTTTAGTAAGTCTTACATAACTGTCTTAGAAGTAGAAAATATCTGCCTTTTGAGACAGTCAGTAAAGAAAATGGCTTTACTTATTTCTAAGACTTAAGACTGTAGCTTAAATGGACAGATGCATTATCCAACAGTTCACCTTACTACATTCTATTTCTCACCATTTTCTGCATGCACTCTCTGTTCTGTTTGTGTATGTGTGATCACTAGCAAACTTCAAGACTAAGTAGGATGAAAGGTCTCAGTGCCAGTGCCACGTCTGGAGATGGAGGTCCTTGGTCCTATGGACCCACAGGTACAGGAAGCAGCAACCAGGGGACTGAGATTTTGGGGCCAGCATGTGCACATATGTGTTACTGCTAGCAAACTCCCATCCTGTTCTGTTGAACGTGATCAGGCCATATGCACTCCTTGTGTTTCCAACAGTATTGTTTGTATTTCTGTGGTGTGAGCAAAGGCACTGCTGTCCGCGTTGTCTGTGTGCCTGACCATGTTACTGGTGTCTGTGTGTCTCTCTCCATCTTTGGATCTTGTGTTCAGCCTCATTACAGGCTGGACCTAAGGACAGGGAATTGTAGCAGCAGCACCTATGAGGTTGGAGCTAGGGGAGCCCCTGGAGTCTTAAGAGCTCAGTCAGCTCTATCAGACCAGGAACGCCTCTGCTGGTCCTGAAGCTCACTGGATCCAGATCCTCTTATCACCTACCTAATCAGTTGTGGTTTGTTTGTTTGTTGGTTTTTTTTTAAAAAAAAAACAAAAATGGAGGAAGCAGCTTTTAATTTCTGGTCTAACTATCGGAGGAAGTGTGTACCAGAATAGTCCCCCCACTTGCAGTAAGCAGAGCACCAGAAGTTCCTGAAAACCTTTGATTTTAACATGAAGCTTACTGAACATCCTCCCTCAAAACCACAAGCATCTGTAGGACTACAAAAAATGTTACATGAGTGAGTAACAAAAGATTCTTGTCACTCTGATGTGCTTTCCTAGAACTTACTTGGTACAGAGCAGGGATAAATATTCTTCTGAATTTGTCTTACATGGGAAAGCTATAGAGGTATCATTACTTTCTGCAAGCTCTCACAAGATATTTCAGACTTGCCAGTAAACATGGCAACAATGCACTTCTTTCAGTGAATCTATGTCTCATGGAATTACTTCTGGAAGTTCATTTGATGAGACATTTGTGATATACAAGTGTGGCAAATAATTATCACTGTAGAAGAGTAGCATGCTCCACTACTTAATTTACATTATTAGTCTACAATATGGATGGTTATGCATTTTTTATAAGAACACATGAAAAACAGGCTTGGTATATACCTACCTGTGCTGCTCGAAGCTCTGAAATCAATTCTGTGAAGCTCTGGTTTCTGGCTGGTTCAGAATCCTGCATGACTCGTGACTGGATATTAGTCTTCTCTATCTTTTCTCTAAACCACAACAGCAAAACTAGTTACACAATGTGGTGACTTGGCATACTAACAGTGGCGTACTAAAAACCAAACACAACCCCCCACCCAAATGGTACCACAAAGTCAATCTGTGCAGGCTCAAAACAAAGAAAGAAGCAACTATGCAGTACATCTTTATACCAAAAATATTTCACCTGTAAGGTGAAATCTTCTCACCTCACCCAGACTTGTTTGTTGGGGCTACACAAGGGCAGGAAACAAAACTTACTCTGCATCAGTGGAACTCATCTACAGGCCTCTCCCAAAGATTTGTAAATTAGGAGTACAGACAATTGCTAGGTTTTTTCCTCATTACTAGCACAGGATGCAAAACTTACAAGACCTACAGTGCAGTGAATCTAATGGTTCCTCTACTACCAGGATCTCTCGTAGCCCCTGATCTACCGTGTATCTTACAACAATAATCAAAACATTTTGACATGTGAACAGAGCCACAATACCAGAACAAGCGTAGTGTGTATATATATATATATATATATATATTACACATTCTGATATGAATAAGAGTATTAGAATTTTAGCATTGAAATATTCCCCAAATGGAAGACTCTAGTCTTCCCGCAGGTATGCAACATCAGCAAGAAGACTAAGAATGAAGTGCCCATAATCAACATAAATCAATTCTCAAAAGAAAAAACAAAACCACAAAGCCAAGAAACACTAGAAAACATGTACCTGACAGACTCTGCAGTGATTCTTCATAAATAAAATAATAAACACAGTGAAAATGCCAGAGATTTTAGGTTAGATGTTTAAATGAGCCTACCTTAGGTCTATTAATTCAGACATTAAACACTGATTCTCCTTAAACATTCGTTCCTCATTTTTTTTGTTTTGGATTTGTAGCTCTTTCATTTGTTTGTATAACCTCTCATTTTCCTAAGTTGAGAGAAACAAAGTATGTTTATAAATTACTGTTTTATTGAGTTCAAAAACAATTGCCTATGACTTGCATAGCTTGCCTACGGAAACAGTGGAAGCAAATTCTAAATATTTTATTACTAGGTTTTTAAAATGGATATCTGCTTTTATTATCTTTACGGTAAAGTAGTATACAGTGACCTCTACAATCTTGTCCAAGAATCTGCTCACTCTGGAGAACCTAAGCCAGTTTCTCTACAAAGCTATCCCAACTATATTCTAAAAGGACATACATGGATGGGTGCTGACAGACCAGAGCTCAGCCTGCCCATGCTCCAATCCTGCAGACGCAAACCATCACCAATTCGAGATGCTCACAGCCATACTAACAAGACATTGTGCCTACACCAAGGAATGCTGCTGAGCACCAGCTGAAAGCTGGTTAAACTAACCTATTTGATTATACAGCTGCAAGCATTCAAAAGGATTATTAAGCTTGCATTATCTATTTCTACACTTGACTAAGTAATAAAAATCTGGCACACTAATAAGGTTTCCTTGAAATCATCTTAAAAGCAGAACCCTCTAGATTTCTAATATTGCTTAATAATACTAGTTTTCTACTACATTTGGGACAAAAAGTTTGTGGTTCTTTATCGGCCATAAAGTATTTTCCCAGTTCTCAACTGAGAAGTTGGCATATTTTTACAATTTAGAACAGCTACATGGAATTGTGGAAAAACTTAGCCCAAACTAGACATATGTGAAATACTTTTTAAACATGCAATACATGTTTGCGCTTCACACCTAAATTTCATCCACTTTTTAGATAACAAAATAACGGTTTTCAACAGAAAAGTAGTAACCATTAAACAATTTTGTTTCTGGAACTGGCTAGAACAAAGCTCAATATGCTGTGTGGTATACCTGTTGATAACCTTGAATAATGACCTCTTGATCTTCAATTTCTTTTTGTATTTGTGCCAGTTTTTCTTCAGTGACAGGAATTGTTGCTGTATGATGGGTCCATCTCTTTTCTTGACTCAGCTCTTCCATACTTCTTAACTTTCAAAAAGAAAAAAAGACACACAATTAATAAAGTTTTGTTAGCAATATGGAATTCTCTACAAGACTACACTTTTATAATATAAATAGGTCAATCTTTTCATTAAGATATGAAAGGAGACCAATGAGCTAGTCTTCTTATTGGAGTTTTACAGAAGCGTTATGAAACAGGAACAAAGTATAAAAAGTTTGGGAAAAGTTAAGAAGAGAAGAGGGAGGGTAAAACTTTGTTATGTATGTAGACAGAAGGGTATAGTAGAATAACCCCAGGAATATGCCATATAGATAAAACACAACATTGAAAAATGCATCAAAAAAAATAAACAATACCTCAACATATAGTACTTATCTATAACAAGTGGTATCTGTTAATCTTTTGTTTTTTTGGTTTGGGGTTTTGTTTTTTTTTGGTTGGTTGGTTGTTTTTCGTTGTTTTTTTTTTTTTTTTACGTAAGAGTGAGTTAAATCTTTGCAAAAAACCTGCTGCGGAACTCTCAAAATAGCAAACTAAAGGAACTCAGGATAACATAGTTTATCTTTAGGAAAAAAAGATCATGTCTTTTCTGCAATAAATGTAACAGCTGGTATGCATTTACAAACTAGCTGTGTGTAAATCTGGATTTTCTGCTCATTAACAACCCATGTAAAATACCATTAATTTAATTTTCAGAAGCAACGTTTCTTCTGTTCTATAGTCATGGGATACAAGATGATAAAGTACCTTACTCTGAAGAACATAGTTTTCCTGACCCAACCGAGAAAGCTCTTTTTCATGCTGAGTTTTCAATTCTAATATCTTTGTCTCTATTTCTTTCTCTTTTTGTGAAACTGTGCTGGTTAGCTGTTGAATCAAATCACGAGCTGTGTTCAGGTCCTCCTCTGCAACTTGTACTCGTTTTAGCAAATATAGTTCTCTATCACAACTTTTGATAGGAGAAAATGATAAATCCTAGTGAAGAGAAAAATTCAGGGAAACATTACATCGAGCCGATTGTTTACCAAAAATTCCACTCATCAATTTTATTTAACTGGCTTGTCTGGCTCTCAGCAACCACACAAGGCACTTGAAAATACCCCACCCTCCCCCAACATTCTAATAACAAAACATCCTGCATTGTGATAATTATTAACGGTCTTGACAAATAGGCTTGCAAACCAAGTTATACGTACCATAATTAGGAGCATCACTGATTTTTACTTACATGCTGATATTGCCTGCAATAATCCACAGCCTGGTGTCCAAGATTATTAACAACTGGTTGCCCAGACATAACTCTGTTAATACTTCCCGTCAGAGTTGATTCATTTGTTGCAGATCTTATTATCCTAGTAGCAAATAAGGCTTCTTCATTTAGGCAGAAAGTACAATAGAACAAAATTAAATTCAGAATTTAATGTCCTTTCAAAAATATCTGTTCATGTGATCCACCCCTTAGGCATATAAATTAAGTATTCTACAACCTGAATTTTTAATTAAATATAGCAGCTTGAGAGCAATGAGACATTATGGAAAATGTAGGTTGTTTTTTTTAAAGTAAGGAACTGATGACAAGATAAACCAAAACCCAAGGGAACAACAGAAACAAGTAGCTGGATAATAAATCCTTCATAAAACAAGGTTAACCTTCTCAAACAGAGAAGTGGCCAGGTATCTAAGTATTAGATATTTCTGTATATAGGAATACAATATATTTCAAAGTATGGTGAAGATAAGACACAGCAATTTTCAAAATGGACTTTGGAGTGTAGACAACATAGAAAGACATGCAACATTTATTTGTTGCATCAAATAGCAACTTGACTGGAAATTAAAAATCATGGAAGTTTGCCTTAGAGAGTAACTAACATACAGGGAACTATTCATGTATTAGTCTTCTGCAATACAGATAGTAACTACAACTGCCATTTCATTTCTGCCTATAGCAATTTAAGCTAAGAGCTCCTGCTTAGGAATGTTATACCTGAAAACAAACAGACAATGATCATTTTCCAAATTTTATACTTTGTGCATTTCTCACACTACGCCCTCACAAAGATCCTCCCCTAGCGCTGACGATTAGGGGATTATTTGATTCAATGCCATTCTCTTCCTAGCTCTAGAGGTCCCTGCAGAATGCATCCCAGTGACATTAACTTCTGAAGTCACCTGAAATTGCTATGGAGCATGGTTATAGCTAGAGAGGGAAGAACATCTTTGAATGAGGCTAGTGGCCTCATTTTCTCAGGACTACTTATTCACCTCACGACCTCCATCTGGCTGTACACCCTCCTTTTCTTCAGGGAGCGCCACAGAAATGCACTGAGGAACTAAGGTCCCTTAGTTTGACAGCTGCCACTGAAGCATCTCCCTAAGATGGGCAACATAATCCTAAACTGCTTTTCCCAACACTACTTACAGAGTTTTTAAAAGCATTACATGCTCAAAGCGTGCTAAAACCTGGGCATCTATGGAGTTATCTTCCCATGCCTCAGGGACAGCAAACACTGTCTGCAAAGATGCTAAGCTGAATTATCTAATGAAACTCTTTAGGCTTCACCCAAAAATAAAAAAGTTCGGTCCTTTACTTGTAACTCAGCTTTCACAGGACAATATTGGTATTCTCCTTTCCTTAGTGTTACAAGAGATGTGAATAGAAAAATAAAGCTTTCTTTTTAGTGCTTTCTTTGTATTCTAGGAAAGCAAAGATAAAAAGAAGCTGAGAATAGAAACTTGTCATCACACACAGAAGTTAGTGTGTCAGCAAATCTTCGCATTTACTGTAATGAAAAATTTAACTTGTAGATACTTATTTCTATTTCTCTTTTTGTATTGTTTTGGTCCTACTGGTGAACAATAGGCAAGTCTCAAACATAGTGGTGGTATATGTGAATAGAAATGAAACAACACTACAGTGCAAAGCTTTATTTAAAAGTCTCTCTTCCAGCAACTTCATGCTGATACAGAAAAAATTCAGTACATAATTGCATTTGGGTTTAGATTTCTTCTACAACATTTTGAATTTTTTTTTTTCTTTTGTTTTTTTTTTTCCAATGTGACGCATGAAGAGTAAAGCTCTCTGGCTCTTAAAACCCAGGCTTCTTATGATAGACTTACCTTTAGATCTTGCTCTATCTGCAGGACTTCTGGCTTTCACACTGGTCTTTTTGAAAGTTTCTTTTGGTGCTTTCTTTTCATTAGCTGGAAAAGACTGTTTTGAGAGTGAACTGGGTTTCCCATACCCAGAACTTCTAACCACCCCATGAGGACCATACGAAGATTTCTTTTTATGTAAAGGTGCTGGACTTCTGATATTCTTATGTAACATTGGTTTAGTTGTCATTGATTCTGATCTTTCATTCTTCAAGGAACGAGACCGAAGAGCCTGTGATAAGAGCACATTTCTTTAAAACAAGTTTTAGGCTCTAGTGAGATCTGAAGGTAGCTTTCACTACTGAAAAAACACAGAACCAGTTACCAGAATTACACACCTGTAAGACTCGGGGTGGCAGGAAGCATTATTTTAAACCAAATTAATAGTATGTAATTTTGCAGAACTTTACTACTTCGGAAGTATATGTAGTGCAATTATTTTCTACCAGCTCCATTTAATTCTTCTGGGAAGTTGTATTACATTACAGGATCTTTAGCTTACCAAAGCAGGTAGCTCATGACTAAGGGCTAATCATAGTGAACACAGAAACCTAGCGATGAAGAGAGGAACAGTGGCGGGCAGAGGAACACTACTATACCTAATCATTGAAAACAGAGCATGCAATTCCTAAGACCGGCAAATGAGGAAGCTTAGCCTGTTGGCCCTGGTAGAAAACCCACCAGGATGAATCAGCCAAACAACCCCTCTCCCTGCAATGCCTTGCAGACAGAAGCAGTGATTGCCTAAAGGAGCGGGGGGCTAATTTAGGGGATGCAGGGAGAAGAGAATTTGGGGATTCAGGGAGAAGATTTAGGATCGTGTAAATCTTGTTATGGAATGTTTGAGAGGATTGTGGAATGTGCAAAACTTATGGGATGTTTAGGGAAAGGACAAAAACTAGGTGAAGTGAGAGATTAAGGTGGATCAGGTAAGAACAAGTGTGGGAAACAGAGGGAAAATAAGATTAAAGTTTGTGACATGACCAGGTTGCTGGTCAGTACGATTGCCTGACTAAGCCCTACATTGATCACTGCAGTCTCTCCTATATTCTTATTAAACTGTATTTCTAACTGTCCTCTCCACAGGTATGCTCTCTATTCTGAGCCTGTGTGTGTTTATACATGTACCCCCAATCAGAACACGTGCTCAGACTTGCTACTAGCTTGAGCTGGAGACATGGAACTGCAGCAGCCTTGTGTGTCTTGGACTGGGACAGGAAGAATCCCGCTGGTCCCAAAGTCCACTGGATTTGGCTACCTCTAACAATAGCAATGGTAACATGAGAGTTTCAAGAAAAACAGCAACAGCCTCTCAATTTCTAAACATCAGAGCATAACCAAATGACAGGCAGTCTAAAAATATATAAATTTTAAATGTATTTCCATATAATAAAATCTGGTTGATATTACTTACTTGTTTAGTTTTGCTGCCTTGTTGTGAAAGCAGAGACTCTTGTACTATTTTTTCTCTTAGTACATCTGGCTGTACTTCACTGGTCTGAATTTCTTTCTCAGTCACCCTCTGAAAATTATCATCATTCACAGCTGTCTGCAGAAAGATGCTCTCTTCTCTGTTACATTTTTCAAATAAGTTTGTCTCCCAAACCACATTATTCTGGTGCTCTTTAAAGGGCAAGTGGCTGATGAAGTCATTTGTTGTGCTGCCTACCAGTTTCACAGGACTACAAGAGAAAAGAATAAAGTCATATATAATAAGACTTTTGCCCTTTGCTTTTCTATTACTCTGGAAAAAGTGGGCCATTTTTCCTTTAGGTATCAGCTGTAAAGACTGCTTGAATTTGAAAAAGCCAGTAGGCTCCTTTTAAGAACAACCTTGCAGATTTAGTTATACAGATTCACTCCCATGCTGTGGAACAAAAGCCATTTCCCAGTAGTGACTCTTTTTGGAGGTAACAAACTCGGCTACAAGAGGAACAACTGTAAACATGGAATTAATGCTAATATAACAATGAATGGTAATCTCTGCTGGGTGCAGCTATGTGACAAGCTCCCCAAACTCATTTGCTAATGAGCCCAGGGCCTGTGCTTTCTGCTCTAGACACAACTGTTGGAGCAAACTAGAAGAAAGTATGGAGCCCAGGTTAGTAAGAATCGTGAGAGTAAGCAGAATAAGAGGATTTGATCTTAGATTATGGAGGTTGGAGAGCAAGGATAGGATGTGGGCTGAAATCCCTCTATGGAGGAGGGGAAAGAGCCCAAGACTAGGAAAGGAGAGATCCTTGCTATGGCAGCTGCGAGAGTGACAACACTCCTCCAAATGATTTGGCAAATATTGCTGCTTATCACTCAAACAAAGTTTAGGAATCCCTGGTATAAACAAATTAACCCTGTATATTAATTTTGCAATTCACTGTAAATGCCATAATGCCAGTGCAATACATAATGAAATTTCAGTATTTAATTAGGGAAAAAGACAGATGAGTGATTTACTAAGCTGTTTTTCACAAATAGTTAATGGACTTAAGGTACTACAATTCTTAAAATGCATTCTGAAATAAATACCTTTCAGGCTCCACATCAAAACTTCTGGTATTACATGAATGTCCTTTAATTGGTTTCATCAATTCTTCCACAGTAGGTAAATCTAATTAGTGGGAAAAACCAAACCAAAATAAAACAAAAAACCCCCAACAAACCAAGCCTTAGAAAAAAATCTGTAAAAAGGACAACATTTAAAAATATTTCATAAATGGAGTATTAAAGATATTACTAGTTCACTCATTTTTACGTGCTTGTGCAATACATGCCTGCCTTAGAGGTATTTACCTGATTCAATAGTTGACATGTTTTTTGAATAGATGTCATTATTTTGTGAAACACCTTGCACTAAGCATTCCGAGACCACCATTGCAGAATCATGCAGTTTTTGCTCATCAGTGTCTCCCAAAGACTGATCAATATGATGGTATGCTTGGTGTAATGCTTCAATGTCACTGGTGGTTTGTCCATAGGAAGTGCCTGTGAAAAATGCAGGCTCATAAGAGACACTACAGGATTTTCTGTTTTGGGAAACATCCCACTGGAGCCTGTTACTAGCTTGGTCTATTATGTGGTGAGAACAATTATTATGAAAAAAATATTTTAAAATCTCATTTTTACTATAAAATTAAACAGTTGCCAAGTTAATCAGTACATACTAAATAGTCTCATCTACAGTTTGCATGACACTCTAACCCCCTCCCCCACCTCAATATTTTATCAGTACTAAAACTAACAGTGTATGCAATATAACTATTTTAACAGATGCCATCAGAGCCATACTCTGGATATAAGTGGCATACACTGTTGTACAAAGTTTGATAAGAGAACGCATTTTATAATTGTGTTCAATGCTGTCAAAGAAGAATTTTAGCTATGATGAATAACCAAAGGAGATGGTACTTAAAATCAAACTGCAATGTTAAAAGCAACTTTACAATAACCAAGTGTAAAAAGGTGTCTTTTTAGCAGAAACATGACTTTTTCCTGAAATATTTCTTCCTCCTTTCAAGATTTGTTACTAAAAGCCAAGGGCTTCACGTTCACTGATAACCTAAGAACAAATGAAGACATCAGAGCCACCTATTTTACTAAAGTAAGATTTTGGAGTTTGGGTTTTGTTGTGTCCTTTTTTTTTTTTTTTTTTTTTTTTAAGCAACCCTTACCTGCTTCATTCATTTCAATTCCACTGACTTCTTCAGGCAGATAATGTTCACCTAGAGCTACATCTGATGTTTCAACAGCCTTTTGAAGTTCTGTAGTTGAATCTTGTGAATCAAGTAATACAACTAAAACCGAGAAGATAAATGTTAAAGAAAACACAATTCTCTTATTTATACTCTGTCTACACTGGAATTAGAAGTATATCAAAGCTTATCTTGATGTCCTAAGCATGCAAAAAATGCTATATAGATTATTCTAATGCCATTAACAGTAAACTGATTAACTCTGATTGCAAGCATCAAAATCCAAGTACTGACTAGATGTAGTAAAACAAAAAATTACACTGATGATCACTTTGAAGTGCTAACATATAGATTAATTTTTAATCATTTCAGTCCAACAGACTTTCAGTAGAACACAATAAAATCAGGTGAAAAATATCAAAATAGTAAAAATCAGGTACGAAAGTTTCAAAAAATTACATTTAGTATTCTCCTACTTATCAAAGTTTATATTTTACCTTTAGCCAGCATGCCAGCATTTGCTTCTTCCTAACAAAAATAAAGAAAAACAATTACTTTTTGAATTTCAGGAAAAAAAAAAAATCTGGAAAAACTTCAAAAGTTGGTCCAAAACCTAAGAACAGTTCTTAGAACTAAGCAGTTGTTGGTGCTCCAAGAATATGCACTTCTCTAAAACTCTCCATAGCATGCCAGAAGGTCATCAACATCCTGTACTCTATAAACCCTCTCACAAGTGACTGGGAACTAAATGCTACTATGCAAAAATGGAATAATATTTTTGAACCTCCCTGGTTCTCTTATACTGTAATTTAAGGAAAGAAAATAATGTAGTAGTAAGTACATTACACTTCCATTCTAGTTGGTCTCTTCAAACGTTTATTAGAAATATTACCCTAACAAACTTACTTAAAAAGAATTTAAAGAAAACATTTATCTGTTATAGATGAACACATGGTGCTCTATAGACTCCTTTCAACAAAAAACAAATCAGAACGTGTGCTCCAGGAATGCACCTCATGTATTCCACACCAAAAGACCTGACTAAGCTACTTGACAGTGATACCCCCAAAGCTCATACAGCATAGGTTTTGGGTCCTCTGTCCAAGCTGCTTCTCTGTACAGAACTACTTCCCTCAGTCTGTGTCACTTGTTGGTGTAGACACCACCTTAATAGCTCCGAGAGAGAGATTAATCACTACCAATTCTGGGGCTGAGGTTCCAACCAGAGCTCATCATTTATGCACTCCCATCCACAGTTCTTAATTCAAAGGAGGAGTAAGCAGGAAACCCTGTGAAGAACTTAATCCTTTCAGTGATTTATCACAGGAAAGTGTATATTCTTAATAGAACAATATAGTCCCAGGACGACTATATTCTTTTCTTTCAGCTAGTACTTTTTATATAAATGTTTACTATATTTACAATTATATATTGCAGAGCTATTACAATTCATGCAAGTAATATAAACATTTGGTAAGTTATACCTGTTCTTGAGGACTTAAATCAACTCCTGACGTGATGTTCTGATTCTCCTGACTTCCCTCAGTTTTAAAGGCAGGATTAGCATCTGTTTCTTCTTCAAAATCTTCACTGTAGCTGCCTGAAGAGTAAAATAGACATCAAATAGAATGAATCTTCAAGGAAGATAAACTAGTAAGGGAAAGCTATTTCCTCTTCCCCAATCTCTCGTCTAAGAGCTACTGCCACTATTACTCCTTTCACAAAGGCAACAGAAAGGCTTTGAAACTGGGTCTGGTACTAAAACTACAGTAAAAGTCACACATAATATCTCTAAATTTGAATGAAGTTTGTCTTATGATCAGATATACTTTACCTCTGTCTCCTCAAGGTGTATTTGAATTGACCCCTTTTATTCAATCACTTTCTCTCACTTACGGGTGAAGTGATGCAATTCCCCCCATAGTAAACAAATTACTCTGTACATCCACTTTGACAACTCCAGCAGTTTTTAGGCTCAAAATCTGTAATTTTGCTTCCTCTGACCTGCGTTGGTGGCCCAACAGCCACTCTCAAGAGTAAGCATTATTTAAAAACACAAGTGTGTCAGAGAACGTATTTTACAAGCAAGCCAAATGTTGTTCCTTCGGTTACCTAGGTCCTTCCACAAGTTCTAATTCCCTGTTGCCATATCTCCTCCACTCAGCTCCTGTGGTTACAGGCTTCAGTGTCTGCACTATCTGTAAACCTTAAATCTAGAAGCATCGCAAACCCCTGGTTTATAATGTGTTCTTTCTGTGTTTTGTCACCAATACAACTGACACACAGCCTAACTCATATGTAAACACTACTCTATGAAAAGTAACTCTTTCAGCATTCTCTTTGGGTTTGGACCATGAGAAGTCTGATGAGCTGAAAATAGCTTTCTCATACTGACTTAAGACATACACAATGCTTATAGTATTGCTGTACATGTATTATCCACTACTTCGTTTGCTATTTCATGAAATAGCAGTTTGGCAAAGACTAAACCAAACCATGCACAACACACAGACTGGGCATTCCAGGTATTCCATAGAAACTGTTCTCCTAAAAATCAGAAGTATCAATTTCATAAAACTGACTGTAACAATCAAGTAATTTCAACCGTTTTGTTCAGAAAAAGAGTACCAAATTGTTGTAGCATTTCTCCTACAACTATCATGATCTCTTGCAATCTACAGAGTAATCAAACTTGCAAGGAGAAAAGATTTCCTGCGATTAAGGTTTACAAATACAGCCTCTTTACATTTGGGAAATTCAAGCCTGACAACAGGACCTGTCAAAAGTTCAGCTAAATATATGAATTTGAAAATACAATATGTTGGTTAAATTACAGGAATCCACTCTATCATATTTTAGCAATGAAGAGTGAAATAAAGAGAGACGACAAGTGAAAGACAAATAAGCAAGATGGAAGGAGTGTAGCGTGGAAATTTGGGAAAAAGATCAGGTAAGAGTAATACTGCAGATTACAGAGATTAAACTCAGGTATGAAAAGACAGTACAAAAATACAGATGACTGTTAAGACAGTGGAGTAACTAAAACATTAAGATGTATTCCAGCATCAAGGTCATTTTTTCTTCAGTTTTTGATCGACAGTTGCTTGGGGGTTTTTTTGCTGTTTTTCTTTAAGACACTGGTCACAATAGATTAAAAATCTACTTCAAAACAGAAAAGCACAAACCAAAAGCAAACCCCTGAAACCCTCTGTCTGAACACCAGCTGCACAGTCATAATGCAAAGGCAGACTAAAAGGCTGATGCGAGACTACAGATAAATGCAAATAATTAATAGGGAAATTACAGTAGCTTTTAGATAAATACAAGCTTTACCCACAACACTCAGGGTGATATGGGAACAGAAGTCAATCGGTTTACATATTACTCAGAACAAAAAAGTTCAGTTAGGATGCTGGACTGTCTTGTGAATCTGAAACCTAGAAAGAGTCAAGTTTTCTGACTAGCTCCAAAGGCAATGCAGAGTACAGAGCAAGCTATAAGGCTGTAGTACTACCTCCTCTTTCCAGATCTTTAAATTACATCCCACTACAAACATGAAGATCCTTCGCTATCCTCTGACACCCTGCTGTGATGTTTTCTGAAGACTTTGCATTTGAACTGGAGCACTAATCCACAGCTTTCACTTCCGTTATTCTGTTTCATGAGGTTCTTACAATTCTTAGTGTACACACGCTAACAACAACAAAAATTCAAATTAACAATTTAGAAAGATGGTATTACCAGATTTCTCTTCATGTGAGGATTCCTCTTCTCCTTTTTCATTTTCTTCATTTCTGAGAAACAAAATGAAAATTTTACTCTCTTCTTGGACAGCAAATAAATAGTCCTTTTTCTCCAATTCTAAACTTTGATACTTCTTAAAATTAGCAATAAAATTAAAAACCTGAATTTGTCTACCATATCAATCATAGGTAAGAAAGGTGGATAAATGTCAGCAATTATTAAAATAAATATTTAAATTTTTACAACTGTCCATAGTTAAAATTCTCAATCTAACTCTTAAAATTACTCCCTTTCTGCACTCCCTCCAACATCTGTATTAGCTTCTCAAAGAAAGTATCAACAGGTTTGCTTCCTGTTCTGACCTTCTCATTCTGCATTAACAACAAAAAAACCAAACCAACCCCCCCCTTCTCCTTTTTGTCCCCTTCTCCTGTAAAGTTAAAGCTTTGTCCTTACCTAAAACCTCTCGAGAGTTCTGACGCTCCAACTGTTTGCATATTGGAAGTTGCCTTTGCACTCAGCATTTTTGGCAACAGCATCCTGAATTGCCCCTTCATCCATTTCACGTATGTTTGAACTTATTTTCACATAACTGATTGTAAATGGATTGCCCTAGTCTCTGAAGATTTTGTATCTTTCCTCTAGATTAATTTGTAACATCATGTCTAAGGGGACACAGAATCTTTCCTGATCTACTTCCTTGTTATTTTCAGCTGTTAACTTTTCATTTAGTTACATCTTACAATTCAGAATGTTAAATCGACTTGTAACTATTGAGTTATGTACAAGACTGTGTAGCTATCTCCACTCATCACCAAGTCATGCTCTCACCTTATTCCTTTCTTTTATTTCAGCTCACTTCTGTCCTTGTCTTCCAAAAAAACCAAACAACCCAAAACAAATAAACCACAATAAACAAACAAAAAATTGACTGAAATCATACAGGATCTTGTCCCACAAAATCTCAGTGGCCATGGTATTCAGATACCCAAGTCACATATGCCCACTAATATAGTCCACAACTTTTCTTCCCTCTAAATTACCGTACAAATGGTGCTAGTAATACAGAATCATTGGAATCCAGCTCTTTATTTAATCTTGAATAATCAATAGTAGAGGAAGCTTCTTGTTCAAGTTTGGCAAAGAAGATCTCTTTTTCTTCTTGTTCTTCCAAGGTATCCAATCCAATTCCCACAATACTTTGATTAGGCCCAGAAGCTAAAACTGAATCTAAATTTCAAAACAAAGAATAAACTAATTGTGTCTGTGCTGTACATCCACATAGAATAGTCATAATAGTTAATAACTATAGACAGACTCACAAAATATTAACAGTATCCAATAATCACAAGTTAGTACCAGGAGCCTTCAGCTCACGAGACGCAGCTGAAAGCAGTGAAGAATCCTGTCTTGCAATGAATTAAGGGAAACAGTTTGTAACAATAGTTTATTCAGATCTAGATAACTTCACGAAATGGCTGCACTCTCAGTTCTCACCATTTGTCTCCAGGCTGTCTTTACTTAAGGAGACAGCAACCCCATTACTTTTCTGAAGCTGCATTTTTTCCACATGTGTATTCTCATCAGTTTCCCCCACAGGTTGTGAAGCATTCTGTATCTTGACAAAGCTTCCATTGGCTCCAAGCATTCCTAGGAAAAAAGTTGTAAGAGTCTTGACTATTATCTAAAAGCTATTTGTGTCACACTTCAGTCTTTTAGTCATTTTCCAGAACCACCGATTTTAAGCTCATGTTGCAACTGCAAAGATACCCAGTCTCACAAGTCACATTCATCTAACTTCAGTTTCTAATATGAGATATGTAAACCTTGTTTAATTACAATTAATTAGTCTATTATAGACATTTTCTTCCCATTCTTCACATTTGCACGCAAACACATAGTTCAGCATGGGGCAAATATAATAACTGTAAAAATTGACTTACTGTAACCATTACTTATGGAGGACAATCACACACACAAATCCTGTACAGAAATTAATATTTCTTTGTTAAAAGCCAATTAATTTTGTTTGATCTACTACCCACAGACTTTTGAAAACTGTAGCCATTGGCCCAGCAGCTCCTTTTCATTTGTTGCAAATTAAATGCTTCAAGGAAAAAACTAGTAACCAAAGGTCACTGATGAACACCCAGTGCTTCTATTCTGTATGTTTATGCAACTACAACATGCAGTTGCTCTCCTTACTGTTTTTTCATTGTTGTGAGGGTTCAATATCATCTTACCAACCTTATGTGTGAATTCTACTCTCAGACAGAACACTGCCTTATCCACTTCCTTATGGAAAATTAAAAGCCAAATATTGCTGTACATTACTAGTTAAAAAGCAGTACCAAGTTCCTTCTACCTGCCCTTAACACACACGCACATTTATACTTAGATTCTTCTCCTTAGGAGAAGGGCTAGGAGAAAAGCTGCATATGCATTTTATCCAATGACATATGAAATGATTTAACAGTTCTCACAGAAGGGAACAGAAACCGTGTCCATCTTTTCCAACACGAATCTCCAGTTGGTAAAACAAACTCAGAATTTTTTGTTCTGTCTGGCCAAATGATGTTTGGACTGTAGCTGTGTCCTGGTACTGAAAATACCAGGAGGGGTGAAGACAATGACAACAGCCCATTTCCTGCTGGCAGGGGACTGCAGGAGATGTGTACATCAATAACCCCTCAGATCAAGAACACTAAACCAGTCTCTCACGTGCTGATCAAGCGCTTCAACTGGGCTGTTACTCTGTCCTCTATACAGGTCCAGCCAAGTTCCTTTTAAGAAATGCTATACTTGCCTAGATCACGACAATGGAGAATCCTCTCCCTTCAGTACTGAAGATGTAACCAGGGTGAGGCGGGGTGGGGAAAGGAGAAGTCTGAACACCTTTTCCTTCCCTACTGGGCAGCCCTTAGCACGTGCATTCTGATTATAAGAGCCTCTCTGTTAAGAAGCAGAACAGGTTTTTTTTTTTCTTGACTTCAATGACAAAGTCCCCTCGCGCATTTTATTGGGAGGCTAAGTGTATAAGATTCTACATCCTGGAAACGACTTCCACATTCCTGTATCTAACTTCAGCTCTGTCCCCGATACAGAGCTCTGACTGATTTGCCTTCCATGCAACAAATAAATGTCAGAGACATTGTCCAAAGGTCAAAGCTCCACGTGTATATACAAAGTTAATGCCTACTACATTGAAAAGTATAAAATGAAAAGCTCAAAGTGCTGAACAGAAGTAAAAAGCACGAATAGTCCTTTTCTCTGGTAGCTAAGTGCAGTAATTTAGAGTAATTTACCCAGACGGTGCTCAGTTCTAGTTATCAGGACTGCAAACAGAAGTCTGTCTGCAGCTGGGTCACAAAATTTTTGCAGAGCTTTAGATTAGCCGTAATCTCACCAGACCTCCAAGACCCTATTTTTCAGTGAAAATATGTTAGTAGCCTCAAAGATAAAAACTGTTACTGCCCTCCTATCTAAGATTTGCAAGAAAGGAGATGGGAATATACTTCAGTAAAAAGACAATTAGAACTTTTAACAGAACAAGATTTTAGAAAAAAAAATTTTCCTGAGTTGTTTTATTTAAATCACCTCAAACGCAATGAACTTTCTCACAGACTTTACACTGATCTTGCAGGTTTCATAGGATTTATGTAAGCTATCGAATATTTTTTAAGTATTTTGCCAGTTCAAACCAGACCAGAGCTTTTTTAAAAAAAGCACCTCCCATAGTAATCTGAAAATCAAATACTGCTTTGCAGCCATTGAGTTTTGCAACTCTGCCACTCCCAATTCCCAGATTACAGGGGATACTACCATTTCTAATGAAGGCAAGAATGCCTTCTTTTTTATTCGCCCTACACAATCTGAACTCTGAGAAACCTGTTAAACTTGGAAAAAATATCAACTTGGATGGATTTCAAAGTCTCTTTTCATTGTGTTTTTTGGCTGTTTGAACAGTCCTACTGATTTCTGTGGGGCTTGCAAGAGTGATTTATTTTTTAGGGGGCGTTTGTTACTTTTCATAAAAACTTCTTGAAGCAGCAGTTTTCCTAACTCCAAAGATTTCACTACCCATATCTTCACATGCAATATTTTGTAAGGCTAATGATATACAGTATTCTTTTTTAAAGTCCTGCCACTTGAAATTAATTAAAATAAGAACCTGAGTTTCACTTAGAAAAATATTTCTAACCACCACACTCACAGAGAAAAGTTTAAAAACATAAATACAAAGGATACAAACCTACAGACAATGACAAACATCTGTTTAAAAAGTAACTTCTTTTCTCCTTAATCTGTCCAGGACTGTCAGAATTGAGCCATTCTACCTTTTTAATATCATATAAAATACAGTAAATTTGTTACCCTCAGAATTGTCTGGACTGTCAGAAGCGAGGCTTCCTTCTTCTTTGTTTAAGTTCAAATCTCTCTTGTCCTTATGAAATTTTTCCAGCATTTTGAATTTAGACAAAGCCTTGCTGCGAGATGCACTGAAGGAAGCCTTAGGGGCAACTACTTTTAAGTGTACACAAACATTTATAAGTTTTTATACATAATGGACAGGGAATAAAGAGAAAAATAAGATGTGAGATTGCAAATTGACACTTCTGAAAGTAATGCAGTTCAGTTTCTTGTAGACTGAATTATTTATAGTTTTCCAGCTATAACTAAAAAATAAAGTTAATACTTATAACTTCTGAGAATAAAACTCTTTTTTTCCCCTCTTTTTTTTATTTAAAAAAAGACAAATTCCTTCTTGCTCCACGTATACCTTGCATTCAAATACACTGTCCTAGGAACTCAATATATTACCAGAAAACAAAGAAAACTAGTAAAACTACTTCAACAATAAAAGAAGTTTTGTACAACTTTTGAAAGAAAGCATCTAGATCGGTTCACAAAAAAGTGGAAAAACATAGGTACATAAATGTGAATTACTACTGTTTTATCACTGTCAGGTACAAGAACTGCAGGTTGTTTGCTCAAACCCTTGTGAGGACTTGCTTAGCAGCAAATACAACCAAACACCTTCCACTCACATTAGTAGAATTAAGTTTTAGATAACAGTACCTATGCTGAAAACTCTGCTCTCTCATGATACTTAGCTGATAGTCACACTGCACACTTTATATACCTTAGGCTAGCCAGATGCACTGTATTAGACTTTTCCTTGTTCAAATTGTCAGGGTTGAGGGGGCTTCTAAATTGGCTAATTCAGAGAAAACTCTTAGTTACAGGTCTTTTGAATTTACCTTGATACAAAAGAGAGCAAAAGTAGTCTAGGGGATCAGGCCAAGTACTTCTGCTATCTAGAAAAGGGACTATGGGGTATGTGACTAGAAGCTAACACAACTCAGAAACATCCAAGATGACTAAAAGAAGCTGGTGAGCATATGGCAGGTGCATTGCAAAAGAGAAATGGTATGAAATCCATTCTGATACAGTGCATGGGTTCTTTATTGCCTCAACTCATGTCCAAGTCCACTAGTGAGGCATCACTTCTCTAGATTTATATTCTCCCACAATTACTGCAAAACTAAAAGTGTTGACAGCATGCCTTCCATTGTAAATTACACAAACACCTGATGCCTTTTAAAACAGTAATTTGAAACAACTACCAAAGTCCTCCTATTGCTTATATTTCAAATATTAAGCATAATTTGAGAAACAGATTCAATTTTACTGTTTATCTCCCAGACCGAGATGCTTTATAGCTATTCTATGCAAATGAAGCTTATGAAAACAGGGCAGCACATACACTCTAGAAAACTAACATAGGGAAATGTTCTATAGGCTACATAGCAGGTCACCAACATGATCTAAAGACCAAGTGCCAAATATTTCTTTGTCATGAATCTCCAAAATATTATTGATCTGCTTGAAGTTAACACCAAAGCCACACTTAAACTACTACATACAAGTTAATGGCTACTGTCATATACACAAAGTATTTAATGGATCAACGCTTATAACTCTTAATTAGGAGTTTCTCTTCAGATAGCATAAAAAGTGACTTCACATAAAACACTGAATCTGAAGTTACACTGACTAAAATAATCCTGCAGATTAAACAACTTAGTTTGTCATTATTACACCAACTGTACTGTTTCCATTCCAGGGGCAGCGTGCACAGAGCAGCCTACTGGTCAGCAGAGGGAAAAGAATCACATCAAAAGAAAATAATTAGGATACTTATCCGACTGCAGTCTTTGAAATTAAAGAAGTAGAACAGTGAATATTAATATTTCTTGAGTATGAAATACAGAAAGCGTAAGAAATTTTTCTGTTTACTAAACATACTGGTTTTTATTTAGATTTTCAAAGTTATTCCCCTATACACACTGGTTTACATTCAATACTGTCTGTCCTACTACATCACTGCAGGTAGTGATGTATGATGGAACAACAAGTGAGCAAAAGTTCACACAGTTATTAGTTTCTTCTGGAAATGACAAATGAAGTAAGTGGCAGCTTGCTTTCAGTGACAACACATCAAATGGATGATTGTACAGGATTTTCTACAGGAAATGCACTAGTAATACAAAGCTGATATTGAATAAATATAACAAAACCTATTTAATCAAATACCAGACTGGGAATCTGAATGAGGACTCTTTTGTTCACTATTTTCCGCTATTTCAGCATGGCTTTCCATCAGTTTCTTCTCTTTTCTCAGTTTAACAAATCTTGTTTGAAAATCTTGAAAAGTAAGACAAACAGCAAGAACAGACAGGCAAGCAAGACAGGACAGGAATTCTTATTAACCAATTTCTTTTCATCATTTAAATGACAAAAGCAAGTAGAAAGGACATGAGTTAGTGGTAGGTCTTTAAGCTGTCAAATAGGGAAGACAATACTTTGAATCACAATTTGCACATTTCAGTTTAAAGCTGAAGAACAAAGAGTTCAAACATGCTTTGAATAACAAGTTGAGTTATTTTAAAATGTACTTTATACTTCTCAGCCAAATGAGCAGAAATGGTCTACACTGTTTACCATTAATTTACAAAACCAAGTGAAAACAGGCTATTAGTTTAAATCTCTACCTATTTCCTGGCACTCCTGTAACAAGATGCCTTGGAAAAAACAATCAGACAACAAATACATGTATAGCATATATTTAGTCTTCCAGTCATCTCTCTGTGTCTTTCAAGAAAGCATGATATAGATACCAAAGTAATGCAAAATGAAAACCTCAAACTGGAAACAACTTATCAGCTTGATGTGTTAGTCAAGCTAATTAGCCAGACTGTTAACGTAACAATATCTCTACACAGTGCCACCCGAACACATCAACTCATACATATGGAGCCCGTATTTGTAATGTGGTGCCGGACTGTAGGTAGAGGTAAGATTTATACATTTACATAAGTTTGATTCATGATGACAAAACACTTAAAAAATAATAATTCTATTAGCTGACAGCCTGTTAACAAAGTCCTGTCTGCAACTAGTGTTGTGGTTCAAGCCTAGAAGAACACACAAGGATCTCCACAAAATTTCAAAGCATGCCAACGTTACGCTTTTCAGAAATTAAATTCAGCTTATCTCCGTATTTATTATCATCACAGCAATATTATTATTTTTTTCCACAGGACAATTATTTTGCTATGTAGGGCACATTTAATAACCTTATAAAAAGCAACAAATCTGAATCATCTTCTCAGTCATTCCATGCAGTAACTTCTATTGCAACGCTGCTGTGCCTTCATCCATTATTAATACATCTGAGTAACATACTACACAACATACAACTGCTGAAGAATATTAGATCTGGCAAAAATGTATTTATTTGACAAAGTACTTGGAAGCATGCAAGACAAACAGAGAGACACACAGGGGAAAAAAGGAGCAGTTCTAGAAGCCTATCCACACTTAATTCCTTATAGTCACCTGACCTGCCATTTTAAAGCACTGCAAGTATATCTACATGAACTAAAATCATAGCATAGTTTGTAGTGTGTACAAATATGTATAAATCCCCCTTTATGTGTGGGATTCATCATTCTCAGTTATAGCCACAAAAAAGTTACCTACTTTTGCAGCTGCAGAAGAAAACTCAGTTTATACCGAAGGCGGCCAAGTTGGCCTCTGCAAATAGCTCTCTTCTGTCTCCAGGTTAATTGCCCTACAACTAGACTTTAGTTAGCAGAATGGCATTCATCATAGTACAGATTGCTTCTGTGCTGCGCAGTTCCTAATCTATCACAGCATATGTTAATACAACTGCTACCATTTGCAAGTGTCCAGTGTGACAAATACAGCCCTTTCCTCATGGGTTGATACAACAAAGAGCTCTGCTTCACGCCACAGAGCTATCCTCTTCTTGCCAAGACAGAACCTGGAAAGCCCTCTGGTAAAACTTAAAGGCCTCTCTGCTTGCCAATATTAAAGTACTAGGTGGCATATGGCTTACTGCGTGTGTCCCACAAGCATGGAATTCTATGCAGAGAGTGATGACAGAGATGTAGATGAAATAAAACTAAATCTGGCTGGCAAAAATGGTGCTTGGGGAAGAATTCAGTGCACAGATCTAGCATATTTGCCCCATGTTCTTGTATTCTCAGTTTTACTATGTCCAACTGCCAAGACATGTTGGACCTTTGGTTCAAAAAGCATTACACACAGATTAATTTCAACTCCTGCCAAAACAATCCAGCTCCTCATCAAGAGTATGAATATGAACAAGATAGCTTCTTTCGCAAGTAAATAGATTCCATACTGGCAAAACTGAGTAGGTTCACCTTCTGAATGTTTTCCTGTTAATGGAGAAGCTTTTTTTAAAAGACACCTTAAATAGTTTACCAGAACTCTCTTTTTATTTGATACCTCAATAAACTGCAGATCAGCATGTTTCAGCTCTAATAGCTTTACCTCTGGTTAAACTACACTGCTGATAAGATATTCTTAATTTAAAAACTAAAAGTGGTAGAATTGGTGTGGATGGGAACAACTTGATACAATCACATTAATTCTTCTGATTCTGCTTTGCATTGTACTTAACCTACACAAGCACTGTTCTCTAAAACTTGTCATTACCCTGCCTTTCAAGTACCTGTTCCAGTGCTTTTTGGTTTAAGCAGCATGAGAAGCATCAAAGTGCTTTATGGGTTGCCTCAAGCATCTCAGAAAAAACATGGAAGAATGCTGAACTTCTGAAGTCACCTGAAAATTTTCTTTGATAGTATGTAGGAAAAGGAGGTCATGCTAACCGCTTAATTCTCACATTTTACCCAGCAAGAACACTCTGTCCTTCCATTTTTTCAAAAGCTGCAAGGAAATCATAATATCTCATAACTACCTGATAGGAACTCTCTCATATCCATCTGACTTTTCCAGCAACATCTTAAAAGGACAGAGACAGATAAGCAGTCCAGATGACACCTGTTAGGGTTATGCCTAAATGGCACAACTGCTAACTAAGATTTGACTCCTAACTATGACAACACTGACAGAAAGAGCTATGCTTAAAATTGGAGACTACCAGCAGTATCTTAACTCTGTCATATGAAAAACTGATTTCTGGAACTTTCTGTTAAGCTCCATTTGTAAGTTACAAAAATCATGAAAATAGGAAGCCACCAATTACTACAAGAACAAGAGGCAATCACCCTGTGGAAACTAACTACTCGTAGGCTTTACTACTGAAAAATAAAACGATGAAGAAATGGAAAACTAGAGGTGGAAAGCTTGCAAACAATAATATATTCTCTTTCAGAACTATGTGACCAAGTCAATATTGAACTAGCAATCATGTCATCACAGCCCTTTTCCCCTTAAGCCATGGTTCTTGGCAAGGAAAATGTTGAGAATACTGACAGACAGACATCTTTGATCCAGCTGCTGTTGAAAAGTTTTTCTGTGCTTCCCCAACCTATTACAAATGTTGTAACTAGCATAAGATCAGACAAATTGGTCTTTTTCCTCTCCAGTTTTGAAAACAGAAATCTGTAAAAAGTCCGTATAAGGAACAGGTTGGTTACAAAACACACCTACAAATATTTCAGCAGAATTCATATGTTACTTTTTCTAATTATCTTACTATTTATACGGTTTACTCTTTACAAGTTTTAATAACTTGAAAGCTACAGGAAAAAACAGTAGAAAGCTTGCTTACAGCTTGAATACAATCCCTTTTAAAAAAACACAATTACATTTGAGTTTTATACTTTACAAACTTGCATTATAATGTTCTAAAGCACTTGAGTGGCATCAATTTAATCTGAAACCAGGCCTACATGAAGTATGAGAAAGAACTAGCCTGACCCCCTGTGGCCAAAAATTTGCAAAACTACATTATTTACCACCATCATCCGAATCTTCCTCAGATATCCACCACGGCACTGAATCCTTTTTCTTCGTTTCTTTTTTCCTGGGTTGTCCCAATGTCTCAAGAATGCTGGATTTTTTCTTTGAATTTCCAAGTGAATCATCTGAAAGAGACTGAGTCAATTGCATACAAGATTAAAGACAGCTTTACATTTTCACATTGCTAACTGTCTTTCAGCCACTCAGTTCTGGACTTCTGAGTTCAGATGCCTCTCTTTACTCCCCACTGTCTGCCTTTTTTGTATATGCATGACAAAGTTGAGTAAGAAACAATAACAATATTCATGTGGCATAATACTGTATATTATAACAACCCCACTGCCAGAATCTGGATATGTTAAAAGTTAACTGCTTAGTAGAGTAAATGTTCAAATAAACAGCATAATCAGCTCTTTTTCAGTTAGTTAGAACATATAAGAACCAAAATCCCAACTACATCCCTGAAGAGAATGAAGTAGAGCAGAAACAGTTTTGCCTCAGCCTTCCTTTGTACATGAACAACACTATTAATATTCTAAAAATAAACCTTCACAAGCAACATTCTAGCTGCCAGCAAATCAGATTTCAGAAATTAATTTCATACTTTGTGTTCATGGAAATTAATAGAAATGCCAGAGCCATTCCTACCCAACTCTGTGTATTAAGCTTTCATATGTGCTAGTTACCCATGCCGATTTTGACTGATGGCTTAAATCAATGGAGAAAAAAAGTCTATGAGTATGAACATCCTATGAATTTAAGTTACTGAAGAGTAATGGGAAGGAAGAGACCTGCAGACACTTCATAAGACAGCATCACTTTTTTTTAAGTGATGCTGCTTTTTTTAAAAAAACAACAACTAATCTCTGCTCTTTTCCTTTAATAAAGCTCTTTGTGGCTTACAGCAGGCTTAGAGCCACAATTAGCTTTCCAGACATTGAACAAGGAAATATATTCATTAAGCTAGCACTCTGCAATCTTATGTGCTATGTATTCTTTGTACTTAAACTCAGTAAACATGGGGTTAAGGGCAATGACATACTTTTTATCTAATGTTTTAGCCATAATTGTTGAAACCAATTGTCCTGAAGTGTCTTAAAGAACACTGTGAACAGAGTTAGCAAAAGCCATAAAGCATAAGAAACAAAGAATTCACATACGAAATGCATCATATGGTAAATTATCAAACGCTTCACTTTCATAATAGTCACAAATAAGAAAATGTGATAATATAAACAGAATACTAGAGGCAACAGGACTGTGAGTACTTAATATGTAAAACACAAGAGGGTATTTTATTAAAACAAGCCTCTGCAGTCCACTGCCTGATCCTATTGCATAAAAAGCACTACCATAAAAGCCTACCTTTACTACATATCTAACGCTTCAATTTATATGGGCCTAACAAGAAAATCCATAAATCAAATGCCAATTATCCAAAACTACCATTTCAGAAAATAAAGAATTATAAGAAAATAATATTCTTATAAATATCACTGTCCAATAACATCTTCAGAGCTTAGAGTTTCACTTGAGAAAACTAAATGCCTGTCATACAGTCTCAGAAAGAAAATTTAAGTGCTCTGAGCCTTGCACTTTAATAAAACACAATTTTAATAAATTATGAAACTGCTAGACAACAGGATGTATTGCAATTTCTTTAAGTTGGCTCAGTGACATAGAACAAACCAGCTTTACATTCTTAATAAATGTCCTATAAATAACAACTTCCTTACACGAGTCACAACACAAGTACTAGTGCCATTGTCCCCAAAGGTCGGACTGCCTCCTGCTAGCTAGAAGTACTAACAGGTGCTTGATGCAAGCTCTGTTATCGCTTGCTGTTTCTTTTACGACTAACAGTACCCTCTACTCTGCAAGCAGAACTTCAATGATGCTTGTACTCCTTAGAGTATTGTAACTAAAGAAACTGAAACTCCCACAGGTTGTTCTCAAGTTCTGGAAACTTTCTATGTCCAGCCATCTTGTCAACTGCAGACAGTAAAGTTGCAGCAGCTGGGAAAGAAATGCTGACACAAAAATACTAGTGCATTTTTCCCAACATGTCAGTTGTCTCAACAGTGAAACTTACAGATTTTTTTCTTCCTTTGAAAAAAAGTAAATAAATTAGTCAATCAACTTTTTGGACCAGTAATGGCTTTTCAGTGCCACTAAGTGGCACTGATTTCTTCCTTCCCCTCCTCTATAAAACAGCCTGTCAGCCTTTCAGGAGCACAGACACGGGATGGGGGGAAGGATGGGGGGGAAGAAGTGTCAGTTGTTTAATCTCAACTTAAATAAAAGCCCAAAGAGTCAGTTTTAAGAACTGGGACAACTACATGGCACATAATCAGCTTACCACCTCCTATACACATGAAGGAACTTAAGTAAATAGGTAATACAGAATTGGATCTGAAACACTCAGACTTTCATGACCAGTTATCCTAATTATTTTACAAAACAAGTCCTTTTCAATGAAACAAGTCTACTCCGAATTATATTTTTAGTACAAAATAATATTTTAATGTATCTGATCTTTTAATAAAAATCAGAAATGTTTTTCAAACATGGTTTAATGTGTAGTGTTACTCTTCCAGGTGCTATACTACAGATTTTCTAATAAAGATGGTGTAGCCTTTCCATTTGAAAGTCTTCTCTCTCAGCTGTCCATGAATATCAAGTAGAATGAAAGTCAACCTAGAAGACCAGAAGAAGACAATGGCTTTTTCATAACTTTGCTTTGCTTGAAGTGTCATCAAAAAAGGAGTTAATTGAAGCACTGTGTATTAGAAAGAGCTCCTCACATTGCACGTCCCAAGGGAACTTCACAGCCAACACTCTGAAAACCTAGGAGCTATACCAACATGACAGATGATGCTTAAGGGAAATTAAAGTGACAATAGGGGAAGCACACTAAAGCAAGATATTGGTGGTGGGGAGTGGAAGGATCACAGGCACACAGACAATGGAGGAGGAAGAGAACAATCATGGATGACAACAGGCTGTTCTGGCAAGGGGTTGGGAATAAGCATGACCATGCAGAGGAATCATTAAAAGACCTACCCTACATGCAGTAATTGTTAATGCACATTGTGTTTCCTTCTGTTTAATGATAAAAGACTAGAAAAAACTCTTCACTGACAGGTTTTAAAGTTCAGTGCATATGCCAAAAGACTTCGTTTAATCCTATTAGACCTGCATCATCCAACTGTATATATAGCCTTGCTTTTAACTTTGCATGTTTTAATCGCTAACATACATAAAACCCTCCCAATAAAGGCAGTTTCACTATGAGTTATTTAAAAGGAAAAAACCATCTTGCTCCATTTCTTTTCTGAAAGATTTGCTTAAACAATATTAAGTCTTCCTCAAACTACTAAGAAACAGTTTTTGCTATTCCCTCCCCCACTGTTACACTCTCAACACAAACATCACCTACGCAGCAATTTCAAACAATGGAGCACACCAGTTTCTCATCTTTCTAACAATAAAAGGCTGCACACTTTATAAAAAACAAAAGCAAAGGGAGGGACATAACAAAAGGTGCATGTGTATAAAGTAAGAGAGTAGATAATGTCATTGTTTAGGTTTGTATCTAGCTGGCAAAACAAAACAATGCATATTTTTAATGATTGGAGTGGCAGTATATGTGTTTAAGCAAGCTTAAACACTTTACATACAGTTTTAATTATTTTTTATCATTTCAAAGTAAGACATGAGTTGTTAAAAGTTACGTTCTCTGGAACACACCAAATACCACTTAGAGTAATTCAATACAGCTATTTTGACTTTTTTCTAACTTGAGCATTCTCAATGTGGGCAATAGCTGAGGAGCAAGGAGAGCATGTCAAATGAGGAACAAAATACTAGAAGCAATCATATGCAGAGTTTTGACAGATGCGCAAAATAAAAGAATAAACTTGTTTCTCTTCCCCAGAGCAACTCCCTTCATAACAATAGTAAAGAACTTTTGACAGAAATGCAGAGCCTAATTTTCTATTTTTACTAACGTTAGTAATTTCAGTGAATTCAAGAATTTTAACTCAATTACATCATCAAATTTAAGTTATTTGTGAACCATACATTTCAGATGGCATTTTGGTTTTCTATTCTCTCAATTGCTCAGTGAAGTTACATTTACTCTGTATCTGTAAAAATACCTCCAAAGCTGCATGGTCAAGGCAGAGTTACACACCTACCTGGAAAAGCTAAAATCTTCTTGAAAAGAAGCTTCTGGTTACTACAGATCTTTACTACACAGTACAAAGTGCAATTTTTATATAATCTAGCACCTACATTTTTCACAAGTAATCAAATTGTAGCACAGCCTCTACATCAGAAAAACTTTAAGCATACATTACATACAACAAGAGACCCCAAGAATATCCTCTGCCATGATCAGCGACACTTATAGCCAGTAATAGAATCTAGTAAAGTCCTTATGTATGCGGTATTTACACCTTAGGGCTACCACACTGCCCTCTGGTATATCAGACACACAAATTCTGAAATTACAGGTCTATTTACAGTGAAAAAAACATACCAAGTTAGGGCATTTTGACCATGTCTGATAATGGTTAGCTTAAGTCACAACTCATAGACTTGTATGATTTTGCCTGTACTCAAAATCATCGAGCACCATGAGGAATAAAAGGAATTGAATTAAAATTTTCTAATCACTACAACATACTTTATTTTGCTAGGATTAATACAAGAATTTTTAAATAGAATTCAGTGAAATTAGGTATTGCACAGAAAAATAAGGAAATTCTTAAAAAATAGCTTATGCCTACATCCAGGAAAAGTTTTTTATCTCATTTTCAATTATATATCAGTCTGAAGCTTCTGCTACTAAATAACACACACAATCAAATTGAAACAAAAATCAAGAAGCAAGGGCTTTCTGAAGATACAACCTAGCAGTCACAAAAAATTTATTTAATCACAAAACTGTTCTCTTGATTTCAATATAGCAAAATAGTATGAATTAAGTTAAGCAATGAAGTTAAGACCCTGCAAAAGACCCACACCTAAGACAGCTATGTCAATTATGTGATAAAAGCACAGCTGCAACTTCCATTTCATATTATTCCATACTCAATTTTCACCCTGTATTTTAATAGGGAAAAGGGATGTGACCTTGCTCTGAAACATACCTCTTTCAGAAACTCTTCAAACTGCTCATCTAATTCTTCTTTTGAAAATCGATGAGCCATAATCTGCAACTGGACGTTACCTTCCAAACAACTGAGTTTAAAAACGAAGATTTAAAATGAAAATAAAGTTAATTAAAAGCATTCTGAAATTAGAAGTGCCTAGTGATTTGCTGCTTTCTAGAGAGCTATAAGCAAAAAAAAAAAAAAAAATCTCGAGAGATGCCAAATTTCATTCTTCCCACCCCTAATCTAAATTATTTACTGAATGAAACAATCAATGCAAACATACCTGGATTACCCAAATTCCTTATGATCAAAATACTCATTTCCAAAACAACAGTTTCAGCATTTAAACTCTGAGGGATAAATAACATATGATTCTCTTCACCATCTTTACATTTTTCTTCAAAAGACAGCTCTCTTAGCTACGCACAATTAAGCATTTTGTCAATGATCAAACAAGAATCCGCTGCAGTAATACTTCCCATCCACGTCAAGGGCTTTTAACTCCTTTCTATGTTTCTTCTCCAAAACTGGAGACATCTGGCATTATAAGTTTTGTTTCATAGTCTCTGCCATGCTTAGGACTCAGTAAACAATAAAAACATGGAAGTCTTTTAAGATTAGAGGATGACATTTGGTTTAGTCTGTCCTGACACAGAAAGCCAAAGGCACTTGCCCCCCTCCCATTCCCAAAAGTCTGAGTTGACTTCTCAGGTATAAAATATGGCCCCCCCACAAAACACTACAAAGCTTTTGTATATCACGCTGTTCAACGCATATGGGTACCTTCAAAATTGCATACATATAGCAGCATTAAACTACTCTAGCATCCTCCTGGCTGAGAAGTGCTATGTAAACATAAAAGGGCTAAACATTTGCAGAAATGCTCCTACCATTAAATAAAACTTCTCTCAATATGGAGCCCTCTCAGTACACAGGACTGTTACCTACCTAGTAAATCGATTTTGACAGGCGAGTTGTGACAACTGCTTCCTGCTTTCATTCCTTATTCATCCATAGACCACCCGACACTTTGGCTTTGGCAGTTAAAAAAAAAAAAAAAAAGTTATAGCAGACTGCCCTGACTTTGAATTGAGTAAGATATCCTTATGTAAGCACTTGGACAATATCTCTGAAAACACGGTAAGAAGATTAAGAATGTTACCTCTCATGACACACATAATCCAGTGTCCTTTTATACTTTTACATCAAAGAACACTAGATGCTAAACATTAGGTGCTTTAACAGTTTACTAGCTGTGCCAACTACTTCAGCAAGCAGAGAATACTTAATTCCAGCCTTACCAGAAAAACAAACTGATTCTTCTGACATCACCTGTACTTCTGTCTACCTTATAATTACAGCTTTTATAAAAACTAACCGTATAAAACTTTATTTTTCAAAAGGACAACAAATATGTCGGACAATTTCCCTAACAGAAGATTACAGACAAACATTACCCTTACCAAATACAGCCATACCTTTAGAACTGGAGGCTCGCAAATGACTTTGTACATAAAACAGAGAAGTCACTTGCTGGGGTATTTGCTATAACACAGTGCGGAAAGACGAAGTTTTGGGAAGGTATGCCTAAACCACAGGGCTGAAAGAAAGCTTCTACAGCCTAACACATTTCAGGTAATCTTTTAACCACCCCAGCGCTAGGACCAGCCGTCACCCGGTCCTCCTCCAGCTTCCCCTAAAGCAGACGCCGCGCTGGCACAGGCGGCGGCCGGGCAGCAGCCCTGGGGCCGGCGGGCCGCGCTCCTCCCAACCCCAGCCACGACTCCCCGGCTCTGCTCCGGCCGGAGACGAGCGGCCGGCGGGCCGGGAAGAAGGAGGGAGGGAGAAGAGCAGCCCCCGGCGGGGCACCACCAGGCCGAGCCGGCGGGTGGGGCTCGACTCCGCGGCCCGAGGGGACGCTCCAGAGAGCGGCGGGGGACCGGGGAGGAAGCGGCTCAGAGCCGAGCGCTACCCTGAGGGCCGGCGGCCCGCCCGCTGCCCTGCCTCGGGGCGCCGGCAGCGTACCTGGCCCGCGTCGGGCCCCTCTCCGTCATGGCCGCCTCCCTCGCCGGCGGCGCGGTTGCCTAGGAAACCCTCCCGGCCACCGTACCGCCCGCCAAAACTGACCGCGGGGCGGCGCGTCACGTGATTCCCCCCCCAATCCACCGGCTTTCTTCTCCCCCCGCCCGGCGCCGCGGGTGGAAGACACGTGACGGGGGACAAAGGGGGTCCGCCGGCCATTACTACCGTGGCAAAGGTCACCTCCCTTCGGCCCGGCCCGGTCCAGTCCGGTCCGGTCCGGTCCGGTCCGTCCGGCGCGGCTTGGAGGCGGAAGTCGCCGCGCGGTGACGTGAGGCGGCGGCGGCGCGCCGGGCGTTGCGGAGCGGCGCCCCCTACCGGGCGGCGGGAGAGGGGCCGCGTCCGCCGTGAGGGGGAGGTCGCGCCGGGATAACGCGGCGGCCGGCGAGGCCCGACCCCCCCCGCACCTGCCTCCGGGGCTGCCAGCGAGGCGGGGGGAGGCCGCTGCCGGCCCCGGGGGCTTCTCCGTCCCGTCCCGTCCCCTACTCCTCCTCAGGGACGGGCTCGGGGCCGGCTGGGCGGGAGCGAAGGTACGGGACGCGGCGTTGGTGGCCCGGCCCGGCCCGGCCCGGCCCGGCCCGTCGTCCCCTTCCCCGGGCCGCTGCCGGTTCTGCTGAGGTCGTCGCGCTCTTTCTGTCCCCTGCTCTCTAGGAGCTGCGCGGGGTAAAGCGGGGGGGATTACAACAGAATTCGGTTTATTTCTCCAGCCGGTGGCGATGCGAGGCCGGCGCAGAGGACCACCCCTGCTCCTGTTCGGGAAGCCTGCGTTGCCACCTGCAGCCGAGGTCTCTTCGTCACGTTTCTGAGGGAAGCGCTTCTCCGGGAGTCCTTCAGCTAGCTGATCTTCTGGAAAAGCAAGATGGAAAGAGTTAATCGCTTCCTCTAATGCAGAGGTCAAAACCAAACTCATCCCTTATCGCTCTTACGCAGAAATTCCCTTCTAAAGCTTTTCTAACGTTTCAGCCTCAGATGTTGGCTGCTGTGCTTTTAACGCATTTTAGCACATCTCTGCAAATGTTTAAAATAATGCAGAAAAATTAATGACCCCTGTTTCCCTGACCACTGTCTCTCAAATAACCACAGAACAATTGCAGTCTGTGCTTGCATGTGCTCTCCAGCTAGGGTCTGTCAGTTGTGTTTGTTGTGAGAGTCACGTTGCTTTAGGAATTTTTACGCCAGCATTTAGTAAATGGCAAAATAAAACAAGCTCACTTAAGAATACAAATGAACGTTGTTCACACACGCACACACACACGTTTTGATTCTCTGTTGGGCAGACTTAGAATGAAAAGATTTTGAAAGAAAGTTTTTTTCGGTGAGTGTTGGATACTCATTGCAAGTGAGAAACTAGTTAAAATCCTGTTACTGTCTCTCATTTCCTGTTAGCTTGAGAGATAAAGACCGTGCTTCCAATATGGCCTTTATGTATCCCAGATTTTTTTATGCAAGTATAAATTACAGTTTAAATTCATCAAAGCAAAGAAATGCAGGCTCTATATTTTCCACCCAGGTCTATAGGATTTACTTTGCTAAAGGTGCTGCAGTGCTTCTTTCAATCAGATCTTTTGTCTGCAGATGGAGTATTATATTTTCATTTGCAAAGTATGGGTCATGCATTTCATCTTTGTGCTCAACTTCTGCTGCTGTCTATGGGAAATGTGGGAGCTGATCAAGGACAGGATGCCCACATAAACTAATATACTAGAACAATTTGTTAAGCGTGACAGCCTACTGCTGGTGAAAACATCAGTTTCCAGCGTTTGCTCTTTTCTCTCATCTCATGAAAAAGCATGGAGTGAGGCATGAGCATTTAAAGAAAAATATGGAAATTAAGGGATGTCAGTCTGATGCTGCATGCCTTGATCCTGCTCAGATTTAAGCCAATGCAAATTTTGCTGTTAACTTCAAAGCAATAGCTGTGACATCATTCATTGATCATGAGAGTTACTTCATATATAATCAAATAATCACATCAAGGGCTCAATCCTGCAAGCTGCTAAAAAACTGTTGCACATTGAAGCCTTTCTGTTTGCAGAAATATGTTCAAAGAGGCTTGTACAAAGTTTAGAAAAATGTGTGGAGTGATCAATGCTGTTAGAAACCTCAGTGCCCATATGGGAAGGAAAAAAACCCAAACCACTCTTGATGACTGTGGTGGAGAGGAGGCATTGCCTGGTGTTGAAATGTCATCCAGTGCATTCAAATAACATGCACAATAGCCACTTGAAAGATTTTCATTTCCTTCTAATGCCAACCAGTTGGAGCAGTTTTCTCAAGAGCTCTTGACAGTGGAGCTTAAAAAACGGAGAGCAGGGCTAGCCATGAATTTCAGCCAGGAACGTGGCAATTTGGGTGGCAATGCTAATAAAGCAGAAAGGCGGTCACAAATTCTGAAATAGATCCTGCTGGACAGAGCCCCAAATTATAAGGTAAAATTCTGGCTCTGCTGACATGGGTGGGAAGCCTTTGTTGACTTCTGTGAAACCAGATTTTGCTGCTGTAGTCGTTAGCTTCTCATTTAAATGTGTGGCATGTGTACACTTAACACATTGTTTTTTCTCCAGGTTGCTAAAATGTAAGGCTTCATGTATTAGAGTAATAATTTCAAACAATTAATGGTGAAATTAAAAGGGATAAAATATCCATACTTTTGTTTTTGCTCATCTCATTTCAGATTCGTATAATCCCTAGATGTCAATGGGGAAAAAGACATCAAATAAAAAAAGAAACAAAACGTCTGCCACATCCACTTTGGCTGAGGCATTGCATTAGATAGTATTTCAGTACTGAACTTGCAAATATGTGAAATATGAGATTATGATAACAAATATTTAGCCATATTCTTGATTATGTTTTTTTAAAGGTTAACAGTTTCATACTGAATGAAAAGCAAACAAACACTGGTGAATTAAGAAGTTAAAACTGCATTCTCTGTGCATGCCCACTGTGATAATACTTCCTTACATGACTATGCAATAAAACCCCTTTCCAGTATACACATCAGAAAAAGGAAGAGCCTTCCATAAAAGTACAAGTTGCACAGAAAATGGAATAATTATGTGGAACTGTATTTTGTGTGAGAGAAAACAGTGGTCTGTCATTGTTAAATTAGGATTAGTTATAGTTCACCTAACTATAATTTCAGTTTAAAAGATAATTTTTTATACTTTCACTTTTGTTTCACTGCAGGTCTTATTTTGTTCCGCCACTGATTAGCTGTAGTCCTGAGATCCCGAGGGCCAAATTTATGGTCGACTGTGTTACGGTAGCTAGCCTGAACTCAGCTTAGCATCTCACCCGCTGGGTCTTTTCCATCATGCAGTTTCTCCATGGGCTGAGAACTAAATTCTGTGTCATGAGGCTTAGACCTGTTGCTAATCTTATTTCTGCTTCACGCTTGCATCTGTTGAACAGAGCTGCAGGTTTAGAAGCTGGGTTGTCAGGTTGCTGGTCATTTCCCAGTTTCTGGAAGTTAGACATGCACCGTTTCGCAGACTTTTTGAAAATGGATCATCCCTTTGGCTCATTTGTGTAAATGCTTAGTTGCCTTAATGTTGTGCCCTGTGCTGCCAACTTTTCAGTTCCTCTGGAAGAGGGGTGTTGCAAAGTTGCTGTAATTACTGGCTGCAGGAGTAAACCCTTCCCCATCATAGAGAAAACAGTGCTATCACCAGCAAATATAAGCAGTTAAAATTTCCTTCAAGAGGTTAAATGTTTGCAGTCAATAATTAGCTGCTTCTCACTCTCTCAACTTAGAAGAAGTGCATTTGCCAACATTTAATGCTGCTTTTTCTTCCATTTCAAGATTCTCTGTAAACTTGTTAGGAAACTTTGCTCTGCTGTGTAATCCAGCCAGTAGAGCAAGATCCCTCCTGTTACGAGCTTTCATTTTTGACAAATCCTGGGAAAATTATTGTGCAAAGATAGATACAAACATGGCTGGTTTGACCAACTGTAGCACATTTGAACTAGCCTAATGATCCTGTCCCATGCCTACTGCTGGTCCTTCTTTGCCAGTGAAAACTCTCAGTGCTTGGCATTGGGCGACACACCTATGACTCCTACTCCACACGGGGACGGGAGAAACAACTTGGGTCGCTCTCACCACAAAGTTGTTTGAACTGCAAACCCTCATCTGCCATGAATATTCTCCTTTGTATATAGAAAGTTTTATAATAAATTTTTCTCTTTGTGTGAAGACACACCCCGTATCTTCAGTTCAGAAAAAAACTAAGGTAAATATTTTTATAAAAAATTCTTAGTAGCTTAGAAAAGATTAAACTCAGAAAACTCAGCAAAGAAAAATTAAGTGTTCTGATTTATTCAAATTTTTCAGATCTGTAAAATCTCTCGTTAATCCTGACAACATATCTGCTTAACACTGGCAAGAATATTAGCTTTGCATTTCAGTTTTTCTCTTGGTTATTTTTAGTTCTTCTGAAGCCTGGGAAATAAGAAATATAACCGCTTTGAACAGTCTGAAAGAGCCAACTCTAGCAGGGCCTCTGAATCTGATTAGATAAAACAACAAAGAGGTTCTGTTAGGGCAGAGGCAGGAAGAACTAAGGTGGGTGGCAATATCTGTCATAACTCAGGGGAAATGTAGCCTCAAAGCACTCAAAAGTGGGTGAAAAAAATAACATAAGCAATAGACAACTTTCCCACATCTTGGGTCACTCTCCAAATGCAGTTTGAAGAATTTTCTCTGCACTCAACTTTTTTTTTTTTTTTTTTTTTTTGTATTTTTAAAGTACAATAAACAGCACATGCATGTGTGTTTATCTTAAAAAGCTAATTTAGGGGAACATCGTTTCTCTGCAGAGAAGTATCCGAAAAAGTGCAGTATGGCAAGTGCGATTACATTTGTCAGTGCAGAAACAGCATAAGATCTCAAGTGATAGATTTGGAATTTTCAACATTTTCCTCTGAAAGTAAGCTAGCTTTAGGATTGCCACAGGAGATTTCTCCCTAAAATACAGCGAGTCATAACATCACATTTTATCCTACTGGCCAAAAAAGGATGTAACTGTTCTGTTTAGTGCAACTGGGAGGTCTTCAGGTTTTTGGGGGGTTGATTTAAAAATGGTCTGTTATTGGAGTGGTGGGAACATGGAACACCCACTTGGCCAAGGATCGTGCTTCCCTACTTTTAGTGCAGGATGCTTATTTTGGGTTGGAGTCTCTGCTGAAGTGAAGAGGTAGAAAGAGAGATTTGTGCATCCTCTCAGGAAAATCAGTCAAAATGTTTTCAAAGTTGGCTGCAGCTGAGGAACATGGTGCTTGTTCGTCGTACAGAGGCGTATGAGACCAGTCCCTCCAACCTGTTCTTTACCTGCGTGTAACTGCTGGCATTTCTCCGGTAACTCTAGGTCTGTCTTTCCCAGGACGGATGTGGGGCATAGCAGCAGGTGCATACATGTATGATAACTGATGCTAATCCGACAGCAGTTTGTTATTGTTCCAGTGCTTCAGCCCCCCGTGCCGGGCTGAGGGCTTCCAGCATCCTTGCGTGGCTCTTTGCACTGAAATGGAGCGGTGGAGCTGTAAGCACCAGAGTTCAAGCTTGATGGGCAGGGTCTACTCAACTCTTGGGGGCTTCTGGCAAAAGGCTTGTAATTATGCTGCTGAGGTAATAATTTCATTAAGCAGTTAGTTACAGGACAAGATTGTCTTCTGGCTTGAAAGGTCATTACTTTGTTAATGAATCACTTGCTTTGCCATATACTAGTCTACATTTTTAGAAAGAAAATTTGGAATGACCATTGATTTATTTGCCAGGAGTTTGATTTAACTTTTAAACCAATAATGTATTCCACAGTTTTTCTGACTTCATGTCTGCTATAAACAGTATTCCTGTGAACCAAGTGGCTTGTTAGTGGTATTGCTATGGCATTTTCAGCAGGCTAAAGGTAGTTACAGTGTGCATTTGGACAGGAGAGCTGGAGTGTGAAATTTATCCCACTTACCCTTTTCCTCAAGCTTTTTTTCTCATTATAATTTCATCCTAAGCTAATCTGCTCCACATTTTTTATTTTCTTTGAAATCATGCTGTGAGGTTCAGCCTCACAATCCTGCACAGGGAATTGAGCATCAGGTCTTAAAAGCTGAGGGGACAAAATCAGATCCTTGCCAGGAATTGTTGCCTATAGAAGCTCTGCTCCACCGGCTGATCAGTGGACTGCCCAGCTGAATGTGTAGGAAGCCCTTTTCCCCCAGTGAATGGAAAAAAGGTAGATGAGTGCACATGGATACCCTTTTCTGTGCACACGGATACCCTTTTTTGTCTTTGGCCGGTGAAGGAATAAACCCCCCAGTACTCAGGTTCACACGTAATAACAAAAACCCCGGGATGCGTTAACCGGTATCGGTGGGGGGGACGGGGTGACTATTACAAGTCTGTTCTCTGTGTGAAGCAAGTTCACGTGTCTGTCGATTTAATGTAGCTGTCTCACTCGTCATCCTCTCGCTCGTGGAGACGCAGGGCCCGGTCCCATGCTGTTTGTACAGATGCTGTTAGTACAGAGCCGGGGGATGGGGAAGTCGGAGAAATCGGAGGTCTCCTTCTCCACGGCCACATCCCCAGCACTGCTGGGGGCCGTTTCAGCTGGGTGCAGATCCCTCACCTCCAACAGGTCTATAGCACGCTGCCTTTGTTGCCCGGTGCTGGCAGCGCTTGACAAGGAGGTCTCATTCTCCACCAGGCAAAACAACCTTTCTGGAGTCAGCACGTGTCCTCCTCTTCGGTATATTTTTTCATACCTGGAAAGAAAGATAATCTAAACTGATGTTCTGTGTACAGAAAACAAGAGCCAGCCAGCTAGGTACTATGGAAAGGAAAACCTCACCACTCTGAAACTCTCAAATGCGGACAGGCAGAAGATTTATTTTATTTATTTTTTTTTCAGAAACAGTGCTTTAGGTAGGGATACAACCTGTCATTACTTAGAGATTTCCAGCAGCTGAACAGTTGGTGTCTGTCTGCCACCCACCTGGTACCAAAATTCCACCAAGAGATCGGCTTGTTGAAGGACTAAAATGGTCCTTAAAGCTTCGCCTCAAAGGACTATGACACCTGCTTTCCCGTGTCTTCTCTTTCTCTTCATATCTACCCCACTAATCGCCTATTAGCTCCTAAGGTACCAGAAATAAACACCAGCAGCCCCAAGGTTCAGACAGTGTATATTAAGGCCTGTGAAAACTGCCTTTTGCAAGCATTTGTCTGGAAAATAATACCTAGATTAAGGATTTAAAACCCAGTGAGGTTCTTTGTTGTTTCAGGCTTCTGGGAAGTGGTCATTTTCTTAACGTGATAAGAAACTGAAACGCTTTCAAAGAAAAGACACTTAGATGTGTGGCCTGCGTGGATTAGTAAGACTGGAAGCTGCTGTTCCATGAATCCCTTAATCACAACAAACCTCCCCTGGTGAGCTGCTATATTTACTTAATAGAATATTAAGCCACAATTTTTACATGAATACTAAAGGTATTTAGGTGTCACTGGTTTTTTGCAGTGTAATAATATTTGATTTGATTTAATTTAAGTTTGGATAAGCTTGGGCTTTTTGTTAATTTCCTCCACTCTGAAGGATAAAATAGGCCGGTGCGAAAGCCTTTTAAGATTCAACAATATTGTTTAAGCATGGCATCTGCAACTAATAATAAAGACTATGAAACTTTGAATGAAAAAAAAATTCTAATTATCATGGCAACGGGAAGATGGTTGACTCATCTTCGGCAGTTTGGATTACATGTGTGGGATTGTGTTTTGGATGGAGCACTCCAGAATAGCAACACTCCATCAAAAACACAGTCGTGCACCTGTACTCCAAATGGCTGAATAAGGCAAAACACATGTCATCCGAACACTGTGAATCAAATTAAAAAAAGAAAAGAAAAGAAAAGAAAGCTGGAAGAGAAATAAAGACAAGCACCATAACATTGGTGTGTGTGAAGACTTGTTTCTCTAAAGCTCCCTGAGTGATTTATTTATCGCTAAACCTCTGTTCGCAAGCCATGTTTGATTTTGCTTGATGCTGATATAGACACTGCAACCGGATCTTATGGAAAGGGCTGCCAGCAACTGTTTGATCCTGATAAATTACAACAACAGGCACAATTTGCAATGAGAAGCTATTGCTGCTTCTGGCCCTAATGTGCAATGAGGTTTGAAACATGGTGGGCCAAAATTCTCCTTACCTGGTGGCCCCCTCAGACCACTTACAGAGGAGCGTAAGAGAGCCATTGAGCAGAAGAAAATTACATTCACAGCAAGAGCCAGGCCTGATTTCATACCAAAGGTGAGCGTGTATGTGTATGCGTATCTGCCTGCACCTGGGGTGAAAGAGATCTTGCAGGGAAATGAGGTACAAGAAGAGTGTATAATCCACATGTTTGGGAACTTGTGTGTTTGCTGAGCAGCCCGTTGCCCCGGTTCCTTCTACATGTGTGCACACACACACCAACAACCCCTCCTCCCCCAATATTTAAGCCTGCGACACATATGTGTTGTGAATATTGAAGTATTTGCTTTGGAAAGTTAATTGATGACTGGCTGCTTATTTGATCTTCACAGTGTCGAGTTCAAAACGTAATAAGCGATAAAAAACACCCAATAGTTGGACATGGAAAGAGGTGCAAATTCAGAAGGGGATGTGAAGTGATATGAATTAGACCCCCCTGCGTATTTTCTTTGCAGTAGCATTCCCAGACACCTGCCCCTGATTTCAGAAATGTATACAAGCCACAGTCCACACCCAAGAGAGTCAAGCTGGATTTCTTGAGATATTTCATTGCCTAGAAGCTTTTGATAATCCCCTCAGATGCTTTTTTGCTTTTTTAGTGGACTTTGAGTCTAATCAGATCAACATACACATTCTTACTGATGTTCTAAGAGTAGCTGCCCTGGAGGCCAATGTTAGTACTCCAAAAAAAGATACATACTAAAGAATGAAGTGGAGCAAAAGGGGTATTGCAGGAAAAGGAGGAACAAGAAAAAGGTATCAACTGCGTGTTTAGAAACCTGTGTGTTCTCTGAGCAGCTCATATTGCTGGTGCCTCCTGCAAGGAAGTGTGCAAGGCTAAAAAAGACAATTTAACACACTTTTGCTAGTGAAATGTTGAGACAGGCTTCAGAAAGTCTCTAGGAGTAGTGGTCACATTCAGTGACTCTGAAGGATTGTTACTAGACTTCTGAAGGACTGTAATGCACCTTTCCTAAAACTTGGGAAGCGTTCAATGAACCAAGACTGTACTGTAGCTCTTGCCCAACCTCATCTTCTGTTAGTCGTCTTATCCAGCTGCTTCAGGCTCCCATGGAATGTGCCCAGAGAGGATCAGGAGAAGTTTTCCTCTATTCACAGCATGATTCTCCCTCACCCCAACATGTATGCACACTTGCATATGAACAGCAGAAGCTGTCCCCAGTTCTCCTATATCCACAAGCCCAATTTGTGTCCTTTGCCTTCTGTAGTCTTTGACAAATAAGCTCTGCCATTCCTTTGCTTTTCCCACCTCGCTTCCCATTTAAACACATATACATATTCCACTAACCATTCCTCTTCTCCTTTGAAGAAATGTGTGTATACATGTACCTATCACCCCCTCGCCCTGCCTCTGCTCTCCCAGCTTTTATATAGTATCGGTATTTCCCACGTCATCTGCTGGAGAGAGGCAGGCAGAGCTGCTGCACCTATTTAAAAAGTGAGTGTGTGTGTGTGAACACAGATGTGCTCACACATGCTCTTGTGTATAGGTGCACCCCTGTCTCAAGGAGCGTGTGGTTGCCTGGCTCATGGAAAATGAACTGGGAGAGGTGAGCACAGACTTGTACCTCTGTAGCATGGAGCACAGCCTGGGTGCAAAGCTTTAGAGAAGGACTGAGTGTGAAATATAAGTCTTGAGTGCAAAGGGGACAGGGTTTGAGGACAAAAGAGGTACATGTTTCTGTAATGCTAAATATAGGCAAATGTTTAATGTCAGTATCTATGGTCTCTGTGTGAAGGGGCAAACTACCCAAGAAAAAGAAGCTAAGAACCATTGCTTAAGAGGTGCCCATTTGAATTAACTATTCTGCAGGAAACCTGGGTGCCAAAAATTGGGTTGGATAATTCCAGACCAGGTTCCAACATTATATGCCTACCAAGGAGGTATATATTAGAAATTGGAATTAGACATGACAAGCTGATCATAGGAGAAAAAAAGAGTTGAAGTAAAAATATTCTGGAAAAGGGATCAGCCTGAAATTAGATTAATGGTTGCAAAAAGTAGCCTGAATATTCAAATGGGGACACTCTATGGGAAATGCCTTAAATGAGTCTGTTTTTTCTGAGCATGACTGCTCAAATTGCCAAAAATCAGCAGAATTTAAGGTTTTTTTTTCTCAGTTGGTCCCTTAGGGGAAGAAGAAGCAGCATGACTGTCATTTCCCTACACTTTTGGAGAGCGTAAGTGACGTATCCACAGCTTGGTGCCTTCCCAGAGTATACAGGGTGAAGGTGACTACACATCGTGTAGTCTGATCTCCTGTCCATCGGAAGTATTGCTGTACCGGGACTGGTAACTTGTTTGACCGTGACCTGTCTTCTAGGAAAGCAGCCATAAAGGCATCGCTTCCTCTAGTAACTGGTTCCGGTCAGTAATAATGATTATTCCTTTTGTTAAAAACTCATCTAATTCATCACTTAAATGTGTTTGGCTTGAGCCTTCCACTTGTGAGACCATCCTTTGCTAGATTAAAGAGCCCTGGAGTGCACTCTATTTTGTCTCTGTGAAAGTACTAATAAATTGAAGCCAAACCACTTCTTAATCTTCTTCTTGACCAGTTGTGACTTGAGGCAAGCAGTCTTGCTTCATACAACCATGGGAAGCTACTCGTTTCATTTTAAACCAGCCTCTACGATAATAGAACAGCGGGATGTGCAAGTCGCTGGAGTTTACCCTTCCACCTGCTTGCGCGGACTCCAACAAGCAAACACAAATGATGAGAAAGCTAATGACCAGAGACAGTAGAGCTGGCCCCATGCGGTCCCCCCGTATGTCAGCTTTGCTTCAGCTGAGCCGACATTGCCACAGCGGGTGTCGTAGGTTTTAAAAGAGAGGTTTCTGCGTGTCCCTTCTGCCTTCTCTAGGCAGTGAACTACCTCGCATAGTTCAGATTTCGTCGTGAGCTGTGTTTACCGAGTTGTCAGAGATAAGCCTGGCTCTGGAGGCCAATGTTAACATGGGGAACAGAAATGCCAGCACTGAGCACATATGGCACTGTTTGTACTCTTAAGTTTGAAAGAACTAAACAAGTTAACAAATACAGATGTTTAAAATCAGTAAGAGTGTTTAATGAAAACAAACAAAATACTGTAGTCTATAAAGCAAAACCTGTTTTTCTTTTGCTCCTTTTGACCAGCTGGGATTAGTGTTTTTCTGAGCGTATACCCTCCTTTGACATATGGGATGTTTCTGAGGGACATTAGTCCCAGCAGATGCTGGGTGGCGCTTGGGTGGATGCCTCTGATTTTTAGTTAGTTAATAAATCAGCTTTTACAACCATGTGTATCCTATGATTTAACACATGCGTAACAATAATACTGGATTAGGAAGAACAAACTGTTTCACTGCAAAGGATATTTTATTTCTTAGTAATATTGCATACAATATGAGCTTTTCTGTAACATAAACAAAGGATTCATGCTATTTTTTCATTTAGCCGGTGCCCTTCATCCCCATGGGTCAAATTGTACTCAGAATTGCATTAGTACAAATGCAGAGTACCTCCGCTGAGCTCAGTAAAACTCTTTCCATTCACTTCAAAGGGTGCTGCTTCAAACCTCATGCAGCCTGCTTTCCACAGGCATCAGCAGCCGCTTCCTGTTTAGTAAACTGCTTAAGTGACGTTCCCTCAATTAAAAGGACTCATGTAATGCTTTACCTAATCAGAAGGTTAAATAGTGTCATGTTGCTTTCCTACAAAAGTCTTTTCCCTATGTGTCCTGCTCTTGTTTTTGCAAGGAAAACTTTCTTTTTAATCTTCAGGCTCCCACTGCAGATATGTGCTAAGCTACTAGCACACATGACATCATCCTTGGCTTCAGCCTTTGAAAGTGAAATGGTATTTAAAAATATGAAATTCTGGTAGCAATGTCACACCCGAAGTTGAAGTTTAAAACAAAACTGACAATAAAATCAACTGCCAGGAAACGGACTATTTTTTAAATTAGACATCTATCATGTCAGCTTTGGGTTAATCTCTGGAGCCAGCTCAGGGATGGATGAGGTAATATTTGCACATGTTGTGGATAAGATAGAATGAAAATGGATTTTCTCTCTCTTTTTTTTTTTTTTTTTGGCTAATGTGCTACAAAGATTATGAGCCTGATGGTTGGAATCAGTACGAGCTGTGATTGAGGGGTTATGTGTGAAGCAGCAGATTAGAATGGTTTTAATATGTTGCATGATGGTCTCTGAAAGTCCCAGGCTATGTACAAAGTGTTGTGAATAGGGGCACTTGCAGGAGGTAGGAAGATAAGTGATAAGTGGAGGGTTGACATAATTCTGGAAAAAGCTCTCAGAGCCAACACATTTAGTGGATAAGTTTAAGGACTTGGTCTCGTTGCTTTAGTTATGAGTGCCAGAGATTGAGGCTTAACAGGGAGTCAGGACTTGGTGACAGAGCCAGCTAAAAGATGGCTGGATGTAAGTTAAAATGCATAAAAGAAAATGAAATGTTGAATCATAACCTGTTACAATAGCAACCGCTTTTGCTATTACAGAAACTATCTGAGAATTTGTTTTTGTCTGCGTTAATAGTATTCAAAACACACGTGAATTACATCTGGGGAAGGGATTCCATTAATTCTTGTTTTCTGTGCTTTTTGTGAAAGCTTTTCTTAGCCTTTGTCCACGCCATTCTCTAAAGCATGTTCCTGGCAAAGGCCAACATTTACTCAGCATTTGCACCAAACTGCCTGTGAAAGGTTGACATGTGCGGAAACTCTCAGAGGCGTGCCTCAGAAAGTGTGGGTCTCAGGTGGCTTCAATCTATCTTGTTCTCCTTTTTTCGTAGCCTCAGTGGTCTTCTGCCGAATCTTGACAGTTCTGGAGACCCTGCTAAGTTCAATCAGTCCTTTCCCAGAACCTGCCCAGGGGTCCATGCTGCAGCCTTGTCTGTAGCGAAAGAGTTGGTCCTTTGCTGGTCCTTTGATCTGTTTCTCCACGCCACCGGAGCTGCTTTGCACCTCCTAGAAGTGTGCCGGAGGAGAGGCGGGAGATGACTACAAGGTAAGGCTTCACCCAGCCGCAGGCAGTGAAATGAGTGTTGTTGCACCGTTTGTGCCTGTTGCCCACATGTCCTCCACTGGAAGAGGACTGAAGGACATACAAGGGGCGGGGGGAAAAAATGTGCAATTCCTCAGGAACGTGAGGGCCAGGAAAACAAGGGAGATGTTGCGTTGGTCTTTGAATCAGAGACGAGAAGGTCTGTCCCACAGCCATCTTCATTCCTCTTGAGAGAGATGCAGGCAAGAGGTAGGTTTCAGTCAGTAATATCAGGTTTATGAGTGTCAGAGCTGAACTTTCTCCCAGGGATTTTTGCCGTGGGCAGCTGTGAGTTTGTTACAATCTTCTGGAAACTCCACAGTCAGGGAAGCTTTAGTGTTTATACCCAAGTGGCCATTACGTATCCAAACATAGTATTTATATGGGTAGTGTTGTGTGCTTGTCCATGAATGATGTACCTGATGCTGCAATATACTGCTCAAAACATGTCAGAACAATGGAAATATTTACTTTCTTCTACATGCCACCCTACTACATTTATTTCCACCAGACAACTGTGAAGAAATTAGAAAAATCCGCTTTTAGAGCTATACTTGGAAGGTTATTGTCATCTTCACAAGAGATTGCCAAGAATACCCAAACAAACCATCAAGAAAAAGCAAGAATTAGCCCAGTCAACAGCATGACTGAAGCCCACATTTTAATGTCAAGTATATTAATCCTAAAAGTTACATATCTGCTCTCCATCTGAGCAATGAGTCTGAAAACTGATTAGCTGTGTTTGGGGCAAGGACATTGTGCTACCTAAAAATGCCAGAGGATGCTCAGGCGAGAACCAGCAAAAGATGAAAGGACTTAATGACAGCTTTGGCCGCGGATGTGACTCAGCTGAGGAGCTCAGCTTTCCCCAAAGAAGAGCACACTGAAACTTCTTATAGGAGCACACAGAACAGGACACAACAGAGAGCATTTTCACAGCTAGCTGCTACTCTGCAAATGGGTAGAGACATAAAATCATGAATAAAAAGAATCAGTGGTTGTGAAGGTTTTGGCTTTTTCGATGGAATATAGAACGAGTACACAATACTCACTACTTCCAAAAGAGAGTCGCTGGAGAAAATGTGAAGTAACCATGACTGGGATTGGGAAGGAACGGAAGTGAAAAGGTTTAAAAAAAGTTGCACTTCTCTATTTTTTATTTCCCTAAGAGTCTTGCGTTTTTTCTGCATTCATTTTGACTTGTGGAAAGCTGTTTACACGATATTTATGTGTATACCTCTCTGTCAAGAAAGTTATGCAACATATACATTAGTCTACACAGGTGTTTATAACTGTGAATGTTACTTTTGTAGTTTGCCAAATGGAAAATACACGGCATCTTCTTGAACCTGTAAATAAACTGTTTTCCAGAGCAGCCATCAAGCACATCATGAAAGGGAATGGCAGAGCAATTCCACTGACAATAGCATAAGAATTATTATGAACCAGATGTGAAACAATACAAATATTAGTGAAAATAATACTTTCTGTCTACCCGAGCATGACAAGGCTTCATAAAACACATTGATACTGATTGGATATGCAATGAAAATAAGTGTGCGATTCTCTGACTGGAACTGCAGGCTGAAATTCTTCTGGATGAGCTCACGAGTGACATGTCATCAGTATGAACACCAACGAAATGCCGCTCATCCCTTCGAGCAGGGCCGAGCTTTTCTTACAACTCCAGCACGCTCCCTGTGGGGAAGGAGCCACGGCATCCCGCCGGGGCATCAAACCCACAGCTCCTTTCTGCTCCCCAGCCACAGCTCTGCTACAGGTCCCTACAAAGCCTGATCCTGAGGTGGCTCAGCAGGTTTACACCACAGACATAGGGGACTCGGATCAGCGCTTCAACCTTTGGCGTTCTGCGCTGTTTGCGATGCCGCAGGGCGTCTCCCCGAGGCAGCTGGCTGCCACTCCGGAGGGGGATGCAGGGACGTGGGGTGCGGTGGGTTGTGGACCACGTCTGCCAGCCCATTGGGGATGTCTCAGACACGTCAGGGCACTTCGAAGGGCACCCAGACCTAATTTGGGGCAGCTGAATCATGCCCTAGGAGTTTCACACGGTGGTGAGACGCAGCCAGCTTGGATGGGAATGTGGGCAGCAACGCTGCGCTATGGGTTATGGCTGAAGCTTGGAAATAGTGTAACCCTGGCATTTCAGAAACCGAAGATAAGGTTTCACTCTGGGATTTACCAGGATACTGGTGCTAACATGTAAATTATGCAGAATAATCACGTTTTATCTATTTAACTAAGGTTAGAGCTCTTCCTTATCAGCAGATGAAGTATTTACCAACTGACCAGGTTTCTGTTGAGACTGAGCAAGGGCAAACTGATATGATTATAATCTGACACTTTTTTTTTCACCACTGATGCTTCATGTGAGAACTTCAACAGCCCATCTGGCCTCAGTTGGTGGTTTTCTAACTTGCCAGCTTTACTTCAGCATATTGTGATAATATTATTGCAAAATAGCCATATCATCGAGTACTTTTCAAAATGTGAAATGTTTATAAAAATATATATCCCTGTTTCAGTGGGTTTTTTTCCCTGCCATCCTTTACCTACCAAACTTGTGTCATGCGAGCTTTTATTCAGTTATTAAAAGGGAGATGTAAAGTCATGTGGCCATCCTATCACAAGCTTCTGCCAGCTGTAAACCTCATCACAGTTCCTGTAAAGTACATTTCCACAGATCAAGTTACTGCCAGGGAAGACTTTAACAATCTTCTACCCTACTTTCAACCAGCAACAATTAGTATTAGCAAATGGTCCAGGCCACTGCCTGGAATCACATATGATTTCTATTCAAGAAAGACAAACTTTTATTCAAACCAGACCCATAAGCTAAACACATGAGTTTCCCCGCTTAAAATAATGAATCTGAAGTAGTTTCTATCATTCATTTTAAAAATCACTCTCACATTTGAAATCAAGTTGGCTATTTTCCCTTGTCTGTATTAGCCATCTGGTAAGGGTGACTTTTCTAACACTGGTGTCTAGGGCTAGGATTTATTCTTTTTAAAAAAAAATACCTTCCCCCTTCCCACCTTATTTTTTCATTTTTGGAGCTTGTCCTTGTAATATGGGCACAACTCATCCTATCTTTGAAAACAGAGGAAAAAACCCCACACCTGGCATAAATTCCTCTATAAGATTCTTAATATATTTTACAGTCAAAATGTAGTTTTGTATGCGATGATTTAAGAAGGCACACACATGCTTTCAGGTCATTAAAGTGCATTGTAAAAATAATAGAGACACAAAGGCCTTATTCTCAAGAAACGATGCACACCCTCTTCTCCATGGAATATTGAAGATCTGTTTCATTTTTCAGTATAAGGCAAGTTCAAGATGCTATTTCCTTACCACATACCTCAGCGGTGCATGACCTCTGAAATAAAAAGTGAGGGGATTTATATGCAAAAGAAGAATCTTGGCACTTCTTAACATTTTGCTCCTCTTCCTAAATAAAAGACCTTCAGAACAAATCCTCTTACTGCTGTTGCAAGGGGGTTTCTCTTTCGGACAGCATGCGCCTTATTCTCTGTGGGTGCTTGGCTGAGTGAGCCAGGGAATTTGTTAGATGCTGCTTTGTAACAAGCACTAGTGAAACAAAGTGTAGTTAAAACTGCCTTTTATCTGTACCCAATGACTGCCTATCCACAATGAGGATGAATAGCAAGCACACACATAACAGCAAACTGTTGCTGATCCAAAACCTGGAAAAAATACAGAGGATGAGCCTCTGAGGTAGGAGGCACCTAAAAGACAAAACTGAACACTATATGCGGTGGAAAAACATGGCATCTCCCACGAGGAAACACCTGGTTTCCAGTGAAAAGAACTCCCACTGATTTTACTCGAGGATTGCTTTGGCCCAAGGCTGTGTTAAAGGCAGCCAAGTAAAAGAACAGGCTGGAAGTCGCTGTGTGCAGACATCTGCAACCGGGTGAAGTTCAAGATGCCCAGGATTGCTACTGACAGTCTTTGCTCTGTTGTTGTCACATGGAAGTGACGGTCTGACGAAAACCCCAGAGGCTCAGCCTTTTCATAGGAACACGGTTCACCTTGTGACACTACAGCCCCCAGCTTAAGGCTGGTATTTTGCAGAGCCCAGCTTTGGTCCACGTCATGATTGACAATCTGGAGGAAACTCCTCCTCCCTATTGAATGGAAGAGAAAAACACAGATATGAAAAGGAAAAGTGACAAAAGGAAGTCACTGGGAGGAAACTGAGATGCTTACATAGCTGCGGAAAAGAGATGGTATGTGTGGGCTTGGTACACTAACTCTAACAGAATTGGAAGTAAAATCCAAAAGCCAGTTCAATGAGAACAGTTTTCCAATTAAATATAGCCCAAGATCTCTTACCATCTACGTTTGGGCAGAAGGAGGCTGTCTGTATTTTTTCCACCTCCTTTAAAAATATAAAATGTCTTGATACATAGAAACAGGGCTCAATAAATGGCCTCTCCACCACAGTATAACACACACAGTATTTCTGACAGCAGTTGGTCTTGATTTACTGTCTGTCCTTGCAAAGGTTCAGGTCTGCCCTCTGTGAAGGTGTTGGTTCCCCCTGGGTGAGTGAATGGGAAAGATTTCAGCTTTTACCATAAAATCACCTCTGCCTGTATCCCTGCCCTGTTAACAGCAGACCACCAAGACAAATTCTATGTCGTATGATAATCTGAGACAGCAGAGTGTAATGAAATTTGGTAACAGCAGTCCCTGCAGGCGTTCCTGGAGGTGCAGCAGCCTGTGAAGACAGGTAGCCCTTAGCTCAGGTGAGGACCGTGCTGTGGGTGTGAAGGAGTCTCTGACAGTCCTCGGCGTGAGTATCAACACAGCAGCTTCCACATGTCCCACCGCTTGTCCTGGTGACGCCTCCCGCTATGCATAAACCAGCAGCAAGTCCAGGATGAGGACAGCAGGAAAGGGCAGCCTGGGGCTCACAAGGACCAGTGTGGGGGAAGGAATAGCCCAGCCGGGATCTTTGGCGCATGGTGAGAGGACACTGAAGCCTTGACCTCCATCCCGCCGTGGAGGGTCTCCAGCCCAGAGCCTCCAATGGCCGTTCGTGTTTCCCGCTGGTGCAAAAATGGGCTCCTCTGCCACAGGCTGGAGATAAGCAGCCGAAAGTTTCAGGCAGGAGGATGTCAGTTTGGTTTCTAGCTAAATGAGGGCATGCCTCTACCGTAGGTTTTTAAACCTGCCCTTCTAATCTGAATAATAACGCACTGCTGGAAATAACATTTGCAACATTTTGATCAGTCAACGAAGCAAGGTTTGTAAGGGGAGGCAATATCTTTTATTACAGTAGTCTGAAAAAGCAGACAAGCTTTCAGCAGACAAACTCTTCCTCAGGTCAGTAAAGGTGTGCCTAGAGAGCTATGAACGTTTTGGTTTTGTAATCACTTTTCCGGTAAAAAAATGGCCTAAGACTTAAGCAAAATTGGAAGCAAGCTGAAATTGCACAGTGCCCTGGAAAGCATTTCTGTAACATTTATACCACTTACTGCATTTGGGGAATCTGAAATTAATTGTCATTTTAAAATCTCTCAAGGATTCCTGATGATGTGAAGAACCATTAGCTCACCAATTAGCAAATACTTAAAAAGTGTTTAGAAACTTGAAAAAATATTTTTAAAAAGTGAAATAGTAAATGGACTTACTGTTCCTCGAGATAGATGTGGTAAGAGTAGGAAGGACAAGCACTTGCCACCAGCGCTCTTGAGCTACACAATGGTTCTTTATTGAGCAGCCATTGCTAGCGATGCCACATTGTTTATTTATGATGATGTAGTCCACACGTCCCTGCAGGAAGATGCTGTTCAACTGTTCTCACCATTGTTACCGGCATTTCCAGCTCCAGAGCTGTCACGGATGGGAAGGGAGTTGAAGAAGATCCACCCAGTGCACGCTTCCAGGGAGGACCCTTCTTCTTAGCCTGCGACTGCTGGTGCAGAGCATCAGTCCCACCTGCAGAGAGTTCTCTTTGACATGGCAGATATATCTGCCCACAGCCTCTCTTGTGCTCCACTCGGACCTGGGGGGAATTAGGAGTCCGGGGCAAACGCCGTCACGCACAAGAGCCTATTTTCAGGTGTAGCCGTCTAGACCATTTCCTTGTGGCTTTGGCTCAAGAGGAGCCTTTTGAGTGGGATTGCTGGAGCATGCACACGGCAGAACTCCGGGCTCCCTGCAGGTGATGCTTCACGAGGTAGGGGTGCATCTCATGGGGTTCCCGAGGATTGCGCACTGGAGCATTTCCACTAGAGTCCTCTTCATTTGTGCTTTGCTGGGACATTAAGCCTCGCTATTTGCTGCAGAGCAAGGGGCTTAACAGTCACCACGACCCTGGAGAAGTTGAGAGGCAGCGTCCCCGCAGCGGCCGTCACCCCACCTCAGGGCTGCTGCCCTGCACGGGAGTCAGCAGAGGGTGCTCCTGCAGCAAGGCAGCCCGCTCCCTCTGCCATACACCCCTCCGTTCAACAATACACCCAATAGGAAGTATTGGTTTATAAATTATTAACCGCAGTCCTCCGACACACTAGCAGACTCACATCTGTGGACATTTTATGTAAAAGACAAGTAATGGGAGAAGGTGAGATCTTCAAAGTGTCTTGTAACCCAAGAAGGTCTGTACTGTATAAGCACAGGAGGCAGCAAGGGATTACAATAAGTTGTGTTTGGGCTACGGCGAGAGCCCCTGCTCTTCGGCCGGCGTTTGATTCCTGGGGCCGGCACAGCGCCTTTGTCAGCAGCGAGTTTCCTGATGGCAATGCTTAAGGGAAACCCTGGAGGGAATCTTTCGATTGCTCCCTCTGCTTTTGGGTGGGCAGGCCACGGCCGGCCGCTGAGTATTTGCTGGCACCGCTGGTTGCCGCAGGACGTATGGGGATGGACGGGGATGGACGGATGGACGGGGGACGGGAGGAGGGCTGCGGCAGAGGGGTAGCGCGGCTAAGGGGTGAGCGCAGAAAGGGCTGCTGCCGGGAGGAGAGGGAGGATAAAAGCAGAAGAAAAAAAGCAAAAGAATAAAGGGAGGAAATACTCCAGCGTCCCCAAACACCTGCCAGCTTTGTTGCATTTTTTTTGTTTCGTACTGTGATTGCTTTTCCGGGCGTTTTGAAAACTACATGCATGCCTTGTGTGTACGTGCAAAGCGGAGGTCGTAGGGACGCTTTGTGATGGGGATCTCAGAGCCTGCTGTACGGGTACTAGACTAGCGTGATGACGTGGAAGTACCCCCACCTTGATGACCCGGGAGATTTGCTGTAGACAGCTGGATTCTAGGTACTTTGTCATGTCATTAAAGCCAGTTCAAGCACTGGCTGGGTCACGAGTACTTCTTTCTGGGTGACATTTTTCTACTCAGTTATTTGCTGGTGTCCAAGAGCTTGGGAGTGGAGGGAAACAAGACTTTTTGTTTCTTAAATAATTTTTGCTATTAAAACTCTCACTCAGCATGTCCTCTGCTTGTCATGTTGAGAAAACCTAGTACAATTACCAAACATTTGGGTGTAGGCAATAAAATAAAATAAAAGCATTTTTGTACTATCTCACACTGTTAGCTCCTGAGGGATACTCTCACAACAATGAGGATGGAAACGGACATAAATTAGGCTGTAACTACAGCTGACTAAATAATAGCCCGAGTTTTTTGTCAAGTAAGTTGTTCAATTAATATTTTTGCCGTCTTCAGCAGGAAGAAATTACTTGACCAACATAGACTTTTTTTCTGCTATTAAAACAACTTTGATAAAAACAGTCTCCTTTGCCTGGAGTGACTGGCTGACTCTGCCTTCATATTCTTTTCTTTTAACCACTTCCTTAAAATGCACTTTTCCTAAGTGGCTTATATGTCTTCTTTTCAAAAGAGGCATTTACAGGTCAGAGGAAAAAAAATCACCCAGACTGGCTTCCAGACCCTTGTAACGAGCAAGGTTTATTCCAGCGCACTTTTATTTCCCCTTCTCTTGACCCCTCTCTCTTATCAGGCGTGTAGCTGCGCTTTTTTTCAGTTTCTCCGTGCAGGTAGACCTGTCTGCTCCTCCTGGAGCCCTCTGACTGCAGGGGGACGCAGGGTGTGTGTGAGAAGATGCATCTGCCCCTGCAGACAGGGCCTGTAGTTGGAAAGCTATTTCAGCAGCGACCTTTTCTTCTGCTCCACGGTAGAGCCTCCAGCCAGCTATCAGTGCTCTGGGAACAGCAATAGCCACATGCTCTGAAATTGAGCTGGGTCAGCACTGATGTGTAGCAGCGTACATTGAAAAGTAGCTGCAAGTCAAAGAATATATGAGAATCGGGTAAGAACAGGATTGTCTGCTGGATATGAGGAGGCTCAAGTCCGCTATATCCATTGCTGTTGACAGTCTTTACAGGTGCAGACTTTAAAAAAAACAACCCCAAGGTGTAACATCAGCTATCCGTTAAACCAGGGACATTTCAGCTCCTGTTTATCTCTGAAATTCCTTGGATTATCTTCACCAGGGACACTATTAACTTGTCCTGCCTTCAAACAACTGCAAATCAGAGCATTTCCCCAGACCTAATTCCTCTGGATATTTCATTATCCAGAGGAGCCAGACTGTGTGAAGTGGCTTTTTGTTCCCTGGATTCACGGGATTAGCCGGGAGGATGTATGTTGTGTGGAGTTAGGAGAAAAAGGCATTTTAAGCCTTTGCAAACATGCGACACCTTTAATTTGAGTAGTTTCAGTTTTACCCCCACTTTCATAGTGGATCCAAGCAGACACTTGCAAAGACTGTAATTGTAAGATTACAAAGTGAAAATGCAGATTTTGCATGCAGAAAACTTTTCTGTAGCAGAACAACAATGCAGGGTTAAACCACACGTGACACCTAAAAGTGTTTTTTCCTCCGTGTAGTTACAGAGTTGATCTGTTCCTGGAGTATCCCCCCACACACTGGTGGAATTCAATGGCAAAATTCCCACGTACTGGCCAGGATGGGACACTTGAAACCAAAATCTCTCAATTGCTGCAGTATTCCCACTGAATTCGAGGACTGCTCACATGCATCGAGGTTTGTTTAATGAAATACATTAAAGGACTACTATGTGCGCTCAACAAATTGCAGGACCAACCTGCCTGCCAAACGACTAACGTAGGATTGCGGCTCCTTGACTTGGCCAGATTTAGAGCGCACCGGGAAAGGTTGCTATGAAATGGCAGTTCTTCCCCGGGGAGTCTCCGGGCTCTGACTCGCATGTGGCAACGGATTAATATCGGGTGGCTGAAGGGGCTCTGGCCGGTCGAGGGGGCTGCCTTCCCGTGGGAAGGTCCCACCGCCAGCCCTGCTTACGGCATCGAGGGGGACTGAAAGTCGGGCTAGTTCCAGACTGGCTTGTGACTGGTTTGTCATTCTGTTGAGCTCTTCCAGGAAGGCTGGTTTGTTTGCACTTCAAGGGGGGGGTGTGTGAAATCAAGTTAACCCAAACCTAAAACATTCAGAGATTTTTGGTGGATAGTACAGCTAAAATCCTAAAACATTAGGGACCCTATAGGTCTAAGGACTTCTTAAACTTTTTTTAAAAAAAATGATGTCACGTTGACATTTATGCAAAAAAAAAAAATAAAAATCAAACAACTAAATGAAATAAAACCCCCTTTTATTCTTTATTCTAAAATAAAAACAATGCCGAAGAGCATTTTGATGTGCCTCATGTGACAAGTCCTTTGATCCAGCTGCAAGCTGAACTACTTAACTTCTAGCATTAGGTATATGTGTAAACATAATGACATTATGTAGTTAAATCTCAGCATGGAAACACAAAGTTAGGTCTTTGTCTACTGCTTTATCAGTGATGACCTGAAATCTTACCTCGAATCTTAGATGGATTTTGCTTGATATTTGCAGTGCATACCGTGTGTCCGGTCTGTAACCTGAAACACATTATGCCAGCTATGAAATTACATGAAATGAAAGAAATAAGTAGTCAAACTACAGCCTGCTCATAGAATATTTCAAATAGGAAAATCAACTAAACTCAGTAACTAGGCTGTTAGCTAAGGCTACACCAAGGACTTTTAGTGCACACGCTTCACTGCAGGGCTGGGAGAGGCAGGATAACTTGAAAAGCATAGAAGCCTGCATCAGGGTTTCATGAAGAATGCAAAACCTTGAGTGTTATGCATTTTGGGGTTGGATTCATACCTATGGAGAGATGGCAAAATATTATTTTGATGTCACAATCATTTTTTTGTAAAATTTCTTTGAGAGCTTATCTAGTATGAAAGACAGTAACTGAAATGTTTTTGTGTTTAATTCCATTCGGCTGTTGGTGAATTTTGTCTCCTGACAGTTGCAATTCTGAGTGTTTGCATGCTCTACATGAAATTGGCCGTTTTACAAAAGACTTCTACAAATCCTAAAATTCCTGGCTTGCAAATGGACTGGAATGAATTATGACCTTTTCCATAATAGCATGTCATCCTAGTTGTTGTGTATAAAATTAACTAAAACCCTGAGTACAGGAAAATGCCTTCAGCCAACCCTTTTCTGCTACTAGGATCTTTCTTAGACATCATGTTGAATTAACTGTTTCAGCTCCTCGAACTTCCAAGAAATGTAGTGGCTGGCAAAGATCAACGGATACTTTGATTAATACAAAAGCCTTGGCTTTATGAAACTGGGATTCTTTTGTTTTAGGAAAACAATAGGAAGGCTACTTTTTTTTTTTTCTTTTTTTTTTTTTCATTTTTAATGGACAGATTCTCCTGGGCTAAGCAGCTGATGCCTGTGCAGTTGCATCATGGTCAGCACAGCCCAACGAAGTGAAAGGAGTTGGGTCTGTTCCAAGTATATTTATTGCTGGGGTGGTTATATGGAGTCTCCATACGTAGGAGAAGTGAAGGATCACTGTGGAGCCTATGTGACACAACTAAAGATTTGGATTCTTGAGCCAAATCACAGAAGAAAATCTCTTATTTGGGGACAGATCAGAACTAAACAGGATGTTTAATAACTGAACAGCATTAGATGCACCGAATAGATGAAATCTGTATTCTGGGGAATAGTTCTTACCACAACAAGAGATTCTGTCTTTATTCCTTAGAGACTGAGGGGAAGAACTGGGGATTATGTATCACTTAAATGTGCCACACACATTGTCTCTGAACACTCTGGTAAAGACAAAACCGCTTTCTAAGGTCATGGCTTCCCCTTGCTTAGCTGGATAGCTTTCAAGTAAAAAAAAAGAATGAAAAATTAATAAAGGAGGGGAATTTTTACATGTTTCACATTACCTTTGTTTGTTAAGCTGGAGTATGATGTGTGGAAAAATTTTGAATCTTTAAGGCATCTTTTAATATTTTAGTTACCTGAAATATTAACTGATTTATTAGGTTCTATGATATTGGATCCAGGTCAGTACAGGAAATACTCAGCTGCAGTGAGTCTCTACAAAAAAATAGGTCAGACTATCCATATATCTTCTTATATTATTGGGAAATTGCTTCCCAGATAGCACTGTAGGTAGAAATGTGAGTTTTTTGCATCTCACTGTATCCCCAGTGGTCGCTCTGTGACTTCCTGCACATGCTGTTCCAATGCCCCTCTGTCCTAGTCCATAAAAGAGCTCACTTCGTATTCCCCAGAATATCATGAAATATGGAGACAGTGATATTTTCCAATTTAGGAGCAGAGCATGTTGTGACATTCTAGGAAAAAACCCTCTTCGTTACACATTTGTGGAGCCTTATCATCTCAAAGGCAAAAAAGCTTCAAAAGCTAGGGATAAACTGTAATCTTTTCATGGGAAAATACAAATATTTTTTAAAACACTGTGTATTTATTGTACTAATAGAATGCAACTTAAATTCTACTACAGCTTTATGGATTTGCATGAGTCATTACGTGAAACCAGACTGTACTATTTGCTCCAGAACCTTCTTCCATTTCATAGTATACATGCACACACACAAAAAATCAAGAGGGTGAGTGAAAAATCTGAAACGTCAGAGATACAGTGCTGTGAAGGTGCAGGCAAGAGCTGCTATTTCAGGTACTGGATTTTGGAACTCTGTTTATTTACCTTAGCCCTTCTCACAACATCTGACCAAAATATCTCTGGGTGTTCCTCCTCTCATTGCACTCAACGGAGGCTGCAGCTTTCTGCCCTGTGTTGCAGCCAAAATTGAAGACCAGCAGCTGGATCCAGAGTGCTAGAGTTGGAAGCCCTATTAAAAGTCAAGTGGTTTAGTTAAGGCTGTTTGCAGGAGGTTGTTGTGTAATATGTTCTCAACCTGGACACTTCCTGCCTATCTTGATCATACTACAGAATAAAACATGGGAAAAAAACACCTTTAGGAGTGAAAACCTACAGGCCTAGGTTCAGTCAGCCTCAATTGCCTCCAAACCCCCTTTTTTAGTGTTTTTATATTGCCTTGGATGCCTGAAGGCCTAGGGCCAGCCACAGGAAACCCTAAGCACAAGGATTTATGTGGAATTAGGCTGGCCAAAATCTGGACCAAGGAGCTCTAGGCAGCTCTTCCTTCTTTGGAATGTGCAGGAAAACTGTTTTTCCCCTGAATTGTGAATCAAGTTCAAGGTGTTGATGCTTGTTTTCAAAACAAGACAGGACCTGAGTTCAGGTTTTCCAGAGGACTGGCTAAGAGGTCTGGGAGGGAAGACCATGGATGGGTTCCGGCCTTCACCTTGAAGACTCTGGCAGAAACAGGGACCGTCCGTGCCCATGGAATAACCTATTATGAGAAAGGAGGACCACCCACACCTGACCGATGAGCAAGGTGTGCATCCGTGACCCATTCTCTCCAACACACCCGACCTCTCTGTGTACCCAAAAAGCAAAACACAAAAGGAAAAGCCCAAGCAAAACAAACCACTGCCATATACACAACTCTTGTCCAGACAACCAGCCATATATAACAGATACCATGCTAAAGAAAGGGGCTTCCATACTTGCATACTCTTGTGATGACCAAAGTAATGTCGAATCCAACAGATAAAGCAATTTTTCTGGCCTCCAAGTCCAGAGTCCCTGCATATTTGGGAAGTTACTTTGCTTACACCCTCACTGTGGCCCAGGAAATTTTGCATTCCTGTTATATTTGCAGACTGGGATGACCCGGTGTGTTGTTTACACATTGCTATCTGAAACGCTTGTTTATACAGTTTTAGTCACCATATCACAGGAAGAGGACATAATTTGTCTATTTCTAAAAGCACAACATGCAGTAATCTGAAGAACAGTAGGTCTTAACGAGACCTGGTGATAAGGAAAGGTTATAGAAGCTACATTTTTTTCTCAAAGGCAAAGGAAATCTTTGAAGTGGCCTTGTCTAATAACTCAAAATGTTAAAAAAAAATTTAAACAGGTGACTTGGCCTACTACATTAAGCCCAAGCGTAGCTCCATAAAACAAAGTAGGCATTATAATGCCCAAGTTTTAGACATTATCTAATGAAGATATTAGGATTGGTGCTTATGCAGTGCAGTACATGGGTCAAGTGCCTAAGAACAGAAACCACAAAATTCAATAGGCTGAACTGGAGTCATATAAACTAAGAAATGGTGAAGAGAGAGGTATATCTTAAAGACCCATCCTACTGTGGAACTTAGATTATTTACTCTGGACTCACTGAGACTTGTAGCCTTGAATGTCCTTTTCGAGTTAAGTAATCTGTCACCCTTTTTATGCAACATCTCCAGTTTAGTCATCCACACCTTTGTGGATTGGCCAAAGTAGTCTTTGATAACTTTGGAAAAATTTCTGATTATTTGCCCCATTATGGTTAATGTCTTCTAGGTGAGAAGGTGATTCTGCGGTGTGGTAGATTGGTGAGGTTTAGAGGACGCAGGGATGACTGCATGTGTCACATGCTCTTTTTATCCCATAATTTACTGGATTAACTCAGCGTCTGAAACCACCTTGTCAAGCTGCTCAGTCCTTTGTCATTCCACCTTTCCTATTTAAGGGTATGCTCTTGCAGTGGAAAAAGGCCTACAGTGTCCTGTATCTTGGTGCTCTATTAGATACTTTTTTTCTCTAAAAGCTCAAATGAGAGGACCAGTATCTGTCCTTGAAGAGCTTGCCTGGCTCATTTCAGCTGAACTTTTATTATTATACCTCAACCAATAGAGCAGTGGTTACCTCATTTGGACAGGACAGAGTGATGCTGCTTTGTACTGTGGCTGAGGAAAAATGCAAGCAAAAGGAGTTTGCCCACTTTTATTTAGGGCAATGGAAAGCTTGCCCACTTGGCAAATACAGTTAGCCACTGGTTGAGTTGCCATTACTCAGTGGTGCTCCGCACGGCACGGCTGGAACCTCTCCAGCGACAGGACGTGTCTTCTGCACGGTGTCCAAGTCTCACACCTGCAAAGCAGCAACAGCCTAGCTCACCTTTCGTCTGGTGGAGAACTGGATTCCAGGCTGGCTCCACGCGCGCTGGGTGAGCCTGCCAGAGGTTGTACGGGCTTTCAGGATGCGAGAGACTACCTCTCTGTCAGTGCTGGCACGACGGTTTGCAACCATTTCCAAGCTAAGTGAGAACCTATGGCTGTTAATAAGGAGCCTGTCCCTACAGACTAGTTCTTCAGCATCAGACAGCTTTCTTTTCCAACCCATATATCTCTTTTAAAAAAGTTGCATCTGAATCAGTCACCGAGAGCATAAAAAGGTTATTTCTATCTCTGGATGGACACATAATTAATTTTTACAGAAGGAAAGCCTCTGTTTTCTCTCGTTCACATTGCCAGTCTTCCTGCCGTTTTATTCCTCGTAGAACAAAGCAGCTGTCAGGAACGTGCATGTGTTTCGCTGCAGTTGCATCCATAGTGACAACCAAAAATAATACAGGAGGGAGATAATTAACATATTGCTACTTTTCTCTTTGTACTGCGCTGCTTACACATGTATTTACTAACATGCTGCTCTATCATGGCTCCCATTAGAGTTATAAAGTTTTCCTACATATGGGCTTTAAGCTTTTCTAAGCACAAATTTGACTTTTATTAGAGAAACTTGATATAAGACAGTAATTTCAAAACTGACTTATTGCACACTTATTGGCTCAATTTGTGAAGTTTTATAAGATGCCATTATTTAATTCCCAGAGCCTGCTCACAGCTGCTGCTGCTCTTCTTGGAACACCTTTTTGCCTTGGCAAAATTGCATGCTACAACCCCCTCCAGTTGGTAAACACACAAACAGACCATTGAGCGCTGAAACAAAGTGTTCTGTATGCTTCTGTAAGCGATCCTGATGCCTGCTTGAAGGTTGAGTCAACCCTTTCGAAAACCAGGGGTTTCTGTGCACGACCGTGCAGGCAACGGGTTATCTCCGGAGCCCAGATTGCCCGCGGCGTGGTTGAGACGGTGAGCGCGGCTGGAAGCGTGGTGCAGGGCAGACGTACTTAAGCTAGTTTTAAACAAGGGGCAGCCGAGCAGGGCAGATGTCGGAGCTGTGGGTGTTTTCTGCACCCCGTGCAGCTCTCTGCGGCCGTCACTGTGCCTGTGCCGGTCCCTAGCCACAGGTCCGGAGGCTGGGGAGATAAAAGCTAGTTCAAGCATGCCCGTGTGGTCTCCGCTGAGTCTCCCAGGCAGATAGGGGTGAGGAACTGGTGACATTTAGTAAGGCTGGGGTGGAGTGGAGGGCACTGTGCTAAGTTGTAAAGCAGGAGTAAGTAGATCCTCACGAGTCTTTCCATTCTACATCCAAGTTTTCACTTAGTATGGAGAGATTTTAAAACTTTGTTCTGTGATGTTTGTCTTGTGTAACATCTCTAAGGCTGGACTGCTTGTAAGAGGTCAGTTTAACCTCCCTAAGTGTTTGGTGGAGACCCAAACCAGCCTGTGAAGAGGCTTAAATTTCTTTCAATTGCTATGATCTTGCAACATTCACAATGGGATCTTTAATTACTGACTGTCATCATAGGATTTTTTCCTGGAATTGCTTCCTTTGAAGAACCGAGCAAGCGTGCCCCAGCATTACACTGTTTTGGGCTGAGGGAGTCGATAAGGAAGAAGGAAACGCTAGTGGTTCTCTAAATCGTTCTGGCAGTTGGTTGATGTTGTCTTTAATCTTATTCACCTACCTCTGAGGAACCTGCAACAATGACTGGTAGCTTGCTCTTGCTGTAGCTGATTTTCTTTTCCATATGTCTCAGCATTCCTACATCTGGTGCAAGAAACCATAACAAAGCAAGCAAAACCATTACATTGCAAAAACCAAATGTGAAATGTTCTCGTGTGCGCTGTGTATGTGTGTATTTTAAAATGTGGCCATTTAGAGAGGTGTAAGAAGGCGGAAAACAGCCAGATTCATTTCAGCAGACATATGGAAGGGTGCCTTAGTTGGGAGGCTGGTCCAAGGCGCTCCCTCGCTCTCTAACCACCAAGAGCTCCAGGCTCCTCCGGAGGGAGGTGGAGAGCAGGAACCTGGAGCCCTAAGTCAGGAGCTCTGCGTGTAGCTGCACCCTCTGGAGCTGCCTCTCTCGGACCATCCTCAGCACAGATATTTTTTTTTACTTGATGAAACTGGTGTCCAAAATACACTTTTGAAACTCACCTGATAAAATGCAATTTCAGAACAAAGGTGCTGATATAACTTCAGTTATGCTTATATTAATGCTAGTGATTCAGCTTTGTTGAAACATTCAAACTTATTTCATTAAATGTACCCATTTATAGAGTGTACAGTCAGGGTAACCTGAATCTGTTGCTGCTGTAAGGGGAACATACCTTATTTTCTGAAGCTCAGGGTAATTTCCTCTGTAGACTTGCCACCCTTCCTCCAGCTAATAAGTAAAGTATGCTGGAGATTAAAAACACTATTCAAGATACCAGGTGATAATTTGGCAATCCTGTGATGGGAACATGAGTTTTCACTGCTTATTCTTTTGTTTGCTTTGTAGTGTTTCAGTCTGTAACTTTAATGTTTGAATTCAATACCTGGCAAGATGTCCTATGAGTTGTTAAGCTCTCTGGAGAACATAAACATGTTCTTGTCATTGTGGAAAGCTGAAGATCACTGAAAGCCAGTATCTTGTTTCTAACGGTGGTTGGCAGCAGGCATGAAGTGACAGAATACTAACGCAAGACATGTAGAGCTTCACCCAGCTTCTCAGCTTCTAGAAATCAGTGGCTGAGCGATGCCCTACACTGACATCCACTGTGATTAGTAACGTGACATAGACCTACCTCCCATAAATCTGATTCTTTTTAGCTTCCATAACTTAACTGCATGCAGTATTAAAAACTACTTCCTTACAAGCATTTTAAGCATCTGAAAATTTCACAGGTTGCACAGGGCAAAGGGTAGGTCCAAAGGCAGTGCGGCTCCCTCCAAACGGTAAATAACTATTTTTTATCCATCTTTACCATGACACAATACTGTTGGTAGCTCTGTAATACCACTTTTTGCTGTCACTTTTCCAAACTGAGGACACCTAACCTAAGTATTCTCCTCTTGAATGGCAGGTGCTGTGTAAGCTGAGTCGTGCAGCTGACATGCCTGAGGGATGGGATGCCGTCCAGAGAGACCTGAACAAGCTCGAGAAGTGGGCCCATGTGAACCTCATGAGGTTCAAGAAGGCCAAGTGCAAGCTCCTGCAACTGGGTTGGGGCAAGCCCCAGTATCAATATAGGCTGGGGGATGAAGGGATTGAGAGCAGCCCTGTGGAGAAGGACTTGGAGGTACTGGTGGATGAAAAGCCATACGTGAGCCAGTGACGTGCGCTCGCAGCCCAAAAAGCCAACTATATCCTGGGCTGCATCAAAAGAAGTGTGGCCAGCAGGTTGAGGGACGTGAGACACTGGCACAGGTTGCCCGGAGAGGCTGTGGCTGCCCCCTCCCTGGCAGTGTCCAAGGCCAGGTTGGATGGGGCTTGGAGCAACCTGGTCTAGTGGAAGGTGTCCCTGCCCATGGCAGGGGGGTTGGAACTAGATGATCTTTAAGGTCCCTTCCAACTCACACTGTTCTATGATTCTGTGATTCTGCCCCTCTACTCCTCTCTTGTGAGACCCCACCTGGAGTACTGTGTCCAGCTCTGGAGTCCTCAGTACAAGACATGGACCTGTTGGAGCAGGTCCAGAAGAGGGCCACAAAAATGGTCAGAGGGATGGAACATCTCTGCTATGAAGACAGGCTGAGAGAGTTGAGGTTGTTCAGCCTGGAGAAGAGAAGGTTCTGGAGAGACCTTATTGCAGCCTTTCAGTTCTTAAAGGGGGCTTATAAGAACGATGGGAACAGACTTTTTAGTGGACCCTGTAGCAATAGGACAAGGCGTAATGGTTTTAAACTAAATGAGAGTAGATTCAGACTAGATATAAGGAAGAAATTTTTTATGATGAAGGTGGTGAAACAGTGGAACAGGTTGCCCAGAGAGGTTGTAGAAGCCCCATTCCTGGAGACATTTAAGGTCAGGCTGGACAGGGCTATGAGCAACCTATCTAGTTGAAGATGTCCCTGCTTATTGCGGTGGGGTTGGGCTAGATGACCTTTAAAGGTCTCTTCCAACCCAAACCATACTGTGAGTCTATGATTCTATGTGTTGCCTGTCTTTGTATTTTCTCTAATTCTAGTACATGGATTCACACCATTTGAGGATCTAGTCCAAAGATGTGTACTTAGCCATACATTTAACTTGAATATGCAGGACAAATGCCTCAATTTTTTACTTGACTATATTCCATTGATGTGTTGATCTCTAGGTCTACCTAATGGTTGATTTACCACTCTGGTGGATAGTACACATACAAAGTAGATAATGTGTGCACACTTAGGAGCATGGCTGAAAAAACCAAAGCTTCTTCTAAGACAATGGAAATTGAAGTGCCCTGGTATCCCTTCAGCTTGCCTGATTACCTTTTGCCAATTGTTTTTTTGGCCTAACTTGGTAGTTTCAGTTACATCTCTGAATTTCATACACTGTTTTCCAGCAGAGGTAATCCAAGTGTGTAAACATTTTCACAACACAGGACTGCATCTTCATTTTATTTGCTTTATTATGAATGCTGTTGCTGCTTTCAAGGGCAAGCACTGTGACTTTTCCAAGCCTCTTTGCCCATGTGCGTCTTCTGGTCGGACATCAAGAGCTTCCCCTGCCCTTGCCTTCATTCTCTTCTTCCAGCCATTGCTCTGTGGGAAGGCAAGCATGTCATGAAAGGAGAACTCATTTCCTAAGCATAATCAAACCCTCTGCAGGTCTTCTACTGCAGTCTTCTCTGTACTTATCCTATTAGTCCACTGTGAAGAGCTGCACTTATTTTTCCTCCTAACAATAGTATATTTTGGCACTTAAATACCTACAATACAAACCCACCATCCCCAGATCCACCCCCAATGTGCTGGTCACGCAGTGACTGTTTTCTGCGCTGATCGTGTTTCCACTTCAAAGCTATCGGAAAACTCAGGAAAGGATAAAGCTGGTCCGAGGACCGCGTGGACGACAATTTCATCTGGGAAAGGCTGGTTCCCCCTAGAGCTTTTTGGGACCTGCACCACTGCCCTTCTCTGTGCTTAATGAGGCCTGTGGGCATAGAGCTGATTTAGTGGAAACTAACAGTCAGAGTTTAAATATGCTCTGATGACAGCTGACTTTACTTGCTAGAGCTGTTGCACAAGGCTTTTGCTAATGATTAAAGCAGATGGACAGGAGGAAGAAAGCAGAAAGCTCGAATGTGTGAGAGGTGAAAGGGCAGGAGAATTAGCCCAGAGATTTCCTGTGGTCTGTGGGTGTTTTGTGTTGTGCGCTAAATCAAAGAATTGTTTTTAATGAATGAAAGCGCTATACTTCAGCAGCTTAATTACAGCTAGCCTTTTTCTCCTGCCACAGTGGGAGCGGGTATTATTTTAGATGTGCTTGTGGCAGAGTTTAAAATGGCCTCGCTTTACCTTTCTGGGGTGTTATTCTGCAAACGTTTAATTTGGGGCGACCCTCCGAAAGGCCAGGCTGTGAAACGTCCCTCAGACTGAGCGGCACGGCATCGCGCGGGGCAGCGGGGAAGGCGAGGGGGAGACCCCGGCCGGGCTAGGGGTTAGCCAGCAGCCGCCTGCGGAGCATCTGCCGTACCGAAACTTTGCAGGCTTTTGCTTTACACTGTCCTTCACGTGGCTCTACTACCATAGCGTTGTCTTTGGGGGCACTGAGCAGCTGCCCCTGCCCCTGCCCCAGCGGCGTGCCTTGCTGGTGCCCCTTGTCCACCGCGGAGGGGAGCAGAGTAGGGCTCGGGGAGCACAGCCAGCTTCTACACAAGGGGCTGACCCCACGAAGGGCACGCTCTGGTTACGGGGTGTTAGAGGGATAAACAATCCCAGGATGAAGCTCCGAGGTGCGTGTTTCTCACCACCTCTTTCCTGAGCATTACCCATTGCATTTCTAGATAGTCTTCTTAGCTCTATAAAAACCCCATCTATTTTTAACCCTCATTTTCTCACCTTTGTTCATGTACTGTGCTAAAGTACTCTGTGCCCTCCCTTTGCATTTTGCTCAGGTTTATACATCGTCTTTGGGTTTTTCTGATTGACACTCAAAAGGCCCTGATTCTACTTTCAGTTGCCAGAGTATCTCTGTAAATGAACTCATAACTACATCGTATTCTGCTTTACGTGGCCTTGGTGGTACCAAAATGTTCTCCTTTACCCTCCAGTGATGAAAATATTAAATACATTTTAATTCTATCTCAAGAAAAATTGCAGTACAACTGCTGTTATATTTACTCCAGCATCAGCTGCATTGCAAATTAAATTAAATGCATTCTTCTGTCAAGGAAAACATCTGCAATTCAAAGCAAAAATTGTGTTTGCTTTGGTGAATTTTATAATTCAAACCTGAAAGGAAATGATTTTGTATAAACATATGAGGAAAAAATGTAGTGCTACCTGCCCAAGTTGGTTAATTTTTGTTGTTTAAGATATGGTTTTGTGAGGAGTTGGCTATATATCTGCATCAGCTTGAAGATGAGATTTTTTTTTTTTTTCAAATGAATTATTTCACTAGGTAAAAATCAAGTCTATGTAAAAATATCAATGAAACGAGGAGAAAACTGTTTGCAACTTACATTCTCCAAAACAATTCTGTCTGGGAAAAACCACTCCACTTGATGATTCCAAGTAATAACGATGAAGATGATGGTATAAGGAAGTGCTATAAATTTTGCAATGCACAGGAATTTTCCAGCATAGCAAAATTAGCCTCTCTTTTCTGCATCTTTCTGTTGCTATTTTATTGTTGCTTTCACTTGCCTATTCCCTGTAATTTAACATTTGGAATAGTAATTTATTTTAACCTCTCCAATAAAACCATGAGCGTTTCTCTTTCTCTGTTTTTGGTTGAAAGTCTCTGCATATTTTAGGCAAAAAGAGTTCTCTGTTCTGGACAATCTATTCGTTGTGAAGAAATCCACCTTGAGAAGACTGTGAGGACTTCATACATTTTGGTGAAGATAGGTAAATAAAGATCAGGAAAAACCTTGTACCAAAAATCAGCATGATTTTCCATTCGTATATGTGCAGGCGGAATAAAGCCGCAGATAAAATATTTTATGGAGTTTGGCTCAAGATGAAAAAAGAACCAAACCAAAATAACATTTGTTCCTGTAAAAAAAAAAAAAAAAAAGGACAAAAACCCCAACAAGTTTTGTTCCAGTAATGTCTCTCCAGCTTTGATTTAAGCTTTAGTTTCATTCAAAAGAAACCACTTAGCTTTGTCTGGTTTGAGAGTCATAATCATACGAAACAACCATGTTTTGCCAAACACAATAAATCAGCCCAAGTTCAGTCTAAATTTGTCTCACATTTTTTCCAAATTCAATAAATATTTAGCAGGTTGGACCAAGGTTTGAGGTTTCTAATGGATTCCCTGACTGTGTTTGGCCTCCTTTGATGGTTTGATGCAGAAAGAAAACACAGTTCGGCTGAAATCTAGAAGGTGGTGACCAAGACAGGCAGAGGGACATCTGTGTAGACATGTTTGTCTGGTCCCTGGGAGTTGTTTAACCCATGAAAATCTCTGTCTAAGGGAGCACTCTACTGATAATTAGCAGTGCACCTCATCATAGGCATTATGAACATTTTGATGGCACTCCAAGTCCCCAGTCTCCCAGATGAATGAACTATTCTCTGAGTGATGCTGTCTAAGTTCAAGTCCTTTGACTTCAGATGATGATTTTCTTTTGTCTGGGTGATGCTGTGTAAAATTATGAAACTATGTAGGATACTTTTAATCTCTGTTTATGCACAGGATCTTCTTGATATTACTGTATTTCTGTAACTGGATATGTATTTACTGAGCTTGGAGATGTTCCTCCCTGTCAATAGATAGATTTGAAGTTTGACAGATATTCCTAATTTGTGGAGGAAATAAGGAACCATGGTGATCATGTGACTTAGAGATTGAAAAATCCTGATTTATAGTGGTGCTGTGAAGTTTGCAACACTATCATTCATTTTATAACTTAGTCCTGCCATCCATTCAGAATTCTTTCATTTTAGTTTGCAAGTAGAAATGTCTTTGGTGAAGTAACATTGTCAAATTTCCTTGAGTACACAGAATTGTGAAATTTTCCTCATGGCAATTTTAGAATTAGGGCGTATTAAAAACAAAATGAACAAACACGTGAAAAAAAGCAAAGCAGTATTGGCAGTAGTGTGTGAAGCAATCTGAGACAAATTAAGTACATAGATTGAATTTCATGTTGAACTTTTTAAGAATGAAATAAAGTATTTTTTCTGCCATATTAAGTTAATATTATTGCTACATTTGAGGAAAAACAAAAGAAATGTTATTTTAAAATGTGATATAGTCTACTTTTGCTTTAACCAAACTACAGCTAAAGGAAGAGACACAAATACGGCAGGGAAAATACTATCTGCATTTAATATCAGTAGAAGCAGAGAGTTGATTTTAGCTACTTCCCATCATAAAACACACAACTAAAATATTTTTGCTAGTGAAAACTAGTCCAGGCTACTGATTGTGCATGTTTGTGGACTCTTTGGTCCCGACTTTTGTAGAGCTGTGAGAGACTCCTGCTCTATACACTGTGATGCAGCATAAGCAAACAACGAAAAGGATATAAAGCTATCTTTCAGTCACATTGCACGTAGTAACATATGATAGCAATTATGAAAGACAATGAGCTTGGACAAGGCAATATGAACAGGTACTTGAAATATCCAGGGCTGGCTCCAACCCTCCTGGTTTTGTTTAAACCCCATGCGTTGCCTGTGTTGGGGATGCCAGTGGGACCTCAAGACGGGGGAGAGATGGTGTTGGGACTGTTGGGCACAGTCTGATTTATGTGCAGAATCCACCTGTGTTCAGAGCCGTGCTTGCGTTACTGGTTTATCTCTGGATATAACAGTAGGGGACAACTGACTGTATCCAAAGCCAAGATGAACTTTTTTTCAAGTTACCACATGAATCTACCATCTAAGCCAGGGAAACAAACAAAAAAAACCCCCACTCTCTTTGCAGCTGTCCTTTGCAGCTGTCTTTGGAAGGAAGAGCTATGTAAAAAGCAAAGCCTTTTTTTCCCAAATGCTCTTAAAAGTTTGTGTTACAATTTTTCTAAGTTGATCAGTTTTCTTACTTGATCACGGTTGCCCAGGTATTCATTCATCTCGGTTGTTCGTTCTGTATTCGTACTAATGGTTTCTCTTCGGAGGGGCAAGCAGTGTCTGTAAGATACACCACGTAGGCAAAGAGGAGACAGCATGCCCCAAAATTTCGAAGCCAAGAGTGGGAATCAAAAAGAATGACATTCAGACATTAAAAGAGAGCACCAACACTTCAAATTCCAAGAGCAAGTAAGCTGGCGAAAGCAGGAAGCAAGGGAAAGATGCGTTATATGCTGCATATTTCATTTCACTTCTGAAATGGCATAAGAAGGAGCTATGGATAAGATTAAAGGAGAATGGAAGGTGCCAGGACCATAGAGGGATCCACGCGTAAACCCCCAAGTCAAGAAAATGATTTGTTACTTTGGTTTTCCATCCTTTGCTCTGGAAAGAAGGAGGGTTGGGATGCGAGACAGCGACAGAGCTGGTGTAGAGAAGCTGGCACTGCTCAGAGATTGCCTCCTGTGGCCCGGAACGGGGCTTGGCAAAAGCAAGAGGAGGCCCCCAGCCAAAGACAAGGGGTGGCAGAGCATAATGAGTGCAGAAAGCCCAAGGTGGAAATGAAGGCTGAACGGAAAGTTGAGACCGACAGTTCAGCAGGGAAAGCTAACTTACAGAGAGGAGAAAGGAAGTGAACAAAAAAGGGAGTAAAACCTGTTGAAGACTAGAAAGTAATTTAGAAAAGAGGCTCTTGCAGAAAGGGGACAGCATTTGCTACATGTAGCCTGAGAAAACTAAGGCTGGATGTGTGGGAGCCAGTCCAAGACTGTGAGTTAAAAAAGGGTAAGAAAACATACCAGCAGGAGTGCTGCATAGAGATCAAGAGCAAGCATCCTTACAGGTCACTGGAAAATCAGCGTCTGCCAGTCATTACCTCATTGGGACCACAGATATCTTCTAGCCAAAGTGTAAAGAAAAAACATATTAATCTCAGATATCCTTGTGTGTGAATTCTAGATCCGTGCTGATATGCTGATGATACTGAGTGAGGTCCTCAGTTCTGATCGGCTTCAGTAGAGAGGTAGCGCTTCAGCCCTGATTTCGGCTTGCAACTGTCTGCTCTGCCATTTCATCACATGGGTGTCTGCCCCAGCCCTGCAGGCCCAGCTCCCAGTGGAAAAAAACCAGGATTTGTCCTGCATAACTAAGGACAGGAGAATGCCCTTAGCTCCACAAAAGAGAACACAATGCTCTTCTGAGAAGAAACGGTTCATTTCAGCGTGGCAGTTGCTGCATAGCAAAGTCCTTGTAGAGCCCGCTGGAAGATGCTGGTGGTGGAACCAGCCACTGTTTTCTTGCATCTTGACAAAATTGCAACAACAAATCACAAGCTTGGGACAAGCTGAAAATGAAGCAGAGGCCTGGACTCCAAATGTTCTTTGTTTCATGGGGTGCAGTGAAAACAATGGTAGAAGCAGTTGGCAGGTCATATTTTAACGACTGAACATTTCCATTGTTTCATATTAATTTTCATAAATACTCATTAATGTGACACACGGAGTTGACTTGTGTAACAGTGTGCAGTATCTGAGGCCATTCTGTTCATCTGATTATTTTGTCACTTGCACATCTAATAGTGACAAGCTGGGCAAGCTGAATGTCAGTCTGTTTCATTCCTCCAACTAATTCAGTTACTCCTCTCTTTTACTCGCTTTATTAGCCCTGTATTTCCTCCCTGTTAGACTGTCTGGTAGAAGACTAGTTGAAGGAAACTCACATGGCACCCTGGCTTCTGTCTTTGTAATCATCATAAACTTCTCATGTGCAATGTCTTCATTCCATATTATACACACTATGCTTCATTCACCAAGGAATCAGAAAACCTGATGTATGATACAAGACTCGCAGGAGAAAATGTATGGATACATTTACTAAGCAAGTCACCTCTAGGTTCCTTCTCCCAACATTTCCTGCAGGCATGTGGCTCCCAGTTCAGGTCTCCCTGAGATATAAAGCCTTACAGATCTTATCATCACCACTACTATTCTTTAAATAAGAATAGTAATAGTAATAGTGGTTCAGAGCAATGTCTCAGCCACTGTACAAATGAGTGACAGATTAAAAGAAAGCACCTTTATCCTAGACAAATTGAAATCTTGGTAAATAGGAAGAGGAAATGTTCTGATTAAATAAACAAAAAGGTAAGGAAAGTGAAGAAGAAACATGTACGTTGTCTGAAAAGTTGTGACAAAGCTTTGCTAGTAAGAAGAGAAGGCAGTACGAAAGGGCTTTGAGCACTGAGGGTCATGGCCAGCGTCCCAGCTGGTCGAGACAAGCCCTTGTAGAGCTGGGTCACTGTGAGCTGTGAGGGCAGCAGAGACCTCATCCCTCAGCATCATTCTGCGTGCAAAGCTGAGAAGGGACCGACTGCCTTCATGGGCTGAAATACGCAGGTCCACCAATGTGGGCTCTTGCTCAGCTCTTCCATCGGGATTCATTGCCTCATTCAATGATCAAAAACCGAGAAGGGCAGTAGCTGTTTCACACATATATGTGTGCTACTTCAGGTCAGCTGAAAAGCTCTCCCACTGAGTCCTTAAAGCAACTGGGTGGTATCCTGTAGGTAGCTTACACCAGCGGGTCAACAGCCTCCGCTCCAGCGCCAAGGTTGGCACCCAGGACGTGGTGGCTGACGTGCAGCAGGACTGGTGCAAGGCCTGAAGATGGGAACCACAGTATCATAAAAGGGGTGTCTGTGGGGGCACCAGCTCCTGCATCCTGCCTTCACTAACCTCAGCCTGCGAGAAGCCCAGGGACAGATGCTGCTCAGTGGCATCGTGCTTCTCTAATGAGCAGCATCTCATGTGTTTCTACAGGCACATGTAATCTCCAGGAAAGAAAAACAAAGTCTGCCTCATCTCCCTTAAAAATTTGGCTGCTGCAAGACTAAGCAGTCTATGTCCACTCCTTCAAGTTTTCCATTACGTAGGCTTTATACTTTCTCTGAAGGCTTCATATGAACCTCCTTGCTACAAAATGAGGCAGTCAGAAGACTTAGAGTGCAATTTCACTGTACATGGCATGTCCATTTGACAAGCTGGCAGTCTACAGCTTGGGCTTTATATGACATACACAGAACAGGGTCCTCCTGCCATCAGACCAACCCCAGCAAAGGCTCTTGGCTTGATTTCCAAAGTTGCTGAACATCTGTTGTTCTTGCTGACTTCAGCGCACGGTGCAAAAGCTCAGCAAGAGCTCAGCAACTCTGAATGTCAGACTGGCTGCGTGACATCCTGAAATCTTCTGCGGTACAGGGAGGTCCACAGTGGGTTTGATGCTGGCATGAGACCGGCTGTTTCACTACGCAGGAAGAAAAAAGCACTCATGCTCTGTGGCCAAACAGGCAGTTGATGGGGGAAATGCAGCAGTGGCACAAAAAATGTGGTGCAAGCTGAGGCAATCATCACTCCAGCAAGCACAATGAACACCTTCTGGCTACATACATGGCTACATGTGTTATGCATTAGAGTTACACATGTTAACTATACCCATATATTTTTTCCTTCTGTAGAGATAGCCAAACCCTGGTACTGAAGGCCAGTTGACTGACAGACATAACGTGATCCACGGGATTCACAAGTCTATGGGCGCAGGAGGCCCAAGATGACTGCTGAACTGCTGACCAGTAGCTTGACCTTGGGTGACTTCCCTTCTCTGCTGCTGCCGTTGGTCATCCGTTCCCCGCGTTGTAAGCTCCTGTCAGGAAACAGCCGCAGGAGCTGGGGGAATAAAGGTAGCTAATTCCAGTGAGTGCTACTGCCTGCTGATGATTAACTTTGCCTCAGGAGGGGCTGCGGGGTTGAGCAGGATGGCTTGGGAGGAGGGACAGGTGTCGATATGGAGTCAGTCAGGACTAACAAAGGCCGAGCATAGACTTAGAGATAACAACGGTGTGAGAAGCCATGGGATGTTGTTACCCATCTCCTTGGCTCAAGACAGGATCTGCTGTGCCAAAACCATTCCTGTCAGATGTGTTTCTTCTTCAGCAGTCCTCCAAGCGAGCTGAAGCATGTCTCACGAGTATTGCTCCTGTCTCTGCCCCCAGCATTCACCTTCCCTGCAGCTCCCTGTGCGGCACCAGTAGCTCACATTTGATGTCCAAGCCAGGGTCACCCATAGGGTCCTTTTTCCATGGGCGTGCTGTGTAACAAGCTGTCCCTCCTGAGGAACTGAGGCTGCCGATTGCTAAGGAATAAAGCACTGTCAGGACAAACTCGAAAGCCAGTGCTTTGACACATGGTTCATTTTGAAACGGCCCATTATTTCCTGAGGAAAAACTGGACAACTCAGCACAAATAAAACTGTTCTCCCGAGTTTGTGGAGAGCTGTCTGACCCCAAGGCCAGTTTGATTTAACCTCCACTGGCCAGGCCATCGTAGTAAAGAAAGCTGCTGGAACAATAGTAGCAGCCACAGCAGCAAGGAAAACAGGAGCAGGGAGGTTTTCAGGAGCTGGATGCCAGCCATACATCTGGGCAAGCCCACTGCACACACAACCCATGATGCAAGCCTTGCTCAATGCAGACAGACATGTGCGTTTAAGCCCAGCCTACCGGTAAGCTTTTAGCAATTGGAGGATCCCCTGGAGTGCTCCCCTTCAGCATTAAAGGACCATTTATTTCCATGCAGGAACATCATGGAGAAGGGCATGGCTAGGGTAGGAGGGAAGCATCGCAGGGTCTGCCCACCAGAAGGGTCCTCTTTGGCCTTCTGGCAGAAACTTCCTTCACTCTTTGTATTCTCTTATTTATGAATTAGGTTCAAATTTTAAAATAAATGACTCCTAGTGAAAAAAAATCCCCCTCGATAAATAGTTTGAAGTGATATTTTACTTTTCACTCAGAGTCCTAGCAATGTTCAAATCAATGGGTGTGTTTCAGTTGGTCTCAGTTTGAAAAGCCAGTTTGCAGAAGGTACTGCACTGCTCTACATACAGTTCACCGGTTAAGGCTTACTCCTTTATTTGTAGATAAAACACAATCTCTTGATATGACTATGCTTAGAGTACTCTGTGTGTGCGTGTGGGGGGGGCGGGGGGGAGAGAAGCACACAGCAGTTTTTATTTTCTTACTTTTAATGGGGCTATTTTGTGAGGCTGAAAAAAAATTGTTAAACTTGCCTTAATTGATTGTTTAAAGTACCATGGTGGATTTGTCCTTTAAACATAGCCCGTGGTTAAAGTTCCCGTTGCATTGTATTTGAAGTAGGTCCTTTGTGCTTTAAAATGAAAACTGTAAAACTTTTGGTGTTTAAGGCTTTCTGACTCCAAGTTAATTGTTTTCCTTTAATATGAGCAGAATTAAAGATATTAAAAATCGACTGTTGGAGCACATAATTGTGGCCTCCCATCTATTCTTCTTGTGGAAATGAAAGGAATATTGAAAGAGTTTCTATTTTACAATACCAGAGGTGGCCAAGCATTTACAACTCTATATATTCTTTTAGTTGAATTCTTCTAAACCTCACGCCTGGCTAGCAGTTTTCTCCCAGACGATTTTCATTTTCAAAACATTCACATCCAATAAACTACACGAAACATAGTGTGAGAGAAAAAAGGGGACAGGAAATGGCTCTGTTGCATGGTTATTACATCCTATTGCCTGTGGGTTGCTTTGTTATGAGTTTTAACTATGTAAATATGACGTATATGACATCAGAATTTAATCTAAAGCTACTAGGTGGGAGATAGAGTGTGACTTTATTGTTAAGGCTAAAATCAACTGGGTGTTGACAGGTCTCAAAAGTCACTGAGTATAAGCTTGAAAAGGAAAAGCTCAGACTGATAAGCTGTTCCTTGATTGACAACTTCAGGCTTGACTGCAAGTATTGAAAACAGTTGAGCAAATGGAGGGAAAAAAGTTTTATTTCATAAGAAACTACACTGGGAAATATAGGAGGATTTATAGGCTGATGTAGCACAAAAACCTAAGAAAAACAGGTGTGAGGTTTATAAAATCTGGAAACTGGGAAAGGACATTGTCCGTGAATGATTTCCCCATTATGGTTTAATTAACCTTGTAAAAGCCCCTATGCAAAAATAATGCCACGATGGGGAGGGGGGGGCGGAATAAAACACTGGTGTCCACTAGCTTCGACTTTCAACAAATCATATGTCAACAGCTCATGGCAGGGAGGTGGGTTGAAAAAAATGAGAAGAAAATGAGAAGAAAATAAGAGAGAAGGATTTCAGTGGGAAATAAATGCACCAGGGAAAACAACACACTGATTTTTCATCTTTCTAGTGAAGTCAGACCAATTTTTGGCACTGTAAAATCCATTATGGAGACAATAAAATAAATACAGTTTAAAGTAGCAATCGTGGGTTGATTGAAATGTTATGATAGCTACACATGCTATATCTTATCAAATATTATCCATAAGGAAGCATTCAATTCATATTGTGCCAATTATCATACTCTGTGCATCATAAACTTTTATTGCTTGTTATGGAATGCCACTCAGCCAACTTTTTCTTCAGATATTGCATCATCAGAGTCAGATGGAAAACATATTCTAATGTGGCAAAGTGTTAAAGAAATCTAATACTCTGGGGCTGAATGAAAATGTTAAGGTTCATCTCCTGGATAAGAAAAACAATTTATGAATGCAATATTCATTTCCTGAGGTGGGCATAAGCAAAAACCTCATCTGAAACTTAAAACCGAGATGTTGGCCTTCACTAGTTTCCTTAGTTTAACTCATTGATGTCATGTATTATGGACCACTGCTAAGACCACATCTGGGAAGGACTCACTTTTTTCAGCTCTCCAGATCACTTTTACAGGGAACTCCTTGTATAATTGCCTGTGCTGAGACTGAATCTCAAGGACCAACGGATCATGTTTCACTTTTAATATATTACTGAAGAATATCAAAATAATCTACTTGTTTAATCTTGATCATGCCAGCTGATTAACACTTTGACACCCTGAATCACGGACGTTAAGTACTACAGGGTAAGGTTTCAGTGAAGCATACAAAACATAATGAGGCTTTGTGAAGTTACAGATCTAAGGTTAATATATTTACTTAAGCATTCGCAGTATGCAAAGCAGTGCTGTAGCTATCAAAAGACAATTTGGACAACATTCATAAAAAGCACCCATTGTACATGAGGGTAGGTGCCGGAGTCGGCAGCGGCTTGCTGAGATGGGGTGGGAATATGCCGCCTGGAGGAGGTGACAAAGCACTTTTGATCGCTCTTTCAGGGGCTTCACAAGCAAAGCAGGAAGGGTACAGTGATAGGAATTCAGTCCAAAGGACTTGTGGATAAGGGACTTGGAATCTTGGCCCATTTCTGATGCACCTCCTACGTGGAAACAATAACACCAGCAAAGAGCAAGTCTCCCCAGACCCGCAGGGAACACTTAGAGGCAGCTGACCCAGAGGACATCCTGAGTAATGCCCCCAGCTATAGCTGGCACACTGAGGACCAGATCAAATTCTGTTCTCTGATGTATTGGATCAGCTTGCACAGTTTGTACTATGCGCCTCTTCATCCCACCAAAAGCCCCATTGATTTCAATGACAATTCACAAAGGCAAGGTAGTTTAACACAGCCCTAGAAGTTCTGAAGGGCATTTTGATTCTTTTCTTTCTAAATTCCCATGGTTTCCACTTGGTAAGTTTACTGACAGCAACAGCATGGTTTGGTAAAAGCATCCCAGGATCATTATAGACGTATAATATATGGCAATGTATCAAGGAGTGAGACAGTGTGCTTGACTCTGCCATTCCATATTGGTCCAAATATCTGTTCCAAATTTTATTCACCCGGATCACACTTGTTTGAGAAGAAAGCAACCAGAGGTGGAAGGCAGTATGTTATGGTCAATTTATCTAATGTGTATGATGGAATAGGGAACTACCTGTACTTAGCTTCTTCCGAGCACTTCCACAGGTTTCTCTGTCTATAGTGCAGTTGAAGACCAGCTGAGGAATCCTACTGTAGGAGACCCCTACTCTAAGCTTTGGAGAATATGTACCTGCAGGGGTTAAGTCTGCTAGTCTGTCATGAAAGATTTACTCCCTGTGTGGGAATCCTGTATTGCCATAAGCATTGCCCCCAAGGAGACTTCTGTATCAGCGGACAGCAAGTAGGGCAGGAGCTACTGCCTCCAGTAGAGTGAGTGGGGGACCAACTGGGTGTTACTACATCTGCTGCTCCCACAAGGGGAGTGGATTTATAACAAATGGGAGTCGCCAACCTTCCCTGATGCCCCTCTAAGTATATCAAGCTCTTGACCTAGCTGAAAAGTCCAGCGTATGTACCACGTACCTCAAAAAGCCAAGGGGAGAAAGAACACTGCAAGATGGCAGATGTTCTGCAGCTGTCCAACTCGTTCCACTGGGAGGGAAGCAACCAGGATCCTGACAGACTCAGTGACCACCAGCTGCTGTAGCCTCTGATGGTCCCTTCTTCCTATCCCCGAGCATCCCAGTATCCACCAAAACATTCCTGCTGCTGCTCGTGCGGAGCAGTCTCAGCTTAGGAAACAACTCCTGTACTGCTTGTGAGCTACATGTGCTTCAAGAGTCATAGGTTGGCCGCTCCTGTTTCTTTTTCAGCTTTTTTATTTAGCTGCTTGCAGTAAGAAAAAGGCAGCCTGCTCCCAGAAGTGCATATTTCCATTGTGTGAAATATGACCTGCTCCTGAGTCCTTGATCTCTCTTTCCCAAATAAGAAATCTTAGCTATTCACAGTTTACCCTGGCAGAGAATTAGTTGGCATCTAGAATGTGTACATGATACCATGCTTTGCTGGTATAATGCCTCTGACTCACTGTTGCATCCATGTACTTTCTAAACAAACAACTAGGAGCCTAGAGATCCTCCATTTCAACTTCTTTACATGACCCGTTCCTCTCCTAGGCTGCATTTTTCCTTCTTGCATGACAATTAAGAGTGAGGTTTGCAGAAGAACTCAGCAGTGGATCATTTCTGTTCTTTCTGAAGTCAGTGGGATCAGAGTTAAGCCAAATCTGAGCACTTAAAAAAACCCTGATCCTAAAATTGGATAGGCAAAAATAAATAGTTCCTTGAATGTGCTGTGGAACTTGAGAGTTTCTGTAGGTCCTTCTACCCTGGCAGCCTACTGGGAATCAGAATCATAGAATGGTTTGGGTTGGAAGGGACATTAAAGATCATCCAGTTCCAACCCCCCTGCCATGGGCAGGGACACCTTCCACTGGACCAGGTTGCTCAAAGCCCCATCCAGCCTGGCCTTGAACACTTGAGGGAGGGGGCATCCACAGCCTCTCTGGGCAACCTGATCCAGTGTCTTATCATTGTCACAGTGAAGAATTTCTTCCTAATATCTAATCTAAATCTACCCTCTTTCAGTTTAAAACTATTAACCCTCGTCCTGTCAATACACTGCCTGAGAAAAAGTCCCTCCCCATCTTTCCTGCAGGCCCCCTTTAGGTACTGGCAGGCTGTGACAAGGTCTTCCTGGCCTTCTCTACTCTGGGCTGAACTACCCCAACTCTCTCAGCCTGTCTTCACAGGAGAGGTGCTCCAGCCCTCTGATCATCTTCATGGCCCTCCTCTGGACTCGCTCCAACAGGTCCATGTACTTCTTATGCTGGGGGCCCCAGAGCTGAATGCAGTACTCCAGGTGGGGTCTCACAAGAGTGGGGTAGAGGGGGAGAATCAACTCCCTTGACCTGCTGGTCACACTTCTTTGGATGCAGCCCAGGATACGGTTGGCTTTCTGGGCTGCGAGCGCACATTGCTGGCTCATATTCAGTTTTTCATCCACTAATACCCCCAAGTCCTTCTCCGGGCTGCTCTCAATCCACTCATTGCCCAGCCTGTATTTGTGCTTGGCGTTGCCCTGACTCACGTGAAGGACCTTGCACTTGGTCTTGATGAACTTCATGAGGTTCGCACAGGCCCACCTTTGAAGCCTCTCAAGGTCCCTCTGGATGGTATCCCTTCCCTCTAATGTGTCGACCACACCACACAGCTTGGTGTCATCAGCAAACTTGCTGAGGGTGCACTCAATCCCACTGTTCGCGTCACCAACAAAGATGTTAAACAGTGCCAGTCCCAATACCAACCTCTGAGGAACACCACTTGTCACTGCTCTCTACTTGGACATCAAGCTGTTGACTGCAACTCTTTGAGCGTGACCATCCAGCTAATTCCTGTTCTTCCTTCATACTACTTCATACTACTTCGTACTACTGTTCTTCCTTTGTACAGAGAGATACTCTCTACCCCTTCTTCCCACTTTAGTGGCTGGCACAGCCAGATTCCACTTATTAAAGAATGAGTTGTTTTGTTGTTTTGTTTTTTTTTTTTTAAATCAACTGTTGCTGGTCACAAATACAGCAAAACACCAATCTTAATCACAAAAGAGAAAAGATGCAATCATGTGGCTAGGACTGTTTGCCATCCCGAGGGCCATGGTAAACAGGAGTTTCTTAAGGGGAAGAAAAAAAGAAAGTACCCCCATTGCATCTCTCAAACTCTTATTAGGCCTTCTACATTCACCTTTTGAGTGCATTTTTTTCCCCTTTTTATTAGACTGCAGTGCCAGAACTCCTACCTCACACCTCTGGACTCCCTTGGCAATGTCATAAAAACAGATCCATCAGCCACCACCAGACCCAGTCCAAAAAACCAGTGGCAAAAGAAATGTGAATATAACTGAAACTGGTTCCTTGGACAACAAAAAAGAGCAAATAGTTGTGCAACATACTCCACATTTTTCAAAAACTCTTTTTGGAGTAAGATTATTTTTCCCATTCAGTTATGCTTCAAATCTGACACACTATACAGTAACATTTGTCAATGAATTTCATAATCCTTCTGACAGAATTTACCACTAAATTGCTGCTGTTGTTACAGCTGCAGGAAGACTAGGGGCCTTGATCCAAAACTCAGCACTAAAAAAGATGTGGGAACTCAATACTAGAAATGATGTGGGAACCTCAGCCACGCAGAGGAGCCAAAGGGGGAGAAGGAGAGCACGTGTTTACCTCCGTTTACACCTTTCCTGGAGAGCTAGAAGGACACTGCAGTCAGAGCAACAGGTCAAAGAGCCCAACGCTTCCAACTGGTGTGCGTTTGATCTGGGAATAAATACCTTGGCAAACCCTTTACTCCAGTAGCAAATTAATGTTTCTGAAGCAAATATCCCTGGCTGCTCAAGTGCTGGATCCAACCTGTAATCAGCTGGGCAGACACGTGCACCGCAGTTCTCAGCAAAGGAGGGATGTTGATCCCAGCGCCTCGTGCCTCCAGCACTGGGGGAAGAGGTGAGTGATTCAGATGCTTGGGCAGTGGAGGCGGTTGTAGGGGAAATGTGATCGCATTCACCGAGGTTATTAACAGTTATGTTGTGACCACTGTATTTTTAGTGCAACCGTCCATTCTTTCTCGTGCATCAGTAATGTTCCCGTACAACCACATCTCGTTCTTGCCAGTAAAAACAAGGCTGCCTAATCCTTCTGCCAGAGGTTGTAAAGTAGTAACAGGGGCCAGGCCCAAGCAGCTGGGGTAGTCTAAAGCGGGTGTGACGGCTCCATCAGCTTCATTCCTACTGTGTTTTAACTCCGGGGCCTCTGCGTAACTGGTAGCTTGCTCTGGGACTCAATTGTGGAACAAACCAAACCATCTCCTCCAAGAAGCAGCCAAAACACAGAGGAGAGGATGGCTCGTGCCAAGGTCCTCTTTCCCCAGAGTGGCAGCAAGGATGTGAGCCAGTCTATACCAGTGGAGACCTGGCAGGGATCCCCAAACCAGCTTGGACATATCCTCTAAAAACCAGCCAGCCACATCAACCAGCATATCTGAGGACAGAGAGTAACTTAACCTGGCACCTGGGCAAAGCCTGACCTTTCCACTGATCTGGTGTGGAATGAAAGGATTTTGCTAGGGGAGGAGACGACCAGCCACTGTGTACGTGTGTGATTAATGTAACGGTCCCTGACAGCGAATACAAGGGAACTCTGTTCCCTGTCTTCCAGCACTGAGAGTTAATAAGCAAAAGCATCTTGGTACATGTCCCTTCTCCTTCCCCTAAGCCCTCCTCATGGTTAGCTGCCAGCAGGTAGCGTCACCCTAAACTGCGTTGCTATTAGCAAATTAAATGGACTGTCCTTGGGCACTAAGGGCACGAAAAGGCAGCACGCAAGCTATTCTTGTACTCTCCGGAAGAAAGAGCATAGAAACTTTGCATTTCCTTCTTTTTAGCAATATGTAGAAGCAGAAAATATCTTTCTCCTTGAGTTCCATATAATAGGAATTTTGAGTAAAACATCATAGTCCAATGAAGCTGGGCAGCATATAGAGGCAGGTCCTTACCCCTGCAGCCTAAGGATTTACACTTCTAAGTAACTAGTTGAAAGATACTACGGTGGCCTCACGAGAAAAGACTTTTTTGGCATTATTTACTCTGCTCCTGTGCAGTGGACTTGGAGATGTCAGGCCTTTGCACATAGATCTTGCTTTTTAGCTTTTTGTTACGCACTACGATGTAAGAAGTCAGATCCACACACATTAGCTTGGTTTCTGCAGTGAATGCCGAAATGCATAAACAGACAAACTGCAGGCGTATCAGCTGTGTTTGCTTAAGGATGTTAAGCATAGCTCAGTTTCTAAAGACAGACGCCTCTCTTGTCCACCTTTTCTTCCGTCTTCTTGTAGATGCTTGGCTAGTCTGGAAGGGCTTAAACTATGTGAAGGAAAAGAAAATAGAGGGACACAGGCATCAAGAAAGATAGGAAATCTGAGAAGATCCTGCGTTTTCTAAGCTGTGTGCTTTTTTCAGCATGAGGTGCCTCATAATTCATTAAAAGTTATCGTCAAATACGTAAATAGGAAAAATGGTGGCTTATTCACTAAGTTTAAATCTATGGTAAAAAGCAGCTGTAAATAGATTAATTTATTTACTTGCTGACTAAACTTTGGTCAAATTCTGCTTGGAGTTACATCAGTGTAAATGTGGAGGGTTTCCATCCGTTTTCAGTGAGAGCAACTTTTCTCACTCCCAAAAGATCATTAGGTTCCTTCAACACTTATTCTTTATTTTGCCAAGATAAAGATTCAGATGTTTTGATTTTTCAGTTCCATTTCTAAAATGCAGTTGTTCTATGTTCTGACAACATATGGCATGAATGTGTTCTTTTCTATTTAATACAGGAAAATTAGTCAACAGTTCAGTCTTGCTTTAATGCTTTTCATTCCCTTGTAAATACTTTAATTTTTTTTTGATTGCCTTCTGAGCAATGTCAAAAGCCAGGACCAAGGAAAAAAAAAAAGCCATTCCACTGAAGTGTCTTCCTACTGAAGTGCTGGCATGCCCAGTAAAGCAAAAATTTAGGAAAGGAGCATTTTCAATGTTCACTTTGTTGGACAATGGGCCTGCCTTGGTAGAGGTTTCAACAATGAAATTATTGTACATATATTTGCTTTAATGCCTCTGTTGTTATCATGTTTTTTTAACGGTGGTGTTGGTTGTTGCCAGATGTTCTGCTCAACAATGCTTCAGCACACATGGGAATGCTTGTGATGGCCAATCAAGTGGGCTGGCAAAATAGAAACAGATGGCCATGGATGTGTGCTCTAACACATCTTTAATGAAATGGAGCCCTTGCGTAGATGATTACATTGGGCTAATCACCATTTGCCTATCCTAACGTCCCTGCATCTCCGGTTATATACCACCTAGTGACCTAGTTTTGAATTACAACTTGTTTATTCACCTATTCTAGTTTTGGCTGCATTGGATTGTAGCAAAAGATGGTCCAATGCAGCGAAAACTGCATGAAAACTGCTGGGTTAACAAAAGCAGATGTAAAAACTACAGCCTGGCTTGAAAAGTGCACAAAATGGAGTAGAAACGTGCTAATGATTTATTTTCTGTCTTTTACCTTTCAGTGGTTTTTATTAAATAACATAGGGGCCGTGTATCATTGAGCTGCAGTTCAGATCTGAATCCAAAGCCACTCGTGGTCCATTATTACAGTGAGAGTCAAACTTTAATAGATGCTCTGTGAGAGCAGAGATGTGTGCCAAACCGAATCCTAGCTGTACAGCTTCCCTTGGTTTTCCTGGGGCTCTTTAGCTAAACAGTAACTGTTTTCAGATGCAATCAGATGGGCTCAGGAGGGCAGAAATCTTGCAAGAAAAGCTGGTAAGTTGGTGCCTTCTGCAAGATAATTGCATGATCTTTCAGTGCTTTCCTGATTTGGCATTGAACTCCAAATTAATTGCTAAATTCAGGAGATTCTAGGGTGAACAACATGTTTTGTCTCATCTATAGGGAGGCTGTGAATGTATGCTTAAATATAAAATAATTTTACCAACTCTAATGTTTAAACCCCCCCCCCCCCAACCTCCAATCAAATACCCCAAACCATTTGATTAAGAAAAATTATGGTGCTGGAAAGGGATAATAACTAAGAAGCTCTTGCATATGCATCCAAAATAGGGATTCATGTTTTCAGGCTTGCCCTTGCAGCCACAAGAGCTAGAAACTTTGCTTTTTTAGAAAGCTAGTTGAGATTTGAATAATGAAGGGCTCCACAGACACCCTTAGGAGGCTCACCGTAACATGGTGACTGCTGGCATTTCTGCAGCCAGCAAGGTACAGAATTCTGCTGAGTCCAGAATACCTGGTGAGGAAGGGGAAATAAGGCGGGGGGCGGGGGGGAATCTTTATGGTTTTTCCTCCATTGCTTCTACATGTTGCAGAGGACCTTCAGAAACATGGACGCTGTTGGTTTTGCCTTTGTCAAGGCAACAAAGTATTGCAGTATTGCATCCAAAAGGTTAAATTCAGGCAGGATTTCCAAACTATTGTTAAAATGAGGGTTGGGGAAAGGACAGGAAGATTTAAGATAGACCTACACACAGCTGGGGGAGGGCAGTGGGGGAAGCTGAGCAGGCAGAGCTTGGGGGACACCATGCAGCACGTCCAGGTCCCCACGCTATGACCACCAAGAACCCCGTTCTCTCCCACCCTGGTGCCACTGTACCAAGGCACAGCTCTTAATGCTCTTGCATTGCACTTAATGCAGCCCTAATTGCCACAGCTCAGCATCTTCATCCCTCAACGTACCCATCGGGAGGCGCCAGCCATTCCCTATTCATCTTCAAATTATTAATGGATACTTTTTCTCTCCTGCTTACTGCATTATGGAGATTTTTTTCACATACTCAGTGGCAAGTTTTATTCAAGGGACCCATATGTTATTTTAAACTCTTTCCAGATTTCTTTTTTTTTTTTTTGCATATCTTAGAAAGAAGCGGGGGGACCTTTAAACCCCCCAGAGACATTTTTTATCAGATTATGCCTGTTATAAGCTTGTTTTAGGCCAGATGTAAATGGACAGTATTCTTTTAAAGCATATTCTCAAACCCTCTTTGCACTTCTCAAGTAAAAATGGCTCGTGTTTTTGGAAGAGTGCAAACAATGGAATGTCAAATTTCAGTTACTGCTCTTAATATATTTAACCATTCAGCATACTGTAATTGGCTCAATCAAAAGTTATTTCCCTAAGTAATACAAACAAGACCCAAAGGATGATGAAATAATTCTGAAATGTCAATCTTTCAAGATTCAGATATGTTCTAACAACATTACAGAAATTCCAAAGGTCTCAATTTGGAAGTAACAATAATAGCACCAAGTATAGACAAATTTTTAAGGCAAGAACTAATGAAGTTATTTGTTCTCTTAACTTCCATTTTGGACTAAATCTTCCAAATTTCAAGCTAACATAATTCCAAAATATTGGTATATCTAACTTTACAAGTAGGAAATGCAGTCACTAGGTCCACATATACATAATTGTATTTATACCCTGGCTTTTCACACTTAAGAACATGACAAAGTCTGCTCTAATGCTCCTCTGAGTTCCTTGATGTTCTCTTCTGCTGAAACAAAGGTGTGGGTTTTTTCCTTTCCTACAAATATCACTACACTAGGTAATTTGGCCTAGACCTATTCATTAGACTTTTAAACCACAAATATACTGAATCAATACAAGAATATTACCATCCATGGGTGATGATAATGCCCTATTCCGTGTAGCTGCCAAGGATAATATTTTTTTTACCTTTGCTATTTTAACACCTCCTAAAATAAATTAAATGATTGCACAGCCTTTTCATAAGCATCTTGGAAGCAGCGGTGCAGTGCCTTGGCAGGGCTTGAGTCTGGTAGGTGGTGGATGAGTGGCCTTTCTGTGCTTTGTGCTCAGCAGGATGCTGGGTAGATTTAAATTTACTTCTGAAGATATATAAATACCACTCAACAGAACAAAGAGTTAACAGAAATCACAGTAAATTCAAAGGATTCGATTCTTTATACTTCCAAACTGTCATGCTGCTACAAACAGCAGAAATCAAATTCACCCTTCAACTGCACTTTTGCGTTCAGAGCCAAGACTGGAATCTGGGTCAATACACTTCTAAAACACTACCCCCAACCCATCCAAGGATTTTCTTTCCAGTCGTTATACTCTTCTCTATTTACATGTTCAAAATGTGACTGCTAGGAATACCTTCTTTCTTCTTACTTCGTTGAATGTGGAGGGGAAAAAAAAACAACTAAGAAATAAAATCAGGAATGCCCCATCCTCCTATTTCCCAGGGCTACTTTACCTTTCTTCTGGATCTTGTTCTAGTCTGGAGTCTGATAGCACAGAATTTTAATCTTTAGATGTTAGTTGAGAGACCTACGGGACGGGGGCACAGGCTTGACCACAATGAATTTGTGATGGGTGACAAATTACTGCTCAGGCTCAGCCAACAAATGGTAATCTGTTACACGGACATAGCCTGATCAAGCCAGTTCATGTGCCTATTCGTATAGACTAACGGAATCAGGAATGAAGAATACCATGTTCTTTATGGCCATGGGATGTGCACCTTCAGAAGAGACAGTGTTAGATGGAAACAAAACTCTTTTGCTATTCTCCCAGGAAAAGAAGTTTGCTAATTTAATAAAAATTCTTGTTTGGTGCAGATTGTTGGCTTTGTTTGCTGTCACAATGCATTGCTGACATGCGGTGCCGTTGCGCTGAAGTAGTTGCACTACTGTGAGACTACAAATACAACATGTATAAGTGGGACCGGCTTCCTCACTATGGGGAATTAAAGGAGATCTAGAAAGACAAAGCAACGAGGCATTAGCACAATGAAGGTATATTCACAGATAATCCACAATTATCTATCAACAGTGAGTGCTCTTATAATGGGGCTGAAAAGCTGTTGCTCAAAACTTGTGTAAAACTGGGACACAGGTTATGGGAAGAGGAAAATACCTCACATGGTGGCCGAAACGTCAGTGTAGAATGAGAATATCAGTGCCTAGCTCAATACTTTCTCTGGGTAGCCTGTAGCTCACTGGTGCTGATGCTTGAGCAGCTGCAGCTGTGTCAGAGGCTCCATGCTGGATTCTGAGGCATGTCTGGTGTTGACCTGGTCACGCTGACCCTCCTAGCCATGGCCTTTACCTTCCCTTACTATAAAATGCAATTGGCCTAAAGGCTACATTTCCCACTTCAAACACATGGGGCTTCAGTCAACTTCTCAGCACATCTAGCAAATAAGCAGACTTCCAAAGTCACGCCTTACATAGGCTAGTCAGAAAATTATTTGGTGTTTGTAATGGTTTATTGCTCCAAAACTGAACTTCAGTATTGTATGTGGACAACTAAGTGACTGCTGGACTCTCGATATTCTTGACCACCACAGTTGCCATGCTCCTCACAGACACCGAGGTGTCACTGTCAAGACTGTGAGCAGGATGGTATTTAAGCTTCATCATTTGATTCAGTGTGGTAGAGAATACAGAATAACCTGTGGTCTTTGTATACTATTTGTACCTACAAAACAGCAAGTATTTTAGGTGATGCCATTCAAAGATGGAAAGAACTGCTACATGTTCTCCATGGCTATGCTATTAACCAAACCAAGAGTAAGAGCACTGGCCACCTCCAGGATCTCAGACCCTGGAGCAAGTTGGCCACGGTGAAGGATGAGCTCTAAATTCCTTGTCTGTGTAAACCATTAGAAACTGGAGGTCCGAGGGGCATGCAGCCTTAACAAAGCTTCTCAGACATGGGCTGTTGAGTGGCACAACACATTTGCACATAGTTCAGGCTGGTACTGCTTGTATTGTTGCTATAAATTGCAACTTCCATTATTGTTATGCATTGTTTGTGCTACCAAAACACCTAGAAGTTCTTGTGATGGATCAGGGCCCTGATGCACTTGGCAGAGCAAAATCTCTGCCAATAGCTAATGGGTGCAGAAGAAAACTCATTTGGAAGAGTTAAATGATTTACTTTAAAACTCTGTTATGGTTACCTTCCTTATAACACCACCACCACCTCATAACAACACCTTAGATGCCTGGGATAGTGTTATGATGAGAGCAAGCTAAAGTATATTTATAACAAGAATAGGTCAATGGTCCAGAGGGTAGTTTCCTATTATGGGAGGGATAAAATAACTAAAATCAATAAATCTCCAGATCATAAATGTAGCTACAGTCTGGGCAAGGTTGAGAAAATTATTAGCAGAGCCTCATGATGTCTGGATATTGTAGCTTGTAAATTTATACATACATATGTGTGTGGTTATGTACACGCTTGCTATTCATCCCCCACAGAATTCATTGAAATGCTAAGAGGAATGTGCATTTGGTGCTCCTTTCAGTTCCGCTTAAAGGAAAAAAAAAAAAGGAGAAAAGAAAAAAGTAAAATAAAAGAAAAAAAAAGAAAAATAAGAAAAAGTAAAAAAGAAAAAGAAAAAAGGGAAAAGAAAAAAGGAAAAAAGACAAAGTAAAGAAGAGAAAAAGAAAAGTAAGAAAGGAAAAAGGAAAAATGAAAAAAGAAGAAAAGGAAAAAGGAAAAAGAAAGAAGAAAAAGAAGAAAAGGAAAAGGAAAAAAGTAAAAAAGAGGAAAAGGAAAAGAGAAAAGAGAGAGGCAAGGGGAAGAGAAAAACAATAATTCCAAGAGAATGCATACAGCTTTACTGCTTTTGCCTTTCAACTCATGGTGAAATTTTTCATGTAACTGACTGTGCAGAGGCATGACAAAATGGCTGCATGTACTAACCAGAGGTCTGCATGCTTTGAGGTCCATGAACTGTTGTGTATTGTTTAAAATGTGTATTAACTCTCCTCAACCATTTCCTTCACTTATACCTTTACTGTGAGCTATCATCTCCTTTCATAAATTCCTAAATTTTATTAAAACAAAAGGGCTTCATCTCTTCAAATGTCAGATATCTAAAGGTCTGTTGTTCAAATTTAATGTATTCATTTAGCTTCCCTTTGTTATCTGCTAAGAGAAGAGATGGCTCCAAGGCATGTTTGGTCTCAAGGGTCTAAGATCGTTTTGTCCCTAGACATGTCTGTTTTTTCCCATACTGATTACAGAAGCAGCGTTAGACTTAGTTATTAGTCTCCTTTGATATTAGATAGGATGAATCTCACCTATGGAGCCTAAATTGCTTCCTGTTTTGACATAACCATAATGAATAAGATTTTCAAACTCCAATAAATATGTAAAACATAACTGAACTGCTGTGTTCATGTTTTAGTTAACATTAATAGCTAGGTGGTTTCTGTCATAGAATCATAGAATTGTCTAGGCTGGAAAAGACCTTTAAGATCATCGAGTCCAACTGTTAACCTAGCACTGCCAAGTCCACCACTAAACCATGTCCCTAAGCACCACATCTACACGTCTTTTGAATACCTCCAGAGATGGTGACTCCACCACTTCCCTGGGCAGCCTGTTCCAATGCTTGGCAAACCTTTCGGTAAAGAATTTTTCCTAATATCCAGTCTAAACCTCCCCTGCCGTAACTTGAGGCCATTTCCTCTTGTCCAATCGCTTGTTACTTGGGAGAAGAGACTGACACCCACTGTCCAGCTGCTACTCAGTGATATGGTATAAGAGTGCAAAGGGGAAAAAACCTAATACTCTCAGATGATAGAACATTTTAAAAATATGAGGTGTGTGAGCTGTGTTTTCCACAGGCTGTTTGATGTATTTTCTAGAGATGAGCTCAATCTCAGTCTTGACTGAATCCAAATACTCACTAATTTGAGAAAAGTATGAGCCTTGTATTCAGATGTGAGCTTTGCCCCCCAGGCAGCTCCAAGACTGAACTGATTAGGCTTTCAAAAGACATGACTGCTTTGGAAAGCTTTAAAAAAATAAAGGAAAAACTCTGGAGAAAGTCATGACGCTCTGATGTAGCTGGTGATTCCAAGGCCATAGTCACCCATGTTTTTATTGATTTCGCTTTTGCTAACCCCATTATTCTGTTCCTTTCTGGTTTAGATTAAAAAGTTGTTCTGCGAGAGCAGAAATAACGAAGCCTGGTTTCCTATATATTGTATCTAACACGCCCACATGCTCTTTCTGCAGTAGTAACAGCTACCCTCATCTCTTTATTCCTCCCGCTGGTGTCCACTGCTATATTTTCAGCAGTCCCCTATAACCCAGAGGTGTCCCCCTGTAACTCTGTGAAATCCTCCCCACATGCCCATGCCCCTACCCTGGCAGTGCTTCCAGTTCTTGCCCTGTCCCCGTCCACAGCTCCTCCTTGTGTACCCAGCACCCGCAGGACAATCTCCCTGCCTCACCCCCAACCCGTACCATGCCCCAGGGTATGGAACAACAGGGTCCCTGCCTTGCCCAGAGCTGTGAGAGGAGCCAAGCAGTCATGTCTTTTCTTTTACCCGTTTGCCAGTGCAAACCAGCCCTTGTACCCAAAAGTTACTGGGAGAGTGATGAACAGACAGATGGAGAAGCTCCACCAGCAGAAATATCTGCAGTCCTGTATTGCTTGTGGTGGATATTGCTTTTCAAATCACCACCACAGTATAGTAAAAAAATAACCGAGAGAAGAAGATACTGGGGTCAGTATTTCATAAGCCTGAAATATGCTCTCCTGTTTGCAGGATATTATTCGTTATAAAAAAAAACATTTAAAAGATCAATGATTTTTAAAAAGTCTTTAGGTATTTGTCCTAACAAACTGTTAGCAGTTATAAATAAGGAATGTGTTAAAACTCTTGCCAATTATCCCAACCAATGTAAAACTGTGTATGAGCCTGGAGAGGCAAGAATTTCTCTAGCTGAGGCATTTTAAAAGAACTTAGTTTAACAAGGGGTGTAGAAGAAAGCATGGAAAAGGAGCCAGAAAACTTATGAGTAAATGAAATACCTCTATGTTCAGAGCCTAAGTTGGTGTTTTTAGGAGCTGTCAGAAGATTTATTAAGTCTTTTAACTTTACTACATGCAACAGAGAAATTTAAAAAATATAGACCAAATCAGAGGCTGTAGGGGACTCAGGAAAAGCAGCGGGCTGCAGAAATTGCATGGCGCTGATCAGTCAGGTCTCAGACAGTCAAGGATTACCTTGGGATAGCTCTGGAACTTCTCAGAATGGCTGTGATAAGTTCATATAAATGATTACATTGTAGAAACCTGGGTCCTGTCCATCCCTATCTGTTAGGGCTGCAGTGGGGTCAGCAAAGAGGATGGGTCAGGTCCCAGGGAGTGGGGAACAAGAAATAATAATAGGCTGTGACCTTGTTAAGATACCTCAGTGGCCAAACACTTCCAATAAGTGAGGAGCTACCCTGCTGGAAAAAATGACTTCTCATCTCAATGGGGTACAAACCATGTGTGACACTCCTGTCCCAGGAAGAACCTTGCCAGGGCCCCATATGCACAAGAAATTGAAAGTGTTTTCTGTTTTGAAGAAACATTGGGAAGGTTTGAAAAGTTACCAAAACCACTAGGAAAGCCAAAGGATGCAAATGGCAGGAGACTCAGAAACAAGGAGGATGGGGCAAAAAAAAAAAAAGAAAAGTGAATAATAAAGCAATGTAGCAGAATAAAAAGAAGGTGCTATAGAAAGTACAGAAGGGAAATGTATTTAAACCATTTGACATTGATTCAAAAGGACCATGAAAACTCAGTGGGCTAGCAATGGCATCTATAATGGGCAAAAATAAAAAAAGGAATAAAGAGAAACTTATTGGAAATTGAAAAGAAAATGAAAGAATTCTGGCTGAAAACTGCAGAATAAGGGGCATATCCTCATGAATCAATAGCCCAGGGGAAAAAAACAATTACAGTTTCTTGGCTTTGCCAGGAAAATCAAACAACTATCCTGAAGAGTGCAACACACTTCCCACAGATCCATATTTAAGTAGGAGTGGCAGATAAAAGAAAAAAAAAGAAAAAAAGCAAAAAAAAAAGCAAAAAAAGTGCCCAGCTCAGAGAGAAGTACTGCTTGGAACAGAAAATGAAAACCACCAAAATGAAACATATTTGTCCTTTCACAAAGACTGCAAACTCAGTGGAGATGGGAAGAAAATTACGTAGATGGCCAACTAGTGAACATGGGGCTGGCCAAGAAAAAGTTACGTTAGCCTTTTGAACGAATTTATAGTAAATGTTAAAAGTTGCTAAGTTTTTGTTTCACCACAGATGGGTAGTCTTATTTACCTACGTAAGTCAACAGACAAAAGGGAATATTTTCCATGAAATAACATGGCGTCAGACAAGCAGAAGATGTTTGTGCAGGTAATAGCAGTCTCACATTCAAATATTTCCTGGTTGTGGCTGTTTATTCCTCCTGTGAGAGTCTGCCGTGGTGTTTGGCTGCCTGGCACAAGGTCTGTGCCCCAGCAACGTGCTGGCCTGTGGGGTGAGAGGATAGGGCAGCTCTCTGGGGACACAGAGAAACTGGCATCATGCTTTGAGGGGAGATATGGATGGTGCCATCCTGTGGGACACATGCTGCCACGCTGGGGCAATGCTGGGTATGTGGTCCTGGGAGGAGGGGGGCATCCGACTGCCTTGGTGCTGCCTTAGGAGAGGCTGAAACCTCCTCCCAGCACGCTCAGTTGGTTGCAGAAATATTGTTCCAGATGAGCATGAGAGCCAAGATGCTGCGGGTGGTCTTCAGCTGGTCTCCAAGACCATGGCTGTAGGTCCCACGGGAGGTCGCTGTGGGCGCAGACGTTAAAACTCTTTCCTGCAAGCCAGAGTCTACTTCCAGTGCAGCAGCACAGCCCATGAGGCTGCTAGACTGGCAATTCTTGGGAGAAGCCAGTAATTATCCCCCTATTAAATTATCCCCTAATGTATTAAACTTAATCCTTTTATTAGTAAGTAATGTTAAATACCCAAGGAAGCAGCTGGCATTCAGTCTATTCTGTGGGTTGTAGCAATTTTGTACGGATGTGAACTAGGAACTTTACTGAGCTCTTCCCCTCTACTGCCATTTACGAGCATGTCCTGGGCAGAAAGAGGCTTAAAAGAGAGACCTCGCTGGTTTTGGAGAGAAGCTACGTTATGTTGAGATTGACCAGACTGTCTTACCTCAGCATGGCTGAAACCATCCCCAGACTTCTCCCTTTCAGCCCCCTCCTTCTCCTTTTTTTGTGCACTCAAAATGGTAGCTGTGCACTGCTTTTTACACTACCTGCTTTCACAGTAGTATCTCATAGTAAACTTGAGAGTACATTAGTGGAGCAGGCACCATCCAATTGTGTTCACTTCATAGCTAGATTAACGCCCTAGTTGGGGGTGTAGGGTTTCCTTAATGTGCTATTTTTCACAGGCAACGTGCTATAAAATGCCATAAAATGAAATGCTGCAGTGTATGCTCTATCCTGGCATTCCAGAAGGTAGATCTTACTTTCTCAGTAAACTCTTCTGGGAAGAGTTACGTAGAAAAAGCTTGTATAATCATGCAACTACATCAAGGCATAACAGTGTCAAAAGAACACTTTGCTTGTGAGCCTACAGAACAATGCTTGTTGCAAAACTGTTTTACAGAAGACTTTGCATGTCTGCCTGAGTGATAAAATGGAGTTCAGGCTACGGAAAATACTTGATGAAAATTCTAACAAGATGATGGAGGTAACTTTTGGCTTTCTTCAAGGGAGAGACTTAAGCCCTTCCAGACCTTGACCCTTCATGACCAGCAATACTGACAAATAATATTACTGCTTCTCTTCCTGGGCTTTTTTTGCCTTTGAAAACTCAAGTACTTTCCGTGTCTCTTTGTGTGGAACAACTATTCATCTGCCAATGTTAAATGCCTTGCTAGTCACCCACTCTCAAAGCTGTCTAAAAATCTTGTCCACCAAAGAATGACTGCAACATACAGTGGGACAGCAAGTCCAGCCTGACCAAAACCCCATCTGTTACTTCCAAGGTCTCCCAGGTACCAGAAGGAGGCTTAAAGCCTGCCATCTCAAAGTGCAAAAAGAAAATGCTCTTTCCTTGATGCTGTGGGAAGTGAACAATTGCCACTTGTTGCTTTTCTTGAAGTCCAGAGTACAAACTGGAATAAAGACGGCTGTCACATCTTTACTGGATCCTGGCAAATCTGACAGAGAAGCTGAGAAAGTCCACTCGTTATTGCAGTAACGATCAGGCAGAAATCCAGTGAGAAAAAGCCAGTGCACGTATGCAGAGCCTATGCAAGGCAGTATGGGCACGGTGGGGTTTCATGCCTTCCTTGCAGCAGGGTGTAGAAGTAGGAGTGGAGATGGAAGAATAAACTAGGGATGAGGGAGAGAAGAGTCGCCAAAAGCCCCTTCTCCCGAGAGATGGTGGCCCTGTGGCAGTGGCCGTCACCATACAGTCCATGCCCTGGCAGACTTGGCTTCCCAAGGATCTGACACAGGTGGATTCGTAGCAGGATTAGGGATATTTTGTCGCCTCCAGCTATCTCTTCCTCCTGCAAGTGTTTGTGTGTTAGCACTCTTGAGAAAAGATGTGCTCTTGAAAATGCCTGATAATGCTCCTGTTGCTGTACCCTTTGTTTTGGACTCTCAGCTATTCATTGGTCTTGGGTCAAATATTTGCATTGTTTCATATTTATATGCAGTGAAGGCATTTTTGGTGGCTGTCTACACATTTTTACTAGGAAGTCTGTTTTTACTCCAAGATTATTACAGTATGGTTAACAAAACCTGAGAAAAGCAAGTATTACAATATAAAAATAATTTTCTAGACAGGAGAGTGCAGTTACCTTTCTTAAAAATCTGTGTAAGATGCAGCAAGCTTTAAATATATATGAAACATAAGTTTCATAATATATACCCTGAAATCCTTATGTAATATTTTTGACATTTCCATGGAATAGTGCATATACTGTAAAGGAAATATTGGAATCCCACCTCTGTTTAAAATCCCAAGCAACAACACATATGAGTACAGCTAACTCTCCTTTATTAGGAGTGATAGATGGCCAGATAACCTATTATACCCTATTAACGTTGGAAAGAGTCGTTCAGAGCTACCCATATGATGCAAGTTTTAGCTTGAGACAATTACCTTGCCTGAAGAAAAGATGTTTTTTGCAGGGGATGTCAGGTCTGCCTGTGGGTGTGCTACACCTGCATCTCCTGTGGGACTGCCTTACCATGGTCGTCTCTCAAATTTTATCCCACTCAGCAAGAACTGTGCTCACATGAAAGGGCTAGAGAAAGTTCAACAGAAGACAGTCAAAATGTGGAAGAAAACAAAATCAGGCATTATTTGTCAGAATTATTGATGATAGCCATGGCATACTGTTGATGAGTTATTATAAATTATTGTTTTACTGGTTTTGTTATAAGACCCAGAGGCCTCAGTCAGAACTAGAGCACTACTGTTTGTAAGTATACATAAATGTATGTATACACATACATCATATCCACAAATACAAATACAGAAAAGCATGAAGTCTATTCTTTTGAGAAAGTAAAACATTGTTAAAGCTCTCAACTCTTCCACTCGGCTTTATACAAGTGTGTTTCTATAATCATCAAGGCAAAGAAGAGTCTTTGAGGGAGACAGAGGACAGGAGAAAGAAAAAGAAATCAGTAACCATCACTTACAGATCACTGGGCCTGGAGAAGTAAGCATGAAAAATTACTGGATTGACTCTTGAGGTACTTAAAACCAACAAATACTGAACCTTTTAGAGCAATTTAACTACCCAGATCATTATTTAGTAAAAAATATAGCCAAAGCATGCATAATCAAAGAGTTCTCTAAATTGCATGGAGACAGCTTTATGGTATTTGGCTTATACATCAGAGCACTGGCCTGTCGCCTATAGATGCATTTGAGACATTTGGCAAAATAAATAACAAATAATAAATACTCAAGCATTTGATGTAGGGTTTTATAAAACCTTGCCTCAAAATTAGTTCAGAATTGCCTGGGATAGGAGAGACAGCTTTCAAAATATTCATGAAAGAATTCAAAAATATTTACAGTGCTTTGCTTTAAAACAACATCATCTGGAAAGGGAGAAACCTGGAAAGTGTTAATACTACACAGGGCTGGACGCAGCCGCGGTCTGGGTAAGGGGGGTGCCAGGAACATGGCCAGTCCCAAGACGCCTGGCATGGGTGCTGTGCTAGGTAGTACTAAAGGAGAAGCTGAAAAGGAGGTGGGGAGGGCTGCCTTAGCTCCTAAGATAGACACATGCTGGCTGAAAAAAACTTGAGAACGAACTAATTAAAACAGCACTTTCAGCAGAGTCAGACAGCAAAGTCAGCTCATGTGAAAGCCAGCCTCGTATTTTATATACACAGAGATCTCGAACTCTCCTTGGAACTGCACCCTGATCTGTTGTGTGCATTTCTAGGTCTCCTGTCAAACGAAATGTGCCGCGTATTGAAAGGCATCAGAGGAAAGCAGAGAGAGTGATTGAGGTAAGATTGAGACGTGTTGGTGCCTCACCCCTGCTTACACCTGAATTACGGGATCAGACAAGGTGGTTTGGAAGATGTGACAATATCGTAACAGAACTGGGGGTACACCGCAGGGCTGCAGGTAGGACAAGGGGCCAAAACTTGACTGGGAAACCTTGAGGTAGAAAATAAAGGCAGTTTCCCAGCTATGAAGTCTATAAATGTATGAGGCAGGCTGAAAAAAAAGATAATGATGGAGCTCCTGCTTGGAGAGTACTTGAACAAGAGAGGACAGTGAGCAAAATAATTTGCTGGAGACACTCCATACTGCTGCAGTGTCCCGACAGATCTCTCATATTCTTGTCTCTTATTTCTGTGTGCGAAGAACAGCAACCTTGGTAATTAGGCACTCATTTGAAAGGAAAAGCAAAATATTTGTCACATTCTTCAAAGGCTGTTGGAGATGACAGCTTGGGCACATCCGGTTTCAACATTTCGACGATGCTGATGTGCATCTGGAAAGGGCCAAAGAAGGTGCTGGTGTAAATTATGAGGCCAGTACATCCATTTTATACTGGTAAGGGCATGCATGTATGCATGCGTGGGGAGATGGGGGAGGCGGATGTTCTGGCTTGTGTAAATTTGGCTGCATGCCTCATGCTCACACATGCAGATCATCGCAGACTGATGCATAAATCCTCCTCCAGCTTATTTATAAATGTTTCCACTGAAGCACATTTTTTTAAAAAAATTGAAATTACAATCATTTTCTATCTTTTCCAACTTCAGTCTTTTTATGGAGGGGTGGGGGTGTGTGAAGACTCTTTGGCTGAAAATAGAAAAGGGGAGAAGACAGAGAAAATAGTGAAGATGTAGCATGGCCAAGGCTTAGCTGGTCTGTGAGAACGTACATTCCCTACCGGGCAGAAGGCTTCAGTGGCAAGGAGAGCGCTGATTTGAAGGATCTTTCCTTCGCAAGCCTTTAACAGCACCTCCCGCTGCTGTGGAGGGGATGGAAGTGGGGCAGGAGCAAAGGAGCCGGAGCTGCCTCCTTCCCTGGTCCCGGCAGCATTTTGCTGCAACCTGCCCCAGATCAGTTCCCGGACCAAGTTTCCCCCAAAAAGCCCCGACGGAGCACCGCGATGTCAGGATGATGTTGCCTTCAGGCAGGAGCGGTGCTCCCTTTCCTACGCCCCTGCTCGAGGCTGAGCTCTAAAAGAGGGTCAGGGGGCTTCTGCTGCCCCTCGAACGCCAGGAGCCCTCCGGCCACCCCAGCCCTCCACTTCAGCTCAGGGAAATAAGGGGTTTGGCTGTGCTCAAAGGTGGCCCGGGGACCTCGGTGTTTAGCACCATCTCTAGCCCCGTTTCGCCGTTGGAGCGAGGAATGCAGGAGCGGTTTCTTCTGGGAGCCTTGGCGCAGAGAGCCCAGGCTCGCAGCCTGCCCTGCGCCGAAAATCGAGGGGCTACACGTTACGTGCAGGTTATTAAAGATTCTGCTTACTTTACAATGGTCTGTTAACAGCTCTAATGTCTTTAACATGTGCAGTCCATTGACTTTTAAGTAACATTTTATTGAAGTAACTGCCGTGGTTATTAGGCAGTAAGATTTACGCTTCATTTTCAGTCCTGAATCTGGAAATCTGGAAAGAAAAGAAAAAAAAGGGAGGAGGAGAGGCAGAAGGATGACATCTACCAAGAGACAGGGAAGGTGCTGCTTGGAGCAGCATTCACCGTGCACCCGTGAGACACCGTCCCCATGTTTGCCAGGAAATTATTTCCCCAAACCCGGGGATGCTGAACAAACTACTAACAGAAGAGACACGCAGAGCACCCTCCTCCTTGGTGGAAATTCAGTATAAGTTGCTTTCTTTCCCCCCCTCAGTACGAAATAATATTTGCAGATGTGAACTGAGGGAGAGGTTTGTGGCACATTTACATTGCAATGCGGTTTGCATTAAGGAACTGGCACTTGACTTTTGCTCATTGAAGAATTAATGTAAATCTTAAACCTTCATAATCCATTGGCACAGGCGGCAAATGGGGTATTTGAATGCAATGCTGCGTGTTTCTACTGGCTGGGTGTTTTAAAGTCTCACATCTTGCATAAATCTCTTTTTAATGTGAAATGAAACGTTTAAAATACCTTGTTAAGCAATGATGGTCAGAGATTTTTTTCTATCTGGAATTTTACGAGGTGCATTTTTTCATTCCCTAAACTGCTTCTTTTAGTCTTGTCATTTTTCTGAGCCACCACTTAGAGCTGGCTGGTGCGCCCAAGAGCTGCGACTGCTCTCGCACAACTTTGTAAAACCAGAGATAAGACATTTTTGTACATTTATGGTAAAACAGAGATTACAGCCTACTGGCTGGTCTTGGCCTGCATTAGTTCCTTTGTTTTCAGAGATGTAATCTCTTCTTTTTCATCCCATCACCCATGTCTGAACTGATGGAAGATGATTGTCTGTCATACTCCAGGCTTAAGTTACTAGCCTTTCAGCTGCACAGAGGCCTTGAGAAATGCACTAATATATTCACAACAGGAGGAAACTGCCAACAGAAACAGATCCTGAACTGGTTCCCAAACAGGATGACAAAAAAAGTCCACTCGGACCACACACAATCCCTCTGCTTTGCATGTGGGTCCCGTTGCACACACTCGCTTTGCCTTTGCTGTATAAACAGCAGACAACTGAACTCTTTATGTTGGTACACAAGAAGGCCTCAGTTTTAATGAAATATTGCATTTAACTCAGCACCTCAGAATTTGCCCTGGTAAAATTCCCTGTTTCTCATGAAGATGTTCTGCGCCCTTTGCAAAACACCACCCCAGCCTCCTTTCAACAAAGTCCCCAAATTCCAGCGTGGAGCAAGGCACCTGCACACACATTACATTTCCTACAGCTCTTAGGAAATCTTTGATCTCAAGTTATTCTTATTTATATTACTGTGGCTAAAACAAAGCAAAAACAAAACAGCAACTGTGTATTGAGGCTATAGAATAAGCCTAAATTGTTCTCTTTAAAGCAATGATTAATCAGGCTGTTTATGAAAATAATGCTTTGATGATGCCATGCATTCAAGCCAGGCACACGGCTATTTGGAAGGAGAGCTTTCCAGCACGGGATACTTTCTTCAGCAGGAGAAATAAAAATCCTGGGAAGGCAAAGTCAAGTCTCTGTGAAAAGGGGTGGCGAAATCTAAGGCAAAGAGGCACAAACTGTAAAAGCCTAGAGCCTGAAGTACCTGCAGAGCATCTTTCTGGTTTAGACTAATTGCAAAAGCGCTCTGCCTTGTGCCACGCAAAGAAAAGTTTATTATGGGCTGAAAACGCTTGGCTATTCTAAATTCCCAGCCTAATATAAAGCCTCTATAGGGGACTTTTCCAGCACTGGATAATAGCCTAGCCCAACACCTTTAATAAAATCAAGGTGACAGACCATGAAAACATTTGCTTCAGCACTATAAGCAAATCTGATACTGTTGCTGAAAGATGCCTCGAGGCATCTGTATAAGTCTTCAAGAGAAGTGGCGGTGGTGCTAGTATGTGGGGGGGCTTCAGACCAGTGAACCCAGAGCGCCTCATGGACAATGGCTGTAACTTTGAAATTTTAAACTGGCTACAAACACAAAGAGCTGGGCTGGAATCCCATACAAAGACTATGGGGCAAAAATTGTCATTTCAGCGCAAAATTTACTTTTCCATTAAAATTAAAGTGTTTTTTAACATTCGATCACGTGAGAGATGTGGTTTCATAAATTAACACTGGTAGAACATGAAGGAGTCCAAGAAACAAGCATGAAATTATTTCACACAGCAGTTCGCAGCTCACACTTCATCAAACCAACACTGCAAGTGTAAGATACGCAACTTCACATCTAAGGGGGGGAAACAAAAAAAAAAAAAAGAAAAAGACAGCTCCCTTCTGTTACTTTCAAATGCTGTTTACCATATAAACAACTAGAACTGGTTTTGTAAATCCCTGGACAGGAAGCTGGCAATAGTAAACCTTAAGCTGAATTCAGAGTTCTTTTGGGACAGGAGAGTTCTGTTTAGTTAAGCCTTTGTTTTTGTGTTAAAATTTAGGTCAGATTTATTTTAAACAGATCTTTATTCTTCTGTTTTGTTTTGGGTGTTTGGGGTTTTTTTCCCCCAAAATCTATGCACCCAACTTCAGAGCTCAGATATCTTATATAATTACTGTAATTCATAATTTATATACTAGGAAGAGTTTTCAGAACATCTCTTCTGAATTATTTTCTTTTCATGTCATCTCAATGCATGTCTGCCATCAGATAATATGACAGCTGTATCTGTATTATGTAGTAGAGGTGAGACTGACTGGACAAAATGTACCCTGAAGCATATGAAATGCAGCATTAAAAAAACCCTTCTAAAACCTCTTTTAATTTTAAGCAAATTAGCAGTCAAACTTACACTGATTTGTGAATAGGAGCTGGACACAATTTTTCCTAGTTCCCACCCCAGAGACTTGCAGAAGTCTGATACTCATGAGGGATGGTTTAAAAGAAAAGGTTTCTCGAGGGAAGCAAGGGAAGGGGGGATGGTGGGTTGTTGGAATAGGACTAGAGTTGTAGTTTTGCTTAATCAAGCCAACATTTTATGCTTCTTTTTTCAGTGAGAGAAACAATTAAAACCCACATAGTTTTTTCGAAGGAAAAGAGCAAGATAATAATCTGGTGTGCCAAGTGCTAGACATGTAACACGTACTATGCAGAGAGGGGTATGAAAAACGCTAATGCAGAAAGTCCTTTTTCATCTCATTATTCCAAGACTTGTTGTTGAAGAAAGGGTGGAAAACAAAATTATTTAAAAAGATCTAAAACACAGCTGAACTTTCTGTCTTGAGGCCACTATGAACTTAAAATTCAGCCATGTGTAGCAAAGCCCCACAAGACCTATAAACTCCTTAACTCCCTCTTAATCAGTTTTTTTGGAAGTTTTAAGAACTACTTAAGACTTGGGCTGCTCCTCTGTGCAGAGATAATGTGTCCCAGACAGAAGGTAAATTGCAGTAGGTGGACTTCCTCATCAGGAATGAAATTCATCATGTGACATACCAGTATTTCACATTTATTTCCAGTTTCTGGAAATCCCCTTTTTTTATCCTTTGAGCACTAAAAGCAGGATAATGAATTCGGGCAGGATCTGTGTTATGGTAAGGAACCGTGACAGTAACTGATCCCCTTTCAGTTTTGGTTTGAGCAGCCCTGGATCATCTTCCTGCGGAAAACCAGCTCAGGTGCCCAGCGCCTGCCCGTCACCACCAGTGCCGGCTGTCCCGAGGCGGGGAGAAGTGGGATGTGACTTTCGACTTTTGGGGCATTGACAGACCCTCCGAGACCGGTTGCCTTCTCCGCTTACACCTCCCTGCTCTCCGAAAAGCGTGACCGTAGCATTAGCTACTTTGCCACTGGGCTTTCCTGCCGGCGCTGTGAAATCACAGCTGTGGAAGGGGTTAAGGCATAGTTCCTGCTGCCTAAACACGCGAAGCACTTATAGCTGCCGAGACGGGCACTGCTGTACGGTCCTCAGAGACTTTGAGGCTTCAGGTACTTTGGGACAGAGCTGGAGCGGGGTGAAGCAGTCAGGGAGCCCCGTCCCTCCCCGGTATTTGCTAGGGGTGTGCTTTGCTGTTACTTCTCCCACTCCCGAAGCAGAAAGTACAGTACAGCCCTTAATACCTAAGATGCTGTAGTTTTTGTTCCGTGGTTTCAATTCAAAACATCATTCAAACGTTCTGTTCAAACACCGTGTGTTAGAATTGGATGTGGCTCTTTTTACCCTTGGAAATCCAGTTACTTCTGCTCTCGCTCAGTTTTCTGAAAATGAGAAGATGAAAAGAAATGTTTCATTTTTATATGAGGGAAAACCAGTTCAAGTGTTTGGGCAGCCATGCCTCTTCGCTTACCTTTAAGAGGAGGCGTTTTATTTTTCCCTTCCACTTCTCTGTGGAGTCAGTAGGCGCAGAGCACCTTGATCTGAATGCCGTGAGATCTGGGGGCAAGGAGTCACTGGGATTTTCATTATTTTAATTCCTTATTAAAATTTTATTCTGGATTTAAATGAGACAAGAAAGTTCTTGGGTCTGGTTTTATGTCTTCATTCACTTGTTTGTTATTTTGCTTAGCTTTGAAAATACAATATTGAAGCTGAGGTACGGCAGGGTTACTATCTATCTCTTTATTTATTTATCTTAAACTTTCATTAGCTCCTGCTCGACACCGTGATTTTTAATGTCAAACAGTTCAGACCAGCACCCAAGGCAGATTATGGGAAAAGAGCAAAATAAAAATGACAGCTTTTTAATGTGCAGAAACACCTCAAGTCAAACACATGCTTTCCAGTATTTTTTCCATTGAAGCTGCCCTGTAGATTTTAACGTGTGACAAGCTCAGTGCTGGGAGCAGCTGAAAAGCGCTGAGATGTGAGCGCCTGGGTGTACTCCTTGCAACAGCTCCTTGCACGTCAGGTCAAAGCTCAGCTTTTAAAACTCCCCAAATACGTATTTATTCACATGACATTTCTGTTAAAACTCCAAATGAGACTTCAAGGTCTATAAGAAGAATATGTGCTGGGAATCCTATTTAAATGACTGTTTATAGGTACAGGCATATGGGCTGGAGGGGCAGCTTGGAAAAACCTATATCTCTGTCAGTAACAGCATTATTTTATGGTGTACTTGATGAAGAAAAAGGCACAAAAGAGAATGGAAATATTCTTTCAGTTTGGGGCATTTCCATCAGATGTTTAAATGTTTTTGAAACTAAAATTAACAATAAAAATATTGTTCATAAACAATTATGTTGCAGTAGTGAAAGGTCTAACGTAAGGTATTTTAAATGGTGGATATATTGCATGATTTACTCTCTTTTCCTCAAAAATATACCATGTTATATGTCCTGAAGTACATCTCAATCATTCATTTTTAAAGAAAACATCTCCGCCACATAAAGAGGATTTACTCCACAGTTCTACTGGTATAAATGAGCTGAGGAACAGTTTTTTAGACTAATGGAGATCAGGTGTAACTTTAAGTCAAATACTTTTTTTCCCTGGAGTTATTTGCATTTATACTGCTGTAAAAAAAAAAAGCACAGTTCAAACCCATGCAATTAAATAAAGTTCTTCATGCAACGATATTTAAAAAAAAATAAAATTCTCCCCTGCTAGTGTTGGTCTGGGACACGCTTGGACCCAGAGGAAGATTTTCCTGCATTTCCACCCACAGAGCCGGGATGGGAGCTGGGAGCTGCCGAGGGAGGCACTGTGAGCGGGGGGAAACTGAACCATGGCAGGGGCTTGTTTTAAGATTATGTGTAAAATGAAGTACTTGATTCCTGTTACCAAGCACTAAAAGGCCACTGAAATTCATGAGACCTTTCAAATGTCTTGCATGTTTTAGTCCAGGCACCAGGGCACTATTTACAGCTTGGAGTTTAGCCACCCTGTGTCCTAAAAATTCTCCCAGCAATTGCAACCAAGGGGGAAAAAATTCTTCGCTTGATGTCTAAATAGGTTTAAAGTTGGCTTTACTATTTTTAAATGGCACTTCTAGAGACCCAATAGCAGTCTTTTTCTCATACAAATATTTCTATAGAAAATCTACACTAAATGTTAGCATCTTGAAGAGGTTTCCTTTTTGCTTGCACACTGTCAATATTTACAAAGGAAAAATTGCAATAGTGTTGAAGATTACCCTTTATTTTCTAGTATCTGCATACAGGCTTAGAAGAATCAGCTGGGACTTAAACCAGCAGATGAAAGTCATAACACTGGAGCAGGGCAACCAAATGAATCTGCAAAATCGTTTTATGAAGTAGTTTCTGCCTTGGTTCTTTTTACTAGCTTGGCATAACAAGATCTTACCATGCAAAAAATGAAACAAAGAAATGACATAAAGAGGTTCTGAGAGATTAATTTATAGCTAATAAAGCCAATACAATTGTTCATGTTTTTTTTTTCTCAAGTTAGGTTTGAAAAGAAGTTACTTTCAGTAAAATCTCTGGAACATCGCAATGGCAGGGAAATTGCAGATAAACCCGACACTCGCCCTCATTCCCTGCTCTCACCATGTGGTGGCAGCCTAAGGCATCTGTTCACCAGGCATTTTCATCTTTGTAACTGCAGCCAGAAATAAATATCCTGCTCTTCCAAATGTCGCTCTATTGGTGCTTTCCCATTGCAGGCAGCAAGGAACTTGTTTGTCAAATGAGCCATATTCCCCATCTCCATAAATACTGGCGATTCTCTTTTAAAGAAAGGTGAGACAAAAAGCGAGAGGTGAGATCGACATAGGCACGGCATCCAAAAGCTGAAGAGAATCTGGTTTATGAAATGGTTTTGGAAGACCATTGGTACAGCATCTTCCTTTTCCCATTGCGGTTTGGTTGAACATTGACCAAAATCTTGGATGAATTTCATGAGCCGTTCCCTCTCCCCCTCCCCACCACACCCTGCCTTTTTCATTTTTCTATTTGCATGTGGTTTGGTTTTTATTCTCCCCCAGAAATATTCAGTCCCAAGCTACAGGCAGGCTCGCAGCCTTTGGAGTGGAGAAGACCTGCTTTGTGCACTGTGTTCTGTCCCCGTGCAGTTGCAAAGTGGTCTGCATGATAAATCTGTGACTGCTCCCTTTATCTTTGTCTTCGGTTCCTTATGAAAACAGTTCATGGAAATTAACAACAAGAAAAAAATACAAATTCTCTTCAATTTTTAAACGTTGTGAAAAAATGTATCCCATCTTGCTTTAGATCCCAAACACGTAGAGAGAGAGTAACTATTTTTAATTGAATCTGCTCATGGTGTGTTCATTTTGGGACATCTGTGCATGTCACTCCTGCAATATCTTTCCCTCTGGATATTCAGTTTCCCCTTTTTCCATTTTCAGCCTTCATCAGGCAGACTCACTGCCCCTGTTCATCTTTCCGTCTGTGCAGCTTCTCTATAATGGTCCCGGTCTTGTGTCCATGCTCTTCTCCTAGAGAACTTCCCCCTTCATCTAGCACTGTGGTATCCTTAGCCTGCTAGGACCTACGTTAAATGTTCCTTAACTAAGTTGTATACATATTTAATTCTTTGAATTCCATTTCTGTGTTCTCCTAATAAATCCTATTGTAATTCCTTGAGTTCTCACCAGTGCTCGCTGGGGCAAAGAAACAAAGGCAGTTACCACTATCAATGTACTATCAGTTAATGGCCTGCTTAACTTCACCTCTTCCTTTGTACTCATTAACAAAAAGGTTAAGTAATCCTAATTTGCTCAGACCTACGCTGAACATTCCTTCTCCCTGCCCTAATTCAGTGCTAGCTGATTTAAACCATCCTCCGATATTTTTTTTTGCTCATGGCGCATCACTCAGTTTCCATTCCACGTGACAGTAATCATATCCAAACGAAAAAAGAATTAAATAAACGTGACGTTTCGTGACACGCTGTATCAGATGCTTTCCTAAATTAAAGGAAACCACCCACAGCTTGGGAACCCCTGCTAGGCACATCACCCCCTGCTTCCTTTGAAGCCGGGAAGACGGACGTGGATCCGTGGTGGAAATATCACGACTCCCAGCCCGTCCCTGGTCCCAGGGTGGGCATTGCACGCCTTGTCCTGCACCTTCGTTTGTGGGTAGCTAACGCAACCCAGTGATGAGCCTGTGCGTGTCCGGTACTACCGCGTGCCCGAATCGCAGCGTATCGGTGTCGGTATCTGCAAGACGTTAACACTGCCTTTGGCTCAGTGTGTGCCTGCCCTCCCTCCTTGGCGTGCCGGACCCAAAGGCAGTTGCCACCGCTATAGATTCGTTAGCCTCGGCGAGGGAAAGGGCCACGGAGGGGGTTGTCACTGGGGTGGTCAAAGTAGGGGAACCAGCTCTTCCCGGCGGCAAAGGGGCTGAGGAGGGGAAGGAGCCCCGGTCCCCACCTCCGTGACGCCGAGGAGCTCCGTGCTGCGCCGTGCCTCACATGCGTGCGGCTCAGTCGACTCTGTACTTCCAGTAATTCAATCAGGACAGTCACGTCGTAACCATGTGGAGTCAGTTACCGAGTCACAGTGAATTACTGAGGAAAGGATTTCATAATTAAAAAGGACAATAAAACGAAGAGCTTTCCACAACAGTGGAGTCCAGAATTACAATGATGACATACAAGAAACAAGAAAACAATTAAATTTGGGCTTGGTTTAAGGCCGGGCAGCACCTCTCCGGAAGGGACCCTAGTCCTGTTCTCTCCCCAGCAGCCTGCAGAGGGTCAGAAAAAAGGGGTGACAAGGAAATAAGTGAGAAAGGGAAGACGGGACGAAGATGTTCCCTCTGCCCTTGGTGGTTAGACAGGGAGAGACAGCACTCTGGAGCCGTCAGATGGAAAACAGGGCCCAAGACTCACTATCAGCTGAGGGATTCAGAGAAGAGGAGAGGAGTATTTAGGAGAAAACACATCCGTGAGGAGGCGCAGGGAAAAGCGATGCTAGCAGTGAACGTTACGAACCAGCAAGTCTCCTGCTGGCCCCAGTGTCCAGACCCACAGCACCCTGTGGAAGAGTTGTGTTTCAGGTAATGTCCAGCTTCTTGCACTGCCTCCATTGCTGCGCTATCCGAAAGCCTTTGTGCCAGCTGGCTCCGAGGCACCAAACCGAATTATTTTCCTGGCATGGTGAACAACAGCAAAAAAATATGGACAGGGTTGGACTCAAGCTGTCCTGCAATGATTTACTTTCTGCCTTGCTCTCCAGATCGCCGTGTGATTAGAATTCCCCTGAGGGGACTGTGCCAGGTCCTCACCAGTTCTTCCTTGATCTGTCCTACCTGGGCAGACATGGCTGCAGACACTGAATCCTGTTTGTTCCAGGTCGTATCTTCTTTTTTAAAATACGAACTCCCCCAAACCCAAACCAAAAAGTAGATTAGATAATGTTAGCTGCTCACTTTGCATATGACAACCCTTGCCGGTAGCCGGTTACATTAGAAGAGTCCTTGTTTGAAATGCAAAGCCTTGGCTGTTTTAAAATCCCTGTGTGTCATACATGTGGCCATCTTCTGTCTGGGACAGAATAACTGTGACAGTTGTTCACCTCTGGAAGCTGTTAGAACTTCAATATGCAGTAGAGGACGGGGTGTTACACAGATCGGGAGACCTACATTTTATCCCCACCTTTCTTAATGATGAGGAAGGCGGGGCCCCTCAGTTCTGTCTTCTAAAATACTCGGTAAAGTTATTTTTGTAAAGTATTCTGAACTTCTACAAATGAAAACCATTAATGGATAATTATTATTGTGATGCCCCTAGGTAGTCATGGGGTGCACATACTTACACTTTATACTATAATAAAAATGCTGATTTTACGTGGGAACATCTGTTTTCTCCTTTGTTTCCTGGACTAAATGAAAGCCCTCATCTGAATCCAAATCTGGAATTAATCCTCACCTTTGAGATGAAAAGGAGGTGAGTTGTCTCCCTATCTGATTATTAGTCAGCTGGGCAAAAGAGGTGATTTGGCTCATTTCTTGATTTGCCTTGGAGAATTCCTTGCAGGCAATAGTCCTTTCCATACTGCGAGAGACTGTCCTACCAAGTGGAAGAGCTTACCTGTCCGCCAAGAACATCGTGGAAAGAGATGACCTCTGTAAAGTGCTACCAATAAGTGCGGAGGTGCTAACTTTACACCTAGCCAGACACAGAGGTAGGAAGAAGAGTGAGCTCAGCACTGCATTAGTTTAGCTGTAGAAAGATCACAAGTTTCAGAAGTTGGTGTGTCACACTGGAGACTCTGAACTGAAGCATTTTCAGACCTAGTATGTTCGGATGAATACTGTACTTTCCTTCAATATTTGCTCCTTAGTAAAGTATCACTAACACCATGTGAGTGAATAGTTAACCCAATTACTTATGACCTTCTGCATTTCATAACAATATTGCTTTGTTGATGGTCTCTCACTTATAGTTCTCAACCATTCTCAGTAGTTTCCACGTAAAAGGGAAAACCATTTTTCCTATGTCTACACCTATGCCCACAGTTGTTTGGTATAGAACCATATAATGAGACTTATTTACACCTTTCAGGCAAAAATCAAAACCATGCCTAATTGTGTAAACATGGTTTTCCCCATGCAAATATATCAATGAATTATCCAGGTGGCTTGCGTAAGACAAAAACATTAAAAATAAAAAGATAAAAAGAGTTGATTTCTGAACAGAATGCTAAGAATCTTACACAATGAAATCTCTTGCTAAATTCAGAGTTTAAACTAATGATGGCTATTGCTACTCATGCTAGTGGGGGAAGTTCTGCTGAAATTATAGCCTGAGTTGTTTAAAAAAAATTTGGTTTACTGACAATTAATCAAATAGAGCAAGATCTTCTCCTGCAGAATTTCCCAGGACATCCTATTGATGTCAGTGGAAGTGGACTTCCATCCATTGAAGTGGACCTGATTCAGGTGAAGCTCTGTTTTTCATCTAGCATAGATCTGCATCCACTGCACCTTCTTTTACAGTGTCACAGGTAAATGAAGCCAAAGTGAAATATAATGAAAGGCTTGGGTCTGAACCAAGTTTCACTGTGAAACCATCAATTAGGCCTGGCATGCACAAAAGAGAGCTTGGCTTTGTGTATCTCAGAGGTTCACATTTGCAATAAAACATGAAGCCAGGGGAATATTGCATATTTCTAATGATAAGTCCTATTGTCGCTGTCTATCCACCTGTGGATGCCTGTCACTTTGCTGAAATTAATGATACTATACTGTCCTAACCCATTAGGACAATATTTAGAGTTTTAATTGTATTAAAAAATAAAACATCCATTTCCTTGTCCACCTGACATAAGAATTCAGGTTGATTCTTATACTTTGAGTTGTTGTTGCACCTTAACAATTGATAGTGATTACCTGGTTTATAGTCCCTTTTCCAGATGCACTGCAAAGCAATGCAGTAACTTTAAATTTAGTTTTTAGTATCCAGTAATTCTAACATCTAAGTGAGAAAAAGTGTATAGCAACATACATTCTTCTCCTTGATCTCATGGACGAGCATTGTCTGAAGACTCTGAAGCATTCAACAATGCATCCTCTCCTGGATCAAAGAAAACTCACATCTGCCTCTCAGCTTGGCACGGTCATTTAAAACATCCCCTCCCTCCCCCCGGCTCCAGAAAACAACTCTAAGACAAAACCCATACACAAAACGCACTAGAATTCGTACAAATTAATTTTTGTTGGCATTTAAAGCAAATTCCACGGAAATGACCACAAGTATTTGAAATCTCTCTCCTGGGTAATGGTAGCACAATGGGACTGGAAAGGGAATAGCGCACACCTGGATATACAAACTCCCCAAATCAAAGGGTTAAAAACAAGGGATCATTTATTCTTAAGGGATACAAAAACCACATTCACCAAACAGCTGCCGTGTGACTTGAAATAAAAGCTTGCGAGTGGCAGGTTTTAATGCAAAAATATGAGTGGGAGGGAGCACAAAACATCTCTGATCCTCACGTACCTCGCAGCATTAAATCTCTGTTTTCCTCGCACCAGTAACAGCTCAAGCATTCATTTCACCTCCTTTTGCCTGACAAGTTTGCCGCCTTCTTTCAAGCAACTGCAGCTGACAAACACCGCCAGAACTGAGCTATGTCAGCTTGCGCCTGCCGGTCCCCCATTGTTCCTTGCAGATAGAAGGATATTAGTGCCTGGTTTGTGACCACTGTAGTTAAACACCTTAAAGCCTATAAGTAAACTCGCCTGTAAATCTAAAAGGCAGAGAGTTTTCTCATTTCATCAAGCGTAGTTTTACTGTCTGCTGTCACCACAGCTGTCAGCAGGATGCTTAACTGCTCTAATTGTCTAAGGGCTCATTCCCTCACCCTAACTAATTGTTTAGATCTGCTAATCTGCATCCATCATCTGCGAAGGGGCTAAGGCTGTTCTCATCTTCCAGTTTATAGGAATCAGCTATAGCAAGTCTGTAACAGGATCTACAGGGTTTACCTACTGCCCTGTGGTGAGGCGGTTGCTTGCAGTTGGGTGAGTGATATTGTCTCGTGAGCTAGTGAGGATGAGGAGGATAAAATCTGTAGCGGACAGTAAATCACAGCAATCACCCAAACTGTGACTTAACAGGAAATAATAGCACAGTAAACAGCTACAGCCCTGTAACGTTGAACCCAACTAGGAAGGGATAGAGGGACTACATCAAAACTTTACATAACAAAGCCCTTAGATAGATCTCACTGTATTTGTAATGTGTGTGTGCTTTTTTAATGTTAGGTATGAAAAATTATGAGTATGCATTGCTTCTGTATATCAAATCCTTTTTTTAAATGATTCATTGCATTTCAAAGGACTTTAATCTCAACTTATTTATACAACTTTCATACAGTGTATAGCACTTCATTTGGTCAAATGTTTATCAAAACCCATTTTTTTTAAGACCCCTTCTGCACATATTGTTTACATATGGAATGTCATCATTTTATGTGGGGGTTTTTTTCTTCTTTTTTTTTTTAAATACCCTTGGAAGTAAGTCTTGAAATTCTTTGGGCTTTTCTGGTCATTCTATACAGATTTCCCTTGAGTTTAGCAAATATTTGTTGTAATTAATATTGAGCTGAAATTATCTGGACTCTGTAAACAGAATTCTGGCTTAAGTGAGGACCATCCCCCAGTCAGCAGATCCCAGGTTGCTTCTGTTACCAGTCACAAGTTACTAGCTGCTGGTCCTGCACTATTCTACCAGTGCAGACCGAAGGCTTGGTCAAATCACAGAGAATTATTTTGGTGACTGTAAGTTAGTGCCAAGGCTTATTTACGTCTATAAAATCTACCCTCAGATATTTCAATCTGCCTGAACTTTAATTCTGGTTCTTCACATCGGCCTATTGTACAACTTGGATCTCTACATGAAATTCATTGCAAATGTTTGCTCTGGTTAATTGTCAAGTAACATCTTTTCCCTTGTTTTACCTGCTCCCTTCTGAGCACTGCCTTCTGCCGTTGCTTGTCCTTGTTGCCTTCTTTCCCCTGGGCCAGGTGCCACAGCTGCCTTGGGTGCCTTACTGAGGATGCTTTTCCAAGCTGGAAAAGCCCCAGAAACACTAGTTACCAGCTACAGGAATGGAACGGCTCTTGCAGGCTAAGGAAACACATGAATGTTATTTAAGGTCTGTGGCCTTTGACACGCTCTAGTTCCTCCAATTAAGTATGCGCAAGCGTTCAGGCAAAACCACAAAATATTTGTCATATCTGTCCCTCTTCTTTTACATTCCCCTTCCTTACAGCAATTGGAAAGTCCTGCTCCGAGGAGCTTACAATTGAGTATGTGTAGATATGGTTATGTGAAGGCGATACTGATAATTCATAAACCCCAGTACTTTGAAGGATTAAAGCCTGAATTGAAAAGAAAGGAGGAGGGTGGGAAGAAAGAAACTAGAACATTCCTGTTTCAGAAATGGGGAATGTAGACACTGAAACCTCATACTTATAAATCGTAAAAATTAAGGGTACTTCTGTAAAGTTAGTCAGTTAAAAGATTCCTCTGTAGACAAGCAAAACAGGTAGGGTTTGCTACATTTGCTTAAGTGAAAAAGACAACATACTGTAAAAGGGCTCCTAATCTCAGCACTTCAGCTAAGTTCCTGAAGTGTGATGGGGTGACTTTTGCCCTAAGAGATTAACTGAATTGGTCTCACACAGGAAATCTATGGCAGAGCCAGGAAGCAAGTTTACTGCAGAGCCTTACTTCTAAGACAGGACCCCATAAAATCAGTAGCCATCCATAGCCAGGAGATGACCTGTCCTCTCCCGCGTTCACTGTTTCTCTACAGACTTTCATTTTCATGGGAAGTGATTATAGCAAACTCTGTAAGACCTCATTCCTCATTTCATAAATGTTCAAATCTTAATAAGGGTACAATTATGAGAAAGGAGGTTTTAAATGAACCAAGTCTGTGCCAAGTAGATGAAGGAATCTTTGAAGTGATCCCACCTTTGATTTATGTACTGGCTAAACCTTGAGTTTCAATCTAGATTTCCTCAGCAAATCTCTTAAATCAAAAGTTTCATTGCACTGCAGTTCAGGAATTAATCTGACTGTGAGACTAAGGGGAAAAATATTGTACCGCAGAACAGTAAACTGCTGTAACTCTGAAGTTAAACTGAAACGAAAGAAAAACACGCTTGGCGTTATTAGTATGATAGGGCTTTAGCCAGCCCGCAACTTCCTCCTGACTCTTGGCCTGCACCCTTGTTCTCAGGGAGGTTTCTGATTTTGGCCAAATGTTCGCTGAAATGTGTCCTCTCTTCATGGCTGGAATCACAGGCTCCAATCAGCCTAACATAAGGACAGAGCAGTATTTTAGATTGAACTTATCCAAATATTATTGGTATATTATGTTTCATAATTACTTTGGATCTTCCTTCTTCTTGCAGTAGAAATGTATTTTGGCTCTACAGTCACACAGTCCTGACACCTCAGATATAATGGTTCTTACAGAGCCGTGAGGTGGCTGCTGGTCTCTTTTCTTTATGAACCCAGTTTAGCAGAACTTCTAAACAAGTACTAAAACTCATCCTCTTCAGAAAATGCATTGGGCAAGCTATGCTTGACCTCAGGACGGCGAGCCCTGCGCTGAGGGCTGCAGACTAATGAGCTCCTCTTAAGCCACTGTAATTGCATCATTTCTGGAAAGCAAGAGAGTTGAGTTTGAGCTTTTTTCTGGAAGAAGGACCTGAGCCCCAGTCTTTCCTTCCTGGGAGAGTGCCCTGACCATGATCAATGCTGTTTGGAGGATAGGTCACAAAGAGCATCGCAGGAGTGACCTACATTCCTAAATTCAGTCAAAAGTTTTAAACCTTGAATCTTAGGCACCTTCTTCCAGGATATAGAGATTTCAGACACACCCTCTTTTGGGGCCCTCAGTGTGTTGTGGGCATCTCCAGCTCTCCAGGTTTATGAAACCCTTTACCCTATCTTTGCTCTGGGAAAGCTTCTCCCAAAGCTGGGCTCTGCAGTCCCTTGCTGGGTCTGATGCTCTGGTACCTCAGGTCTGCAGGAGCAAAATGACAATAATAACATTTGCAAACTAGTCACTGAATGAGATGAAGGCAACCACATAGGAATTGAAGACTTGTATCATTCAGCAACTAAATAAAGACATTTTGAATTAACTTCTAAAAATTCTCCAACTATATAGCAGGTCAATAAGTCTTGCAATAACCTTTAATAATTTCCTGTGCCAGACTTGATATCTGTAGTAAGTGGCAAGAAATTTTATGATACGAATGAATGGACCATCAATCGCCATCAATTCTAACCAACACAGGGATTTAAAAACACGTTATAAAATGAAAATGTCTGTATTTAGGAATTAGGAAAACCAACTTACTTGCCTCCATCAGATCCAAGGTCAGCTAAGGGAAGACACAGGATTATTTCTGAGGCAGGTGAAGGGATGGTATGTTCAGTGAATCAGATGTCCTCTGCTTGGGCTAGTGGAGGAGAGAGATGTCAGCAGAGGAAAGGTGGGTGAGCGCAGGGAGGAAGGCTCTCTGTAGGAAACGCCAACCAGTCAGGTCAACCTGACCGATGCATACGTGTTAGGTATATAAGGAGCAGATGAAGCAGCAAATGGTTGGCTTTTTTCAGAAACTGAGCAGAAAATGGCCAGGCAGGGTCGTGCTGCTGAACTTGGCATGAGTGCTGTCTGCTTTCCCTGGGAGAGGGTAGTTTGAACGGGCATGTGAAGAAATAACAGAGAAGAGAAGGAATCAGCAGGGGCAGGGGACCATCACAAAACATGCCTGAATATTACAGCTGTGCAGCCTTTGATCAGTAGTCAAACTGTAGAAACATTTTGTGCCATCCACTTATGGGAATAAATGTTGAAGATGTCAAAAGAGCATAGGAACCTCTCTGGAGCATGCTATTGCACCAGAGAGAGGAGTCTGGCTTGTCTCTTTTATTAAATTCTGCTTTCCTGTGAGCAGAGTGTCTCTTAAGGATTCCCTGACACTGTTTCTCTTAGGATTGTATAAATGCAGTCAGATTTCTTTTCATGTCTTCTCATATACCACCTGCTGCCTTCCAAACTGGTCAGTGTCCTCAGTTGTTATTACTGTGGGAGAAGCTATACAAGAAAAATGAAACGCATAAGAAAAATTAAAAATCTGGGAGACATGATGGCTGGAGCAGTTGTGAGAGACAAAGTGCTTAGGGCTGACGGTAGCTTTACATTCAGGACTCCTTTGTGCAGTGCCTTCAGTTGGCATTGCACACTGTTTGCATGCTATTAATGTTACATATATTGCTGAGATGAATGAGGGTTGTTATACAGTGTTTATTCATTCTTAACTTATAAGTCCCTGGATATAAGTTTCCATGACAAATTAGAACATGCCTGAATGACACAAAACCAGGGTTTTCTTTAAAATGTATTTACACACATTTCCTTATGCTTCAGTAGCAGCAAGTATATTGATTACAGGGCCATTTTAGTGGCTTTATTTTCCCATGTGAAAATTTAGAGTTATTAATTGTAATGTATTTAAAAGGCACAGAGGAGTGGAGGAGAACCTCAGCTGCATTAGCCAGTAATGTCTGTTGAAGCTGCAGGCTCCAGTTGCCCTTGCAGCTCTGGTGTCTGGGACAGCTACTGTGTGACGGGTGGGGAATAACTGTCTCATTTTTGAAAAATAGGAGAAATTTTGAAGTGCTCTTGCCACAACTGAGTTTTAAAAAATAGGAGTTGAAATTCAAGAAGCCTCCATGCTCTCGCCACCAACACAGGGACGTTGAAGGAGCACGTTCCTGGGCAGCTGCAGGAGAGAAAAGGAGAGGAGCTGCAGCGGGCTGTTGCTTTTCTGTTGGCATTGACCTGATGACATTTGGTGTCTTTTTCTCATGGATCAGCAACACAGTGGTCCTAGACAGCCATGGTGAGGCTGCCTTGCCTTGGTAGAGCTGGTTATCTATCCAGTGGAACCAAAGTCCTAAAACACAAGTCACGCTGCTTCATCTGGAGCTCTGGCTGCAGATACTGGCATGATCCAGCTTATTTAATTAGCTTGAGGGGCCTCCTCGGTTGAGGTGTTCTGTGCCTGTCTTCCAGTGCTCCTGCTCCCTGGCTTTCTCTCTTCTGAGCCGAGTATCAGCTTAAAACTAGCAGGGGGCATGCAAGGAGTTTGGTGCCCAGCATTTTGAGCATAGAGTGAGTACTGTTGCATTTTAATGTACAGGGAGGGCAGGGAAAGCCAGGATCTTAAACAAACAATCATCTTAAGTCAATTGTATTATCAATGGAGATGAGTCAGATCTATACCAGGCTACTTTCCTATTTTGGCCTGCTTTGGCTTCTTTCTGAGCAGCAGAAAAGCTATTAGTGGAAAGCCCACAGGCCCTGATTCAGCGAAGTGCGCTCTGCACTTGCTTAAATCCCTCCTGATTCCCCAGCACACGGATGCGGGATGCAGAGAAGAGTCTGATGGGCCGAGTCGCTCTCCTCAGCAGACCTGATGCTTTTTACAGGGACAACTGACCTCATCACAGATCAGAGTGCTAGCATGTTCCTACATGATAGGTGTTCAGGTCTGTGTCTGTCCTAGCAGTTTATTTCTTATTACATTAGTGGCATAGCTCAGTGTAAATAAACAAAGCCTTAGTTTCCTGGGAAAAATGATGCTTACATAGCACTTACAGTTCTCAAAGAACTTCTGTTCGATCTCCACACTAATGTGGTTTCACAAGAAGACTGAGATTATTTTATTGCCCCAGGATGCCAGGAAATTTTCATTTGACTTCCTCAGATCTCTAGGATAAAAGTGGGACAGTAAAGAAAAGAATTCCCTTTGCTGTCTTAGATTTCTGTTCTTCAGGAAAATATGTTATGTTTTCTAAGATCTGATATTCTGTAGTTTATTTTTAACTTAGTGACAGTATTATTTTACTTTTTTTTTTTTTCCACAGAGGAATATCTTGCCCTCTGCTGCTTCCTGCTCCTGGCCTTTTTTATAGGCTTCTTTTTCTGTGTGTAGATAATGCTTTTCACACTTCATTGGTTTTATTCAGTGTATGTTTCCTGACTTTGTGGAAAACAAAGGAGTCGGTAACCCAAAAAGTGCAGAAAATATAGCTATCAGTAATAAACTGCCAAATAATCAATATGAGACCATTTGTTTGCTGGTGTCATGTGAAAGGTTTGGTGTTGGTGAAAATGTTATGCCGTAGCAAGCTGTTAGCTAACAAGAGGTGATACAACGAGCATTTGAGGAGGATGGGTTGTGGTGTGGAGGTTTTTTTTGACTAAGAGCTTCAGCAGTCCCTGACTGTTGGCCTCAGCTTTGCCCTTTCCTCCCACCCTTGATGTCAACCCAGCCCTGGACATCCTTTGATGACAACTCAGTTGTGCTTGAACGCTGAGGAGAAGGAGCCTCCTCTGTGTCTATTCCCATCGATTGAGAAATGCACAGAAGTACTTGGGATGAGATTAGCAGAAGTAGTCACGGCTCTCTTTAATTCTCTTCCAAGTTAAATCAATTTGCCATTGGCCCCATCAGGCCTGGAGTTGGCTCGCTCAGGAGCGTTTCTAACAGCCCTGCTCACAGGCTCCAGACGGTGGCTTTCAACTTAATACAGCCAAAAAGGCTTGCAGGTCGGTTTCTTTTACAAAAACACATTTTTGTTGACTTAAACATTCTCCTGCAGCTACACTGTGCTCCTGTGTGGTCACCTACCTTGTGTCACAGCCCAGACCAGAACAAATGATGAATAGCGAGCTCGGAAGAGAAACGCTCTGTTCCCTACTACGTGCCAGAGCCCTCCCGCAACAGCACGGTGAGGCAGCCGAAATCTCTGGGATGCAGACCTGTCTCTCTTGGTACTGGTTCTACATCGTTAGGTTTCCTCCTATTTCAAACATCCATGTTTGTTAATATAATAATATACTGAGTCAACGTCTGGACTTTTGCAAAGACATGTGAGATCAAGATCTTAGGTGGTAGAAAGGCACATTCTTTCCGGTTGTCTTTTTTTTTTTTTCCCCCCGTTTGGATTTTATTATTTTTACACCTTTTGTATTGTCTCTTTTCTTAAAATGTCTGGTGGATTAATTACAGATAAAAACTGAACTGTAATACTAAAAATTCTGCCTGTGTTTTCACAAGCCTTTCAGTGACTAAGTTGCACAAGAAATGAAAATCCCAACTTTTGCCCTGATAATAGCACGATCCAACCATACCTAAAATCCGTGTCAGGTCCTAACTCTTTCAGATTTGATTCCTCTGCGCACTCCTCATTTGTGTACAGAAACGTCTGGATCATCTCCTGTCTCCATCCAGATTTAGTAGCAGAGTGCTGCAGTGGGACTTCTCACTGTAACACCAAGCCTTCCTGCACATATTCTGTTCTATTGATTTCACTGAAATCACATGATAAGTTATTTTCATTCCTCCGTTTTTAAGAAATGTTACCAGTGTATTTATTTGGTATCGCTAAAGGGACTCTATGCAAAAATCTTTGGCAATAAGACTGATAGAACCTGATATATTACTTACCAAACTGTTTAAAGATAATATTACTTCTCAAAGGACTAGACTTCTTCCAGGCAGCATCTTTTGCCAGGCAATCTCATTATCCAAACAAGTCTACGACTTTGAAATGGAAATGGTTTCTTCTAAACAGCCGTATTAGGATTTCCATTGGCCACGCAAGATCTGTCCCTCAACTCCTTATGAGGGAGGTGAGTTCAGCATCTTGCATTTCTCAAGTACTGGGTTATGGTCTGATCTGGTTTTGATTCTATATTTTAGGGTTGTTTTTTTTACTTAAACAGTGAAAAAACCTGAAACATTTCACTGTACAGATGAAAGAAGTATAAAGTGGATACAGTACAAAGTAGACAAAAATCTTTTCATATTGTAATCAGTTATCTGTTTGGTACTTAAAAAACCCCAACACATGCTCAAAATATTTTGGCCATTAAATTATGTGGTTTTAAAGTGACAGACAAAAGATCTCTCCTATGCCAGATGAACCTCCATCAGAGAAGGTTAAAATCTTACTTAGGTTATGGTATTAAGTATTACATTACTTTCTCATGTTAATGTTTGTTCAGACATATGTTCTTTTCCTTCAAATCTTGTCGGACTTCTTATGCCGTTTTTATAAGACAGCCTTGACTCTGCACTAAACCATGCCACTAACACGTTACTTAATCTAACTGGCACATTGTAAAATTTTACACATGCGCTCATCCAGATAATTACACAATTAATTTTCACTTAGTACAGCTGAAACGGGGATAATGAAATTTCCACTGGTGTACTGTTACGTCCGGGGGTTAGAGGTCAGCTTCCTGTTTGGATAAGGGTGAGTTTAAAGAGGATTTCTGACAGTCTCCTTACTTCAACAGAGTCTAAAAACATTGCAATGGAATTTCAATTTACAGCTAAGTTCAATGGAAGGAGCAGATGTTGGGAGTGTGCCACTACCATTCTTGGAGCCCTTTCTATGCAGGTGTAGTCAAAAGTCAATGTCCTTCATCCCACTCTTTATATGAAGACAGAGTTAATCTGACACTTGATATTAATTTCTGCACTGAACTGTAGCTGCTCTGTGCTTTGCAGAACTATCCCTAGCCTGAACAGTTGTGGAAACCATTCCCCTGTTGTATTTTTTTGCATTTTCAAAGGAGCACACAGATTACAAGAGTGGGGCTCTTCCCCCTGAGGGATGTGTGGAAGGGAAGCCACCAGAATAAAACAGGACCAGAAAGAAGTGAGACAAACTCCCCCATCTTTGACAAGGCCCCTGCTTTGGCACCAAAGTATATAGTGGCATATAACGCCAACAATGCTTTGATATCTAAATGCAAATGTTGTGACCTTAAAATAGCAGTGTTTCTGATGGCTCCGCTTCTAAGCTGGAATAAGAAGTTTAGTTTATTGCTTGAAATGTCTACACATGCGTATTTGCTGTCACACCCTTCATTCTGCCCATAGTTGCCCTCAGCAGACTTGCTCCTACCTGCGGAGCTTTGCTTTTTGATCCCTGCCATTCCCGGAGAGCTGACCTTAGCTGGGAGTTACGCTGGGCAGGTGATGAATCTCCCAAACACCAACCAAAGGCTTCACCATCCTCAAATAACGTGGAAAAAAAGGGTTACTTGCAGGAGAGACAGATGTTTGCACAGTCAATGATTTTGTGAATTTCTTCTTTCTCATTCTATCCAGCTTCTTCAGTGGGTTTTCTATCGTGCAGTTCAGAAAGCACTAGCACTTCTTATGGTAGGCCTAGTAATTTCTTCGTTCTTTCCTTCTCTTTTAATCTCTCTCAAGTTTTTTTTAAACTCATTTAGAAGTCCAGCTTTATTCAAAACTTCAAGTTTCATGCTGTTTTCCTCTATTTCAGTCTCTTTGATGCCTTAAACATACTTCACATGTTTTTAAGGCATCAAAGTGTCTTAAATTATATGCTCTCCTTCCTCAAGAAGCTAAAGATGTAACTAATAAAATCCTCCTCTGTAGACCACACCTTATGTTATCAGTGCCCAGAGACTAGCTTTAGACACCTGGAGCTACAGATGGATGCACTGTATAACCCTGACCATCAGACATGTCTACACATTTATGAAGAAAGGTGGAAACCCTCCAACACAGATATTTCAAAAGAAGAATAACAATTCAGTTTTACTGATCCATTGGGGAAAAAGACACATGAATTGAGTTTACTGAAGATCCATAGATAGTCTTTGCATCTCCTTTCAACATCAAGCATTACCCTGACAGCAAAGGGCATGTATACATTTTACAAAAGGAAGGAGATGATATACTGCGCTACAGACATTGCTGTTTGTCAGTAGTTCTGTCTCAGGATGCAAAGCTCCAAGTGAAATCCGTATGTATGACGTTAATTGGGTGATCAAGCATATACAAATTCACCTTCAAACAAATACAAGCAGTGCTTTCATTATTAAAAGTTTGGGGTTATTACTAAACTTGATTGTGTTGCTAACTCAGAAAACATAAGTTGTACTTCTAGGCTAGTGTAAGAAATACACCATAGATAGAAAATATGTGCATTAAGAAAGAGTACAAAAATACTTCTTTTTCATTTTCAAATTTGACCACCAGCTTTGTTCCAACATGGAAACATTTTCAAGAAGTACAGTTGGCTTTGCTCCAGGCATTAGAAATGGTACCTTTTTCAAGAAATCTGGTAATATCAAACTAAAATTATACAACACAATTATCACTTTCTATAGTAGAAATAATATAGTAATAGGTAGTAGAGTGGTAGTAGTTAGTAATATAGTATATACACGCTTCCAATTGTATAGAATTTCTTCCCTATTTAGCAGCATCTTTCCTATTCTCATTACGCATTCATCAAAACAACACAGTGTCTGTAGCCATATATGATTTGACGAAGTTGCGGAGCTGGCTGCAACAGCTTTTACACTGAATATCAGGCGTGAGCCCAAGCCCTTGCCTTTGGCCAGTGAGCCCACCAAGCTGCCGCTGTGCGGCGAGGCACCAGAATCCCCTCTCTGTGAGCGGGGATGCTCTCGGTGGAGAGGCAGCGCTGGGCACCCTGGCACACAGCTGGGGGGGAAGAGAGGCACAGAGGTCTGTCCTCTGCTCTCTCCACTTGAGCTCATCCTGCCTGACCACATAACTCACTCTGTGGGTCCCGAAGAACCCAGAAGGACCCTGGAGGGAGCCAGGAATCACATTTGGGATGAAGGGTGAGCTGAAACACAAAGTAGCCCCTGCTACAGCATGCTGCCCTTGCCCCACGGCCCTCCTTGTGCCCCTCAGAGTGAGAGGCTACCACAGCAGTTCTTGTAATTGCTTTAAAAGCATCTTACTTTTAATGATATTATTGACTTTTGGAGAACTAGTTAGAGTTAATAGCCCTATTCCTAACCCATCTCTGAGCTACAATTTGCCGGTGAAGAAAGAGAGCTTGTGGGATGAACTTTTCTACCTTGGGATTTTAAGGCTCTAGGACATGTTAAGACTTTGATTAGCAGGTGAATTTAGACATAAACCTGGGCTACATGCATGGGATACACATAGTCAGGATAACTTATTTCCTTAGTTAGCAGGTTTTTCTAAAAGCTTGTGTTCTATTGTTCTCTGAGTAACCTTCATCTCCTCAGAAATTTTCAGTTTGATAAACAGTATTTTGGTTTACTCTAACATTTTTTGTTTGTATCATTGCTCTCAATGTGAAATAGAGGGTCCCTTCCATTTTAATTTATTCCTATAATGCCTGCTCAGTCATCTTTCTTGCTTCCCAAGTTTCTCTTCTACAAAACTGGCAGTGTATTGCCGTGACCATCTTCCGCAGCAAACTGTGCTTCAGTGGACACTCAGCGTGGGAGCCAGAAACCCACCCATCCAGTTTAAAACACTCAGTCAGTGGGGAAAGATAGGCTGGGCAGAGGGTGAATTACTCCCTTTTAGGACAATTAACTAAAATAAGGAAAGAGTTGTCCTCTGCAGTTTTCTATCAGTTAAACTGAGAGCTCAAGACACTACTTCCCACTAGCAGCCTAAACTTAGAGGGCTGATTTCCAGCCAGATGTATCCTACTGTTATAAGTCCATCTTTTTTTATCTTATCTTCTCAGCTTTACTAGCTTCTCCCCATGGTCTAGGCGGGCAGGCTCCTTAAAAGCCTCTGCAGAGATTTTTGTCTCCATTCCCACTTCAGGGAATGAGCTTTTGTTTAAAGCCACCACACCTCACACATCGTTTTTAAAGGCACAATAGGCTACTGCTTTTCTGCTATTCCTGCCGCAGGTATCCTGTCCTTCCGAGGATTTTTTTAACGGTTTTTGCTTTCAGTATGGGGAGGCCCTATGAACAGCTGCAGGTTAATGGTATCTGTAACAAATTGCTATCTATTTTAACAGGTGCTCCTCCTGTTGCTCTGCTCCTCCAGAGCCCATTCCTTTTCTTTCTCAGGCATTTAGGAGATGTGCTGATGAAGGTACAATCTTTTGCCAGGCTGACTATTTAGTGGAGACAAATTGTGTGATCATAATAAAAAGAGTAGTTACGCATTCACTGAGACTACTTCACTCACTACAAATTGTCTATGTTTATGTCTCCCTTTTTGGTTAAAAATACATCTTTCTTATTTTTTTAACTTGCCTAGATTTTAAAAGTCTGTTATTTCTGGCATCCTGATGTCTTCTTGTTTCTCTTCAGCTTCACCTTTTTTTTTTTTTTTTTTTTTGAGGGGATTCTTCCTCTCCTCTCCTCTCCTCTCCTCTCCTCTCCTCTCCTCTCCTCTCCTCTCCTCTCCTCTCCTCTCCTCTCCTCTCCTTTTCCCTTCTTCTCCCCTTTAGTCTGGCAGTCCTGGAGCAGCCATATGTGTGAAATCCTCTAAAATCTCATTGATGACATCAGTGTTGGCAACTTTGTTTCCCTCCCAAAGCTTAGAATAAGCTTTCTCTTTGGTATTTTTAAGAAACCTACAAGGTAATAAAATTCACATTTACCATCTACAGCCAGTTATGGACTATATCATGGCATTTAGCCAGTGGCTGTCCTGAAAACGGTAGAAGAAAGCTCCTTCCCTGGAGAGCTGTCAGTGGGGCTGTCTTTGCAGGAGCACCCCGTGCTCTTCTGGCCCTTGATAAGCTGATGGGGAGAATGGAGAAGACTGGATGTTGCAGCAAGAAGTGGGAGAGAAAATGGCACCCTGGAGTTCCACAAAAATCTCAGCTCCCAGTGCAGAATGGCAATTCTCCCTGCAACACGATGAAAAAAATTGTGGGGGAAAAATTGTTGCCATTCCCCTTAGTGCACAACCCAGCCCAGTTAAATTCAAATGCTTAAAATACATAGTGTAAATTTTTTGGTGCTTTCTGACACACAAGTTTCCAGAATGGCCACAACATATTTTTGGTGTTGTGGTGGGTTTTCCCTCCTCTTTTTTAAACAAATTTCTGTCAAGAGAAGAAGAATGTGAGACCCTTCTGTCCTCCCTATACAAGCAAAATTTCCACTAAACACACCTGAACATCAGCCACAGTTTTGTTTATATCCTGACAGCTGGCTGACGCTTGCTGTTTTTCAGAAGTTTTGGCTGAACAAAGGACTGACATCCTTGCCGGTCATCCCAGTGGAGGCATGTTATCTTCTACAGAAGGTATTTTCCTGGCCACTGCGGACAGCGAGCTGCTGGATTGCAGACCTGCATTGCCTGAATCTGCCAGTAGTTGGGACCTCTCAGAAGAGATGGTGGGCATGCACTGAGCACTTTGAGGACATGTGCTGGGGGATCCTTGGCACCCCTACACCCCCAGGTCCAGACCCTCCTAAAGTCATGTCTGACTTCTGGGAAACACATAGCTGCTGTGTCCCGTGCTCAGGAAAGCCAGGCAGGCTGGCTACATGGGATAGAGGTGTACAAATAGCAAACAGCACTCATTTTCTTGTAACAGGAACCAAACGTTTGCCAAAGCTGCCTCTGCAACTAATGGGCATTGTCCCTAATTCTCCCTCCCAGTGCTGCAAACGACTGGAGGAGGGTGATGGGGCGAGGATGAAGTCTCATAAGTGCATGCTCTTCTCTCGTGAGTCTTATCCTCTTCCCTAGACTTTCCTTCTGGGTAGCGTTGGAGACAGACTGCTGGCTCGGATGGGTCAATGTGGTACAGCTAACTGATATTCTCGAGAGAATGGCACAGATAGTATCCCACTGTGATGAGCACTCTGCTTCTGATATATATCAACCCATTTTTATGTTACTTTGGGGCATAAGCTCCTCATCTAAAACAGTAACAGATCTAAAAATGGGTTTACTTTGAACAGACGTCTGCAACTTTTCTCCTACTGCAGAGACAGGGTACTGGGGGAAAAAAAGTTGCAATATTTTCTGAATAATCACTCTTGAAAGACAGAAATTTTTTCTGAACCATAATTTGTTTTTGATGCCTAAACTTGGTCAGTCGATATGTTTGTCATAAGAATGTGGAATACTTTGAGTCCAAATTAACACCTTTAGCTTTACTTAGTGAGAAAAACTGCTCGTTACTCCCAAGTAATTTACTAACAATATTATTATATGAACAAAAACAATTTAATGTAATCTGGCATTTATGACTTCCACATAACATCAGCTGCTACAGTAAGAAAACAACAAAAATACCCACACAAACAGAAAAAAACTTAAACTAATAAGCATGTTCCTAATATTAAAATCAAGTCAGAGATCCTATTCACTTTCATTACGTATAATTTATGACACTTGGATGTAGTTTAATAAGGTCATAAAAATGCCAGTTGTGGTATCTCATAATACTTTTTATAAACTGGTTTTACAGTCTACCCTTTGTTCCAAAGTTCAAAGTGACAATTGAAATGCACAGGTTGCCCAGGGGTTCAGACTTTTTGCTCAAGTACTGACTGGTGAATACCTTAATTTCTAATATATCTATACTTTTTTCAAAATCTTGGTAATTGTGGGGAACATTCCTTTCCTCCAGATGTGCCAAAGCTGATATTTTTCAATTTAAAGAAAAATACCAAGAATTCAGTAAAAGGAACACATTTTATTGCTGTACACTTTTTTTTTTTTTTGATGAAATGAAAACTGTGCAACATTTATTCCTAAGCAGGTCAAAGTCAAACAATACTTCTAAGTGCTGTTACAATAGTGGCATTATATTGTCCCTTGTCAGCTTTCAATTACTTCATCCACCTAGCTGATCACTGACTTATTTCCTGGCTTAGGTAAATAGGGCTTTTGGTGCACTTCCCTTAAGTCATTTCAGAGAAGATAAATTAAATAATGATTGCAATTTAATATTGTGATAGTGCTAAAATATTTCCTTCAAGCTTCAAGTTTGACCACAAGTTTCCAATAATATACTTTTTTTCACTTGCTAGCTCAAACCTGAGGTTTTATTAAATTCTACAGCTGCAGTCAGTATTTATGTTTTCATCTAGCAAATTGGACATTTTAAATAATAAAGAGCATGAAGTTATATATAAAAACAGATAACACTTGCAATTCATTTAAGGTGGAAACTTTATTTAAAATTAATCAAAATCCACACAATACTGCACAGAGGTCCAAATCCTTAGCTCATTATACTGGAGTAAATCTGAGGAAAAATCCATCGACTTCACTGAGGTTACTCCAGGATCATAGCCAAATAATCAAAACCTCAGCTGGGCATATATTCCTAAGGGACACAGTACCCTGTATGCGTAGGGCCCTCAGTGTGCAGAGGCTGGTCCACCTAGGGAAGATGTCCCATTGATTTCAAAGAGGTGGTTGAACTTTCTTGACACATTGGGAATTGAGGTCTGGGTGGCCCACTCATATCGTTAGAGAGTCTTTGCAGTGAAGATCTTGGTCCTGCAAGTTTCATGGCTGGTCTTCTGCAAGGGGAAGCTGCGGGCTGAACAGGAGAGAAAAGCCTGCACTATGGCTTTAGAGGTGGGCGCTGAAAGAGTTCTCTCCTCCACAGATAGGCACAATCCTCATTTCACTTTGCCCTTGCATTTTGGTGGTTCACCTGCACATTCCCTTTAGGAGAACAAACTAATAAGCAATAAAGTATATAACGTGTGCCATTTGCAGATAAATGAGGTGTGGAATCCTCATTTTTCACTTTGCAATCATTGTTAATATCCTCTGCTATTTATACCTTTTCTGACTGTGTGTACAGTGAAGCACGTCACTGCTGCTTTGGAGAAGCAGAGTTCAGCATATGGCACGTCTTCGTGCAAAGGAGCTGCTCGAGGGGCAAGAATGGACCTGTGTTGAGAAATTCCTCCTGCTTTGCTTCCAAAGGCTCCCCATCTTCTTGTCTTTGCTGTGATGATAGCTGTGTTTGCTTGTTTTGACCTTGTGTGTGATAGTTTGTATGCTACGTTCATCTCAGATGTTAGCTATAGTTTTCCAAGAGGGGAATTCCCAAGGATTTCAAGCAGTGCACCAAAGAAATACTTAAGCATAAATATGTTGGGTAACTAGCTTGGATGGAGAACAGAAATTTGTTGCAGATGAAGTTTCTAGGGAGACAAATTACTATCAGTCCTGTTCCTTATAGCCATGCTTAAGGACAAAAGCATCGTCCTAATGTGCTGGCACTACGCAAGCCCAGCAGTAGGCTCTGCCCACCCTCAAGAGCCTGCAGCATTCATGGACTAGTCAGAGATGAGTGAGGAAAGGGTTATACTAGTGACAGAACTGCAGCAGATACTCCTGGGCAGGTTGAGCAAGGAAAGAGCACAACTTAAGTCTTCCACTTTCAGACACTTTTTTCCTGTGAAGGCATCTGTGCTGCAAGCGCAACACTGAGCACGGGGAAATTCACCCTGGAGGTGGTCTTTGGCAATTTGAACTCTGTTTTTTTCTGAAAAACACAAAATCTTTCAGTTTTGTCCATGGGTCTGTAGGTGATTTGAGAAGTGGAGAATAAATAAATAAATAAATGATGAAAAAAAAAAAATTAATCTGAAAATAGAGCTTATCCTGGGAAAATAACACCAACATCTTACAGCTGATCTGATCTCTCCCCTTCCCACTGTCCCGCAGGAAATTCTGACTTCATGTTTATTTTCCTTTCTTTAAGATGCTAACTTGAAAAACAAAAAGAAAAGGAATCCCAGTTGCAGCCAAGCTCAAGCCACACAGAAACAGCTCAACAATACATAATGCAAAGGATTCTAGCGGATTTGCAAGTAGGAGGCTAAAATAAGACAGAAAGTAATGGAGAAAATTCTGGTATTTACATGGATACAGACCTTCTACTCACGCTACTGTAGGAGTAGGAACATAAACTAATATTTAAGTGTGTTGGACAAAGCTCACACCTGGCATAATTATACTGTGTCTAACAGTGGAGCAAATCTTGGAGCTATTTAACATATGAGTAAGGAAGCACCACGTATAAGGACGTCTTCACCAGGCTGACCAAACCTAAGGTAGGTTGGGCAGTAGCAGGTGAGGGGAGCTGGACTTTGGCTTTGTGAGCACAGTCATATCTCAGGGGTGGAAAGCCCAGATCACCCTCCCTGCCCTCCCCTCCGGAGCTCTGGGAATCCTGCCTCATCCCTCTGCTCTGCACAGGGGTCAGGGACTCCTGCAGAGAAGCAGAGGAATAGCAAAGGGAGCAGACTTCCTCTCCCTAAGAAAATAAAATTATTTTTGTGGGTAAGGGAGTTGGCCGTTGCTTCTTGACATTGGAGAGCTGGGTCGTCTCTCTTGATGGCCAGAGTGCGTAGCTTAACCCCTTCCCCAGGGCGTGGGCACCGTTTCAGTTTGTTGGTAATAAAGGTCTCCCTGAAAAAGCTGACTTTATATTTTTTTAGAAAGCCTGTGAGAGAAAGAAGAAAGGCAGCTGAACTTCAAGGGAGATTTTCCTCCATCGGATAAACTCCAAGAGGAGCTATGCACGCGTAAAATACCTCTCTGCTATCATTTCCACTGGGTCCTTTGGGAAGATTCAGAGTTTTGCAGCCAAAGGCCCATGATCAGCAAAGCATCTGGGCTTCTAACTCCTCATTTAAAGTCTGAATTCCAACTGAAGTCAGTGGGGAGTTTAAACAGGAGTTGGGAGATTCAATATTTTGCTGAGTATTGGCCACCAATATCAGTGTGCTGCTTAACTCATAAACTATATTTACAATTATTGCTCATATTCATCCACTGACACATTTCAGGTGCTTATAGATTCTTCTAATAGTATACCGTAAATCACCCTAAAGAGCTGGGATACAATTTTTAGAGTTCAAATGGGAATACTCACTGGATGTGAGTGTTTGCAGGATCAGGACCTATTTTCCAGAACAGGTGCTTAAATGAAATGATGAAGTCATTATAGTTGAGCAACTTAATACAGAGAAATAGCTTACATTATTCTAGTACCTATAGGGCTCTGGCATAAGTGCCTAAATTAAAAATTTGAGAACTTATTAGGCAGGAGGATTAGATTTGGCATTTCACTTGGAGACCATTTTGTGGATGTGGGAAAAAAATTAACTTCTTTTTTTGTGCATATATAGGTATTTTTTGCCACCTGGAAAAGTTGCATGGTTTTGACATCACTTCCACTTTTTTCTGCTTTTGAGTTTACTCCTTCTCTGTGCTGCAGACCTCTTTAGTGCTACGAAATTCAAGGTTTGCTCTTGAAACAGGCATGTGTTCAGGAAAGTACAAAATGCCTATCGGAAAGGCAATATAGTGCACTCTTTGTGGTCAGGAGTGTGGGAAACTCCATTTAGCTCATTTTCATGACAGAAGCACTGAACCACATTAACACAGAAGGAAGACGTAGAAAACGTTTAATGGTACTGCAACACTTTGTTTATTCTTAGCTAAGCCTAACCGGCTTCCAAATGAGCCCACTATGCTATGTGACTACATAAGGTTAACTGCTGGGTACATTAAGCAAAATACTCTCTCTTAGATGCTTGTTTAAGTCATCATTTCTGATCATTTATCAGACTTAATGTGCTACAGCAGACTGCAGGTCACAATGTGTCATTTCCAAAAGAACTTTGACTTTTCCCTTTCCAGGGTCAGGAGCCGGTAATGTTTAGCTGAAATGACTACATTGCACTTCCATAGCTTCCAGTGGATCCACTGAGGCTTTGGAGAGCCATTCTTACTAGACCAGGGTGCTGGCTCCAGGTATTTGGGTATTAAAATCTGCGGGAACTGCTTAAGTACAGGCAGTCAGCTGAGATTCAAGCTGGCCGCAAAAAATCCCACTTCATTTGTTGGGAAAAGATCATGAGAGGTACAGGAAGGGTAATTATTTTTCCAAACTGATAGTGGGAGTTCTCTCTGGAGAGAAACACCAAAAACAAACACACACACACCCTCCTACCCCATGAAGTTTATTTACATGGAATTCAAGAACAAATTGAAAAAGCTCGGGGTACAATTTTTAACATGCCATGTGAGCATTTCCCCAGTTCAAGGTAAAACAATAGGGCTATTTATCTGGTGAATTCTACAGCTAAGTGAATTATTTGCAGCAAAAAGTTTACTTGATGACTTTTACTCTCCTTTTTTAATCTATAAAGTATGTGGATGTTTCAGATCTATGATTTTTTTAACAGGCTGGGGTCACATTGGTGGGGATTAGACAAGGATAAGATGAACAGACATTTTCTGTTGTCTCCCATTTCCTCTTTATATGCTGGGCTATAGTCTATTTTCAGCTGCATTTGTGGCTCCATAGTAGAAAGAGTAAGAGGAGTGGCTATATTAAAAACATAAATCACAGAACTAACATGATATGCTCCAAGTATCGTGACACACTTTTTCCTATGTATCAATCCCTTACTCACATCCTAAATGGATGCATAAATATTGTAGGTGAAGATGGCACTACTGCATTATTATCTAACACTTCTCATTATAAGATCTTGCTTTCAGCTGCTAATAGTTTTACCAGATTTCAACCATTCAGGAATGATTTTTTTTTTTCTTTCCTGGGGTACCTTCTTGGTATCAATTGGTCTTTGAAAAGGTTTCAGCTAAGATGTTTTGGTGCTTCTAAGAGATTTGGGGAGAATATGTTACTTTATGTGGGCTAAAAAAATTTTGTCAAGTAATTCATTGACAAGCACTGTATATGTGTGCTTCAGGAAAGAGGACTGAGGTTTGCATTAGGAATGTACCTTTTGCCGATCCTGTGACAATTTGCCTAAATAGTAAAACGTTTGAAGTACATAATTGTTGAAAGGATGACTGCTGAGTCCTCCAGAGACTCTGTCCACTTCCATGCAGACAGCCCGCAGCGGTGCCCCTGGAAAGGATGGCTGGGCATGTTCCTGTCTCCAGCCACGGATGCTGAGTAGGACCCTCTCAGGTAAGGCAAGAAGATGGAGGGAAGCACTTAGGAAGTGGCGCTGGAGGTTGAAGACTGATTAAGAGGAGGGAGTGCTGAGAACTTCATGTTATAGTGTGCTGGGAAGGTAGGCTCATCCTAGCTTCTCAATCATTGAGTTAATATCATGGAACACTTAAAGAAGTGCCTAAGAAGAAGGGAATATTCTTATATTCAGGTCCTTATGCAAGCTGGTGTACATTAAAGAGGCCTTAGGAGACACATTACAAAAGTTGTGGAAGTAAAAAAATATTGGGTAGCCACTCTGCCCTTAAGTGGGATGGGAGCCCTGTCATAAAATCCCCTAGTTAAAGGCCATTTCATAATACTGTATGTTCAAGGGCGCAGGGCAAATTGTTGTTGTTTGAGGGTCTTGGTTTTCTCATCTCCTAAAAATTCCTTTGGTTTTTATCTTAATAAAATGCTTCTAATGCAACATCTTGCGCTGTAGTAATTAAATAACAATCATCATGTAATACAGCAGATCCAAGAGAGTTTTTAGATTTGTGAGGAACCTAATTTGTGAGGACTCTAAAACACCACTTTTGGAGGCAACTATGAAACAAACAAACAAACAAAAAACCCCATCGAGGTTGTTAGGATCATTTGCTTCCTTTTAAAATGTCATTACCCTTAAATGGATACATTTCAAAGGGAACAGAATAACAGGAGGAGATCCTCTGTGAAGACTTTCTAGACCTGGACTGTTAGAAAAAGTTACCTCTCTCTCCCAGGATGTTCAGAAACACAAATTGTGATTTGGGAAGGAAAAGCTTTAACAGATAGCTGCATTTAGAAACCAATTTGCATTTAAATGTCTCTTTAGAAAAGCTGGGTTTCCCTATGAAGGAAAAAGTGGGTAAGGAAGGAAATAAGTGAATAAAGGAAAAAGGATCTAATTAATCCACAGAGAAAAAAACAAGACAAAATGAAAAATCCCAGCTAACCCCCACCCATTCGCCTTTATTCCTCCCCCCAAGAATAATAAACACAGTAGAAGAGAGATTTATTTTGGTTTTTTAATTAAATATTTACTATTGACACAGAAGACATATTCTTTCTCCAGAGAATTCACTTGTTGACAAGTTCTGACTAATATCATTTTAGTGTCCAAAGTGTATGGGCATAGAATCACAGAATCGTTTAGGTTGGAAAAGACCTTTGAGATCATTGAGTCCAACTGTTAATCTAGCACTGCCAAGTCCACCACTAAACCATGTCCCTAAGCGCCACATCTACACGTCTTTGAAATACCTCCAGGGGTGGTGACTCCACCACTTCCCTGGGCAGCCTGTTCAATGCTTGACAACCCTTTTGGTGAAGAAATTTTTCCTAATATCCAATCTAAACCTCCTCTGGTGCAGCTTGAGGCCATTTCCTCTCATCCTACCACTTGTTACTTGGGAGAGGAGACCGACCCCCACCTCACTACAACCCCCTTTCAGGTAGTTGTAGAGAGCGATCAGGTCTCCCCTCAGCCTCCTTTTTCCCAGGCTAAACAACCCCCGTTCCCTCAGCTGCTCCTTGTAAGACTTGTGCTCTAGACCCTTCACCAGCTTCGTGCCCTTCTCTGGACACGCTCCAGCACCTCCATGTCTTCCCAGAGAATGAGTACTTGTGAGATTGCTGAGTTACAAGAGTCTAAAATCAACACCCAGCCAGCAGCAAGAGGCAGGATAAACAATGGGAAAAGACAGGAATGAAATGAGTCTGTAAGGCAAAAGCTTCTTCTGTCTTAAAAAAATCTGAACATTATTTTTAATGCTAATTACTTCCCATCAGGTAGAAAGGGGGACATGAGGCATAGACTTAAAACGGCTTGAAATAGTCCTTCAAGTTCAAAGCAGTCTGAGACATCTGCAAATGTCAAGAATATTCACATATTTCATACCACTGAGCACTTGTGTGCCACATGGTGTTACTTGAACAGGCTAAGAAAGGGTCATGGCACTCCTGCATGGTCAGTATCGTTTGTTCATTCCCAATTTTCACACTAAGAAACTCAAGAGGAGTGCTACTACGGCTGCATATTCAGAGTAGAGTTCTGTGATCTCTCCACACCACTGAGAGGAAAATAATTTTTAAGCAGGTATTTAAATTGGTGCCATAAAATTCTGTAGCTGAGCATCTCAAGGTGTATGGGAAAAGTGTGTTGCATTATTTCTGTTGCCTTATTAAAAAATTATCCTGTACTTGCCAGCTGCTGGAACATAATTTAAGAGTTAAAAATGCCATATGAAAATTAAATGAAATAGAAAATCCAGCATAAATCAGTTCCAATCCACATGTTTACATGAGATTTTTTTTTTTTTTAATTTCTCTCTTCTCTCATTCAAAAAAATGGATACATTGCTTTTTCCTCAAACTTTCAACAACTGCAAAAAACCCCACAATTTGGCAGAAAGCAGGACTGTAAAAGTTCAGCCTTATAGGTGAAAGTTTTGGAAAGTTATGAGCAAATGAAAACAGGGGCTTAGCATGGAAATGCATAGGCATCCTTAATTACAGCTGTTGGTAGCTCTCCAACTATATTGCAAACGACATATGTTTTTTCTACTTAAAGTTCTAATCCTGTTAGTAGATGTGTCAGCATGGAGCCCCGCAGCTGCGGCGTGTTCCCCCAGCGTCGGGGGGACGTCTTGTGAGCAGAAGAGTCTCCACAGTGTTTCTGCCTGCGCCGTAGACGTCAGCTGTGGAGGGCTGTGAACACTGGGAATGTGTAAGAATAGAAATTTGTGAATGGTGCTAATGTCTAATGTGATTAGTGAAATTCCAGTGGTGTTAAAGCAGTCAAAACTGAACGTGGAAACAGCTAATTAATTCCATGGGTTTAGGAACACAGCACTGGCAAGGGTTTGGGGTCATATATAACATATACAGTGCATTAATAAAAGATGAAGATTGAATGATAAACCACCCAAGCTGTGCAGTAATCCCACAAGAAAGTATTATCTGGAGCATCTTACTGAAATTAGTCTTACTGAGAAAATTGGATTAAAGTCTGAACTATATGTTTACTGGCTATTGTTAAAGTCAGTATGAAATCACTGACAGTTAGAAACTTCCAGTTATGTTTATGGTCATGTTATTTCCAGAACACATGCAAGAAGTCATACTTGGAAATGATTGCAACATCGTTATTGTGGGTCCAGAAGCTCAGTAAATCTGGGGACTTTTGCTGAAAGCACGTTGTAGAGAGGACTGTTGGGCAACCACATCAGATATGACTGAATAAGGTAATCTTTTGGTCCTGATTTACAGGAAACCTCATCTGTCATAAAGATTACTCAATCAACTTTTTAATATATTAAAAACAAATGTACGTTAGAAAACATTTCTGATGTAAAGCTATGGTCCAAGTCCCGATGGCTCAGTAGAGGAGAAGGCTTGAGCCTGGATGTGAGGAGGGGGAGAAAAGAAAGGTGGGAGGGTGGCAGCATGCAAGGGCACCATCCCCTGTGGGTCCTGTGCCCTTTGGCATGCCAAAATGACCCAGTGGGTACATGGGCAAAATCGTTTCCTGTGCTGCTGAAAAGTTGTACGTACTCAAAGATGGAAAGCAAAGGCTTTTCCCATCGTCAGCTCTTGCTGTCGGCTACCAAAGCAGGCAAGAAAGCACTTTCTCGTTTCTCCTTTGAAAGTACTGAGAAGTAATCTACAAGTTTGAGATTACCCATAATTTGGCCAAAATCAATACCAGGTGGGTTATTTCAAACTGTGCCTCATTTTTGTGTTTGTACAACATCAACACCTTTAATCTTGTTAATAGTGACAGGGAAAACGTTCACTTCACTCACTGCAGCCTCTTTATAAGGCCAGTCTGGGTTGAACAAACATTTATTAGTTAATATTTGTCTAACACTTTAAAAACCTAAAGCACTATGTAAGTGCTAAAGATTATTATTATTTTTTGAGACCAAAACAAGAATTTAGCGGGCTACACTGAAAAGAGTTGCTATAATAAAAATGTTAGAAGTATGGTTTAAAAAAATAATGTGAAGTGTAAATTAAATAGGCTTAAAAAAAAATTCCAAGTTGTATCTTTGTGTTCAAACTACCATGAAAGCTACTTGAGCAACATTTCAAAAAAAATTTACAGAGTATGAATTTTATTCCAATACTCACTCTGCATTTTAAGAATGATCGCTAATAGTCTTAGAAACACTATGGGAAGTGTGTATTTGAAAGACGACTACTGTATAATTGCCAGTAAGTTCTGTATTGCAGCATGTGCTAATGATTTTTTTTTTTAGAAAGAATATTCTGAAAGCCCCATGAACTTTTATATATCATAGTAATGAACAGAAACACTTTTTCTGGTGCCAAGTTTCTATTAAATCAGTCTTTGGGAAAAAAAAAAAATCATCCCACTACAGTAAGAAGGATTTTAATAGAAATCTTTACAATGGGTCTGGCAGGGGATGCTCTGAAATAATGAAAATGTATAGAACAAGCTCCAACCTTAAACAACGGTGGCAGTTGATTAGCAAAGCAGAATGAAGATTTTAAAGAGATTTCTATCTCTGTTTAATAGTCTTCTAGGAAATCTGTTTTTTTATAGCTGCTCGTTGAAAGGCCACGGCTTTCTGTGGTTGTTATTCACTATTGCTATGGAAAGGGGACAGCCAGAGCATCCCTCACATCTTCCCTGTAATCTGTAAAATCAACAGCTAGCCTGGATCTTTCACATGACTTAGTCATATGTGGATTAGATTTAGGAAAAAAAAAGGCTATCGGAACAAAGATAAAATAAAACTGATCAAGACTGAGAACTTGACATAAGATATTTAACGTCTGAGTATCTTCACAGCTGAAAATTGTACAGTACTGTTTTTTCTTCCTCCCACACTAGGAATTTACTGTATCCTCTGAGCTGTTTGGATCCAATTTCTCCAGTTTATCTCATTCCTGTTCAAGGCCCTGGATCCTACTCACGTCCCCAGGCTTGTCTCTGTATTTTATCCAGTGACTGTTTCACGCTAATCACACAAACCTCCCAAGAGCAGAGACAGGCACTGTAGACTTCCCTTCATGAAGGCTTGGCGTTGCCGTCTGCCTTGCCCTTTCTGCAATGCTCACTCAGTATGGCCTTCCCAGGGACACAGTCTGAGCCAGAATCGGGGAGATGCCTGTTCAGGCATGCTTGGCATGTGTGTGCTGTTGTTTTGAGCTCTTCTAGGCTGTCGCATCCCTGTTTTCTTGGTGGGACTCTAAAACAAGAATATGACAGGAAGAATGGCCACTATGACCACCACCTCCTCCTCCTCCTCGCATCTCCCTCCTTCGTGGCTACACTGCTGAGCTCTCAGACCCATCCAGACACAGAAATTTTGGGCTGGCACAGCAGCGGTGTTGGACAGGATGCAGGGAAAAGCCTTCAGAAGGCAGCCAGCAGGCCCCCAAATTCCCAGGGCATATGATGTTCTTCTGGGGACCTGGTCCTTGATGGCTTGCAATCTGTCTCTTCCAGTTGGTTACTCCAGTCACATGCTTTTGCACATCATGGCAAGAAATTGTTTCTGTCACCGAGGGTAAGTAAGAAGAAGTTAAGAAAGTAAGAAAGTAAGAAGAGGTGCAAGCCATCAAATATCACCTAACCTTTTTAGTTCTTCTGCAAATTACTTGTCCAAAGATGAAAAGGGAGTGACTCATATCAGGTTCTTAAAAGCCCAAATACAAGGCAGATTTTAAGATCTGTGGCAAACTGTACTAAGGGGGGTCAGACTGCGCTTCAAGGTCTCAACTCACAGCTGAGGATCACACCAGAGTCTCAAGATCCTTGTGCCAGGAAGAAGTCAGCTGTGCCACTGCGACACTCGACACAGGTTCTTTGATGATGCTGAGAAAAGTTGCTTACAGGGTTTGAAAATGTTTCCAGAGGAAGCTGCAAATGTGCAGCAGCTGCTCAGGAGGTGTGCAGCCAGCGCAAAGGTGTCACATCCAGAACCGCTCTGTACCCCAGCCCCTTCCTGACACCAGTGGAGCAGAGGGCTGTGTACCTCTCTAAAAACAGGTCACTTCTTTGGGTACTTTGGCCAAGGATGGAGGCAGCAGAGATGATCACCTGTGTTTGAAAACCATTAAATGATTAAAAGCAAATATAGAATATGTTTAGACAAGAAATTATTCCAGACCTGTATTTCTGACTGCCTGATACGAAAAATATGTAAAAGTGTATATGCTTATGGAAATCTGTGGGTGAAAACATACAATGGCTCCATGTGTTCGTGTTGAAACTTAGCTAAAATTAGTGTTTTCTGGCAAATAAGGGACAGCCCAAAACTCTCACACCTTAGAAATGCTTAGTTCACATTTTAAAATGGGGATTTCAATACTCTGCAATACCGTTCTTACTTTTTTACTAATGTATAATTCTTTCTCTGCTGTTGAGCATTTTATCAGAGACATTACACTGTGCAACAGCTTAAGCACCTCTGCATTTATCAAGGTTTCTCATTTAACATGCCGTGTTTTAAGAACACAAAACACTCGGCTCTTCCTTTTTCTGTCATTTTTGCAAGCTACCAGCCCCCAAAAACCTTAAAAGAGTTTTTATGTGGTGTGGTTTGGGAAAAACTAATGTGGAGGAGGTTGGAGGCCACCGGGAAACATTAATAGTTCTCTTCAGTTGTGTTTTCTTTTAACCGTTAGAGCCTAATGAGAGCACTGCCGTGAAATTTTGGATACAGTTTTGGCAAGGCTGCGCTGATCCATCAATGAGGCCTCCTTGCTGAAATGAACACCTCCAGTAAGCTTCTAATGGCCTTTGTAAACAAACAGAATAATTCCCACTAACTGCAGAAATGAGTTCCATATTTATTTATTTTACTTCACAGCTCCTATTAAGTTGATTTAATAAAATTCAGTGCATAATGTTTTTTTTAAAACAAACCTTAAATAAACTGGAGCTGGGTGCTGAACTCTGCATGGTGCTGCCAGTATTAATGGTTCAAAAGAGGCCATAAGGCTCCAACTGTCCCTGCGTGGTGAGACCAAGGCTGAAACACCATGAGACAATAAAGATGGTTTTAGGGTGCCTAATACCTGACCGAAATACAGCAATCCCATGTTAGCCAGTGGTCGAGCTGGGTAGCTGATGGCTCAAGACCTTTGGCTCATCTAGGCATCCTGTGGCCCTGCAGCTCTGTGTCTGGACCTCCCCCAGTTGACCCACAGCTCTTTGTCCCTTCTTGCTTCCTCTTTTGGCACTTGAAGGTCTCAGTTACGAACACGCAGGCCCTGACTCAGCCACAGCCTTGCGTTTGCTGGAACAATTCATTTCTGGCTACCCTGCTGAGAGAAGCTCTGGGCTATCTTTGCAACAGAAGGAGTGACAAACCAGACTGTGTCGATGGACGTAATTTCTCAGAGCAGTCGATATTCTCTAGGGGAGCCTGTGATCCTCCTCATTCCTCAAAGATCTCTTCCAAGGGAGAGAAGAAATGTGAAGATGATGACCCAGATATTCATGGTGAGAGATGAAGACGATGGGAACAAGAACCCTTTGAATTTCAGGTACTCTGAGAAGAAATTCAGAATCCAGAAATAGACCTAGAGCCAGTAACCCAAGGAAAGCTCTTTTCTGGTAGGCTTCTTGCTGGTTTGGGCTTTATACTTTGTATTTGTTTGCTTCTTTTTTCTGGTCACATTGCCAAGCCTCAACCCTTCTTTGTGGGGACTTACCAGAGGATCCAGCTGTAGAAGAACTTATGGAACAAATGGAACAAACTGACAAAATGCCCCATCAGAAATCATCAAGGCCAGATGGTATTTAGATGAAGTCAAAGATAAGGTAGCTGAATCACTAAGGTTGCTGAGTAACCTCTTGCTTAAAATTGTACTGCTGCTTGAAGATTGGAATGAGGCATATGTGATGCTGATTTCTAAAAAGGCTTTGTGAGATATTGAAGAAATGCAGACCTGAAGGCATCATGCCCATGCCAGACAAACTGAGACAAACTGTAACAAAGAGCAGAGTTAGAGGACACCTTGCAACATACAATTTCCTGGGGAAGAGTTAATGACAATTTTACACAGGGAAGTCCCACCTGAAAAGCCAGAGTCCTCTGAAGCTGCCAACAAGCATATGATGATCTGCCTGATAAATGTGCTTGGATTTCTAGAAGTTTTTCAGCAAAATCCCTCATCGGGAACTTAAAGGGCAACCAAGTGCTGTGGCATAAAAGGAAGGCAGTTTAATGGCTGAATAACTGGTTACAAGGTAGGAAGAGAAAGGTAAGAGCAAATGTTCAATTTTTACAATAGAGGGAGTCTATCAAGGCTTTTCTCCAGAGGTTTGTGCTAAGACATGTGCTGCAAAACATGTTCATAAGCAACCTGGAAACACGGTGCCAAATGACAATGCAGGCTGAAGGTGGTTAAGTTATTCTTTGTAGCAAGGATCCTATGTGCTTGCCCTACACACTTGTTCTGTATAAATATATGAGTTTTATTATTTTGTTCCTCATCTTCCCCCCTTCCCATTTTTCTGAGAACAACCAATACATGGTACTGAAGCATGATGAGCGGTGATCATGGACCATCCATGAAACCGCTCCCCACTCAATGCCTCAGTTCTAATGGCTCAGTGAATGACTTGGACTGTGGGCGGTGGTGCTGGCCATGGGTCCAGCTGAGTTTTCCACACTCATCATTCAGTTATTTTGTCCCTTTTCCCCTTACAAACACCATGTAAGACACAAGAAATAAACAGGATCCAGGTTAAAAAAGCAGCAGCCTAACCCTTTCTTTGACCTCCTGGATGCCCATCACCTCTGCAGAGGGGGAGCAGGGGTATCACCTCCTGAATGGTCTTGCTGGCTGATAGAAAAACTGTTGGCTATAGAGCAAACACAGTCATCAGAGACCAGCTCAGATGACTACAGCAACTATCTTTCCACCATGCACTGGCTGGTGGTCTTCCTCACCAGCCTTTGCCTAGATCTCCATGAACTTTGTCTTTCCATTCTCTTATAGTGCCATGCGATGGTACTCCATTAGTTCAGATATTTTAAGGTAATAAACATCACACCATAGCTTTAGGGTCACAATGTGGGCTGAATTTTTGCCCCAGGAAGAGCTTAGCAGGGCAAAGCTTAGGGCTTACTGAGAAGGTGAGGACAAAGGTTTATGAATAGCTTCCACACATAACCTATACACTAAGAGAAGAGGCTTTTAAAGGTATGATCTGATTGGTGCTGCTACATTTAGATTGCTATACCAGATCAGCAGTGAAATATTCATGTCCCCCTGCCGACACTGTGATGCTAGAAACCTCCCCCAGAATGGGCAGAAAATAACTTTTATTGGTTTAACTCAGCAAGCTCCAAGTTATGGCCGATGGGGTGAGCCCATTTGGGCTACTGCTTTTTCCCTGAAGCAATGAACAACTGTTTGGGCAGTAGGTTCAGCCCATGCAGCTGAATGCCTCCTTTTGCCCTTGAGCAGCTGGTGCTGGTCAGGAGCAGAGCCACCACTGCCTTCTGCTGATGTGCAGGGAGCGGGGTGGGAAGCATGTCTCCCAGAAGGGGCTGCTCCAGCCACCGTGCCCAAATAATGACCTATCCGACTGGTAACATGGTGTTGTCTTGCATCATGGCTGTGTGACTAGGCCAGTGACAGGAAAACTGTGGGAAAATGCTGCATTTCTCTCAGGGAGCTCTGCAAACTATGGCAAAAGTGGCTGCGTGGTGCTGGTGAGGACATCTAGCTGGTAACACCTGCGTTAGTGCACAGGGAATTACATGTGGGAGATGGACGAGGTCTTCCTGGTGAAGAACAGAAGCAGAAGGATAACACTGTTTTTCTCTCTCCTTCCACTGGGTTTTTCAGTTTAGGCGAGCTTCTTCATTTCTCTGTGCTTCATTTCTCCTGTTGTAAAATAAGACTAAAGATGCCAGGCTACAGCACAGGGAAAAAAAAAAAATCTGGTATTTGTGAATCTCTGGAAACCCCTTTAGAACAAGTGGTGTGGAGAGGCAAGTCAGGAATAACAGCAGACCATGGTTCAACACCTGCAGACGTCCCCTTGTTTGCGCGTGTTGGGGACCTGACACACGGGTGGGAGCCGCCCACGGGGACCGCTGGACCATCGCAGGGCCAGTGCCAGTCCTGTGGAAAAGGACCACAGTGTCAAATAGGGCACAGCAGCCACCTAGGAGTTCGGGACACCCAGGAAGCTTTCCTGATCAAATTTTAAGAGGCAATTCCTATCCTGCTTACTTTAGGTTTATGTCGGGTTTATTTATATACTCCTGTCCCTGCTGAGAGTGCCCTGTGACTCTCATTTTCTGATCCATGCCAGAAAACCCCTCCTCCTCCTCCTCAGAAAGACATTCAAGCCCTTCCTCAAAGCTGAGCAGGGTTCGAAGCGCTTTCCTGAGTAGGGAGGGTCTTCCAGCACAAGCTGAAGCAGATTCATGAATCGGGGCCAGGATGCCGCGTTTCTCAAGGGTGACGGTCACAAAGAGGCGTTTCAGGGCTTGAAGGGAAGATTTACGAGCACGGTTCTGAGAAGGGAGCACAGGCAGTTCACTGCAGGCCCCACAAAAAAAACCCAGCCCCGCTTGTGTTTAAACTGGACCGCTCAAAATGAGGGCATTGTGCGCGCTGCCAGTAAACAAAGAAAGAGATATCTGGAAGTGATAAAGCTCGGATTGATAAAAACTCCCCTTCTTCTAGATGGAGGCCACACATACTCTGAATAAAATGTGCCACTTAGGAGATGATTTGTGTTGATAAACCTCGAGCGCGTTGTTTTTCCAAATGTTCTCTCCCAGTTGGGAATTTCACACTTGGGCAGGCTCCAGCCGCGGCCTCACCGAGTGCCAGCCTCCTTCCCTGACCTGACCTGCTGTTGTTTATACTGCTGTTTACACATATCTTAACAACCTATGCAAACGGTCTCTAATTACTTTCGCTCATGGCAGCGGCGGTGCGGAGGTTCAGGCAGGCTCTGAAGCATTGCCAATGTTGTGCTGTTTGTTGACACAGCGCTTGCCGCAGCGGGTCGGAGGGAGGGTTATGCGATGGCTAATGGGAGCTGGGGACACAGCCCCTTCAAGGCTGGGACCATGCTGTAAACAGCCAAAGGAATAAATAACCTGGGTACGAACCAGCTTTCAAGAGGCTTGCTCCGACCACGAGACTCACCTTAAGGGGCGTCACTGATCTGTGATACTGCTTGGGTTTGAAGCGGTCCGTTTCGGCGCATCGCCGTGGAGCCTGAGTTGTTTTGAAAGTAACTTAGCTTGGATGCAGTCTGGATGAGATGCTACATGTCCCTCCCCTTCGAGGACAGAGCTCAGGAGAGTTAAATGGCAATACTCTTTAGGTGGCTATACTGCTCTAAGTTATACCATTTATGTTATACCCTTCCTAAACACATGACTGGGAAAGATCTATATGGGCTTTGTGCCCCAAACACCTTTTGGCTTTAAAAGGCAACGCATACAGTTGCTTTGAAGAGGAGGCACAAAGTCTGTAGATGGAGTATTATTTCTGGTTTACTGAAGAGACCAAATGGTTTAATTAGTACCTTGGAAAGCTATGTAAACTTGATATAAATTATGAGGGTGTTGCCCTCTCTGATTTACTCTGTTTGAAAACCTTGAGGGCCTCCAGCCTGCCTGGACTTAAAAATACTAGCATTTGTTTCCATTAAACCCATATTTTTAAAGCTTGGACGGGGTGTGGGAGTGCTGATTTCCCTTGATTAGCCCCAGATACCCCACAAGAAAAATAAAGTTCTTGAAACTGTTTTTTTCATGGTTTTCATTGAAAAAACCCACCTCATTCCTTCCTTCCTGCTCCATCCCCTGATGCCCTCAATAACAATACTGCAAGGCAGCGTTGCGCATCTGAAAGTCTGCGAAGGGATGCGTATCTCAAAGGGTGGCCAAAGCACCAAGGGTTTGCAGAGCTTGTAGCTAACTTTTAGACCACTGAGGTCTGTAAGCTAGCTACACAACTCCCCACATGAATTCCTTTCCTTACAAACAATATTTGATATGTTAGTCTGTGAAACTGATTGCACCAGACATTGGATTTGTATTTATTTACTAACATGTTTGAGACTGCAAAAGCAAACTAAGGATGGTTCACAAAAGTGTTTCCAGAGTATGAGAACACATGATTTCATGACAGCAGACAAAAACTACAGCCAGAAGGTGGGCAACTCTGGCAAAGCCGAAGTGTTTTCATGCTATTTCCATAAGCCCTGGGAGAAACACCATACATGGCCTGCTCTCTGTGTCAGACACTGATATACATGTATCAGAGAAATAACAAGTCTATTAGTCCGGGGTAGCCAGCAGTATAGCCCATACTTGGGGAACAGAGTCAGGAGGTCAGCCCAGACTTCTTATTATCCCAGATCCTGAGCCAAGCTGTCTATCCCTGGACATGTTCATCTTAGCATTAGATAATGTGTGCAGTGTGTTTTAAAGAAAGTACCATATGTAAGCTCTTTATTGAGCAAATCTTATGCAGAGCGAGGCTGGTATGTTTGCTGCTACTGAAGTAGTGAGGATTAAAAAGCGGACATACACAGATGCTGCAAATTTGGCAGCATCCCTGCAGTTATGGCAGTGCAAGTGAAGAAGAACGGTGAGCTTAACTGGAGTCTACTGGAGATGGCAGCGCAGGTGCTGCGTTAGCAGTGGCAACGACACTTGGAGAAAGGAGAACGCGCTTGGTCTTCAGACCCCACGCAGGACCAGCACAGCTGGTAGCTGAAAAAGTGAGATTTTGTGGTCTGGTTTTGTTTTTCTGCTTCTGAGCAGAGCTCCTCTCTGGAGAGGAACTGGGACACAGGCGTGAGCATCCCACGCCAACGTTTTCGGGTCCCTTTCGAAGGGTGCTCACAGCCTGCCCGTGGCGAAGCTCCACGCTGTGCCAAGAGGATGCCTCTCACCTCCCGGGAGTGCCTGCCAAACAGCCGTCGTTGGCAAGCTCAAATTCGTCATCCTGCCATTTCCTCTCCTGGTTTTGACCCATCTCCCCTTCCCAGCCCGCAGGCTTCCCGCAGCAGCCGTCCGACCTCTCCCACCACGGGCAGGCGTTATCGACCCACGAGGAGTGGGCTCGCCGGGATATGGGGCTCATCCCACTGATTCGAGGAGGCAGATCTATCTCAACACTTATCTCCCTGTTAAAGCCTCCTCCCTCTCTGGCAGTTATTTCTAGGCCTGTATTTCATACTCATCACCAGCACCAGGAGTGAACCTTTCTACAGACAGATAAGTGGCACCAAATTAAAGAGCATTAAATGGATGTCTTTCCATATTTAAAGAGCCAGTAGCGATTTGTATGTCCCATGCATGCCAGAGATGGTAAAATCTAATCACTTTCCATGCTTTAAATGCTGTGTAAACATGAGGTAATTGTTCTTATATGTGAAAAATGATGTGTCTCATGTCAAGAATGTATCAGGACTGAATTTTTGGCTTTGTGAAATATTATCGAGCCCAGCCCCTGCTCAGCAAATCTTTCCAGACTCTAATAAGTCACTAAAGCAAATAAGGCTGTTCTTATTTATGACACTGGGAGTTTATCTTGATTAGATATAAAGGATGTAAATAATGGCTTTCTTTTAGACAACTTCTAACATAAAAGAAATAAACTATATATTTATCTGTTTTCAGTATATCTAAAATACAACTCATCGGCCACTGCAAAACACTTAATGCTCTTGATAAATGAAATGCATGCAGTTAATCTCAGCAATTTTGCCCCTAAAAACTAAAAATCCATCTTTTCTGCTTTTTTTAGGAAGGAAATAAGAGCAAAATACACCATTAGTTGCAAAGTATAATCTGTTAACATCAAAGCTAATGGTTTACTGACTGGTTTTTCAAATCACTGTTTCAAGGTTTTACATGTCTGCAAGCATTTCTTCAGCAATTATTAAGATAAAGTAATAGGGGAACAGAGTTTTAGTATTTCATCAGTGCTAAGGGAATGATTAATAACACCAGCCCCAGACCCCAGGCATTATGTGGGCAAGGCTGGTGGGTTTCCCCACCTTAACACTCAACTTTCAGGGACCAGATGTCTAGCAAAAGACCTCAAATACAACAACAGTAAGGACAAGGGAGAAGAGCTTGGGAGCACAGTCCTTTCAGGGGGGGTACATTTATCTCTGACTTATTTCATCATGCAGATTTCTTGATGAAAATGTCCAGCCATGGATACGGAGATAATATCAACTCTGTGCCACATGGACAAAAATTAGCCCTCAAGATGGACTGTCTTATAATCAGAAACAGGTGAAAACAATGCATTCACAGTCTTCAGTTTACCATGTGGTCTTTACACCACTTCGCCAGTGAAGTGAAGGCTCATGTGCAGCCCAGGTGAATGCAACAAGTCTCTCTTTCCTCTGAGCTGTAATCTCAGTTGTTCTTTCTAAGCATTTTTCTCTCCTCATGGCATCAGTGGGAGATTCTTTGACAGATGTACTGCCAGGCATCATCATCTATAAAAGACTTCATTGTCCTTAGTTTAAGGGACAGATATAAAAAATAAACAAAATATTACTGGAAATATTCCTGGAAAGCCTATCAGCTTCTATCTGCAATGCAATAGATACTTCACTTCAGTACCAGACTATCTGCAGCTTCTGGTATGTAATAATCCATTACCTACAATATTACAGTAATCTATCTTGCACAGTATAGAGCACAGAATTGAATTTGGCAGTTCCTTCAGCAACGCTTCCTTCAGCAAGTCCATAACTGCTGGCTGACCAAGAGAGAAGAATCTTTCAGAAAGCCATCCAATGTTTACATCAGGGATACAGCAGACCCCAAATAAATAGTTCCAGTGGTTAATGAACATCACTACGAAACATCATGACATGTTTCCATAGACCAAAATGTGTCTTGTCAGGGCTGCCAGCTACTAGAACCTGGTAAGTTTTTACCCAGATAAAAAAAATTCTCTGCCATCACAAATCTCCCATGGATAGGAACAAGGGTTAAGCCTCTTTGAAGCTTTCTCTTTGTTCAAATAAGGGTCACGAATTTATCTGGACTCTCTCAGGAAGTCTAGTTTTCCAGACTCCCTCACTTCTCTTCTTCAAACCCTATGAATTTGTCAAAATCCTCTAATAAAACTGGAAATTTTGATCTGAGGTCACATACGCAGGTTTACTAACAACCCAGGTGTCACTTTGAGAACCTGAATGCAGGGGAGCACAGCATTGCCTATCTCACATATAAACATGGGAGACGTGAGCAAAATTCAGAAATTCAGCCTTGCAGCATAGCCAGGTGTTACGGTCAGTGAAAGTAAAAAATTAATTTCCTCTGGTAGCATTTCCAAGCTATCATGCGGCCAGAAGGAATTTTCCTCCTCCCATTCCCTCCTTTTCCACCTCTGTGCTGAAAGGCTTCATGGATCTTCTGCAAACTGAGGAATAATGTATTGGGCCTTAAAACATCATCTCAGAGGCACAGGCTCCCTGCAGGTGTCTCACAGAGATCTCTCAGCCTTTCTGTGGGACTGCTCAAGAGCTTCAGCCTCTCGCAGTATGCCACCACCCAAAACTGTGCTCATCGGTGACCCATCCTGCAATGGGAGCAAGGGGGTACAAGTCACTGGCACTTCTGAGAAGTTAGCACTCGTCCCTCTAGTTGTTTCCCAAATGGTCTCCTGGGTATGATGCTTGAAGAGGAGTTCCTTTCTGTTCCAGGTGGTTTTTGCTCAGCCCCGCTGAGCAAAGCCACGGGTATCCAAAGCTTACAGGGAGAGCACGGTTCTACTTTGGATCCCTGGACCGATTTATGGCTGAGCAGAATTTTGCTCTCACTGTCAAGAAAATTTTAGGAAATAATAAAGATCAGAAGCTTTTGAAGCGACAGACATTAACTCCAAATTTCATGTGAGTAACCTAACATCCCATTTCCACAGTGTTCCTAGAATTACAGGTTCCTCTCTCTCAGGATTAAGTGCTCCTCAATTCCACAGAAGTCCTCCACCTGATTAGGGGTGAAAATTGTAACTGTGTATGAGTACTTGGTACATTCAATTAGCTGTTTAGCCAGATTTCAAGAAGCATTTAAGTCAAGCAGACATCTAATTAACATCTCTTGATCCCATGACTTGGAAAGTCAAGCTAGCTACCTACCTGTGCCATTACCTATGTAAAGTCTTTGCAGTTCTAGTCTCATGTGCCTAAGCAAAGATATTTTTGTTCCCAGCTTTATAAATACAAAATACCCTCACATACAGGTTTTCATCTGCTTTTGAGCTTTAGGAGTCTCAAATCCAATATATGTTTACTTTTTATCTTAATAGTAGATATAGAATCAACTGTTTAATGCTCTCTGAATTGTACTTGGCATATAGGAAACAACATGTTACCTTTGGCCTGAACCATTTTTAAGAAGTGTGGAGATCGAGTAGAGGAGCCAAAGGAATTATTTTTGCATGTAGTGTTTAAGATATATAAATGGGGTGGAGCTTAAATCCCTGAGCTTTTGGAGATTATGCTCAGGAAACCATATTTTATGTGGTCATAAATAAAGCAAGAAAAATATCAACTTAATTGTGACATGTACCTTTATGTGGGTATATTATGGAATTCTAATTAAAATGAATGCAGTAATAAACCAATCCACCCTTAACAGCAAAGCAAAGCAAAGCAACACCCCCGCCTTTTTCTACTGCTTTAATGGCATTCTGAATCCCACAAATAAAACTGGCGAGAATACACATCCTGTTCTTACGCCATTAAAAACTCTAGTTGTGGATTATTGCAGTTTCTTATTGTTTCAGGACTCTTTCCAAGTTACACTTTATCACACTGAATACCAGGCAGTACAGGACTGTTAGGATACCAAAGGCCATTGCAACAAACGATCAGCGAAGGTGAAGAAAAGGCATCAACCAGCGGTTCACAGTGATGCCAGGGCAACGCTGGCTCTTCCCTGCACTCCTACATTGCAGGATCAAGCAGACGGACAACTTCTGCCTTGAGTCCTCACTTCATAGCTCTGCACATACAGGGGAAGTCACAGCTGCATGCACGTGTCGTGTGTGCGCTCTAGCTCCGCACCCAAATGCAGAATCAGTGCTCTGTGCCAGCAGTCACACAGAAAATCATGATATTAATTGTCTAGTAGAGATGGTAGGACACATGAGTGGAGCCTGCTGAGTCCTCTCTTTCCAAAAGTGGAAAAAATAACCAAGCAGGTATCAGCAGGATCAAAATACACAATAATTAGAATAGGAACATGACTAGGATTGCCTGTCTGGCAGGTGCTAATGTGGGATCACTTCTGCTGGTGGATACACCAGTGGTAACTCTAAAAACCTGAAACCTCAGAGCTCTTTATGCAAGTGTCTTACTGTAACTCATTTCCTTCAGCCAGCATGCAAACTTCTTCAAATTCCTGTCCTCTGGGATTGTCTAAAATGTCAGTATTTATTGAGGCTCTGCTCTTTGGGAGGAACAGTAAGAACCCAGGGCTTACCACCAACAAAAGAATGGTGTCTTCCAGCATTTGCCCTTTTCCCAGCAGTGGGTTATAGAAAAGCTATCTATACATTCAGTTCAATGATCATCTATAATATTTAAAGCAAACCTTTTTCTCCCACTTCTTAATTATTCATGAAGTGTAATTCTTCTTAAATACCATACTATTGAGCAGTGATTTATTTTCCAGATGGATGTAAGCTTTCTAAAACTTGAAAGATTAATTAAGTTCAAAGGAGAACCATAAAACTATAGAAAGGCATGCTCAATGGTACTGATATCACTTCTGACAGATCTTGGTCTAATAGGTTCTTAAAGGCTACCAGGCATGGAGAATACAACCTCCCCAGGCAACCCATTTCAGTGTTTCTTGGCATTACTCTTGGAAAGGTTTTCTTAACGTCTAACCTGATTCTTTCTTACTGCAATTTAAGCCCATTGCTTCTTGCTTTGTAAAGCATGGACATGGAGAACAGATTGTTCCCTTCCTCTTTGTAACAGCCCTTTCTATACTTGACACGTAATTTGGTGTGATTTTATGGGACTGTGTGTTCACTAGGGACTTATAGTTAAAATGATACTCATTTGAAGTCACTGGGTAAAAAACAAACGAAGAACAAATGTACATTTGTTTGCAAACAAAGATAGTGAAGATAAAACTGAGAATCTACCATATGTTTTCACCAGCTGGAATTCATTCAACATTTTGTTAGTTCTGCTCTTAAATGTGTTGTGAAGCTTACTTTTGAGGTCCTTCTCACAGGCTATGTCACTGGCAAGAAGTCCTCAATCTGTGGCTGGCATACTGCAAAGAGGTCTCTAGCAGTTGTCTTAGAGGGGAATGTCACTAATGTGTTTCCCATTCCTTGCGCTGAAACCTCCAACACAGTGTTTTGCTTCCTCACTTGAAAGTATTCTCCTGTGATAGACTGAGAGAGTCCCAGCGAGAGAACAGGATTCTTGCAGTAATTTTTGGAAGTGCTTCTTTCCAAGTGTCAGGCTTCTTCAAGCATTGTGGAAAATCCGAAGTTGTCTGGAAGGGGACTAATTAAGAGGAGTCAAACAGGATGTGGAGAATAGCATGAAAGGGCTTGAGAGGCTCTGGTCTAAGACTGTGTCTGCACTGTGTTACTCTGTGCAGTACAGATTTATTCCTATAATTCTTTTCATCACTGGAAAAGACACAGGACAAAGAAAGAAGCAGCCAAAATGGAGCCAGAGCTTTTCTTTGAGCAGACTGAGCAAAATTTGTCTTTGTATACATACAATTAATATGAAACCCAAATTGTTTACATTAAATTGATGTCTTGGTGTCTAAACTGGCGTTCTACGAAAGAGTGAATTCCTGCTGTGAATCGATCTAAATTCAGTGGGGATTTTGGCTCAGGACTGCAAAGGTTGAATTATAGCATATAATGCAATATGACTGCAAGGTTATTGCTGCTCAGAAACAGCAGCGTAATGTGTACAGACACTGTATACGTGAGAGAAAGAGAATTCCTGCCTTGCCCACGCCGGATTTAAATATTCAGCAATGCTATAGCAAAGTAACTTAATATTCAATATAAGATGGTGGTGTTTTGAGTTTGCTGCCAAGAAGTTTGTGCAGAGGGACAGTTTTTGTTGTCTGTGCACTGCTCTGAATTAGAAGATGTGTCATATAACACTTATCTTAGATAGTGTGGGGGCAGTCAGTGAATGGTAACTGTGTTCTCCTGAAACAACAAGGATGTCATGTAGCACTTTTGGAGAGATAAGTGAACATTTGGACTGGGAAGGGTATGCAAAGGATACCAAAGTTCAGCAGCTAATTAGAGTGTTATCACTTGCAAAGTAACATAACTGAATGAATGAAGTCATGGCATCTAGGGAAAAAGCTTGTCATTTGTTAAATTATATTGCAGTGTACATGAACCATACAACGGTGACATTCTCAAAAATGCAATGTAGCAGAATTGGGACGAACACAGGTTTAGTTTAGCTCCTGAATTTAGGGCATCTGTAAATGTGCATAACCTTATTAACTGGTCACATGCACATCGTCATGCTATCAGTAGGAAATCAAAGCTCCAACTAAAATTCCAGTAGATGGAGCTTATAATTTGGGAACATGAAGTCATCATGGCACACTATTCACCCAACAATTATTTGAACTCTTACTAAGAAGTTTATTTAGTGAAATTAGCATTTCTTCTTTAGAAGGAAACAAAAGATGGATTTACAGTTTGACACAGAATTTTGCATTCAAAGCTAGGTCACATTTTACCCCATCCCAGGCTGGGCCTTAATCTGGTAGCTCACAAGATATGCAGGTGAGATCGGTGGGCAAAAGATTTATTTTTCAGTGCTGTGAGTCTGTTTGAGTTAGCTTGACGCAACTGAAAAGCCCCATACAGAGGAAGGCAAGCTCATCTGAAGTCATGCTGGCTGTGCGTGGGAGGGAGGCCCACTGCAGCAGGATCTGGCAGCTCTCTGTGAAAGGCTAGGAGAGCAGAGACACTTAATTTCTCAAAAAACGTAGGATTACCTAGTAAATCACATAACCTTGAACTGTCCAAAAATGTAACATGAACGTGGTGATAGAATAATCACTACAGCCCATTGACGTAAACAGGAGGATGTACAGGGACATACCAACACTCTGGAGCATGGGATGCAGAAAAATTACTCCAAGCAAGGAGAAAATGAATGGCTGGAGTCTTATCTAGCATGATAAGAAGCATTTACTTCTGAAGAAACTATTAAAGGACCAATTCTCTAGCATGCACTTAGTTAGGGAGTACTAATTTGGCAATTATTTGCAGTGAAGAATGTGGCCATTAATGGGCCAGTCTTGGTGCCATTGGAGAAATCTAATAATGGTTGGAAGGGATACGCGAAGGAAGACATGGAAAGACGCAGCAGGTCATTTGAGCCTATGGGAGAGATTTGCAAATCACACAGGAAGCATATGAAACACTCAAGCGATCCCCCTGCTGCTGTTAGGAAAGAGATATTTTTCAAATATGGCTGAGAAACGCCAAACAAGCTTCCCTCAGCCCCAAGTATTTCCCTTACCCTCCATGCATATGGACACATATTCTTTAGGACAGCTTTCTATTCAAGTCCAGAGGCTTTCTCTGGGTTACTTGTCCAGTGCAATGGTCATTCCCTTTCTTGCTGCTTTACTGCTTCAGTCTCCAGGCAGAAAAATGCTACGTTGCCTCCACAGACAGTTGTGCAGCACATATTGCATCAACTCACAGAAAACACAAAGAAGAGGTGCACTTTTCCAGTTAACAGGCAAAACTACCCTCACCTGCCTGTTTCTATGGCTATTGAGTTAAAGGAGCATGTCTGCTGCTATCAATGACAGCTGCCTCAGACGATGACGAATTGCAAATAAGTTTGTGCAAAGCACGGAGACTGATCTGACAGTATACGGGACAGCCGGGATTCTTTTAATAAATTGTTCCTGACAAATGGCCGGGCCACCTTTAAATTGTGCCATGGTGAAGGGGATATTTGCTGGGAGCAGTGGAGAAATGAAGGTAAAGACAAATGGTGAAATTCTAAATTAAAGAAATAGAAGGAAAAACAGGGGATGTAATTTATATGCACTTTTCTGGACTTTGCATAGTTATCTATTCCTACATATTTATATGAACAGATAGGTAGTGGCCAACATAAGATCTGCAGAATTCTTCAGGCAGCCTTTTAACATAATGTGCGATTGTTGGATCTAAATTGTAGTCTGAAAATCTATTTAGATAATAAAAACATGGAATGCAAACTACGGCAATAAACACGTAAAGATATATTTTGGGACTAAAATCTTTCCACATTATTAAAAATCCAACTCATCCAACAAAACATTTTCAAACTCTTTTGCTCTGTGATTTATTACAGAGGCGGTCATAATCAATTACTTTTAATTAATAGAAGATGGAAACATTAATTGGTCCTATTTAAGTTTGATTGTATTAAATGATTCTACCAGTGATCAAAAATGTATTTTGAAAGGGAGTTTAGGCTAATATATCAGCAAATGAGGCGCTATAAACATGATTAATATGCACATTAGACTTTCCTTATCACTTTTTGTTGGCAGTTTTTATCCGGTCACAGCTGAAATTCCATTGAGTTCTTTCTCCTTTTGTATAAAATACAGATTATGTGGAGACAGCCGTCTGAGCAACTGGAGTTTCATCTTGTATGGCCATTAATTATTATTGCTCCTTTAGTATTTCTTATCTATCACAGAGATGTATGACTGTATTTTTATAGACGTTTGCCGGTAGGAAAAAAACAGGCTTTCGTGTGATGGCGCCTCAGCGGTTTTTTATTGGAGAAAGGATCAACACCACATTTTGCACATCTATGAAAGGGTAGAATAAGATGTTTACAGCTGTCATCATTGTGTGGGTGTGTATACTTGGTAATACACCGGGGAAGTTGTTGGAAGGTATAGCCAGCCTTTGTTGCAATGTTTTGATCTGCCTTTTTTTAATACATCCACAGTTCTTTTGTATTTATTTCCAGGGAATCATATGCAACGTGAAGTATTTCACTGAATTGTCCCAGCAGTTGGGAAAACTTAAGAATACATTGATTTTCTGGCAGTTTGCTAAAGTGCAAGTGTTGCTCTGCACTGTCCCTAGCTTTATTTTCTTATTTCATTTACTTCTCTCTACTCACAGGGGAAAAACTTGCATTCACTCCTGATTCAGGAACAGAAGTGTTGGGCCAGCCAGGCCAGAGACCTTTTGCTACCGCATCTGTCTCAGACATGCCACTGCCATCACTGCCATGAGAGAAACAGCTGCAGAACAGAAAAGGTGAGTTCAGACGCTGAATTTTTGCTCCGCTGCTCCCAGCAACAATCCATCAGTGGACCTCATTGCTCCAACAGACCCAAACCTTCTTGCTTCTGGCTCAAAGTTGCCCATCACCACTGTACACCCGACTTGTCCTAGGGCCAAAATTTAACAAAAAAGGGTGATATCCTGCTCAGCCTCTTTCACCAAGGGGTGTTCAGTGCAGTGTAGCCATCTTTAACCCAGCCTGGTCTGCGAGCAGCAGCATGTGCGACATGCAGAGGTAGACCTAAACTCATGTGTACACTTGTTTCTGTCTGAACTCATTTGTCATGTGTTAGTAGCTGTTTGAACTGTTTAGACAGTTCAAATTTTTGGCACGACCATCTCATATTGGTGAGTCATACCCATCTGGTGTCCTTCTAACACCCAGGCATCTCTCCTCCTCTGTTGTTCCCTGCTGAGGAATTCCTTGCTTATATTAGAAATTATTATTAATCTGCACATGACTTCTTACCGTTTCATTTCTCCCTGCTCTGAAGGCCACCCCGTTTGCCTTATGTGATATTTTGATTCCTCTCTGTACTAGTGGTTCCTCCTGACTCTGTATGCTCTACTCATCTCATTGGCATACACTGCATTTTTGTGCCAAGTTCACTATTGAACACATTGAGCAAGAACAGCTCCAAAACTGACGCAAGCCTACCAGCAGCTTCCTCTGGCTTGTTACACCTCCCTCCCCTGCCAGCTCCTCACATAGCCCACCGTTTTTACTGAGCTCTGTCTTCTGAGGGTTAACGGAGTATTTCTGGTGTTGCTCTGAAACAAATGAGCAATGAAGTCTGGATAGTTGTAGAGAGATTGCTCCAGATTTAAATCAGCATAGATGGCTCCTCTTTGCCTATAGAGACAATCATTTTCAGTCATGTTCATTTGTTTTTGTTAACCTTTGTGCCTTTGGAAGAAAAGGAAAGCCTTTTTTTCTGGGATCTGGCCAAAAGGATAGGTTTTTCCACTCTTTTCTGTAGTGGATATTTACAGTGAATATCGGTTCTTTTCTGTACTGAAGCAGTAACTGGGACATCATTTCCAGCTACTCTGGGAAGCCTTTGGGTTAGACTGGAGAGAGCGCAAGAGCCCGGAGGCCGGTGGCACCTACACAGGGGATGTTCTGGTTGGACCTGAAAGACTCGAGGGTGCGTGACCGAGCACGCAGGGGCCCCCAGGACCCACCGCTGGATGGTGTGTGGAGAAGGGAGCCGCGCACCCAAAAATGGATGGGGTGGTCCCTGCGGGATCACTGTCCCCAGCAGGAGGGCTCTGTCCCACCCCCGGCACGCGGACCTTCACCCCGATGCTCAGCAGTCTGCTTAAATCCACCTCTTCCTGCATGGACGCAGACCATTACTTATTCATAAAACTATTTTGGAATAGTTATTCTGCCCCAAATTTATCCTCTGTCTTTCTCAGGAAAAAAGCCTTCGTAGACAAGCTGTAATGAGATATAGTTGGCTTGCTGAGTGTCCAGGGACCTGATTTGCAGCAATGTAAAACAGACGCCCCAAATTAGTGGATACTTTTTCTTTCGTTCTTTGTGTGCCTCCATTTCCTATCTATGGAATGGATTTTTTTATTTTATTTTTTTTTTGGTATTGCTGTCCTTTGGGGCCAGGGTGAAAATCAGATTATATTTGTAATGAGCTCAAATTTTCTACAAAATTGTTTGAATTTGAACACTGAGGAGGAAAAAATAGCTTAAGACTTCACACAGAAAAAAATGAAACAATCCCCCAAAATGTTGATTAATGAAGTGAGCAGTGTACAGTCATGTGGGTGTTTAGAAAGAATAAAAGTCCTCTGATCTTGATGTCTTTTTAACATCATCTGTTGGATGTCATTCAATACACATTGCCTCACTCTGTTCAAGGAGACCTGCAGTGAACTGCCGAGGGAATTTCAGTCAGAAGTTTAGGCCAAACATTTAATATTCTAATTATTGCCTCAAAAGTTACAGGTGATAATAATTGAAAGATGTAATATTTGCCAACATCTTTTTTATGTTTTTGATCGAGCACTGTACCAAGGGACGCTACACGTATAAAGTCCAAACAAATTTGGTCCAAAATAAAGAATTTTAAAAAATCTCTAAGCAATCCAAATTCAGCTTTAAACATATACATTACAACATCCATTACAACAAGAAAGGGAATGACCCTTGATTACTGGGTTGCTAATATTAATTTCTAGCTCATTTTTTTTCTGAAGTAAACTGCAGCAAGAATTCAGGTACAGGCTCAGAAACTTGCATGCAGGCTACGTCCACACTAGGAAATTAAACAGCGTCAGGGCACGGACCCAAGCTTTAGCACACAGTCACTATTACATGTCCAGCATTGCTCCTCAGATCGCCTGTGACTTGGACCAGCCACTGCTCCCCCAAACAGTCCCTGGGCTCTGCTCAGGAATAAGTGTGATCCAGACATTATTCCCAATAAGCAGTTTGAAAACAGCTGCCCTGTTTTGAAGGCAAAAGGTTAATAGTATGGACATGACCAAATTATGCCAGTTGGCCTCAGGACAGCCCTGGCACTAGTTAGTTTACTAGGATAGATGAGTTATAGTGTACTTTGTTTGCAGACTTCATGCAATATAAATAGTGCGCTTTTGCCAGCGGTGCAAGCTTTGGAGTGGTCACGCTAATGAAATCACCTGACATCCAACTGCCAACAGTCTTCTGGAGCAATTAATAACTGCAGCAAATGTTCTGGACAAAGTTTTCCTTTTTTTAATTGTGTTGGACCAGAGTCTGTCTCCATACTCCATGCGCAAAGGTTTGAGAGCAGCCTTTAGCCTCAAGTTTTTCACAACGGTTTTTTTTAAAAGCAGTTTCTATGACTGAAGCTTTTGCTGTTCTTTAAAGGGTAGTTGTCACAGAGATTTGGCTCAGGAAAAGCAAAGGGCAGGAAACAAAAAAATAGCTCTAGAGAAAGATTGCTGAAAGAATTACACTAATACTAAATAATGAGGAAGAATGTAAACAGATTATAGATACAGAGAGCCTAAGATCAGCTAATGGCTGAAAAAATAGATGACAGAGATAAAAAATTATAAGACTTGTCAGAAAGAACAAAGCCTGTGTGTGCATCATTCAGATTAAGGAATTAGAGTCAAAAGGTTAAGTGTGAGCAACAATGAATATGAAAAATGGGGAAAAAGAGAAGTAAAAGGCAAGTTTGTTTCATAAATCAGTTCTAGTCCAACATGGCTGTAGGAAAAAAAATGTGTTGAAGTCTGTTAAACAAGCAGATAGCTCAGGCTGGACATCAACATAACATTAGGAAAGGTATTGGTATTTTCAGCAGCAGATAAAACTGTGTCCTGTTCTAAGTGCTGTAAATACTGGCCTCAGGTTACCTATCACCATGTGTTTTGTCTCATGGTGGGAGACAAACTGATCTTCAGTCTTACAGCCCATGAGTCTGGAGAATTTTTTAACATGACCTCATGCACACCCAAGTTTGTGGATCTAAAGACTTTGATTACTTTATAGAACAGAGATGAAGAAAAGAGGTTCTACAAAGCCTACAGTAGGTGGATGCTGGCCATGAGATACACGTTCACAACACATAATTATGCAGGGTGCGCCTGTAACATCTGTTCTCTTTACTGCAGGAAATTCTTCTGAGAGAAGCTCAAAGTGGGTAGTAGATATCTGAAAGCACTTCCAGTTTATTGGATAAATATGGAATGTTTCTAAATCTGCCATTTTTAGAATGAGTGAAAATATATTCTGGACAATTACCAGCAACAATAGCTAAATTTACAGTGCTTTCCTGTTCTAAGTTTAGAGATATTGTTGAAATCTGCTCCTGCTAGTGAAGACAAATCCAATTGGTTACAGTATACATTATGGAGCAGGAGCTCTACATCTGCAATGTCTCCACTTCAGGAGCAAGAGTAGGGCACAGTCTGTACAGCAAGTGGTTTGGTCCTGTCTATTCCAATGAAACTGTTTTCATCCCATCTGAAAGGACTAGCTATTCACATCCCCTTCATCATGTCAGTAGGGCATAATGTAAAAAAGGCCTATTTATTCTAAAATGGGACTGATCTCTGCTCATAAAATCTCCCTCAAGTACTACATGATGACTTGTGCACAGGGGCCATAAAGATGCCTTTTCTGGAACTAATGCAGAAAAAAAAATTTCTATTCCCTTTCCAAACATCCATAATCCACTCAGATGCACTTGTAATGCTATAAACAGTACCTACGAATGGTCATATCAATATTTGGACAGAGTTCCCTCTGTCTCAGCTTCTCCTCTCTGGTGGTGGCCATGGGTAGATACCCAAAGCAGGGTGTACCAACAGGAGAAGCATATACTGATGCTTTCACCAGTATATCCTCCTAGCTTCCAGCTCTTTGTGACTTTAACATTTCACAGGGATCCTTTTAACATTAATAGATCTAAGTTCTTTTTTGAACCCAGGAAAATTTTGGTATCTTCAGTCTGCTGTGATGATGAGCTGTATAGTGTAATGACACTCCATATAAAGAGCCACTCGCCCTGGCTGGGTGTGTGGCATTTAACTCCAGCTCCTCTGTGGTGGAAGCTCAGGAAGGACAGAAGTCCTGAATGTTCTTCCATGTCCTGAGTCCCCTTCTCCTCTCTGCTTCACTCTTGTCCCCTCTCTCTGTGCTATGGTGGGTGCTACATAGTCCCTTTCCACTCTTACAGGTATAACAATTATATTAATTAGGTCTATATTATGCATGTAGCTACACAATATGATGTGCAGTTTGCTGAAAATTAATGTTCTGTGCTTGACATGGGATGCAGCATTATTTGTTTCTTCATAGGCTTTTTGGTGGCATTTCCTTCCTTCACATCTTCATTAACACAAAATAGTTTGTCTTTACAATGTATCTCTGAAATGAATATTCATGGACCATAATTAGCTGCATTTTACAGCAGAGAAGCTGAGGCACAGACCATAATACTCATATTTGCAAAATGCCTAGCTTGGGGTGGCCAGTTCAAGTCATGCAATGCCTGATTTTTCCAAAATGCTGTATTGGCTTGCCTAAAGACCATGCTTGAGTTGTAACAACAGCGCTACACAGCATGACTGCACAACTGTGACTGGCAGCTGCCAATGAATTACAACTGGTTTTAGACACCAACACATAATGGACGTGCTCTCCCTTCTGGGAACGAGAATCAAAGGCAAAGCAAGACCACTAACCAAGTAAGTATGGCGCTTAGCTTTTTAGTGCCTGCTCAAAGTGACTCCATCTACACTTAAGCACTTGGCACTTTTGTAAACCGGGCTTCAGTTGTCTCAAATTCGGGACAAGAGGCAGCGCACAGCTGGTTCCCATCTGAGCAGGGCGACTCAGGTGAACCTCGCAGCCTTTCCATAGGAACCCTGCAGTAAGGACTGGTGTGGACTCCAGTGAACTGCCTTTATCCTGAAGCTCCTCTTTCTCTTCTTGCCTGCTTTTATTTTCTGCACGAGATGACCCTGAAAAACCCTGATTCTAATGAGTACCAAACAAAGTAATGTTTTGAGAATAGAAAACACATTGTATGTCTAAGCATTGTACCATGCAAAAGGGAGGGATCATGGGATTGCTCAGGCAACCTTAATTCTGGCATTGCCTCGCTTCCGAGTCTTGATTTTGTGGTTCTTCCTGGTCTTTAAATATCCGTTCTTGCTCTCCCTCCTTACTACTGAACAGGTTAGTTACACAGCTGACTGAGTGCAGATGAGGTGAGGCAAACCCAGTAGAGGCCATGTGTTTGGAAAGTTCCTACAACAGAAGTAAAAATAGGTGATTTCAGAAATATGCCCTTCTGTGATGTGTGGATGAACTTTCACAGGAATAATGCAGCATATGTCTTTAGCAACAAGAGAAGGTCCTGGTCACATTCTATATCCCATTTCGATATGGCAGAGCTAAGTTTTCTAAACCAACTCGTTATAAAATTTTCTTTAATTAAAAGAGCTACATTTCTTCCTATCCTTGCTTATAAAAATAATGGAATTCTGTTTGCTGAATCTCTTACAGAAAGATCAGCCCAAGGGAACAACATCCAGCACAGAAAGTTTCAGGTGAAAAAGTTAAAGTTCAGAAGCATATAAGCAAGTGAAAATGGGGTCTTGTAAGGGAGAGGTTTGGGCAACCACAGATGCCAGCTCTATCTATAAAGGACAAGAGCAACTGAAGTATCAGTTACAAGTCATAACAACAACAAAAAAGATTATTTCTGGCTTAGAAGAAAGAGGAAAACCATCCAGCCTGCACTCAAGAAATGTAGATTTAGTTTCAAATGCTAAATGATAGAAATCGATAATATTTCTGTAATACATGCACATTTAGATAAGATATTTCAAACAAGAAAGGAAGTGGGTGGAGTAGTTTATCTAATTCTAGAAGGAAAGGGAAGAAGCAGCACTGGTATGCACGCCACAGGGATCTTTGCTGGTTTTGGAAGCTGGTTTTGAGTGTTCCCAAAGCACTGGGCAGCCTTGCAGGGCTGGAGGTTGGCAGGGGGTTGGAAGGGGACTGGTATGCCTGAACAAGTGACTATTCATGTATTGTCAGGATCGAGCTGTATGAAGTGTCAACAAGTTGCTGGGCTGCAAACCAGAGTCGAGATTCATCAAGGGACTAATCAGTCATTATAATTAAAAGGCATTTTATGAGTTGGCATCAATTTGACAGAGGCCACAGCCATAAAAGCAGGCAGAGTCCTGCTCCTCGCTGCAGCACCACTGAAATCTGGCCAAGTTTTGGAGCAGTGGCCCACCCTTTGCCAGCTACTACAGACAGGGCAAACATGCTCAAAAAATGGCAGAGGAAGTGGCTTTCCTTTGCTCTGCTTTGGGCAGTTTTGTTGTGACTGGCTGGTATGAGTTCAAGAGATCCTTACAGAGCCCAGGGCTGATGTACAATGCAAGTAATGCACATTCAGAGACACCCCCGATGGGACACATCACTCACCTGGGGATCAAGGGACAACACTGTCAGGGATATTGTTAACACCCGTGAGCAATTAATGAGAAAGTATAAATTATATTTTCATGTAGTTTTTAATACTGTTTTATTCAGGTACTTGAAATTAACTGCTTCTCTATTTTGTTTTCCTCCAGTCTGCAGGTATTAGATTACTCTTATTACATGGAATGAAACTGAAAGTCGATGCAACTGATTCTTTCTGCTGTGCACACTTTGAACATTTCATCACTTTCTTCCCACATAAATTGGGGAGAATTTGTGGTAAGCGAATTACCACAGCAGAACTAACAGAAAGAGAAAAACTGGTTCATGTGACTGAAACGGGCAGATTAGAGTTCATTTTTAAGCACTGCAGCTGTACTGGACATATAGAAGCATATGTGCATGCACACACACACAGGTATGTATTTATATCACACCTTTAATTATCTGACAGATTTTGTCAAAGACTGATTTTACCAATGAATTACGTTACTAGGTGGAGACAAATTTTTGCTTTCAGCTGAAAGTATGAGCAGCAAAAAACTGAATAGATTCAGATTAAAAAAAAATAATTCTGCCATAAGCATCCTGAAGAGGATTAATTGTCAGCATCATTAAAGGGCATTTTTTGGCTCATTATTTGATACTAGTTGGGCATCTGTGGGCTCAAACCCTCGGTATCTTTGGGTGGGTTGGGATCTCCAGTCTTTGACACTGCTGACAGGCTGAAAGATCATAGTTGCATGGCATGGGAGTTGGGAAGAAAGCAAAGGGAGTGACCAGAGGTCTAGAAAAAACATGACCCTAAAGAAAGATGAATGAATGGAGTTGTTTAGTCCTGAGAAGAAAGGCCATGCTAAAGAGTTTCAAATATGTAAAGCACTGCTGCAAAGAGGAAGAAGGGCTCTGATTTTCATGTCCATGATAGATAGGACATAAAATAAAAGGATTAACCACTTGCAGGAAAGGTCAAGGTTAAATATTAAAAAAGAACTTGCTACCTCTAAGGATAGTGAAGGCCTGGAATAAAGGGGTTTTAAGCAAATATTTACATGGTGGTGACCTAGATATGGACAGGAGAATGATTTAGATGATCTCTGAAATTCCTTTTCTTATTTACTGGCCTATGAAACTTTCATTCCCATTATTTTTGCCTTAGGTGACACACACATGAACTGGTTATCCCAGCCAAATAATGCTTCTGAATACAGGGGGGAAAATGGACCGTTACCCCTTCCCACAGCAATGAATCTGGCCTAATCCAGGATATGTCTCCCTCCTCCCTCCTGTGCCAATCTGCAGTCATTTATTCTTAGGGAAAGCCATTTTCTCTGGGCAGGTTTTGCTCGTGTGGGGCAGGTACAGGCTGCACCTCTCCTGCCCCAGGTTCCCAGACTCTGCTGGTGGGGCCAAGGCTGCCGACGGCCCCACTGCGGGAGCTGTATTGCAGCTCGTCGACTGCAACGCTTACTGACATACTGGCACTGTTTTCATCTTTGTTAGTACAGCAAGTGACTTTATGGGAAAGGACGAAATGCGTCCTTAAAGCTGCGTGAGGGGAAGGCAGAGGTGGGGGGAGGGAACCCCAAACAAGAGAAAAGGCAGAGAGCCAAGGAAATGTGGTGAAATGCATGTAGTGTTTCAGAGCAAGACAGCTATTGCACTCATCTGAAACTCCCATCATATTCCACAGCATTTCTTGCATTTTTTCTAGAAGCTTTGACTTTTCTGGAGCAGCTTTCCCATCCGCAGCAATCCACAAGTTACCACTCAAGAAATGCTAAACAAAGACCTTAGCAAACTCAGCAGCACTACCCCCTCTTTTATTTATGTGACGCACAAGTCGAGCAAATAAATTTCCTTCAAACCACTACAGCGTACGAGTACCATGACCAGAAGGGGTTGTGCAGGCCATGAGAGCTGTTTCAGGCCTCCAGGCAAACAAAACATGCAGCTGCCTCATGCAGCTCCCTGCCACCTCCCTACAAAATCCTCTGCTCCGGGTTTGCCCTTCCCTCCGGTATTTGGGCTCAGCAGAGCCAGGCAGCTCGGGTGGCCGGGGCAGGCTACGCGATGGAGGGTGCCTTGGAGGAAGGAGGCAGGGCAGGAGGTCCCAGCTGCATCCACCCAACTCCTCCGCGGTGTAAGGGGACGAGCCCTCTCCCCCTTGCAGGACGGGGCTGCTGTCGTCCCCGTGCCAGGCACCGCGGGAGGGTGACCAGCACCGCAGCAGTGGTGGTTGCAGGCTGCCGGGGTGTTGTGCTGGGGGAGAGGAGGAATCTTCCAGAGTTAGCAGAAAGTATAGAGGTGAGCAGCCTGTAGCACCGGTAAAAAAAATGCCAATATTCTTGGGATGCTGGATTTCTTAGAACCTGTTTGTAGAACTTCTGATCATCCTATCTAAAAGTGAGGCTGTTGGCAGGTATGGATGAAACTGTCCTACTGCCCCAATCCCACTGCTTTCATGCTTATTTTCAAGCTGATAAATCCTTTTAGAGGAAACAATCCAAAACTTCAGCAGCCAGCCTTGGGGCTTACTGAAGCACTGTGCTCAACCAGGCACGCTCACAGCACCACTGCCATGTTCCAGCGGAAAAGAGAGTTTAGTACGGTGCTCTTCATTTCTTCAAGGTGGCTGGACCTGCAAAGGAAAGAAGAAAGGATAGAAGGAAGGAGGAAAAGAAGGAAGGAATTAATAAAGAAAGGAGAGAGGGAGGGGAGAAAGGAAGGAAGAAAGGGCAAGAGTGAGGGAGAAAGAAAGAGAGAGAAAGAAGATGGGAGAAAGAGAGCCAAAGGAAGGGAGGGGGGAAGACAGAGAGAGAAAGGAAGGAAGAGAGAAATAAAGCAGGAAAAAAGAAAAAAGAAAGAAGAAAATTAAGAAAGAAGAAAAGATAAGAAAGAAAGAGAAAGAAGGAAGAAAAAAGAAAAAGAAAGGAAGCAAGAAAGGGCATAAAAAGAAGGCAGGCAGGCATGGAAAGAAATAAGGAAGAGAAGGAAGAAAAGAAAGCATCCTGTTGCATGCAAAAAACAGATCCAGCAGTGGCAAGAGCTGGGCAGAGTGGAGCCTTTCCTGATAATATCAGTTTACTTTTTAATTAGATGCTGAGCTTTTAAAGACAATGGAGTAGACATGATAAAGAGCAGGCTATTAAGTGTCCCAATTACAGAGCACCAAGAATCCAATAATTTATGTGCTGATAATCTCCTGGTAATCCTCCGGGTGCTGCCGGAGCGTAAGTGTCCTGATTACTCCTCTGCTCTTACATGGATTTGTTCTCCTACCATTGCCGAGTTTTCCCGTTATGTTTGGCACAGCTCATTTAAAACAACCACAGTTACCTCACAGCCAAACCGCTGGCCTAAGTTTAGCTAAGATGAATAGGCAGCCGTTCATCTGCGACAGAGCCTTTGGTGTAAGTGTGGCCAATTAGTCACACGTTTGGTGTTCTAATTAGGCAACGCTGGGCCTTTCAGAAAATGTGCTGTTGATTTAGGTACTTCCTCAAACAATGCTAAATTGTGTTATGTGAAATTCAATTAGTTCTTTTCTAAATGTTTCCACATCTGTTATTCTTTAAGCATAAAGTGATGAGGAGAGAAGGAGAAGTGAAAAGCCAGAGTCTCCACTGGTGAAATATGTTAGGCCTCTGGGACCAGCCCTTTTTCCAGCTTTTGACCCTGAACAGTGATATACAGGAAGGAACAAAGTTGGAGAGCTATCATGGTGAAGCCCTTTAAAATAAATCATTATAGAAGAAATACTGCAACTGTAAGGGAACATAATCTCTTATGATAGCCATAAACTAAGCTTTGTTTGGAAACGGATGGCATGGGGAAAGCACCATTAAGCAAATGATTATAAATTCCGTTTTAAGAACTGCATTTTTTTTACGATAATAGTGATATGTTTAAATCCCAAGATTAACCAAAAATACATATAGAGCCAGTTTACTGTTTTGTGGAACGGCTTCGAGTAGTTTTATTTTAGTTTGAGATTTTCCCTCCGAGGACCAAAAAGATGGCAAGACCTCCTTTAGGAGGCTTTGAGGGGGAAGGGATGGGCTGCATTTATTATTTCTGCTGCGGCATTTTGCAATTTTTCTCCACGTTTGGAACAACAAAGCGCCACGATCCCTTTGATCCCTCAAACAAAGCGTCAGGCTTTCCCTGGAGCTTTTTGGTGCTCCTAGTGACCCCGGAGGTTTACATTTGGGCTTCTTCCAAAATGCGGGCTACCTACGGCCATTGCCGTACCCACGCTTTCACTCCGACCCGCTGCATGCGGTGTGTTGGCGTATCGGCAAAGGCAGAGCAGCGATTTCTCCAACGTCGCGGCTCAGCCAAAAACCACAGCTGTCTAAAGGTGAAGTTGTACATGCATTTGATCCTTGTTACTGTTATCACCTTTTCAATGACCAACATTTCAAGCCTTATCTGTGGCTGGCAGGCCATGTTTCAGGTTTGTCAGAGTCCGGATATAGCCCGTGCGGTTTTCCGATGATATATCTTGATAAGATTTGTGGAATGCGAGAGATGAAGTTGTCAGCACCGCTTTATGGCACCTCCGTACATGTCAGAAAATGAAAATATTTTCAGAAGCAATGGTGTTATTTTGACTGGTGACACAAACTTTTAAGACAATGCATGTCCTTGAAAAAAAAAAAAGAATGCCCGATTTTTATAATAAAAGACAAAAAACAGCCTGTCCTGGAAAGGCATCAGGCTTGACAGGGGAACAAAATGAGAAAGAGAGTAAGGATTATAAAATGAAGCCTTTCTGGAGCTAAACCGATAAATTACATTTTCCAGCTGTAATTACTGCCATTGCAAAGACATGTCAGCCTTGTAAATCAGGACCTTTAGGTCTTCCTTTTTATAAAAAATTAAAATAAACCAAAACCAAATAAATGCATAGAATCCTCTTTTCAGTGCTTATGTTTGCCTTCAGATTCAATCACCACATTACCTATAAACCAATCCAATCAGGTGTCACAGGTTTCTAAAAAGAACAATTTTTTTCCCCAGATGATGATGTAATTAAAGAAGTGTAAACCTTAACAGAAATCAAGAAACCCCCGGTTACACGTCACTTCACATCCCCATCCGCAGGGATGGCTGAGGTGCTCAGCTTGAGTTACAACATGCTGCCAGTTTTAGTGATGGCACTAATTCGTACCTGCCATAATTTGAGCATTACACTCTTACAAATAACACAATGTTCACATATTATTGCTTAAAAACAAACAGCAGGAGGAGGCTGGCTGTGAACTCATTCTGCATTCAGAAAATTTTGAAAGCTTTTTGTTCAAGAGATGAAGGCGAAGTGGAGGCAAATAAATATTCTTAATAGTTGTTGGAATATTTCAGATATTTTTATTGAAAAATGCTGTTGCATCAAAGCCAAACTATTAGTAGCAATGCATATGTTTTTGGAAAAAATATCTGGCCTCTTCCAGAGAAATAGTAAAAAAGAGCTATCCAAGTCAAACCTTGAGCCTGTTGATACAAAAAATGGAAGTTTTGGCAGAATCCTTTTCCTTTAAAATAGAAAACTTCAGTTTCTCTTTCAAACTGCAGGAGTTGTTAGAAAACAGGATTGTTCTTCTGAGAGATGAACAAACGTTTTCTTTTTAAATTCGAGCTAAAGGTATTGGACCTGAAGAACATATTCAAAGTTTGATAGAAAGCATTAAAATAAGTTTTTCTAAAAAGAAAAGCAGTTTTGAACATCTCTAAAAGTCATGAATTGTTGACAGAGAAATGTTCCACCTACCTCTCGTTAAGTCTTTGAATTTTGTTTCTAAATCAGATCAAGTGCATTAAAAGTCTCTCAATCTATCTTTTTCCAGACATATTATGCAACCAAAAATAGCAATCAAGTATTTCTCTAAACAATAAGGCTTTTAAAGTCCACCTGGACAAAGATTAGGTTTAAATGGCTCTCTAAACCAAATAAGTGACCTAGGTTTGAAAGAGATCTTCTGTTATCTGAAGACTATGAGGCTGTTTATAACAACAGTGGGTTTGTTACATGAAGTCCTGCTCCAACTTCCCAAACCAAACAAGCATCTTCAGTGGTCCCATGTGGCACGCAAATCCCAAACATCTTAAAGCCATCCAATGCTAGGCCAGATCTTCTGTCTCATTTATTAGCTGATGACCATAGCAGAGGTGGACGCCGTCCAGGTAGATCACCTGGGTGAAGAGTGAGGGGAGCAGCTAAAACAACTCCTTGTTCAGTGACCACAGATCTTGCCTACAGATACATTTGTTTCTATTTGTCATGAATGAAATTATAACCCCTGGCATTATTTGCAGACCAGCATCCCAACATCCTCTACCTGTACCTTCACTGTGGCTCATTTTAAGAAACTGAAGCCCCGTATTATCATTCAATATGCTTAACAGTTTTCCAGACCAGGAAAGTATATGTTTTCAAGCATGTACTTGCACACATCAAGCATGTACAAGGAAACATCAGAGATAAAAAGAAATTATTAGCTAAGGAAGACTGCATAAAGCCGACAAATTGTCTGGGAGTGCTGTGAAGGAGAAACCTCATCTGCAATGTTCCTTCGGTGTAAAAGCACAGTAAAGGCAGAGCCGTTCCTGGGCTCCCTTCTCACCCCGTGCCGACCAAGCATCTGGCTTGGCCACAGAGAATGCCCTTGTATTAAACTCTGCATCTAGGACCAGAAGTACATCAATCTTCATCTCCTGAGCTGATAGCTGCGTTCCTAATCCAGGCACATTGAGCCTGAGCCCTCCCAGCGTGGGGGAGTACTTGGGTTTCCTGGAACTGGCTTTTAATGGGGAATAGATTGACCAGACGAGATTCTGGTTTTCATCTCTTATGTTAATACAGGCCTCCGCATCGGAAAGAGTTTGGGTTTGGCTTTGAGCTGCTTTTATCACAGCTTGTGGCTGTATTTTAAGCCATGCTCTTGCCTATAGTCTATTTTTCAGGCAGAGGAAAGGAGCTCCTTCCTTCTTTTACCCCCTACAGTTGTCATGGAGTGGATGCAAGTTGCTTTCACCCCCATGAGCCACAGACTTTAGGCTGTAAGGCTAGGCAGGCATGCTCCTTCGTTAAATCCTTTTAACTGGAAACACCATAACACAGCAGCCAACGGCTGCGTCAGGCCTCTCTGGTCCTTGCAGGGCACCTTCCCGTACTTGGGCTCCCTGCTCCTCCTTCTGCTGCCCCACCACGTCCGTACAGCTACCTTTTTCTCCTGCAGGAGGTCCTGGGGTGAGCAGTGGTATCTCTCTGCTCTCCTCAGACTCCTGACTCTCACCAGCACAATCAAAACTACTCTTCACTCCACTCGGGGTGGCCAAAGCACCTTCCGTCTCACTTCATTTTCTTGTCTCCTCTCAGAGCCCTGTGTCATATCTCTACAGCCTAAGGTCTCCAGCAGTAGGAATGGCAGCCCAGGTCTGAGGAACCCCTTTCATTAGAGATGTGGCTTTTCCTTGGCTGCTGTGCCGGTGGTCACCTCACGGTGGATGGGCACAGCAGTGACGCGAGGCCACCTCTGCCCCGTTGCGTCAGTGCCGCTGGGGACCTGCTCTCCAGGTAAGTCGCCCATCTACAATTGTGCAGTTTAAAAAACAGATTTTCTTCACTTTTTTTTTTTTTTTAATAGCCCCTGCGACTGTTCTCTTACATATGGGTTGTACCCTTTGTGAAGAAAAGCTGCTATCACTTCTTCTTCCTTCTTTGTTTTGAAGTTGAAGCTATACAAAAAAATTAAAGGCTATCCAAGCAATGAAGAGGATTGCAGGAATTCTTCAAAATAGGCACTTATGTCATCCTGCTCTGTTAAATTAGTGAAGGCGTAGTCTGAACCCACAGACTGACAAATCCTTTCGTGCAAGCCTTCTACCAACCAAAATGGGGAGTTCCCCTTACATTATGTGGTTTCGTAAGACTTTTGCCAGGTGCTGTCAGCAGCAATAAACCTGGCGTCCTTTTAAAGAGGAATAAACCTCTTCGCCCAGCATTTCTAGGCTCACTAAATATCTGTCCTTAGATTTTCTTTTCCTAAATACCTTTACCACTAAATACCATAATAGGTGATATTCCCTGCTCGCAATAGTAGAAAAAAACCCCAAACCTCTCCATGCATAGCCTTGCTGGCAGGCAGGAGCTTGCTGTCCCTGTGCTCTGCCCAAAAGCTGTGTCTCCAGGTTAGCCTGGACCTGAGCCCAAGCTAATAGGGGCAGCTCCTAGCCGGGATTGTGAACCAGAGCATATCGCTGCACTCACCGGGTCTACACCACGGCCGGGTCCCAGCCAGCCCACGGCTGCCTGCATCACGTTTTAGGCAGGGCACATTTGCCCCTGCCTGCAGCCGACCGTGCAGACCAGCCTCCTGTCTGTGAGGGGAATGGCAAATATTTTACCCGAGGTAAAAGGGAACCCAGTGTCAACTTCAGAAAACAGACCACAAAAGTTATCTACAGCCTATTAACCAGATACTGCAGCACTGTATAGGCTTCTGATGTTTGCATTATAAAAAAGGATATTGAAAAACTGGAGAAGGTGCAGAAGAAAGCCGTAAAAATGATTCAGGGACTGGAGAAAGTGCCCTACACTGAAGCTCTTAAAGAATTCAGTCTGTTTAAGTTATCAAGAAGAAGACTGAGAAGCTACTTGATTACACCAGGTAATACCTTCACCAGGAGGAACCGGTGGGTTACTCAGGCTCCACTTATTAATGGAGCAAAGACAGACATGGTCAGAACAAATTGCTGGAAGCTTGAAAGACAGGCAAATGCAAACTGGAAAAAGCAATTGCTTTTTCCCAATTATTCTTCAGAAAGGACTTACTGAGTAAGGTGGAGGACAGCCCAACTTTTGATATTTTTAAATCAGGACTGAATGCTTTCCTCAAAATTGTACCAGTTACTGGGCTCAGGAGAGAAGTAACTCGGTAAGTGACAAAATGTGCTTCACCATCACTGCCCCCTCCTTACCCAATAAGGTCCACTGTGGCTACTCTCAGTGGCTAGTGAAGGCCAAAATCCAGATGTGGCCTCTGACAGACATAATCACCATGCCTAGGGAATGCTTCCTAGGTTTGCCTGAGACTAACCCAGGCATACTAATTTTACCTGTATTTGGTGGCTAATTAGGAGAAAGATATCTGATGGATATTTTGGGAGCATGATATTTATTGAAAAATAGGGGAAATACGAGGGGCATTACAGACACCTAGAATATCCAAAGACCATTGAATTGACTATCCCGCTGTAATGAATAGCCCTGTGGCTAGCTAGAGATCTCATTCCCATCCAAAAGGCAAGTTCCTCACAGATACTCAAGTTCCTGGACTGAGGGGAGGATGGGAGAGGGAAAGAGGAACACAAATCCTGTGGCCACCGTCCCTTTGAGAAAGAAGTGAGAGCGTCGCTTGCACCTCCAGTGCTGCTGTGGGCTACAGGAACAGAGGTGAAAACCTGAGCCAAAACAGGTGATTCCCAAGCTCTGGTTTTAGGAAAACCGTGAGAAAGGCAGGGAGGCATGTTTATCAGGAACACCATGGCAGGAGACTGTGTTCATATTAAGATACTGGGTAGTTGTGCTGGATGCATGGTGTCCCTTGGGAAGGCACAGCAGAAGCACAGCAACTCTGTGGGAGTCTTTCCTTAAACTCTTTTCTTTAAAATAAAGTTTTTTTCCTGTTCCTTTCACCAACAGGCTGAGAGACTGTTTGTACCGGGGTACCACAAACCTCCCAGATGCCCAGGAGGGGTTCTGGGTAGGGATGCACGCAGATGCAGGTCTCTGTGCTGCCATGTTGCCCTTGTAATACTGCAACTGGAAGGTGAAAACTTTTTGCTCTGGGAAGCATCTATGTGGCTGGGGTCTGGGCAGGTCTCTGCAGATGAGGACGTTCAACACACTTTCCTTCCGCCATTCGCCAACAGATGGTGGCAGAGAGAGCCCCTTTCCTGTCCAAGGCCTTCAGGCCACAGCGGTTGTATTTCCTTTTAATTACCTGTATATGAAAGACTACTGTATTCTGCAGTTTTTGTCCTTCCTGAGGCAGTTTGCAGCAGCCGCACTGCAGAGCTCTGGGAAAGCATTGTGTGCAGCTACAGCACGACAGTGCAACTTGGGGTAAAAATTTCAGTCTACTCATTTTCCACATTGTGCAGGAGTTATGTTCAGTGAAAATTATATAAATGTAGTATACCAGCTCGTATGTCATTTCCACAGAATGTTACAACCATTCTGTTATGTAATAGTGAGCTAATAAAGTCAACCCAAAACTCACTATATCACTTTCTACATGAAGTCACCTCATTCATCCTTTTTCCCTTTAATTTAAATCTCATCTCTATTTCTACATTTACCTTCTGAAGTATTTCTAGCACAGCATATTCCCAACACCCTTCTTATTTTACTGTGTGATCTAAACAATGCAGAATAACAGGGCCTGAAAATTTGGACTGGAAATATCATGAGAACAGGCTCTGTCAAGAGCTTTCCAGTATTTCCTGCTTCTGGTTGAGCTGGAAATACTCAAAGGGTGAAATCCTGGCCCAGCTGAAGTCAACGGGAATTTTGCCATTAACTTCAATGGGGCTAGAATTTCACTCTTGGTATTTACTCCATGTATCCAGTCTCAACTAGATCTGGTGTGGTGTGAAAAGGAAAACTTTTCTTCTTTCTTTTCCTTCCTCTTGTAAGATTTAATGCTTAAAAAGCCCTCACATATTCAGGTTAGATGTAAATGTTGAGTAATGCCAACCAAGTTCCTGTGTTACCCAAATGATCCATTTCTTCTCTCTAAGCAGTTGCACATCAGAAACTGTGGTATTACAAATATAAAATGATATAAAGATTAACACATGAAAGCTGTCTGCATAAAATAATTAAAAAGATATACTGTCCCTATTTTGACAAAGCCTGTATTGTAGATAGTTGCCTCCATTTCGGGACCTTCATGCCAAAAACCTTTTGCAGCTGGCAGTACAGTGGTTGTTGTCTGTGCAAAATGTTTGAATTTTTGCTTTCATAAAGAATTCTCCTGGCAGAGGCCTTCATCATCAGTGAAGGAGGATTTGCCTTGCTTTAAATCTGATACATTGTGATCTCTGCTTAAGATAGCGTAAAACTTTAAACCTGACTTTGGGGAGCCAGTGGACTTTACCTTGTTTTACTTGTGTCTGCCACTGTCTTCCAGGAGGTGCTTTGTAATTCCTTGCTCACCAAGGCAATCCATTGCAGCAAGTCTTTTACCTTCAAAAGATAAAGTCAGTTCTGTTTCTGCTAAAAAAAATCCAAGACATTATTGTGTTCATATTTTACATTAAAGAAATATTTTTAATCATGTGGTCTTTAATAGCAACAGTCCCCAAAAGCAAACTGACCAGTCTGAGATTTGGCATTGTACTGGTGAGGATTCATGGGTGAAGGACATTTCTGGAAATCTCCATACCTTTTTTTATAGCCCCAGAAGACCTAGTGAATGTCCGATCAATAAAAACGTGTGCTTGAGCAGAAACATCATCCCTGGTTCTTTCCTAGAAACAAGAAGTTTTCTTCTAGAAAAACAATAGTAGAAGTGCTCAATTAATCCACAGCTATTCATTTTGTCTTCACTGACAATTAGCAGGCCTGCTAACGCACTGCTGCCTCACTTCTGCAGTCGAAGCAGCCCTGCCAAGTGGACTCGGGCTGACACACTCATTCTTCAGCCTGTATTTCCTGGTGCAAATAGTTTCTAGCTCCTTTCCAACAGCCAAATCCAAGGGAAAAAAAAAAAATAAAAAGAAATAAAAAGGGCTTTGTTTTCCACGAAAAATGCCGCGGCTGCGGTCAGGAGCCCTGCGCACTAAGCCGGGCCGTGAGGAAGGAAGGGAAACGCCGTCCACCCCGTCCTGCCAGGGGGGGTCCCAGCCCCACGGCTCCCAGTCCTGCTGGGACACCCCGACCCGGACCTCTGGCCACCCACCTCCTCTGTCCCCGCCAGCCCGCGGCAAAAACCTGCCCCTTCTCCGGGCCGTGCAGAAGTCAGGTCCTATTTTCTTCAAGGCAAACCGGGAGGAAGCCTGGAAGAAGGGAAAGAGAAGGAGAGCAGATCTGAAGCCCAGCCTTGCTCTCCTTCATGCCCCACCGGCTGAGCTTTGCGGGGCCGACGCGCCACGCGGTCAGACCCTCAGCGAGGCTCTTCCACGGTCGCCCTGTCTGAAATGTAGTTGCAGTGGCTTTTCCAGCTGCAGGAGGGTAAAACGGTTTTCATCATCTCTTCTGACCCTACTTCCCCATATTACCAAAAGACGACTGCTGGAGATAAGCAGACCAGTGCCACGATCCCTGTCTGACCCATCGCCCTCTCACTCCTGCTCAGCCTCTTAAGACAAAGTTATCTCCTAGAGGAAAGTGGTAATGCCACTGTCAGAGCAATGCCTTTCCTAGTAGTCTCCTGTATTACCACTTAGTGGTTGCTTTGATGATTTCAGCTGTAAATATTTTCTCGCATTTGCTCTTTTCAGCTTGTTATATTGAAGCCAACAGCCCTTGTCACCTGCCCCTCCCCGCCGTCTTCCTAGGGCTCTGTTCGCCAACCCCGTTCGGTGTGTGGCAGTATCAGCTTAGATCTCCAGGGTCTGCTGGCTGGTATAAATTAAATTTTACCCAGCAGACTGCAACAGGGCCTTTGTTACCCCCTACGGTTTAAAATACAGGTTTCTGCACAACAGCTAGCAGGCTATTGACACACCTAATTTTTTAATTGGCCTTCAAGAAACTTCCCACACGTGTGCCAAAACAAGCGGTTTTCCATGTGGTAGAGTCAGGAAGGATTTTCCCCCCCCTTCCCTGCAGTAGTTCAGCTCCTGAGCTCCCGATCCCCTCCACACCCAGCTTCCATGGAATTATCCCCTTCACTGGTGGGCGTGCAGAGCCCCCGCCGCTGTTGCTGTGCCTTGCCTGCAAGCCCAGGGATGGATGTTCACCTTTGGGCTGAGCAAGGGTTTCCCCTTCTAGACCAGACTTACTGGGTCTTGGGGGTTTTCTACCCACCCCTGTGGCCTGGGGCATGATTTTTGGCTGGCAGGATTGCCTGAGCTTGTTAAACCTAGCTCATATCCCACCAGCACGATGGACTCTCATCCAGGAGGCATCAGGCCCTGGATTTCTTCTGCTGCTGACACCCAGCTCAGCTTCTTAAGGTTAAAATGTTTGCCTTAACTGACAGTTTTGGACACGTATAAGGTTTTTGCATGCAGCCTGCGGTATTTAGGAGGACAGGGTATACGATCCGCTAGCCCCTTCTGTCTTTAATTTCTAGGAAGCTATTATAGTGCCTTCCAAAAAGGCTCACGTCTGCCTGCCAGCACCACATTAGCATGACTACCGCTTTGAAACACAATAGCTGCAGCAGCTCAGTATCTGTAATGCATCCCCCGCTGTACTGTGGAGCTTTGCACACGCCTATGTGCCATTAATGAATCATCACGTGGGAAGTGTTTTCATTATTCCTTGCTTTTCCAGCCCTGGCGTTTCTTGGCGAACGTGCAGCCCAGGCCACAGCAGCTGTCTGTCTCGCTCTCCTTCCTTTAGATTAAAAGCATTTTTTGTTGTTGTTGTTTTGAAGAGCCCATTGAAGTGACAGGACAGAGAAGAATGGCTAAACCCAAGTCCCAATATCTTTATTTCAAGACTACACTAATAGCCTCTAAGAATTTTTCTCTGCTGCACTTGAGATAAGAGCGGTGAGCCTATAAATTCATTAGCGAGTAATGGAGCAACCTCACTTTATCTATGTCTTTTCACAGGACTAGGGTTTCATTCTGTGCCAGGAGTCATACATCACACTCAACATGTACGTCTCCAGAGCCAACCGAGAGAAAGTGCAGAAAAACTACTGTTAACAAGGGAGTAATTACATTCAGCATAAATTAATTATTGGTCACTCAGGACTGGTGGGAAAGGGCCACACAGACCGTATCCGACTGAGTTCCCACCTCTGAGGGGAGAAATATTTAAATATCAATCATAAGACAATACGAGGTGGGCCCTTTCTGGTCTACTGGTCTTTAACTGCACGTATTTGCTAATATGACATGTGGCTTATTTGCTTTAACACTATAGGTACATTGTATTTTTTTAGAGCAAACATGAGTGATAGTCAATCAGGACAAGGGTCATTTCATAGCAGCCAGCGTCAGACCCGACCAAGGGAAGCCAGGAGGGACTTTAAAATGTAATTCAGCCAAAAGAACAGGACACGGATCAGCAAGCGAGTGATGGAAGGTGTTCATGAGGAATTTAGATTACCACACACTGCAAATAAACCCTGAGAAGCTGGAGCAGCCAGAGGCCAGGGAAACCCGGCCGGCAGGCAGAGAGGAGCCCTCCTGCGAGGAAAAAAAGATGCACGGTGCGCCCCGATCTCTTTGCCAAAAATGTTAGTGCTAGCTCAGGGAAGTCTAGTTGTGCTTGAACCCTGAAATGACTAACTTGGAAAGGTGTAGGGGCGCGTAAAATAACGTGGGGCTTGTCTCCAGTAACCGACCAAGAGATTAAAACTGCTCGTTACGTGTACAACACTAAAACTGTTCCACGTCCTGACAAAAATCAGGAAATTCAAAGTTAAAGCGAATCCTCATAAATGGAAATTCTTGCCGCCATGGGAAATAAAAAGCATATCAAGAAGCAAGTGACAGATGTACTGTCAACTGGGAATCTCAGCTTGGAATTTCCTGGCTTTTTCTTTTCATTCAGTTCACTGCTCCTAAAACGATGTATAGTTAGACCAGGACTTATTCGTCCTCTTCTCTCCCTCATTAACAGATATTCATACATACAAATAAACAGTTGCACACACACGATATGTGAATTAGACCTTTTTTTTTTTTTTTTTTTAATGAATGTTTTTCAAGCTGTTCATTAGAGAACTGGGTAGGAAAGTTTTCCCATTTGTGAAGCACCAGGTTTATTGAATCGTAATGAGTGCAACACTCAGACCCACCAGCTATGTTTTCCCATAAAAAAGAAGCCAACATCTGTCTTACAACAGCCTGGTGTTTGGAAATTCACCTGTAATATGAAAAATACAGTTTCCAGGCTCAGCTCCGTCCAGTTCAGGATGGAGTGCCCTGAATAGCAAGTTATTTTGGGATGTGCTGTCTTGGTTTGCCCAGAATTTTCATGTCAGACCTCAGAAACCATTCTTTTCATGAAAATGCCAGTGCCCATGAACTGGCATTTTATAATGAAGGAGTGTTTTGTTGAAAAATTCCCAACCAAAGCTAATTGCCCACACTGGAGAAGACAGTGGAAAGCTTCGTGCAGGCTGGTGGAGCTGCTGCATGGGCCCCTGCCAGTTACACTTGATAGAGAATTTCAAAAAGCGCTGCTCTAACCTCCGAGGCTTGTTTCAGTTTAAAAATATACTTGGGAAAAAATCCAGTTTCTCCAGTGACTGCACTATACTGCACTGTCAACTTTTTACTCCCCGCACTTCTGCCACTGTCTCCAAATCCCTTCGCTGCCAATGCAAAAACCCGAAGCGGGATTTTGCAGGTCCAGTGGGAAACAAACCCCAGCGGACAAGAAATCCTGCCGAACCCCATCGGGCGAGGGATGGACGCCCATCGCGCCCCTCGCCTCCCCCGGGGCCGGCGGGCCGTGCCGGCAGCCCTGCACCTCGCGTGGGGCTGGAGACGTTCCCGCGCTCCGGACATGTGGCAGCAGATTGAAATCAGATGGAGGGACCAGCTGCGGGGCACAGCTCTCCATCCCGCTCCTCGCCGCGCCGCTGCCACCCCCGGGCGGCCGGGGCTGAAACCGGGGGCTTCTGCCTCAAAGGCAGCGGTGTCTGCCGGGGTGGTGGGGGTGACGAAAGACAGCGGACAGTAACAGCTTCAGAAATCTGATTTTATTCCACGGCTTGCACATCTCCCCGAGTTTCAGATGCCTAATTCCTCTTTTCGCTTTTTCCTCTGATAGGAGCCATTGTTATCTCTGGCACGGCGACTGACCCGCGGGTCCCCCGGGAAAGTGAGCGCGGCATCCCAAAGCTCAGCCGTCTTTGCTCATGAAGAAAAGTGGCTGCGTCATAAAGTTATTATGCGACGTTAACCACGGTGGAGTCACTCGCGCCTTTCTGTAAGGCAAAGATGAATATTTTGCTTCCCAGAGAGGCCTTTTTTCCTTTTTTTTTTTTTTTTTTTTGTGAAAGGAGGCTGCTTTAGGATGAAGTTAGATTTAAAACAAGTTTAAAAAGAGCATCACGCAGCTCAAATAAGGCAAGCCTGCTGGCTTTCCCCAATGACTGGCACTAGAGCAGATTATTCTGGAAGAAAGACATTCTCACAACCTCATGGCTTCAATTTCTCAAGCCAAAAAGCGGAGAGAGATCCCACAGTTATTAAAGCCAATAAATCAAGGCTTGAGAGATCTTGCGCGCGGAATTGGACAACGTTTGCATTTTTCTGCCCTCAGAGCTCTAAGGAAGGGTTTTTTCCTCCTTTACCTCATCCACCTTGGGTATCTTAAAAGCAGGAAAGGCACCCCTGGGACCCGGAGGGTTCTATTAGATGTAATTACGGTACCTTACTTTTAAAGGTTTAAAAGTGCATCTTTATGGGCTTATGCAGTCCCGGTAACAGTAACAGTGGTTTATGTGTTTGATTGACATAAAACATGCCTTGACATTAAACATTTCCTCGACGTCCGGGAACACTGGACCCTGTTTGTGGTCTCTGCCTTCCCTTTGCACCCCCGGCCGACGACGGCCCCGCAGCCCTCCCGTGCCCCCGGCGCTGGTGCAGATGCTGTGACCGACCCCACTAAAGGCAGGGGCTGCCTCCCGCTCCCACTGAAGTGGGAACCAGCCGTTCCCACAGCCTCTGCTTTCACCTCCGGCAGCTCCGCAAAAAAAACGTGAACGTCCAACGAAGCCGCAGTGGTTTACGGGCTGTCTTCGTAGGTGATGCTGAAGCTCTGTTAAAGCAGAAGGGATCTTTCCGCAGCTTCTCTGCTGACTTCTGTCACCATGAGCTGCTATTTAATCACGGCAAATGCCAGCATCTATTGCTTTTAGCAGACCCTAAGTTCACTCACCCTTCTAAAGGCAAAAGGAGTGCTTTGCTTGCGTAAGCCATTAAAGGTAAGAAAACAGGAGATAATTTTTCATTGGGCAATTTATGACAATTTAGGAAAAATCTGTCTGTGTCTGTAGCAAAGCACAAAATCCTTTTTTTAACCTGAGCACAGGTTTTGGTTAGGCTTATGTGCCACTTTTCGTCTCTTCTAAGATGAAAGCAAACTTTATGGAATATAGAAAGCTAATGCTTAATTTATATTGTGGGTATGCCCACCAGAAATGCAAAACTAGAGAATTTCCCTTATCTGATCACATCACAAAAACCAAACCAAACATGCATCTGAAAGATCCCATTTCAAATTTTTATTATCAGAATTTCATAACAAAAAGATGGGGGGGGGGGGCAGTGCAGATCAAAAATTACCAGTAGAAATTGGAAACAAACTGCAAATAATAAATCAGATTAGGAAAAAAAAAAATGTCAGTCTGTCTGCAGATAATTCACAAGTGAAAAAAGTTCATTACAAATGACTTGCCCTGCTGCAAATTTTTAGTAGCATGTGTGTACAGTACATCATAAAACTTCTACCCTTGACGCATTTTAAGAGAATGCCATTACTGACTGGGACTTCAGTTGGCAGCTGGAAAATAGCCAGAAAACAGACTCCGAGTCTCTATCAGGTGGGGGGATTTCAGAAATTTCAGGAGCCGAGGAGGATTTAGAACTCCTCTCCCCCAGACCAAAGGGGTTTTAGCAAAAAAGCACCCCAAAAGTTCACAAAAAAAACCCAAATTAGAGTCTAGATTGGTAATGCTTTTACAAATCCTAAAACCATGACTCAGGAGCTCACATAAGTACAAGACTTAATAATCAGAAATGAGAAAAATATGGAAAATTTTATTTTAGTGCTAATTATATTCTTCCATGCTGCAAAATAAACATTTTCAAGAAAATAACCATGCTGGGTATTATTTCCCAGAGGTTTTTACTTGAAAGAACTTAGATTTTTTTTTCAGCTTTGCCTCAACACCTTTCATCAGAAAGATGTAACTTTTTATTTCATGGGTGGAGGGGGATACTGGGAAACTTCAGACCAAAGTGCCAAAATTGCAAATATTCTTCACGAATCAAAACAGGGAATTGCAACAGAAATGCAGTCCTCATATCAGCAAACTGTCTTGTGCTTCAGCTATCTGAGAAAAAGCAGGGGAGAAACTGGTCTGGTTTTGCACTGCTTTGATTTCCCTTATTTCTCTCCTCTTCTGTTTGTTTTCATTGTGGATTTGGGGATGGTGCTGGTTTGTTGGGGTTTTTTTACAGTATCATCTAAATGTATGGGACTGTGTACTGGCATAAAGCAATGTCTTCCTGAAAGATTTACCAGCAGTCTCTTCTCGTGTTTCTTTGCATGCAGCATAGAAGAATGGGTTTGTTACACATCCAAAAGTTTCTCTATTCCTCCTTCTGCCTCATTTCATTTTTCTTTCCAGGTAACTAGATTAACTAATACTTATTCCGGGACTATATTTGCTCTCTCCTCCCTACGCCAATACAAAGGGCTCTGGGCAAACTTTTCCTCTCCGGACTTTCTTGGCCTCTTCCTTGTGCTTTTCCCTGCCACTCCAGCAGGCCTACCAGACGGGATGAAAGCCGTCTGGGCAATATCTTTTAAGCAGCCGAGAAACGTCTATCACAACTGCTCTGCATTTACCACAACCATGTGTGCATGTGCACAGTTTACAGTTGTGGTTTTTCTGAGGGGATTGTGGTATGGTTTTATAGGCTGCTCAAGATGTCCATTTGGGTGTAAGTGTATCTATCTATACAGAAGTGTATATACACACATGCTAGAAAATGCTTGTGTATTTTTTATTTACTGTAACATCCTGGAATTAAGCTTCCTTGAAAAAAAAAAAAGCACATCAATTTACAACTCCCTCACGCTATTTTTTTCCCTTTTCTTTTTTTTCTCTCAAATGATTCTTTTATTCTGCTCCTCCTTTTGCCCCCCAGCTTTAAGCCTTGGGGTTTTTTCCTTCTTCTCTTTCCAATCCCTTCTTACTTTCGTTCTCTTTTCTTCCTCCCCCATAAAATTACTTCCTCTCCTTTCTCTTTTGCTATTCTCCCCTTTCATCTCTGCCTTTTCCCCCACCCTATAATTTTTCCTTTGCTCCCTTTAACACTCAGTCTTCTTACTTTCAGTTTCCTACGTATCCATCTTTTCTCTGCTGTTCCTGTATCTACCCCTTTCCATCTAACAGCTGACTACTGACATATATCCTCTTCACATGCAGACACTATTTCCTCCCTTCCTTGAGATTTTATGCTTACCCTGTAAGTAGGTACTCACGTCAGCAGTGAGAACACACGTGTTTGTAATGTTTTAGGAGAAGAGTAATGATGTGGTTTGGGCTTTGGGTGTCTATGTCTATTTTGCTATTTCGCAGTCTGCGTGATGCAAAATGTTTAGGTTCAAACCACTCACTACCTCTGTGAAAATGCTTCTGTCTGGGATACGGTAATAGTGTTAGCTACAAAAGACAGTAACAAGTTGTTAGGGACAAAATGATTGCTGTATGTTTCTGTAACACTGATTTGCTCATTGTTTTCTGCTTTAACAATTGATGCATTGTTAGCGTCATTATTTGGAAATGATCATACAAGATTCATGGAACTATTTCTCTTTGAAATACTGCATTTCACTGATGTGAAGACATTCCACAGATGCATACTGGTTTTGATAAAGCTGTTGATTTTCCACTATGCAGGATGGACCTTATGGTCATGCCCAGACAAGGACACTTAAATAATTATTTTTGAAATCTGAGTTTTTCAAGCTGAAAACCAGCATTTGGGCAAATTTCATGTTTATAAAAGGGTATAAAGGTTTCATTTATATTCCAGCATAGGTATGGATGTTTTGGTAAATACTTACAGGAAAAAAAAAATCTCAGTCCAGTAGCAAAACTACCTGAGCATGCATGCTTATTATACGGCTTTTTGGGTGTACCAAGGCATAGGCACTAGCTCTTCAGGAAAAATTCAGGGTGCCATTCCTAGGAACATGCATTAAGGTCTAAGTAAATCACCTACAACATTCTCCATTGAAGAGTTTGTCAAGAACTTGCAAACAGATGATCAGACAGTTTCTTAATGTAGTTTCTCAATACTAGATTATCTTTGATTTCAGTACACTTAAGGTAGTATCAGCTCAGTGAATTGCTTGGAAACAGTTACTCACCAGGAAAGCCAGTCTAGTGCAGGCAGATTTGCTCTGATTCTCTTGGCAGGGCAGAGGGAAGGGCTCAGAGCAGCAAACAGCACAGCATCGGCTTACTGCAGCACAAACACCTAAAACTTTTCTACCCCAGAGGAAACCTGAATGTCCCGAAGAGGCCAGTGGCTGCAGGAAGAGCAGTGCAGCTATTCAAAATGAGAATTTAGCTCCAAGGAGCTGATTCTGCAAACACTTTAGCACATGTACAGCTTTCCTTTACGAGAAACCTCAAAGAGCCAGAAAGTGTTGCTTCATGCAAGTCAAGTCAGTCATATGGCAAAGTGTTTACGGGATTTGGATCTAAATTTTGAAATCATTTCAGGACCCTTAAAAGCAGGCGCTAGATAATCGTAAATCTCCATTGTTTTCCAGCAGGAAAAAAATGTACGCAACGAAGTTGCGCTGCAGTTGAATCCACTGCCTGGACACCCAGAGGAGTTTGGTTTCTCCTCCTGCGTTTGAGGCCAGGGGATGCCCTGCGGTCCTGGGATGCAGGAGAGACGTGGGCAGGAGACGCGGCACAGGAGCAGCCCCTGCCCCTTCCCCTGGCAGCCTGTGTTCATCCCCAGAAATTCACAAAGATCAAGTCAAGCTGGATCAGACTTTTCTAAGATGAGCTGGGGAATGGAGAGCTTGGCTCATGAAGAGGGTGGGAAGGGCTTGAGCTGTCTGGGCCAACAAAAAAATGGAGACTACAGGAGGATAGAGCTGACATCTGCTAATCAGCAAAGGGAATCGCGAGGACAGTTACGCTGGGCTGGGCTGCCAGGCTGGCCAGGCAAAATGGCACAGAGATTGCAGAAGGACACCCAGCAACTGGTTTAATTCATTTACGGTAATTGCACGGGGCTTAATAACGTTGCCTACATGTATCTATCCTGCGTAAGGCATCTCTCCCTACATAACTGTAAAGGCGAAAGCAAACTTAAGGGCAATTAGCTTGTCTCTGTTTTGTTTTGTATTCAACTTAGCAAGCATTTTGATGCTTTTGGTATTATTTCAGGTGCTTGACGGCAGTCAGCCAGGAGAGGCAGGTGAGCTTTCAGGTGGCTCACCCCAGAAGGTGTACTTTGCTCTGCTTGCTTTAGGACACAGCGTCCTTTTTAAAGCTCTCCTGAGACAATTTACTTCTGCCTTGACTTTATGTGCATGTTGTTTCATCATCTGAGGCCTCGTTTCATACATACGTTTATAATATGGGTTTCATTTCAATAAGCTGGGAAAGTAATAAATTTAAAGCTGACTAACAGTTGTTTTATGTGGCTGCCAACCTGCCAAGTAGCATTCTTAATTATTGCCAGGAAACTAAGTGTTTTGCAGCCATGTGTTTTACATTTGAGTGTAGTATGTCTTGTCAGCCCTCTCCACTGGACTGACGGATAGGCCAGTAATTTTTGTATGCGGAGAGGCCTGCAATGGTGGGTGGTTTCTTTGTCATCAGGCAGGGATATCAACAACAGCATGATGGACGGGAATATCCTAAGCCATCCCCCTCTCCCAAAACACACTATTGCAGAAAAGCTGGAGGGAAGGGGTTAAACCTGAGCCCAGAACTGTAGTATTTTTTCCATTTAAGACTGTAGGGCAACTACTTATTAAAGTTGTCAGCGAAGAAAAAGCATAAACATATTATAAATTATATATGTTAGAATTAGATGGATGACTGTTTTGTTCCTTCTGTGCAGGATAGAGTGAGATGCTGCCACGAGCAGACTCTCCTTTTCTTTTCCCCAGACAAAATTCATTATTATTGCACCAAAACAAGCAATGGTTGCATGGCTTGTTTTCTGCAGTCTGTGTTTAGGCTCCAAGATGTTGTCCCACACTTTGGAAATCAGCCAGTAAAAGGAGGACAGAAAATGAATACTAAAAAAGGAAGCACTGACCCAAACGGTTTTGTTGCATCTATTCTGCTCTCCAGAATGCTTTGAAGTCTGAAGAGAAACTTGACTGAGTAAGTTAAGAGTGCCTCCAGGCCCTTAATTTGCACAACCGACACTCATTTTGCTGATCATCATCATTGACCCTAGAAGAATTATAAAGGTCGTCCTTTCTTGCTGATAATGTAAGTCTTGAGCAATTTTTAAGAAATGGCATAAACATAAACACATTGTTAAAAAGCAAATTTTTGTGTTCATTTCATTTTTTTCTTTAATAAATTACATGCGCGAGACAAACCTCAATTAAAGAAAGGCTCATCTCATGGGTATCTCGGGCAATGCTGCAGGATATTGTTCCCCCTGCACACACGCACCTAATTTTAGAATGGTTCCCATTTTTCTCTAGCATTGCAGAAAAGTCTAATAGTGTTTACTGTTGTTTTTTTTCTTCAAGTAATTTTGTTGTTTTGTTAAGGAGGGATTAATTAGTGAATCATTATTCCCACTTTGGCATGTGAAAATCTGGAGTGTGCTTTTATCCATCTCCCAAGAGTGCGCATTGGCACCGTAGCAGAGGATGTGGAAGAAGTGTTTTTCAAAGAAGCAGATGTAGCAGCTTCGGGAGCATCTGTACTGGCGCGTTTTGCTGAGGGATTCCTACTAACCATTTCCCGTTTAACCAGACAGTGCCTGTGTGCTTCTCACAGGTGAGGCCTGTTATTTTTGAAACAAAACCCTCTAAGGAAAATTATCATTAAAGGTCATGTGGCATTTCCATTAATTATTGCAATTTCTAACTCCTCTCTGTTTCTTCCCAAATAAATCAATTTCTCCTGAAGTTTCACATGCTACTTCCTATCTCAGGGCAACATTTTTCCAAGGAGATTGTGGGTATGGGCAGATGCTGAACATTAATGGCATAAAATCCTCCTCCCACTAAACTCAATAACAAACTCCCACTGACTTCAGTGAGGTCAAATCCATTCACAGGACTTTAAAGTTTACCTTGGCATTCCTTTAAAAAGCTGAGATCCATATTTTTGAGGTCCATCAGCTCCCCAAGTGCGGGACTTATCCTACTCATCCCAGATTTGTTCAGGGGACTTTGCAGAGAGATTCTCCACAGAAGTGCAGCCACCAGAGGACACAGGACGGCAATGATGCAGGGACCAGAGGCTGGAGGTCACTGATGTGTGACCCATCAGAACCCAGTTAGTATAGTATGCAGAAAGAGAAAAATGGCCTCTTTTTTCTGGTCAGCATGCTGAAGTCTGAGTTTCGTTTTCACTCTGTGCTGGCCTTTCTCTGCTGCTATTTGTATCACTAGCCAAACCTGAGACTGTGTGAAAATGCCTCCTTAACCTTTTAAAAAAACTGGCACCCAGGTTTTTATGTCACTGTTTGCCCTCCACTCCAGGGTCACTTACAAGGAAGTCCTGGCTGTGACCAGTACAGAGCTGGCCACTGTAGGTGAGGTGCTGTCAGGGGGTGAGGTTGCTTCACTCACTAAGTCAAAGGGACAAACAAAAAGCGGGTACAACTTGACATTAAGCAAGAGGATGCTGATGGTGCTCCGAAGGCATGGCCTAATGCTGAGTCTGGGAACTGCAACGAGCCAGCTCTATGTTACCCAAAGCCATTTAAAAGTGCTCTGAATGACCAAGTCACTGGAGACGCTGCTGGCATGGGGCTTCTCCCCTCTGCTGTTTGGGGAGACTCATTCAGTGAGCTCATGGTGCATCAAGGCATCTCGGAGGAAGACTGAAGATGGACCCTATGCTGCTGTCTGCTGCCTGAAGGCAAACCAGTTGCCCCAGCGGACACCACAGATCACAGACTCTGCTTGTAGGGAGCAGAGGGATCGACTTCTTCCTTGAGCACCCGTTATCTTGGTATCTTAGAGTTAAACCAGATTATAACAAAGCAAAAAGAAAAGCCATATCCACTTGTATAAAAAAAGCATATCTAAAATTATTCCCATGTGTGAGGTGCTGCTGCATGACACTAAGTGCAGCAGCCAAACCAGTAACAGTTAAATCCTCCGGATCCCCATAAAAATGCGCAGTACACAAATACACAGTAATTGAAATGACTGAATTAGAAGCAGAGATAAGTGAGGGACAACTCTGTGCTGCTCTGTGTTCAATATCATTGCCAAAGTGCTGAGGCTTTTTGCCACTTCCAGATAAAGCGGATTTTTACACATTTTCCCTAGTAAAATTTTTGGCAACTGCTGACTACCTTCTTCTGTCTTGCTGCATCACTAACAGCCTGGGCTCTTCACTTCAGTTGTATGTCCCCTGGCTAACTTCCCAATGAAATGTAGACATTCATTTGTTTTTTGAAGTTTAATTTTTACTACTACTGCTCATAGAGAAATCCCTCTGGCCTCAGTGATGTGTAGGTGAAATTCACTGGCAGTGAAATCTCTTGACAATATGCTCATTCACTGAGGCTTTATAACTGCAGAGGGCAGAACAGGCTGTCAGGAGCCCACCTGAGCACCCTGAGCTCAGTTCTGCTGCTCTGTCCCACCAAGGACGCAGAAAAGATAGAACAGAATTTAATAAAATGCCTTATTATACTCCAAGTTATTCCAGATTGGGTTGTCAAAGACATCATCAAAAAAGCTAATTGATTTATTATCACTTTATTTTTACCCTGGGCAAAAAATAACATGTTGATGTTTAAAACAAAGTTTCAATTATTTCCCCCCTCAAACTCTTCTTTCAGTATGTGAGCCTACAGTGTTCTCTAAGTTGAATAGATATCTGACAGAAGCATCCAGACTAGATGTCACTGCTAGAGAGAGCACAAGCCAGTAAGGATGCTGACTCTGCAAACCTGGGCTGCTCCTGATCATCACCAGGCCTTGCTGGGCCAGTTCCCCCCTCAGAGGACATAATGCACCGCACAGTAAAAGCAAACGTAAATGCACCTCACAAGTGCACCTACAAGGAACCAGGATGCTCCTTTGAGGCAGTTACTTCTTTCTTATGGCTCTCCCTAAACATTTCTTTCACAATTGCTGTGTGATTGAGTTATGGGTGGGAATTCTCACGAGTGCAATTAAAGATTAAACCCAAACCCGTGTCTTGACCTGGCGCTGGCTTCTCCCTTCCCTTCCCTTGTCTTGGTTTTCCACGTCCCATTGTGCATTCACCAGGAACCGGACCATAACCATGCCCACGCTGCCTTGTAACCTTATCTTTCCTCCCACCCTTTGAAAATAGCAACAGAAGAGGTGAAAGCCTTCAAAAACAACACAGAAAAAAGCAGGAGAGGATATTTGAAGGAAGAACCCGCTGCCCTGTGGAGAGGGGGAACTGACGTGCCTGTGATGTGGCTTTCAACATGTCAGTGCCACAAGAGCACTAGACAGATCTCTGCCGTGTTGCAGTCCTCACGTAGCGAAGGCAAGCTTGTTTTTAATAGACAACATATTGGGAGTATAGCCCTGATTAAATCTCTCTGTTCTCTTTCCTTTTCCCTTCCCTTGTGGCTACCTTGCGATCAGTTTGGCAAATCTTAAGGATTACAGATGTAGCAGTAGCATAAACAAAAATATGGCACGTTAGCTGTGCAGGCTGCTTTGAAGATAAAGACCGACTTTAAATTCCGCAATCCTGAAGGCTCTTGTCGCCTTGAAATCTGATTTCAAAGCTCAACACCACTGAAATGTCTTGTTGAGAGTGATGACAGCAGGCAGTGAAGTGTACACTGTATTGTCACCACCTGTGATTGGTGGCAAAGTGCATACTTTGGCTACCACATACTGACTCCCTAGCTGTGGGCTGCCTGTAATAATGCAAACAATAACTGCTGGCTAATTTCAGTCCTGTAAGTGTGGTGATGAAGTATTACATAAACTCAGAAACCATGAAAGTTAAGTGGATGGAGTCCGTTTTCACTGTTTTCAAGGGGCAAGGGGAATCTTTACTGTGTCAAAGTCTGTGGGAGAGAGAAAGAGGTGAACACATTCCTCCAGAAATGAAAAGCCAGCAATTAAGAAAAGACCAAGAGGCCATGAGTTTGTAAACACCAACGATTTGCTCAAGGAGGAGCTATATCTCGCCTTAGATGGAAACAGGTGATGGGGGGGCAGGTGGACCCAGAGAAGCTCAAGGCGTATTTTTCTGCCGTACCTCCGCTGCTCGGTTCTTGGGGAGCCCTGGAGATGGCCGAGGGAAGGCAGGGACTGCCAGGGCTCGCAGCGCTGACTCTGCGAGGAGGTACCTGAGTCTACGCTGCTGTTGCCTGTGCACCGTGCTCTCCATCATGCTCTGGGGACCAGGGCTGTCCGGGGAGCGGCGGCATCCACAGGGTTAGCAACGGTGAATTGACTGTCTATATCCTCTCCAACAGGTGATGTGAAACTGTGCACTTTTTCCACCTATTTCAACAGAAACAGGATTTTGCCCATTCATTTAACTCTCTGTAAATGAATATTAATTACACAGAAGTTTGGGTGATCTTTAGCTGACAAATTCCTTGGAGGTTTCCTGAAGGAATACTCCCAGGAAGACAGGACAAGTGTCCTCTGACTCAGTTTCAGGAGACAATCCAAAACCAATCCAGAAGAGTGAAGACCTGCTGCTGGAAAAGCAGGCGGATAACCAGTCCAGGTTATCACTATTGACAAGACTGGGACAAGGAGTTGAGAGTGACACAATGAGGCTAATGGATATCAGCCCAATGGATAGTGATCGCTGACCTCTTGCTGATGAAATGAACTTGAACTCAAACCTGTCATCAAGAGTATGCAAGATATCTGGGCCTAAATGAGACAACACCCACAACATAGTTACCTTGTTGTATATATATATATATCTTATTATAGCTAAATATTTTTATTGCAAGGTTAAGAGAGTTACTGCTTCTGAGGACTCATTAGCTCTGACATAAGGTACTAATGGAAATATCGTGCCTCTTCCATGCTTATTCTTCCCCTAGATATGAAAGCCACAAAACAAAAACACATAGTTTATAACTTCAGCAAAGCCCGTAAGGTGTTGGAAAGCATGTATTTCTGCTTTATCAAAATCTCCAGAAAGTTATTCAGCATTCCTTTTGATTACAAATGCGATGGTTTTATTTATTCCCTACTAATATGACGAATACATTAGGTGATTTACAGTAGACAAAACTTGAGAACCACAGAGTTTGCAATCTAAACAGGTAAGGAGAGGGTGAAGGAAGAAATGCTAAATATTACAAAGGGGATGGACTATTTTTCAGTGTCCTTGCTCTTGCCCCTAGTATTCAATACTGCAGAGGGTTAGAAGGGGCTGATGGAGTCCTCTTGTGACTGGAGGTTCTATGACCCAAGGAAGAGGAGGGCTGTGGACAAGGAGGAGCATACACCTGATACACCACCCTCTTTAGTATTAAACTACTGTCTAAGGTCAAGGAGTGGGGGGAAAACAGAGCAGGGGCAGGGAATTTGGGGAAAAGAGGTAAAACCCTCTAAATCTGCTCTCCAATATAAATCTATCACTGGCAGCCAAAAGCCTTATGAGATGTATATAGTGAGGTAAAATAATCCTGAAGGTTAAAGCATGAGAGAACTGATCAAACAAACAATTTAAGCCGGGAGCCATGTGGAAGAAAAAATATTTCAAGTCAGTTAAAAGGTCAGCAGAAAGATCTTACCATTTTGGGAATGGCTGTCCAAGCAAACACTAACCGATCCTTAGAGCATGACTCAGGGGAGCGTGTCTCATCTAATGTGAGTGAAGGTGGCCAGGTGCTCCGTCTTCATGGTGGTGTGTTATTCAATGGCCAACAGTAAATACTGATGATACTAGATAACTTTCCTTTTTAACAGGCAAAGCCAAACAGCAACAGGTTCTGTTTGCTACCAGCTTCAAGGAAAAAATGCTTGACACTGGAAGTGCAATGCCCCGTTTTCTTAATTTGCGAGGCATGTTGTGAAGGTCTGCTGACAGGAATGTTGCATTTCTGCAGTACCTTCACTCTGCTACAAGGAATTTTGACAAATTTGTGCTGGTAAAGCGTCAGTCTTTGCAAATACAGAAGCTTGTTTAACTTTTTGCACAGAAAAGGGCTCCTATTGGCTTCTGAGGTACTTGCACATGCATATGTCTCCCTCGCCTTATAGCTTTAATCTATATTAAGATAATGGAGGAAACAAGCAGAAAGCAAAAATCATTACACTCTCCCAAAGATAATACTTAAAAGGGTAAAATTTGTGAATTTTATCTCTTAAGAATAGTAATAATGAAAGTGGCTTGAAAATCAACAAGCTAAAAACAGTTGAGAGCAATGTAGAAGTTAATTAACTACTTTATTTTTTAAAATAAATTATTAAATTCTCCAATAATCAGCTAGACTGAAAAACTTTGGTTTTTAATAAAATGCCAAAGGTTGTGACAGTGGCCAACTGTATGCAACAAATCTCTCTAGGGCCAACCCAAAAGTCTCTGCCAGAACAGGAAAAGTTACACCAGCTTCCCTAGTGCTCAGGTTGTATTTTATATCCCAAACTATTTTTCCTGTGAGAAAAATCTGACATCTTCTCTAAAGAATCTGTTCATTTTTACTCTTCCTTGCAACCTGAGATTTCATTATGTTTACTTTGCTTCATATTTTCTTATCTTCCTCTAATAACTAGTACAAATCTGGAAGGGAAAACAATTTTCCAGTCTCAGGGGTTGGGAACTGCAGAGTAGTTTTCTTAAATCCTAATCTATGACTGGTAATTTTGGCCATTTCAAGGTTCCCTAGGAGAATTACTGTCTTCTGAAATATTTTAAATAGCTGGCTGTCCACAGCTTTTCCTTGCCTCAAAAAATGGATATATTATCATTTTAATGTCTACTGCTGCCGCTACTGGGAGCAATAAACCTCAGTCATGTTCTCCCACGGCATATGAATCAATAAGAAATAAATAATACTAAAATATGCCCTGGAATTCTTTTACATGACAATCTGTGAATAAAGGCAGTGAACAAACACTGAAAACCCCAGACTGACTCAACAGCAAAGGTGGGGTTCATCTCGCCTCACCTTAGTCACTTTAGTTAAGCAAATGGCCTGAAGCAGTCACCCAGACATGTTGTGGAAAGAGAGAGGGAAATGCATCTCCAGGGGGCACTTTATCTCTTTATCTTAAGGTAGGGTCAAAACACCCTCGGAAGTACTCATATCTCTGTAGAGGGACTTTGACGTAAGCGTCTCCTCCTTGCTATGTTAGCCCACCTCATTGAGCGTTACTTTTGCATTCATTTCTTTTTAAGGAGAAAGAGGTCTTGGAAGCACATGGGAGAGCTGAAGGGGCGGTGTCACTTTGCCACATTATGGCTCAGTTAATATTCTGTTGCTGTATTTTAGGAATATTCTGAGTCAAAAATGCACAACCTCAGGCACTGGTTGACTGCAAGGCTGTCACAGCAAAGGCAAGGCAATGGGTTTGCCCTACCGGTGTGAGCGTTTGCAGGATCAGACTCTTGCATGCAACAGTTTAGTGACAGCCTGGACATTCACCTTTCTGTAAGGAGTAACCTGGGAGAAAATGAGTTCTGCTTGACTCATGTATTGAATCACTTTTACTGCTGGAGAGGTCTGAAAGGGAGAGAAGTTGTGTCAGTTGTACTTAGAAGGACTAAGTTGTGAGCATGTAAAAAAATCATTGCTCTTCAGAGGCCTTTGGCTTCACTAATGGTGGAAGTAGTGACTCAGAAAGGCATTTGCATCTCTCCAGTTAGCAGATCTTAATGCTGTATCACTAAATACAGGTCTCTGAATTGAAAGGAAAACATTCTGGAATTCCCGCAATGTAACAGGAGTCACTCTCCGTACCACTCATACTCTTTTACCAGGTAACAGACTAACACTGAGCTAAATCTGACTATGTAAACCCTGTGGAAAGGGGATGCAGAAAACTGCTGTCCTGCTTAGGTCAACTCACATCAAAAACAATTCAGCTGTCTCATTTATCATTGCATCACTTAAAAATACAGTATGCACGACTACTTGCATGCCTGATGAGCCTTCTGGGCTTCAAGAGAGTATGGGAAGAGGGACCACAGTCAGCTGTGGTATAAGGAACAGGCAGGTTTGGTACTATCTGTTCAAAGATGGCAAGTGGTAAAAAAGTAGCAAGGGGAATTAACAAAGATTTGGGATATGGCTGTTGTGCAAAAATGATTCATTTTTGTCCTCTTGAAATGCTCTTTTGCCTGGGGAACATTTAAAATTGGTGTGGTATATTCAAATACTATCAAACAATGCAGATTAAATATTCCTTTTTCTATAGAGGAGGTTCATTTCAGAATGAAAGCACTTTATGTTTTAGAAGTATGATTTACTACAGTGAACTGATTTGTGCATCTCTTTACTTACAAATTTAAAGTAATACTGCTGTTCGGCTAGTGTGGATAGGAAATACTACATTTAGAAGGGGAAGAGATCAATCTCTCACAGGTTTGTCCTCAGATGTGCTAAATACCGGGTATATTCCACCACAAAGAAAAGCTTGATTTTGGTCAAGGGCTCTGAGATTCAAATATTTGTATTTTGTTTTTTCTATAAATATTGTTTTCTGAAAGAATGGTAATTTTCATATAGGTCTTTCTTTTAGTTCAACATTTTAATTATATCTACTCTGTTTGTAGTTTAATAATAAAGTGCTTATCATAAAACCAATTGCAAAGTGAATGTGTTAGTAAATTTGCTCATGAATATAAACGTATTGATGTTTTTTTTAGAAATATAACCTCTGTGACCTTACTTTAGAAATGCAGCTTCAAATAGAAAATGTAAAAGAGACCTCAGTGCATTAAATTTATCACAGGCCATATTGTCATAGATTGCTGTTATTTTCACCTACAGGTCAGTTAAGAGGAGGAGGAAGGCTCATAACAAAATTGTAAGTGCTTTAAGGTTGTGCTTTTTGTTGGAAAACATTGTTGAGACTGCCAGCGGATAAGCTTTGCATTGCTCAGTGATAAATGCTTGCCAATGAATGCATAGATATTTTTTGAAGGTGCTCTTCTGTCATTAAGGTTTTTATAACTTTGATAAACTCATAATTTTTAGGCATTTGAAGAAAGTTTCATAATCTGAAGAAATATTATCACTGGCTGCTAAAAATTCCATTGGTCATACATTTGTCTGGCTCTGTGAACCCTTCCAGCTGTAACAACAAAAAATAAGTATCTGCATAGATGTATGTATGCGTGTGTGTATATATATATTATATGTACAGATATATTACTATATGCATAATTCTACCTAGATATGTGTATGTGTGTTTGCATATCATAATAATATTTCTTTCTCCAAATCATTTTCACACTCATGTAATTCCACTTAAGCTAAAGACCTACTGTACTATGAAGTTAGTATGGAAAAGGATTTTTACATTAGATAAAATTGGCTTGATTCTGGATATACTCAGCCAAACGAAATATTTTTCCTTCATGATGGTGCGCACTGTCATTGCCCAGAATAGTATTTAGTAAAAAAGATTGGTTTAAACAGGTTTCATTTTGTTTTTGTTCAGAAAACAATTGTTTTATTACTAGAGGGACCATTAAGTGAAAATAGTCAGTGGGGAATTACATCCTTTGCTTTGCTAAGGCTAAAGTGCTTCACTTTATTATTTTGATTTTAAAATTAAAGTTGATTTGATTAGAGTCACATTCCCCCAAAAAGCTATAAGTACCAATCTTAAATTTAGATGAATGTGAAGACCTTCTGTAGGCTTTCTAGGGCACCTACCTAATTCCATTGATCACTTGCTGTAGGAATAGTGTTGAAACACTTAAAATTGAGACACAAATTGGAAGAGTTAGAATGGATCCCATCCCAGGGAAGGATATTGGAAAGATTGACAAAGTACAGTATCTTCTAGTCACTGCTCAATAAAGTCAGATACTAGCCTGTTCTGCAGTAAAATAATACTCTATAGATGTGATTTTACAGTTAACTAAACAAAATTAAAATATTTCTTTTATGGTAATTGTACTTCTGCTATGGAAATGCTTTTGTTTGTTTGATTTGCCAAGGTATGGGCAGGGACAGCATTAGATAGTTAAAAGCTGAAACACCTACCAATGCTAAACATTTCAAGAAAACATACACTTACTAAATGTTTTAGTATTAGACACATATTGCTATAAAAGCAAGCTGGAAGAACTTTCCAGAACCATTTTGGAATAAATAAATGGTGTCAAAAATGAGCATGTAACTTCTTGTGTACCTGACCCAAGCATTTTCAGATAATCTATACCTATATTTGCTATTACCATCATCCTTTACATTTATTTCCATTAAAACACCAAGACACAGAACTGCTGGGTCTAGTGTTATGTGTATCCTTGATTTAGACATTTTACAATGCCTACAGATATTTCATGTTGTCAGTGATGATACTTTTTCTGGCTAGAACAAGTATTTGGTTTAGGTGCATTTATCAGCATTTAGTTTGGCAAAATGAACTAAATGGCCTGTTTGTACCTGTGTGCATGAAAAAGGTGTTGTAAGCACTAGACCACAGATTTTGCCTCCTCATCTCAAAAACAGGTGATCAAGACTGATCCTCTGAGATATATCCAACAGTTTTCAATATGTCTGAGGGCCAGAGACACAAGCTGAGTACCCAGGGAAATTGGGGGAGTAGATCAGGAGGGAGATGATGGCAACTTCCCGGAGTCCCTTTGCTTCATCGTGGAGGTGAAGAGTTGGGTTTGCAGTTGAAAGCCAGATCAGCCTGATGACATTGGCCTCAGCAGACCTTCAGGGCGTGGGATCCTGCACCCTTAAAGTTGGCCTGGTAACAGACCATCCTTATTAGAGCTTCTCTCCAACTGTTCATGGTCTGTATGTAACGCCAAGGGCATAGGTTGATGTGCCCAGGGTAAAACATTTAAAAACTTGTTTACTGGTGGAACAAACTGCATTTCATCAGACAAGGAAATGGAAATATTTGAGAGAAAATGTATCTCAAAAGCTAAACTTAACCTACTTACCTACTTGCACATGATTGGCTAGAATATATGAATAATTTTTAATATTTATTTGATCTTCTGTGGGGTTTTTTTTCATAATTTAAAGTAACTGCTGGTATTTGTGTATTCCTCCTAAGATAAACTGGGGGTGGGGGGGGACACATGGGTAATAATCACTGAATAGAAACTTCAGTTCCCAGCAGGAAAATCCTCTTCTTTAAATGCAGTATGTGTGAGAGAGAAAGAGCAGTAAGGATACCTAAATTGCAGTACCTACATATAGCAAAGAATATAATTTATTTTGCTACTTGGAGTCTGTTTTTAACTATGACAAGGGCTTAAGTATGATTGTCATAACCTTTCCATAAACACAACTGTGCAAAATTACATATAAGACAATTCATTTTATGGCTTTAGTAGGTTTATAGCAAGTTTTTACAATACATTTCCTCCCATCCTTTGCCATGCTCACCTCTAGCTTCACACACATCAAGGTGAATGAAATTTGCTCGTCCTGCAATGGATGTTTAGATCTCCATAGGATTCATTGTCCTGCTTCATAAACTGATGTATTATTTGACTCCGATATGGGTTGCCACTCGTAGAGAAAAAAAAAAAGAAACTGTAGTTGTTCTGCTGTTTATTTTTGTGGAATGTCTTTTCTAACTCGGCACCACCAGAAAGATTGCTGTTATCAGTGTTCAAATACCAGTCACTCCCTTATGAAGCAAGAAAAGATACACCGAGCGGTCCCAGGGACTAAGGAAACTTTGGCATTTCATCAGTTTCAGGGCTAGAATTTCACTGTCAAGCTCACTATCTGCCAGGTCCTCATAGATAAACAGTAGATAGGAGCTCACAACACATTCCTTTCATGTTCACTAATTTCAGAAAGAGACTCTGCAGTCTAACACCAGCACATCCCTTGAAGTCCTATCTCTCTGCTTGTATCTTTGGCAGCCGTGTAGTAATTAGTAAAACAGAGTAAAGATATTTTACACCACTCTGTCCACTCGGCTCTGCCGTTACGAGCAAATGCTGCAAGTTTTGGCTGGGAATGGCATCTCACACTCTGTGCTTGGATTATAAATCCCTATTTACATCTGAAATTCTTTTAAATTAGTTAAGATGTAAACTATAACTTCAAACGATAAAGGGCTCTTGCTATGGTAATTTATAGCTTTAGGAACTAAGTAAGTTTATCTCCTCTGGATTTAATGGAAGTTTAAGGCAACATATTAAAAATGAAATTAAGATAAATAGAATTATGTTATCACTGCCTCCTCTTATTGAAACTAAATAACATACTGTGAGAAAGTACAGTTTCTTTATAGCTAACATAGGAGGGTTTGTCTTTACATAATATTTAGCCTTTTTTTCTCGGTAATCTTTGTAAATTACTCTCTGCTTCTGGACTGGATTCTGCCACCCTCACTCAAAATAATAGATGTGTCACAAATGGTTTCACTGTTTGCAGTTGGCCTGTGTCTAAAATAAAGTACTGCTCAATAAGAGCAGAACAACAGTGAAGGACCCACATCTTCATTGTCAATAGGCATTGTGGGTATCATACATACATACATTACGTAGATATTTTAATACAGCTCTTATATTGTACATAAGAGATGCTTTGGCCTTTAAAGGTATTGTTTGGCTTTCTTGTCTAAGCATTTGTATATTATTAGGCTGAAAAACTTCCTGCTTTGTGAAGCAGTCAGACAAATACTGTCGCAACTTTGTATTTCTTGAGCATCTTCCACAAGATGGAATACACTAAGGATCCAATCTAAGCCTTAAATAAGTAGCTTCCATTTTCCCTGATGATTTGGCCTGAATTATGAATGAGTCAATGGTAATGCCTGAGGTATATTAAAGTCATAAAAGGATTATAATTGGAAAAATAGGGTAACTTCCACCAAAGAGTTAATTTGCAAAAGTTCTGAATGTATCATCCCGAAATTTCATGGCAAATCTACCTGTGCTGCAGAGGTGAAAAGAAGGAACTAGAAGAGTAATGTGAAAAAATCTCTGGAATTGTTATAAAGGGAACCTGAAGAAGGACATTAGAGGAGGCTTAATGCTGTTTAAAACTTACTTTTATGCAACTAGTGGGTCTAAATTCACTACATGTAGAAGCAGATACCTTCTGCTGGAGGAAAGCTACCTTTTGCTTAGACTACATTGACTTCCATTAGTATAAAATACTAGAAAAGGTAAGAATCCCATAGCTACTGAAAGTCAAGTCAGTATGCGCTACTTGCTACTACCACTTACACCATCCTACACATTGCAGGGCTACTTTGTCACCCTCTAATTTGGCCCTTTTATTTCTGAAGTGAGAGAGATAAGGGTACTGTGGAGCCATTCCTTCTAGGTCATCGGGAAGAGCATTCCCCTGGCGAGACGCCAGTTCCAAGGTCTTGTCACACCTCTGACTTCTCTGTGTAAATAGCGCAGGAATCTGTGTGCTTCCCTTTTATTCTGTGAGACGGGAGGGCAGCAGTATTTGCTGGTGTAAATGAGGAGATGGATGAAGCACGGTGGCAGCCTGAGTCACTCAGATTCCACTGTCCAGTGTTCATCTAAAAATGCTTAACAAACTCATACCAAACACCCTGCATTAAAAAAAAGTAAAAAAGAAAACCCTCAACCAGCAGATAATTCTTTCAGCTCCTTCTGATGACTCTAGTCTATAATGGATTGCTCTTTTTTAAGTATTACAAATCAAGTCACAAGTCTGGCAGTGACAATTCCTTTTTCATCTCTGATCCAGTCCATCTGAGCAGAGGACTGTACATTCAGACCTGCAGGAAAACCTAAATTGAAAACAGAAAATACGACTCAGTGACTACTTCATATATCACCTTGCCCCTCACTACCGTTAGATAGAACGTAAGGATACGTCATCTACAGTGAAGGAGTTTGCCATGATCTTGCTGTCTTTTTTTACTGTCCATTTTAAAGCATGGATCAAGACTGGACAATAAAATCCTCTGCTGAAATTCAGAAACACTGTTCCAAATCTGACTTGAGTCATTAGCAGTCTTTAACTGTCCTGCTTCCACAGGGGAGAAGGGAGATGTTGCTCAGGAAGGCATCATGCATTTTCTTCTGTCTGCTCTGAACATAACACTGCTGGTGGTCTGGTAGGATGAATGCAGAACATTTTTCATATTAAGTCGCAGACTGTGAGGGTCTGATCAAGCTGCTCATGACATGTAAAGGATCCCCTCTTGAGTCAGATGATGAATTACAGCCTCTCAAAAACTTGCTCATCTGAGGAAAAATAATCAAAGCCTTTTACAGTAGATAGTAAATAAATGTTCTTTTCATGCTGTTACTACAAGCAGGTCAACTTCATTATCCAGATCAGGGGATGAATAAGGAGGAGTGGTTTCCAAAAGAAAATCTCTCAGCCAAACCAATTATATATTTCACAGTTGGAAAAAACAGAATTGTGTCTGATGGGTCCCACGGGAACTTAATTAAACCATCACACTCCACTATCCATCAGTCAATATCCTCCACCACCAACTATGTTACTTAACCCTTCCGATTAAAGGAATGTACCTGCCTGTGGAGCCTCTTGCTTCTGGCTTTATAGATTTTGGTCTCTCAGCTTTCCTTTATATCCACATTCTGAGGAAAGGAGCATGGTAAGCATGCAAACTAAAAATAAGGGATGTTTTAGATGGTGTTAGTCACTTAAACAAACAAAAATTAGTTACAGGGGAAGTAGTCACTTATTATTTACTAGTAATGTGTATTGTGGGCAAACTGTTGACATACATTTTATACTTAGAAGATACCTGTGAATACATGATGTATACCCATCTACTATTTGCCATCCTTTTATTCTAAGAGGTGTCAGTTTCAAACCAGGATGTAGACTGTGTTGGATTCACAGTTTGTCACAACACCATTCTTCACTAGCAGTATCCCAGGTGTTAGGTCTGCCTGAGAACCTTACACAAAAATTCTAGGTAAGTGAATCTTCTGGTATCCCATCACCTGTAAAGCCACAGCTACCTCATTGCTTGAAGGCTTTTTCTGTGGGCCTTTGGAGAGTGGATTGCATCCAGGTAATACAGTTGCTCTAAATCAGTGGCAGAACTAACACATGACATGAGTGCATGATGAGGCAGATTTTAAACTGTGAGTCAGAAGAAATTATGGGCATACGTAGACCATATCCTTTAAGGGGAAGAGCCTTATCTCATATATTTCATAAAGACACAGACAAATGACTTGTTCTCAAATCCACTTGTTTGGTAGACGACCGAAATGTAGAAGGAGTTCTACAAAGACAAGCCCGTTTAGTCAGCTACACCCTCCTTCTCTAACACTATAAAGCAAAGAGAATCAAGGTGAGCCTTTAATGTGAAGGGAGGGACATTTCTGTTACATTTGACTTCATATTAATCAACCCATTTAAGGCTAAGCCCCAACAGGCAGAAGGGGAAGTCGTTTACGGCATCAGGCGTGATATGTGAGGTGGCATAAGAGAAGGAATCTTTTCTTTCCTGTTTGCAAGGAGAAAATAATCTGATGGCAACTGCTTTAAGAGGAAAGTGGGACATATTAACACCGCTCTATGCTCCTTTATTTCCAGTGTGTTGAGTGAGAATCATTCCACTTTGGAAAGTTTATCACTTAAAATGCATTAGCACTATTCAAGTAAATCTTTGTGAATTCACAACTTCCATTCTGCTTCAGTAATGAGGGGACAAGCCGGGAAGCCCGGGGCTGAGTTCTGCACTCTGTCAGTATCTGGCACTCGTCTCTTAATGAGGAACCTCACAGACTCTGCTATTACGGCAGAAGGAAGGAAGTGCTAAAATTGCCAGCAATAATAAGGCATCTCAAACTCTCTGGCTTATGGAAAAAGTCTAAACAGCTACAGCTTGGTAACATTAAAATATTTTTATTAGGAAGAGAAATTGATGGGCGATGGGTTGAGTTGAGCTGCCGCCTAGTAGTAGAGCTTTTTCTATTTCACTAGCTGAAAAATCCTCAGTCTTGCAATATTTAACTATCGCACACATTTCTTTTTGGCCTTCAGGGAAATATAACTGGCTTTAAAGCAACACTGAAGTATAATTTTGCCTGCAAAGGTGACTTTATAAAAGTGGCACCTTCTTACTCATTTTTTTCCCCAGAGGGCACATTTTTTACTGCTTTTTCTTCCTTTCAGTGCTGTACTGCTGGCAAAATGAAGAGAGCAATATCATGCATCAAACTGATGCAATTCAAGTAAAATGGTTCTGCAAATATCACTGACAACATCATTTGGTCAACAGAGTGTTTGCTACCGGGAGAAACAACCTTTCTGTCTTCCAGAGCAGGATTTACGAAGTGTTTGGCTGGATGTGTGTTTGTGGGAAGGGAGTGGAGGGGAAGAAAATAGTACAAGGAAAGTGAAGGACAAGTATTTTTCTATCCTGTGGCCCAGCTTTAAGAAAGGACAGCCATCAAACTGCTGCTATGCCACCTTTTACAGAGTAAATTTTCATCTCCCTTTTTGGGTAGAGAAATCAAGCTCTCAGAACCAAAAGTTAAAGCTTAACATTCAATCAATAAAAACATGAATACTATTTATAGGAGCCATTGTCCAAAACATCAAAGGAAAATCTTCCAGCCCTTATGAAGGTACTTTGTCCTGCTTCAGTGTCAGGTCTGCCTTAAATGCTTACATTACTATTACTCCTGAGAGAGAAGAACATGGAGTCTGAAGCTACCTAAGTCCAAATAAACATTTCTTGTGAGGAGAGATGCTAGCAAAAGCATCGCTACATCTAGCTAATCCCCACTCAACAACATCACCTCTTGTATCACTCCTGTGCAAGACAACAATTTCATGTCCGAGGAGATCTTAGTTTGAATCTGAGCACCCTGTAATCTTCCTAACAGCCACTACGATGACTTTTCAGCCTACAAACTGCTGAGCACACTGGAGAACAGCCACAGCAATATTATCCAAAGGGGCAGAGAAAACACAGGTTCAGGCACTGTGGGATCTGGTGGGAGGTGTAGGATTCATAGTGCTGAGATGGGCATCTACACATGCTTTTTACTGAATGCAGAATTAGGTCCCTGACTGAAATGCATCACCCTTGGAAATCAAAGGGGCGGGACGTTTAAAATTTTGTTTTTCCTGTAAGCAGGTTGGGTGGGGGTGTTGAAGAGGTTCCTCTTGAACTGAAATGCCTTCCCTAAGTTCCTGTCCGGTTGGCACTTAAATCTTTCCCTGAATTCAGCCTCAAGTGCTCATGAAAAATGTTACGATACAGCCCGACATAAATCTACTGTAAGACAATGAAAGGCTCTGCGAAGTCAGACCGGTTTTGCTGACGGCTGCCGTCAGCTGCACTGAGCAGGTTCTCCAGCACCAGCCAGGTTACAGAAAGCTTCAGTCCAGGTAGGAGGGGCAGGCTGGTCCTAAAAGTTTCTCTGCCCATGAGAAAGTTCACAGTTGTGGCCCCTAGCTGAGAAAGCCCTTTCACCAGTTGTAGAGTGTTTAACCTCAAGAACTGACAGTGAGCGCTGCATAGCTGATCTCAGCTAATCTGACGGGGTAGAGGTTGAGAGGCAGCCTTTGAGATAACACCTCGCTATCATTAGCGCATTAAAGTACAGGAGAGCATTCCCCTTCTAGCACCGTTTCTAGTGGTCAGCAAATGGGGCGCGAGATAAAAGAGTAGCATCTGCTTTTTTACTTTGTTGCATGGCAAAAACATACATTAATTTTTTCAAGCAGAAATGGGGAAAAAACCCAATTATTTTTAGTCTCAGAGCAGCCTTTAAATAGGCTCAGAATAGTCTTTGAGCAGCATCTGAAAAGGTACAGAACATATTTTAATACTTTGGCTAGTGCTTTAATACATGAGCACTGGTTTAGTTGTGTTAACTGCTGCATTATATATAATGTTTTGGATAATTTTTTTTTAAATGGGAAATTAATGATAATGGAATATTTATCTCAATTTTTTTTTATGAAATATCAGAACACTCTGGAGTTCAGATATCTTCATATTTTAAGCCCTTATTCTTGCTCCTTTTTACTGCTGATAAATGTAAGAAAATTTAAAACAAGTTTTAGGGAAACAATACTCCTTGTATTTAAAAAGAAACAAACCTCTTTTCCCACTTCTGTTGGATCCCTTTCCCAAATACATTTATATTAAAATAAAATAAAAAAAGGAAACTAGAATATTAAAACTAAATTAAAATGTAAATTAATAAAAAGTTAGATGCAAAAGAAAGGAAGAAATTCCCTGAAAATTAAACCTCATCATAATAGTGGGAAAAGGAGGAAAATTAAGTAGAAACAAAGACAAGACTTTCAGACAATTAAGCATGTCTTAAAACCAAAATTAAAGATTCATTTAAAAGCAAGCATTCTGAAATTTTTTTGTTTCCAAAACCAAGAAAAGACATCTTTAATGAAACAGACGGGATTCATTTTCTTATAAAAAATGTACATAGGAAAAATATTAGACCAACTTGACACGGTTCACAAACCTGAGAATCTCCATTTTCTGCATGCTACACCTTACTGTTCCCAGTACTTTTGCCCATTTGCAGAAACAACTTGGCTTTGCTTCAAAATGACCACAGCTTACTGCAGAGATACGCAGGTTGCTCTGTGTAATTCTCAGCCTGCCAAAGCCCCAAGGTGTGGCTGAAACAGGTTCTGCCCCATAAAGAAGTGTTGCTTCAGTTGTTTTGCTTCTTGCTGTGGCAGGAAGATTACTTGTGCCTTGGTTTATCCACAAGAAGTTCCTTTCTGTTGCAGTTTTGTTTTGGTTGAAGGCAGAAACACATATTGCTTGGGGTAACCAAGATGCTGAGAGAAAAAGCCTTTGTTACTTTTTAGGTTCAATTTTCCACAGCGCCAAGAAAATCTACCTTTGAACTCTATAAAAGCGGATAAAATTTTGGCAATGTGAGTGGAACCGTAAAACAAACAACATGCTCAGCATAAGTTAGTATGTGTCGTAGTTAAAGAAAATGGAAAATGGGAATGATAAATGGACAGTTAGACAAATAATATTTTCTGCCATTGTATAAGACAGGACAAAACAATTTGAAATATAATGTTCAGAGACATGATTAATATCCATGGGAGTAACACTTTTTTCAGGATAATGAACAGAAAAATATAGTTGGCTGTCACTACTGAAAAAGTGAATGCAATGTGCAATACCTGCAGCACACAAAATAAAATGGAGCGTAATCATTCACTGCAGGTGCTTTTAAAATGAAGCTCTGCATGAAAATCTCAGGAAGGATTTTGTTTTGCTTTTCATGGTCAAAACTGCTGCTCTACAGGAACTTAATGGGATGGTGCATTTGGGATACAGTATCACCCACTGTGTTCACAAGGAAATATGACCTACAGTTCAAGGACGTGGTACTGTAAATGGGTTGTATTGGGGCAGAATTTGTAGCCCATGGGCCAAACACTGAATATACTTAGAAAGGGCATTCTGTCTTACTCTGTACTACTCTTGCAAGCTAAAGGAACAAACATTTGTGTTTGATCTTCTCACCACTTACTTTGTACAATTTGCTCTTATGTTTCAGTCTTCTGCATGGTGCTGAATTTTGCTAAGAAAACTTCAGAAATTGTTTGCCAGTTCTAAAGTTAGCTCTCAGCCTTGTCTACTAAACATGTCATAACCTCTTTGGGTGGTAATAGCTGTTCTGCAAGTACCCATGTTCAGATGTGTTTTATAACTGGCCTATATTGAGCTGAAACAAAGGAACATAGGACTTGCACACAAATAATAAATGGAAAGATGATACAGCCCAAATTAAACAGCTCTTAAAAATACGTAGGAAATGTTTGCCGAAGAAATGCCATTTCTAATAACAGGGAGGAGAGAATGACTAGAGATCCCAGAGCTGTATGATGCATGCAGAAGTTACCTGAATAAAACAAATGTACAAGCCATCATAATCACCCCGTGGAAACCAAGAAGTAAATTCTTCATTGTTGTCTTCCCTGGTAGCAACAGGGGCTCAGTACAATATGAAGGCCAAATAGTTTTTGAGTTAGAGATGCCAGTGTTGTGGGAATAAATGCCTGAGAATGGAGCTGATCATTTCATCTTGTGTGAAGCAAATCAGCTGACTGGTAAGAGCAGATGACCTCATAATTAAAAAAAAAAAGTAGGAAAGTATTAGTTCATTGTTTTCTATTCTGTGCTGTCAGAGACATCAGTGCCTAAGCCAGCCTCCTTATGAGTAGAGGTAGCATGTTGAAAACACTCAAAATTGTCAGAGAATGCAAACCTTGCCATTTCCCAACTCGGGATCTGGATTCTACCCAACGATTTTGCTCTGAATCAGAAGCAAACTCCCACATCTGGTGCACTAGCAAGCTTATGAGATCTTCTGCCTCATAAAAATGTGTGACCCCAAGAAAGCCAGGAAAAAATCTCCCTATATTTCAGTCCAGGATATTTTTTTCATTCATTTGAAGATGCAGGAGTTTTATTTCACTGCGTATTCCTGAAAGTGAGAAAGGAGAAGGGAAATGTATTGCAGAAACATTATCACTTCTAAGCAATGTACTGTGTCTGCTATTAACAGAATTTTTCAAAGGTTATCTAGCACAGAGCAATATGTATCATTAAAGTTTACACAAAGCTTTTGAAGCAGTCCAGAAATCTCCTTGTCCTTGCTTATAGTCACTAATACACATGTATGCATGCATTGCATTCAGAAAGTTTTTTGTCCATGGCTGTCATGTAGTCACCCACCAGCAGTCCTCCAAGAAGCTGTGACAGTCATTACATGCATTACATGTGTCATACAAATACTTGGCCTTGCCACCTTCATTTGCTTGTGGCAGGTCTGACTGATAGAGAATTTTGCCTTTCCTGAATCTTCTCATTATTACAGACTTCATAAGTTGTCAGGAAGACAGAGCAAACTGTATCAGAGTGATGGACTTTTTTTTTGAAAGGCAGAGCAATGGATTTTTTTTTTTAAAGCCTCTGAATCATTTTCACCCTGATGAAGTTAGCTTTTGAAAAACACTGGTCTTTTTACTTTGAACACCCATTGTGGTAGTTCATAAAATCCCAGTCCCTTTCATTGCGTTTGGGTTGCAGACTGTCTCCAGGTCCTCCGAAGATGCCAGCCTCCTTCCATGGAAGATCTTGCAAAGCTCCAAGAGCTTGTGATAAGTTTATTTGGGTACTTACCTACTTCTCCAGTAGTATAGAAATGGTTGCCCTGGGTCCCGATCTTGAGCTTCCTGTCCAGCTGATAACTCGTTTTTGCCCTTGCATGCCTCGTCCATAGAGAATGTTGGACTCCAATCCAGCTGATCATTTGCATGCTCAGAGGTTCTCTCTCCCATTTCTCCCTTATCTCCAATCATGGTTCCCACACAGGTTACATTTGCTTTTTTCTTTCCTTTCCAAGCTTTAGTTGTAATTTCTATTGATCCTTGGGTTCCTGTTTTTACTTTTTCGATAAAGTCCTGTAGTGTCCAAAATGTGCAATGCTTTTTGGAATACTTCTATGTATCATAAGCTTGGAAGAGGGGCTTGATTTGACTGTTTGGTTTGCTTGCTTTTTTATTCATTTCTGCTCTATCCAGGAACTAAAGGACTGGGGTGGTATTTCAGGCTTCTGACAGCATGCTTTGAAATGTCAGAAAGCCACTTTCTTAAATATACTAGATTGACTGCCACAACGTTGTTTATTGTGTCTTCCAAATTTCATAAATTCTTCAACATTCATGCTGTTGAAGTCAGATTTGCAAATCAACTTATGAGCCAATAGGTAGCCCATCCCATTTACCAATGTAAATGCAAAGTGGTAATGCTGTAGTAATAAACATATGTACCAAACCCATATATTTATATTTGGTTCTATAGCTCAATAACTTAGACTAGATTCACATTGCCAGATTTCATCATATTTAGTAGCTCTCAACTCAAGAACATGCCCCTCCACACAGCTCAAGTAAACAAGGTGAGATCAGGGGTGCTCCATGGGAATTGCTGGTGAGCAAATTGGCAAAACTTCTGGCTTCTCCCAGATCAACCCACCCCTTACATAGTCCTTCATTCTGTTGTAAATAAAACCCATGGTGCAAACTACCCCAAAAGGATTTTGTATACTCTGATCAGTTTGGGCAGCAGATCTGCTTCAGTTCTCACTCAGCAAGAGGTGCTGGAGATCTGCATCAAAATAGTTGTCTCCATATGGAAAATAGACATTGCTCCATTCCCCTCAACCACCTAAAGGCAGAAACAAACCATTGGTGAGAAGCAAAGCCTTAGCTAAGGTACACTGCCAGTATATTTTGTTTGCTGCACAGACTAGAGGCGCTCAAAACATTAACAAACACCCAACTGTGGAAAACTTGCCAGGTTCATTTCATCATAAATTTCCAGGCCAGGCCAGGTCTGTCAGAAGATTTACTTATGTTTGAAACTTTTCAGGCAAAGCTATCCAGTATAGTTATATATAATTGAAGGAACAAGTGGGTTTGAGTAATTTTAACATAAGGCAATATCAAACTTTGTTACACCAGTAAAACCTTACTTTTCAGCTAAAAGCACAGCCTGGTGCAAACTGGTGCATAATTAAGCCAAATGAGATGTTTAAACACAACTACATAGTAAAAACACTAAGTTCTATGCATATCTAGACTGTATCAACATGCATGTTCACTTTGGTAAGGACCACATAAACTTGTTTAAACCAAGCTGATTTCACTGTTCTAGATTTGTTTGTTGTTAAAACCACATTTGTCTGATTTATTACCACAGAAGAAGGTGATTCTGTATTTGGGAGAGGTCCTTACATAGTTCAGAGTTTTTTGGAAGTGTCATATAGGTGACATAAACTTCTACATCAGAGTTTTCTCAAAAGTCAAAAAAAAAATGCATTAAAGCAAAGCACCACAAAAGAAAACCCTACACAAGGGGGGCTTGAAGCACACCTCATTGAAAGTTTGCAAGTATGGCGAAGCAGCTAAGAAAAAAGAAAACTGCAACAAACTCTGGTCATTTTCCTTTGGCATTTTTAAGATCGTGAATCTGTCTATGGCGTGGAGGATGTCTGGGTTTGAAATATGTCTTGTTTTTCTGTGCCTAGTCCATGCTTTTTGCGTGAAAAGTATGTATTGTCATTGTAAGTGTGGGGTAGCAATGGAAAGACAAATCAGGGGGAGGTAAAATGGCAAATGGGAGTTATGGGAGGTTTTGTTGGTGGGGTTTTTTTTAAACTTACTGCTTGTTTTTCTACCAAGTCTCACTGACTTGTTAACTGCTTAGGTTGCCTCAAGGGTGTCATCAATTAATTGAACTCTGGCCTTCAGGAATTTGATTGATAGGCAGGTGATTGAAACACAGACTGTCTCACCATTAATGACCCTTCCTAGAATTCTGGCTATTACTCAGCACCCCAGAAAAACTGCAGTGGTGATAGAAGGGTGGGTTTGATGTCTGGAGGTGTTGGTATCATGCTTGCACTATGCTCTGAAAGCTTTATATTTGAGAACATAGGAAAGAGCAGTAAGGCACACAGAAGGTTCTCTTCTTAGAAGAGAGCCTGTCTCTCCCTGCACTGACAGCAGTTTATAAGACCCTGGACTTCTTATGATTCCCATCAGGACTTTAATATTCCCAGCTAATTTTCTCAAGGCTTAAGGCTCTCTTATAAGTCTCAGCTAAGTAATAATACATTAGGCACTGAATAATCCCAGTAGGTGGGATTATCATCTTCTCCTTGCTACAGCTTCACAGCAAAGATGATTTTCTTGTCCAACTGCTAGAAAGAAAGTCTGTGGTCAGCCAGGTACGTTATTGTTCATATTGCAACAAACCTAAATAGGCCACAGTGTTACTGAATAAGACTATGAAAAGTACAGATTCTTCAGAACCCACCTTTCTGTTCTGTAACCAAACTACCTGAAACTGTATTGTCAAATATTTTGTCACTTCTGGAGACAGACAAAAGTAGCTTAAGTCAAATAGAAAAGTTCTACAAGTAACAGTTGCACACAAAATTACTTCTTTATCATCTCAGATATGTCTTAACAGCTTTACAAGTCATAAGAAAAAGGTTGACTAGTCAAGCAGGAAGAGTGGAAGGATGTTCTTTCTTTGGTTAGTCACGATTTCTTTGGAAATTTAGTATCTATGGCTTTAAGAAAGCCATCTCCAGTAAATAGTTGTGAATTACTTCACATTACCTACAAATGCCAAGTGGCCTGCAGTGGAAGGTCAAACTCTACACAGCTCTGTAAGCCCTGGGGATCCTGAGCAAGAAAACACTGTTCCACCCACTTTCAGCTGTGGCTGTTCCTGTTACTGTCCATATACCACTCACTTGCCTTACCTGTCCTGCACCTCAAGAAGGTTATGGAGATGCATGTAAAAGAAATGTCCCTTTTATTCTGTGTGCACAACACAATCTCTACATCTATACTCATAAATTAAATATCAGTTTATTAACTATTAAAATAAATGTAATAGATTCAATAGTCTATATTTTAAATGGTTAGAATGGTCCCAGGCATGGTTTCAGCCTGTGCTCTGTAGCAGTGGGAGTCAGCATAAGCCAGAGATCATCCCCAGCAAGATGTTAATAATATGGCTGCGGGTGCTCTGTGCCAGCTGGCCTCACGGCCAGGGAATGGGCCCAGACATTTAAGTTGCTAGGGTAGATACAGCCAGTGAGGGCAGTCTTGACACAAGGCCCACCGTGACCAGAGATGGGTGGGGCAGAATTTATTACTCTAAGAACCATGTCTTTTTCTAACCAAGAAAACCAGAAAGATGCCTATGTATAACCCCATTTAAATAAACCCTTTGCTTCCCTATATCCTGCTATGCATTAGCAAGCTCTACCACTCCTGTGCTTCCAGTCCTAATCCTGGACAAACAGCAGGTATGCAAATTTCTTTGAATATGGGAATATCATGACACAGCATATTTCTTTAAAAAGCAAAGACTTTCATTACTTCTTATACAATTTCAAGCATTTGTATGGTTGGCTGTATGGGACTAAGAAGACTGTAAGGTAACATTGCTTCTTAACCCCCCACCTTATTCACATTATTCTTCAAATCCAGTCAAGAATCTGCCATCCTGATTCATGTTGACACAGTGGGGCTATTATCATGTTGCTGTTCTTAAATCAGGACTGGATGGCAAAGACACTGCAAAAGTGCTCTTCTACTTTCTATTTTTGTGTTCTGTTCTCCAAGAACTAAAGCATCATGTACTCTAAAACAGCAACAGCAAAAAATGTTACATGTAATCATTAGACCTGTGGTTTTACTGATTTAAGTAACTAGCCATGAGCCACAAGCAACCAGGAAGAATGTTTTTTCCCTACAAGAAAGCATTTTTATAACAGATAAACACTGCCTTGAGCTCAAATTTTCACACACTGAGCAGTAAATTGAATTATATAGTGCTGGAGAGCTGACTGGATTTCTTAATTATTTCCAGACTTGTTAACTTTGGGAAAAAATGGGAGAAAGAGAAGAGTGTATGGGGAAGGAGTGGGGCAGGTCATTCCTGGGGAGCAGTAGAAGGGGCCCACACATACACATAACCTTGCTGACTTTCCCAGAGAAAGGTAACATACTTTTTTGCTACTGCTACTGAGACCATGGAGTTAGTGTGCAAGGAGTGAAGGACCTTGACCTATTCCTAGGCTACAGCATGTCCCACCACCCATCCCCTTGAAAGGCAGAAAAGAAATTGCCCTTTGTCTTACCTATATGGGACAAATTGGGAAGAAACTCTATTTTCTTCTTCCATTTCTCCTTCCCTAGTTTTTGCAGAAAGGACTATTTATAATAGCATCAAATCCCAAATCCCCACATTTGAAAGGGATTTTAGCAGTCAAATCCCTTATCACCAAGACAGGAGCAATGCATTTCTCATCATAGATTCACCACATAGGGAAACTTCTGACTCACAGAAATTACTGATACCAACCTTTGATTTTATGGTTGAGTGTTCTTGATGTGAATGAGAGGTCAGCAGTCTTCTCCCCCTCATTGTTTTTTCTGTATACAAGGACTTTCTGAAGGTTTATTATGTCACCTTTAACCCAAGTTATAAATACACAACACTGAGATCATAGGACACATTAATTTCCTGCTCTGACACTACACATTTTTAGAAATCTGGGTGAGACATAAACATATACACCAAAATTCATCCCCAGTTTACATCCATTTGCTTCTGAGTTTGTCCTACCATGTTGGCAAACACAGAACATTTATTATCAATTAACACAGTAAAACCAGAAGGCAATGTTCATGTAAAATTCTCCTCTTAATAGCCATACGATTACTCACAACAAAATGGACTCTAAATTCTCAGCATAGGTTGTAACATACATGTAAAGGCTGCATACTGCAAATACTTGGCATTTTTTTTAGGTAGGAATAGTCCCACTGCATTCAAGAAAACTGTCTGTATATGCAAAGTTAGGCACAAGAACTGGGGGAAAAAAACCTTCAGGGAACCCCAGAACATGTGGTTTTGGTCATCCCAAGTCTATTTGCAAGTTTGGGTGGGGAATGTTGAATAGCTTTGTCTGTGAAAATATTTTTCCTGGCTTGATTTTTGTAGAAAAGAAAGAGATAATAATTATTCTGACTTTTACCCAATTTGTTTCCTATAGTATACTTGTTTCCTATAACTTACTTGCATGTACCTGAGATTTTGTTTGGTTTAAACTAAATGTTTTATTCAGGGTGGGTTTTTTCAGCTTCCTTTTGAGGAAAAATTATTAAATAATAGCAAAGCTATAATTTTCCATTTGTTTACACAGCCCTAATCATTACATCCTAAGTGCTTGCCAGATTGGAGCCCACCTAAGTGAATGAAATGATCCAAGTGTCATTAGGTCTTGAGTTCTCACTTCCCACTGAGGGTGCCCAGCAGGTCTGAGAGTCTCCTGATTGTTCATACGCTCTGAGACTGAGGGAGAGCAGTGTTGGTCCAAATTTTACACTAATGACGGTTTCCTGAATACAATTAAGAAGCTTTGTACTTTCTGAAAACCAGCCCTAGAAATTATTTGCTTTAAGGATACCCATATCTGCTCCAGATGCAAAGTTTAAGACATTCTGTTTTCTTTTCCCACTCTCAGATTCTTTCTTGTTACAAAATAACTCTGCAAAATATGAAAGATACACTGTCACTGCTAAATTCTCAGTTTTTTTTTTTAACTTTCCATTTTTTGCAGTTTCCTTGTCTCTGTTGTGTGTGAGATATTCATTCACTCCTTGCCTGCTTTTCTAGTCTGTGCACATTTTTCTCATCTTGAGAGATTGTTGAAGCTGATTTAAAACACAAAATAGAAATGGACTTTGATTTTTGTTAAGTGTTTGCTCCTTAGCCTGTCAGCAGACTCCTCTGACATAATAGCTTCACTTTGAATCAGTAACCATTTCATGCTGGTGATGAACATCTTGTAGTGGCCACAGAGAACTTGTAAGATACTGGGGGAGCAGATTGTCAAATATATTTAAAGGTAAGAAGTCATGTAAAGCAGTCCTAAGTTTAGTCTTCTGTTTTGGAGATAATGTCTTACGTTAGATTGATTACATGCAGCCTGAAAAGTGTGGCTCATGCACCCACTCTTGCTGTGTGCTGAAAGATAAAAATCCCATTTGCTGTATTTTATATTGGTGGTCTCTGACACTGGTAATGCAGATCTGTATGTTCCTTGTAAATCACAGATATAATGACTGCCAGATAACAACTCACTTAACTGCTGAATGAAGTGTTTCTTAGCTGGAAACTGAGCTATGCCATGTTCTTGATCTAGAGACTTAGAACACAGAGCACTGGGTGAGTCACTCATTTGTATCCCCATTAAAACACCCACATGCAGAACTCTCTGCTGTATGATGCTGCAGTCATGATCCAGCATGACCTGGTAGCCAAGCCTCTGTCCTGTACATTAGCTGAACTTGTTTGTTTGTTTGTTCATGTTCCTCTATCACCAGCCTGAGCATGGTATCTGAGTACTTTATGTGCCTCCAGGACAAGTTATAGCACCTGCCTGGAACTCGGAGAACAGCACAAGACCGCTTTCCCATTCAGTAGGTAGGGCTGCCATCAAACCGAGCGTGTAGTCACTTCTGAGCCCACAGTTGTTACGGCTCATCGTTCGAGGAGCAGTCATCCTACTGCAGTGACAGGGCTGCCAGGGCTTCTCTGAAAAGTCCCCTCCTGCCAGCTTCCCTCTGTCTTCCTTCATAAACTATTTTGATACCTAAAGACTCTGTAAGACCTAGGTATTATCATCAGCTATGTCTGCAGCACTAACATACATCTACACAATACTCTAAATCAAAATTTTTCTTTCTGAGATGTGATTTATTAATTATTTTAATCAAGAGATATTCAACCCTGCCACAACTGCAGCGCTTACCCCTAGAATCCCCTCTCTGCTGAAGCCCTCACACCGCTCTTGCTAGTCAGGGAGCTGGTAGTCCCCAGCACATAGATAGCCCTTGTTACGCAGGCTGCTGCGACAGGCTTTCCAGTGACCAAGGGTTCAGGCAGGGCCTGAAGCAATATTCATTTTCCTTCCTCCCCCGGAGAGCAGCATGTCCCTTTCTGAGCAGACAAGGAGTGCGCCTCGAGAAAATCCCCATCCCTGCCCTGCCACTCTCTCTTCCCTCCTGTTGCCCTGGGGGACCATTCCCTTGCCAAGTGGTCTCTCAGCCACGCTCGGCTTCTCCTCAGCTTCTCCACCAGCTGGACCAGACTTCCCCGGGGCAAAGCCTAAACACGGCCATCTCCTCAGCGACACCCCCGCACGGCCTTCTCCTCAGAGAGGCTGGAGTGCAGCCGTACCCCTGGAGACGTCCAGATGCAAGGCCCACGTCTGGCTGTCTCCCCAGGGAGGCTCAGACATGGCTGTCTCCCCCGTAAGGCCCAGACATGGCCGTCGCCCCAGGAAGGCCCAAACATGGCCGTCTCCCCAGGGAGGCCCAGACATGGCCATCTCCCCCACAAGGCCCAGATATGGCCGTCTCCCCAGCGAGGCCCGGGGTGCCTCGGCAGCCATGCTGGGAGCAGTTCGGCGCCGCGCGCAGCGGCACTGCTCGGGGTAGGGCACGGCAACCATCTGGCAGAATTTACAGCCAGAGCCGAATCTGCAAGCGTGCACATTTCATGGGCTTATTTGAAACTTCGCTTAAAGCGTCACACATGGAACTGCGCAGGACTTGGCAGCGGCAGGTTATGTAATATATAGTCATCCATCTGCTGCCTCCGTGAAAAGCGCTTACTCAGATGTCTGCCGGCCGGCGGGCGGAGGTTGCGCTACCCAGAGGCTGGCTATTAAAAACAGAGCTATTACTTATTGACAGTGACAACAAACCAGTAAAATCTCTCTGAACCTCCTTTTTTTCTGCCTGCCAAGCCTATCGCGATCGGGGGGAGGAGGGCACGCCAGACGACTGGAGCAATAAAGCCTGTCTAAATGGGTTTCTTTGTATGTCTTCATCTGCCCATGGTACTGCTCATAACGAAAGCAGGGGCCCGAGCACACCAGGCCGGTCCGTGACCTCTCACGAAGGGGATCCCGGAGAGGAGCTCTCATCTGGGGCTCTGGAACTGTTCTCCCGAATCTCACGGCCGCGTCGAGAGGGGCCGCGGCAGGCTGGGTCTGCCGGCCCTGCCCTCCGCCGGTCCTCTCTGCTCCCCGCCTCGCCCAGCCCCTGACACAAAACGGACAAATATTTATTTGCCTTAGATCCTATGGCGGGAGTGTTTAGGCCCAGAAGGTGACAGACGTGCAAGTTTGTTTTTTAAAACGCCGAGACGTTTAGAGAACAAATACAGCTCCTCATCTTAAGCTGGATATTTTTAAACAAGGTTGTCATAATGTCACGTTTGCCAGCGCTTTACTGCGGAAGCAGCGCTGGGGAAAAATGCCTATAACGCTGTCCCGATAATGGGAACAGCTTAAAGTAAACAGAGTTTTTCATCAGTGCTACACCAAGAACTGGAATAATAAATAGAGATAGGAGGTAGCCCCACACTTCAAATAATTTGTGGAAACCTACTTCCACAAACTCAGCCCATTTCATATTTGTGCAGTTGCTGACCATAAGGACGGCCATAACCCTTGCTGTGTCTTGGACAAGTGCCGTGCTAATCACTCCTCACATCATCTCCAGCCTCAGGAACTGAGATCACTTGACACTGCACAAGTGTCCAAACTGTAATGAATTTCCTCAACTTTCAGGGCAGCCCGTTCAGTTTGACTGGCAGGTCAGCACAGCAACTGTCTGCCTGGGTGGCAAAGAGGAGCTTATTTCTATACATTCTAGAAGTACCAGCACCCAGAGAAAACAAGGTCATTTAAGATTTTTATGTAAAGATAAAATGCAACAAAATACACCAAACTGGGGTTCTGTTCAGCAGCACTTCAAAGCTTTATAGTTGAACACACAGAGCTAAAGAACAGAAAATCAACAGTCCTTCAAAAATCAGGCTCTTGCTGCTAATTAATCATACTTTCTCTGAAGATGTCTGATTACTCATTTATTTTCTGATCTTCACAATAGGAGTCACCATTCACTCTGAAATCACAAGTATGACCATGATATTTAAAAACAAAAACCCCACAAGTAATAGTGCTTACTGTAGAAGTAATCAGCATTTTCAGTAGATTGTCTCTACTTTTACTTCTTTATGATTTCCACCCGGGGTATTGTTTCACAAGGATGTATGTGAATTTCCTCTCCACGTAACTGCAATTCTCGAAAATACCATAAGCCCAACTAATTCCTGGTGAAATTTGGCTTGCTTTAATTGCAGCCAAGATAAGCTGCTTTTGTAGCTTTGGAATCAGTCATTGTGTAACTAAAAGTTTTGCTGCAAAATCCACAGGAAGGATTTTTCCAAGTCTTCACTCCAAGAGGACTTCCTTGTTAAGATTTCTCATCTTTGACAAGGGTAATGCATTTATTCCCTGCTTTTGCTGCCCAGAAAAGTATGCACAAGCAAGGCAGCTTTCAAGGATTTCTTGTAAGGTCATGTCCATACACATGGAGGTCACGTGTGGCTTTGTAACAACCCACATCCCCACTGGTTCCTGCCAGTGCCATCCCTGTTCCCAAAAATACCAACTCTGAGAGTCTCCCATTGTTTCACAGTGAATCTGGGCAGCAAAGCCCAGACACGTTTTATAAGGAAACTATATATCTTATATTTACAAGGAAAAAAAGCCATGGTGGATGTTCTCCAAGGTGCATATTTACTCCTGACCCCACATCTAGCCTCCCTTTTCTTCCTACTTTACTTCTATTATTTGCTAATGACCTATTTAAACAGTGGCAATAAGTAGCAGTATCTAACAGAAACAACAGTGAGTAACAAGCTTTTGGCACATCCCAGAGACAGCTCTCAAAGGTCTGGAGAATGCAGACCCATTTGAGCCCCCAGCCCAGGCACAGAAAATCTTGGAAGGTAATATTATCTTGCCATGTGTCACTTAGGAACTAAAAATGAATATCCCAAAGAGTTTGATTCCTGGCACTTAGGGGATGGTAAATATTATTATTATTTTTAAACCAATGTTATTATTGGAAAGACATTAATAATTTGAAAATAAGATTAGTGTTGAAAAGACTTCTTTGGGTTTGGCTTTTTGTAACCTTTAAATCTGGGTAGACTATTCCTGGACAAGTATTTCAGCTGGAATTTTATTTTCATTTTTTCCTGTATTTACACTGTGATCTATTCCAGTATACACAGTGCAGCACTGACTTTGCCTTGGGATATCATCTACATTTTTTTAAATATAAAATATTTCAAAGAAAGCAAGCTAAAAAGCTCCTACCACAGAAATACACTAGGCTTACACACCATTCCTTGAGAAGCTCTTACATGTTCCATTGGCTGTGGCCATCATATCCAACAGAAGTGTGGAGCAGTAGTAATAAATACATAGAAAATTCTATGGACTAATCTGTATTTCTTGGAAGTAAATGTTTTAAAAAACTTATTTTCCTTTTTTTGTAGAGTGACTTTAAGATACTGTTTCAACACTTTATAGAAATATCCCTATGCAGATTTATAATCAGTTCCTAGTCCCTTACTTGAGAAGTGGCTATTTCTTGATGAACTACACAAACAACAATAAACTACAGAGAAATGAGAACTAATTTGAGTGCCTTTCACTGGCTTTCCTCTTCACACAATAATATTTCAGATGTAATGTATCACAGATCTACATGGTAAAAATAGATCAGAGACCTGCAATTGCTGGATAAAACATGCAATATATACATACAGGCTTAGGTATTTTAGAATACTAGTGTAAGGGGTATTAAATGAGATAGAAATAAAAATGAACATAGTCCTGAGACCAGTGCATTTAAATCAGCAACACTAGTTATCCAAATAAAGCTTTGCATATCTTCTTATGAAGTGTGAAGAGAAACAGCAAATAGACACATAGGGGTAGATACCACAAACGAAAAGTGTGTCTATGTTTCTAAGTCAGAGGTTTATAGTTATAAATTAATATTATTTGTGGGATTTTTTTTCCTTTGATTTCTAAATGGGACTTGGAATAGGAGGAAAAATTGGAAGTACATTATTGTATCTTACAGACTTCAGAGAGTAACGTCCTTGAGAGGTGTGAACGGCAATTCTGTTTACTCTCCTCTTCTACGTAGATAGTCCCTGCTGACTGGAAAGCCTCCAGCTCTGTAAATCTCTTCTGGCACAAACATGTAGATCAGAAATTAAAAGCATTCTTGTTAAAAGTTCTTGCATCTTTTCCAAAGTGTCACAGGTATGCTTTCTGCAATTTATCTAAGCACAGAATAGAAAACATTGTTTGCGTGATAAGGTTGCAAGGGAGGCCTGGAAAAGATCATTAATAGTCTTCTGTATCATGAACACTCAAAGCTGTGTCTCAGAAGCTTTCGATACATAGAAAATCAATATATCTATCAATACATATATTGACTGATAGAATTCATAGAATCTTAGCAAAAAGGGCTTGTTTAAAAAAATAAATAGATTTACCTAGTTGAGAGAGGGTTTGCATTAGTCTAAAATGAGTTTGTTGAAAAAAGGAAAGATTTTGGGTCATTGTTGTGGAAATTCAGAAGGAACTAAATTCATGAAGCAATCTTTGAAGCAACTTCCCTCACCAAGCATCATTAACCAGAGGCTGGGACTGCATAAAGGGGACACAGAAAATTAATTTGTAGTTGCCAGGATGTTGAGAAGAAGGAAGAAATGCTAAGAAGAAGCCAGTGATCCCTTTTGTTCCAACCTTGAGGAGATGGAAGTAGGTAAACACTCTGATGAAGTTTCACAGGCATGAAGTCATGCAGCAAGTATCTTCAGTGGAGTGGCCACTTTCCTAGCTTCTGAAACATGGAAGAAGGCATTTGGGCAGGAGGAGGTAAATCTGCTGTGTACCGTCCAGCAGTCCCCACAGCCTGCTTGGCAACCTCAGAAGTGCATTGCTCTTAACAACAACCTTTTTCCAATACTAACTTATAATAACATATTTGGCTTGCATCAGGCGTCTAATGTGCTGGGTACATTCTAAAAATAGGACCACGTGGGCCCTGCCCCAAGCGTCTCAATATCTAAGATGTCAACCACTAGATTAAGGGAGGGGAAGAGGGATAAAACCTTTTAAAAAAATAGTATCAGCTACTTTGGTGTGTTATCTAACCACTGTTATCTGGGAATTTCTTGCTTAGAGGCATGTTCAGAGTGAGAGAGAGCCAAGCTCCCAGCACCCAGAGGGCAGCACAATCATAGTTTGAACAGCTGCACAATCTACCGTGAGCGGCAATTCATTCTGACGTCTCACAGGGACAGAAGTAATTTTGTGGGAGGACCCTGAAGAGCCCCATCGTCTTTCCTCCCTGCTCCAGTCTGACCTCAGATACTCAAGCAGCACCCACATATGGCCAGAAATGTGCATAGGCCCTTGCTGGATGGGGGACTTTGCGTTAATTTCTCCCCCTCGCCTTCAATGACATATGAATCACGGCCAGAGTCAAGCAGATTAAGGTCCAAAATCTCCATTCCTCTCACTCAGAAGCTGTTCACATTTATACGGCACCTCTCTATTTGTGATTAGGATGCTTTCCTGGGAGATGGAAATTTGAGCTCATGAAGACTGAGCAAGGCACTGAACCTTCCATTCAATTTTCTACTTCAGGAACAAGGGCTGTTATACTTGAATAGTACCAAAAGACAGGCAGGGCTGGCAGATGGTGCCTGTTTTTTCAGGTACTGTGTTTGTGGAACTGTCTGTGTAAGAGGATGCCAGGTATGCAGGTGGCCACAGGTGACTCCTTGCAGCTCCCAGCCAGGCACCTATTTTCTGAAGAGAGGGAATTGTAACCACTGAGCATTGTGCACCTCTCTCTACCACTGGACAAACTTCTGTACCTGACTATGGGGCTGGATTCCTCTTTAAAGTCTGGCACTTAATTTACAAGCACCTAGATATTTTATTGTATCTAGCTCTTAAATAGAACCCTTTCAGGTGTGGCTGAAGTAATTGGAAATTGCATGCACGTGTAAGAAAAATTTTCATTCCACTTATCCCTTGAATATATAGAATCATAGAATCATAGAATCATTTAAGTTGGAAAAGACCTTCAAGATCATCGAGTCCAACCATCATCCATGCCCACTAAACCATGCCATGGAGTACCCCATCTATGTGCTTTCTGAATACCTCTAGGGATGGTGACTCAACCAATTCCCTGGGCACCCTATTCTAATGTCTGACAACCTTCTCAGTAAAGAAATTTTTCCTAATATCTAACCTAAATCTCCCTTGCCGCAACTTGAGGCCATAAAGGCCATATTGAGGACTTCCTTTCCTTCTCCTGTCCTACTTTCAGAAATTTTACTGTTTGCCTTTAACCAACTATACATTCTAGACTCAGATGTTGTTCCTAACAATGTCTTGGAGTGGAAGATAGTAGTGTGCCTGTAAGAAGTGCCCAGTGCTGACTCTTGCTGTGTAACACTCACTCAGGTTGGGTACCTGGAACTGCAAAATGAAGCACGTGCTCCTGCCAGCGCGCCGAAGTATTGGCCATGTGATCATGAACTTCACTGGTATGGGTGACGTTGTTCAAAAGCAGAAAAGTTCCTAGGCACCTGCAGGAAGTAGCCGATTTCATACCTTAATTCTGCATATATCTATCCAACTTTTCTTCAGATCTGTCTTGATGGGCAAATCTTACTCTACAAAGTAAATCTTGCTCTACTATTTTTAAGGCTAGCCATTTCCAGCATTTCAGTCTGAAGCACATGGGGGAACATTTTGAGGTTTTTAAGTATTATTTTTTTAAGGAGCACAATCAAAAAATCTCTCTTGGCCAAGTCTACATGGAAATGATCTGTGGGTAGCTAGTAGTATTTTTGTTGTTACTATTATTATTACTGAAAATCTGAGCAAATAAGAAAGAAAATTAAAACAGGGCTGTGTTTAGTATCTTGCAGTGGATTCTGGAGAAAGCTATGATATAAATCTATACTTTGGGTTTTTAAATTTCTGGAATCCTCTTGTCTTCAGAAACAACAAATGAACTCCAAGTATAAAACTTCAGAGTTTTAAGGAGAAAGATTAATAAAACTAAAAAGTCATGCCTTGTAAACATGCTATTAGATGAATTCTGTCAGTCTCCGAGTATGTTTTTCTTTTGCTTGGCCAGTAGCATGAATGACAATGAAAAGTATTGTGAATTTATGATCTATAGATTTAGTTGATAGACATGCCTGAGTCATTTTTTCTTACCCCTTCCTAGGTTTCCATTCTCATGGGCATGGGTGTTAAATGTTTCAGATGTTATGAAATTTTACACGGGCTGGTGGTTAATGAGTTTTAGAAGTTGTGAAACTCAACAGGTTCTCTTAAAAGCCTCATCTACCTCCTACAGTCAGTGGTGTTGTGGTAGGAACTCAAAAGAAAACAATATGAGTTCTGATGTGTGCTACTTAAAAAGAGCGTATCCATACTAGCATATTAACATGCAAATTCTATGTGTGGGCCTGCCAAAAAATACAAGCATTCCATCCAAAATATATAAATACAGTCTACTTCTCTGAAGATGCATCATTTTAATCAAATGTACATTTGGAGCACTGCTCACTAAGAATTTATACTCTTCTTCTCAGTGTTTATATTAATTTGAAACAGATTGCCAAGTTTTAATAAAAAGGCAGTTATCTTCTTCTGCTAATGGATTAAACATAGGACATTTGAATTTCAGTGCTGCATCCAAAAGCATAGGTGGCCCAAGTACTTTTGTCCAATTTCACCGTCTAGTTATAACATATATAGACAGAAACATATATTTCTGTCTATACATAAAGCAGCTGGTGTTCACAGAGGGGATTGGGAGGACGTAAGGAGTTTGTCAACTTCTGCCTACATTACAATGCAGCACCTCTTCAGAGTACCTCTAAAGGTATATGTCTACTTTTCAGAGAGGATAGTTCCTCATGACTTCAAGGAGACCTGAAGGCTTCACAGTAACACAAAATATAACTTGATGCTTGTGTTTTTCAAATTTGTATTTTGATTCATACAAAACAAAACAATTTTGTATTTGAATGTCCTTACTTTGCCAATTGTGATTCACAGAAGAGGTGGGGTGGTTTAATTATTTTGTGCTTTTAGCATCCTAATTTACCCATGCAGTTTGCTTTGCTGACTAAAGCAACCACATGGCCCTGTGTGAGGTGGAAGACTGACGTGGAAAAAACCTAGGATGAATATGATGAGTGGGGCTTACCATTGTCTTCATGTTAGGATTTGTGTAGATTTAAGAGTCTTCCCAAAATCTGCTGTAAGAGTTTCAAGAGAGGGCTTCTGTTGTGCTGTTGGTACTTATTCCTTATTATTTAGCATTGGAAAACTGGTGAAACTTCATTAGATGCAGAAAAGAAAAAAGACTAGGAGTAGGAGTCAGAGAAAAAGCTGGGCTTCTGGCAGCTCTGTGGACTTGCTAATTGCACATATCCCCCTGCATCTCTTACCTTGTCTTTTATTGGTGCTCTTCTTGAGTTTAGGTGAAGTGCACTGCCCTGCTACCTCAGGATCTGTCCAATTAAAGGGCAAAAATGGAAGTCTTCCTTCTTATGATCTGAGAAGCTTGCTTTCTCCCTCTGAACTTTTCCAAGCCTAGTACGAACCGGTACATACCGGGAAAGATGCATGACCCTCCTTAAAGGTGCTGGACCTGCCAGCTGAGCTGACACGAATGCACCGCCATCCATCACAGAGTGTTGTTGGGGCAAGCTTAGCTCCCTGCTGATGCACAAGAAAGCCCATATTGTTTAATGGTTTAAATAGCTGTTTAATACATTCAAGCTTGGTTTCGCTGCTGTTGTTGGGATTTGTTTGTTCTTTTCAAGAAAGCTAGGGCTAAATTCAGACCTGGTGTAAGTGGATACAACTTTATTAACTTGTGAAAAGCTGCAGTCAAACCCAGCAGGACTGTGTTCGGTCCGTGTTTGGAAGCATGTTCAGGCAGTTTTCCTCATCTGTGGGACCATGCTGTACTTTGAAAACAATTCTTTGCATGCATGTGAAAGCATATTTATGTGTATCAAAGAGTTTTATGACATAGGGCAAACTGAATCACTAGAAATGGGAACCTGATGGTAACTCCTGCCTACATTTCTTCTTGAAAAGCTGAAAAATTGGCAAATGAACTAAAACCACGCTTAGACAGTAATGAGGGAACTATAGCAAATAACTACATGTGAAAATGATCCCCTGGTCATGCAGTGTGTACACACAATGAAAGCTTGGATTTATGTATGTACATAGCCATTATAAGACAACACTGTAAGTGCTGTGGAATCACAGTGCTGGTTATTAAATGATTTGAATTTCTGGTAGAAAAAGGCAAAGTAGTGCTACTGTATTGTGTGACATTTTAGGATAAGAGCTGATGACCTAAAGAGGATATAAACTGAATGGCATACAGGACAAAACATTATATCCACATAGCTAGCTGTAGATAGTAGGTTTTTATGGTCTGATCTTTGAGTTTAATTCTTATGAAGTAAAACGGAGTCTCAGAATAGATCCCTACCCAGAAGCACTTTTAGCAAATGAGGCCACAAAAAAAGACAAAAATAAGTTTGGGCTGTTTCAGTCGCTTCCCTTTGTTTACCAGCAGATGCTCACAAAGGGCTCCCGGCCCTATCCATCCGGATACATGGTGCTCTCAGGCCAGCCTGAGCTGCTTTTCTCCCTCTTCATCAATAGATGTCAATAGCAAGCTTCCAACTCCCAGAGACTTCAGCCATTTCAGGGCTTGCACCAGAACAGTAAGGAGGAAACAGTGACTCCCTTCCCAGCAAGAGTTCGGCTTGTTGTGTACTTTCAGTTTGTCCTTAGAAGCTTGTTCCTAATATGACTAGGCATACTTCTATATTTCATGCTCTGAGACTCTGAAACTGAGCCAATGTTTGTGAGCTTCAGTCATCTCATGACACGTAGAATCCCACAATTTGACCCAGATTCAGTGAATTCAACAGCATTTTGCAGATTTGCAGGAACATGACTCAAAGTCTCCTCTTCATCTTGACAAGTGCTAAAGAAAACACAGGCGATGAAGCTGGGCAGGGCACATGTTCGTGTCTTTTTCTGTTTGTCCTGCCTTTCTTTGGTTTTGGTGTTTTTATTCCCACACATGAAAAGTTCTGGCCAAGGATGGCAATTGCATGCAAAATAACCTTGTTGAAAATGAATGACTACATTCTCCAGTCATGTGTAATGAATGTGAATGAAATGTAAATGCACTTTGCTTGTACATTAGTGTAACAGTGCAGAGGATCAGAACCTGAATCTGAAAGGTCATATGTGGTGGTGTTGCTTCCAATATCCTATGTCTTTCTTTCATTCCTCCCTTCCTTTCTTACGTTGCAAAATAGCAATCCACAGGTGATATCAAGCGTGACAAACTCCAACAGTCTGGTAGAAAACTGTATGTGAATCTGCTGGGTAACTTGCTTTGCCGTTTTCCTCTCAGTCTCAGCTAAAAATAAATAACTAAGAAGGTGGTGGTATCAGCAGCCAAAAGAGCAGAAATGGCGATACACTGGCTCTCTTATATCAGCCAGGGATTCGGATTGCGAGGACAGGCACCCACCAGCGAAGTGCACTGCTTGCATTCGCCTGCCATTCACCTGCCCAAAGAGCAGATCACAAATCATGCCAGTTGTTCACAGAGGCATCAGCAAATGTCAGCGTGCTTTAAGTGCAACAACCAGCAGCCCTGCTGAAGCTAGCACATAGCTGTGATGGTAGGAAGCCTGTGTCATAATCTTTTTCTGAACAGTTTCTTTTTTTCTATTATTTTTTGCATGGGAAGTGGAAGAATGAACTCTTAAGAGTTATGGAAGATTCAGCTACTGATAAATGCTGAAGTAAAAAGAGTTAATGTCTGGGAACCCAAGGAGCTCACATCAGAAGAGTGCTCTCTTCATCTCACATCTCCCAGTGCTCTCTTCAGATAAATTTGCTTTAAATGTTTTGTTTTTCAAGGCAAGAATTTTGCAATATATTCTCAATTTCGCTGTCCTCAAGATTTCTTTACAGAGAGGCAAGGAGAAGAGATATCTAAAACCAGCTGTAGCAGTTTATTCTAATTAGGTATTCTTCCAACACAGGACAGACCATACCTCAGTAAATTCACCTTGCATAGATCACCAGACCAAAGAGACACAATTTAGGACCATATATAAGTCACTATTGCCCCCCATTTAGTCTTGCAATACAAAATTGGGAATTATTATAATTGTAAACCTATTACATATTATTTCCTGTTGTTGCTACGTGGCAAAACAGAGCTCTTCCAGAAGCCAAAGTAGGTTCTTGGAAATGGTAAACCAGAGGCTGTTGGGGGAAAAAAAAAATTAAAAAATGGAAAAAGACATTGGTATCTGGCTAAATCCATCCTTTCAGACAGGACATTGTCATTTCTCTGCTAGGTGAGGAAGTGACTAAAAGTTCAGAAGTTCTTCATTTCAGTTTGATCAAGCTGATGGCTGGGTGTGCACAGAAGGTTGCCCTTGTGGTGTCTGAAAAAGAGGAGATCGGATATTGTCAGGGTGAGCTGATCTCTGAAACGGAAAAGGATTGGCACAAAGCTGGAGTTCCTTATTTGGAACCAGACCTCTGGCCTGAGGAGTACTCAAGCTACCGCCAAGGACTTTTGAAAGTGTGGGCTTCAGATTGCTGTTTGCACTGCCTGAGACCCCTGAGCACTCCCAAAAAGCCCATTTAACAGCTGATTCTGCCAGGCTGGGTGCCAATTCTCAATCATAAGTGTGACTCACCTTAGGGATCCTACCTTTCTCTACCTATAAAAGGAATACATTGCTTTTCAGGCCCTCAATGATACAGGATTTTCCTGACTGAATTTTTGCTTGAAGCTCAAGAGCTTGCACTGAATCAAATGTGTATTCTAGCTAAATACCCAGCCTTGGCTTAAAATTTCCTGGAAGAAAACCTTTATCACATTGGTTATTTCAATGGTCAACTAGGTTCCCGTCTTTCAGATTGTTTTTCTTGGGCTTCCAGTCATTGAAGGATGCTGTACATTTGTATCTTTCTCTTAACAGAGCTATGTTCCCCCTAAATTGTAATTAAGTGACCTTGTAATTTCTTTCTGATAAGCTAGAGAGACAGAGCTTTAGGGGAATCTCACAGTTAACACATTTTCTAGATCTGAGAACTAGATCTAGAACTGAGAAGGAAGTAGTTACTGGTAGTAGTCTTTCTTTTCCTTCTCTCTCTCTTTCTTATATTGAAAGATATTGAGATCTTCAGCTTAACTTTCTCATTTTAAGACAGATGGAAAAAGCAAAATATCCTATTTTTTCTCCAAGCAACAACCCAAAGAAAATGGTATTGGATTATGTTTAGTTTCAACAAAAGGCATTTGCAACTGAAAAAATACTAAGTGCAAATGTCTCCCATTGACGACAGTCAAATTAGAACTGGTGGAGTGGAGCTTCATAGCCCAGGATTTCCTAATAATTTTTGAGTTTTTCTGTGACTGACAGCACCGTTAGCATAAACACAGAACATCAGAAGTGTCAGAAATAGATTCTGTTGCAGCAGGCAACTTTGGCTAGGAAAAGTTCAAGTACAGACTTCACAGTGGTGCAAGGCTGTGTTACTTTTTAAAATTTCCATCCCTGGTGATGGTTTCTGCCACATGAGTTCTATCTTTCACTCCTGTTTTGCATCACACTATTCCTTTGCATGCACTTTGGCTAACAGGCATCCCCTGACTTGAAGATGTTCTGCAGGGATGCATTCTGTCTGCCTGCCAGCTGAGAATCCCTTATCATCACAGCCTGTCAAAAATCCCCTTGTATTTAGCAACAGTTGCTCTTGCTGCTCTTCTTTCTGGTTGGTAGTGTTGTTATCTCTTCTGCAAGAACAGTGTTCATGTCTGTCATTTCAACGACTGTGAATTTCTTATTTTTGTCAGGATTGATGGCAGTGCTGCTATTCCTGTTTGTTGTACACTCTCCAGGACTGAGTCATTCCTGTGTGCTCTGTGATTGCCAGGTCAAGTTCTTTTCATACAGGGGAGAGGCTTGTAGAAAGACTGGATAAGGAATATTGCCCAACTAATGCCTTAATGTAGCTTTCTACGATGTGACTAAACAGTGTGTCTCAAACCAGTTTGACATATAAGATGATTTTATTTTAGTAGAAAACAGAAAATAGAAAGAAACAAAAGTTTTTACAGTGGCCCATGGAAGTATTCCAGCTGCTTTTCTAAGAGCAGGATTAAAAACACTGGAGTCATTTGGTGCAGAAGAGAAATACAAAGGTGAGTTTATTGAGCATGGAGGGAAGGATTCACACTAGTTGTCTTTGGTTTTCCATGTGAAATTCAAATGCTCAAGGAAACATTTGTGACCATCAAACCATTTTCTGATTGTAAATCATTATTCAGCTAAACTTATACAAAAATTACACCAGAAACACTTGTTGAGTTTTTGTCAGTTTGGAGAGGAGGCGACCATTTTTACTTTTCCTAGTTAAAGGTTCACTTGTCCACTGAGGTGTAACCAAGCTAACATAGATCATGAGTTGCAAATACAAGAATATAAATGTAGTTCAACTGGGCCATACCGGAGGTCCATCTAGCTGAGCGGCCTGTCTCCAAGAGTGTCAGTAGCAGGTAACTAGGGAAGGCAGCAAGAGCAGGGCAAGCCTCCAGCAATATTTCCCCCAAATACAACCTCAGTCCCCAGTTGTTTGTAGTTTAGGGAGTATTCTAGTCTGGAACTGCTTTTTTTGTGTTTACATGCCTTCAGTAGGGTTTTATTTAATTTCTTTTTCCACTGGGTTTTTCAACCCAAGTAACTGTTAGCATCCAAATTACCCAGTCACGAGGTGTTCCACAGTTTACTGTTGATTTATGGAGGAAGTGTTTCCTTTGTTTCTTTCACACTTGCCACCCGTTAGTTTCATACAAGGTCTCATTGCTCTGTTTTGACTGGCTTTGTGTTGGAAGAGACAGTGGGTTGCCTTCTGTACGAGAAGCATGATTTTAGAGAGCAGTACTGTATCTCTTGTCAGGTGTCTCCTGCTCTCCTCAGTCACTCCTCGCAGAAGCTGTGTCCTACTTTGACAGCTCTTCTTCGCCAGACCTTTTTCCAGCTCTGTTACAGCCTTGTGGGGGCAGAGAGGCCAAAACTGCCTGCACCGTTCCAGACACCACCACCGCAGGCTGTATGGTGGCATAATCATATGTACTTTTTGTCCTCTGTTTTCTACCAGTGCCTAACAACTGATTTATTTTCTTCACTGCTTCTGCACATTGAGATGGTGTCTCTGTGGAAGTGTGTATTGTCACGCAAAGATTTCGTTTATGAAAGGCGCAGCAGCAGACCTCGGGGCCCACCACTGAATAGGTAAAACTAGAACTGTTCTTTCTTTTATGCATTATTTTACATTTACCTACATCAAATATCATTCACACACTCAGTTACTTAATCTTGTCAGGTCCTTCTTTGACCATGAAGAGGCCCTTGTCCTTACCACCCTAAATAACTTACTATCATCAGTGTACCTTGTCACCTCATTATTCACTCCTTTTTCCATATCACTTATGAACACGTTGAGCAGCACAGACCAGAACACAGATCCTGCAGGATTTCACTCATGACTTCCCCCCCACCTTTCGTTCCTAACCTTTTCTTTCCTACCTTTTAATCAGTTATTTAGTCATGTCAGAGTTTTGGTTCTCATCCCATGGCAGCTTAGTTTCTCTAGCAGGCATTGGTGAGGGAACCTTGCTGAAAGTTTTCTGGATTTTCAAGGACAAAACTGCTGAACCTTCCTGATCTGTGTGCTTCAAAGAACTAATATGAAGGCTCGTATCTGTAATCACTGAATATATTACGCAAAATACAGGCATAGTTTTTAAAAATTGAGATCACTTCACGTATAATTCTCCTTCCAGTGATCAGCTCTGCCGTGCCCACTGTGTCTACTTAGCTGACAGAAGACAGTGATACTTACTCAGCCTTGGCAATATCCTTTCTGCTAATCCAAACGGCATCACAAGTTTGACTGTTGTTTTAAACTGTGACTTTTTTTTGCTCCAGAGTTTGATTTTGTATAAGGCACTTGATAGCACGATTGACCCAAGGCCAAGAAGTGTGCGGTTTGGTTCTTTGAATGATACCTCCTGGCAAATAATCATATTTTCTGCTTGTTATTTTGGCCATAAAACACACCCTGCATAAAAAAATCTCACTGAAGCCAGCTTTGAAAATAACACATACCACGTTATAAACATGTACTAGGCTAAAATATTTTTGACATGTATATCCACTCAGAAAGTTATTAAGAAATATTCAGCTTGACATTATTTGAAATGAGGGAAACACTGAAGTATGAATATCAGGAGTTTTAATCAAAATTCCATTGGGACTTCAATTTGGGATTGAAGCTATACAAAATATTTGCATCTGAAGCAAAATCCACAAATATTTGGATTTTCATCAGTTCTGCTTGGATGCAAAACTGTCAGACACTGCAGTTTTGGCAGTCAAAAATTGCTTTTCCTAAATGTTAACTGTGTTTCCCACCCATTGGAACAATTGCAGAAGACCCAGGGGGGCTTCTAACCCATATAAAGCCAACTGCCAAAGAAAAGAACTTCTCCAGGGGTTCCTTGTTTCTCCTCAGGGGTAGTCTGTCACCTCCAAACCTATGCTTCATTTTCACGGAGGAATAATTCCTTATGGCAACTTTCCATGATTCTGCCTTGGAACAGGGCAATTCCCAGCAGCCGCGGATGCTGCAGTCTTACAACTTTGTTCAAACATCTGCTTAGATTAAGAAAATATTAGCACAATACTGGGCACGATGGTCTTTCCATAAAAGGACTTTAAAATGTCTCTGCTCACGATGTATTGTTTTCCCCAGCACACAGGGGAGGGAACCGATGGCAGGTGTAAAATTTCAATGTGTGTATATATTTTTCAAAAATCCTTATGAGGAAAATGTCAGAGACTTGTGTAACAGCTTCAGAGATGCAAGAACCTAATTCCTGATGATGAATGTTTTGAAACCCTATTGCATGACAGAGATACTGACTCATTCTCCCTTCTCAACTTCTCTCACATATAAGATCTATCAGCAAAGTCATCAACTTTTATCTAGTTTTATTAGCTTGAGTTATCTTTTTTTATAACAATAAATTATTTACTGAAGAGCATGAAGCAATTAACAGGGGAAAACCCACTTGCTTTTCCCCTTTCTGTTTTTAATCTTTCTAAGATCTACTTTATTTATACCCACTTTTTGTTTCTAGATATCTAGAAATCCCACTTACAAATAAAGTTTAGAAATTAATTTGTTATTCCGAGTTGATCCCTGCAGCAAATGATCATGTAAATGTATGCTGGTTGTGAGATTTGCTCATGCTAACTGTGTGCTGTGACTACTATTGCAAGAACTTTTCTCTTCATTCACACCTCCAGCTCTGCTGCTGACTAAAATAGGAAGCATTCCTACCTCCTGCCTGAGGAGATGACTCCTGAAACTGCAGAGCTGTTTCCAAGATGATTATTCAGGAACTTGGTGCAACTGTGTGTGCATTAACACCCCTTCTTCTCTGAAAACCCTCTCACTGGCACAAACACACTCACATGGGAAAGGAGAGAGGATGCAGAATCTAACCACGCCAACGTCTGTATCTAAAGAAATACTCCTGGCTAGTGCATGGATGAGCCATTTTACACCTACCTCTCCCCTGCAATGTCAGTAGAAGAATAAAGTAGTGATACTGTGCAGTGGAAGAAACAACAAGAAGCAAACATATAGATCCTTCCCATATACACCACGGATCAAGGCAAATCCAAAGTTTTTGCACTGAATTTAGCAAGGTTTCATTCTTGCCAATAGACAGAACTTGTTCCTTTTTTTTCTTTTTTTTTAGAAGCTACTCAGCAGTGTGAAGTTTTTGTGTTGAAAATAAAACCTTACTCTCACTTGTATTTTAACTACATGACCATCCCTCCTGCTAAAAATAAGTTGACCCTGGCCTGAGCAAAGTATTGGACTGAGTTTTGTGTTAGTAATGAAATCTTATAGCCAGTAAAGTTTTAAGTTTCATTGTGAACGTTTCACTCTGTTCTAACTTCATAATTCTTTGAAAGCCTAATGCTGAAATATTTTTCCTTATCAGTTTATGTGTTTGTGTACATATGTGTAAATATGTATATGTACTTACATAAAATAATAACAAGTTTTATAAGTAAACATAATATATATAATATGAAGGCAAGATTGTGTGGATATTGGTATGAAATAGAAATGACTACATTACTCATGACTGATAAAACCATGAATGCTTTTCTCAAATGAGTGCAAATACAATGTTTCAGCCAAGAAAAGTTGGTATGAGATTAAGAACATTATAATTAGATATAAAAGTGGAAACTGTAATGAGAAGTTTCACTTGGGTCTTAACTATAACAGTCACAACTGCTACAATGTGTTTATTTCAGCGTAGATAAGTAAATATACAGGCCTGTTTTACTGCTAATGAGTTACACCAAGTGAAATAACAACTATCCACTTTATGTTAGCTACTCTGATATTGATAACAACACAACTTTGTGTCAGTATGGAGGGGGTATAGCTCAATTTTTTGTTTAAGGAAAAGGCAAGAAAGAGAGGGAGATACTGGCCTATGCCCAGTTTTTAGTTATACTACAGCTCTTTGAGGTCTTTGACAAAGGAAAGGCATTTTAACTGCTGAGATTATGGATCTTCTCTGCTCTCAGGTCTGTAAAGAAGCATGGAGTACCAGCAAGAGTCAAGGCCTGCTTTCAGAACAGATACAGCTAAGTTGTGTTACCAGCATTATTTTGCAGTGCCGGAAGAATTAACCCTCAACTGATGTTCAAAACACTAAGGTTTTAGATTTCTGAACAGACAGTTGTGCACCTCCAGCACTGAGAGCAAAACGTTCCCGAGTGTCACTTCATGAAGAGAAACAGAAAGGGCTCATGTCCAGTCCTGCCAAGTTTAGAGGGTGCTGCTGCAGGCACAGGTATAAATGTCACTCTGCCTAACAGATAGCACCTTGCAAAGCATTAAAAGAAAAGCGCTTCCTTTTCCAAAGAAACCACAGGGCTGGAAGGAGCAAATCTTGGACAAATGAGAAGCAGCTACGTGTGTGTGCACAAGGGCTGCCATGTGTCGAACATGATGTCTGTACATATGCAAGGAGATTCAGGGGAAGTCAGAGTCATTAGCACAATGATTTTAGATAAGATTCGTCCCACCTAATTACAGACATCTTGCTACATGTGTGCTGGGCTCCCTAGGTCCCCTTTGTAATTCTGGGAGAGTTAGCGGTGCTTGTAGAAAGTAATTTATCTGACCTAAATTACATGCCTTCTTTGAGGAAAAAAGAGGAATGGAAACCTAGAAGTTTCAATTTTCTGCCATGGGCTCTAACGTAGTAACTAGACAACCAGTTCATTCATTGTAGATATCTATGAAGAATATGCATAAAGCCTGTGTATGTGCAAACTCCCGTCTTTGATAAACGGTAGTTGCTCAGTTCATGTTTCGCAGGCTGCCTTTGTACAAAGTGACATGACCCAGGCATGGTATATTCATGCATGTATGATATAGTCACGTTTCACTCTATTTCTACATTGTTCCATCCTCATTCCTGCCTTCCTCCCACCCCCCAAATTCTGCTCCTGAAGGTGTCCTAGAAGGTGCAGGAAAGATAACGACAGTGGTGCAGCTGAGCCTTAACCCTGGTTGTTCAGAGAATCACTTTTGTGTGTCACTTTGACCTCCAGTTTAGGCATCTTGTTAACTAAAAAGGGCAGGAGCAAGAGCAAAGGTGGTTTCTCTCAAGGATTTTACATGAGAAAAATGTTCCCTTCTACCTCTAACTACTTTTCCATTCATGCTTGCCTCTTACATTGATTCTTAGTTAAACAAGGGATCCTGGATAAATGTTTTTCAATTTTAAATCTGAACTTCTGCAAGCATCATGATAGACAATCACATCCTTATGAAAAACACAGCATGGTTCTAATTAATTTTTTCAAACATCAATATCTCAAGGCTTCAAAATATTTTTCTTTAACAATGTTAATCATCAAAATAAAAAAATCTCTGTGTTCACTGAAGCCTAATTGTTTGCAAAGATTGTAAATCACCACCAGTTAGAAATCTGTCTTTTAGTAGTTTTTTTAAAAAGTCCTTTGTTTCCTTTTTTTTGCCACTTTTTATTTGTGGGAGAAGGTATATGGAAGTAATGAACAGCATGTTAAAGAAAAAAAAGCAACAAGGCTGACAGTTTTTTGGGCAAGTTTCAGCTCAATGGGATTTCAAGTGGCAAAGATTTAGAAACCCTCCCAAATCATGGCTGACAGGGGAGAGACAAAGCAGTATCTGCTGAAATGAATTCACTTTTCCAAGACCTAGATGCTTCTCATTGCAAAAGATTGCAAAGTGCAGTGCTATGCAAAAATTTTCGATTTTACCTCGCTAGGATAAGACAGCGCTGCTGCCAGCTAATAATATACCACATCAAATATACTTTTTTAATATGAAACCCCTTTAACATAACTTGGTCTTAACACCTGGTGCATAGAAACAGCAAACCCGAGAACAACAAGATCTTAAGAACATGTGGACAAAATCTGCTCATGTGCTGGCATTTTAATTATGTTTGCCCTGACCCTTTTCCCATGTTCTATAAAACAGACCAACAGTATAGAGGAGGGGGGAACCCCACCTCAGTAGCACCACCTCAGCTAAACCAGATGAGTGCCGTGCTCAGGATATTATTACCAAATAAAAACAAAACAAAACAAAAATACACTGGAAATGAATAAGGAAGCTGAAGCTGATACTTAAAATAATAGTGTAAAGAGCTGTCACATAGTTCCTCTTAATAGCCTCAAGGACACCTTCCTCTGGCTTTTAAGCAGGGTCACAGGCAGTGTTACGTGCTTTTATGGAGTCAGACCGTTTCTCTTCCCATCCTCCATGCAAAAGGCGAGCAGGGTGAAATGGATTACAGGGATTACAGATGCTTGTGATCGAACACACCACTGAATCGGGGGAAGCAGCCTCCGAGGTGATGAATTCCAGCCCCCAAATTCAAACCTGAAAACAACCCGGGTGGAATTATTCCACACGGAGCCTGAATGAAAGAGCCAACGTTCGGCGTAGCCAGGGCGCTGCAGACAGCCAGGGCACCTCCCTGGGCATGAGCACTATGCGAGGAACCCTGCTAGTAACATGCCAAGGAGGGGCTGGCGTCACTTTTTTTAATGGGGAAATTGTACTGCGCGCAAAATGATATCATATTGCAAATTCTCTGGGGAACCAGCTGAAGTTGCTAAAGTGAAGGCGCTTTTTCTTAGTACTCGAGTGCTTTAATAGTTAAAGCTTAATCTTATCACTGACAGCACTGCTTTCTCCTGTTGGCAATATTTATTTTCAAAAACTTATTAAAACAGGCTGGTAGCAAGTCCACCTGGGACACGCTTTTCTCTCTGAGTCCTATCATTTAACAGCTGAATGAGGTTATACAGATTGCATCTAGGAATATGAAAATCAATAACCAAAGAAACAGCACAGGGAAGGCTTATTTCCTCTGATGGTAACACTTGAACTAGTCACAATGAGGGGCTGAGCAGAGCGTGGATTCACTGCCCTGAGCCTCCACACAGCAAGAAAAGGAGAAGCTCAGCTGCAGCCCAGTGACCCAAGCCACAGCTGTCCATCACACCTCGTTCAGAGCACTAGAGAAGAAGGGGCAAATGCCTGAGCAGTGCTGGGAAGTGGTTGGGGGTACCTGCAGGCTCCTCAGGGATGATCTGAGCCTCTTCTGCAAGGACAGGCTGTTGCAGACCATTATAATGACAATTTACTCCCAGACAGATATTACTGCAATATCCATGCTCTCTCTGCTCCCTACCTCGTGTCAGCAGGAGCAAGGCAACACCTCGTGGCCTGAGCCTCAGAGAAAGCAGTTACCTGCCCTCACCGCTCTGCTGCACCTCACTCGGAGCGTGAATCCACAGCTGCTCCAGTATTAACATAAAACACATAAGCCTGAGCAGAAGAAGGAAGCTGAAGTGGCAGGGACTATGACAGATGTTGCGAAATGTCGACTTATTCATAACAGAAAGTCAGGCAAATCTTTTGAAAGCTTTCCCCCCCCCCCCTTTTTTTTTTAATGTGCAGACTTCAAAGCAATGAATTGTGGCATCTGTAACAGCTACCAAACCGTGCCAGTTGAAGCCAGCGGAGCACAGTCTACAGTGATAGAATGCAAGTCATGCAATTATTCGAGTTTGCAGTCCTGGTTTTTGAAACAACATATGGTCTGCAGCAAGGAAGCCAGGATATTTTAAAAGAGCTCCTACAGGGTTTCAAACTTTGATTTTACAGAGGTGTGGGAAAAGAAGCAGACTCCATTCAGGCTCTGATATTTAAATACATATGTTGTCGTTTTGCTTATTGAAGAGAGCTGTGCTGTGCTTTTACATAAGCAGAGTGTATTCTGGGTTTCTAAGGAGCAGGCAGTTACATATAGGTATTTCACACACTTCCTCCTTTTTGTTGACATTTAGGGAAACAGGGTGCAGTACTGGACTCTCAGTGAAGAGCAAGTGGCCTGAACTGCTTTAAAAAACAGTCTAACACAGCGATGTGAGAAAATTCCTGTTAATTGTCGCAATGAAACTGTCCATCAGAGTATTCTCAGTCACTGATTATTTTACACTGAAACACTGTTGTCAATGCAAAGTGAGGATCTATGAGGTCCCACCAGGACCTATGGGCATAAATCCCTATGACAAAATGGCATGAAGCGCTCTGGTTGACATATCTTCCTATCAGGTCAAAATGGGTGATGAGGATCCGTGCTATGTCCTTAGCTGTTCACCCCGCACTGCGCATTGCCAGAGTTGACAGGCAAGCCTAGCCCAGTTGTGATACCATGAGCTCCAACTTTTGTGTATTGATGATTTATATGCACAGATATCCCTTCAGTCCACTCATTCCCTTCAACCATAAAGGCTTCTTAGTCCAAACTCCACCTTTTAAAATATGTGGATCTCCAAATCGGGCTTCTGTGTCCGTGCCTGTCTCCAGGACACTGTCTTTCTCAGCTTTGGTAGCTATGTTTGCTTTAATGAAAAGAAATCTAGTAGCTGCTCTGTGCCCTTTATCTTATGGCTAGCTACCTACATCCCTTCAAAAGCCCTTATCACTCCTGGACGTTGAAAAGCTAATCCTGGACATAAAGCAAGCCTTACAGAAAGCATAAAAAAATCAACACTAGGCACAACCACAACCATGGTATAGGATGTTTCTGTTTATTAGATGAATTATAACTCAGTTTCCAATGTCACTTTTTTATTGTCTGCCTTTTAAATCTATTTTCTTCAGTATATATTGCCCAAGGCTAAGCTCCCAGGAAGTGTGGGACACCTTCCCTAGCTTTCAACACCAGAAAGTATCCCTGTCACATCTGGTTTGAACCTACACCTGACACAAATCAGAGCTCTGACTAGTAAGTCCTGCAACAGGTCCAGATTATTTGGCTGAGCTGCAGCTGCAGCAAAGCCCTTTGACCTCAAATACAACAAAATGTATTAAACCTATTCTGAAAAGTTGACTGGGTTAGCTTCAGAGTGTGAGATCTTAAGTACCTATTTTTCATGAAGAGGAAAGAAACATCAGTCAGCTCAGAAAACTGGATTTGTTCTCATCAGCAACCAGGTGCTAATGCTTTATGGGACTACCCAAACTCTTTACCACAAGGTTGTGTAGGCTTTCACCAAGCCTCCCTACTTGCTACTCTCCGTATCCACACAGTCAGCCTCCCACTACACGCCTCATATTAGTCCCTGAACTCACTCCAATTTAGCAGTAGTCATCTTCTATGAAGCTTCAGCAATCTTCTACTCCATGCCCATGGTTTGAGTAATCCAGAAAAAGAGTCATGCAGGAGGGGAGGAGCAAGCAGAGCATTTTTCTTTTGAGAGGCTGAGAGGACCCAACCACTCTACTTTCTGTTACATCCTTACTCAGAGATACAGATGCTGTCTCAGCTTGCCTTCTGGTCTCCCTGGCATCTTCTCACAAGAGAAGGTTGAAGGAATTAAATACATATGGCTTGGTTACAAGATCACTGATGAAGGCTATCATAATGCTTTCTAATATCTGAAGTATATAAAAATCTATGAAATAGTAGCATTATCTAGATTCATAAAGAGTGTGTAAATATCAAGAATGGGATGGTAATTACTGAAGCACTCAATGCAGTAGTGTATCCTAACATGAAGATCTACAGCTTATGAAATCATCCCTAAAAGAAAATTATCAGCAGCAAGGTCTCAATCAGCTGTAAAGCAGAGAGAATATGTTATTACTGACACAGAAATGAGTTCAATCTGATTTTGCTTAGGCCCCAGGGAGCCTCTAGTGCACACAAGGTTTGTACGGAACTGCCAGGTATTTCCAAGGTCACTCCCCTGTTCATACTGAATCACTACTTTTTAAATTGTGCCCCCATTCTAACAACTTCATGCCTGTTTCTGAACCACTGAAATTTTAAGTTATACTCCTGTGTAAGAAGCCCTCTTGCCTAAAGTAGTGTGTTTGGGTGTAGTTGATAAATCTCATCCTCTGCAAATTGCTGCAGAGAAAGAATGGAAAAGTATGCACTCAGAAGTGGTTTAAATTAAAGTAAGTTCCAAACCATTTTGACAACTGTTTGGATTCTCGAATCTGGTCTTAAGGCTGCTCTATGCCTGCTTATGGAATTGAAGCTGAAGCTTTCCATTTTGCAGCCTGGGAAAAGAACTGCAAAGGATTCATTTATATTTGATTTGGTTTTATACAGCTGACAGTGATAAATGCAAAACCTGCTTCAGCAGTCATTATGTGCTTAGGAGAGATTTTAATCTCCCAGGAGAATGATGCCACTCAGATGAGGTAGATGAGTGCATCCTTTTTTCATTGTGTATGTTGCATGTATGCAATGTGTAGTAGACATATAGTTTTGCACAACAGAAATAAGCTATTTGCTTGTGTGTGGACAATCTGCATGTAGCAGATCTTGTGCTTATACAAACTCTCAAGTAGCAAAAACCGCCACAACTACAGCAACAAAAACCAACTAAAACACAGTCTTTCCAGATGCAAATTTGGTGTGCAGAAGCACACATGTAGTAGTGGAAATCAACCCCTCATGCCTCCTTTCAACTTCCTTTGAAGTCAGTAGCAAAATTCCCATTGAGTTCAATAAGAACAAGAGGCGGCCCTTGATCTAGTAAAAAGTCCTTATGAGGTTTTATAACCTCTTTATACAAAACTTCATTCCAGTTGCATATGAAATACATTTTGACCCTATATCTACCCTCAAGACTTTGGGGCCGGTTGAGAATAGTGTGACACCTCCACTCTGCCCAGCCAGCGACTGTCACGCAAAGCCCTGGTTGTGCAGATGTACGAGGGATTCCAGGACACCTGAGCAAGTTTTGCTTTTCAAAGAAGAGCCACTAAAGAAAGGACAACAGCTCAAGTAACTTGCATCCAGCTATTCAGGAGCAGGTTAGGTCAAGGCCATTTCTGGCCACTGATCCAGCCTCCCTCATGACAACAGACACATGACAAATGTCCCTGCTAATTCTGCTTAGTCTTGTGGTAGCCTTGGACACAGCTCGTCACAGGGGATTAATACCAAGACTGGAGAACCTGGCACGAGGAGATGGAATTGCATTAGAGCAGTTCTGTTTCACTCCTTTCTGATCAAGTCCAGAGCGTGGTGATGGGCAGCTATTCCCTCTGCTTGAGGGCACTCAGCTGTGAATTCCCTAAGGGATCACTCATATTGCCTCAGCTGTTCTACATTTATATGAAGTCTCTGGAAATTTGTGAGACAATTTGGGAAAATTATTATACTTGGTACTTTGTCTGCTTTCCAACTGACTCAGAAACCATGGTCACTGGGCTTAACCAGGACTGACAGGAGTCATGTTTTAGGCAAAAGCCAGCTGGCTGAAAGTCTACCCAGAAAATATGGAAAAGATGGTGATCGGCAAATATAAATACTGGTGGACCTAGCAGCGGCAGGAACCTCAAGATGGTGACTTACACCTCTGTTACCTCTGTTTTGTGGCACCCAGATCACACTTTGGGCCAATTAGGAGAAACTCCAGAGGTTCCAGGTAGCTCCATAAAACTGCTGCTCACAACCTGGGTAGTTTGCTCTAGAGGAAGGAACCCTCTTCTGCATGAATGCTGGGGTCACGAAGATGCAATACACAAGCAAGTCAACTCAGTCTAGACTATGCAGCCCTGCACCTTAGCCCTGGAAGAAAACTCTGCTGGGACTCTGATCCACAATTCATATTCTAGGCTTGAAAAAAATTACCTTTATGTACCTGATGGGAATTTCACTACAGGGTGTATAGCAGGATAGAATCCAGCAAGAAATGTCTGGTTTACTGTTGATTCAGCTACAAAAAGATGGATGGTTCATGGTTTAAAATATTTATATGAAAATAAATTTTCTTGGATCTTTGAAAACTTCCCCATTAAATTGTACTCAAATACTGAACAACCTACTACAGGAGGACAGATACTATCATGTTAGACATTGAAGTCCCTTGACTATCTGGAACAAAGGCAAACTTTTTGTGGAAAAGTACACATTAGTAGGCTGGATTCATTAAGTGCTAGTAATTTTAGCTCAGGTTAAAACATCTGAGCCCTTAACGAGTTCAAGGGCACAGTGCTAATCAACAAAGAAAGTTTCTAATCGAATTTGGCCTTGGGAAATTCTCTTATATATTCTTTCTGGGTGATGTTATTGTTTTGGGGGAGCTTATCTACTATCTTGCTGGGAACAACTATCCACTTTAATAAAGTGCCTAAAATATTGTAATAAACACACAGCTTGTATCAATAGCAGCATATTTCCCCACATAGTATTTGTGTGTGGTTTAATTAGATGGAAGGATTACAGGAAAAGTTTGTGTCATAATGATTCTTTAAAGCGAAACCATAGATCAAAGTTCATAGCTGCCAAATATACAACTTTCAAAACAAGCTCAAGTGCTGCTATTAATCATGGCTGCTGGGGGATTTGATGACAAAGATTAAACTGCTGTAAAGGATACTGCTGTGCATCAGATTCTTGCAACTGTCATCAAATAGTCTGCCAACTATTAACAGGTCAGAAGAGTTGTCCAGCATTTACCATGGGTGGCTCCGTCACTGCAGTTGGTGAGGCTGTCTGTGCCATGGTGACAACCAGTGACACCCTCCCAGATAGACATTTGTGGGTTGTTATTTTTTACAGTGTGGCTGAAGTCTTAAGGTCTGCCTGTAGAGCGAACAAGAGAGGGAAACTGCGGGACCTCAGCCTCACAGCGCTGTGTCCTCACGGGAACATTGCTTGTGTGGAGTATTTTCCCTCTTATTTTCCACACGGAGTACCTTCCACTTGCTTACTGCATGTTAAGAGTGCCCACCTGTGGAGCCGAGGTGTTGTAAATTCACCTCCTAGTTTATTTCTCAGCAACCACGCTGTATAGATAAGCCCTCAGAGAGTGCCTCAAGGACCAGCTTTCACCCTATTTGCAATTACGCCAACGCTCTCTCCTTCCACACAGGATCATGTAATATCCCTGTGGGAAGCTACAGCAGTCGCTTACACAGAAACATAATATGAAGGAAGTATGTAAAGCATATTTCGCAGGGCAGGAGCCAACAACCTGTGACCCACCAGCTAGTGCTCTGTGGTGGGTCACCGATGGCCATTAGATGGCATGTAGAGAGTTGTTAACCTACAGACCTGCAATAAGGGGCTGTCGCTGCTCATATGTAACAGTGTGCTTGAGAAGTGGCCTTTCTGAGGTTCAACTTTGCAGAGTCTGAAACTGGTATCAGAGTTTTGCACTGAGCTGTCGGTGTAACAGATGTGAATGACAGTCTGACGCAACAAGCAACTGGAGATTCAAATCCAAAACCACAGATTTGACTACAGTCTTCAAAGTTTAGGGGACTTACAGATCTGAATCCAAACTTCACAGCTGCGGCCAGCTATAAAACAAACTTATCTATATAATGGGTTGAATCCAAACTACATTTGAATATCCTTCATCTCTGGGAATGTTTGGAGACACATCTGGCTGGAAATTTTTAAGCATCATCTCATCTTTGCTAATAGTATGTTTCAAAAAGAAAAAAAAAAAAGAAAAAAGAACAGAATGTTAAAGACTTAGAATGGCAGACATTCAACCTTAGATTATTTTAAGTAGTTCAGCCTTTAACTTACCAAACAAAGGCCTTCATTCTACCCAACATTTCATAAGTTAAAGGTATCATGGATCACTTCACTCCTTAATGTAACAGTTCTGTCCTTTGCTGAATGCAAGGACGTGACACCAGACAGACCATTTTTAGACATTTGCAATGGTATATTTTGATGTCTAAAGGTTCCTTGCTCATAGACCACGCTTCATTTGCCTTCTCTTCATTTAAATTTTGTTTTCCAATGCTTCCCTCTTTCCACAAAAAAAAAAAATGCTGTTGGGGCTGAAACATTCAATACTACAGACCCCAGACATTCGGTCCCCTTCCTCTCCCAGAATGTTCAGGAAATTAATATATCCTTTTCAGTTATAGCAAAGTGAAATAAATGCCTGCTTAGATTAATTGCTTTTATATTCATTGTAAGATGCTATTTAATTACCACCACGAGGATGACTAGATTGCATAGGCTTGGCACGTAACCGGTTCTCCCTGAGAACTGGTCTCTTAACATAGCTGTGGGGTCTGTTTAACACTTGCGAAGCTACACTTCTGTGTAGGATTACTAGAACCACATAAACGGCATTTGCTTGCACATCTTTGTGTGGCACTGACAAGGCCCCGCCTGAGTACGGGGCAGGTAATCTGTAGCGCACACTGTGTCAACAAGGCATTTATCATACACAAACAGCGATCTACTTGGTGACGTATCAAAGGGTCTTTGCGGATGTCTCTGGAAACATTAGCGTCCATATTGCACTTCAAAGAATACAAAGACTATGCAGGAACATTTCCCTGAATTGGGACCCATTTTTCTGGTTTTCTGGTTTCTGCCATCTTACATTTAAATATGGCATCTGGTTTTCTTCTTACTGAGAACCATATACCGAGTATAGTAACCAGGAAAGGGTGGGGAGGTGTTTTCCTTTGGGTTAGTGAAAAATATTGCCTGAGGAATGGAAACACTGCTTTGATTGTGATACAGCCTCTATTTTTATTACTTTTCTCTGTGAAATACAATAAAAACATTGTGGGAAATATATAGTCAATTATCTGCAGTGGAAGGGAATACACCATCCATCGGCAAGGCTTCCGGGGGAGGGAGCACCGAGTTCCAGCCTTGTCTTATCTTTCAGCGTGAGACAGACTGTGGCTCAAAAACTGCAAAGCACAATATATGAGCATGTGGAATGCAAAAAGCCAGTTATCCACCTGAAAAACACCCCAAAGGGCCAGAAGACCATCCCTGAAAACAGTATGACTACAGCTGCTGCATGGGTAAACCACTCAGCAACAGAAAGGGCGATGGCTCAGGCTCTGAAAATGTGGGATCCATAAAGCTCAAGTCAGTGGCAACATTACCACTGGCCACAGTGGAGTCCAGGTTTCCTCCAATATGCTCTAAATTCACTCTTGGCTCTGCATTAGAGCATCCAAGTAAAACCCAGTGGTGTGCAAATGAACATAAGGGCACAGCACCGTCGAAGTGGCTGCAGTGCTGGTGTAGGTTAAGTCTGTGCGGGGGCTACACTTCACATTCACTGCAATAGTCCAGCTTTCAGGTAGCACAAGCATTTTCACATCATGCTTTATCCTTCTTGACCAGCCTTTGATGTCAGTTCTCGTTTTAGGGTACAGACTCCTGTGAGAGGTGCGCTGAGATAGATTTAGATAGAACTATACATGGTGGGTGCTGTCACAGCACCTGTGACACTTCAAAAGCGCACGGTGGGACTGCAGGGTCCATTTGTACTATCTCCACTTCTCCTGCCATTCGCTGCTGCAGAATTGGAGGCCGAGTGCTTGTTTTGAAATCTGGATGTTACCGCCAACGTTTAGAAAGGCCACAAAGGAAAAATTTGGAAATGTATCCAGCTCCTGGAGGTTTAATGTTCATTCTAGTGGAGTGGAAGATGTGAGATACTAACTATTTAAGGGTCATACACCTCTGAACAGAAGGTGACAGAAAAATAAATTTCAGGAGAGCGTTTCTATTTGCCCACAGTATTTGGATTTTCTGATAGCAATACTGATGTTCTGATTCACTGATGCTTCTTAAAAATGTTTACTTTATGGACTTTAAATTCTAAAATTGATACAAACATCATGGCTGACACTTAGTCGGATTATTTACTTCACCGTGGGTAATGAGTCTTTGCTATAGAAGTGTACTTTAGGGCAACAACAAACAGTGGAGCAAGTACTGACCTCTTCCCCTGCAAATCTGTCTGGTGCTTCTGCAAGCCAAGAGCCTAAAGGTGGGGAGCAACTCGAACATTGACCATATTTCAAGAAGGGACAGGCTTTCAGCCAGCCTGCAGCAGGTTATGTTTGGCAAGGAAAGACCTAGAAAATTACGGTACAAAGCTTTAGTTGTAGCCTTTTCAGATGAAGCAGATTCAGATTTAATATAAACAACAGATAAAACTATCACCTCCTAAAGTGTGTGTCATCTTGGCACATCAGTGTTTTGAATTAACTGTAAAACTGAGGAATATGGTGGAACATAACATTTCCTGTAGTTTTGCATATATTAAATTGACATATCAACAACTCTGTGCCAAATACAAGGTGAAATATTGAATCTGAGGATCACATTAATGAAGAGCTCAACCGACAAGTCAATATATTTTGTCAGCTGAAGTGCAAAGTCAGTCCACAAAGACTGTTGCCTCATTATGATAAATTGCAGTTATTGACATTAAGACTTGGACTTCGAAGTAAACTTAAACACTGATGTCATGAGAGTTTGACAGCATATTCCAAAGAGTGCAACAAAATAGTAATTTCACATGTGAAGTAGGTACATACACCTCTAGAAGTAGCTACTCTTCAGCCTTTTTAAACACATTTCTATACAGACTCATTAGATACATCACCTTTACAGGAAGAATATATCCACAGAACCTGTGAGCTAGTTCTGATGATGGTTTAAGTTCCTCCTGTTGGTATAGACTCATGGTATAGACTTGCTAGCATTAATGCCAACACCTTCCACAATTTTAAAGTTTCTCCTTTTGTCCTCTGTTGACGCAGAAATGAGCCGTCTGAGTCTGATTGTGCTACTCCAAAAACGGCTCTTCTCTTATTAAAAACAGAAGCTTTCATTCTCTCTCAAGGCCTGATATTTATGATCAAGCATTTCGTGCCTACTTCTCTTGCACTAATTCTGGTCATTTGCAACAATGTTGGTGTTAAGTGACTATGAAACCCTAGTCTCTAAAGTAATCAGATTTGCAGGCCCTGTGCCCTACATCACATGGAACCATTTATTGCAGTACAATAGGAAATAAGGCCACTATGCATAACAGTATTTCTGGGGGGAGAAATGTTGCTCATTGCTGAGTAACAGTATACCCAGCTGATCAGAGGTTGTAAATTGTGCCTTAGGAATCAACAGATTTTTGCATTTAGAAGAAGCAGAACAGAGAGAGAGCGACCACAAGACCATAGAGAGAAAATATGCAAAGTACCGAGCTCCCGCTTGAGCACCTGGTCACATGGAAGTGCTAAATTCCCAGATCTGGCCCAGATCTCCCAGATATGGGGCAGCTGGGATGAGCTGGGCTAGGAGGAACCAGCAAAGCTCCACCACTGGCTAATGGGCCCAGCAAGCTGCTCGGTCCCTTCTTCCCACGTAAAAACCTTACAGCTCTGCTACCAGCCTCTGCATCTCCTTGTACCCAACATCTGTTGTGACCTTTGCATACAAATAACAGAGAGGTTCAACAGCAGATGGATAAACTGAACCATGTAAGAATTGGGGACTAGTTAGATCGTTGCAGCTTGTTGTACTAAGTCTTTGAATTTCAGAGCTTACCTCAGAGTCACTTCCTTTGGTCTTGCTAAGTTGTAGAGAAAAAAAAAAGGCCCAAGCCCCTCAATTTTCCAAATGTAGTAAAAAGTGTTTGAATACACACTTTAATATATTTTCTGTGGCATTTTTGTAAAATACAGATATATAATTATAGATATAATGCATATATAGCATTTACTATATTGATAAAAAGCTAGTCTTTTCACAATGACACACCAGTAAGTATTTACAATATGATTCAAATTTTAAGGCACACATGTTTCAAACAATATTGTGTGGTTATATGATAAGAATAATTTGAGGAAAAATAAGAGACCAGTTCTAAAAAATTCCCAGACGATAAAGTACATACTCTTGCCAGGAGCACTTCCATGAACATCCATGCACAACCCTTTTTTCTCCCCTTCTAGGAACATGCACGATTTAGCTCTTCCACATTTCTACCTAGTCACAGCCCTTAAGATGACATGGATCATTATCCTTTTTCAAGTACAGATTAATTGTACCATTCTTCCCATTTAAAGATTTGTCCAACTGCAACATTTCAAAGTTTTGGCTAGAGCAGGATTAACTATACACACGTTTCTTGTTAATTTAAACCAATAGAGCTATGACAATTTACATAACTGAAAATTTGCCCATCTTCTACACATCTCAGAACCATTTCACAAATCATTAGTGTGAGGTTTTTGAGTAGTGTTTTTAGCACTGCAGGTCTTTGCTAGGAGGTCTGCCTCAAAGGACACTGCAATGCCAAAACTAGCGACAGACCTGAAGTACACGAATGCTCTTTGTTATCCTCATATATGAACACTACCTAGCCATTCATCTGTAATGTACTGTCCACAGTACATTAGATCTTCATCTTCAATGTACTGTCACCCTTTCCTGTGAGGCAGAGAAGTGCTATTATCACATTTTACAGAATAAAAGACATTAGATACAGAGAGGCTGAGTGAATTGCCCAAGGTCACTTGGGAAGTTTGAGACAGCAAAGAAGCAAACCCACATCTCCTCAATTGCATCCTCTTGTCTTTTCAGCTTTGAATGAGAACTTTATATGTGTCTTCTCTAACATAAACAAATATGTAACTAATAGAAATAAAGCCTTCTCCAAGCACAGGCTTAAAGACTGCTGTGGTTTCTCTTCTATTCCCAAATGGTAAGAGGAGATAGCGAGAGGGCTGTTTCTGCATGGATTATCTCCATCCCACCAAAGAAATATTAGCTGCAATGAGTCTTTCTTGAAGTGGGAGTGGTTAAGCCCACTGTTTGCCAGAAGAGACATAGGAACTCCTGAGAAACACGACAATCCACCTTCACCAAAAAAATCTAACAGAGAATAATGTAAAATCTGAAAGGCCTTATTCTCCTTCAATGCTGACCAGTTTCCTGCATTTTCAACTACACTGCACCCACTTTATAATGCCTTTACATCACCTGCACAGTATAAAGGAGGTTTAGTGTACTGTTGAAGACGACCTGTTCTCTCAAGCATTAAAATCTGTTCCACAAACTCCATGGTTCAGCTCCGACAAGCGGGCAGCTGAGGCAGCTTTCGCAGCAGGAGTGATGCACACCGGGTCTGTGCAGGTGCAGATGAAGGCAGATATTTCACCGTGACAAGTGTCTCCCCATATCCTTGTCACTCTGGAGAAGCCTGGTCAGGAGCACGTTGTGATCTGCGTTCTTACAAGTGCCATTTAAAACCAGAACTGGGAAGGAAGGGAATGTCTCCAATTCCAGGGTAAAAACTGATTGAGAAACAGAGCAGAAGGGAGGCAGCTACGACAAAGTTCTCCTTCCAGAAACACTTACGGGCAAACTGGGTCATCTGCCTAATTGATACAGGCAATGTATTTATGAAATACTGAGGATGTAGGACTTTTTGCCCTTATTAAAAAAAAAAAAAACCCAAACCCAAACCACAACACACACACACAAGCGGGTAAAACCAATAATGGAATTTCTCATTCTGCTTGCTTTTTTTCTAAATCAAACCTGCATTTTCCTTTAAAAAAGTAAAAATACAAAAACAAAGATACATTAGAATATCCTACTGTCCAGTAAATGTCTTAAAGGCAATATTTATGGAGAAAAAAATGCATCAAGCCCTTCCTTTGACAAAAATGAAGTACCCTGAAGTTCATTCTGTACCAAGGAATGCCGCTGCTTCTGCTGTTCGTTTAAATTACTCCTATCACCACAGTTTGAATATGCATTATTTGTCTTCAAATACCTAATCATAAAACTAGACTAATGCTGAAAAAAACCAAAAATCCTAGTGAGAATGCTGTGCCGTTGATAAGCTAAAAACAGCATATCATGAGAAGGCAAACTAATCTTTCCGTTTACTTTGTAAATAATCCATTAGCTAAACTTCTATTTTAGGCTGGATGCTTGATGCTTAACGCTTAAAAGTCCAAATACCCTTCATATCCCTTATAACAGAGAAGAAACTTGTAAAATGCCTTTGGTGCATCAGCTTATCATTGTATGAATGTTTTAAAGAAACTCACTAGTACTATAGGAAATGTAAGTGGGCTTGTTTGTGTTGTTTAATACTCCAAGTGTCATTTCATTCTTTAAAGGGGTTAGAACAGAGGAGGGGGAAAGGGGAGGAAGTCTTACTTAATTTGTTGCATATGTCCCAACGTGTTATACAACTAAGTGTATTATACCAGAAAACTAAAGCAGTCTGCGCTGCAGCAAACTGTGTAACTCAAAATAGGAGAATAATCTGGCCACAAACAAGTCAAAAATTCAGTGAAACTTCCTCTCATATTATATATACACACACTTTACAAGCTACATCGAGTGTCCTTTCATATTCCAAAAGAAATACATTGTAGACACCAAACATACTGTACTTTTACTTAAAGGCTTCATCAAACCATATGTGCAGACACTTGAGAAGACGAGAGTGTTAAGCTTCCTAGGGTCCTAGAGTCAAAGAAATTCTGCTGCCCCCCACTGCTAAGTAAGTGCACTCCTTCCACAGGGGGCAACATCTGCCGATCCGTCATGGTTCCACTTGGCGAGGACCCCAAGAAACTTCCTTGGGAAGAAACGATTTTCTCAGGACTGGCAGCCAGTTTAGGGGATGTGGAAAAGTTATATCCATAGAGCGCACAGGGGCTGTGCAGTCTGAACGTGTTGTAGGAGCCTTGGTGGGTTTGATTAGTGGTGAAGGCATTGCTGGATGGGGATGGCATGATGTACTGGAGCTGTGGAGACATCCCTGAAATCTGCATAGATAAGCCAGTCTGCGGGCAGCTGAATGCATCCCCATCGTTGCCACTCATAGACATATTCACAGTTGTGCTACTCGACACACCGACATAGGAGGGAGTCCTCGGGGGTGCAAACGTCTCACTGGTTTGGTTTGTGAGCCTGTTGTAGGTTTCAGCCAAAGAAGTGCTGTATCTGTTCAGGGTCAAGCCTGAGCGGGCACAAGCTGTGTAGTCAGCTGGAGCAAGGCTACAGAGCTGGCTAGTGTTGGGACTGAGGTGGAAAGCTGGAGATGAGCAAGGGGAACCCGGTAAAAGGTGAGGGTGGGTAGATGGCACTCCACTGCCGGATCCCTGGAGTAAAGTAGAGGAACCTGTGTTTCCTGGAAGAGAATATTACAATGTAAGAAGCACATTGGGAAAGGTTCACTTCCTAGGCAACAGATCGAGACCTCCGTCTTTTTTAACAACCCTCGAAATGAAACACGACGCAAATTTATTCAAAAAATATTGTACATACATGTGCAGCGGCTGTGTGAGGGTGTGTGTGTATGGCACATGCATATTTTTAAAGAAACAACCTGACCAAGAAAGAGATCGTAAGTTATGCTTTCGCAACCATCACTCAATACTTAGAGCTCCTGCCCAAAATGTTAACTACTGTTTATTTGACACTGGAAGGAAATTGCATGGCAGCTAAGATGTAGCCAAGTGCGTACCACATCACAGGAAGCCTCCTTCAAAATGACAAATTTTGTGTTGTCAATGCTCTTGGTAAACCCGAGTGCATTTCAAGCAATCTGTGCCTGACTGTCAGGAATAGGCTCCTTAACTCAAATGATAGAGGCTCCCACAGTTCAACAGGTTCAGGGAAGTTCACAACTTCAGAACAAAATTTCAGAACAAAACTTCAGAAAAAAACCTTCCAACTTCAAACCAAAAAAACTTGAGAAAAAAATTTCAGAACAACTTCAGGAAAAGCGTAGGCCGAGTACTGTGCATGGCTGCTTCATTTCTGGAACAGGTAGGTGGAGGTTTAGGTTTGCAGCAAACTGCAAACTGTTCATTTACTGATATCAGAACTTTTTACATGACAAATACCAGTGCTGAATGCTCCTGAAAATGCACTGCTTGCTACAGGTGAAGCCTTTTCTCAGGACTGAAAGTTTCCCAGCTGCAAGAAACACTTCCTTTTCTTAGAGATTGTATCTCCCTGAAAAACGAGCATAGAAAAACTAATTTGCGCCCTTCACCATCTCCCAGGTGGAAGGCACTTAACAAGGAAGACTCTCCTGTTTCTGAATGCAGCTTGATGCTGCAAAGAGATACAAAATGATGTCAATAAGTTAACAGGTTTTCCTCACAGGTAAGCTAGTAAAAAGAAAAATACATTATTAGTGAACTCTGCCTGCTGCTTCTTGCTCTGTTGATGGGACACCACAAGCTCAAAGCACCATGAGACACTGCCACATTCCAGAAAACCTGGTGCAAGGCATACTTATTTTTCTTCAAATCTACGCCAACACCTCCGCTATCTGAAGATGGGCACTTCCAGCATTAATAACCAGGACAAATTTCTAATGGGTTCTTTCAGCAAGTCTCTAAAACACCCTACTGTGCAAGGTATAGACGACTAAAGATTTTGCAAGGATCCCAGTTCCCATCCTCTGAACATCAACAGTAACTTCAACAAGCTCCTTAACCTCAGGCAACAGAAGAAAAGGAAGCGGGCAGCTCATGACAGCAGTTCCCCTGCTCTCAAACAGTGCTGCTACATACAAACAGGGCAATACAGCTGGTCTGTCTCCTAGATGGATTAACTTCCCAGTGAGGTGCCTTTCAGTCTTACACAGTCTGACAAGGTATTTCACGTCTGATGCTGACTTCACATTCCAGGCCTTTTTTATGAGGACTGTCCCTCACCCCTATGCCCCACCCAAAACTCTGCCAACCCTCATCCAATATATCTATGACTTGGCACAAAAACTCCTTTTTAATTGCCCACATCAAGCACTGATGCTCAAGATTTCTCAAAAGAGTGGGCTAAGGAGAAATTGACAAAACTCATTTCTGTGTATTTCTGTATCTTCTGGATTTTTGCTCTGACAATGCTTAATGACTTTGCAATACATTATCAAGAAAGCAGGTAGGATGTTTGTAAATTTGGTAGCAGGAAATGTGAAGAATCAGGAGCAGTATGCCTGATTTAGTTGGGAAAAGGGTGAGAGGTTTTCTATATGTATTGGGGTACTCTGGAAATAAAGGAACTCAGAAAAGAGTACAGAGACTCCCCTCTCTGTCCAAACAGGCCATTTAAATATCCCTCTCCCTCACAGCACTACCTGTATGATGGGAAAGCGGAAACCAAGAGGTTATGGACTGGGGAGCAGGAAAAAGCAAAATGGAGAGGAGGTCCATTCTTTCAAGCTCTAGGATGCAGATAAAGTTTGTTGGGACTTTTACTGAACAATTTTTAGGTCTTTAAGAATCAAGAAGGCTTTCCAAGGAAGAAACCCAATTAAGCTTGCTACTATTTATTCATTACTTAAGAGGTCATTTCTTCTCTCACTCCTTTTTTTTTTTCTCTTAAACACACAAGTAATTCCTACATTGGAGTCTGGATGTGTACAACAGAAGTCATCTATAAATGATCTCTACCTGGTGTATCTAACCAGAGCATAATGCCAAGGAATAGGTTATTCCATCCTTAAATAACCAGCATTCTCCTCCACATGTGATCTGATTCATCTTTCCAACCTAACATTTTTATTGCCACAGTGGTTAAGTTAGAATTAGTTTTCTAACTTAGAATAACTCTGATGAGAGGTGATGGCCTGCACTGGTGTTGGTTGGTTGCTTTTTCTCTGCAAGTGACACACTTACCTGGACTTGCATAAAGCACGATGGGTGAATCTTTATCTTCATGCACTTTTATTTTGAAAGAACACAAAGAAGATCGTTACCTTGTTTGGGTATCCCAGGTATATCTTCAAATGTAAGTGTCCTCAGCGAAGGTCTCCAGAAGGCGTAAGACTCTACCAGAGCTTCCAGTCCCATTCTATTTAGAACAAAAACATCATGGTGTCATGAAAGCAAGCTGTATTTTGTCACATGTCTGTGGATACTTTACCTCAGAAACATATACGAAGTAGTAACATTTCAGGATTCTTTTGAAGTTCATTTTGCTTTTTAGAAAAGAGCCTTACATCCTTATCCATGAGATCACTATGATCTGCAGCCACTGGGCTGGCAGCACGCAAAGAGTTTCCCAATTCCACGAGTCTGGCTCTCTATTTCAATGGGTTCGGCCTTTTTGGGAGGGTTATTTGATGGGGGATACTTGGCTAAAATGACGTTAAATGTTTTCCTAGTATAACATTTCCTTAAGAGCAACTGTTCTAACTGCCAGAGGAATGACTTCCTATTTCTGCCTAGAACAAAGGTGATCCACTGATAACTTCCATTAAAACAGGATTCCCAGTCATTACCAATGGAGTTGGAAAATCACACTTACAACATGAGCAAGGCATAGGTGTACAGCTCTTTTGCTACTAAAATGTATAAAATAATTTGTGCTTTGGTTATTACGTGCTGAGCAAAATGCCTTTAGAAACTAAAAATCTTCTGTCATTTTCTTTCAACAGTGTCATGACAAAGTAGAAATAACTGGGTAGAAAATCACGGCAGACAGTATTCAGAAGAATCTCTATTTCCTGAAGGTAAAGGCTCGTTTGTTTTCTGACATAATTTTAAGAATAATGCACCTCAGAGGTATTATTTTGCTGTTATTTTTGGCTGCTGGGCCCCAAAAGCCTGTTAAGTGTCAGAATCAGGCACACACCAAATACAAGTGGCCTTGCCTTTGAGCAGCAGCACTCTGTAAACTCAAATTATGCAAATAGCCCAATTTGAAGCTACCAACATGTTCTTCTGATACTGCTTCTTCCCCATTGCATTTCCAGCAGGATCACAAATGTATGTCAGGAAACATTTATAAAGTATTTATTAGCTGAACCTGGACTAAAAAGATAGCCTTCATTTTCTGCAGTAATGGTGAATTTTCATTTCTAGTTAAAGTGAAGATAAAAGCCGCCTCCTGGAGGAGTGCAGCCAAGGCGATAATTTATACAAGATGCCTTCGAACAATTTCCACATTTTATCACCACCCTAATTTACGCTATCAAATGGCCAAGTTTATTTAACAAAACAGTTATGTTTTTCCTGAAGTATTTAAAGGGAGAAATTCTGGTCCTTTCCTGAGTAAAAGTTTTTATAGGGTCAAACTTAAGGCCTAACTGAAGAATGAAACTATTCTCAGCACATAAATTCTGTTGCGCTTTGCAAATGCACAGGGAATGCTTTTAAAAGGTGAAGCTACTGATTTCTATAAAATAGCCTGGGGGACTGAACAGGAATGACCTGAAAGGGAATATTTTTAATTAAACAGAATTATTGCATGCAGCAGTGCAGAGTAGAGATAGCTGCAATAATTAAAGCAATATTGAAAAGTTGGATATACAATGGTACCACAGTATATTTTTACACTTTTGTTGCAGACTAAAATGCCTTGCTGATAAACACACCAGCCAGAACAATGAAGATAACAGAATCTTAACATTTAATTTCAATATTTAGCAACAGAGTAGATTAATAATCAACTGAGTAAACAACTAATTTAAATAAAAAAAAGAAATTTTCCTCAACAATTAAAAACCTGAGCTGCATTCCCAAACACACTTATGCAGTACCACAGAGCCTATCAAAGAAGACAGCAACACTGACTTCAGTACACCAAGGTCAATTTGCAATGGACAAGAGTTTGCAGAGTCACTTCTGTAACAAGTGTGTTTGTTACACTAAAAGCATCCAGACCTCACCTAAAGCCAGTTCTGAAACATTTTACAGAGGCTGGCCCTTCCTACAGGACTGGCCTCCTAATCCATTTCCATAAACTGTAACTGTCTTTCAATTAAAATATCCTGCTTTTTTTCTAATGCCCGAACCAAATTTACTCCTAGCAGTCAAACCAAAAAACCTCTCTGGATATCCCCAGTCTTACAACTGGATTTGCATGGTTGCAGATATAGTACTCTTACTGCACCTACATTATCCTCAGGTAGGGGATGTCCAGGATTGTCCTGTCATGTTAAATCCAGTTCAAAACTGGTGTCTGAACGATTCTTTCCTCCTGTTTTCAAGGGCATCTTCTCTTGTTTCATATAACATTATCGAAAAAATTCTAACTCCACTTAAACTCAGAAATTACAGAGGAGTCAGAGTTTCACACTTCTTAGGAGACTTCTTAGTACTTATTTTATAGCTCTGCAAAAAGCATGCATAGCAGAGACATTGCCTACGGAGAGCTGTCAAATAAGGCATGTATGGCTACTCTTTTCTTCCCCAAGTACACACAGCATGTTTCGTTTCTTCAGTCACTGCATTTATCTGGAAGTTACTGTTCACTTAATTTGTTTCTTGCTAGAAGACAAAAATCTTAGACAGCAGCAAATGCAGAGTGCAAGCTGAAAAGATACTTACAATGAATTCCTGTAAATCTTTACAACTACCCCACCCCTTCTATAACTGTTCATCTTCTAAAAACTACTCTCATTTGCTGTCCAGTCTCAGCATTTATGTCACTCAGGCGGAAGCACAAAACAGGCTTTAATGCTGTAGCCTCTGCTAAAAGAGAAGCTCAATAAAGCAGCTACCAAAAGATACTCTCTGAGCATTCCTACCAGCACACAGCCTGCTCCCTTCTCTGCAAGGCTAGGTCATAAATATAGCAGCTGTAGACACCAAACGCAATGTGGTCACTGGAACTGATGTATAATATGCACCACAATTAAATGCTGCTTTTTTTAGCTGAAATGGTTTAACATACAATTCATAACAGGCTTAAGTATTTTGCATTAAACAGTCTTTGGATAAAATACGTCATCAGTACTGGCAGCAGGGACTAGACCCAAGTCTCCACTTTGCACTACTCAGATTCCCCATTGCTATTTTGAAAGATTCATGGATCAAGAGAGAACAAGCAATTAAGCAGTCCAACCTCAACAGAAAAGGTGGAAACCAGGCCCATTTCAAGGTCATCTATAGCCTAGTAGGAAAGGCACTCACCTAGGAAGTGGATTTAAATCTCTTTAGGCTAAAGAGACACTTGATCACAGGTGTCCCACCTCCTAGGCAAGTGTACTAAAGGAAAGGTTACTGTAAGAGGCAGCTTAGTTTCTCCTCCTTTAAGAGAAAACAACGAGCCATTCATGCATACGAAATGCCACTTACGTGCAAGAAAGCCTGGGCTTATAGTTTGACACTGGCATCTGCAATTTGTGTCTCCAGCCAGGAGAAAGAGGAGATTTCAGGAGCAGCCTGAAATCACAGACCTGAGTATGCATTATTTCCATTTGCAGCCTTCGTGGTATGCTGCCGCTTCCACCAAAAGGAAACCCGAGTACATGAGTCAAGCCATGTGCCAACCCATTCTTGACCTAGATAGTTAGAGGAGTAGGAACAGGAGCCCACCACAGAGAACATTACTGGGAAACCTAAGTGCTCCAGCAGGGAGTCTCAGTCCCCAGACTAATTTGTCTGTAAATACAGGTAGTCCCCTCTACCAGCCTCCACAAACTGATTCTGTCAGCAGTAACAAGCCCACCTCCTTCCCCAACACCTACCTGTTACGTCCCGAATCTCTAAACCCTTTGGCGAATGGATTCCTATCAATCTTCAGACGAGTTATCTGTGAAGATGATTGAAGAAATTATTACCTGCAAATTTGGCTAACCAACACATCAAATTACTATCCTGACAGAATTAAGCTGACAGTGGAGTAGAAATATCTTCATGTTTGTATGGTTTAAGATGATTGTCCTGAAACACAGCAAAACAAGGGCCAGCCTTCTGACCATTATTTTTACAAATCCCCAGAGAAGCTAATCGGTATTTAATGCTACCAAATGGCAGGTTGGAATTCTTGAGAAAAATCTTCTGGCAAATGTCATTCTTCACCTAAGAGAGTATACAGCCTAACTGCAATAAAATTTAAATTAAATTTTATTTCTGTATGGGTCAAGAAGGAAATGTGAAGAGAGAGATTATCTCTAGACTATTATCCTCCATAAAAACAACAGCACACACCCCCTAAAATACTTGTAATTTATTTAAATAAATGGGATAGGTATGAAATAATTATATTTCAGTATTTACACGGCCCTCCTGCTGTTCTCTTTGTAAAGATAGCAAGGCGTACGCAATTTCCAAAAATATAGCTGCAATAACTTACGTGGAATTAACAAAATGTCACAACACTAACTATGGTGTCACTATGTATGTTAATACTTAAGCAAGTGGTAGTAAGAGCCAAACACTGGAGTCACACAACCTGCAGTTTACTTTGACTTTGAATCTGTGTGGACCCAGATAAATTGCCATTAATAATATATGCTGAATGCAGTTAATGAAAACGACTGCAACTTTCTTCAGACCTCAGCTTCTCTGTTAAGGTCCTGGGATTTTTGAAATCACTGGAGTCAGGAACAAAAGTGCTTTAAAAATTCTATCTAGACATGTATCTACAATTAAAGGTACAAAAACACCTTTAAAAATTAGACTGTTCTTTGCCTTGTGTTTCAATGCTGTATTTATAATTAAGACAACAGTAACTATGCTAATTAGACTGTATGATCACCACAATAAGAACAACTTTTTACATGCGGCATCTAGCCCACATGCCCTGAAGTCTCAGCTATAGCCTCCAGGCGCTGCTGCAATACTACTAGTAAGAGCTACTCATGACACAAAAAGGGTTTAGACAATGCTTTTTAATAAGTGGTATAATAAAAAGTATCCACGTTTCTCCTATCTCTCATTTCCCTGGTCTACTCTGAAAAGCCGGTAAAGTGCTAAGCAGAAAGCCCAAGTTACCTGTTGATTTTGGTACGCTGTGACAGTAGTGAAAACTGTCTCTGGAAAGGAGAAGGCTTTCACCCCTTCTCCTGAAGGGATAGGCTTGACAGGGGACAGATCATCTCCACAGTCTTTTCGGATGACGTGGACACGAGGCTGATATTTATGCATAGAGTGAAGGATAATCTATGCAGTCATGAAAGGAAAAAGATAACATTTATTAGAAAGGACACCCTGCTGTTTCAGGACTAATAGCTTTTTGGAACAGATTACGGTATGTGTTTACCATGCCACTTACTGGAAATCAAATGTTTTCTTTAACCTCTGAAGGTTCTTATTACAGTAGTCTAATCCCTGTGCGTTTATGTTATTGCCAACCCTAAGCATTTAAAAATTACCACTCAGGAGCTCCAAATTCAGAGACTGGCTCAATTGAGACTGACTCAAAAAAAAAAAAAAAAAAACCCCAAAAAACCAACAAAAAACAGGAGTGAAGTCCTGGTCCCACTGGAATTAGGAAAGTTTTGTCACTTTTTTCTACTGGAGCCTGGATTTGATCTAACAGGATTAAGGGCAGCAGCATTTGCCTTTTGTTTTTGGAACCTTCGGGATATGCTTGGAGAAATTTTTTTCCTGATATCTCAAAGGCTGGAAACATACTTGTTTTGAACACAAGCTGAGACTCTCACACTCTGAAGAAGCAGAGACTTAGAGTAAAGTAATACCAAAATCCAAAACTCTAAAGTGTTAATAACCCTAGATTCATAACACAATGAATATCAATACACAAACACCTTTCAGCATACAAAACCTCAATTAAGAATAAATTATAAATGAGAGGTATATGAACTCACGGTGCATAAAATTAAACACAAAAATACCTCTTGCTATTGCTCCCAAATTTTAGAGGAGATTTAAAATACAGAATTTTTCCTCTGTTTTACCCCACTTCAGATAACCACTACTAAAATAGAAGATTTCAACAAAAAAATAATTGGAAGCTCAACTATTATTGTTGGAAGGCCTAAGAAATGAGTAACTCAATAAATAAATAGTCCTATGGCTATTGGCCTGTGGAACCACTAATCAACATTCAGGGGAAGCTTTTTAATTTCCTGCTCCTTGAGTAGCCTCAGAATGTGCATGTGCTCAGGCACCCGACAGAGCCCCTATGCCAGACACCGTGGAAGTTCATTCATCCAAATGACATAGAGGACATTACATTCATTTGGATAAACTAGCGTTTGGCTAGTTTAATACACTTGGTCCTGGCCAGATGACATGACCCCGTTTTGGATAAGCCAAGTTAGAGGATAATCAGGGGTTTTATTAGCCTGTAAGTAAGGTTTTGACAATGACATCACAGGCTCCAATTAATTTGCTCAGGGAGTGCCCTATGGATGTTCTCATATGAAGCCTTTTCCCAGTTTCTGAAATCTTGCTCAGAGCAAGATTTTTATCATGCAAATGTGTATTCTCTTTCACAACACTCCTTTCAGTTCTCCGCTGGCAAAGATCTAAAAAATGAAAATGTAGAGAGGACAGCACAGTCCCGACCCTATTTTCTTGTGAACACCCAGCGATACCAGGGGAGGTACCAGTGCAACAGAAAAAAATGATCTAGAAAAGCTCCGTTCCACTGTTCAAAGCTATTCTGTGCCTTGCCATTTGCCTGGGTGCCACGGAGCATGCCACGTTCTGCTCCCACCCGTTATTTCACCCCATCAGCTCTGCAGTGCAAACTACCACTTGCCTACACAGCAGACTTGACTGTACGCAATGATAACCTAGGCAGCTAAGAACAGTTCTGCTCATGTATCAGAACAAGTGAAGTCACAGGAGCATAGAGATGAACACCTCCCGCTCCTTATCTGGGTGGCTATTACAGCTAAACTGATCCTTGTCAGCTCTTAAGAGCAACCTGGCTTGGCTCTGTGCTATACTGAAATTTCCTGTGCTGACACACTGTTAGACGATTAGCAAATCCATAGCAAGAATATTTTTTTTTCTGGATTTTGTACCGTGCCTTGTACAACGGGATCTTTGTTAATGATCAGGACTCTGAATTCTAAAAAATACATAACTGCAGAGCCCCGGTGAATTAAAGAGCAACACTATGAAGATAGGACATAAAAGCAGAGGGAGATGCAACACCCACTCCAAAAACCGTTTAGCTCTATTAATCTAAGCATCACCTAAAGCTACTGTGAAGAGAAAGCTAAGTGCTTGCACATTTAACAGCACAAACGGGATCTAACAGTTTACCTGCAGAGGTAGCAACTTTCCCTTTGTACCCTTCAAAGCCAACAGTAAAAAACCCCAACCCGAACAAGTCCCACCAAATGCCAAACACCAACTGGCATAACTTTCAACTCACAACTGAAGAGCCTGCCTCTCTCTATAAATCCCTAAAAGGGCAAGACGAAAACACTTCGTGGGGGAACAAACCTCTCCCGCCAAAGGTAAAATTACACTTTGACCACAGCAGCTGTCAAGACATCGTTATCAGACAGGAGGTGCCGCAGCAGGGAGCCCACAGGTAAGCGGCAGGGCAAGGCAACAGCCTGGCAGAGCAAAGGCGGCCGACGCACCTGCAGATACACAAAGCTGGGATTCCCTTCGCAATACGGCTTTTGAGAGATGTTGCCATGATGAGGCCTCAGAGCTGACCATGAGCTCGGGCACCACCGTGGCACAACCATCACAGCCAGAACAAGCGAGGGCCCGATACTCTTTTGCAGGGGAGATGCTAATCCTCCGGCAGCTCAGCGGTGCACAGACTACACAGCCACCTCCCCACCACTGGCACGGTCCTTACCTTGCCGCTGTTTTTTGCCAAAAAACCTCCTTTATCCTCCCTGCAAAGCCCATGCATTCAGGCTTTCTGCAGTCAGGAAAGTGTGTGGGGCTGAGGACCATGCCTCTTCACAAAGACAAAAATTGCAAGTGCAAATGCTGATGTTTCCCAGCTTTTCATTGTGACAAGAACATATAACTACCCATTGACTGTAAGCAGAGCTTGCTACTTGGAGCCAAGTCTGGGCAGAGTAACAGTCTGCCTCTGCTTTCAGCCTCACCCCACTTTCAAATGGGGAAAAAAAAAAGAACCAACCACCAAGGAACAATTAACACGCTAACAGCCCCATTTTCACTAAAAGTTAAAAGATGTTGCTCTGCATCAAAAAATACTCAGTTGAAAAGCATGGAAAACAGCATCAAAAATATTGACTTTTCCCCTCTACTGAAATTCAGATTAAAAACTGCATAAAAATAGAAAAATCAGCCAGCTCTAACCAGCCAGAGGGAGAGACTGCGTTTACAATGCAGCACTTACTCCACAGATGAGAGATGGATTAGAGGCATTAACAAAGAGTGCCCAGACCACGCACTTCTCAGTGTCAGCTGCAAAATGCAGGTTTACTTTTCCTTACCATCACAAATCAGAAAGACACAAATGCCACAGTATGTGTCTTAATGACGCCATCGGGCCTTAATGCCTCTATAAGCACACAATCTTTCCGAAGTAGGGAATTCACCCTGGGACTCCCTTTTGAGATCAAAAACACACAAGGAAAACATATCCTTACAAATTTTGCTTGATCTCCTCAGCCTGCAAGTGGAACCCATGTATCAGAGAGTGTCCTACGTGCAAATGTACTTCAAAATCTCTTCACAGAACAGCGCTATAAAATTACGTCGTCACAAACTCCCACTCAAAATACTGATTAAAATAGCAGCAGGCAGCAAGAAGCCCAGAAAGCGTTCGAGCAGCGAAGCAAGTCGTCTTAGAGGTGGCTGATCTCCTTTCACAAGAAGCTAATCCCAGGCCAACGCGATGCAAGGGGAGCTGGCTGCCGCGAACTACTACCACAGTATAAATACTGCACAGGAATACGACCTTAGCGTCTGTTTGCAAATACTGTTCCCGCTCCCATGGACGTGGGTCACTTCTCTCACTGATTCTGAGAATTAATACTCTGGAATAGGTAAAGGGCTCTGGGTTGATCTCATGCGAGCTCCCTACCTCCACACCTGCAAGATCAAAACCTAGCCCTGGGATTTTAACAGAAAAACTCTGCAAAAGCTTGCGCCTCTGAGGAGCACGGGAAATAAAAAGGAACAATTTTGAGAAGGATTAAAGCCCCAGAACCAGTCAGCACGGAAAGCACACCCAAAGAACAACAGCTAAAACCCGACACTGCTTGAACTACCGGAGGAGCGATGGCAGAGTGTGGAGATCCCACCGAAGTTTCTCTGAGCCATTCTGCCCAAGAAGGAGGGGAAAAAACCTCTAACCTTCTAATCATCTAAAATATACTCCATCTCCCATACAGCAGTGGGAGAGTCAGAACACTTGATGTAAAAACAAGTATTTGAGGGACAGTGCAGCCTTGACCCCTAGCTCTTGCAATCCCCCATCCCTTCCCTGGTACCCTCTTGAGAAAAATGGTTTCTTCCTGCTTATGAGAAACAATTGGTTTTTATATTCATCACAAAATATGATTATTCGTTTTCCATTATTGCTGGAGGCATTCAGAGGCTACATAGCTTTTTCAATACAGCATTCCACACTACCATAGCTTTAAAAGAAAAAATGTACCCATTGGAAGAGACACTTTTCTGCTTTCTGCTTTTGCCTTTTCTGGTAATTATGAATGACATGTTTGCAATTTCCCAGATTTGAGAAATACGAAATTATTTTACAGTCATCCTTCTTTTGTCCTTTTATTTTAATGCTAAAATTTCCATTTTGGGGAGGAGGGGCGCTGCCATAGCTCTGAATCAGTTCAATGTGTCTCAAATCACTGTACTAGGGCTTTGCTTCACTAGTTTCCAAATCGAAACACTTAACTAAAGACCAGAAAATTTATATCCCCCCACATTATGAATAATGGCGTGCTGTGTACATTACACAGGTTTCAGTTCAGAATAAAAACAAAGCTAAGATCTGGGATGGAAAAATACAGCAATACAATTCTCTACATAACTGAGATTTTATCACAGGGTAGTTTGCGACTGCAAATGCAGGGGTGGACCACAGTACCCACGTATCGCCCCTCTGAAATGCGTGAGTACAAAAACCAGCCGGCCTGCTCTCCATTGGAAAAGCAACATTTTACCCGTTCGTATCCACTTCACTTTTTAAAGCCCTTATGATAGACTCAGGACTCAGAGGAAGCAACTCCCCCATCCAAGAAGAGTCACAAATACACGAAGGCAGGGGAAACGAAGGGAACTACGTGGGCTAACCTTAACTCAAGCGGACACTGCCAAATGAGACCCCGTAACTGTAGTTCTGGAAAGGAGCAATAGAAAATGTCTTTCTTACGAGCCTGAAGAGAAGTCCCGCTAACTTAAGAGATGTGAATACCCCCACGTTCTTTTTAAGGCAGAATGCAATAAAATTATAAACAGTATTATAGGAAAGGGAGGCTTTTTATCCTTGTTACCACATTTGCTAGCTCAGTCCAGCCAGTTTCCTCTATTCCTGCCTCTGTAACATAGAAGTTGTAGCTCCTGCACAATTTGACCGGCATCTCACGTTAATCCTTTTTACAAACACAAACGGGAAAAAAAATCTCATACTTAAACTTGGACTATGTGTTGATAAAATACCTGGCTTAATGTCACAGTGTTACAACTATCCTGAAAGATGCATGTAGTATCTTTGTACTCTGTGCCAGGTACATTTTCTTTCACTCCCTTCCATGAAGGAGAAAGTATCCTGGTGAATAAATCGGGCTACGCTAAGGACAATGGAATCCACATCCTGTCTCAGAACTAGCCTCCAACATCTTAAAACTCTACCACTTGGAACTCGATGATCCTTCTGAAAGGAAGCCAACATTTGCCATTTAGTTAGGGGATTTTGCAAAATTAAAGACTTCACCCTGACTAAAAACAATTCTCATTTTTTAATTATTTCCTAAGGTGTCAAGTAAAACTATTTTAGGGATTGCTGGAAAGATACTGGCTTACATCTGTCATGTTTCAACAGTTTTGAAGAGAAAAGGAAATATTAACATAACACATTTTGTCACATTAGATAATGTCATAACTAAACAATTTAGAACTTGCAAACAGAACACTCATACTGCATACGTCTTCGCCAGTTTTTTCAGAAGTAATGAGCCTCAGCTGTGAAAGGGTCTTGCTTCATAAGGTATGTAATAAATCATTATCGGAGCAAACCCAGCTCCCATGTTGTTCGTTTTTGACTGCAATTATTAACACCTCATGGGATTTCACACAAATGTTTAGGTTAAGAAAATAGTTAAGTGTATTTTTATTCACATGAAGTTATTACACACTATTAATGTTTCTTCTAGCCACTTGTGAATTTAAGCGTCCTTTTTGATCGTAGCAGAAGTTGCAAGTAACACACTCGGTGGGAAAACATGAGAGCAATTCTGCCCCTTCGTATTAGGCAATTTAGCCTTGTAAAGTCTTACTTTGCAGAAGGAGTTCTGTTTTTGAGGGGGGAGTAAAACAGCAGGCTCTAATAAGCAGTTAATTATCGGAGCAGAAAGTAAGCAGATTTTAGATCTGGACGGTAAAGTTCCAAAACAGCTTTGAAAAGTCAAGCCTATTTCTGGCACCCTGAAGCTGAACGTCAGAGTCTTCCAGGGCTGAGCAATGTACCTACATATAATACTGCAGAAGACCAAGTACTCACATGCCCTTGATCGTCCAGCTCGTTATTGGTAAGCTTCAGTTTGTCGAAGCTGATCACTTGTCTCATCCACGTCTCCCCGGAGGCGGGTGAATCGGGGTGAATATAAACACGAGGCGGTACCGGGGAGTCAGCATTACCAGCCACCATCCACTTGGAGCTATGATAAACATACCTATAAAAAGAAAACAAATACCTATAACCGCAAAACCCCAAATAATTTATCAGACCCATTCAGTATTAACAAATTAGGGCCCATTACATACAGCAAGTACCCATCAACTAACAAAATGCAAAAAGACAATAAATAAAAGTAATTCTTTTAGTTTCAAAACGTGGTTCTGGTGTCTGCAACAGCAAGGTTAAAAACAACACTCTGATCTGACCTTAGTCTTCTTAAAATCAGTAACAGCCTTAACACTAGGCTCCACACTGAGCTCTAAGCTAGTGCCAGTTCATTGATTGCTATGGCTCTGCTCTGAATAGGCATCAGCAAATAGCGAAGAATCTAGTCCTTCATTTATCAAATTGAGTAGTAATTCCGTATTTGGAAGATTTAACATGTTGAGTCTAATGTAAGAGTCTATAAATAAAGCTATTGAAGGGAAAGAACATTATGATTGGGAAAAATAAAGAAACCATGTCAAACTATGCTCTTGCTATTTCTGCAAGACCGTATTAATTTTCTTGAAGAGTATTGCAGAAAGGCTTAAAAATGAAAAAACACAGCCCATATTTCAATTGATAGGCCAATACTGACAAAGTCATTTTCTAATAAAAATAGTGCCTGCTTTGGTAGAAAACTTATTTTGAAGGCAGACACTTCACAGGGCAATTTAAAAAGCACTGATTAAAAACTTCAAGGTATTTTTTTCAAGTATAGTAAAATTCCAGTAATTCAGCTGTATTTTTTAATAAAAACAAGAAAGACTTTATCAAATAATTTGTTTGTACAATTCAGTTCCTTATTAGAAAAAGACAAACAACATAATTGGAAATGGAAACAAAATGATCCAATACGTGCATTGCTCTGTACAATTCCTATCAAGGTCTAAAACTAAGATCTAGAATGGTGGTGAAATTCTCTCCTAGAGAGAAATTCTCAACCCCAGATCACACAGTCAACTGTTTGCAACATTCTTCATTTATTTGATATTTGTTGGTTTGTACTAAGTACATGCTTTCCCTACAAAAGTAAATAAAGTCATAAATACACATAAAATACTTTGAGCAACAGCTTCAGCTTCCAAGTATTTACAACAAGGTCCAATTTTGCTAGAAGTCTAGACCTAGCTGTAATTTTCTTCATTTCCATTTAATTTTGCTCTCTGCTATGACAGCTAAAGACTAGGCTCCCTATGTGACTGCTGTTGTGTCTTTCATATCTAAACATCTGCATGACAGTTTGTACACGAACAGCCAAAGTTAAAATAACAGTCAGCAATTAAAAAAAAAAAATCATAGGTTGCACAGCAAAGAATGAAAAGTGGAATCAAGTAAAACATGGGAAACATTAATATTTAGTGGGAAGGTTAAAGGCGTGGTACTAGTACATGATTACAGAAATTTAACTAAGAAAATACTGCCCTTCCTACAACTTTTGTTCAGTTACTTCAGTTATCTGGGCACCACGTATCACACTGGGCAGACAATGCAGCTCATTACGACTGTATTTTTTTTAAATGAAATGAGGGTTAAACAACTCATATTCCATGTAACTCTTTTTAATTTTAAATATTAACATTTTTATTCCATTTGGAATAATTACCTCCCTTTTTCTAAGAATTAAGGAATTGCTCAGACCTTCTAGGAATGATATGCTTAGATTGCTAAGTAAATGCACACATGCCACACAAAGCAAGAAAAGGGCTTTCATTTGAGCTGCACTGCCCTGGTCCAAAGAAACACTTTTTTCCGCTATGGTACAGTCAGAAAAGCCTCCCCTAACTGTATGTACTGGACTTCCTCAGCACTGGTATCTGCACCTTGCTGAAAAACACAAAATCTAAAATGGTCCTAAGAAATGTCTTCTACACCACAGGAGAAAAGGACAAAATTGCAGTCAATGAGGTAAGGACATGCAAAAAAACATAGGGCAGTGTTTGCTTAGGAAACAAGGCAGCATTCCTGCAGAACCAAGCTTTTAGTCTTAGTCTGAAATATTCCTAGTTCTACAATTAAATCTGCAGCGGTTTTCCCTACATTATACTAAGTATAGGGTTGAAACAATCAAACCAGCAATTGGTAAGGACCTGATCCTGCCTCCCCTGAACTACTTGGCCAGGGTCCTCCTGGCTACTATGGAGCACAAGCTCGCATCTGTAAAGCAAGACCTACAAAACATCTACAATTCACAATAATAACTGCTGCGGGCCCAATCCTGCAAACATTTCTACAGGACCAGTGGTCTCAGCAGAGTCCAACTAGCTGCCTCGAAACATGACTGCCCTCCAAACAGTGAGAGTTTCAGCACATAATTCCTACTCTCGAATGTTCAAAGAACAACTACTTTTGTTCCTCACGTTATTCCTCAGACAATAACCCATTAATTCTTTAAAAAACAGTAACTAGAAACATTACCCTTTGTGAATCTAAGCAACCAAGTATCTGAATGATAAACAGCTTTTACGTTAAATTATATAATCAATTTGAAGCATGACCAAGAAAGCTTATATGCCATTAAAACAGACATCAGTGCTATTAATGTTATTAATTAATGTTAATGCCATTTAGCACTAGAAAAATGAGCATTTTCATATGTGTTTGTTAATAGGAGATGATTCCCACTGACCTGATGAGGAATAAAACATGATAACACTTCCTGACCGCACTAGAACTGCACTCTCTGAAAGCCAAAACCTGAACTTACACAACATAAGGCAGATGTATAAAGAGCTTCAACAGCAATTTTAGTTGTTTTTGCATACTTGGCACAATTTTTTTTTTAAATGCATGGGGATGAAAATAGGAATCCGAGGGAGAGTTAAACACGACCTTCTGCTAATTTATATAGTGTTAATGTTTTCTTCCAATAGCCAAGCTCCCTATGGCTTGCATCATATGTTTTTTGCCTTAAAGTCACCATACCTGTATCTTTTGTTATCCACTGGCACAATATCCATAGCAATATAATACTGCTGATGTGGGTCTAAACCTGAGATCTTCACTCTCATTGCGGGAAACATCCGCCTGAACATGGAAAGAGAGAGGTCATGTTTAATATGAAACAGACTCGGGAACAGTTGTTTAGGAAAAGTAACCAGTTCGTGGGATTTTTCTCGTTCTTCCTTTTAGCCTACAGAGTCCTTTTGGACGATTATAGTTACATAGCCATGAAATGGCCCATTCGATATGTCAAAACAGATTTCTAAAGTGCATTTACTCGAACAATGCTTCGTATGTTTTGGGATACGCTTTGGGAGTACAGCTATTACCACATCATTTCAACTTTATTGTTAGACAGTAAATCATTTGGTTTTGAGACTTTACTTCAGCAGTACGCGCATTTAAAGCCCGTTCGAGATATTAGCTAGAAATCTATTTCTGGAGATGCGCAAACACCACCTCCACACAGGCAGAGCAATACTTACAGAAATGCAAAATGCCACTGAAGCTTCAACTGACAGCAGCTAAACGGTGTATCAGTTCTGTAGCAGCAAATTCGAAAGCTAAATCCACGGTGATACAATTATAACACCGCAAGGATGCAGTTATAAAAGCCAACGTGCCATGCTGTAACCCAACAATATGGTCTTTATTGAGACGGGACTTCCTGTCTGCAACTTACTAAAGGTGAAGTGCAAGAGCTACTCTGTCTTTGAAAGGTATAGTAAAACTTCTTTATTGAAAGCAGAAACGAATCTACGAGGCAATTTCTCAAAAAAAAAAAAAAAGCCACTCAGAAAAACTCCCAACAAAAACCAAAAGTTCACGACTTGGATCCTTGCACGGAGAAAACGGGGTAATTAACCGACGCGGTGGTTTTAACATAAAAATGCATTCTTAGCTCACGTTTGGCATGCCTTTCATCAAGAAAGTTCATTCTTGAAGCCAAAAAAAAAAAAAAAAGAAATGTCCTAGTGACGAGCTGACTGCAAGCTAATGAAAGGTACTTTTCTGCATTTTATAAACCTGAAAGCCATTCCAGTTTATTCAGCGTTTGCTGCTGTTCTTAAAAAATATATATATATACACACATATAAAAAAATCAATTAAAAGTCGTTACTGGAAAGAAAAATCCTATCTCCGTTATTTCTGAATAAGCAGGAGGGTAAACCTGACTGCGGTTAACTAGTTTTCGCTGTTATTTCAGTGCACCTGTAAGATAAAACAGAAATTCCCCGACTGGACTCTCTCAAGACAAATGTTGCTTTGTGCTGTTTAAGACTGCGTTTCAATCATTAGTAAAGCCTCTCTGAAAACGTAGAAGGTAGCATATGGATTCAATAAAATATGTTTTTGTAATTTCTAATAAGTTCAGATACTTTTTATACTACCCAGGTTTTCACCACGTGTCTCCACTGGAAAGGGGGAAAAACTCTCCCCTCGCTCAGAAGGACCCACGGCGCTCCCAGACCTCGCCCTCACGAGCAGGAAGCCCCAAACGCCACATCCTCCCGCGCCCACCTAAAACGATCGCCATCTACCCGCCTCGTAAATTTGGGGGTGTGGGGTGGGGAGTGGGGGGGTTCCCCCCGTGTTTTGCCCTCCGTCCTGTGCCCGCCTGGCCCCGGGAGAGCCCGGGCGGCGGCCCCGCGGGGTTCCCGTTACCTTCCCGCCTTGGTGATGATCATCTCGGTGCCGATTTCGTGGAAGCGCTTCCAGAGCTCGGCGCCCTGCAGGTCCACCCGCGGCGCCTGCGGCGTGGGCGGCGGCGAACCGGGCCTCGAACCCTTGGGGGAGCCGCCGGGGGAGGCGGGCGGGGAGGCCGCCGGGAAGCCCTCCTCGCAGCCGCCTGCGGAGAGAGCGGAGGAAGCCAGAGGGGCCGGGGCGTGGGGGGGGAAGAGATCGCGGACCCCCCGACCGGGGCGGGGAGCGGACGCGGGGACGACTCCCTCAGCCCGGCGGGGGTGCCGGGCAGCGCCGGGCCCGGGCCTGGGCCGCGGCCTTGCGCGCCGGGACGGGGGTGGGTGTGTGAGGGGGCGACCCGAGTGCCGGGCGGCCGCGCCAGGACGTGAGGGGGCGCGCGGGGAGGGGGGGGGAGGTGAGTGGGGGTCCCGGCCGCGGAGGGCCGGGCCGGGCCGGGCCGGGTCGAAGCGGGCGGCAGCGGGTCCGTGGTGCGAGGCCGGCGGCGCGTTTCGTTTGGGCGCGTTTCGCGTGAGCGCCGCCGGCCGCGGCCTGCTGCCCCCGCCGCGTGGAAACGCACCCGCGTCCGCCCGCGGTGGCACACGCGCACGTGCGGGTGCGTGCCGAAGAGATACGCCGAGATTTTTTTATATATATATATATATATATGTACACACCCCCACCCCCCCGCACGGTCGCCTATGCACTCCTAGCAGTCCGCGTACGTGCTCTACGAACGCTTTTTCCCCCTCCTCGCAAACAAACCCCCCGCTCTTGCTCCGACCACCCCACCCGCGGCCGGCCGGGGCGCCGGGCAGCCCGGCGGGTTTTAAGCGGCAGCGCCGGCCGGCCGGGACGGGACGGGACGGGACGTGGGTGCGCATGCAGCGTGGAAAGGCAGAAGGGATAACGGGGAAAGGGGGCTGCGGCTGGGGAAAGGGGGGGGGGGGGGCAGCCGGAGCCCGGCCGGGGGGAGCGGGCCGGCCGCCCGGCAGTCCCGGCGAGAGGCGGGGGCGGACGGGCGGCGGCAGGTCGCGGGGCGGCACTCACCGGCGGGGGCGCGGGCGGCGCAGCCCAGCTCCATGTCGCCGCAGGTCCTGCCGGCGGTGGCGGTGGCGGGGGAGCTCTTGGCGCAGCAGCCGCTGCCCCCTTCGTCCTCCGCCGCCTCGTCCTCGCCGCCCAGCTTCCGCCGCTTGGGCTGCCGCGGCGGCTGCTGCTGCTGTTGCTGCTGCTTCTCGGCCCCGATGAGCGCCTCCACGGAGAAGGCGTGAGCCTTCAGGCTCATGGTGGTGCCGGGCGATGATCGCCGCTTGTCGGCCATGCCCGCCCCCCCCCCCCCCACCTACAGCCCGCGCATCCAGGCGCGCCGCGGCCGCCGGCACCGGCACCCGCGCCCGGCCCGCCGCGCCGGCCGCCCTCCCGTCCTCCCGACCGCGCAGGCAAGGGGCTGGGGCTTTTCCTCGCCTTTCTTTTTAAATCCGAGTTATCAGCCAAGTTTTTTTTTTTTTTTGGGGGGGGTGTTTTTTTTTTTTAAAGAAAAAAAAATCTATTCCTTTCTGCAGATGCGCTCCTTCTCTCCCCCTCCTCCTCCTCCTCCTCCTTCTCCTCCTCCTCCTCCTCCACGTTCTGCCCCGTCTGATGGGCCAGGCAGGACTGACATGGGTAACAAACGCTCTGCGGACACAAATTAGGGCTTGTAATTGAAATTTGTTGCCTTGATCTGTCAGCACTTCCAAGCAGGAGACCGGTGGGAAGAACTCGCTCATTAGTGTCACTGCGGCGGCGGGGGCAGGGCGGAGCCGCGGGGCGGGGGCTGCCACGGCCCGGCCGCCCGCAGCCCAATCAGCGCCGCCTCGGCCCCGGCCCCGGCCCCGGCCCCGGCCCGCCGCCTTACCGGGGGGCCCCCGCCGCGGCGGCCGGCCACTCGAGTTGGTGTCGGGGGTGGGGGTGGGGGGGTGTCGTCCCGCCGTCCCGCCCCCCCCCCGGCCGAAAGAGCCCCGCGGCAGATGCGCCCCGCAATAAACGTTAATGAGACACCCCCCCCTCCCCCCACGCACCCACCCGTGGACTTCGCAATCTCCCCCTCCCGCGGGGGGGGGGGAGCGGGCTGGCCGGGAGCCCCGGCTCCCTCCGAAACGTGGAGGGAAGGGGGGGGCCCTCCCGGAGCGCCGCGTTTCGCTCGGGAAAACCGTTCGGACTTTAAAAAAAAAAATAATAAAAATGACGTTGTGCCCTTTCTTGCTGTTAGGGATTAGTAATTATTAGTATTATTCAGCTGTTGCGCTCGGAGGTTCATCGCGCTGTTAGCCGAACACTGGCTGCAGAGGGGTTTCGGCGCAGGACCCGTGGCCCCCGTTAAACCCAACCCATTAGGCGCTGAAGCTGCAATAAAAAGAGAATTAAACCGAACCTTGTACGAACATCGAGGCATCCAGCCGCAGCAACTTTAATAATAACCATATTCAGGTGCATAGAATAGTTACGGGGAAAATCCTTCCGTATCTGTCCAGCGAGTAAGACTGTTAAAGATTTGGAGCCGGATATCCTTTTCTTTGCATGCCCAGGGAAACGAAAAAGCTATTCAGATTTTTTGTTGCGTTTTCTTTTTTTTTTTTTCCTCTTGTTGGGAGATAATTTTTTTTTCCTTTTTCATTTCTTTTTTCCGCAGAACTAAATGGGGTGACATGCTCCGTTGAGGGAAACAGAATAGAAATCCTCCTTCTGTAAAAAAAATCATGGGGCAAATTTCACCGCTTCGGGGAACAGGATGACTGCGCTGGTTTGGGCAACAGAGAGAGAAATTCGCGGTGTGGTTTGTCTGTGTTACAGCCTCGGAGGTCCTGTGCGGGCCGTCGAGTGGCACAGCTGAGATTTCTGATCGTAATCTAAAAAGGAAATAGCTGCCATTTAGGGGACGTAACCGTTTCCACTATCGCCTTTTACCTATCCCTAAAATGCAAATTTATCCCTAATTTCAATAGCTGCTTCGTCAGAGAGTCTGAGGAAGGGGCTGATTAATGAATATTCCCTAGAGATAAATTATCCCTTCAAATAAGGTTATCAGCGTTAAAATTGTAGAAGTGCTTTCCGGACGTGAAAATATAGGTATGTGACAAAGAGATAATTGATTAAAGAAAAAAAAGAAAAAGAAAAAAAAAAAACCCACAACAAAACCGAAACGGCCGCAGGAGCACTAACTCTCTCTCACATTGGAAGAGATGGCAATTTGTCTGAGAAAAATTCGCCACTACGAAAAAAATTCCCCCGCAGTGGCTGTCGCTCTGAATCGATAGGAAAGCGGAAAATGCCCACCGCCTGTCACCGGCGAAGAGTGCTGTGGAGTTAGTTTATCTTTACGTTAAATCTGGGACATATTAACTGTTCCGTGGTCTAAAGTCTGTCTGCTCTGCCTATTCCCGCCGTGATTGAATCTGAAGGAAATCAGATGTGCGGGAGTGATCGAAACGTGCTAAGCTAGAGGATCTTGCGAGAGTGTAAACGCCGTCGCGGTGGGGATGAGATCGATAGGGAGAGGAAGGAAGGAAATGGATGTTATCTGTCCGAGGGCGACCCGGCAGCCTCCCCTCCCGCCCGCCCACCTCCGACGGCACCTTCCGCGGCCCCGCTCCGCGCTCCCGCCGCCGGGCCACCCGCGCCCCCTGCCACCGGTGCGACGGCCCCGGCGGGGCCCGCGGGAGCAGGTACCGACCCCCGCCGCAGCGGACCGGGGGGGAGTGGGGGGGGGGTGTGCGCGGAGGAGGAGGGTGCGCTCCGCGGCGGCGGGGCCCGGCGTGCGAGCGGTACGGGGGGGGGGGGGACACCGGAGGGGGGTCCGGGGGCTTTAGGCCGAGGCTGAGCGGGCGGGGAGAGCGGGCTCGGCCCCGAGAGGCCGCCGGGACCTGCCGGGGGGGGGGGACGGACGGGCTACGAGATGCCCCCCCCCGCCTCCGCCGGGCTCTCCGCGGGGCAGCGCCGGCGGAGCGCGGGTTCGGCGCACAGGCGGGGAGGGAGCCGGAGCGGCGGGGGTGCCGCGGGGAGGGAGCCGGGGATGCCTCTGGGCACGGACGGAAGGGGGGGGGGGATGTCGGTCCTGCCCGGTTTTTCTTCCTTTCCCTCCCCCTAGAGCCAACGGCCGCGCTTTCCCGCGGAGGAGACCCCGACCCCTCGCTCCGCACCGCTGCGCGCCCCACCGCGGGGTGCGCGCAGCCTGCCCGTCCTACGGCGGAGGGACAAATCGCCGGATGATTTTTTTTTTTTTTTTTTTTCCGGGAGGGTGGGCGCTTGTTGTTGATTCCCCCCCCCCCCCCCAGATTTCTGTAGGTTGATATGTGGCATGTTGTTTTCATTTCTTGACTTTTTAAAATAACTGGGTGGATTTAAATTTATCGAACAACCTGTGATCCATATGTCTGTCCGATTAATTTTTTTATGGGATGATGAAAGAGAGGAGAATCTCTATATATAGTGATCTGCTAATGGAATAATATATATATTCAAAACACCTTTCTGGGGTTACTTTTATTTCCGGACTTTCAAATGCAGTCCGGGTTTTTAGGCAGTTGGGTGAGGCGCTACTTATTTGATGTAGGAGAATCGCATATTTAAACTTCCTGGGGGGTGAAATGTTTAAACTGTTTTCCACCAGAAAGAGATTTTCCTGCGGTCCCTTCGAAAATCTCCAGTGACATTTAGGGGGTGGTTATGGCCATGTTTTGCCATTCACAGTGTGATTTCTTCAAATCTTCGCGAACATTAAAGCCGGGTGCCATCAGAGAGTAAAATATCCACGGCGTCCTTTTCTCTTCAAAGACACGATTTTCTGTGACTTCCCAGCAGGGGACCATAGGAGCGGTCACTAAGGAAAACATATTTAGATCATTATCCGCTTTTTCCCCCCAGTGAGCCTAATCGCTTCACCCTAAGGAGACGTGGCGTGTAAAACTGACAGCAGGTAGCTGCCGGGGGCTAGGCGGTCAAACGTTACCAAGTGGAGCAAAAATTACAGACGCCGGTGAGAAAATCGCGTGTAAGCCCTGTTTCCGTGTACCCCAAGCGCACCTTCGCCCCCGTCTCTCTTACTTGCTCTCCGCGGTTGCGGCTGAGCGGGAGGACTGGAGGGCTGTTGGGGGCGAATTAGCAATTCCAGCTTTCCTGTAGTGGGGTCCCACGGCAAGCCACTCTCCCCGAGATACAGGTCACCTCCAGCCCAGCCTTGAGAGAAGGTCTGAGCGTAGCTTTAAATTTAAAAGAGGCAGGCAAGCCCCCCTCAGCCCCCCTGGCCGCGGCGGGGTATTACAGCCTGCCCGTCCCGCTCTGCCGCGGTCCCTCCGGCCGGGCTGCTCCCTCCGCTTCCAAGCGGGCTGCAGCCCGGCGGAGGAGGTGGTGGCATCAGGGAGCCGGCAGGAACGGCCCTCCGGAGCGGCGGCGGGGCTCTCCTTCGGTTTCCGCAGCCTGGCCCCGCTCGTGTGCCTCGCCTTCCGCGGGCGCGTAAGGAGCGCGGTTCACGGCCAGGGCGGCACCGGCTCAACCCCGCGCCGGGCCCAGGCCCGCGGAGTCCCGGCGACCCTGGGCTCGGCCCCCGGTCCCCGTCCCGGGGCCCTGTCCCGGACACTCCGCGGCCGGGCTGGGGCGGGAGGGAGCGGGACCGGCTTCCCCGACACCTGAGACTCCCCGGGCTCGAACTCGACTGGCGGGTCCCAAAACAAGGGGACGGCGGAGGCGACACGGCCCCAGCCGCCGGGACCAGGGTGCGTGCAGCATCCCGCTCCGTGCTCCTAGCTCAGGAGCCGAGGAATGGGAACCGGGCCGGGGAAGCGAGGGGAACCCCGGCGCCCTCACCGCTCACGGAGCCGTTTGTCGCCTGCGGTGACCCAGAGTTAACCTGGACCGCAGGGAGCCTCGCTGCGGCCGTCGCCGGTCGCCCCGAAGCCAAGCCTAACCTGCCAGGAGCGCGGCCACGGCGGCGCGACGGCGGCCCTCAAACGGCCGCCGTGAGCGGAGTTCGAGGAGGGCTTATCGGTGCGGCGGGGCACGTTCTGTCCCCGCTTCAGCAGCGCTGCGCCGGGGCGACCGCGCACCGAGGAAGCCAACGGGTCGGGGCCGGCCCGCCGTGCCCGCCGACGGGGCGCCCGGTCCGCCGGCAGGCGCGCGTCCCCTCCCGCGCGGCGGCGACCGGCCTTTCCCCGCGCATTCCACCGAGCCCCCTCGGCCCGGCCGTCTTTACCGGCCGGTGCCCCCGCAGCCTCACGTCTCGTTTTAAAACTGCGGAAAAAAATATTCGCTCCCCTGCTGCGGAGTATAAATAAGATCAGCGTACGGAAATACATGCGCAGCCAACCGACCGGCTTTCCAGACGGGCGAAAATGCTGAGGAATCGCATTAAAGAATTGAAAACGCAGTTTAAAGGCACCCGTGTTAAAATTATAAATATTCTGGTGACTGCGTTTTATAGCTCTTAAATTACTACCTTAATTTGGAATTACGCAGCCACGAGTATGAGCAATTTTTAAGGAAATCTCCAGTCTTTAATACGACGCTCCCACTTACATTTATTGTTCGTTTCAGACAAACGATTTTTAAAAATTGCCTTTTCATTACTCCGGTCACAAAATAAACATTCTCGAACGCTAAATGAGGGTTGAAGAAACCTCTGGCTTTACTTTTTTATTGCTTTCCTATAAATTTAACTCGTATTCTCACTATTGTCTCAGGAAAAATATGAAAACATGTATGGAATTAAATTAAATTAAATTAGGTAGCCTTAAATCACTATAGTTTAGGGTAGAGTCACTAATTGGAAATATTTATGTTTGCGAGGCTGGGATTTCAGTAGTAAAAAGATACGGTGTATCCCCGTTTTATCATAACGTGGGTCTACGGGAACATTTATATCATACCATTGTAAGAAATGATGTGTAGTTAAACAACATTTTTTAAGCAAGGCTTGTGTCTTTTTATGGTAACCCTCGGTCTTTAGTCAGGGCTAGTTCTCATATTACATGAAATGTACTTTAAGAAGTACTACCTGCTCCAGCTGTCCAGGAAAAACTGAATTATGGAACTAGGAAACATATGGCAGTTGCATATTGCACGAGTAAGGTACATATGAAAGTTATAAATTTCTTTTTTAAGTAACCATTGTAAACGCATTTTTATAGGTTTCACAGTATGTATTACATCTGTAATTTTAATTTTTGCAATATACCTTTTTAAAGATACCTATGTTTTCTGTACTCCAGGGAAGGAAATGCAAAGAGACGTTTACGCGTAAAAAAAACTGCTGCGAGCGAAACAAACAAGCAAGGTAAATAAACGGGGAAGCGGAGCTTCCTCACAATGGAAAGGACACTATGCCATCTATTGGCAAAGCAGTTATTTACAAAGCCAAGGGTACCCAAGCGAGTATTTTCCGTTCTTGGAATACTGCGCGGCAAAGTGTCGCAGTCATAGTTTTTGTATATTACAAACAAATGAAGAAAGACATTTCCATGGAGGTCCGGGGGAAAAAATAAAATAAAAAAAAAGAAAAAGAAGAAAGCAGAGACGGTTAGTGAATTTATACCTCACAAATTAGGTCATTAACTCGCAGGGGGATTTTGCAGCTAATTGCAAACTCCCTTCTTGGAGCGCCCGAGTGGGAGAGGTTTAGCTTTTTCGATTGTTTTATTACTGAACCATGTCAAAGCAGGCTTCTATTTTTTTTCCTTTTCTTTTTTTTTTTTTTTTTTTTACATGCAAGGTTACTTAAGGACTTTATGGCCACAAAACAACCCAGTAGGCTGCCTTAGAAGCTGACCTTACAGCCTCCGCTTAGTTAAGGCTTCCTCTGAGCGCTAGGCGAGTCTGACTGCAGGATCGGGCCTCCCCTTCCACGCCTCGCAGGGCTCCCCCGAACCGCGACCCTGCCACCCTCCAGGCGTTACGAGGCCTGGTTGGAAAGAAAGAGAGCGGCGGCGGGGGGCGGTCAGGGGAGCGGGGGTCCTGCCGGGCCGGGGCGGGAGGTGCGCGGGGCCGCCCCCAGCCCCGACCGGCCGCCGCCGGGTCTCGCCGGCAGCGCTTGTTCTCAGCGACGGGAAAGCCGATCCCGTAGGAGAGAGAGAGCTACCAGGGCTTTTTCCCGTTTCCAGGGAGGGGAAGGAAAAGATGATAGTTCCCCATCAGCTATAAATAAACCGAAATAAGCGGACAGATGTGAAGGGAAGAGTCAATTTTTCCTGTTCCAAGCGCAGATCGATTTCTGAACGAAAGCCCCTGCCCCTCCGCCTTGAACTGGCTTTCTTCCTGCTTCTCTCACTTGCTAAGGACTTGGCTTTTTCCCTGCCATAACTAGCCCGGTACTGCTCAGTGGGAAATACGAGAGCCCTTTGTTTTAGCTTTCAACGTTGTAATCTCCCTTTCGCTGTCCCGCAGAACGCGGCTCTGCGGTTCTCGCCTAGAAGTGTGCGTTGGGGGGGGGGGGGGAGAAATTCCTGGGAGCACCTGTATTTCTCGGCTCGAAAGGTTAATCTTTCCCCATACAGAAAAAGGAAAAAAAAAATCCCTAAAATAAAAAACAATTCCCTCCATCTAAAACCAGACCCCAGAGGACAGGAAAATATAAAATCCAGACCCTACACTCATAGTCTTTTACTGCTCTTTTCGGTGTGAACGTGTGAGTGGATGGTGTTTTACAAAGTTGTCTGAATTTCTTGAAAGGCCGTTCCTGTGTTTATATGCGAGGGGAATTGAAATGTCTCGCTGACTGAAACGCACCTTCGCCGCCTGGTTTTCACCCCAGCAGCTGAACGCGGGGCTGGTGGGAGCCCGAAGGCTTCGCCTCGGACCCTCACCCCCGCATTTTCGGGTCAGCCCCGCGCGTCCCTCTCTCGCGGGGGAGCGCAAACCCACGCACCCGGGGGGGGAAGCACTCGCTTTTTGCCTTTTTTTTTTTTTTTTTTAATTTTATTGTATTTTTCTCCCCGCAAACACCCCCGGCCCACGCCGGGGGAGGGTGACGGGGCACCGCGCACCCCGGGATGTCGCCGGGGCTCCCCGCCGGGGCATCGACACCGCCCGCGGCCGCGCTCCCTCGGCTCCGCCTGCCCGTTTTTGGGGGGATTCCGCGTGGGAACGGGGCCGTCGCGTCCCGAAGCCCGGCCGGGACACCCCGGCGGCGGCGGGCGAGCGCGTTTGCGGGGAGCCGTCGGAGAAAAGAGGCGGGCGGATAGGGTTTAGGGGTAGAAAGGCATTTGTTTCTCCAGGAGAAAGCTGAGCTCCATCTGGGCAGCGATTTTGGAAGAAGCCATCCAAGGGGCTTCTCTGCCGCGCAGCCCACGCCCGCCCTTCTCCCCACGCCGCCGCCGGCGCTCGCCCGCTGCAGCGAGGGTGCCGGCCGAGCCCCCGAGCACCGGCCGATCCCCCCCTATCACCTGAAAGAAGGGATTTGGCTCGTCAAAATTAAATTCCTCTGCAATCAGCCAGACCAAAATACTTTCAGAGTAACATCCAGGAGATCATTTCCCCCGAGCTCCCTATCAAGTGTTGCATACATAATATATCTTTTAAATATATTGCTTTTTCGATGTGCTGAAAGGGAGACAGTTATTAAAAACTGTGCGAGCACTCTGCTTGTAATTACCCGGGGAGCGGGGCAAGGGCGAGGCGCTTGCGGAGACTCCAGCTACGTGTCGCGAAGTGGGGCTTTAAAGTCGCTCTCCTTTAAGGTTTGCCTGTGTAAAGCCCCTCGGCGCCTTTTTAGAAATAAACAAATGCCTGTGTGTATATGCATACACACATACATAATAATATAAATCTATACGTATGTATAAACATATATACACGCACACCCATGTATATCGACTAAAGTCTTTCCGTTAAATAGAGGCACGCCTCATGGTCGGGATTCTGTCACCCATTGGTATCCGTAGATAAATGCAATTCTTTCCTTTGATTTTTTTCCCCCCCTCTTTTTCCCCCCTTTTTTTCTTCTTTCTTTCTTTCTTTCTTTCTTTCTTTCTCTTTCTCTCTCTTTTCTCAGTGGAAAGTGCACAGTAAGTGTGAAGTATACATCATCGCCCGAGGAATTTGTCTTGAAAAGTCCTCTCAGCCCCCTGGTGTTCAAAGGCTGAAGGATGGTTATTGATTATTGCACTAGATCAGAGCCCGCATTAAACACCAGGGAAATGAAATGGACCGTCTGGGAGGGCCCGGCTGCCCCCCCGGCTCCCAGCGAATAGCGGGACGAGCTAAAAGCTCGGCAGGCGTGGGCCGTGCCCGCCTGCGCACCCACGGAGCCCCCCGCAGCCACTGCCTGTGCGCAGGGCGAGGGTCTCCGCTCCCCCCAGCCCCTCTCCCGCGCTTTTCTTTGGTCCTGGTCCGGCAGCAAAGCGCCCGGCGCGTCCTGCGACAGTGCCTGGGCTATGCAGTCGGTGCTCGAGTTGGGAACACCTGGATGGGACAGACTGCAGAAACAGACCTTCCTTATATATATGTGTGTGTAAGTGTATATACACAAATGTACGCACACGCATATATAGGACTTCACCTGGGCGGAAGGAACCAGGTATTTAGACTGATGAGCTCTTGGGCAGACTTGTCAGTTCTCATCAGGCTCGTTCACCCCTAAATCCATCACTTGATCCGTGAAAAGCCTCACTAAAGGGGCAGCAGGGGATGCTGAGGGGTGGGATGGGGGCTGAGAAACCCCCTGGCAGCAGGACAAAGCAGGAACCGCAGTGCCAGGGCCTGGTGCAGGTTGGGGTGAAGGCCTCCTTTAGCACCTGCGCCGAGCACCCCAGTCCAGGCGATGTGAGGGGGCACGCAGCATCCCTGCCCCCCTGCCTGACCACGACTGCCTGGGTGGGTGCAGTTCTCCTGGGGGTGCACGTCCCCCTGACCTTCACCAGCAGTGATGTTATATAGGCACAAACTTCCCCACACGCCTTAGGAAGTGTGGGGTGTTAAATGACAACAGCCAGCTCTCCAGATCTCTTGCTTCTTTGGCCAAGGCAAAACAGAGAGAGCATCTTTTGCCCTTACAAACTTGACCAGCAGTGAGAGAAGATAATGCTGAACTTGCTCCCTTCAGCCAGAGAATGATGGTGCGGTTTGAGAAGGGGAGGGGGGCAAATAAAAGAGGAGCTTTGGAAGGCTCTGTGACCTCAGGCTTTAATTGACAGCAATTTTTGTCTTCTATATAAAGAGAAGATAATGTAAATTGTGGAAAACTTCAAAATGCATTTTAAATTTTATTCTTTTTCTTTTCCTTTGAGCTGCAGACACTTGAATTCATGACAACCGAGATGGTTTGCTTTATGAATAAGAACATCAGCTACCCTATTGTGTCCTGTCACAGTATCCTGGTATTTCTACATCCTCTCTAAGGTCCACTTTCAGACTTGGAGGAATGTGATCTGGGAATTAGGTTTTGGACCAGTTTGTTTCCATTTTGCAAATGCAAAGATGCTGCAGTGGATGAAACACAGAGTGGTTTCTATTTCTTCCTCTCCATAGGCATGTTTAACTCCCATTGACACTGATGTGAGTTATGCACATGTCTAAAGAGGAGAAGCGAGTCTTAGATCTTTTTCTCATCGTTTACATGAGATCAAAGGAAATCAAATAGAGTTAATGAAGGGCCAGATGGTGCTTTATTTGTGCTCTGGAAGACAGTACAAGAGAATGGGAAGGAGTATCTGTAGTTTAACCTGGCAGAGAGGAGGAAAACTTACTATCTCATTTAATGGGCACTGAAGCAAGTATGCCGTATCTTCAGAAGTGGGAAAGGTTTGCTTGTTTTCTCTCCCTCAGTAGATTTTGGATGCAGGGCTAGGGTTGCTTTTGGAAGGCATCGATTGAAGGGATTCCAGACTCTGAAATCATTCACATTTTGTCTTTTTTGGAAACACAAATTTCTTTGGACCCAGGCAATTCTTGAGTTTTTGCTTTTAAGCCGTAGGATATGGGTGCTCCTCTAGTTCGTGGAAAATGTGTAATCTAAGCTGCTACGAGGAGGCAGGGCTGTAGAGGCAGGAGAGTCTTTGATTTGGATCCTCACTGTGAGCAGGAGTTTGGCAGGAGAGGCACAGGATGCAGTAAATTTACCAACTGTGCGCACAGAGCGACTCATATCCCAGAGGATGCAGGCAGGGTCGGGACCGTCCTCTGCTGTGCCTCTGTGCCAGCTCCGAGCCCTCTGCCCCGGCTGCCAGGCTCTCGCCAGCTACCCCCGGGATCTTCAGAGAGGAGATTGTAGCCTTGGGCATAGCTAACGACAAGTTACTTTTACCCTCACTGCTGGTAGGATTATCCGAAAAGAGATGCAAATGTTTCCTCTGTAGACCTTGCACTGATCCTGCCGGGCTCTTCCTGACGTAGCTTACCCCAAAGCGTCCTAACTGGGAATTGGTAGGGGAAAATGGAGACATTTTTGCGCAGGATTACACCCGCCCATCCTGATCTTGCAGGGATGAGTCTGCGGGGGCAGTAGAGGCCATCTTATTTCTTGTCCTGTCTGCATCCCGTCGGGGTTTTAATGCACGACACGCTTCTTTGAGGATAACTTAGCACCAGGCGACAGATTTCCCAATAGCTTGATGTCATATGTTGGCCTCCCATGATATTGTAACGCCAGCTGACAAAGAAGTCACTTCAGTGATGTTCCCCAAGGCTCCTTTTGTTGACAAAGTAGCTCTCTGGATTTGGAAGGCTTTGCAGTTGAGCTGAAGGCCTGGAGGCTTTCCTGTTTTAAAAGCAATGGGAAGAGATGCAACTAACATCTGTATGTTTGTTTAAGGATGCCAGAAATTGTTTGTGTTTATGATTTCTTTTCAGAAAATTATATCGAGAGTACTTTAATAGCAGCATAGCCCCATCTACGCTTTGCCCCCTGGTACAAACCTAACATTACAGCTCCAGCTGACATTATTTCCACCTGCTTTAAATGTGTTCATGTGCCTCTAATCCTGTGTGCAGCTTCACATTTGTACCCATTTCCTGTATTTTATAGGCACATGTGGTATGTCGAGGTTTGGAAATGTAAGCCCTCATTTTGTGCTGCTTGTTTTTTAACATTCATTTTCCCTGGCTGTACTCCTTGTTTAAAAAAAAAAAAAAAAAAAAAGGAAGAAAGAAAGAAAGAACAAACAATTCTTTTTTTCCTAGTGAGGTTTAAGAAAAACCTTGAGAACTTCCTTGCTCTTTTATATATCTAGCACTTTTATTGAGTGAGTGTGCAGTAATTTGGTGGGTTTACTAAGTAACTTGACAGTTAATGGGATACATCTGCAATAGATTCCAAAATAACTGGCTGCTTAGAAATATGGAAAAGACTAGCATTCTCACTCCTTTCTGTTCTTTTGAGAAATTCCTATCTGCTTCAGCTCCACGGAAGTTGAGATTCCATTACAGATCCACATACGCCGAGAGCTGCTACCAACTATAATAGAACTCATTAGAGCTGACCCTTCCAAAACTGCTATTATATTAGAAAAATATTATGGATTTTAATCTAAAGGTTCTAAGAAGCTGCATTAAAAACACACAAAACCATACATACACCTGGAGCTACACAGTGGCTTTATGAGGCTTGAGAGCATAAAAGAAACCTCAGCCACGGAAGAAAGAGTCCAGACTTCATTTTCCGCAGACAAATTGGCTGCTTTGCATCAGTGACCCATACTTGTGTGCTTACTCGCTCCAATGAAAAGGAGAAGAACAGCAACATCAACAATCCTTCAGCTGGTGCACCGTGACCCAGAAGGGTTGGGAACCCTTTGGTGTTAGGGGATGGAGACTCAGTTAACTGAGGATGGAAATCTCTAAGAGGAAAACCCAAACCAGCAATCCCATATCCCTGAGAAAATTTCTGCATTTCCTGAACTGGCTTCTTCATGGCACAACAGCCAAGAGCTACTCCACCCTTTACATTAAGGTTGATCTTTAGGGCTAGCCCCCACTAGAGGGAAGCCCATGGCAGTGTGAATCCATAGGAATGAGCAGGAGGGGGGGGGGAACAATATTCATGCTGGAGATGCAGAGCCTGAGTGGTTGTATCTAGCATCCCTGAGGGGGAAAAAAAAAAAAAGGAACAAGATGAAGGAAATTGAGCAGAGCTTTCCTGTCCCTGAGTAACTTCCCACACAAGGGGATCAGTTGATCTAATGTCTTTACTGCAGCTCAATTACCTTTCATTTGCCAAATTTTAGATGGCTTCAGATAGGTATTTCATGGTAATGAAGACAAATGTTTTTGGTAAACAGTTGATATGTCATGATGCGCTCTGAGACACCAGTGTGTCTAGCCTTGCAATGCATGGGTCACTTTTCACTTGTTGGGGCGAAAAATTGGTAGCGGAAAGACCTTCATCAGATTCCTTCTGCAATTTGTGAACAAATTCCCTACACTGCCTTGCCAAGTGTTGTTTAAAGCCCCGACATGTGTCTGTTTATTCATTAGAATGAATGGAAGGGTAGAAACATAGTGCTAATGTTTATGTTCCAATTAAGGAATTCATGTATGTTGCCTCCCTTAAAAATATTCTCCTCGGAGAAAATACGAGCCCAAAGCCTATTTATCAGGTTTAAATTTAAGAAAACTATATTGTCAGAATAACCACACATTCCTTTTTGCACCACTTTTGAAATCTGTTTCCTATTACCATCTCTGCATCAGACAAATACAACGAAGTTATTTACAGGCTGTGAAAGATACTAAATCTTTTCAGAGTAATATTACATTGGATCACAAATTCTCACTTTTAATAATAATTGACAACAAACTAAAGCGAAGGATATTCACAATTAGTAACAACAACACATAATGCTCTCCCAGTGCCTTGTATCTTCAAGACCCTGTGCAGACATAAGCTGCTGAAGTCTTATTAACATTTATTTTGGAAGGATGTTAAATGTTGTTATCTCCCTTTTACAGATGGTGAAAGAGGCTCGGTAGGATTGTGACTTGCCTAAAAGGCTCAGAACAGTTTAATTGCAGAAGCAAGACCAGAACTCGCAAGCTCTTGGCTCCTACTTGTGTGAGAGAGCGAAACACATTTTTAAAAGCATCCTGTGACTTGGGAATCCCAGTTCCAGTGCACATCAGGGCTCGAGCGGCGCTGGGGCAGCGCAGCTCCTCAGGGGTGCTTTGGGCTCCCAGCTCCCATTAACTCTGAGTGATTTTGGAGCTCTTGAAAACTCCTTTCAGTCCTTCGAGGGAAACGCACAACACCTGTGATTCATAGAAGCCGCGCACGGAGGGGTAAAGCAAAGGCTGGGAGCGACGGCCAGCTCCACGTGCAGCTCAGCCGCGATTCAGAAGCCGGAGGGCCGAGCGCTGAGCGGGTCGTCCAGGGCTGAGGAGCCGGAGGGGAGCCAGCGGTGCTGCCAGCTCTTCTCACTGACATGATTTTCTCGGGAGCAGAGCCAGGAAAAGATCTAAAGGCAGAGCTCCAGCCCTCTTATAAATGTCAGCTCTGCCTTTGGGAGGAAGCCTTCCTCGCCTGGCCCCTCGTGCCTTGCCCTCCACCTCCAGGAGAAGGGAGCAGCTCAGGGGGATGCACATCCCCAGGCTCTCTGCACCCCTCTTTCCCGGCCAGCCCCTGCTCCCAGGCTGGGAATGGGGGAACTGGGAGCAGGAGGGCGGGCGGAGAGCTGCAGAAGCAGATGTTTTTTTGCGTGTGTGCATGCGTGTGACGGGAGTGCACGAGTGAGGAACCAGTGTGCAACCGAGGAAGCAGCCCCTCAGGGCTGGGAGGGCGAAGCGAGATGGGGCTGAGCAGCGGGGGCAGGCGAGAGGCAGATCTGGGGTGGGTGGAAAGGGTCAGGCAGCAGCATCCATTGCTGTCAGATGGAGAGGTGGGCCAATGCAAGGGTCCTCAAATGAAGCGAAGGCCAGAGGGAGCCATCAACACCGCACGCAGCCTTGCACCACCGTGCCCACCGCAGCCTTTGGAGATGAGGAAACGAAAGGAGTTCAAGCTCAAAGGAGGCATCAAAGACATCCCACATACATGTAGGTGTATGGTGGTGTCCGTGTCTTGCTGTTGCCCAAATCATTATCTTTTTACTTTGGCAATACCAGTGTGCAACTAACTGGGAACCTGGAACAGGAGTGGTTAGAGCCGAGGAGGCAAATTGCTTCAGCAGCAGGAGAGAGACTGGATATTGCACAGAGTAGGACTGACTTCCCCAAAACACCGGTGAGAAAGGAAAAAAAACCTTGGATGGGAGAGAGGATGCCAAGGCATATGCAGAGAGCTGGGCGAGAGGCAGCGCTGGAGAAGGCAAAGCATCCCTGCAGCCTCAGCAGGGGTGCAGCCCTCCTTCGAGGACCAGATGCCAAGTCCTGATTTTCATGTCAAGTTTTTAAACTTGATTCCTTGGCTATGAGTTTTGGCCTTAGACAATGCTCAAAGGGATGCAGGAACCATTTGCAGTACGGTCATAAATATTTGTGCCCATGTTTAGAAATGCTCAGTGGCTTCATCACATTAAAATATTTTGGGGAGGTGTATGGCTAAGTGAGTGCTTACTGCTAAGAAGATCTCGTGGTAATTCTGAATAACGAAGAAAGAGAAAGGCCTCCCTTATGCGGGAAAAACTACCAGGCCAGAGGACCAGCTTTCTAGGCCAAAACCTATAAAATTCAAGGGAAAAACAAGTTTTAGATGGCTTTGTGCCTACACTTAGAAATTTAATTGAATTTGGAGTAGGCTTTATAGACTGAGGGACTCACAATATGAGATTAATTATTCATTGCAGTGATGGCAAACGCAAGGCCTAAACTGGCCAGTTGGTCCTATCTGGGTTACAAAAAAAATTTAGTGGATGTGGTCAGGATAAATCAGGTAACATCTCTGGATGGTGCAATGTCACTCCAGGGGCCAGGATGGGGAAAGGTTAAGGGTCTTTGGGAAAAAAGTTGCTTTTTAATGTTCTTTTTGTCTGAACATGCTAATGTCCCAAAGGCCTGTTCTTTACATAATCCTGTTTGCACAAGATGAAGAGGGTACCAGAGCTTTGCCAACTTCATGTAACTCATTGCAAAATCCCTGAAAATACTGTTTAAAAATATTTATGCAGCAAAAAAAGTTATTTCACACATTTCTAGTCAGCAGCCAGCTTTTAAAATAAACCAATCTGTCCTCAGAAATAAAAAGAAGAAGAAATAAAGATCCAAATTCGCAGTTGGTGTAAATTACCAGACTTCCACTGAAGTCAATGCAGGGTTGCCAATCTAAACTAACAGAGAATCCAGTCCAGAAACCATGAACGTAATTTTAAAAGTCTTTGAAACAGGGTCTGCGAAACATTATGTGCCTGTGGAGTACCTTGCAGAATGGCGAAGTGTGGGGACAGCCTCCAGGTACCCCAGGGCAGACAGCAAATAGCAGTACTGGGATTGAAATTTTGCTTGAGGAATGTTACATCAGTTAACATGTAGTGTTTAGAGAGTACTGATAAAGAGCATGTATCAATTGATAATTACTTCTCCAGTAAACCAACTGGCACACTAACTGGAGTTTTCTCATGCTAACATAGTTAAATATTTAACTAAATATGTTAAAGCTAATGAAATATGTATTTTTTTGAATTCTTGACATAAATGAACAAACCAAGGAACTGTGGGCTCCCATGTCTCTCCAGCAGATCACGTATTGGAACCGTGGAAAGCTTCCTTCAGACAGGCTCTGTCGGGTGACATCTCCCCTGTTACCCTCTTGCTTGCAGGGCACCGTACAATTTTTAAAGGCATGTCCGAGAGACAGGACCTGGGAGCGTGTACGTTCTCACTGCCTTTTGGATATGAAAGGGTGATCTCAGCACCCCAGGAGAGAGCGTAAGCCAGTTACTGGTTACCCTAAGCCATTAAAAGTCTCTCTGGAAGGGCCAGCTCATGACTGAAGTATTTCTCTTGAAAAACAAATCAAATAAGCCTGTGGTGGTACACAGATCAGATATTTTCTTATTTCTTCTACGAGGGTCATGACGACCTTCCTGTGTTGCCCTCTGTCTTATGTTGCATCTTATAAGATTTTTTTCCAGTAGGTTTCTTTAGGTTGTAAGAAGGAGGGTGAAAACCCACCCTCAGGGCACAAAAGGGTGAGTATTTGAAGACAGACAGGGTTGCTGCATACTTACCTGGCTGTCGTGGGGGTCTCCTCCCCCTCGGTACCTCCAGCTCTTCTGCGGGCACGTGGCAGTGATTGCTGCCGCGGCAGGGCTGACACCTCAGCCAAAACCCACGGCTATGTTTGTTCAGCGTACAACGTGATGGGACCTCGTTCCAGGCCTCTGGGTACTACTATAATATTAGCGTTACTGTCCCATAATAATAAGAGCACATGTTTTATGAGAACTCTGCTCTCAGCAGTGGAAAAAGCAGCCATTATTGGAAAGGGAATGTGAAGACTTTTGGCTGAAAATCTCCTGGTGAACTTCAAGAGAGGCTCCTGAGACCAGGTGCCAGGTCCTCAGGTGACATAACCTGGCACAGCCGTGCTTCGATGGACTGGGTTGCCCTGGCTTCCACCACCTGGAGCCTGGGCTCCTGATACATAAGGATTAAACAAGAACTGACCATGCTGAATTTGCTTTTTGTTTACTGCAGTGCTTGCCACCAGGCAGGCCAGAGAGGCTTTGCAGGCAGCTCGGCAGGCAAAGTCTGAGGGCATGGGAAAATTGGCGCGCTCAGCTTTCCTTCGGCTGAGCATCAGCACCAGCTGAGCACCGAGCGCCGGGCTCAGCTGGAAGCGCGGACCCCGAGGTTAGCCTTACATCACCGGAGGAGGGCACGGAAATCTACCCTCTGACTTCTACCAGGGCTAAATTTAAAACCCCGATGGCTTAAACGAGTTCTGTGGGGACAAAGCGATTGGGTTTGAAAGGGAATGAGAAAAAAAAAAAAAAAGGGAAATCAGGGAGCTACAGCTACAGAGCTTTGACATGGTAAAAATGGAGAAAACAAGACTTATTTGTGGGCAGCAGTTAAGAACACAGCCTCGAGGGGAACCGAAGGCTGCGTGCCCTTGCTCACAGCTGGGAGATGTGCACCTGCCTTTGGTGAGGAGCTTGCACCAGCCACCACTGGCTGGCTGAGGAAAAAATGACTTTCTCAAGCCTGTGAACTCTTCAGGGAAGCAAAAATTTTGTTCTTATGTGTGTGTGAGGTGCCTGGAAGAGCCAGGTCCTGATCAGTGATAGAGATCCCTGAGCGCCAGCAAGACGGCTAATACTGAAGACCTGTTTCCAAAGGTCAAGGTCTAACATGGCCAGTTGTGCTGGTCGACAGCAAGAGAGTGCTGTCCTATTTCTGTAGTGAGAGGGCTGAGCGACATAAGCTTTGCTGCTATGCATTATAGGAAAACATCCACAGGGAAAGTTTTACATATTTGCCATGAAAAAAAAAAAGAAAGAAACATCGTCTCTCCTACCGGATGAACTTTGGGATATTAACTGGTCAAATGCTCTACATTGCAGAAGTAAACGCTTCCCCCATGGAAGAAGAGTGCAAATGTTTGCATTGCTTATATGTCATCCAACTATCAGGCTACATATGTGTGGTATATTTCATGCATGCTTTGCAGTAATACATTTGTTGCATACTGCTGGATGAGGTCACTAACAGAGTTTTAATAGGTACACAGTATAAAACTCAGACTTCTAATTTGCCAGCATCGTTTTATCTTAAGCTATAACTAATAATTATAAGAAACATCTGTGTCCCAACTACTCTCAAAGGATTTTATTAAGCAGATCTTCACATTTTAAAAAGCTATCCTGATAGCCTTGCTTGTTTTACAGGGAAAAAAAGAAAAAAAAGAAAGAGAAAATGACAGCTCTCCTGCCAAAATAAATCAATTAGCTCATGGATTAAATGTGTCTTCAGAAACCCATAAAGATAGGGGGTAATGTTCTCCCTTTTCTTGGAGAAAGTTTCAGGACACTAATTCTGTTTCCTGAAGTGTAGATATTATTTGTTCTTCGGTAGCAGTCCTCTCAAAAACGTTGCTGGTACTCTTTGAATGTGAACTGGTAGAGTCAGGATTTAAAAGCATCTAGGAACTATAACATGTTATCTCCCATTTTTCATGAATGAAGAGTACCTATAATATTACAGAAAATGGGACTAAAGCTAGATAGTTTTTTCTCTCTTTTTCTTTCACTGACCCATTATTTTTCTTTTACTGTCATTTCTTACCTCCTAGGATCAAATAACAGAAGAGAAATGATAAATAAGGTCAGCATGAAAAGCATTCCCAGGAAGCTTTGCCTAAATATTGAAAACAAAGATGGAAGATATAAAACTGAAAAAAAAAATCAAAATATGAATAGTATAATAGGATACTTAACATTTTCTTGCTACTTTTATTTTAGACATAATTTAAATTATAAAATGCCTGGATGGTAAGCTTTCCATTGAAAGTTTGTTTTCTGATTTGATTTAATTTCTCATCTTCTTACCATTATTATTCTCAGATAGATGCAATACTTGTTCTTAGAATTTGTCTGTTACTGTTAGTGTTATTTGCATGACTCTGCATTTTATTATTGTGACTGAATTGCTCTAAGGCTCATTAAATTTATTGTAATATTGGAGACAATTTTATTGTGTTACATTTGTTGCAGGATTCAAATGCTATTAATTTGGAAGGGGATTTCTATGCAGTCATCCCATCCCCCTCATGAAATCAGTAGTCTTAAGCAGTTCCAGAATTTTTTTTTCTGATAATTCTTTACAGTCACTGGGCTGAGTAACAAAAAGACTTTGATAAGATACAATGAGATGAATCTTGCAAAGCAAAAGGAATGAGTTTTGCTGATTTTGGTGGAGATATCACAAATGTCATCATGATTGAATGAATCTTCTAACGGGAACCAGCTGATTTTATAGACAAAAGTCCTGATCCTTACTTTGATAAATCTCTTCTTATTTGAATGAAGAGTGCAGTATTAGACCCACATGGAACTTGGTCGGAGGCCAACAATGGGAAAGGGAACAGAATTTTTTTTCCCCATCTGATGTGCTGAGAATGGAGACATTAGTTTGTGATTAGAAATCTGACTCTATTGTTGTGCAGATTTACTCTAGCTATTGTCCTATAAGAGCGAAAAGGGGCAAGTGAGGTAAAACCCCTTTTTCCTTAATAAGAATTACTTGTCTCAAGACCCCTGTGCGCTTGTTTACTCCAGTGACCTGTCGTACATGCATAGCTGTATGCCTACACTTGCATAAAGACGGTAGCAATAGTAACACATCTGAAAGTGCACATCACACTCCTGTAAACTCCTCGGGGAGGCTAGGAGTCTGGCTCAGATGCTGTCGTTGAAATGTGCTTGTGTATGGCAGTTCGTGGTTGGTACTCTCGAAGTATCCCGGTGCTGTCTGCAAGGAGGGGAATGCTCAGCTGGAATATTGTGGAACTTCCATTCCTGCACCTCGAAAAGTCCCTCTCAGCCATGGGGCAGCTTTATTCTGCCTTTAGCAGGATTATGGGTCAAACTTGAAGAAAGCAAAATGCAATTAACTGTTCTCCTGAGAATTAAGTGCCAAGTATTAAATATTGTGCAAGACTGTCAGCCCACAGGCATTCTTCTCTGCTATATGGAGATCTAGGAGAAACAGCTCAACTCATGACATTTCTGAGGAAATGTGAATTTTTCAGTTCTTTGTCTCCCATGGAACCAAAACTAGGAGCAGATTCAATGCTGTATCTATTCCCAAAATTTAGCTCTCTGAGTTAAATGAGCTCTTGATCTGTGTTGCGACAACTTCCATTGACAAACAGCGATCGGATATGTCTACTCCATGACTTTACAGGTATTGCAGTGATTGCTCATGTTGGACCATGAATCATATAGAAGTCATATACACGTGGAGATACCACCAGATACTGTTACTGACTATACTGTTCCATGAAGACCACAAATAGGCATTTTGGTAGTTTGTCAAAGCATATCAGTATGGTGGGATTATTGTTGAACTCCATCCAAATTGCCAGATTTGGACTTTAGAAAGCATGCTGCACTCATTAACAGGCAGTTAATTGATAGTGGTGGCGAGTTTGTGGAAAAGCTACTGATGTTTAATAAGTCTTTTGTCTCTGGCTTCTATGATGTCGTGAATTAGCAGAAGCACGATATATCAGATTCAGGCAGCAGTGCATTACACGTATTTCTTACTAAATGGCTACTGTTGAAATGGAATCTATCTTTATCAAGCAAGAACACACCTGTGCTTCAAAGTCCATTGCAGGATTAGCATTTACCACTGTGTTTTCAGATGTGTGCTGTAAAGAAATCTATACTTTGGTATGTATGAGGTCCAAAAGGGGAAAATACGCAATGTTGTGTGGAGCAGCTAGTGTGAAGGCTGCATTTAGTGGCATCCAAAACAGAAGTCAGTTGGGTCAAACTACTCTTTGGCTTATTCTCAGGCAGCTGAGTAACCCCTTGCATTTTAGTCATGTCCCTTCTGCCTCTCCACATCCAAAGCTTCATTATAACCAAACTATTAAGAGCATTTCACTTCCCCACTTGAAAGAACATGAATGCACCTGCATGAGGGGGGAGGTTCAGCTTTCTGTGGGTGTTAAACATGAATTCTGACCTATCCTCAAGGAAACATGTGTGCACAAATACACACATGCAGAGAGACTGGGAAGCAGAAAGGAAAACTGTGTCATTATTCCTTACCTCCCTACTACCTGGACTTACGGGAAGTTGACAAGAATTCAGCTCTTACAATCTTATTCTTCTACTTATATACAGTCTAAATTTTAGGTCATCCCTTTGACCATATTTACTTCCTAAAGAAGCTTTTGGAAGTGATATTATTGTTATCGTTTAATTCTTCTGCAGAACGAATAAAGTTTGAATATGCAACAAAACTTCTGGACCAGGAATGTTAACAAATCATAGAGTTGTTGGCTGGTTAAATTATTCTGTTTTTCAAGCTGCCTTCCTAGAATTGCTTGACTCCGTACATGTTTATATACATTTTCATTCAATATGACAATGGTTTCTAGCTTTCTGTAGATCAACACAAAGCCAGGAATATTATTTTGCCCTCTATATGTGGTGCTGATCTCTATTCCTCTTCAGTTTTGGCTCTGCTTAATACTACAAGAGCTAAGACTTTTCCTGATATCACTGTTTAGGCTAAAGAATGGCTGTACTTCCAACAAAATTATTATGGGCAGATAAAAGAGGGGGAAGGTGGCAGTTGTGAAGAGCAATAAAGGCCGCCTACAAAATCCTTGCACCAAAAGGTGATCTACATTATCAAAGTCCCTGAGAACTCTGCTTTATGGTTTAATATATTTAACAAAATTTATATATATAAATATTTATATTCCAGGCTTTTGTTAGTCTCTGTGCAACCTTAACAGTAATAGAGTTTTATGTTTTAATTTCCTTAAAGGAAAGTCTTCTTTGGAACCCATGAATGTTTCAGTGTTTTGGAAAGATCTAAATATCTGTCAAATACCTATTGCGACCTATGTTGGGTTTTTTCATCCACTCAGCAATAGTTTCATGTATTATTTTGAGAAACAGGACTATATGTACTGTAAATAATACAGAAAAAATATGTATTTATGTATTATCTGATAAGCTGAAATAGCTCTGTCTGTTGGTTAATTATCCAAATACTAAAGAAAAGTTAGGCTAATGATTTCCAGACAGTTGTTATGCCGTATCATGTTAAAGCAGCTGTTAACCATATGCACTACTGTAGTTCTGCTTATATTAACCATTATGAAATTTTCCTTGGGGAAAAATGCTCACGTGCTTGCAGAGAACCTCTCTGCCCTCTTTTTAAATGAAATAAGTTGGTTATTCTTAGAGCATGGCGAATAATTTGTAACAAATCACTTGGTGATTTTCTCCTGCTTGTGAATAGAGATTGTGTTTTTCCAAAGCCACCACGCACCCAAGGAACTGAAGTCTCACCAGCAGTTTGTGACATGTCTGTAGCTTGCAACAGAGCAGGGGGGTCACTGGGAGAGCCCTCCCAAACCGGCACTGGTGTAACCACCCCAGTGCAGCGCTGACTCGCCTGGCTTTGCGACGCAAGGTCACGTTTCTTCACGGCTCTGCACTCTGCTGCACCGACCCCTCAGCTCGTCTCAGGCTAACGTGGCAATCCCTGACACTGCTGTTTTGCACAGGAATATGGCCCTGCAGCAGGATAGGGTTTCATCCGACTTTTTTTCTTTTCGTCTTTTTGAGAGAAAGACTGAGAGAGTGATCTGTGAATTCCTAGGGGCTTATGGCAGCAAATATTACAGTGATAACCACCAGAGAAACAAGATTTATGGACAGAGGCAGTCTCTTTTATTAAGCTGACTAATATAGTTGGAAAAAGGAGACAAGCATTTGGGTCAAAACCCTTTTTCAAGTCCAAGATAGAAGCATGTCTTGAGGACAGCTTGTGTGGATGAGAGCTTGTTTGTTGGGGGGGGGGTGTGTGTGTGGTGTGGTTTTTTTCCCCCAGTTAGAGCATAAGACATTGTGTTTTCTTTATAAGCGTTGCCTGATCTTTCTTAAAGCATTAAAACTACAACATGATGTTCATCTATTACCAGTTTAATGAGTATCTATCATTATTCTTATCAAACTTGCAGAATAATTTATTGTCTTGGGTTGTCCTAAGGAAGGGTATCTCTATTAACTCAGATTAAGACTACATTTACACTTATTTTAGGAATATTTGTCTGAATTTGTTAGAGCTGCCTTTGTGTCCTCAGTTGCATTCACCTTCTGTGCGTATTCAAATAAATGTTCATGAAAATAAATGAACTTTAAGATGAAAATGGTTTTATTGCATAATGATCCAATAAAATGCTTTGTCTTAAAATACCTACCCTGGCCACAGTGTAAAAGATTCCCATTTCTTCTCTCTGCTTCCCAATCCCAGAGCTTGGAAGAAGGCAGTTGTACAGGGATATCACCTGTAAGACTTAAGACATGTTCCTTCTGTTCGGTGTGGGTAAACCCTGGGTGTTGCACACGAGAAAGACATGGTGGATAGAGACCAGAAGAGGGCACCGACTGTGGTCAAAGGTCTAAAATTACATCTTACAAGTAACAGCTGAAGGAATTTAGATTGTTTAGTCTGCAGAAGAATAAAAAGGAATTGTAATAATAGCCTTCAGATACATGAAGGTAGCAGCAAGAAGAATGAAAAAAAATGTCCTCTGACCTTTATGCATAAAAAAGGAGGTGATTTAAACATGAAATAATTCTCTTAGGTAACAGAACAGTGAGAATATTGTCTCTATTGTAATAAATAAACAAGCATTGAAATAGATTGCCTAGGGACACTGTGAAGCCAAATCATCAAAGGTACTCAAGAACAGGTTAGAAAAGCAAATGGTAGGAATGGTGTACATATAGTTACATGCCCTACCGTAGCGGAGATTAATCAGTTAGATAACTTATTAGTGCCCCTTATAGATCTCTTTTCTCTTATCTTACGATTGATAACTATATGATGATGGCAAAAAAATGCACAGAAAAGATGCCCTCCAAAATCCTTTGTCTCTCTTCAGTCTGAGAGCTTGACAGTGAATCAACAAAGGATTTTTTCCCTAAAAATTGTTCAGTGTTTTTCATCTGAGATCTGACTGTCATAATATAGTGATGTTATACTAGCACAACTCAGCCACCCTTACAAAACCCTGTAACTTAATTCCACAAGTGTATTATTAGACTATATTAGCAGATTCCTGAACAGAACAAGACCACTGACTCAGTGCAGAGAACTTGCAAAGGGTCCTAGTAGACATTTCTGAGCCCAACCAATTGCCCTCAGCAAGACAACCACTTGCTCAAATGTCTGTTCCTGCTTGTGACAGATCTGAAAAATCACATTTTGCAAAGACACCAAACGTTCTCAGACAATGACAAACAATTTGAAAATAACTGGTCTGACCGGGTGTCTGATTTGTTGACAGAAAGGAAATGTTCATGTGTGCAACGAGCATGAAAGATGAAAGCCCTTTCCTGGCGCTCTTCTTCCACTGAAGCCCTTGCTCCGACCTGTGGCCTCACCGGATGACCTGTGAGCAGAGAACAGAGAGAGTGTAAGAAAATAGTTTCTCCTAAGGCTCCTTTTCTGAAGGAAAGTCTGCCACAGATGCTGCAGTTATGTCTTTCATATTGCCTGCTACAAATCTGTTAAAAGTTAGTAAAGTGGTCAGGAAAATCAAGGAATTTTGCTTTTTGGATACAGCAAAACACTGTATTAATATTTATACTGCATATTTATGCATTTTTCTCCTTATACATTTGGATCCACCCAGGCCAAAAACTGCAGGGCCGGGAGAGCTCTGCGCAGACCCTCTGGTGCCCCTTTCCTCGGTGCCCCATGGAGTCCTGTGGCTCTAAGGCCAAGGATTTCGCTTCTGACTCCTCAACTTTTCTTGCTAGGTGGGAACCCTTGGCAGCCTGACTCCTGCCTATGGCAGCTCCTGGCGTAGATATCACCTTGCATGTGAAGTATTTTGTACTTATAAAGGACTGAAAGTATTCTGGGACAGTGACCGCTTCTCCCTATGAGCATCTAGAATGTTAAACACAACAACACTGTTGGCTTGACTGAGAGCTATACCCCAGTAAAAATAACTTCCAGAACTGTATCCACATGTCTGTTGGTCCATTAGTCTTGTTTGTCTCAAAAACTAGGCAGAGGGGGGGTTTTTCAGATGTTTCCCATGGGGAAAGAGCTTCTCATGGCCAGATTATTTGGAGATACTGCTTTAAATGACCTTGATCCTGCAAGACTTTTTTTTTTTTTCAATCCATTACGATACCTTGCTCATATTTTAATCCAAAAGAAAGTGCATTCCAATCCTTTTCATCCTGTCCTCCGAACTCTTTACCAGTGCAATGGCCTGCTATGGCTGCAGCACAATTCTGGCTGGAATAAGTCTTAATTAGCTGCCAATGATGTCATGTCCATGTCTGTGTTAAAGGCACAGGTCTAAGTGTTCCTCCTTATTTAATGTACTGTAGAAATTCCATTTTGGGATAGCATTAAGACGCTTCAGAGCCAATCTTGTATTTCTCCCGTAGTTGAGACGCTTGGCCTTCAGCCTTCTGACTTCTGACACTACCCCAGTTGTGCTATAATGGTCCAGAAATACACTGCCTGTTGTGTTTTATTGCTCATGTGAAAACTGTCCAATTCCTTGTCAGTTGACAAGGGAGGAGCGTTGCACTGAAGGATTGCACAGCAGTGTGTCTGGGAGCTATGTTATTTCACACCAGCAGCAACCTTTCAGTGTTTGCGCGGCAGCCCAGTAGAGCCTTGGTGCTCTTGCCATACAGCAGAGAGCAAACCCCATTGTAGTCACTCTCTCTGCCAGAGAGACTAACGCATGTTGCCAAATATCTCCCCTCAACACATTTATTGAACATTAAACCAGCAGAATAGCATTGAATGAAGTCCAGTAATTTTATAGGATATATTTTAGTCACTAGACTTTGAAGACTAGTCCAATGTTAATTATAAAGTTTCTGTGTCTGGATAACATATTGTTAACAGTTATTTTGTAAGTGCTAATGGCAAGATGGAAGATTTCCAATAGTTTTATTGAGGAAGTGGCAATTAAAATGTTGAGCACTGCAACATACATACAAAATAAAAATAATCCTGCATACACAGCACTTTATGTCTAAAAAAAAGAAAAAACAGGGATGAATATTTTCCTTTGAAATAAATGCAACCATTTTATTTCTAAAAAGTTTCGCTTTTGAAAAAAAAATAAACATCGATTTACTTGCCAACTTAAAATGTCACGAGTCTTGAACAAGTTTGACATTGTTTAAAAGCACATCGTGAAACTATTAGAAAGCTAAGACAAGTTGCTATGTTATGTTTTTCCACACACAAAGAGCAACAATATGTTCTCAGTTTGAGTAACTTCTTTTAGATTAAGGGAAACAAAACAAGAAAGAACAAAAGCAAAGTGTTCACAAGAGTGTGTGGAAGTGTCTACACAGGGCAATTTTTAATGCGTGGGTGGGAAGAGGTTATCTGCAAGCGCTACCACAAGGTCAACTGGGCACACCGATGCTCCCGCCATGGTGCTGCTGTGTGCAATCCGAAAAAAAAAAAGGACTCTCTATGGCTCTGTATCATCCATCAATTAGCAGGCTCGACACAGATCTTGTTTTGCAGAGCAAATGCCTGTCACCTGCTAAAACCTGCTGGGTTCCATAGCAGAGACGGGAGTCCAGCAGCACCGGGGCTGGTTTTTAGCATGAGGTCGGTCAGCACAAGGCACGTATTCCGTGCAAGCCGAGCGGGAGCCCCGGGCTCCAGCCGTTGGAGTGGGTTTGGGTTTGCCTGCAACGTACCTGTTTTAATTTAAACCTGCTGCAGTGGACAGGTTTTAAGGCCCTTCCTTAATGCTTTTCCAGACAGCTCTGTTTCCAGACAGCTCGGTGAGGCTGGATTTCACATCCTCTTCTGGCCGAGTGGATGTGAGCTCCCAGCCTTGGGGAGCAGAACGCTGCCCTGGGCTCCCGGGGCACGTCCCCGGCTCCCTCGGCAGCACCAGAGCAGGTAACAGCCTCGGCAGCTGCATGTATCTGGGGAGAGCGAGAAGATGCATTTCCTAATTTTCCAGGCCCTCCAGACCCCTAAGCGTTGATCGTCCCTGGAAGAGCCACCCTGGATTTCCCATTCCTTCTCTCCCTCCTCCTCCTCCTTTCTCCCTGCTCAGCGGTCCTGACATGATCTTGGTAGGTAGTTGGCACTGCCTTCCCGGCTGGGAGTTTTCTGCCTGTTTCCAGTTCAGTGCCTCCCCTGCTGAGAAAAGATGCATCACAGGTTTTACTTAGCATTCTGAAAGACGGATTCATTTTAGGGTAGCGTCCCATGAAAACCACTGGGGGAACAAATGCCATCTTTGGGCACTTGACTGAAGCACATTATTCTTCTGTTCTCCGTGTAGCCTCAGGAAATCAAGTGAGGCATCTCCAGGAGGCAAGTCAGCCCACCTGAGATCTGAATCACCCCTGGAGAGATGTCTCACTGCCCACTGCCTGCAGGGAAGTACGTTCCTAGCCCAGGTGCAGCTCATGGTTCCTGAGGTTCAGTGGGGCAAACCTGGACCATCAGTCCCGAAGGCTGCTTGCTTGCTTGCTCAGACAAAGCAACAAACCTGCGATGTGAAGGTGCACTAGCATGGCAAGAGGTGTTTTGCTGAAGCAAACAGTAATATAAAAAATGAATTAAGTGAATAAGAATCCAAGACTGAACGTTCCCTGCCTGTTGTTCCTACCTTTTCCTTTGTATTTCCACAGGAGGAAAAAAGAAGAAAGAGCAGGGCATCATTGCACTTGACCTCCTTTTCTTTTTTGTTTTGCTTTGCCTCTGTTTTCCCTTTTTTGCATGATCATAAAAGGCAGCAAGGGGATTCTGACCAGCCCGAGCATCCACACACCGTGCATGGTTCTCCAGCGTGACCCCACGGCCGTGTGGCAGAGCACGAGGACTGGGTTTGGGGGTTTCTTGTGGTCCCTGGGCAAGCTGTAGCAGAGGGCATGCAGCTTCCCCTGAAGTTGAAATCTGGGATGCATCAGTGGTGTCTGGCTGGACACAGAGGAAAGATGTTAATGCAGATCTAAAGGAGCCCAGTCCCACTGACCTCGTGTGAGAGCCTAATTCTTTTTCAACAAGCTTTTAAAAAAAAGGTTACCTCTCATCTGCAGTGCAAGGCTGTCCAAGTGCAGCTTATAGAACAGTGTTTGAGGGCTGAGCACCTCTGAGCATTGGGGAAGTTTGACTTCACACCTTGCATGATGGCTCAGGTGTACCTCTCATCAATCCTTTTCAGCCCACAGCCCCCTTTCTAATTTTTCAGGGAATGTGCCCTTCACCACAAACAGAAGCCTTCTGGCAGCAGGAGGTTGCTTGTCTTAGTTACAATTTCCAGGCCCTTTCAGAGTAGTGTACAACTCTGGATCCGCAGGCTGAGACCCATCGCACATTCGAATGGCACCTCAACTCTTTGCCTTGAAACTACTAACCGGTCTGATTTTAGACACTGAACTTTGCCTAAGAGGAGCATCCCAGGCTCGTTCACAGCAGAGGGGTAGGCTGCTTCACAGGGAACGGGTCTGGTGCCTCCTGCCAGCTCTCATGACCACATCCTGCAGGAAAAGGTGGCTGGCTTTTGCTCCTAATGGTCCCCAGCCCAACACGAGCGACGTGGACACGCAACTCCCACCTCTGCTGCTGCTGTTATGAGGAGCTGCAGGAGCATCACCTGCCAGACAAATGCTTCCTGAAGAACAGACTTCAGCACCAGGTTTAGCATCAAGTTTTGTGAGCATTGTTCAAGCTTCTGAGATCTGGACTGGGCAGGGAGTGGCTGTACTGGGAGAAGCAGTTGGGGTGCTCTCAAAGAGCACGCTTCACCTAGCCTCTAGGTTGCAGAAAAGGACCAACAGGTATTAGCAGTTATGTGGAAAATCCGGTAGTGATAAACTAGCACTTTTGAGATGTTCAGCTGTAAAACCTGCCACAGACCCTTTTCTAAATCAATCCAAGCTTTATGTATAACTTGATAAAAGATTTATTAGGTGAGGGATAATAAATATGTAGAAAAGAAAGGTATGGAAAATAAAAGTAATATACCTGTAAATGGTCTGCCATGCTGAGCTGAACTAAACAAGAGCTTGCCTGGGATATGTTGCTCCATACGAGTTATTTATTAAGAAATAAAGAAAAAAAAAGGAGCAGGGTATAACGATCCCATTAAGGTCTATGGTAGAGAGCAGCAGTTTCTGACCACTGATGCTTCGCTTCTCCAGCTGTTTCTCCAGGGTCTCTGTTAGCTTAAGAGTGAACTTTGAGGTGTTAGGTGTTGGCATTTGTGCCATTGTTCACAAGTCACAATCACACTGCAGCTCAAGATCAAAAGGCACAAGGCAGCAGACTGATCGGGAAACACAGATCACTGAGGTCAGTGTTGGATGCTTTCTGTGAGCGGTTAAATGATCCATCTGGTAACTAATGGGACCCTGACACTATGAATTACTGTTATTAAGAAAGTTAGGAACACCTGGAGAGAGCACTGAAAACTTTCCAGGAAATTATTATACTGGTACTTTTGGTGTGGCCTCAGCAGTGATTTAAAGGCAACGTGCTTGAAAGCATCCTTGCAGTACACTCTGAAAACTGTGCCAGGCTTGAACTGGTGCATGAAGGGAGAGACTTCAAGAGCAATATTCCCTATTCACAGATAGACTTCTTTACTGATGATGTCAGCATTTTTCACTGAGAATGGTACTGTCAGTAGAGAATCTTCTCCAGAAAAAGCCAGCAGTAACAAACATTTATTTTCATTATTCCATCACCTAAAAATGTCAGCAGTGTTTTCTATGCTATCTCTCTTTGTCAAGATGTATCTATTCTGTAGGGAGAGCAGTGAAAACACTTCACACCAAGTAAATGTTCATGTGTGTGACTGTTCATGTCATACTTATTTATAATGATTCTCTTCAAAGGTAGCATATAATATCAAATAGGCTGGTTAGAAAACAGTATGTCATTCCTGATTTGCCTCTGCTCATGGACAAAAGGTTGAGGTTTTTTTGTTTTTTTGTTGTGTTTTTTTTTTTCCATTGGACTCCAGCCTAAAATGAAACAGCACTAGAACAGAGGTCAAGAACTTGGAAGAATTCATTCAAGGGGAACCAGGTACAGCTTGATTCAATATCAATATTTCATATGTTCTGAGATTGTGGTTCAAACTACAAGATAGCAGAACACCATTTTTATAGCCTTCCATCTGTGAGAAGTTATTTCTCAAAGCACTCTGTATGAACAATCTAACAGATATTCATTTTTGAGATCATATATTCTACTAAGTGAGATCTTTTTGATGCACAATCTGGCTGTGATAGTAATTTTAAAACTAGAGAGAGAGTCTTAGAGCCAGATTCATAAAAATAAATGTCTTCCACACAAAGTTATTTTCCATGATACATTAACTCCTCCTTTTCCAGGCATTTGCAGGAAGGTAATATACTCAATATTATATACTCGTGGAGCAAAGGAAGAATGAATCAGTGCAAGAATCATAAGGAGATGATAAAGCTTATATTTAAGTAATAAAATACACATACCCTTTCTCTTAAAAATATTTCTTGCTTATTTCAGGACATAAATACAAATATTTTGAGTTTGAGAACAGCCAAAACTCTTTGATGACACAGCAGAGAGACCATTTTGCATTGGTGCTCTTCTGATTATGATGCGGTTGTAGCATATCATGTACCTGGTATTTAAGGCACTTTGGAAATGATGGAAATCAGTTTCACCTATCCAGTATCCAGGACCTATCTGAGACCAGTTGTCTTGACAGGCCGGGCTGGATAAGGAACCTTGTTTTCTGTGGCGAACTGGGCACTAGCATGGCTAGCATCCCATGCCACCATCTTTGATTTCCCAATCCAGATAGGCAGGAACTGATTTAGAGCAGGGATGACTGGTGGTGGCTTTGGTTGCCAATCTGTAGCCAGGCTTGCCACGTGCCTTGGGACAGACACACAGTGAGGTTTCTTAACCCACACTGCCACCACACCCTTGTTTCATCTTACCATCCTTTTGCTGCAGTAACGAGAAATAACCAATGAATTTGTAGAAACCACAGTGCTAACCCACCCATTTACTTCAGTCACTTATGTCAGGGCTGAATTTGAAGCTCTGTGTCTGATGTTACACAGAAGAACATGGGACTTTTTGGGATAAACCAGCTTTTTCTGGCTTTATCATCCATGACCCTTTTGAATTACACCAACAGAATTAGATGGAGGTGTTAGCATCTGTTGCACTCACTATCACCCTACATTTGTGACATTTCTATCAGCTTTTGAAGCATGCAGCGATGACACATGAGCTTCCAACCAAGGCTGCTTTGTCCTTGTGCATGTGGATGACCAACCAGGAAATTCTCACTGTTGTTACTCCACCAGCCTTGTCCCATTCAGTTTTGTTTGCTCCAGCTCTAAGTGCTTTAAGCATATTCTAAGGTTGAGATGAGAACTAGCAAGTAAATTCCAGAGGTTAAATCCTGATTTTTTCAAAGGCATTGGGAGCTCTGCCACTGTTTCTTGTGGAATCAGGCTTTTAGCTCAAATTGAGCAGGTAGAGAAATCCAGGTTTCCTCACATATTTCCTTCCCCTCCTGCCCGCCCAGGGTGGCATCCAAGTGTAACGACGCCAGCTTCCATATACATCTAGGAAGTTAGGAATTGTCTCCAGTTCGTCATAGCAGTAGCTCAGACCACACGGTTGAATATCAGGAATCACCAAACATTTCTAATGAGTGTCGACCAGTTCCATAATAGATATGTAATAAATCCAGTGTCTCTGGAAAGAGCCGGCGTTACTACATATGCTCTGTACAGACAATTGTCCAATGCATCATGCACACATCAACCTTGCAGTGCCAGTATGGATGACATGCTGGAAGGAATTGCCAGATGTGCCTCACACAGTCAGGAGTATGTGGCAGCCACACATATGCAGACGGCTCTCTGCTGAAACAAGGTGACTTTATGCTTTTTGTGGGTGAAGACATGATTATCAGACTGGTTTAAAAAGAGATCTTCATCATCTAGGGTGTTTTGTGAGGTTACACACATCCACCAGGGAAGGCTTGCATTTCCTTATTTGGGGTTTAATAAGGAAACAATTGTGTATGGAGAAAAAGTGACTTTTTTTTATTTTTGCTCTCAAGGAAGAAAATATCTAACTCACTTGTTAAAACCAATTCAAGCTAAGACACTACTCCATTTATCTGCTCTAGAACTTTCTTCTTCCACCTCTGTAGCCTCTCAGAGTCTTCCAGGATGAAAGGACAGTGCCTAATTATCTTCATGATGTCTTTTGCTCTTTTTCTTCCCCTGCTGCAGGAACAGGTCTTGGCTGAAATATCAATATACAGTTGTCTGTCACACAATTCTGTTCTCATGCTCCATGCACTTGAATTTTCATTTGTCAAAATGGAAAAGAAGTAGTTTTGCAGCCTGTTCTAAAGGTGTCCAGTCTCTGCTTAACTTCAACCTCCTGCAGTAAACTACTTCCACAGCAGAATCTCTTGACCACAACTTCTATTTCGTCCACTGTTTTGGGCTTTGGTAGCTGTATTGACCTGGAATAGTGCAGTTGTCTTAATGGTTCTTGGACAATTTAAAATAAAAGCAAAATAACAACAGTAAAAGCTGATAGCAAATAATGTAACGAGTAGCTAATAGCAAAACCAATAGTGAATGGAAGGATCAGGTCACAGGAAGGAAGCCCTTATGATGGCTTATATTCTTACAGGAGAGAGCTGCTGTAGCCTTCAGGACCTAGAAGCTCTCCATTGCTGTTGTGTTAAACCCCAGATATGAAGGCTGATGGCTTTCATTCAAAGAAAAAAAATCATAGTAGGGATACACAGGAGACCTAATAGGGGTTCTCTGATGTCGCATTCCAATATTTATTCTTTTTCTGTCTGTCTAAAGGTTCTTCTCTGGTGGGGGCATGGAGAGGCGCCTGAGGGGGTGCCTGCTGTATGCAAACATACTGTAAAAATGGCAGCAGTTTGAGTGCAAGGTGTGAGGGGGGATTGAACATTTGCATGGCATTAAGCCCCAGATCACCTTTATAATTTAAAGCAATGAGATCAGCAGAGCTCTTTGGAGGAATAACAGCATCAGACAGCACCGCAGATGCTCTGCCCTCCCTCAAAGACAGAAGGCAGCCCAGGCTGAGTGGGATCAGGGGGCTTAAGGAAGAGGCTTCCTCTGAAATAATCCCAAGAATGGAAGCACTACTGGGTACCAGGGCCTCTCCTCAGCAGAAGGAGAAGATACATTTTGAAATGCATGGGGAGACCTTTGGTTTTTCTCCCTCTCCAGATGACCAGACAGCTGGAGGGAATCAGTACAAGTCAGCTTAGATTCAACTGTGAAACCTTTCAGGAATTCTCGGAAACTTCAAGTCTGGAGAGTTCACTTTGGCCAATCTAAGAACAGAAATGAGCCAGGACCGAGCAGCAGCATGGTGAAAGAGGCTTTGTAGATCTCAGAAAAGAACAGAGAAGATAAAGGTTGTTTCGCACAAGCATTCAGCTCTGCGGGTGTTTGCTCCAGCCTCTGACTCTCCATTACTTAGTGCAAATGTTGCAGAGATTTGGAATGGCACTGCAAGTGCAATGTGTGGATGCACTGACATTTTCCAATGGGGCATATTAAAAATGGAAAGAAATTAGAAACTCATATGTGGCTTGTAACTTCAAACATTTCGACAGGATAAATACATGCAGAGTGCTTAACAATGCTGTGCAATGTTTTTTTGAAATATATACTCCCTAATGTACTTGTAAGCAGGGGGAGTTCAAACAGCAATCAGCCAAAACTGAATAGGTATACGCCATCAGAATAGATTTTCCTTATAGTTGCCCTCAAAGCAGCATCATTTCTCATACTACTTGAAGCTGATTTAAGTGTTGGGTCTGTGCCAATTATTTGTTAAGCCTTCTGTCTTTATTTTATAGCTTATATGATACAACTGACCAACTCACGGAAACATCTGTTGCACGCAAAGGCAGAAAGTACTAGGATCCTACCAATGTTTAGATGGCCACTTTGTCCCTTTTCTGCCATCGTTACCTCTGAGGGTGGCCTCAAATGCAGATTACACTATTCTGAAATCTTGTTTTGTTCATTTTGTAGAGGTGGGAATTTATTGCTCATTTAATCTAAGTCAATCTTTGTTAGCTAAGTGTACAATTAAAATTACAGTATTTGATGTAGATCTGGGTGGCTTATAGCACCAGTCTTTCACTTCTAAGCACAGAGTTAAAGTTCAGCCAGAGGTCTTGCATAATATGAGTTTTCAGGGATTTTAGTGTAGTCCCCACTGAAGCGTTATCTACAACACAAACAACTATACATCATTTGGCAATTCAGGACAAAATTTGATTAGGAGACACCCTATTCTAGCTAATTTTAACATATCGAAGAGTGTTCTGCCTTTGCACAACAGTTATTTCTGGCAAGACCTGAAATTGTTAATGAAGAAGAGGAGATTGGCCATACTATCTAGCCTTCAAAGAGTATCAAATTTGGCACTTCTCTTAACAAATGTATAGCATGATATTTCACCTAAAAGATTATACTGAAAGGTGACTGACCCAGTGCCAAGGAGATCTGAATCTCTCACTCAGAAACAATTCTTTGCCTTTCATTGTGTTTTATAGATTTTATTTAACCCAACACTGCCTAGTGCCTTCAGTGCCGTATTCTCTAAACACCTTGTAGCAAATGGCAGCATTTTATAGAACAGGATCCCTTCCTCAGCAAAATTTGCACATTTTAACAGTGGGATTCATTTTGCCTAAGTCTATCTGTGTCAAAATTAAGTGTCTAGTCTAAGCAAGCTCCTCCTACAGTAAATGGAATGCCCAAACTCCAGTAAGGGACTCCCCTACCAAGTTCCTGCAAGAGGTCTCTCTTCAAGGTTATCTCTTCACTGAGACTTTATGAGGGTTATAACCTAAAATGCTGGAAAGGAAAAGATGTCCTCATGGTTCAGATTAATCAAGCTTTACCACCACCTCAGTCCATCATAAGATGCAGTTCTTCCCTGAGTCAATAATTTGATTTCAGATGGTCTATCCAGAGCCTAAAATGCATAACTTCTCTTACTTTCCTTGCTGTAACTCTCTTTCTCGACTTTGAACCCTAATTACTGTTAATTCCACACAGAGACAACATGATGCTGACACTTGTAGAAGGCAGGCACTGAAATTTCTTCAATGTGTGTCAAGACTGGCATCTGAAAAAAGAAAAATCCAATTTGAAAACAGTTCAAAATTTCATGATGTCAAAGAAGACATTGCCAGGAGAACACGTTTTTCAAAGATATACATTCAAATCAACAAAATCTCTTAAACTATAAAAAATGCAGACAGAAAATTTTCTTTTTCAAGGACATACATGAGGAAAAATAAAAGTCTGTGGAGCATTACACTGTGGTGAAATTCCCCGAGTTTCTGGTTGTGAAGGAACTTCCTGCTGAGCAAAGTTCAAGAGGCTGATTTAAGCAGCCTTCAACTTCAGTTCTGTGAGCAAAGGTGGGATGAAGATAGTGCTTGGGCAAGTCTAGTTCTAAGGGGACAGACAGCTTTCAACCACATTCAGTTCCTGCACCTCTTCTCACCTGTTTCGGTAAGTATGAGCTATATGCCAACTTCCTAATGATATCCTGAAGTGTTTTAAATTGGATGTCAAAACCTTGGGACACATGAAGTCCTGCAGAACTGCAGTTCCTCTTCCCTGAGCACCTGCTGCTGTAAAAACCACAGCCTTCATTCTTCAGCAAAACATTCCCATGCTTTTTTCCATGTTGTTATCCTATCTCTTTTCCTCCATCTGCTCAGACTGTGTCCTTCACCATTTACCTTCCAAGTCCTCCTAAATATCAGTCTTCTGCTTTATGGCAGTTTGTAGCATACATTGAACCATCAGCTTGGTTGTCAGCTATTTATAAGGTATCTTTTCTTTTGATGTGGGACCTTAGCCCACAGCTTCTTGTTTCAAATAGCCTATCATTCATTAAATTAGATGAGACTTAAGTTTCATTTCATTTTCTCATTAGAAGCAGCTAATCTTTTTCTGTTGGCTGTTACCTGGTCTCTGCAACAATGCAAATGACTTTTTGTTCCCCAAGATTTGGATCTCAGTGTCTTCTTTTCTGTCTCCTCTAATTCTGTCTGCATATACTCTCTTATTGAACATACATAGATATTTAGATGAACTGCCTAAGTTGTTCATGGGATGGCACATTATGCCTACCTACATGTCGTTCTCAATATCTACCTGTGTCTGTCAATTGATAGAGGCTCCACAACTGTCAGTCCCCCTAAAAGAGAAGACCAATTTCAAAGGAATTCAAGAGATGGCTGGATGCCTCAGAGATGCAAAGTGCCTTAAACCATTGTAAATGTAGGTACCTAAACAGAGGAGGAAGATCTTATTTAGTACCTCCGCTGAGACACATGTAAACAGAAATCAGCCTGTGGAGGACACGTGTTGCCTGATCCATCAGCACTGGACCTGCCACACTACGTGTTGCCACTTCACTAGGCGAACAGGTAGATATGGGAGGGCTATTGAATGGTAGAGGACAACAAGGAGTTGAGAATGCTAGAAAAGCTATTAAGGGGCACAGGGCAGAACTGTGGGAAATCAAGTTTGTTTAGCTCTAGTCTCATGGAACAAACTGTTTACTGTAATTGTCTCTTCTGAAGAGCTGTTACTTGCTGCTTTGTGCTTCCCTGACTGTCTCCTTAGTTTTATATGATATTCTCCTCACATCTCATCTTCTCCATCTGACTGCTATTTAGTTTCCCGCTTATTTAGTCATATAAAGTCATCTATGCTAAAAACAGACCTGGCTGAAGTTTTGTTTCCATTTTTATACAAAAGAGAGGGGGGAAAAATCCTAGCTTGCAATAGAACCAGACCAGTTTACCAAAGCTGCCCACCCATTCCCAGCCACCCTGGGGACATTGTATTCAAATAAGCCCTTCCAATATTTCACAAAGCCAATTCCTTGACTGATGAGGTTTTACTAAACCACTAAAGAAAAACCACCTCCCTTCCATCAGTTTACTCATCTTTACCAGTATAAAATTAAATTTTACACATTGAGAAAATTGAGGGTTTTTTTCTTTTTCCTGCAACAAAGGCAGCACACAAGCAGCTATGGACACTGAGTCTTCTGAGTCTTACACAGCATTATAATATAAAATTTCAACACATGCAGGTGACTAACCAGTACAAGAGAGAGCTCAAAATTCTGATTTGAGCTGGTAGTCAACATAGTGAAACAAGCTTTGGGTCAGATTTGGGTCAGGTTTGTCTAAGTTGTAACAGCAAAATCTGCCATCTCAGAACTCCAGTGCTTCACCAGATTAACACATTAGGAAAACCTTTTTAGGAAAAAAGTTGTAATATAAGGAGAAGGAAACAGGGGCAGGAGCTCAATTCAATGTTATTTCAAGAAAGATGAGATTGGATATTGATAATCATTTGCAAAGGATGCAGCAAAAACTTCATAGCAGAAACATCCACTTGAAACAGAGGCTGGAAGTCAGCCAAACCCCCTAAACTGCCGACGACAAATCATGGTTACATAAGACATCACCCAAATCATAGTAGAAACTAAACAGGGGAGTGAGCAGAGCAGATGTTTGGAGGTCATTAACAGGAGCTCAGTTTTCCTTGTTTGGTGGCTACCTCTACAGATACCTGATTCCCAGAAATTTCCTTGACCTCCAAATATTTGCTCCCTTCTCCTGTTTTCTTTACAATGGTACTGCAGAGAGCCTCATGCAGTCATAACCTTTTCAGTCCTTTCTTATAAAATATTTGTATCTCACTCCCTTAAATCATGAAGGAAAGTATTTAACAGGTCTGGACCTATCATCATGCATGGCAGGACCTTCATGTTCATTGCGGTTGATGCTAAACTGTATTACTTGGCTTTGTTTTGCTGCACACTGTGAGTGTGCACATAAACTGTACCAATAAGCTAATCTAGAGTACTTAGTTCTTTTGATTTGAACACTTAGTCACTTTCCTTATGCTGTATATTTTGCCATTTTACTGCATTTCTTTATCTGTTGACCTTTGTCAAGTCTTCAGTCTCCATGAGAACTAGACATGCCCAAGACAGCTTTATTACTTCGCAAAACATGGGAGCAAACAGCTATTTCCAAGTATGATTGCTACTGCTTTTCCTTCCTTTAACGGTCAAGCATATCTAGTGAAAAGTGTTGTGTACAATGAGCTCTGGTATTGCTCAGGAGTCCATTATCTATAGCCATTTAAAATGTTTTCCCGTGGGACAATAATAGCCAGAGACATTCTTCCTTTTTGGATGAGTAGTACTGTATTTGCTCTTTTTTTTCTCAAAATTTCCCATACCTCCTGATTTTCCTGGAAATCAAAAATAGATTGCATGTGCTGCAATAAGCTTCCTTGCTAATCCCCTCACATCCCTCAGCACTCATATCTGGCAGATAGCAAGTTCCTTGCGTGATCACATATTCTAAACATCTCCCGCTTACTAATAACTTTCTAGAGTAAATATTTCCTCTGTATTATCTAGTTTACAAAGTTTTTTTCCTAAATCTTTTTTACTAAAGTGTTTTGTTAATCTGTTTCTCAGAAAGCTCGTGGTATCCCAGCCATTTTGGAGTCATTGTTCTCTGTTCCTTTGCTCGCACATTTGCTAGAACAAGGTGGTTTTTGGATTAAGGAACTGATTTTTCAGCACAGCAATCGATACACCTGCACTTAGAGAGGCACCAGGTCCCTTTGGCATGATTTGGATCCATGGGGCAACCTCAGCAGTTTGGGATTTAGAAGCAAAGAGGACCTTGGGGTTAAAAACTGCAGTCCTTACATAGGAGCCTAACAGATTGCTGAGACAGCTCAGCAGTTAGCGGCCACCCCCAGCCTTCAGGCTGTTTTGTGGTTTCTTCCCTCCTCTCTCACTCTGTTGATGTCCCTGGGAGTTCTCTCTATGGCCACATTTTCTTTTACTTGCTATTCCTTAATATTGTAAAATGATTGCATGCCTTTTTTTACTGTCTCAGTGCTGAACCCTCTCCCTGCTGTACTGCGCTTTACATCTCAGTTCCTGCCCTCGTTTCTGCTCACTTCTCTGGCTAACCATGTTGAGGGTCAGCTCAGCTGGGCTGACACTGAGGAGGAAAGCTCTTCCCGAAGGAACTATTTGGGGTTTAGGGAGTCAAGGTTTGACTCTGCACTCCCCTCTGATCTTCCTGTGGGCAAATCAGAGGGTTCACCTCCCCAGTGGTAGCCACACTTACAGGGGTGGACACATGCAGACATCCTCATGGAGGAGAAATAGTGGGCTGAAGTTAAATCCAAGCTGTTTTCAACTCTTTAGATGTCCTGGACCTGGACAGACCAGGTGCTGTTAGCGTCAGACCCTGCCCCTTCCTGCTTGCTAGGGAAGTAATCCCTTCCTCCCATGTGGGAGCAAAGCCCCCACTCCCTTTGGGGTCCCCCCCTCCAAGATGGATTACTGTGGTTTATTGGATTACTGTGGTTTATGTGTCTTGAGCTACATGCATAGGTGATACACAGGCTCCAGCTGGTACAAAAAGGAGGCACCTGCCATCTCTATGGCTTGGGCCAACACATGCACATCATTCTGTATTCAAATCCTTCTGGTGGGTTCCCATCAGCTTCCAGAGGCAGTCTGAGGACACAATCCTGATTTCTGAAAAAAAATAATGGCTTAGGTCCCATCTACATCAAAGGCTGGGTTTTGATCTGTAAATGACTGTGAGAGCTGCACTCTTCTGGGACAACACACTTTCAGACTTGCTGACAAAAGTGTAACAATATCCAGTAGCAAGGAGACAGAGTTCAACAAAGTCAACCTAATCTGAATAAGAAGCAGTTTCCTCACTGTGAAGGTAATTAAACATGGGAGCACTTCATCACAGAAGACTGCAGTCTTCAGTAAGCTTAGGTAAGTTTCTGAAAAGCACAACCGTCTTGTCTGGCACCTCTGGCACCAAAATGAGTTGGGTTTAGGTTTGCAAAGGGAAGGAGGAGGCTGGCCTGCATGACCTTGATGGTCTTTACTGGTCTTGGACTCTGGGAGCTGATGGGTTTCTCTGGTCATGCCATTCTTCCATGGTCATTGTGAGGAGGAGGAATAGTCTCACAACACTTGCCTTTCCTCATTAAGACAACAATTGAAATGAATCTTATGTTTCTGAGCAGCAGACAGCAAAAGACTGCCTGATAGGTCATAATCTGCATGAGACCTGGGAATGTTGTGATTTGGTTTTTGCTTTCCTCTGAAGAAGCAAAGGGTCTGGCCTCTCACTGCAGTGACCTTCTCTTGTGCCAACCTGCCCGAGTTAGCCTCAGCTAGACATCTCCAGGTCTAAAAGAGCACAGAGCCTAGGAAAGGTTTTGGGAAACCGGCTCAATACCTGGTTAGCGCAGGCTGAGTTCAGCGCCAGCAAAGGACATGCTGGGACAGGGCAGATCAGCACACTAAGCTGGTGTAGCACATCTCTGGGAAAAGCTTAGCTGCTCAGCTCGCAGGGTCGGGCTCCTTTGTGCACTTGGGTGAGGAAGGGATTTTCCTTTCCATCAGATTGGGGGGAACTAGAGACACTTTGTCTTTTTCTCTTCTTTGTGGTACTGGTTTGCCTACCGGAATAATTTTTACATATCCTGCCTAGTCATGTCCCCACAGTACAGGGACTTTCTGGCTGATTTTGTTCTCTGCCTGCAGTAATCTGTCAAAGCCTGAAGTGTGTCAGTCTTTGAGCAAGACACATGCAGTTATCTGAATGGCCTGGAGCACCCATGAGAACAAAGTGAGTCATCACATGGTTTCTTCTGGCTTATAAAAGCTACAGCTAAGGCATGATTAAGAACTGAAGGATACATTTTTTAATCAAACGTTGGGGCTACTGTATGTCCAGTGGTTTTTTTACGATTGGGGTTTTTTTGGACGTGGCCTCTTTCTCTGTCCTTGGAGTTCAGGGGAGTATTTAGTGAAAGGACGGTTTGGCCAGAGCCTGGGTTTTGAGGCGTTATCCGTGAGAAGAGGCACATGGAGGCTGGCTGTGCTGCGCAGCAGGGTGTTGGCTGTAGGTGCTGGTGGTCTGAGTGAGTGATGGGGAGGTGAGGGCATGGACCCGAAATGTTCTGAAGTTTAGAGGGGCTGGGGAAACAAGCTAAAGCAACAACTTCATGTGATGTGCTAAATTACGAGGCCAGCAGAGAGGGGTCAGGGAAAGGGGAGTGACTGGGGCGCATGGGAGGGACCAGAGGACTGAAAGGACGTGGAGTAGTCCTGTAATCAGAGGGAATCTGATGCAGTGTCTGGGGCAAGGTGGGGATAGATGTGGGAGGACTGAAGAGGCTTGGGTTGAAGGGTTTCTAGGTCTTGAAGTCCCTCAGGGATTTTGGGAGAAGAAGGGAAGTGAAGAACTTGGGTTTCATGCTGCACTCTGTGGACAGCCATGGAGCATTTGACTTTCTGGGAACTATGAGCAAAGACCCTCTTTAAGAGGTACAGTCACACGCAGAAAACCTTTTCTCTCCCCTGGCAGTTACTATGTGCTTTGTGCACATGACAGCTGGTGCATCCTTCTCACTATATTCAGAAATGCTATAAGCTTATCCAGGTGGGACAACCTTCCCCCAAAGGTTAGAGTGTATCCAGACTCTATCAGTCTTCAGGAAACACTGGAAACTAAAATTAGAATTTAGATTCTTCCATCTGTGCCCAAACTCACACCCAAGCCCACACTTCAATCAAGAAATAGCTGTCATACACATACAGCAATTCCTGAAGACCCATTTGGATGAGATTTCTGATGTTGGAAAACAAGGAAACATGCCCTGAAAAGTGAATGAATCTACAGAAACTGTAGCTCTTCACTTTTATATAATTTTTCTGGTTTAGCCACTGTCATTTTTTCCCCTCTCTGTCTCACTCTGGTCACTTCTTGCCGACTTCTCTCTCCACATCTGACATTTGTCCTCTCAGACAGAGTATCCAAAATCTGGCCATCTTATCTTTATTGTAGCAACTTCTACCTTACCTCCTTTCTTGCACACAAAAATACAATCTCAAGAATTAATCTAGCTTGTTATCAGGGTGGATACAGCCCCTGCTGCTTTGTTTCTAAGTTAATTCTGCTTTAAAAGCTGTACAATGTAGGTCTTGTTCTGCTAATACAAACCATCATCTTCAGCCAGTCACTGCTTGGTCATATCTGTTTGCTTTTCTTCACCTTCTCCTTCCCATATATGCACCTCACACTCTATTTCAGTATGAGGAAAAGTCTGCCTTCAACTTCTCCGCTATATATTCTTCTTCCTATGCCTTCCATGGGATCTATCAACTTCAGTCCTTTCTAAATTATGGTATTGTTTTTTTCCTGCCAGCACAAGATCCTGCCAGAGCCACTAGTAATATTTCCCTCTGATGGTTACATTCTGCGTTATTGATGTATATTTCTTTACTTGCCCATTCATATTGCAACTAACTTTTCATGCCAAGCACATGATCCTTTCTGGGTAAACAAATGGTCCCAGAATACCCAAAGGAACTCAAAGCCCTCATTAAAAAAATTGAAATGGTAGTTATCAAAAGAATTAACCCAGCTAATTAAGTCCTGCAAAATTCAATTTTCTGAGCAAAGTTGTCCAGCCCATTCATTTTTAAAATCATAGTACTTTAAGTTATAAAATGTCTTAAGTCTTTGAATTTTCCCTTTGGCCACCATTAGGTCATATTTCAAATTCCTGGCACTCTTATTTAAGTCTTCACTAAGTTAAATTGTTATTAGGCTTATTTTGAGTCTGTAATACTTTCCCCAAGTATACAATGAACATAAATCAAATATTCATCATATAATCATGATTCAAATATATAATGTTCCAGACATGTTTAGGACAAATGTAGATAACTTTAATTAAGGGAGTTGTGGGATTAGAAGTGAGATGTAAAGGGCAACAAATCAGCAACTTTTTTATCAGTTTTATCAGAACCTCACAGAAATCATCATGTTTAAGTTACATCTCCCTGCTTTTTGGCTTAGCACTTTTTTACCACACATCTTTGGTCTTTGTTACAGGGTACTTTTTTGCCTGTGCTACAGTTATGGTTATGTGTATGCACTGATGTCCATGTCATAGGTGCTCTCATTTGTCAAAAAGTGTTGGATTTAATCAGCATTATTGAATATGTTCTCAACAACATCAAGAGTCAATGAACAATTTCAAAATAAGAAAGCTTCTTCAAGATTTCCTTGCAATACACTCTAAGTTGAAATAGTTTTCCACAGAATGAGGTAAACTTCGGAAGGAAACCACTAATACATTTCTAGATGTCAAGAGAGGTATTTTTCTTTTCCTTCAACTGGAGCAGACATATGCCAAAGCCTTGAAAATCTTCAAAAATATGCAGAAGAGCTTTGTGTAGAGTTTGGCAAATAGAAAGCAGAACAACTACAAGAGAAATTTGGAGGTGGTCTATTTGTCGTCAACTTTCCTTCTTCTTCAGGTGTCCTTCTGCAAAATATCACTATGAGTCTTTTACCAGTGAAGTGTCTTTACATCTAGTGAAGTAGATGACAATGCCTTGGGATGCAATATAGTGTCTTGAAAAGTTCACAGTGGAACTGGATTTGTGCCATAACTATGACAGTTATTTCACTGTCAGCCCCAAAGTAAAACTAAGTTCAAAGTAAAGAACAGAAACAAGCATGTCAATAATTTTAGTCTGCTTTGGCTCCTCTGCCCTTTGCTTATCATGGGGAATCATTTTTATCAGTGGTTTGGTGAACAATATGTGCTGACATATACAAAAGCCAAATAAATGGGAACTATCTGTACACATTTTTCATATGGTAGCACCCTTTGGGATAAAAAATTCAACTGGTATAGTAGGTACCATTCCCTGTGCTGCCGTATATCATCCATCAAACGCATATGAGGTTTGGTGTTCTCGGCCTATTGCATGTTTCAAGAAGTTTTTTTCCTGACCAGTCTTGTTCAGCAACATCCTACTCTGAAAGGCCTATAAACCTGTAGCAGGTGTAGCTGGATGGCTGCTCAGTGATAACAAATACCTGAACCACTCATCTCCGATGAGTCTGCTTTGGGCCCCCCAACAGTGCTCAGTCCCAGCAGTGCACCTCAATGGTGGAGAGTTAATTGGGGACGGAGGGAGATGTTACACTGTAATGGAGCAGCTTCTCTTTTCTAAGGTGGTTGCCTGTACTTGTGCATTCATGATCACTTTGTTCACGCAGGCGTTTCCCAAGTGAAGGCAGACGTATTTCAGTTGTCCTTCCTACACAAAGAAAAGGGACGGTTGTCCTGGTTTGTAACCACAACACATGGGAACGCTGGGTCTCTAAGGATGCCAGGGACATGCGTTCCCTTTTAAATAGTACTTCTCCCCCTTTGCCGCAGCTGTATCCTGTATGATATCTATACGACCCAGTGCAAAGCTGCTGCCATCATCACTGGAACAGCACGTGAAGAAAAAAAGAAAAATAAATTCATCCCCTACTTCCCAGCAGTTCAGATTTTTACCATGAAGGGGTTATTTCTGTTATTTTTTCTGTCTAACGTAAGTACCACGACTACCACCACAAGTCAGCAAACACACCAGCAGCACTTGGAGCAAGGGAAAAAGGGTGGCTGTACTCCAAAGGACACATTTCCAGTGAACACACCCAGCTGAGAACATTCAAAACCAGCTGGAAGGTCTGGTTAGTGTTTGGATCACCTCACAGGGTGTCACGTGTGGCTTCTTCACTGTGTACAATAGTAGTGACACATCCAAAGCGCCCAGGAATTCAAGTCACATTTCTGCCATGCCACTTACTATCTTAATTTGCATGGAGTTTCTTTGGTCAGGTCAAGTACGGCAAGCACAGGAGGTTTCCATCCACTTTATTTATTCTACAAAAGTTCTGTTGATTTTTTTTTTCCCCCCAGAATCTTCTCTCTTCAGATTTTCCTTCTTGATGCTGGGGAGCTGAGACTGCTCGGCTGTGCCTACAAGCATGGAGTAAAAGGACAGAGTAGATGGGAGCTCTTTGCATCGGTGGGAGCACTCAGGCTTCGTGTAGATAGAGCAGGACCAAAGCAGACACAATATAACAAATATCTCTTCTCCACTCTGCTTCTGTTCCTGTTTTTGCACATCCTTCATCCAGCCCCAGCCCTTTTAATCTCATGTCCTTGAGGATGTACGAGAGGATGCAGTGACATAGCACGAGTAGCATGAATTTGGGGATAAGGAATGAAAAGGGATGTCCACTGGCCCATGCACACCTTCCTTTTCCACCAGCTCTGTAATCCTGGATCTTGGTGTGGTTGCAGTGTTTGTGTACTTAAAAGCTACATGACACTGGGAGGGCTGGAAAGCTGTCAGAGCATTTTATCGAGTATTTAATCTCTCTGGTCTCTGCGAGCAGCCTTCACCCATGCTTATTTATAGGGAAGATCAGAATGTTCTTTGCTTGGTTTCACCTGTCAAGGAGCTTCAGTATCCTGGCTTGTATACACAGACCTATATTAAATCAGAATTTAGCCTGCTATGTATTTAAATACATTCATATAGACATACACATATAAATCTATGTTTACACCCCCAAGTATCTAATCACTATACATTGAATATGTGCTGAACATATATTTAGTGGACATTTATTTTGAATGTTTGATAAATGAAGTCAAATTACCCAACTTCAGCACTAGAAAGGAGAAAAAAAATGGCAGACAGAACAGGCAACATGATTATACTCACCCAAGAAAAAACTTTAATAGTCCCCTAGATTTGGAGCCCAGATGGAACTAGTCATGATCCTTCAGGCTGATTTCCTTGGAAATGTCAACATCATGCTCGTAACTCCAGATCAAACTATTGTGTATGAACACAGAGAAGCAGGAGGAGCATTCCCTGCATTGCTGGGAGGCAGGAGGTAGGCTCGTCTGAGGTGAGCAGTGGCAAAGAGGTAATAACAGCCCACACGATAACTATGTTAGAAAACAAGCACAACCACATAAGCTGGCACAGGTTTGCTCTGTACATGCTCCAGGCTTCAAATGACCAGCACAGAAGCAGCCAGCACACCTTACAACCATCTTTCCCTACAATCTGGGTATAGCTCCCCATATAAGCTAAGTAGGAAAAGGCAAAAGTATGTAGGAATATGGTGGGGACTTTAAGAAATTCAAGCTTAATAGGTAAAGACAGATCCAGTGAATAAACTGAAAGGAAGCAGAACAACCCAAACCACAGTTTTGAAAAGGTAATGGTAGATAATCTATTTTCATTCTGTTTGAGAAATATGATGATGCTATGGACAGGATTAAAGCATGGAGGTTACAGTAGGCTCGTACTGGAGTCCCCAGTTATTGGACTACCTAGACATGGACTTTAACTGGCCACACCATCGCCTTGCCTCACAGCACCCAGGTGCAGAGTCTGGCCATGGGACGCGTCCAGGAGCCATCTCTGACACATGCTTTTCTTCACGCTGGCATCGGTGCAGCGTGGTGCTCGCACCAGGCTGCGCTGAGTCAGTGACAATGTCCCCAGCAGGGCACCACCTCTCCATGGCCAAAAATTTCCCTGTGATGCCATCAGGTTGGGCAGCACTCATGGTGAAGACATACATATGGGTGTATTTGCTTGCTGGGCATATATGGGAGGTGGGTATTAACCCAACTTATATGTGAGCTTACCTTCAACTATGTCCCAGGAATGGATGGCACATCTACTGAGTTTTCTTCTTGCCTCCTCTGCCAAACCACATGCCTCAGCTATCCTGAAATGGTGTTTTTAGTTCTTTTGGGGAGGAAGGATGAAGGGATGAATGAACTGTAACTCATATCTGGGTAACGCCTGTAAAAGTGACCTTTGATTACTTTCCTAAAGAGAAAAAACACTCCATCTTTGGCGCATCTGAGCAAGGGAATTTCCAGCAAAGCCAGCAACTACCATTTATTCCATGGATGCTTTTTTTCTGCTGAAAAAACCTCCAAGTTTCATCTCTAAGTGCCAGCAGTCCACATCTAAATATTGCTTATGCAAAGACCAAACATAGGGTAAGCTGAGGATAAATATTCCATGCTCAGGAAATAGGAGGAGTTTATGGGTTTTTTAGGAAGAGAAAGTGGAGTACAAGAAGAGTATGTTATAGAGCAGACAGGGAATTGGAAGTGAGGTAAGTGAAAGGCATGTGATAATTTCAATTTACTGCCTCATTCTGCAGAGTACCACATGGATGTCATCAGCATGTACGGATAACTTAGGCTATGGATGTGCTAATGATGGCTTATGGCATCCCTGCCTGTTCATGCTTTCTTGCCTATCACCTCTCCCTGCTTTCAGACTATGCTGACAAAACGGCTCTTGCAGCAACGCAGTGACCCTGACCAGGCAGGGGGACTGGAATTCAAAATGCCTTCTCTCCCTTAAAAAAAAAAAAAAAAAAAAAAAAAATTTAAAAGGGTTTTTTTTAAGCCATTTTCCTGACCTGTTTCACAGCCTTTCCCCCCCAAACAGCTGTCGTGGCAGAGCCGCAGGGGCATTGTACTGCAGCTCAGAGACCGGGAGAAGAGCAGGGGGATGGAGTGAGACGCAGAAATACCTCCGGCCATTATTGCCACCAGGGACAGGACGCTGCAGCGCCGCAGTCTTACATTCTGCTTCTAGCTTGGCTCACGCTCACGGCAGGACTCTGGGAAAGTTACTTGGCATCCCTACACCTCCGTACCTCGATTCCTTACATTGTAAAATGGAGTCACCAATGGTTACCCAACCTGGTGGAGATCTGAGCTGCACACGAAGCGTTCTCTGTGAATGTGTGTAGTAAATGCTATATTGCACACGCGTGCTCTCACAAACATATGTGCACATACAATTCCTTTCCTATGGACAGTTTTTGTGTCAGAAATAGGCTTACGGCCAGAAGTGAACAGGACTACTTCTCTGGGAATATTGTGCAGTTGCTAATTTCACTACCGGAACTGTGTTGCTGCACAATCTGGCCTCCTTCCACAACTGCCTCTATTGAAAATAAAGGGGACTGATGAGCCTATGGATAATGGTAAACATATGGAACACAGGCAGTGCTATACATTAAAAGCCAGAACACATTAAAAGGTATTTTAGTTGTTGGCAGCATAAGATCAGTGTAGGAAACATCATCTAACAGAGAAATCTCATACCGGTAAGTTTCATTTGGCATTTGGCATTTTTCTTTCACTTAACAAAAAATAAAATAAAAAATGACTAATTCAAAGCAAGGGCCAAACTGTTAAGTTTCAAATTAGTTTGTCATAACTGCAAAAATACTGGATCTTTGGTTTTGTTTATGTTGGAAAGTGCTTTCATTTCAGACTAGGTCACTTGATTTTCTTTTGAGTATACATGAGACCTTTGACTCCTCGGAGGACACAGGAGACGAATTGAGTAATGTGATGTCATTGCCTTGTGGAGTTCTCATAACACTAAATATATTAGTCACTCGCCTTGCCAGTACCAAGAGGGTAGAAAAGAAATCCAGCAAGACGATGGTATTATGTAGGTGGACAACAATAACTGTTCCCTGTGATATATGCTACTTTCTCTCCATTATTTCCATCATTTTTTGTGAAGCCTGTGAAGGCCGTATTTCAGCTAGGTGATATTTCTCATCCAAACATTTGTCTTCTCCTTGCTGTTTACATTTACTATGCAAAATCACTGAAATTTTGTACTTGGTGACAAATTACATCCATGAAGATAAATAGCTTAAAAGCTTGAGTTTTACTTTTTACCAGGACTGGAGACTGTTCAGTCTCAGATAGATAGGAAAGGCTAGATATTTGGGAGAAGTGTGTTGTTAATTGCTGCTGGGTTTTTGTCTTGGTGAGTGGGGGAGGTATGAAGGAAGGTATGGTTATACGTAGCAAATACCTGTTCACACAGTGACATGACCATCCTTTTTTACAAGGAGCAGGGAAAGCTGTATGATTTCTCTTTCTCCTTCTAAAGTGTAAGTGTCAGATCCTTGCTCCAGTGAAATGCAATGTTGGATTTCATACAGGCTCCATCTTGGTCACACCAAATACTTATCTGTTGGGTAATGACAGCATATTCTCACATGGGATGGCAATAAATATGAAGATGCATAATTTTCCTCCTTTAAGTTTTCATAGCTAGCATTCAGAAAAAGGAATAATTTTCCATACTGACATTGGGATTACTTCAAGCAGGTTTTGTGAGTGACTTTTGCTCCTGCTTTTAATGCCACTGATTTTCTTGTGCAAGAGTTATTTTTGGTTTTATCACATGTAATACAAAAGAGTAATGCAGATTGTGGAAAGCGTGCTGGGATTCTTCTGCTAGTACAGAAAATATTTTTAAAAACTGTGGACCACTAAAGACGTTATCTTTAATTAGCCATTTGCTAATTCTAAAATCAATTCAGTATCTCAGGATTTTTTTTAGGGATGCTTGAGGGAAAGAAACCAGGCATGCAAACTCTTGTCCAGTGAATAAATTATGGCTATAAGATCCCAGTTTCTGACAGGCTTAAAAGTTAAATAAAAGGTTGTTCAACATTTCTCAAAATCTCTAGCATATAAATCAGCTTGAAGCACTACTTGGGCTTTACTAAGTGACTAGTGGAAAAATACCTTCCAAAAAATCCTATCATTGAAAGACTCATACCAACTCTCTCAGTACTTCAGTGCCTGTGCTTAAGTGAGAAGTGACATGGTTTAACCCAACTATGACGGCACTCAGAGGTATGTGTCGTTCAGAACAGCCAATTCTTAGAGATTTAAACCGATGAGGGATTAACTCCTTCAGCTGGAGTTAGTGGCCTCCTCCACCCAAAACTAGAAAGCAAAACAAGCCTCCCCACCCTCACGGCCCTCCTATCCAAAGCTGAAGTCATGCATATGACATTATGTGTTCATGGGAAAGATAATGCCCATAAGTAATTGGTCATGAAATAGATGGGATTAGATTAAAGCAGAAAGTGGGAAGTCCTGTATCCCCTAGGACCAACCAACTCCTCCTCCCTTTCCTCAAATCCTAAAATCTCTTTTTTGAACAATAATTGTCTTCATTGTAGCCTACTTAGTCTACATAACCCTTATATATTTTACATGCTGAGATGTTAAGTCTTTCCAAAATAAAAGAGAGGCTTGACAGAAGGGCATTAGCATATGGCCAATAATTTTGTATAGTCTGTAAAGTGATGTTAATGTCTGTGCTGAACAGTGCCAGCTCTCTCAGACTCTCCCCATATGTCAGATGGCCCCAGTATCAACCCTTAGTGTACACCACCAGTGAGTGGCCTCCAGTTGGAGTCTGTAGCCCCTGGAGCTAGTCAATTTAGACAGTTTTCAATCCACCTCACTGTCCACTTAAACAGGCTGTACTTCATCCTCCCTGTCAGTGAGGGTATTATGAAAGACAGTGTCAAAAGCCTTTTTACAATCAAGATAAATAACATTCACTGCTCTCTCCTTGTCCATCAAACTAGTCAAATCATCATAGAAGGCTGTCAGATTGTTCAAACATGATTTGTCCATTGTATATCTATGCTGACTATGCCCAATAACCTTTTTGTCCTTAATATCTTTGGAAATGTTTCCAGGATTATTATCTCCATCCTTTCCTTGGGATACAAGTGAGGCTGACCGACCTCACTCCCCAGATCCTCTTTTTTACCTCTCTTGAAGATAGCAGTGACATATAGTTCATTCCATTCCTCAGAAACCTCTCCCATTTGCTATAATCTTTCAACAATGATCAAGAGTGGCCTCACAATGACATTGGCCAGCTCCCTCAGTCCTTGGTGTGCATCCCATTGGGTACCATGGACTTGTGTATGTCCAGTTTGTTCATTAATCTGGTCTTCCTCTACTGAGAAGGGTCCCCTTACTCATCTGGAAATTTATCCCTTAAAAATGCCCTATCTGAGGTCACAGAATGTGGGCCCAGGCCTTCAGCTGTTATTTAAATCAAGTTCTTCAATTCACATTTGAGGAAAGAATGTAAGAACATGTGGCTATATGATGCACAGTATGTGCTACAATCTACTGATTTTTATCCAGGAATACTATTTCAAGACTTACATCATGCTATGAAAAGGCTAAAGAGAGACGGCAATGTCTACCTTTGCCTTGTGCATGAAAATACTTGAGCAAAAGGCTCTGCTTTGCTGCCCAGCATCTCCCTTTGTTCTTTTCAGCTATTCATCTTGAGCTGAGGTGCTTTCCAAGGAAGTTTATGCTTGTGGTCCAGGCTTAAATTGCAGAGCCAGCTGTGGAAAGTCAGCCTTGAGCCTTACCAATTCCTTCCTGCCATTCTATTCTCAGATGTAATTTGATGTTATTACGAGGTGTGCTGTGCCCTGGGAGGTTGCAGGGAGCACTGTTGGCTGGTTTTACCCTAGGCCGCAGGCTAATACCTCCTTGTGAATCTTCCCTGGCATGTAATCTCTTCAATTAACACTAGCATGGTACATATATCAGATATCCATCCCGCAAGATTATTGTTAGGCTAACAAGGGATAGATGCCATGAGCAGAGGAAATGCTTCAGAGACTTTTGGCCCAGATCCAGGCAGTTATTTAGGCTTCTTAACTCCCATGGAAGTCAAACAGGAGTTAGGTATATAGGTATCTCTAGCCCTGCTGGCCCAGTGCATCAAAGGGCCAGCTCTCAAGGGTCCCATAGTCTTGGTGCCCTTCCCGCTTGCCTGCTGCTAGATTCAGAAACAACCAGTATTGGCAGCGGAACTCGTTCTAGCCTGTCGGCTTTGACCTACCTGTAGTGCGCCACATAGCTATGAACTGCAGATGAATCACTGAGATTGCTAAGTAATGAAATCACTGACCTTAGAGAAAGGCTCCAGATGGCTCAGAAAGCAAATGGCCTATTTCAGGTTGCCAGGAGCACATCATCCAGGTGCCCTGTTCCATATGTTGCTGGTTCTCAGTTGAATGCCAAGCCCGATGCTTCATTCCTGATTTTTAAATCCCCCTGCAGAACCAGCCAAAGCTATTAAAAGGGCTGTTCCATTCATACCTTCTGCTTTATTAAATTGGCTGAGTGTAGGAGTGATTCATCTTCCATTTAAACATGCTCATCCCTCTGCAATTCACCTAGAAAAAATGTATAGTATGAACGAAGGAATGTGTCTCCAAGGATGAGATGGCCTTGTTGGGTTGATGGGACTTCTGGCCCTGAGTTCTGCACAGCCCGAGAGCGGGGCAGGGGAGCAGTCCGGCTTGCAGACCAGTGCAGCGTTTGGCCCTGGAGACTCTACTCCATTCAGCATTTCCCAGACTCCCTTTCTGGAGTCGTGTTTGTGAGCTGCACTAGAAGGTTTTCTAATTCCATATAGTGAACAGCAGACGTGAGTGGTTGTACAACAGTCTGTAGATGACAATCTTTGCTCAAGTATTATGGATGCTGACAGTCTGAACCAATTCCAGTGGCAATGGAAAAATTAATGGTGACTTCTGTGTACGTTATTTAGGTCATTATTTATCAGATTTACACAGTTCTATCAACGGAGAAAAAAAATGTGTCATTATGTTGAAAAATGCTATAAAGGCTCTGCAGTTCAGCCATTTGACTTTTGTTCATTCTGTTAGCTTTTAACTGTGTTTTACTACATATTTCCATGGTGACAGGAAAGTGTTTTATCCTCTCATTCCCAAAGCAAAACCAGGAACTACATCCCCTAATGTGTTTTGTTTGGGTGATGGGATAAGGGTCACCAGCCAATTTTTGGTTGAGGAGGTCATCGGCCAGCTTTGTTGCACAAGTATACATTTAAACTCAGTTATTCTACTGAGGTCTGTGGTGTTTCACCGCTGTAATAATGCAAAATTTGACCTCTTATGTCCTCTTTGCAGGGCATGGTGAAAGTGCTCCACTCCCTGGTCTTGAGCGTAGATTGATTTTTGAGCTGAGAGGAGGACACGTGCACAAGGATCCTGTGGCTCAAGAGCTCTCCTCCATCTCTGACTCCCGTGTGGCCAAGAAGGTGAGCATTACTAGAGGAAGCAACTGCCAAGGGGAATTACAGTTCATATCATGGATGGATCTAAGCTCATGACTAAAAGCAGTGCTAGTAGAGAAAAAGCCTGCCTTCCTTCCAAAGTACTAGGTGAAGAGGAATTTCTGACTTACAGAAAATAAAAAAGGTTCAAATGCCCATGAGCAGCAAGACAAAAACCAGACAGCATCTTTATACCCATGCCAGTTATTTTATTTTGATCAAACATTTTTTTTACAAAAGGCAGCTTCAGAGATCAAGAGAAAGAAGAAAGTCTCCTCAGAAAGAAGCAAGTTTTGTCTGAGGAGTCTGGCTCTCCCAAAGGTGAAAGCTGTGGCCACAGACTTAGAAAGTCAAACAGGCTGGCTGGGAAATACGGTGAGAGTTGGGTGAAGGTGCCCAAAAGCCTCCTATATGAATTTGGAGAAAATACCTATGCCCTGAACCAAGAATGGATAGAAAAGTTAATTTTAACTGTGCACGTGCCTCCCAGACACTTTATCAGGGGCTCAAAGCACAAGGATAATATCCCACTGGGAGCTTCTGACTTAAATTACGTCCTTCAAACTCCATCTCAGTTTTCTTCAGCCACAATATGAGTTTGAAAACCAGAATCCAAGGCCCTCTCTTTAAAGTGGACAGTGGAGATATATTCAAAGAATGAGCTGCTAGATAAAGTAGTTCAAACTGATATAAAAAATTCACCTTTGTCTTTTAAGGCAGAGGTTGGGTTTCAGTCTATCCTCACATTTTATTGTTTTTCATAGCCATTCTGGCCTGCCTCTGCACCCATTAGCACTACTCCAATGAATGTTTTTTCTGTTGTGCCAGCATTTAAGATCATGGATTGAAGCTTTCTTCCCATCAGTTGATGCATAAAGACATAATTAATGAGAGTTTGGATATTAATCTAGCTGAAAAAAATGGAGAATCAACTCGTGAACCTTTGAAGAGTAGCATGTATTTCCTCTTTTCCCATATTCAAGAAATAAAAGTAGAGGTAGAGGACAGAGGAAAAACATTTTCAGATAGGCCTGTACATCTCATAAGGGAGTGCGTAGAAGGAAAAACAGCTATGGAAGTGCCTGGGTTTTAAGAGGCTTGCATGAAAGCCGGCATTATTTGAAATTGATATAGGTATAGAGCTAATACACAGCTATGAATTAAAAGTAAAAATGTTGAGACTTTTATCAAGTTAAGATGAATTAAATATTCTTAGTTTTCCCAATTATCAGTCTGTTCCCTTCTGTGGGACATTTACTGGAAATATCAGATCTTTCTAAGAAATACCCTGTAACAAACTGCTAAGGGAGACATCATCTAGAAAAAATTTTTGGGTGATTTTTGTCTTATCCTTGGATAGAGAATGAATGCTGTGGTTCTTCAGAAATAATCTCAAAATAAATAAGTTGTTGTAAGGGAAAGATTCTCATGTCAATACTTGTTTCCAGGCCAACACAAATCCACAGACATTGTTTTTATCATATAAACAAGATATCGTAGATCTAGGCTCAGAATTCTCCCTTTTTATACCCATTTATTGAACACAAAGTACAATTAGGGCAAGCAGTTACTTTTGTTTCAGAGGAATTTAACAGAAGTTAACCAGTGTCTTGGAGTCAAATCAGTAAATCACTGCTATGGCCATGATGCTTAATGTCTGGGGCTCATTCTGAATAACACAAAGCATCAACCGACATTGGAGGCTTGAGACAAGAGACTTCAGTTTATGGCTAGCTTACCTGATTGATTTAGAGGAGGCCCATTTTTGGTACTCTACCTTTCTGGGAAGTTGGGCTTTTCCACACTGAACATCTAATCATTTTTCAAAATGTTGATTCTTATTGGACTAGCATGACATTTTGTGGTGAAGTCTGAAAACTTTCACTGGAGTCTTCTACAAGGAAAAGGAATGTCTAAATGTTCTCTTTTGCCTCAGCATAACTATCTCAATTGTATCGGAGCCACTTGAATTCCACCTTCTCTGGTGTCTTGGCAGCAAAATTGGCAATTTCTTTTTTCTGCCATGTACTCTCCTTTGCAATTCTTTTGCCTTCTTGAATGCTAGGATAAGGAGAGACGGAGTTTGTAGCACATTTGAATGTCACCAGATTCAGTCTATTTCAGAACAAGCATGGGGAAAGGGAAGCAGAGGGCTTTCAGAAGTAGGTCTACCAGAGAGTCTGCTACTAGCACCTCTTCGCTTCTGTATTTCTGAACTGATACCAGAATGGGAGGAGAATGGCACTCAACGTTAAACCTATGCCAATAAGAGCTTCATAAATCAATAAAATCTTTACCTAACAGGATGATAAGGCTTCATAGACAATTCATACTAGGGAAAAAAAAGGTAATGTAGAATAATATCAAATAAGTGAGGGCCAGTTTCAAGCACAGGAAATAGCTTGGTTTTGCTTCCAGGTTGAATATGACAGAAGGTCATAAATAGTCTTGCTTCTGCTGCCTCTGTTGCCTACGCCACAGCCCTTTAAAGCCAAGCTGGCTGCCTGGGAGTATATATAAGGAGGTAAACAGTGCTGGAAGAGAAGGCAAATTTTCTGACTCCTCATCCTTCACTTCCCCTGGCAGCAGGCAGTACCATGAGCTAATTCTCCAGAGCTCTCCTCCGGCTTCTCTGTCCTAGGGCTAGTCCTTTTCCTTCCCACACCCACCCCACATCATTTCATTGATTCAAGTGGTTGATTCTTGCCTGGACAATCCCCTATCCACAGGGCAGTAACTATCCAGTGACATTCGCACTGCTTAAAAAATTTGAGCTGTCTTTGTACCCAAGAGTTTCAATCTGTGTCCAGCCTTACAACTACTGAAATGTTCATGAGAGAAACAGAGCTTCATTTATGACTTTTCTAGTGTCTCCCAGTTGCAATAGGTCATAGAATAGTTTAGTTTGGAAGAAATTTCTGGACATCATCTGGTCCAAACCCTTTCTCAAAGCAGGAACAACTTTGAGGTTAGGTCCAATTCTGAAGTTGGATCAGGTTTCTCAGAGTCAGATCACTGAGTTTTGAGTATGTCAAGAGGATATTGGGCAACCTTTTGCACTGTTTTACCATGCTCAGTGTAAACAAATTCTTCTAATATCTAATGGGAGTTTGCCATATTGTGACTTGTGTCCATTGCCTCTCAGCCTTTTGCTGCGTACTGCCAAGACAAGCCTGGCTCTGCCTTCTCTCTGTCCTCCAGCAGGTAGTTGCAGACCACCTTCATCTTCTCTTCTTAAGGCTGAACACACCAAGGTCTGTCAGCTTCTCCTCATAACACTCCTAGAAACATCACCCTCAATAAATAATTCCCTGCCTGCCTAAGGGTTTGTTATGTTTTGGAGAACAAGAGTCAGAAGAGCAATGAGAGGAAAAGGTCTCCTTTCTTCTTTTGAGGTTTGACTGATTTAAAAAAATATATAATTTTCATTGGTTTAGGCAGGAGAAGGAAAGCAGAATTTTAAGTTACTCTTCAAGCCAGTTTTTCTTACACAGATTTGTTATATACTATCCTTTCCTGTGGCCATTATATGTCTTGTTGCAAAGCAAGTTGGTGAGCCGACCTTGTGTTAACACCTGCTTCTGGGCACGGAGCAGAAAATGTTTGTGAGTACAATACAAATCCCAGCAAACTCTGCAAGCACAAATTTCACAGGTGCATGTTTCACCTTAGGCAAGGGAGGCAGGGCTTTTGCAAAGGGTAGCATAAATCTTTCAATGTTGAGTGAAGAAAAAAGAATAAAAATAAAAAGTAAGCTATCAACAGAAACCTTAAGGACTTTAGCTGACATTGAGATCTGTAAGAAAAGTTGAAAATACTCCTAAGACACAGTGCGTATTTTACTGGAAAATACGTTTCAAGATTAAGAAACATCAACATCCCAACCTCTCCTATTTCCACAGAGCCCGGGCTGCAAGAATGAAAGGGTGTAAAGCTGAGAGGCGTAATGGGTATTTGAGTCCAGCAGCAGAGCTGTGACCGCTCGGCAGCCGAGCTGGGAGCAGGCTGGGCCAGGAGGAGGCAGCAGCCAGGTGGCAAACGCTGGGCAAGGAATTTCACCGTGCGGCTGCTCTGGATGGAGGAAAATGGCTTCTGACAAAGAAACCTTCTCAAGTTTCCCTTTTCCTCCCTGAGAATGAGGAATGGAGAAAAAGCCAGACCTAGCAGAGTGCGAGCGAGCAGGCAAGGAGCCCTGCGTGGGGAGTAACGCTGGCAGCAGCCCCACGGCCACCAGTGGGACTGGTGACGGGAGGTGATTTCAGCAGCATGGATGGGGCAGTGTCTGCCTCTGCTACAAAGTGGGGGGATAAACTGAGGAAAGGGGTACTGTACATGGGAACATACACCATATATATACACACACACAGTGTACATGTGGGTTTGTTTTTTTTTTATGTTCTATCACGTTAGAGCCAAACGTTGCTGCAACATCCAGCGCGTCCAATACTGGGACCTGCAGCTGCTTTTCATGCGCAGCTTCTGCCAGTAGAGACTGGATCGTGTTCAGAAGCAACGCGTGGTGTGCTGTGCATTAGATCAGCTTTGGTCGCACTCAAGCAGTCTTAAGCCTGCTTGCACCACATCTGCGAACGTGCAAACTGGGAGTAAGCCGGCCCAACGTGTGCTCCAGGCCCTGAGAGACCTCCTCCTGGAAGGCACTTGACGTTTACACACGGGGGGCACTTGAACTGGATCTTCTTTGGGTTTTATGACTTATTTATACCAGTTTAGCTTCAGGCCCTTTGCTACTCTCTTTGCAAGCATGTAAGAAAGCCTAGCGTGTTTTAAGGAGACCAGAATCTCTCACAGTGTAAATTATGGGTGGGTGCAGCTGGCACTGTCTTCACCTCAGTTTTGAGCATGGCTTCTTCAGTTAGCTATTGCAAACAGTGTTTTTCCTAAGGTGGTCTGCTGAGCCTCACACCCTAGCCCCTCTCCCCTTGCAGATGCTGCTGAAGTTTCCAGGCTCAGAAAATTTTGGGAAGCGTGTCCATCTGGGAGGAATTCTTGCATCTCCTTGGGGCTGCTGTTCAAAGGCTTTTGCCACAGCCAGAAGGAAAACCTTACATATGAAAATAAAGCTTAAGCATCCCAATTTCTTTTATTTTGAACATCAAAATGAATTAAGCGTCGCACTCTGTAGGTGTCCATGAGTTCACAGAAATATTTCTTTCCCATAAAAATGTAGTGGAATTAAAAACCCAAACAAACCCACCCCACAAACCTGTCCTTCACTTCTACCGGTTGCAAGCTTTAAAAACTGCGAAACAGTGGGGCCTTTTCAGGGTTCATGCTGAGAAGTTGTTGAAAAGTGTAACCAAGCGTGACTAATGACCGCATGGCGTGGGATATTTGCATGGATCCTGTTTGCAAGCATCAAGTGTGTGAAACCAGATCATTTGAGGAGGAACTTAAGCAGCACATGCGGGAACGCAGATGGAAATTAAAAGGCTCGTGTGGTGGAGGACAATCACAGCAACACAACCAGCGCCTCCTGATACTGGACAGCTGCTCAGTTGCACCCAGTGAGAGGGAGGGTGCATTGTTTACCTGCAGTGATTCATGCTCATTAATTAGAAACCAAGGAGTAGTAGGAAGCAGATAATTAATACCAGGTTGCTATTAATGCTATCTGTAAATTAGAAAATGAGTATTGGGCGGTAACCTGCATTATGAGAGTTATTTATTCCATTGGAAGATAATGTAGGTCATCAAAAAGCATTCAGTATGTGTTGCTCAGTGCTCCAATCTTCCCCCTACCGTCAGCACTGTGGACCATAAAATACAAATTCCAGAGAGTAGGCAGGCTTTCACGCACCGAGCAGCCGTGTGATACCTCACGTCTGGTTGGAGGCAGTGAGAAGAGAGGTGCTCAGCTGCTGCTGTGCACTGAACTCAGTTGCAGGGGCATCTTTAGAGAGCTGCTAGGAGGAAACTATGAGGTTCTTCCTCCTGTCTGTAATATATACGTGTATGGCCTTCATCAACCCCACATCTATGTGAGTCTCAGGCCGTGACGCATTCATCTTTCAGTGCTTCCCTGAGGAGGGGAGACCGATGATTTCCAGGGCTGCCTGTCACTAGGGGTAAGAGCTGGAGGTACCGGATCCAGCAGGGAGAGAAGGGAGCAAAGAGTGGCTCACTGGGGATGCCTGTTTCTCTCCAGTGATGGCAGAGGTGCTGGGACAGATGGTTCATAGACAGCTCCTGCCCAAAGTGTTTGCTCGTGGCCTCGCAGGGAAGCTGAGCTCGGATCTCCCTGGAGCTGCAAGCCCCACGCCTCCTTCCTTGCCCTGTGCAGTGCTGCCTTCAGAAAATGCTATCTAAGGAAAAGCTTCAAGAGCAATTGGAGGCTCTCCAGAAGTGCCTGTAGTCTTGCAGTTGGGTCAGACCTGCAGTCACGTGAAACCCATCGTCTGAGAAGGGCTCAGCCTATGTCATGTTATGGCAGGGCTCCACTCGGGAAGAGGAGGGATGCTCTTTCCCTCCCCATCCTCCTTCACGAGAAAGGGATGCAGTTTTCCACCCCAGGGATGCTGGATCTCCAGCATCAGCATATTTTTGCCTTCCAACCTGAAGCAGGGGGAGGAAAAGCCTGCACAATGAGCAGGAGGTATGGCATTTTGCATGGTGGGAGCTGGCATGGGTGCATGGGCACGCAGAGCTCGCCCTGCCCTCCCTGGTAGGGGTGCAGCCCATGGGGCGCAAGCCTGTCTCCATCCCTCCCTCCCTCCTGCTGCCATCTGGCACTGTGTGCCCAGCAGCACTCCGGGGAGGACGGCTCGCTTCCCATTCCCTCTACTTCTCAACAGCAGTGTCCAGCTAAAGAAACACAAGGCTTTTTTTCCCATGACAACTTTAGACGAGAAGGGTCAGAAGTGCTTGGGGATTACGAAAGAAAAAGATTCCCACTTAAACCCTTTTTCCCCCAATATTTTGCCTGTTATCAATGAGAGATATAGGCCAAAGGCTCTACATATTCATACAAAATTATCAATGGTGAATGCAAATCTAGCTGCCTCAAAGGCGTTATTTTACTAGACTGGAGTATGCACCCACCAGCATCTCCAAGTGTCTCTTACCGTTTCCTCTGCTGCCATTTACCCTCCTGTCCTATTCAAAATATCTAAGTGTGGTAACCTCACAGGAAGGGGAGGGCAGGCCTACGTCCATTTTTAGGCTGAATGCGATACCTCTGAATCTATTACAGTGACCGCAGTAAGGCAATACACAGCACTGGCTCTTCCCAGAATCTGAAATCCAGTTCCTGCTGCCTTCCCATGTTGCCAACTGGGAGGCAGCCATGCCCGCACTGGGGGGACGAGGGGAAGGGAGGTATGCACTGCCTGTCAAAGACCTCCAGTCCAAAGGCACCGTGGTATCACCACAGATATTAAACACCCGGATCTAGAACCAGGTGATTGAGGTGCCTTTAGTATGCTCATGGTCCCAACCCAGGATATGTGGAATAATCTATGTAATTATATTCCCCTTAGTGCTTCAGAGAAGTCCCAGTGACTGTAATACATGCTAACTTAATCTTAGCCACAGAAAAATGTGTTTCTAATTTACAAATTCGGCAATTTTTCAATAAAAGTTGTTGCACTTTGTCTGATCTATTCTCAAAATACGGAAGTGCTTGAAGCATGACCACCTGCAATAACAGATTACTGTTCCCTAAAATATTGCCATACACCTACAATGTGGAGGCGTAAAGCTTCTCTAAAAAAGATCTTTGTTATTTTTTCTAAAAGAAAGAAACGATCCCAAAGTAAAGCCAGTTTTCAGCAGCCTCTCTGCTCCCCAATGCAACTGGCATCAAAGTCTAATGAAAACCTGTTTGCGGACACTGGATCTGATCCAAGGTACACTATTGGCATATTCTAGACCCCTTGGGACATGACTCATATAAAAAACACAAGGCTGTCATCAGATGGCTGGTGGCTCAAATAAATCAAATTTACTTTGAAAATTGAGGCATACCAAAATTTTATTAGGTGAAACTTTGGCATTTCTTATAGCCAACTTGCACATATATATTTTTATTACTTACAGCAGTTTAAAAGTATGCTACCAATCATATGCAAAACAAGACCCGATTGCAAATGTACATTTTTTACTGGGTGGCAGGAGGAACTGTGTTGTTTTCTTTCAAAAGCCCTGAATAGGGCTGCATGTTTGTTAAAGGTGGCACAGCAGAACGGGCCTCTCTCTGTTTATTTTCCTGCGAGTGGCTGGGTGCACATCCTCCATTTGTGGTCTCAAGCCCTGACTTCAAAGAGCAGCTTCTCTTACAGAATAATTGCTCACTAAAGCTATCAACTGCAACACAAAAATGACATATCGTGTTTGCAACGCACGTTTACAAGAAACAGACATAAATGCCGCCCAAGTCCCTCGATGGTCTAGGAGGGACCTGATTTTGGGGCTTGACGGGGCTGTTGCTGCAGCAGCCCACGTGCAGAGGCAGAGCCTGGCGTTGCCACAGCCAGTGCCGCAGCCGCTCCTGGCTCAGGTGTTTGGGGCTGTACAGGGTCCCCCTCCCTGTGCCCGCACCCACAGAGGCTCACCGCTTGCTTCAACGGAAAAGACGCTTTCAAACGTAGCAAAACAAAAGTCCGACTCCTCTAATCCTCCAGCACATGAATTAAAAACAAGGCAAAGGCCATATTTTTGGAGGAGAGTGCGTGCCTTTGGGCCTGATGATAGAAGCCCAATCTGTGAATTAAAAGAAAATACATTAATTTTAAAAAAATCTCTCAGTAGACAGGAAATCCAAACTCCCACTGACATTTCTAAACTCCATCTATCTGAGTGCGCGGCAAGATAGCCTCTGCTTTAAACTAATAATAGAAGGAGTAAGAAGCTGCAGATTCGGTCTAATTTTTCCTCAAACTACAATGAAAGTCTATGGGAATATATTCAGATAGACGCCGAGAAGCATGCTGGCTCTGCTCCAAAATAACTTAATTCACTGTGCAAACACAAAGAAAGGGAAAATAATGGCACTGTAGATAAAAACCACGAGATTGCTGTATCTGACAGTGCGCTGTTTTGGGACGGAGAGATTCTTGGCCAAATGCTGACGCCCCCGTCACAGAAAAACAAGCCGCTGAGGTTCCCAGCAGCGGGTTCCCCGGGGAGCGCGGCGGTCTGGTGCTCCGTCCTGCTGGGGGATCAGGGCTTCTTGCTTAGAGGAGCTCACCCACGGAGGCAGGTGCTTCTCAGCATGGTGAGCTTCTTCCTGGAAAAGCACAAAGTGTAAGTCAAAACAGAATTTGGCCCTGAATACGAAACCCCACGAACCTTAATAAATGTGATACTCGGTTGTAAAGAGGTGCATTTGTAAGGAAGTGGGAAAGCACAGCCTTGGCGGTGTGGGCTGAGCCCTTCCACGAGTGCTAGGCAGAGGGTGCGATCCTTTCGGACCCTCAGGATCATCCTAACTCTCTTTCCTTGAAGTAAAAGCCGTAAAAGTCCCTTTTATTTCCACAAGCAAGGCCAGAGCTGAGCTGCTGCTGCCTCCAGAGTCTGCCATGGTGGACCAACTGACCAGCTCTTCTAGAAATCAGGAAACTTGTCCATTTTCCATTTTGGTAGCCAAAGAAATGTTGTCTGAAGCTGACAAAAGTTCTCTCTCATATACAGCATTTACAGCGAATTTAAAGCACATGTGTTCATGAAGCAACAACCTCACTTTACATATTCCTAACACAATGGGCTGTGAAGGTTTTTCTGGTGCAAATGTGAGGCCTGATCCAAAACATTTGAAGAAACAGTTCCTTTCTTATTAGTGGACTTTCTGCTTTGCCCTTAATTCCATATGTTGCTGGGTGTGTTTGTTTAGTCTGTGGCCGGACATAATGGCACTCCGTAGACTTGAGAAATTTCTGCAGAATTTAGGCTTCTTCCCTTATCGTGAAGGAATAGACACATACTTCCTCTTGAAATAACAGAAAACTTAGTCATTAAGAGAGACATCATCGGTATTTAGTCACTGAAATGCAGTGTTGTGACTAAAAATTTATCCTCATAGATATTTGATCAGTTTCCAGGAAAAAAAAAAAAAAAAGATGTAGCAAAAATCATATGAACTCGCAAGTCAGGGAGAAATAAATTCTGGTAGCCTGTGGTTCTCTTGAGATAATTTCTTGTCACTTCAATACACTGCTTGAATATTTTCCAGTATTAGTGTTCTCTATCTCATTGTTTTGGCTGCTGAACATATTTCCACAATTTTCTTCCCCCTAAATAAAACAAAAAAAAATCATCAGGTCATAAAAAGTTTCTACAATTTAATTAAAAAATAATATTTACTGTCTGCGCAATTTAAATTTGGCCTACTTTTGCATATGCATCATGATTCAGACTTTAATTACATGATCACATAGTATTTTTCCCCACAGGGTTGCAATCTTTTCCTTTGCAGGATAACCCTCTTTCCAAGTCCCTAATTTTTGATTGATTGACTCTGAGACTGGGAAAAGAGCTGCAGCTGAGAAAGGGAAGTTTCTCCTCGTTACCTAACTACCCCAGGATCTGTTCCTCAGATTTCACCTTCCAGCCATGACTTCCTTTCCAGCCCACATCCAATTCTCCCTCCTAAATCCTCTCCTGATCTATCCCTCCTTCCTTGTTTCCAACTCTCAGGCCATGCCTCGTTGCCTAAGTAGTCCCACATTTCCTTTCCACTTGCCAGTGATCCTACAGGAAACATCTTGCTGCCAGAATGTGGCTCTTTCCACCCGGCTTTGCTTTTGTCCTGCGCTAGGTTCAGATCAGAGAGTTTCCTCCTCCTCTTCTGGAGGGCTTCCCCGGCGGGTGGCCGCGTTCCACTCTTCCCATCGATCCAGTAGAAGGGTCCTGCCTAGAGGAACAGCCTTTTTCCCAAAGCTTAGTTAGTCTGGGTAGGCTTTCACAGGAGCAGACCTAACCCTGGTAGGAAGGTGTCGTGGTTTAACTCCAGCCGGCAAGGCAGCCCCCGGCACCCGCTCGCTCACTCCCCACTGGTGGGATGGGGGAGAGAATTGGAAAAGCGAGAAAACTCATGGGCTGAGACAAAGACAGTTTAATAGGTAAAGCAAAAGCTGCACACACAAGCAAAGCAAACCAAGGCATCCATTCCCCCCTTCCCACGGGCAGGCAGGTGTTCAGCCATCTCCAGGACAGCAGGGCTCCATCACGCCGAACGGGGACTTGGGAAGACAAACGCCATCACTCCCAACGTCCCCCCCTCCTTCTTCTTCCCCAGCTTTATGTGCCGAGCATGACGTCCTATGGTCTGGGATATCCCTCGGTCAGTCGGGGTCGGCTGTCCCGGCTGTGTCCCCTCCAACTCCTTGTGCCCCCCCAGCCTCCTCGCTGGTGGGGTGGGGTGAGGAGCAGAACAGCCCTTGGCTCTGGGTAAGCACTGCTCAGCAGGAATGAAAACATCTCAGCCTTACCAACACTGTTTCCAGCACAAATCCAAATCACAGCCCCATGCTAGCTACTATGAAGAAAATTAACTCTATCCCAGCCAAAACCAGCACAGAAGGTCACATAAGAGGGGATGGGTGCCCCAGTGTGGTTGTAATTGTTTTCTTTTTTAAAAGAAAAAGTCACCATTTTCTTCAAGAAAGGCAAAGCTGTTTATGTTTTTCCTAGTCCAGTCTTGAATATGGATATGGATAGGAATATGGCCATACATTTTCTTTTGCCATAATAGATGTTCGACTGTTTATTAAAAAATTCACCCAACCACAGATGACCATTGGGAATAGTCAGATCATAGTTTTGCAGAGTTGTTAGCAACCAAAACCAGGATCTTCTATCAGGATGTGTCAACAGTCTTAACAAATGGTAGTACAGGTAGCCCTGCAATATCACCCTAAAACCCACTCCACACTTAGACTCATTCTGACTCTAAGCACCAGCTCAAAACCCAACCTTCCTCTCAGTCTGCTGTGGCAGTCATATATGCCAACCGTGCCACATGCAACTGGACCAAAAGAAGCCACCAGGAGACCCTGTCGGTAATTTCACTTATGGGTGAAGATGTCTTCTACCATGCCAGTGAGGAGATGATGGGGTAGTACCAGAGACAATCTCTACCTTCTGGCTCAGCTTACACGCAAAGGAGTCTCCTACTAGAGCAGCATAGGTGAACCCTGCATACCCAATCTTCAAAAAATCAACTTTCAGAGCCTGTGCTATTGTGAGAGTATTGTTTGGAGGGAGCACTGCCTTATTTACATTCTTTTTCATCATTTCAAATTTCTCTTTGGCATGAATTAAAAGCAAATGTTTGAGAAAGCTGCATTTATGCTATGGTCTCCCAACTCTGAAACACTTGCATTAATAAGTTCCTTGTACAGGGCCTGGCATGTTCAACTGGACCTTGAAAATTGAAGCTGGAGGATGCAAATCTCACAGAAAAGAACAGAACATTAGTAGAACTGAAACATTCATGTGCAGTTGGAGGCTGGGTCCACAAGGACCTCCAGCTCTGCAGAAGACCTGTCACAGTCTTGGGTTATTAGTCTAATTAAAGAGAAGCTGGAGGCTTTGCAGAAGTCATTTCTTTTCTGCATACATAGCTGTTTTATGAACCAGACTTATTTCCTCAGTGCCAAATTGCATTTCAGAATGTGTCCTTGCTAAATAGAGTGAAATGTATTTCCATTTTTCATGACTGAACCACATTTTGGCTGAGGGGGAGGCAGGAGTCCCAGTACCATTTCCTGAAGTCAACAGCAGACCTGCCATTAATTTCAGTGTCCTAGGATTTAAGCAAAGAGATAACAGACCCTCAAATGGTTTTCAGTTCATTGAAATGTTAGTCCGAAATGAAGTATATGCCATTCGGTTAAGATGCACATTTACACAGCTGAGGATGACAAGTCTAGTTTGACTGAAGACCGGAGGAGAGAACGATGCCTCCTCCTACATGATCTGCCCCCTGAAGAAAACATCTGCCTGCATGTTTAACCAGGAATGTGAACTGCTAATGTAATCTGACCTTTAGACAAAGGGAAGAAGATCGCTCCAATGTACAAATACAGGAGAGGCTAGAATGCTACATACTGTTGACTGTTTTCTGCACGTGTGGATAAAAACACAATGAAAATATATAAAGGACTGAAGAACGTGATTGCTTAGTGAGTCAGGGCTTCCAGGCATCTAGGAGAAAATATGAGAGCTTAAGTTCAGCCTGGTGTCATTCTTGGAAATTATCTGAATTGGATCCATTGAAGTCTTTATAGTAATAACGATGTGTATAAGGGCTGTGAAATCTTGTTTCACAACCAAATTGATGCAAGCTCTAATTTCGGCCAAGGCTCAGCACTTTCTAAGACCAATAGGATTTTGAGGGAAGGGCTTTTTGTAACAGTCCTAGAGCTTTCTAGGATCTGGTTGATTAAACTTAATACTCAGTATCTACAATATAAGAGATGTGGCAGATGTCACTAGTTTTTTGTCTGTGGAAAGAGCAGAAAGCAGGAGAGATCAGAGAGACTGGAGGTGACCCCTGTTCTTTGGGTAAATGGTGTCAGGAAGGGCATAAATTTAGTTATTTTTCTGCTGCTTAGTAGCCAATCTGCAATTTGAGACACTTGAGGGATGCACAGTCCCTGCCTTTGCATATTGAAGCAATGGCTACGCACAAAACCATGAAAAAACACAGGCACAAGTAGAAGACTTAACTCCTGTGACTGGAAAGCACATTTTCCTACAGTGACAGGATCCAGCTTTTCTGTCATGAGGACTGACAGCCTCAGTTCACACAAAGGGGATGTTCTTTCAGACTTACTTTGCAGAGTAATGAGAGTTGGTTCATTATGGATGTGACGTCAGAGAGACTGACCCAAATGATCCAAGTCTGAGTCACTTAAAATTTCTGAGAGCAGCGGAGGTACTTGGTTTCAGAAGGGTAACTGGAGAAAAGCCTTCAGTTCACTAGAGCCTTAGAGCTCTGTTAAGAGCAGCCATCAGCAGCCGTGATCAGTAGTCTTGGTAGGTCTGCCAGGGCCTTCCTTGCTTGATAGCACCAGCACTTCATGGGATATTTAAAAATGCTGCTGCAATAGACCCTCTGGACGTTTGGTCTTCTCACAGCCACGAGCTACTCAGTCATCCCATAACTGGCTGATGGTCAAGATCTTCTGTTCATCTGTTCATTATCCTGGATTTATTTTTTTTTTTTTGCATACAGCTAGCATGGATACTCATGACTATAACTTCTGTACTATTAAATTCTGCCCAATTTCTGTTGCAGTGGTCACCAACTTCTCATTGCGATCCTTTTGCATGTCGAAAATGCTTCTTCTCTGCCATCCTTCATCTGCAGGAGCTGCGACCTCTTGCCTCACTGGGAGCAGTGGATGGGGGCAATCTGCCTAGTTCAGGCTGCCTGCGCTGCCTGCGCTGCCTGCACTGCCTGCACTGCCTGCACTGCCTGAGGGGGGTGCAGCCTTGTCCCAGGGCCAGGATTGATGCCTGCAGGGGGGAACCTCAGAGCAGCACACCCTGATGGGCTGGCTCCACCTCTGTGAAAGCAGTGGCTCCCACAGTACCAAACCATACACCCACTTGCAGAGCTGGATATCACCCTCTCGTTTCTCAGGTATTTAGCATATTCTGCCGCCTTTTTTTTTTTTTTTTTTTTTTTTCACATTCACTCTAGCAACAGTCAATGCAGCAAGGATTCCCTCTGTGCATGTTTTAGTAGTGCTGAAGTCACATCCAGGTTTGCTTTTGAGCAGTCCCTGATGGTGTTATTGCAGTTACAAGCAGCAGACCGTGAAATGAGCTTTGTATTAAGGCTCGTTCCTTTAATTGTAAAGAAGTCCAAATGCCGCTTAATTGAGTGTAGAGCTGCTGCGGTGTTCTCCAAGGACTCCAGAAGGCGATTTGGGGTCCTTCACTCCTCCCCTTGTGAGTTCTTTTTTGTGTCATTTTTTTGCAGTGTTTTGCTTGTGCTTGAACATGCTTTGAAGATTATTTACCACAAGAAGAGGGGAAAAAAAGCATAGTCCAAGTGCCATCTGTGCTGTCTGCCTCACCACCAGTTTATCTGTCGTAAAGATTACCAGATGCTGTTGGAGCTCCCTGGCATTTTAGCAGTTGTCTTCATTGCTGGAGCAATTTGTAGCACAGAAGGGATCAAGTCAGCTTCATTCAGTCGCTGGTTTTTGAATGCCTTCATTTTGCATTTCCCTTAGAGCATCATTAAATTCTTTCAAACTAGCAGTGCTCTGTTAATTTCATTAATCCAGCCACATATTCAGAAATTGCTTTTTCTATTTTTTATTTTTATGATTCAGTTTATAAAAAGAGAAATGCTGCATGCTCTCCGGTGACTTTTGGGACAGGCAATTTTGTAGAATTTCCACAATCCCAGCAAACGCTTTGTCTGGGGGTTTAATAGGAGCTGTTAAACTACACAGCAGGTTATACCTTTTAGCATCTATTACACTCAGTAAAACCGGCACATTTTTCCCATCAGTTACACTCTCCGTGATTATACACTGCTCCAGTCTCACTATAGGTGGGCCAGGCCTCCACTGAGCAATTAAACAAGGCATTTTCCCGCCAACAGCCAGCCATTTTAATGCTTTTCAAAACACAACAGGCGCACACGCTCAGGCGCGCGGGCGCGCACGACCTCTCCGCCGCTTTGGTTCGCCGCCCGCCGGGGCCCCGCGGTCGCTCTCTGGCACGGGATGAGGGTGACGCCTTCAGAGCCAACAGCTGGAGCTTTCAGGGCTTGGCCCAACATCTGGAACATCAAGGCGGCGCGGGAGCTCTCCGGGGCTTACGCTTCTGCCCCGGCCAAGGCGGGGAGGACGGCGACGAAGCTCCAGCGCTGCCGCTTTGCCGAAGGCTTCGCTGGTGTGAAGTGCGGATGCGGGCGAAGACCACGCAACAGCCCCTTTTGAGCGCGGTGTGGGTATGCTGCTGCTACGGCAGAGTTTGGATGACTCCCGGGGTAGACGTTGGCGGTCGGGGGGGGTTTAGGGGGTTCCTGCCCTGCTCCTACACCCTGCAGGGAGAGGTAAGAGTTGTTCACCCGTTAAGAGCAATCGGTCTTTCAAGACACCTATACTGAAGATGTACAGCTGGGACTTGTCAGCAAATCCCACAGAATGAGAAATACAGACTGCAGTGAATATCCTTTCTGAGGACATCCCGAGGAATTAAAAAAAGCTTTTTTTACTGTATTTGAGCTATGCTTGGGAATGGCTTGGGAGAATGATAGTTGGCCCATGCTGAAAGCCCATGCCTGTGCCCTGACCTTGTTTATTTTCCTTGGGTAGGCATGGTTCTAATTTTTCTATTGATGCTACTGGGATGACTAAGAGGTTTTTGATGACTTTAACACAAGAAATTTCTTGTCCAGCTCAGGTGGGCTTCTGACTGCCTGCTGCTACATATAAATACATATAGCTGATAGGAAAATAAATTACTGATTTTAAAAAGTAGGGCAATTCAAGCTTTGGTGCACCCACTGACAGTACATGTCCCTCTTTTCATGGATCAGGCAGCTATTTGATCTTGCAGCTTGCTTTCTAAGGAGAAGGACATCTTATAAGTTGGGGTTTTTTAAACCTCAGTGAAATGTAGTTACTGCTGCAGACCAGCCTGGCAGGAGGTAATGCTACAACTTTATATGAAGAACATACAGGAAAGTCCTTGAAGCTGGTGTTCAGCAGGACACCCTGCACCGAGTAGCATGAACTGTGTAGATTGTTCTCTCTGGAGGGAAAACTGACTTTTCAGAGGCTGGGTTTTTGCAAGGGAATTGTGGCAGTTAGAGTCTCATGATTCTCCATGCTGGGAACTTTCATCAGCTACAATAAAAATAAGAGGAATGGGCACGTGGGATTTCTGTGTCCTGCAAAAGGCCCACAGTACAGAGCCTACAAGGCTAGTGCTAAGAGCCACCGAAATTTCTCCTTTCATCTCTTGGACACGATAAAGACAGTTAAAGTATTTTCATTTGTGCCTCTGGGCCCAAACCTGCACGGCAAAGGACCTTCCTGATTTCCCGTTAGCTTCAGTGAGATTTGAGGCTGGTCAGCAAAGAGGAATCTTGCACTTGTCAAAAAGCACCTAAAGAGCAGAGGGGATCCTTTTTGCAAGAACCTGATGAGAGCAAGACGTTTAAAGTGTTTTAGCACACTGAGACACAATGGAAAATACATTTATGAAACAATAGATCTAGCAAATTGGAGACATCTTTCCGATTTTTTTCTCTTTTCTCCACAGTTTCATTAGTTTCTGTTAAAACCTTTAACAGATGCCTAATTGATAGTCAGAAATAGTTTTCCAATCATGTATCACTTTAATTATCCAATGGTCTTTTCAGATCTCTCATGGATACCCCTTTCACTGAGATAAATTATTTGCTGTGTTTCAAGCTCCTCCACTTGAATTCTGCTTATCTTCTCATGACTTTTCCCATAGGAAGAAACATGGGAGGGAAGAGGAGAAGAGAAGACAGGACAGGACTTCGCGTTATTTAAGCCACAAAGGTCCATTTTTCAGAACATTTCATTTCTAAGTTGAAGTCTGAGTGCAACGCTTTGCATTTTAATGAATCAGCACTATAGCTCTGACCTAATGGGAAGTGTTTCATGATACATGTTACTTGGGATTTTGTGCCTGTGTGAACATCCTGTTCTCAGCTGCATATCCCAGAGCCCTATTTGCGAGAGGGGCCTCTGACTGTACATGCTTTTTTCTTGGTGCTTGGTTTTACATCTATAAAGTTAATTTCTGACATTAGTGGAGATGATAGTGCAAGCTTTATCTACGATTAAAAAAAAAAAACCCAAAGCTGCCTTTGATTTTTTAAGTTGATTATGGAATTGTAATCAATGACAATACAGTCAGGATTTTGCCCAATGTACTGACTACTTCTTTTTCAAAATTATGAGCTCTCTCAGCCCCTTAAACGCTTTAATGAAAGCTAAAATGATCAGCATCTCTGAAAAAATCAGCTTGCAGGAGCCCAAAATTCCGTAAAGCTCTCCCACAAAGAAAAGGTACCTCTTGAAAATATGTTCTCTGTGTCATCTACTTTCTAATAAGGGCTGATCCTGCATAATATTCTACACTGGGACTTGAGCAGCACAACAGCCCCCCTCTAGATATCATGCTGTAAGGCATATTGCAGGACACCTTTAACCAGCCGTGTTCCCATAATTGCAGTAACGCTTCTTTCAGTAATGTTGTCATGCCTTTAAAACGCTGACCTCTAGGGATAGGTTAAAGAAATGAGTTGTCAAAAGCTATTTGGAGGGATTTTTGTTTCCTCCCTCTTCTAAAATAATTTAAGCTTTTTTGAAGATGGTAATGTCACCGATCACATTCACAGTTCCGGTCACTGGGGGACATCCGGATCAACATTTCCCTAAAACTTTAAGCCAGAGACCACTGTCCATGCTCTCCCCACCTCCCTAAACATTTTCCTTGGGTTGTCATCTGTCCCCATCATCAAATTTTCCATCGGAAATACTATACAGGTCCTCTGGTTTCACAGATCATCCTGGTCATAGGGCTCACCCAGTCATTCGTGGATCCACGCAGTTCTTTTATGGAAGCATTGCTCTAAATGCTTATAATTTACATGAAGGATGTCAATGATCAGTAAAACCAAAATGCATGTTCAAGGTCCACCTCATGCTTTGCAACAGCTGAAGGATTTGGGACCCAAAGAGACTAAATATTGTCCTTCTTCTGCTCTGGAATGGCCCAGGTTTTTCTAGTCTGTCTTGGCTGAGAACAGGCTCTTAGAAATGGGATAGTGTGATCCCAGCATCCACTCCACAGCATCGCTGCTGGAGCGGGGGCAAAGCTTCAGGGACATGACAGAAGTCTATTTTCCATGGCAAGGTGATAGTATCAGCTAATCTGCATGCTGGTTTAATATGTTTAGCCAGCAACAAGTATAAAAGAAATAAAATAAAATTAAAGGAAAGGAGATGTAACAATAAAGGAATAAGAATTCCAAATTCTTACCACACCTGGTATGTAGCATGTACTTTTGCAGATGATAACATTTACCCTTTATGACAGCATTATACATATACATTGGGGTTTGCCTTTTTAAGTACGGGATGTTAACAGCCTTGAATAAAATTGGGACAAGCAGTGTAAACAGGATGGCATATAAAGTGTGATACAGTATACAGAGGGCAAAGTATGTTTGAAGGTTAGCTTATTAATAAAACATGGCTGGCCTTGATTTAGTTTATAAGAAACTTAAGACATTTATCAACATCTGTCTGAACCCATTTCCAGTCTCTTTGGACTCTGTTGTGGATAAGCTGATTAATAAAAGATGATGCCTTAGGAAGGAAACTTAGATCTTTGCAAGCAATGACAAAAGAAAATTCAGTGCTTAATCTACATATGAAAGGAAACTGTGAAAGTAAACTAGTTTACCACTACATCCCAGGATGCCAATCTCTTATAACATTTCATCTGACTTAGTTTTGGCTGGAGTCTGGAAAAGTAAGAAAGAATTCCAAAAATTAAGTGTGGAATTAATTTACAAGAAAGATCCTAGTGCTTGCTTATGGAGACTCTGAAATCTAATCCCGTTCCCTTGTGGCTTCCTCCCCTCAGTGTTTTTAACTTTGCAGCTTTCCGTGTTTGTTTTTCATTTGTCTCCTTGATCCTTTAGTCTTTCCTTTCCCTTAGGCTAGAATAAAGTTCTAATATTAAACAAGTGCCACACTTCGCCTATTGATAGTTGTTGCCCAATAAAATGTTGCCCTCAGAAGCCAATTAGTGAAATATGTTTCTTGTAATAACCAGTAATTTGTTTAATTTTCATGCATTCTTGCCTGATAGTCAGCCAAAGGGATGCACATGCATAGTTCCTGCGTCTGGGATACAGAGACAGCCCAGTTTAACCGCGTGCTGCGCCGAATTCCCTGCACGGGCACCTGGCAGCGCCGGTCTCACCCGGCTTTGGCTGCATCGGCGGCACAGACGTGGACCGCCGTGTCTCCAGAGCGGGAAGCGGCGTGGCTGGATGTGCCCTGCCTGGGCTAACACGTCTCTGCCGGTGTGCTGCACGGAGACCGGGGCAGGTTTCTCTGTGTGGCGCTGCGAGGGCTCGCTTAGAGCTGAAGCCGAGCTTCTCACTGCGCGGCGTGGGCAGCCCCGCAAGAGACACTGAGGATCCATGTCTAATATTTAGGTATCGCTGGCATTCGAGGAACCTCCTCCTAACTCCACAGGATCACCAGTTTCTTCTGTTACATGACCGGTGTTTGGAAACCAGGTTTTACACCCCATCCTCCAACCCCTCTCCCAAGGAGGGCCTGAACAAGCAGTCCCTGGAACAGTCCCTGGAGGTAGTTTTCTGTCCTGTTTCAGCTTCACCAGGGTGATGCCCAGGTACAATTCATCATGTCAGTGTTTGGGCACCACCTCCCCTCGCTGCAGCCGAGAACGGGGAGGAAACACTTGCCTTCAGACACCACTCCACTGAATATTTCAATATTTTATGCGAAGCAAAATGGTTCTGATATAGGTGAAAATGAGGGGCTGCATCTACGCTGATATATAAAATGTGTCAGAGACTCTTCTCTGATCCTGAGGCCAATAGTTACTGCAAGGATCATGTCCATACAGATTCACTACCTTTTCCCCCAAAAAGGGGGGCTGCAGCTTCCTTGCCTTCTGGGAACCATCTCTGGCCTGTGATAACCTTCAGGCAGGAGTGGAAAAATCCCAGACTGAAACTCTGTTCACTGTTTTAACATATGGGTGAGGCAGCCGAGCATCCCCCTCCTTAACACTTCATGGCCTGGAGTATGGTCCCATGACTGGTGGGCATTTGAACTAACGTCTCACATCCCACAGGTGCCTGTGCCAACCAATGGAACACTGAGGAAAGAGAAACGTATTTGTTGGCTCCTAATCCAGCTCTGAAAAAGATGCTGAGCTTGCCAGAGAAAGCAGTAGCTTGAACTAAACAGGCCAGACAAACGAAGAAAGCCAATAGGCTTTCCACAAGAAGAAAATCTAGATGCAAACCCAACGGGAATATTGCACATGGTGAAAGCTGAGAGGGGAGTGACATTTCTCTGCAGCCCAGAGAAACCCCATGAATGTCAGAGAAGTGGGAGTTGCGTTACCTCTGCATTTCATCCTCACTGTAAATCTTGCCCTAAGAGGTTAACAGTGGCTTGTAATGAGACATTCTCCTATCTATTCATATAAACTTTTAAACTGAAGATTACACAAAGTTGTAGGACAGATCCAAATGTTCTTGAGGCCTGGGATGGTGAACTGAGAGATTCAAATTTAGAACCTCTCTCCATGCCAGCTGAGAACTGAAGACTGCTGCGTACTTCTGCAGTGTGGGAGATCAGCTCTTGAAGGCCCATTTTATAAGGAAATATCTCTGCATGCCATTTCATCCTTGGAAAGAAAAGTTTGTTCCTTGGGGTAGTTTTAAACGATACTGAAAGCTACTTTAGATTAACTTGGATTGAAACAGATTAAGCAGACAGTATGGAAAGGACCACGCTGAGCCAGCTCCTACACTGGGTTAAATTGGCATGATGTTCTCAAAGACAAAGGAGTGACAATTAATACCAGCTGAGTATCTGGCCCATTGCATTTAAAGACCATGTCAGAGACCACCTACTTTCTAACACAGCTTATAAAAATGGTTGAAGACATTTAGAGCCTGTTATGCTAGCTGGGAATTCCCAATCTGGTTTCTGCACCAATGAAGGCACCAAAACATAGATGCTGAGTCCCGCATCCACTTGTGATATTCAGTGCATTTACTGTAAACAGTCCTGAAATTATGTTGATGACAATGATTTTTTAAACAAGTGCTAGTATATACATGTGAGGATTCCTACCCAAATATATGGGATCACATACTACTGCAAAGATTTGGAGGACTGTTCCTATAACTTAGGTTCCAACTCACTTAGGATTCAGTTAAAAGACTGATTTATTAAGGAACAAATGGGGCAATGCAATTTTTTTTAAAGTTGCTGTAATCACTCTTAAAGCACGTCACGCCACATGATGAGATCCTTTGATAGCAAATACTGATAGCACATCCATGTGCCCTTTGTTGCAGTTTTGCATTACTCTCCAAGCGTATTTCCCCACAGTCTGTGGAAGCAGTGGAGTTATAATATTGGCTCTCATTCTACATTCTTACCAGTCAAGGTCATTCATTGATTCCTGGATGTGAGGATCAATGGTGGTGGCCATATGGCTTTGGAATGATCTGTTGTCTTTTCCATAATGGCATTGTGGCTTTGTGTTTCCTCAGCAGTGATTAATAGGCACAGACATGCGTTATGCACATGTTGATAGGTTTAGATGAACTTTGAATTTTCATGGCTTTCTTCTCTTTTTTTTTTTTTACCCCTTTTTCTTTTCAGGGGGCGGGGAGAGGAAGAGTGATTCTGCATTGAGAAAGTGAGAAGGGGGTCTTTAGTGAATATTCACCTCCTGGGGACACGGTGTGATTTGATCAGCAAGGATAGATGACAGACAGACCCGATCTAGATGTCCAGGGATAATTATAACACTGTCCCCCAGGGGGACTATCTAAGGACCACTTAAAACAGGCAACCCCATGCTGGAGAAGAACAAATGCCTCTAAATGCCTCTCGCTGCTAACCTTGGGAACGGGACGTACAATGGCGAGCTAAACCCATATGCCCAATCCCTCTAGCTCTACAACCCAGGAGGTCCTACGCTGAGGGGAGCAGGTTTGCTTTCCCCACCACAGCTGATGGAGGCATGCTGTCTCCCAGGCCTTCTTCCTAGGGGGCACAGAAGGGATGAACGGATAGACTTCATCAGATGCCCTGGACCTCTCCAGTGGAAGGCGTGGGGTGAGCACCAGGGGTCGATATCCCTTGGATACCCAGAGTATGCCAGTAATGGACTAACAAGACATGGCCTGTCCACTAGGCTGCTCTTGCCCACCACAAAACTCAGAAAAAAAGCTGTTTGGTTGACCCTTGTTTATTAAAGTTTGAGGTAACCTCCTACAGCACTAACACAGAGTCCAGTGAGGAGTGGAGGAGGACGGGGCATACAAAAACATATCACAGGAGCGCACCTGAAGTAACCATGGCCTGCGTATTGCTATTATGGGCTCTGAAAAGGTCACCTCATCTTGAACAAGAAACTGGCAGTTCTTCCATAGTCATTCACAACTGGGGGGCCTGGACTCAGGGGTCCCTTCCCATCCTGTGCAATGTTTCATTCTCCATCTTCTGGATTGATCAAAATGGTCGGAATCCACAAAAACCCAAACCAACCCACAAACTGTGTTTGTATCCCATTAAAGGTTACCAAATTCATAAAAATTACATCTGTACATCTGCCAGAAATATTTGTGGTGCAGGTGGTGGGCGGCTGGGAGAAAACAAGGAGAAGTATCACATGCATTTGCTTCGCTCATTCGCTCTTCTTCTCTGGTCTTCTCACACTATTAGAGGTAGGATACTGGGCTGGACAGGCCCTTCATTTCACCTGCTACAGCTGTTCTCATGTTTGTAAGTTATGGGACTTCAAGCATTTAAAAAATCCAGAAAGAAATGGCTTGTTGCCGAAGTACCATGTGGGTTTTGTTTTCATCTTCAAAAAACCGATAAAATCCAAGATGTTCAGAAGAAGTAGCAGAAGTTTCACAAGAAAGCAGCTTCTAGAGTGCATCAGATTCAAAGGGTTGTTGGTGGTTTGATTGTTTTCAGTACCAATGTTTGAAGTATTATATATAACTATCTGTTTTAACACTTTCCAGGTTCTTTCATCATGAAATTTATGTTGCAGCAGATTGGACAGAAGATTGGACATCCTCTGAGGTGTTAATAGTATGTATGTTTATTAAGTCTCTCTCTCCTTTCTGATCTTCCATCATAATACCCATTCTGCAATAAACACTGGCAGCTGTTTGGGTGGCTTGGAAAGTGTCTTTCAGCCCTAAAAAAAAATGTATAGTCATCTCCTGGAATTGTAAAAATAATCTGTTCCAGGTTGGAAATTTTAAACTTTTCACAGGTTTCAGGAAACTCCAGAAATATCAATAGAAAATGGCACCTAGCTTTTTATTGAATTTGAGTTTTTTGAGGGTGACACCACACAAGCATTTCTAACCAGAAAACCTAAGGTGCTATGTATTGACAAATATCCTAACAGGATTAAAAAGTACAACCAGAATATTGCAGTTTCCGAAAACAAGGCAAAGAGCTCTGAAAAATTTGGGCTTTCTGTGATGTTATTGAATGTACATGGTCTGCTTGGCTCAACAGTGTGAAGGTTACAATATTTAACTCATCTCCCTCTACACACTCAAATCCCAGCGATACAATACTCTGGTAGTCAAGATAGTGTCCATGCCAAGGCTGAAAAACTACCTCTGGTCACTCCACAGCCAATGTGGGTGTCCTTCCTCTCTTTAATGGGCATTGAGTGGGTTGGACCACAGCAGGGTATCAGACTTTATCGTAGTTTATAGGGAGGGAGATGGCCCAGCTGCTACCCTGTCGTGCCGAAGGAGAAATTTGCCTTGAGGTACGAGAACACAGGTGATTGATACACAGCAAGGGAAAAGAGAAACCTATAAACCATAGAATGATGCTAAGGAATACTTGCCTATGAAATATCTCCTTTGACAAAATTTGAGCGAATGGCTCAGAAAATGACTCTTTTAACCACTTTAACAGCACATGAGGGTCTATTTTTCCTCTGCTAGTTATAAGTTCTAGTAGACATAACTACTTTTAGTGAGTAATGTGTTACAAGAGTGTCTCCTAAACACCAATAAACCCGCACACTCTGGGATCAGGCTTATGCACAGGCTGCTGGATGTCACACAGTGCCAAGGGATGAAAGGTCAAAAATGGAACTTTTTTATATTTAGCTAATTTTTTTAAGACACAGTAATGTTTTCATGCACATAATGTATTCTGGTAGCTCCATGACCTCACTCCCAGCCAGGAAAAATATAAATATTTCATATTAAGTTGGAGTTTTCACAGTTTATAGAGAATACATTGAGGACACAAAAGTTTTCTTGGAACAATAACACAAGACTGCAACATGGAGACCAAAAAGGCTAGCTCCGAGGAAATAGAAAAAAATTGCAATATTTGGCACTTTCCCTCTGATATAAAGTGCATGTTATTCTCATTTAGCAGAGAGCTGACTTGAACAATAGACATGTTTGTTAATACATTCTGCTCCACAGTGACTGTAAAAGTATTTGCTGCATTTGCTTCTTAGATGCTGTAGCTCTCTCCTTTCACACCTTTCCCCAGATTTAATCTCTGCAGTATTATTTATGTGGCAATATTAGATTCAATTTACAAATTACAGCCTGCTGCAAAATGGAGCTGTTCTTTTCCCTAGAGGTACCAGCAACAGTTACATTAATCTTCTTTTAAAAAATTATTCAGGGGCTTTCAACATGCTGCCAAGAGCTCCCTCCCAGATTCCTTTGTAGTCCTGTTTTTAATTGTAAGAATATCTGCAGAAAATATAACATATAAGGCCTGGATCCCAGTGGAGCTCCATGCTGGCAGAGGTCCTGCAGTGAGCACCAGATGGGTGGATTTGTGTTTATTTTATCTCTTGCAGCTCAGTCCTGTACGTGGATCCCCACCTGGGAAGGTGGTTCGTCGCTGGGTCACCGAGAAGGTCCCGGCGGGGCTCCGGTGGAAGGGGTGGCTGCAGAGGCACCGCTGCCGAAAACAGGTTAAAACCCACTGCGCCAATCCTGCACCTGCATCCGCCTGCACCGCACCGCAGAGCGACCCGAGGTCGCTCAAAAAAGCTGCTCGACGGGAGGTTTGCGCAGACGGCGAGGTGCACGGCGCTAACGGCCATCGGGGTTCCCCCAGGGCGACATGCCGCGGCTCTGCCCGGCCGCGCGGCGTGCCCCACGAACGCGCGGTGCCCGGCGGTGGGCAGTCTCGAGTTTGGAGCCGTTGATGCCCCAGCGCTCGTCCGTCCCTGTGAGCATCGCAGAGCTGTTCCTCCTCCCTCTGCTCCAGCTCTGGCGTGAGCTCCGTGGCCTACCGACAGCCAACGAATCCCCATCTTTCTTTACACCTCCCCGGGGGCCACCACGTCTCCTGGCTAGGACCAAGGGCTTGGCATGAGCCAGCAGCGAGAGGACTACCTCTCCTGGCTGGAGCTGAGACGGCCTCTTTGGGCGAGACGGCATGATCTGCCGAGCACAAGGGGTTGGATGAGGTGAAGCGGTGGTCTGTCCCGCTCTCCCCTACTAAGGCAATGGCAGTCTTCTGCATCGTCATTCTTCTGACGGTGTCGGGACTTCACCACCATAAGCAGCAGCCTTGTGGGAGCACAGAAAGCCTTGTGCCCTGGCTCAGGTAGTGTGATCAGGGGAGAAAGTACTTGGTCAGCTCACGGGGGAGAAAAAAGATATTTTTAAAAGTTTCTTACAAGAGCCTTATGGTTGGCATTGGGTCCTGACATTATAAGACAGCTCTGTCCAAAAACTCCTCCAGAAGATTCCCCATGGAAGGAGCTCCAGGTGTTTGGGTGCTTTTGCCCAAACCTAGTTCATATAAGCCCTGCCTCCTTGGAGCCTTCCGAACCTGAGCTTTTAATCACCTCAGGCTGCACCAACCAGCTGTTTCTGCCCCCATACATTGCATAGGGAAAAAGAGGGTAAACCCCATGTAAGATGAGAAATGTCTTCTACAAATATACATGAGGAATGAAAGGAACTTCTGTGAGTCCATTACTAAATGTTGATGGTTAAACTCCTAGTAATGAGACATTATGAGACAGATGCATTCAATAAGTATTTCTGTTCCGGTGGATCAAAGCTGGAGGAAGTATGAGTATCATATGATGCTGATGAAATGTTTTCTGGTCTAACAGTAAATTGAGAGAATGCAAGTCAGCTCAGATCTGTTTGATTCAGCAAGGCTGGATTAAATGTCCCCAAGGCTTAAGGTAGCAGCTAAGGAACTTACTCTTTCTCTCGGCAGGCAGTGAATGCTGTGCCTGTACTCAAAAAAAGTGAGAGGTACAACCCAAATAATTGTAAGCTGGCTAGCCTAGCTTTCCTTCAGGAGTGGCACATAGGAAATGCCTGCTACTGAAGGCAGAGGTAAAAATCTGTGCCAATTACTGTGACTTCAGGGAAGCTGGAGCCTGTCAAATCAACCTGATTTCATTCATAGAAAAAACATTTCAAGATTGGAAGTCTGATAGATCAGTTATCTGATTGTAAAAATTAAAAAAAATAGCATTTTTAAAAGCATCTACCTGATTTCAACATAGATATTTTTATGGGCAATTATCAATGGGTGGAGACTTTCTGGAAGGGAAAACACCCCTTTCTCCTTTCCACCCAACACAATCTGTATTTAAATCACAAATATCACATAAATGATTGCTAATATATTTTTCAGATGACACAGACTGGGAATGGGTAAAGACGACAGTACTCTCGTGCGTGAAGGTGGTATGGCTCACTTCATAAGCTGGGTTCAACCAAATGCAGCCAAATACAGGTTCATATTTAGAAATAAAAGTGTATAAACTATGTTTACAGGACGGGCCACTGCATCACAGGAAGCATGAAAAGGACTTTAGGCATTGTTGCAAATAATCGACTGTCCATGAATTCTTAAAATAGTTTTGTGGTTAAAAAGGCTAATATGATCACTGGAAATACAGCGACGATGTCTGGGAATGGGAAGGAGATATTCTGTCTGTGTAAGGCAGAAGTAGGACCACTGTTGTATTGGCCACTGGAGTGGATAGAGAAGCCAAGGGAGGAATAGTTAAAGGATCAGGACCTTTATATAAGACACGTTTATTCCATGATTGTTTCATGATGGATTACGCCAGAAAATAGCTTCCAAAAGCATTTCCATGAAACAGCAGAAGATCATGCAAGTCCTCTGCTGGATCCTCCCTCAAATCATGTTTTCTGGATTAGGTTCCAGGGGAAAACAGTAGGGGTTGCAGCTTTCCGAGGCGAGTTTCATGTTGGATACCTGCCTATGTGCTGTGACGTGCTGCCTTGGCTAATAAATCATGACCTGTGTGGTTATACTGGTCAAATGCTTTCTCAGCCAGAGCAATTCCCAGCAAATCAGCGGGCTCCTTTCCCAGTGCCCATCTGACAAGCGCAGGGTAGCACACAGATGGTTTAGATATAAAAAAGAATGCTGCATCAATGCTGTATGTGTGAAATGTTTCAATTATTCCTAAAATATTTTTAACGTGTTCCAGATTTATCAGGCAAAATGTTTAGGAAGTAATTGGAGTTTATTCTGTTTTTCATTTTAGTATAGTATATTATAATAAACATATGTTCAAAATACATTTTAGGTGTCACCAAATATTTATAAAATGTCTGTAGGTGGAAATCACAAGGTCACTACAGTAGCTTTATTTTCTAGTTTGTTTACAGGGAGATCAATCATTAAAACCTATGGCTTTTTTCCTGTCTGCACTGTGAATCCTTTTGCACCTGCAGAGATAGTGGATAGCCTGTTGGTTTTACCTACACAAATATGACTAAACAAACCTTCATCGATTGCAGAGGTTGAAGTTAATTCACCCTTATATTATTGCCTGGAATAATAAAAAACTTCTAGTGGCATTTCCAAATAGATATGTATGTCTGATATTTAGTATCTGATCATATTACTGGCATTTGCCCACCATAATTAAAAGACAAATCAAATAAATGTCTATCCCAAGTAATGCTAGTTAGGAAATCAGAAGGAAGATGGTATCACACTCCCTGAGGCACAGTCTGGGCTTTTGCAATGAGAACTAATTGGTCTGTTGCATGCTTTGCTACCTGTCTTGAGAAATACTGACAAGGCTTGGAGACACTGCCTACCAGGGAACCTTTTCCACTTGTTTTAAGACAAAACCAGGCTGCTCTCTGCTGATCCTCTTAATGTCCCTGGAGATTTCAGGAGGAAAAAAAAGCAACACATTTTCCTAGCCTGAAGTCTGGAAAATATTGCACTTTGCAATTCCCCAGTTACCGTAAGTGAGCTCATTTTATTTTGGGTTTTGTTTTTGTTTTTTTGTTTATAATTATATCCAAAGTTTTAGCCAAGCAAATCTCCTCAACACAGCAAAGTGTGATACATAGCCTGGATTCTGTGCATTTCTGATGAGACTGACGTATCTAGTCCCATTTTTGCCCCGGTTGTTAGGGACAGGCTCGTTTTCAGCTCACAGAATAGTCGTAGTGGTGATGGGATGAGAAGAGGGACAGGCGGTGCTCTGAGAGCAGAACTCTTTGCTGAAGGAGAGCGCTTTCCAGTGCCGGACCAGCAAAGGAACAGCCGGTGCCATCCACAGAAATAGCTACAAACACATTGACTGAGCCACAAATCCCAGATTCCCACAAAATGCCATCACATACGAACATAGGCACTTAAGCTCCTTTTTGTAATTAAAAATACAAGTTTGTGTGGTTTCAACAGGTAGTACAGTGCACAAGGAAACATTATGAAAGATCAAAGCCTTGGGGTTTTTCTTCTTTGCTGCTTCCCCCTCCCCACCCCCGCCTTTAATAAAAATGTTAAATTTAGCTCTGTTACAGGATTAACTCCAATCCCAAGCAAAATCTAGACATTCCTGGCACTGACTCTCTCCTGCTGCTCTCACTAGATACTGACATTTCTGAAAGAAAAACTATTTCCTCATTTATAATTCTCATTTAAAAAATACCATTTTACAAACGCTGTTCTGCAATATCCTTTTTGTCTCCTCTACACATCTATTTTATATCTTTTCTCTGCTGGGAGATCCTTACTGTCAGCCCTTCCTCTTACCTTAGTGCTGTTACCCCTTCATCGACCCCTTCTGCAGACTCACGATCTGCAGGCTGTGAAGTAAGGAGAGCTGGGGACAGCAAATGACCTGTGACGTTGGAAAGATGTTACACCTGAGATTAAGAATAACCTATGTCCATGATGATGTGGGAGTTCTTGTTCGCTTTGTATCACTAACAGACAATAATGCCAGAAGCTGTAAAATAGCATTTCAGAAAAAGCTGGTCAGAGAAACAAAACAGCTATTTGGTTTATTTATCAGTGTTAGTAATTCCAGATTCCAGCCCATGAAGCCAACAGGTGTGGTGCATATTGAGAATGTCTACATAAAAGATAATGACAAATTAGCGCAAAGCAGTTGGCTATAGTCAGATTTTTCCACTCATTTTGTATAATAGTTTGTCTGATAGAATAAAGAGCATAGACAGGCTTTATATCTAGGCTTTACATATACGCATCATGAAGCAGTATAATCAAGATACGGTAAAGAGTGATCAGACATAATTCAGGAACTTAAGGTCAGATAAACTTAAAGAATATTTTTATTTTATTTTATTATTTTATTTTATTTTATTTTATTTTATTTTATTTTATTTTATTTTCTACAGCTATATAGATTGAGACAAACTGTTGCAGGGCCATGGATTAAAATTAATTTTAAAAAAATCTCAGGCCTAAATTAAGAAAATCAGGAATTCCACTTACATGAAGAAAGACTACAGTTTGAAATATGCAAATCCACACTGTGTGAAAGAAAAGCTAGTTCAAGGGCTTGGGTCCTAGTTTGTGCTTGGGAATCTTGGTTCCAGTCCAGCTTCACCAATGATTTCCAGTGGGACCTTGGAGATGCCACTGGGAATAGGACTCATCTCGCCCAACTGCAGCAACTGAAAGCCCAGGTGTCTAAGCTGGGGTCTGGGTTTCCTCCGCAGTTAAATGGGAAGAGAGTAACTCATCTCAATCTAAGACCATACTCCTCAATTTCAGACAGTGTAAGTCAGGCATGGTGAATCTGGGACTGAGAGCGCAGTTACAGAAGTAGCCAGAGCAGTAGTAGTGTGGGCAGTGATAAATCATCTCAAGCTCTTCTGCTGAGTGCTGCAGCAGAACCACAACTCGGTCGTTTGTCTATATACCAGAGTGTGCGCGTGTACATACATAGATGCCCATATGTGAGTACCTATGTGTGTATAGACGCTTCCCCATAAACATACGTATATGCACATATATACGTACACATATGCTGGGCTGACTGCTATACCGTATAGCTGTATCCGGATTCTCCCTGTACCTTGCCTATAAACCAGGGATAACAAAACACAGTGTCTTAGTCGCATGACGGGGAGGAATGTGTTGAAGGTCGTGATGGCCTCAGGATGGAGCTACCCTGAGAAGTCACCGAGACACCTGAGCTTGATTCAGGGCCAGACTAGCCCCACTGGCGGGGCCAAGGGTGGGATCTAGTTTGTGCCCAGCCTGGCTGATGCAGCAGGTCTAGGTGATGCCCGCCACAACCCTTTGCTGTCTGTGGAAGCAGTGTGCAGGGGCTGGAAAAGGCAACGGCCTAATTGTCCTCAAATCAAAGCTGCATCCAAATAGCTCTGACAATAGAGACAATTTATGTGCGTAAGCATTAGTTGCATGTTTTCTAATTGCAGGATCAGGCACTTAATACAGCCATTAATGTAATACTTCTAAACACCCATAAGTTTACTAACTGCACCCTGCTGGCACTCACATTAACACTTAGTAAATAGACTATTCAGAAAATGGCATGGTAAGAGTTACACCTCCAAGTAATATTCTATAGAGCTGCATACAAATTGTAACCACATTTTCATAAGTGATAAAATGTTTTATCCTCTTCTGAAAAATAAATGCCATAAAAGCCAAATGCAGTTCACAATAACAAAGGAAAGGAAGGATATAGCTGGGCAGGATTCAAAAGGTTTTGATTTCACATTGTCAAGTTGAACACTTACATAGGAATTGGGCACCTAAATACCTTTGTGGGTCTGGCAAGAAGTTCTCAGCCACAAAGTATGAATGGGGAAATGGAAGAAAATTCAAAGCTGCTAATGTGTGGTTCTACTTTAAGGACTAGCTAAGTGAAACTGGCACCACTGAGAAGTTGGTGAGATTCCTGAGCTTATTCCATCTGCCTTGCCTGCTTCAGTGATGAAAAGCCCTTCTTCTGAGGCCAGTTCTAACTATACCAGCATGAAAAGGATGTTCCAAGTTCCAGTCCATTTCACTCATGTGGCCCCGTTCGCTTGCACGGCTGTGACAGAGAGCTTCATTCCTTCTGCAAAGCCTTTATCCTTGCTAATACAAAATAGTGAAAAAAAGGGAATGTTAGGGAAAAAAGACTGTTTTTTCAAACAAAAGTTTTTGAAAAAAATATGTTTTGCTGAGCAAACCACTTTAAAAGAACACCAGTGATGTAACTAAGAAAATATGGAGGGAAAGGGAAAAGTTAGGAAAACTCAAACGCTCCCTCTTTTCCACCCTGATATATTTCAAAGGGTTAAAAACCTCAAGCCATATAAGTAAAATACCCCAAAGCATGGCTTTGATTACAAAAGGAATTTTAAAAAAAAGAAGAAATGGAAAGTTTCTTTGTGCATGCATCCCCACTTTTGGTTGCTGCTGTATGAAAGAGGGACGAAAGCATGGTTTTCAGCTCTGAAGTTCAATTTTCTCAGTTAGCAAAAATCTGGCTAAATCCTAGTGCCACTCTGAGAGAAATGTGGACAAAGAGAAATTATTCATGTAGAACAGACTCCTCATATGGTGGGAAAACTGGGCTGTGATACCTGTTCTTCTACATCATCTTCCCAGCAAGACAGGGACCTTCTGGACTTCAGGTGTCTCCACTACTACAGGTTAGAACTGTTGCATCCTTTTTTTTGGTAAAATGTATTAGTTAAACCCAATGATGCTACTTACAGAATCTTTTTATCAAAATAATACGAAATACTAGAAGAAAAGAAGGGCAGAGCAGAGCAGGGCAGAGGAGAAACAGAAAAATCTTTCAAGATATCTTCCTGAAAAAAGCAGGAAATGATCGTTTCCTTGTCTAGAAAAGAGTGCATACCTCCTTACTCAGAATTAGAGTAGGTGCATTTGGAAGGAATATAAACATTTATGCTATGGAGCATATCCACGGATAAATAGTTAGATGGACAATTTGTGAACAAATAGTCTGTCATTTGTCTGCTTGCAGTTTCTTCCGTCCTCTAAAATCACTGCCACTGCCCAAACATAAGGAGCTCTGCTGGCCTGAAAGGGTGCTCCAAACCCTTTTCTGGATGAAGTAGCTCACATAGTTTGGCAAATGCCTGCACTAGAAAATGAAAACCACACCTAGAACCTACTAGTTCCTAAAGTTACTTTACTTCTCATTTAATCCTTCCCACAACTGCCCCTAGAAGCACATCACGAGCTCAGCATAGTCATGCCATTTCTGTTGACAAACTGCAGTAAGGTTGAGTAGAAGTGCCTACTCCAAAGCCTACTCAAAACTCACAGACAGCCTCTGTAAGCTTTGGGTCATGATCTCTGAGTCTGAGCTCAGGACAATTCTTTCACCATTCCTCCAAAAAAACTAGAGACCATATGGCAGGTAAGAGAGGAATAGCCTCACCTTACCGGCAACCCTCTCTTTTGGCCAAAGGGGTGATTCCAATTTCACAGCCAGTGGCTTTTCAAAGCATGGTGCTCCTCAAAGCTGGCAGAGCAGGAGAGGAACATATTGCCGTGAGATGCCTTCATGTATCATCTCCGCAGCATCTCTGCTGGAGTCAGTTAATGCAGCTGCTTCTTTGGGGACTCAGAAAGGGAACTTGCATCTCGGAGCTGCACTAGTGGGAAACAATTCCCAGGCCAGCCCTGCCTTTACACTGTGGGTGATCGCCAATCAATTCCAGGTGCTGCTCACCAAGTACAGCATGTCCCAGATTTCTCATGGCTGAGCTGATGAGACTTTCCACCATTTGAACAGAGCTGGAAGTTAGCTGTGCTACAGACAGTTGTGCTTACACATGGGAACAGTCATTTTGTCACCAGCTTCAATATGCTTCAGCATCTGACCTACCCTCCTATTTACGATTCTTCCCATCTTTCATTCTGATTTTATATTCTCATCCCCCTGGGAGTCTTTTGCAAAATATTTTATAGGCAGAGGGGTTCTGGAGTGTGGTGCCAACACACAAGGCAACATCAGGCATCAGCCTGCCATTGCAGTGTGGTTTCGAAAAATAGCGATCTGCTGCTTCCATGTATTCAGCAGCAGCTACTTCACCACCAGCTCTGTGAAGGTGACTTCTGCAGAGGACTGCTCCTCCTCAGCCAGGGAGAACCTTCTCCCTATGGTCAGTAAAGACGGGTACTTCTGAAGGCTCCCAGGAAGCAAAGTCATGCTGCAAAAATGGGTCTCCTGCCTGCCTATACTGACAGTCCTGGGAACCCTCACACCTCAGGGCTTCTTTTCGAGGGCTTTGGGGTTAGGTGTTCGGAAGCGGCAGGCAGCACTGCTCCTCAGGGCAGTGCTCCTGCCAGTGTGGCTGGGCTGGCTTTGCTCTCCTTAAAAAGGAGGATGCTGGGAGGCAGAGTCCAGATTTTCCAGCCCTGTTTAATCATCCTCGTCAGTGGTTAGGTCCGAACTCTTGGGCTGTAGCTGTAACGGTAAAGCAAACACAGCCTCGCTGGCGTGGCATTGCTCAGCCCGCGTGGATGCTGGCGTGCTCCCCACCAGGCTGTGGCTGCTGCCAACCCACCTTCTCCCCGGTAGTGCCAAGCTAAAGGTGCCCTCTTTGGAGACACACGAGAGTATCTGTGTGGATGGGAGATGTGGCAGCCACCTGCTCTTAAAGCAAAGAAAAGGCTCTAGTCCATATGCTGGTACAACCTTCGGGTGCCCAGCAGCAGGTGAAGGGTGGTCCCTCTTCAAAATGTACCACAGTTTAGTAGTGAGGGGATCATCCTTACCATGGGCACCTGGCAGTTCAACCCATGGTTCTTTTGGCCTGGCTCAGTAATTTTTTAAAGCGCCTTTTGCCTCACCTCCAATGCTGACTGTGGAAATGTTTTCTGACAACCTGACAAGAATTACATCAAGCGGGGAAAAAATGAAGGGGGTGCGAGTGCACAGAAAGTTCCTCCCGTCGTGACAATTTCTTAACTTTGAGAGAAACAGTGTTTGCAATTTTCACAGGGCATTAGTCTAATTTGTCTGAGGATCTGTTTGCGATTTGTGGGAGATGTTTGTTAAAGCTGATATAAAAGGTAATGGTAGGATTTAATCCTCAGGGCTTTAGCAAATAACCACTATCTTTTAATAGGAAGTGGGTGGCATGTTGGTTGTCAACTCTAATTTCTCCTCTAGCCTGAAAACCTTCTCCATACTTTTTCCATTATCCTGTACTACTAACTTTTACAAGACTACAGGATCTGCCTTTTACACAGGATAAAACCAGAAGGTAGAACCTTTAACAGAGATTCACCATGTTTCAAGAGAGCATGTGGGAAAGCATCAAAGTGGGGGACAAAGTTAACATTGAAAAGACACTCTCAGAACACCCATTGCTCCTGTGGTTTGTGCATTATGCTGTTTTCCAAGAGATCTGGATTTGATGTCTTGTCCTTTGCTTTCTGGGGCGAGGAAAACTCTGAGCCCTTTGAGAGTGGGGAGCGGTATTAAATAAGGAAAGAAAGGACCTACGGCAAAGATCAAACCAACAAAACAATACGCAGAAAAACCAAGAGGACCAAGAAGACTCAACCCAACAGTACCTAACAATAATTTTTAAAGGCATGAGTTTGTCCAATGTGTTGTTTATTCATCCAATTTATTGTAATGATGAACAGCTTTAAAATTGGAGTAGAATGCTAATTCATACTTTATGTACAGAATAAATGATAGGCAGCTGTGGGCCAGGGGGCCATTGAGGGCTCTCTGGCAACACAGACTGTACAAGCAAAGGAACATAACTCAAGGTCTCTGTTAGCAATGAGAAAATATATATTGCAAATTAAGTAGTTCTTCCTACCACTTAATGAAAGCTGGGTGCATGTGACATTGCTATTGTCTTGCAGTGATCAATTTGATGTGAATTTGGCCTGTACTTACACTGTGCTGGAGAAGTCTTTCAGTGCTATTTAAATACTTTTGAATATAGGAATAGCGGTGGACTAAAGCTTCTAACCAGCCCTTATCACCCGTCAGGAGATAGGCTGGCAATTTACTTTGGAGGCACCTTGAGAATCGGGAAAAATGAAGGCAATTCATTTCACTGTACTACTGAAATGAAATGCTGGGATGGATCCACCAGCCCTTAGAGGGTCAGCTAAGGGCAGTGTGGTCAGTCTCTGCTTTTTTGCCCAAGAAGAGAAAGTCAGTGCACGCAAACATTTCCACATCTCTGTACGTGAGTGAGACGGGAGTCAGAGGCATGGTTTGGTGACAGCATGGTCTTGGAAGCAGAGCGTGCACTGCAGTCCCACAGAGGCGAGGGCCAGAGGACCTCTGCCATGGGCTAAAGCAACCCACACCTCACACTTACTGCTGGAGATCTGCAGTAATATCAGAGGCAGTACAAGAAACACGGAAAAATGGGTGCCTCACTTTCCACACCAGGAGACCTACACCTTCTGCACAAAAATGATATTAAAACCAGAACATGTTTTCCAGTAAAATACAAATCCACATGCATCTTGCATGAGCTCGAGCAGTGGTGCAAAAATGCCACTCACCTCACACTCAGCAAAAGGTCCAGCTGCAGTTGTGAATCACAGAGGTGAACGCGAGGGCGGATTGAGAATGAGTGTGGGTTCAGACTGTGGTTTTGCACCACATGTGTAAAAGGAGTGCTGTTTGCACAGGACAGTGTGAAAGTTTGCCAGTTGACTGAGCCAGGTGGATTGCTTGAATGGGAAAGGGATTGAATGTGGGGAATGCAAACCAACATCTAATAAACCCAGTGATGTGCAGGAGGTAGGATTTTAACTTGAAAAACATGTTTTAAATCTTAGAAGAAGTCTTCATTCTAAAATTCATTCAGGAAACCCTGCCAGACACCAAAGTAACTGTAGACTCCATGGCACTTTTTGCAAGAGGTATTACAATAGCTTGGTAGTTATTTCTGGATCAAACAGTTACTGAGGACGAATGTCCAATGCCAGTTGAACCCTGATCTCACCTACAAATGAAACCCAACTCTAAACCCACACCCAAGAATAGGCCACTGATGACCGTCAGACTACATTGAAGTATAGAAGATGGACCGTGATAGTAATACCCCCAAACCTATCTTAAAAGTACCACCTTGATTCAACAACAACTCAATTCCTGCCTCTGTGGTGAGTGAAAGTCTGACTCTAACCCCAAACCTATGGATACCTTGAAGCCTGGTCCTACCGCCAGCTGTGATGTCAATGTGGACTGATCAATGACTCTGCCAGACCCAAAACCGCTCACAGCTAGGTGGTTCCTTTCAGCTACAATGCTAAAACTGGATCAATAAACCCTTGTAATCCAGGGAAAATGCCCTGCGCTGGGTTTTCAGCAAGAGTTAGGATTAGAGATGGGGTCTAGGACAACATGAGGATGATTGATGGCTTTTGGAGAGGTCTCCTATCCAAGTGTGGAACTAATGTGATGGGGCCATGTATCTGTGTATTGAAAACAGACAGAGCTCACTGTTCTTTTCTGAAGACAGCTGTACTATCTTGTATAACAGGTTTAGATTTGGGGTTAAAGTGGGAAACATGCGTTATGACTGGATCTAATAAGGGCTACTTAAGTTTACGACCATTACTGTATGTCTTTTACTTCAGGATTGACTGGAGATGATGTCAGGGTGATGTATTAAAAAATCTTGGTGACAGATGTTGAGGTATTTGAAGGAGCAAATTTTAATTAATTTGGGACTATACATGGCACTTGGGCTAGTGGCTAGGAAGCCTCAGAATGAGATTAAGGATTAAGGATAAAGTTGCAATCTGGCTGCATGGACTTGCATTCCTGTTTTGTGAAGAGGAGACCACTAAGCTTGGCTTAGGGCTTCATTCCCATACTGAGTTGTCTGTAGGCTCAGCATCACCAGTGAGTCTTGAGGATGGGGCAGGGTTTGGGCCAGGGTTCAGGCCAGGGATGGCTGATGAACTGAGGCAGGTGAGTGGTACAAAAGGTAAGGACTTGTGTTAAATTTTGCCTCAGCGTTGCACAGTGAGTCAGTGTTACCAATGGGACAGAAAAACCCAGGGACCTCAGCCCCACGGCACCCGCGAGGCCAGCGGAGCTGCACCAGTGTGGTAATGGGACCAGCCCAGACCCTGCAGCCACCAGGCTGGTCTGTAGCTGAAGGTGTGCAGCTACTCTAACTGTGACAGCTACTTCTGGGGAAAAATAAAAACAAACGGAAGAGAAAAGATAAAAGGAAAATTCTGTCCAGGGCTAGCTAGGAAGAGCAGCACTGGGGTCCCAGAGCAGCAGCTGGTGAGGTTGACGATGAGGATGAAGAGGATGATTTTCATCATGCTTTTCCCCTAATAGGATATATTTTTCATTGGGATCCACTCGAACTCCTTATGGGGTGTTCCTGCTTATGATGGTATTAGTGCTGATTGGAGCATGCTAATCAAGTGCAAGTTTCACATTGACTGGTCATTAAGTGTGTATAGATATTATTGGGTAACACATACCGAGTATTTATTATTACTGCATATTATTATTGCATTTATTATTATTGTTGTTGTTAGTGTTAGTGTTAGTATTACTATTAGTATTAGTATTAACTTTGCTGTGCACTACATTGGTTTTCTCTAATATAAACTAAAATGTACAAACCAAGAGACAAAGAAAGAGGGGGAGAGGAGGTCAATTCCCACAGCAGTGGGAGCTGCTTCCCCTGAGGCCCCGTCTTGACAAGGCTGCCAGGATTTGCAGGTGCAGGGCCATGAAAATAACAGCAGAAGAACAACAGCATAAAAACAATTAAAGAAAAGTACTGCCAAAGAAAGTCTGGAAAACACTGCCTCATCAGCCTCAGGAAAAGGTTTTGGAGCTGCAGATCGCAGGCCCCGAGCATTACGAAGGCGAAGGCAGCGGGGTACTTAAGGCTCTGTGCAGCAGACGTGTGAGACAAGCGCTGTTTTGTAGCAGGGTGACAAGTCCTGGAAATTTCTATCCATCTCCCTGTGGGCTCCCAAGCCTTTGCAGAACAGCCTGTCAATAAGGGACATAAACAGCGGTCCCCTGCAGCAGGCGGTGATGGTGCTTCGGATCTGCGATGGGTCAGAAACAGTTCGTTCGAGCAGATCGAGGCTTTTATGAATTGCGCCTGCCTAGCTTAGATGTAGGTGTTCCTGGTCCCCAAAGGCTTCTTTGGTACTTAGTCCTGAGCCTGGCAGGCGTCACCGCTCCTAGCCAAAGGAGAGGCTGGATTTGGGCGTCTCAGTCAAACTGGAATCAGTCAGTGCATTACATCTAGGGATCGTTACATCTAGGCTGATGTTTTATTTCCAGGTGTGTCAGGGAGCAAAAAAATCATCTTTTTTTTTTTTTTTTCTTTTTCAAGCTGGGTGTGACACGGTATGTGCATGGCTGCTTAGCTAAAACAACACGCGAGCACCAAACCTACTCCTTAGGTATTTGCTGTGAAACTAGACACAGCAATATGATAGCAAGTCAGAATGAAATGGGAAATAGCCCCTTTCCCTCCTCTGAATATGATCTGTCAGACACTATTCCTCCACACATATAATTACTGATTTCATGCTATTATTTCATTGTGTTAGAAGGATTCTTTGAGACGTATAACAGATCTTTACCAATAATTTAAACTAGCTACCAGTCTCCATCCTGGTTAGTGCATATCTACTGCCAAGACACTGTTTTGGTAACAGTTAATAATCAGCTGTCTGGACTACCTCACCATAAACATTACAGGGTTTCATCACTCATGTTTTATTTAATTCTGCTTGTCATCAAGGTCTATTATTGGAGCCTTACAATTTTGTTCAAGAGAGCTGATTTTTACTACTGTTGAAAGCTCCTCTACGTACTTTTTGCACTTTATTCTCCTGAGCTAGGACCCTTTTCTTTTGGTTCTCAGGTTGACATAAGATGTTTATTCAAATAAATTTCATTAGATGATTGACAGGCTATAGGTGTCCCTGGTGGAATACGCTTGAGATGCCGGGGGAAAAAGTAAAATGCATGAGGTTAGCAAATGGCTTGGGCTAAATACAACCACCTGTCTTTGATTCTACGCCCTCTGTTTACCATCCTGAAAAGGTACATCCTAGCCGAAGAAGGTATAAATTGAAATCATCCTTCCCCACGTACATCATCCTTCGCTCATTGCCTTGGTTTTCGTCCTGTTGTGACCTCCTACGCTTAGCCTGGAAGCAGGCAGTGTAGACGAAACAGGTAGTTGCCTGGAATATGGTTAAAATGGTCAAAGATTAAGATGGGAGTAATGGAGGAGCAGCTCCTTCCAGCACTGTCTCAGATGCCACCGCCACGAGAGCACTGCAGCCCCTGTGGCCAGGCCACTCACAGGCCAGCTTTGCTCTGCTTTTCCTCTGTCCCCTGGCTCTGCTTTTCTTCTCTTGCCAGGAGGAGAGGCTGTAAAGGAAAGCCTACCAGCAGGCAGAGAGCACACAGGCTGCACTCCTGAGGGGTGCCGGAGAAAAGGATCCAGGTTACTATGCCAAGGAATGGTTGTACGAGCACAGTGAACCAGCTCCAAATCGAAGGAGCCCAGAAGAGGCAGTGGCTGAGCTGGAATGAGCCTCCCATCTTCCACCAGCCCAGAGATCCATGAGTCTGATGTGTTTTGGTCACAGATTCCGCTGTAGACCTGAGGATCCCCTTGTCATCAAAGCTTGATCAGAGCTAGTGCTTCTTGAAAAAAAGGTCAGACAAATCAACATTTCTCTGGTGGAACAAGTAAAAGATCTCGTTGCATAGTCAATGCTTGGTAATACCCCCACATGCTGGCAATGAAATATTTTTGAACAAAACAGGAAAAGACATTTCTTTCTTTAAAGCCAACAGCAGATGCTACAGTAAGTGTGTTTTTACATATGGTCCTCAGTACGCTGACACACCTAGGTCTAGGCAGTCATGCTTACACTGTGTTCAGGTACTACCTCAGGTAGTTCTTCTCCACAAGACATGCAATCACATTGGCATGGTCCAGAGCCTCGAAGAGTAAGTCCTCCTCAGAGTATGTGCATTATCAGCTCAAGCCCAGTACTGTGCTATGCCATTGCTGCTATGTGGCCCAAAACTGATGGGTTTCTGGATTGCTCCGAGTGCAGGTGGAGCAGAAGCACAATGTTCTATGTTTGTCCATGTAGGAATCTCCCACCCTGAGACTCTTGAACATGTTTTGTCTACAGAAGCAAATATCTTTTCTCTCTATACCTGTCCTGGTTTTGGCTGGGATAGAGTTAATTTTCTTCCTAGTAGCTGATATAGTGTTATGTTTTGGATTTAGTAGAAGAATAATGTTGATAACACACTGATGTTTTCAGTTGTTGCTAAGTAGTGTTTATACTAAGTCAAGGATTTTTCAGCTTTTGATGCCCAGCCAGCAAGAAGTCTGGAGGGGCACAAGAAGCTGGGAGGGGACACAGCCAGGACAGTTGACCCAAGCCAGCTAAAGGAATATTCCATGCCATGTGATGTCATGTCTAGTATATAAACTGGGGGGAGTTGACCTGGGGGGGTTGCTGCTTAGGAACTAACTGGGCATCGGTCAGCAAGTGGTGAGCAACTGCATTGCGCACCACTTGTTTTGTATATTCTAATTCTTTTATTACTATTTTGGTCATATTATTATTATTATTATTATCATCATCATCATCATCATCTTCTTTTCTGTCCTATTAAACTGTCTTTATCTCAGCCCGCAAGTTTTACTTTCTGTTTTCTCCCCCATCCCACTCGGTGGGGGGAGTGAGCGAGCAGCTGCATGGTTCTTGGTTGCTGGCTGGGGTTAAACCACAAAGATACCACAGTTCCTTCTCTCTGTCCTGTGATTTGTCCCTTCCCTGTTGTTCCTGACCTTTGTCAGATTCTAACCTGAGGCTCTAGGCACAGTACTTCGAGTATTCACCAATTATCACTGAGCAACTAGAAGTCTTCTGTATAGCAGAACTGATTTTCTTTGCCTGTGGTATTTTCTTTGCATGTTTTCCCTTTATTTGCATTATTCACTTTCCTCTTGGATTTTTTTCTCACCAGCCACTGCCTTTAACTTTCAAGCAATTCACAAGCAGTCTTCATTCCCAAACACTTTCTCTGCATTTGATATGTGTTTATTTCTGAAATTCCTTTCACAGCTATCATTTGTGGTCTTATTGGGTTGGTCATGCTGCAGCACCTTTCCTTGGACATCACAAGGCAATGGGGAACCGTGACACTTCTGAAGGAAGTGTCCTGGGTCTGGACACAGCTGTGTTTTGGTCACGTATGGTGGTGAACCTCCATGCTCAAGTGCTTCCCCAGGGTGGTGATGCCTTACTGGGTCTGTGACATGGTGATACCTAAGTGAAGTTTTGTGTGGCTTAGCAACTCTCCCAATGCCTCCTACATACTGCATTCCAGTTCCTAGGTCCTGAAGACCTAATATCAAGTCAAGGAAATAAAAAATTTAAAAAATAAGACCCTCTCCTTCTCAATAAAATTCAGGATAAAAATGTATGTGAAGTGGCAGATCTGAAGGGTTAAAAGCACGCATCAGAGGAACACCAGTGTGACTCATGGGGAAGTTACTCTGCAAAGTTACGGAACTAATACCTGCAGTATATGTGAAATCCCATCTCGTTCCCACTGCATATGGCCTGTGTCCCTTTCCCCCACCCCACTCCTGGTGGATGTGTGTAGGGAAACCCAAGGAAGGTGTAGCCTGGACTCCAGGAGATCTGAGAAAGCAACCTTGGTGAACACTGCTGCTCAGGGAAGAGAGCCTGAGCCCTTTGTCGTGGGCGGTAGTCTTTTGAAAGGGTAGTCCTGCCCTCCAGGGAGACCACAGAAAACCGTCACCTATGCCAGACTGTGAGCAGGACTATTTGTAGAGACCCCCCCAGGCACTCTCCCCTTTGGGCACTCCTAGGGCTGGGAGGGCCGGGGGGGTCCCCGGTGATTGCACCCCAGATGCCCAGGCACAGAGCAAAACAGTCCAAACCAGATCAAAACATGGTAAAAAAAAATCACCTCCTGCTCTTTTGCTTACCCTGCCCAGCTTTCCCAGCTGAGGTAGGTCCTTCCTTCTGAATACGGGGGGGCTCGGAGGTAGGTTGGTTGTTTTGCAGCATATTCTCCTTTTCTTCTGGGTAGAGGAAAGGTTTCCCTCAGGAGGGCGCGTGGGTCAAACCTGCAGACAGTAACCAAGACCTCTGCCAGAGTTTATTTCTAGCACTCTGCTCAGGCGGCTGGGGAGCCCCAGGCAGCATTAAAAGGTGGTGAAGAGGGCAGAAAAGCAGGAGGAGGCCATTTGGGGCTCTGAAGAGCCGTCTTCCTCCCTTCGGTGGCTGGACCCAGAGCTTTTCAGGGAGATGTCCTTCTTCCCTCTTGGGGCAGGGGGGCTGTGCTCTCGCCCTGTTCCTCTCCCCTGCTCTCCCCCATTCCCACCGTGGCCACGTGGCCTTGGGGAAGGGAAAGGCAGGAAGGAGCCCGGCGCAGGCAGAACAGCTGCAGAAGCAGCTGAGTCAGATGTCGGAGTATTTTGCACAGTTTTCACTGGCCGTATTCAGTCTTTGACTGCTGTTTGCTCCAAACCCCATCTCCCCCTCATGGCTCTTCATCTCAGCTTCATTCCTTTTGGCCCCTGGCTCCCGCTGCCTCACCTCTCCTCTCCTGGCTGGGCCAACCTCTCCCGTTCCCATCCTCTCCTCTGTCCCCCCGCTGCTTGCCCTGCCTGTTTTGGACACGAACTCTCCGTCACTCAGAGAGCAGCACAGACCCTGGCACACTGCGGTCCCTTCTCAGGCGCTGCTGTAATAACAACCGCAGAATCGCATTGTGCTTATATCTTTACTAGCTTATACAGGAATATACAGTGGTGTTTTACAAGGCTATAAAAATACATCTTAAAGGAAACAAGCACAGGAAAACAGGAGAAGCGGGGCCAGATCAGCTGATGTAAATAAAGGCTGCATTGAATTAATAGCGCTGCGACTATTTACAGCAGCTGCAGGACCCGACCTGTGGCCCCTTCCCGAAGCAGGGACTTGCTGCAGCCTCCAGCCTGTTTCGGCAGAACCTGAAGCGAGCTCCCCTTGCCCACCCAGCGGAGAGGGCTGCTGGCAGGGAGGAGGAGGAGGAGGAGGTGGACCCTCGCTCCCGTCCACCCAGGGGGGAGACACAGCCGCGGAGGGTGATGCTGGTGGCCGGGCTGCCGCGTTGTGCCCATCGGCGACGATGGAGGGACACCTCCTCCTCTGCCCGTCTTCTGTGCCTGGCCCTGGACCGGCTGCAGCCCCTTCGGAACCCAGGGAAAAGCCCCTGGGGCTGGAGCTGGGCAGGATTCACAGTATTCACCAAACGGTGCCATTTCAGGGCTCCAAAAACTACTTGCGAGGTAAGGTCAAATCCAGCACAGGGCTTTGACTTCTAGGTGGCGGAAAGAAAACAAGAAGAAAGGAGGGGAAATAATTCGGGAAAGGTCAAGCACTGTATTTTGACATTTTTTGGTTTGAGAACAAGATGAAGTCAGTTCAGTTTTACCTAAAACAAGTGTTGAACTTTCCATTCAGCCACTGAAATGATAAACGTGTGCCTCTGTAGGACTTTCTGGATTACATACCCACTCCCCAGCATGTACCGTAGAGCACATTTTATCTTTCCTGGATCTGATTTTTGCAAAAAAAGAAACTCCTACAGCAATCTTTCAGGAGCAATGGTCTCACATTGAGGCATCAGAATGACGTGAATTTTCATCTCTGGCAAGTTGCTGTATTGCATAGTTACAGAATCCAGTTATATGACTAAAATGAAAGGACTAATTCTGTAGAACTAAACTAAGAAAATGGGTAAAGCTATTTTGGGGATGTTTTTCCAGGAATTTTCAGAAGTAAGGGAAGTTTTCTCTGTAGAAGTGCAGTTCCATGGATAGTCAGAAGAGCCCATGGGTAGGAAGTGTCAGCTTTAGCCTCAACCAGACTGCCTCAATTGTCTTGAGTCATTTACAGATTTCAGTATGTTCAAGATATTGTATTTTTACCGCCATTATAAATTACAAAAAATAACGATATCTAAATTGAATTTTGAACAGAGACTAGCTGTCAAACAATAGGATCAGCTGGTGTTTCTTTCAGCACTGAAATAAAGTACTCAGAGAACTTCGATGATATATTTAAAAAATCTGTTTGTCAAATCTCCTTTGGAAAAGCATAGATTTCAATGGTTCTTCATTTCATTTAAAAACAAAAGGGTAAAAAAAAACCCCAAACCCTTCCAACCAGCTGTAAAGAAAAAGCGTAAAGCTATCTCAGCCCAGCAGTCAGCTTTCCGAGATGGCCGCGAAAGGGCGATGAAAGGAGGTCACGTATGGAACAGCTCTTTCAGCTTGCATCTCCGGCGGCTGCAGTCGTGTTCACCTTGGCAGGGATACAGAGGGTTTGGTTCCTCGCGACGGCTCCCCAGCAGCCATTTGCACCTGCGCAGCGGGGCTGTAAAGCCCTGCCAAATCACCATGGCAGGTTTCTGCGCAGATGTAAGCAACTGCTCCGGGGACAAAACAATACCGAATCGGGCCTAGAAATGTTGAGGTTTGGGTTTCCAAGGGTCTTTAATTCTGGTTTCCAAGTCTGTAAACACGCAGTGATTAACAGTCTGGAAGCACTCACCGTTTCCCCCATGGCCTGAGTCTTAACAGCAGTCTTGGGGAAGGAGGAGGATGGGTTAAATCCCTCGCAGCTCATCTTTTGTTGAGATCCACGAGAAATTGCTTGCCAGCGTGCACTTGAAGTGAATGTTGTGCTTCGGCTCCTCTGGCGAGCTCTGCTCTCAGCACTTGCAGGACTGCTTGCATCTGCGATTGTGCAAAACAGCTTTCAAATGCTGCGAAGCACCCCTTTCAAATGAGCTGAAGAGATACATCGGGGAGAAGGAAAAATGTGCTAAGATGTGATTGCTAAATAAGAAATCTGTGAGGCCCATTTGGCATCGCAGACACTTCTCCCTGCGATTTGGCAGGGCTGCCTACACGTTGCACAGGTGCAAATGACTTCTCCAGGGACAAAGCACTGCGAAACTCTGCCTCTTTTCCAGCAAAAGACAAGTGGGGAAATAAAATCCCTGGACCGAACCCTGCCCTCATTAACACCCCTGAATCCTACTGACTGAAGGCAAAACGCTCTCCAGATCGAGTGAGACAAAGCTGTATTATCTCATTTTCCTGGTTTGACCAGCAGGTACTAAAGTCCAGTCTCCTCCATGCTGATGGACACCCATTAACTTCCCTGGAGTTGTGAAGGAGAGATTTGTCCCACCGTGTCGTTTCCGTTCAGTGCTTTCTACATACCACTTAACAGCTCCAAATGGGACTCGTGGTTTACATAGTCCCTTCGTCCTCCCCTCGGCTAGCACGCATATTGCTCACTAGGAGATGGACAGTGTGGTCCTGCTGCATCCCAGCCCCCTCCCTGGAGGTGGGGATGGAGTCAATTTTCCAATATCAGGGGTGTCACTGACATCCAGCAGCTCTAGAGCTTCCTCGACTCCCGTATTTACGGTGCAGCAAATCCCAGGGCACAGCTCAATCACGGGCGTTAGGGCTGGTCGGGGCTTTCTCTGAGCGTACAACAGAGAACACATTGCAAATAAATACCTCTCTTTGCCTTTTTTTGCATGGACTACAAAAAGAGGCCATCAGGAAGCATGTACCGTAGCATACCAATAGGCTTTTTTATTAGTTATCAATGAAAAATTAAAAGGAAAATGTGCTACGAGTAGCCAAATATAAAGAACAGTACTTTGTACAGAGCCTCGCCACTGCCAGTATTGTGTTTTTTGCTGGGAAAAAAATGTTAAAACAATTTGGATAAACTAAATGTTCAAAGTGTACAGAGGTCTTTGATAGCAGAGCAATCCCTTTGTGGCCTGACTTTTTGACATACACCCTGCTGGCCTTTACTTTATATGCTGCAACCACTAGGATATTATACTCAGATACAGAAGTCAATAAATACATACTTTAATTAACATAATGTCCCCTGCCCACAAGCTGCTGATAAACATCACAGCCTTCCCCTTCTCTGTCCTTCATGTTTTATACTGTTTCAGGACTTTGCTGTATGTTTATTGAGCTACAAACTCAGCAGTTTTCTTCATTTTGTAGAGCAAATGTATAGAGCTGTTATAATTTGGTGCAAGCTTTATTTATTACAGAAATATGAGTTTCTTGCATAATTGCAAAAGAAAATTGTAGAACAAGACAAAGAAGACATGTTATACACTTCACGCAACTTCAGCTTTCATCTCAGCTATTTTTGCTTTAGGACTTCGCATTCTTTCAACATTTGTCTTCAAATTATTCACTTGTCCCCCTCTAAAGTCACTCTGCTGTGATGACCAGTTGGGAAATATATAATATAATGCATGCACACAGCACCAGTGGGTTAAAAACAGACTATAATACCAGTATTATTCTACCAGCTTGATGAACTCATTTACAGCTATGGTACAGGTGATAAAATTACAGAGCTGTAAATCCCTTTGGTCTTCTAGAGTCCTTTAGCTGATGTCATTTTTCACCAGGAATAATATGTTATTTCTTTCTAGAGAGCTGGGCAGTGCAGGGAAGGTAGATAGATATAATTATTAAATGCAGCGTGTGCAAGGGGGGAAAGGATGCTGAAGTCAAATATACACAAAAATTAATAGCTTTCCTGATCTGAACTCATGTTTCTCATGCTCTTTGGATTACAGTAGGGTTACCCTTCTGGTGTCTGCACCCCGGGGATTCACATCTGTGTAAATGTGGTAATAGAAAAAGGCCCTCATGATGAATTCATGAATTGTTCTCATTGACACTAGTTGATACTTTTACTTGGACAAGTCTCCTTTGCAGGTGCACTGACCACACACTAATTGAAAGGATTATTTTCATAACTTTCTGTGCAGTCTGCAAGGCTTTCTGTGAAAAGCATAATTGTTTCAACCAGCTGCTTGGAGTTGTTTTTATTAATTTCTTTAAATCCAACAATGCTGGATCGGCATATTTGAGACTCTCCTCCAAACTGCATATGAACATAAATAAAATTAGTGCATGTGGTTCTTGTGCGGGAGAGGACTTTGTGTGCAAGTCCAGCATTTCTGTGAGGGGGAAAATCGCTTTTAAAATGTACTTTTTCTCTCAGCCCCTTGCTATTTTTATCCTCATCCCCACGACAAATTTTTAATGTGCAGTATGTCTGCATGGCACCTGTTGGGATTAGCTGAGACCCGAGCAGACACATTACAAGTCCATGCATTTGCACTGCCTGAAACATCTAATCCCAAGTTTACGCTGTATGAAGCCCCAGCCGTAAAGGGCTCTTCAAGTTGTGTTATTCCCCTTTCTTGGGTGAAAGCCAGGTCTCGTACCATGAGACTGGCCATAATATCTGAAAAAGCCTTATGGACTCGGTCCTCACTTTATATTGCAAGCCGGGGTATTAAAAAAGAGTCCATGGCACAATTATTTGGATGCCACCTTGGTGCCTCCCTCCTCCCTTGCTTCGGGGGAAATGCTCAAAGTGGGGAAACTGCCCTGGGCAAGCAGAGCAAAACCAGGCTGGGAGCATTACACCAGAGAGACAGCCAGCAAGGACAAGGGGGGCTGTGGGGTCCACTCAGCCCTTGGCCTCTCTTCTCCTCCCCTCAGCTCAGCCCTGACACCTCGAGGACCAGGCGGCTTGGCCTTCATGTCAAGACCCCGAGGATCTCCCTGCAGGCAGCAGAGCAAGATTTGCCCAGGGAAGGGGAATCCGGTCCTCCCTCCTCTCCCAAGCCTTGGACAGAGAAGCCGAGGTCTCTGCTGCAGGCTGGGTGTCTGGGCGCTGGTTGCCCGTCCCAGCTCCTCTCCCACCTCCGTTCCCACTCCCTTCCAGACGGGAGACCACGGCCAAGCCCTTCCCTCATCTAACCCCTTCCTCCTGGCATCCCACACACCCAGCCATTGAGGGGGCTCCGAACCCTCTCCAAGGGTCCTGCTCACCCTTGGTGGTGGAGAAAAGCACCATGAGCCTCTTCCTTCCCTTACTTTCTTGGCTTTAGCCTGCATATGCCATATGCCATGAGGCTATGGAAATGGAGCACGTGTCACGAGACCTTTGGGGGCTGTGTTTCACCTCAGAGAATGACCTAAAAACTGTCAGGAAGATCACATTGCTGGAGCAAACCCCAGAAAATTAACAAAATGGTGTTTTGGTGGCTGGAAAACAATGCAGGGAATTCTGAGCAGATAGCACCCAAGATTTCAGGCTTTCCTAATGCAAAACATCCATGTAACTGTCAGCTTCCTTGTACTTCTGCAAGCTCACTAATAACCCCTTTGCTCCTATGGGGAAGATGGTTTTGTTGAGCAAACCCTGTGACTTCCCTCTGATCGATGCTGTCTGGGTCCTGTGAGGAATACGAAAACAACTGCAAATGTTTAAAAATCAGGCAACGAGCCTTGCAAAACCAAGAGGTTGGCCCAGAAATCATTGGCTATTAATATGCCTGTAAAAGTAGGGTTTCCTAATTTTCCTGATTTGGACTCACAGGGGTGGGATATATTTTTTAGTTCTTCTCTGCACCCATTTAAGATAAAAATTTTTGCTTTGGAAAAAGATATGCTGGATCTTAAAAAAATACAACAAATATTTTAGGTATTTCAAGGGAAATAGCAAGCATTGGCAATAGAGCTGGTCAAAAAATGGAATTGCCATTTCTGGACATATTTTGACATGTTCAAGCTTGTTTCCACGCCAAATCAGAACAAAACTCCAATTGTTTAAATTCCATGGTATTTCATTCCAAGAAGAAAAACACCTCTTTTTTCAGACAGTGGAATTATTGTTTTGATAGAATTCACATGTAATTAAATAGAGCATGTACTAGTGTAGCACAAAATTTAAACTGGCATAAAATAGCTAATGGTCAAAGGAGAGAGAGTCTCTCTCCCAGGGAGGTTTCATCCCATCCTGAAGCAGGTGTCAGGAGAGCGCTTCTAAGGTTAACTCTATCTCTTGTTGGAATAGGGGATGGGCTTCTGGAGAAGCTTTAAGCCAACCTACACCCAGGTTGCCACAGTCCCACCTTTCTCCCTGGCCCTCAGAGGTGCTATTGCTTCCCAACTTGCATGGAAAACTCTCCCCACCCTGGGCTGCAGCCGTACCCCCATCAATCCCAGGCACTGATGGGAGCAAGGATGCGGCAGGCAGTCACTTGGGGATTTGAGACCATCACGTTAGGAGGGCTACATTTGATTTTTGTGCCGCGCTGGTCTGATGCAAAATGCTCTCATGTGGACCCACAGCCCAGGATTTGGTGTACACCAGTAGGGCCGTATGACCGCTGCCTCTGATCCATCCTCAGGGCAGAGATGGGGCTGGCCAGAGGTCCCAAATTCTTTCCTTTTGTCCCGGTGCTCTTCGCTTGAATCTGCATTTCTTCAGGCCACAAAGAGCAAAGCCTCAGCAGAAGCCTTTGCCACGTTCCTACCTTCTGCCGCTCGCTTCCCAGCGCTAGCAGTGAATTGCTCTCTGAGGAGCCCAGGTTGCAGCCTGTCCCAGAGCAGGCAAAGGTTTTCTTTGGCAAGAAACAAAAAAGCTTGCTGCACGGGGCCCCGCACAGCTCGGCGTGGCCAAGGGCTGCATTGTCCTACAGCACAGCTGAGGAGCGTCTTTTCTGTCTAAACAGGTTTATAAATCAAATACTGCTTTATTCATGTTTACTCTTTGTCATTACTGAAAATCATACTCAGCTCCAAAGTTTGCTCATAAACTTCCCAGAAAAGCTATGTACTGCATTGTAAAAAACAGTGTTTGTTTTCCTATTGAATCATGCAAAGATAAAGCAGGATCTAATCAGTAATCAGAGCATGCCAAACTCCTCCAAGATAGAAAGTGCTCTGTAACATGGCTTTCTGGTAACACTGTTATGGGTCTGATTTAGGGCTGCAGGGGATGATGATGCTCTTCCTCCTGCAGGGCCATCCCAGTATGAGATATGTTCCCAAGCAAGTCCTCCAAGCACATTCTCCAAAGGATCCTCGCTAAAGGGCCTCTTACATCTTGCCAGAGCCTCTGCTAAAGCAAGGATGGTCCTGCCTGGGGCCGGGAGTCCAACGGGGGCAAGCAGGACCTGGACCTTGCCAGGGGTCCCTACACATGCATGTATGACTACTCCCGTGTAAAGCTGCTCACGTGTGCAAGGGGCCTTCCCGTGGCTATTAAGTTTTGTGCGAAGGTGTGTTACCTGAAGATCAGCATCGAAATTAATTTTTGAACATAAACCCATTTATAACATATAAAGCATGCTTTACTTGCCCATTAAGAACTCGCTAATGGTTATTGTTTCACATGCCACAGTACTGTAACTCTTTTTCCCAAATAAAAATAATTTTTCTATCTTGCCCTGCCTGGCATTACTAATAAATAAGAATGGTTAATGAGTGCTTTCCTGATAAGAGACAGTCCTTGTTAAACAGCCACTAAAAACACTCCTATCTGGACCACAGCTGCATCTGCTACAGCGCGGGCTTCTTTTTATCTGTGATCCAAACCCTGCAGTCCTCTGCGAGGCAGGACTCGCTCTGCTGTCGGGTGGCACGTTGCCGGACTAAGAACCGATTTGCCCGCGTGTTTGTCAAAGGCTGATCCTCAGCAGGTAGCATTTATCCGAGACCGGACGTGGCAGGTGGTTTCAGCCCAGAAACACATTTTTGCACAGATTCCAATTAAGTGTTTATAAGCTATTAGTTACATAAAACCCAAATCAGTGATGTTGGCAAGTTTTCTGTACTTTCTCTGTGTGCTAACAACTCAGCTTAACTTTTGTTTGTTGTTGGGGGACTTTCAAGTGTGTGTCGAATATTAACATTTTAATTTGCAAGGAAATTAGTAGTTGGAAAACTATAATCCCTTACGAGCATGCACGCACACACACACGTGCACACACTCAGTCTATTAAAATTACTTATGTTATTAAGTTTGTAATAAATCCTCAATGTGGAATGGCACGTGCTGAATCACTGAGGTATTTGACAAAGATCAGTTTAAAGGGTTACTCTGGGGCCCCAAATTCCATTTTTAAAAACAAGGGCCTATTGAACCTAATCAATGGGTTTTCTGTGATTTTTTTTCTTCCCCCAGCAACTTTAATTAAGAGCTTTTGGGCAACTTTAAAGGTTCTTATGTAGTATTTTTAGCTATAGCTGTGCATTGCTATAGGAGAGCATGAAAACATACCCACGCAGATCTTTGTGCCTCGCTCTTCATGAGCGGCTGCGAAGCTTTCCATCCCCTTGAGTCGTGGCTAGCATTTTTTCCACAAATCCAGCTAGATGAGCAGGCAAGTTCAGCCGTGCCTGCTGGCAGTCAGGGGAGGTTCGGCTCCAGGTTTACATGGGGAAGACCTGGGGCCAGATCTGGTACCGCCAAAGCATCTCAGGACAGTGGCGATGGTTTTGGCAGCGAGAGCCCCAGCCCCGAGGGTAAAACGCGGCAGCTCGGGGCCAGCCCGCAGACACCAGCCTTCACCAGCTGTGAGCCTGGCAAGAGCAGTTTCAGCTCTTGTGCTGACGCAGGCCAGGAGTCTCCTTTCGTTTGTTTGTTTTTTAAGCAGAGTTTTCTGTGCTACACGTAAAGGGGGTGGAGGAGGGACTGGTGGTTTGGGTTGTTTTTTCCAGGATAAACCATGATATCCATTTCCTTTTTTTAAATTTTTCCTGGTATTCTTTGAGTGAGGAATGAGGCCATCCCACCAGGATGAAGAGATTTGGCCAGCATGCCAAAACTGCAATTACAGCTAGATGAAAAAAATAAGAAAGAAATGTATTTTATTCATTTCAGCTGTTATGTCTTAATGCAAAGAAATCACTTTGCACAGTTCTGTAACTGACACCAATTTCTAATCTCCAATACTATTAACTTCTAAATCTCCGTTATAAAGAATATTGGCAGTATACCAGAGTCTAATGCAGTTAAATGGACTTAGTCTGAGCTGGTGTTTTATTTTCTTTTTTCTGAAATGCTGAAAAAAATCATTAAACTCTTTTGTTAATTGCTGATAACATTTTGGTTAGTTGGATTTCCTCTTTTGGCTGCAGTAGACACATTCCTGGAGCATGACATGACTTTGCCTTTGGGACAAACAAAAAAAAAAAAGAGAGAGACTATTTTTTGAAATGACAAAATGTATTGTTATAGGATTAGAGACAGGATAGCTCCAGGATTATGCTGTATTGCTAACTCAATTTAAGAGCCCTACGAATTGAAATAAAGTATTGAATAGCTGCAGGGAAAGGGCATCATTAAGGAGTTATACCTATGTGAAAACTTGATTGTTTTATCTCAGCTGGATTGCAACAGATTTCTGATAACTCAGAGATCCACTCACACAAGCTACAAAACCTTTAAACATTGATTTTCCCCTACCAATTCACTCCAATGGCACTGGAAAACCAATCCAAGCCTCAGCTGTGCAGAAATAAATATTAACTAACAGCAACCTTGACAGAAATTTTTCTATGAGCCAGTGACGGGCTTTGACCGAGGCTGCCACCTTGACGTCAAGACATCGCCATTCCAATGGAACCTGCAAAGCTGTCTTCTGCTTGACTTTAGTGACGTCCTAAACCACTGTTAGCATCACTTCTGCACTGCAAGGTTTAATTGGGAGCTTAAACAGATAACGGTGAATTGTGCCAAGTGGGCCAGTGGAAGTAATTATCAGATTTAGATATTCTGGCATCCTGGACAGAATTTCTTAGGCACAGGAAATTAATTATAGCAGAATATCTTTAGACCAAAAAATTATTGGCAGTGAGGAAGGGAAGAACAATGCAGCCTTGGTTACATGCTGATGAGCTCTGGCTGATGTTACCATTTTAGTCTGTGTGTGGCTATTTAATTTTTGTTCCTCAAGAGAGCTGAAGTTCTAACACCATCTAAGTCAGAGCTTGGAGAGGTTTTTTCATTTCGTGTCCAAAGAACAGTTGGGTTCACAGAGGACTGAACAAAGGGAGAATATCAAGAAAATATGGGTTGCTCTTACTGCAGCATAGGATCCTCCATGAATAAGAGTTTCTTGTGACGTTAAAATGGGTTATAAAATCCCCTTATTCTGTTGCTGAACTTGCAGCCTAGCTGTACCTGTGTCCCAATATCTTTTAATAAATTCAGTGCTCATGAAAAACTCTTGACTTTGAAGCCATAGAGACCAAGGCCTGATTTCACCTCCCCTGATTTCACATCTGCATGAGATTCCTCAGCAAGGAGTGCAGAGACCCAAGGCTCCTTCAGTAATCGCTGCAGACAGACCAGCACACCCCTTCCTTTTGGGGGCTGAGTCGCCCTCTAAGAGAGCTTCCATTGAGCAGGCAAGTCTCCTACAAGGCTTATTACTTAGGTACCAAAACTAAAATGGGTGCAGGGAACACGAGCCTGGGCCATGTGCTGGAGCAGATGGACAGAGGAGCATGTGTGCTGGGGGACCCGATGGCCGAATATTTTCGCCGTGGCCATCGAGGCTACCAGCAGGGCTAACAATGTTGGTCAGACACTGCAGATCCTTGACGTGCTCAGAAAGGAGATAAGGTTGCATCACTCATTTACCAGATGTCACAAATGGATCTCAGATGGTAATTTTGTACTGTAAGTACTGGCATCTTGAGCAAAATATGATCCAAAAGAAAAGGCTCTGTACCCTGTTATCAATCCCCTAAGCCTGATGTCTTACCAGCTCTGACATCATTAGCTGCACATCTGTCTCTAAACTGGAGGTGGTTTTCTAGCCTACCTCTTATCCCACGTCCACTCTGAATAGGCTCTGCATAAAAGACACTTGTTAAAGTTCAACTGTAGCAGGGGTTGCATCAAGGGTTTAGGGATGGCAGATGGGCAGGCCCAAGCCTCTATCACTGAATACAAAGATATATGGCCTATTCTCTCCTTATGGCTCATGTGATACTCTTGATAAGATGAATGTAAGTTTCTGGCAGCCATAGAGAGTGAAACCTATACCCAAGGAATGCATATAAGTCAACTTCTACTTAAGCCTTAAATGATGGGTATATGTATAATAGTAGCCAATGAAGTAGCACTGAGAAAATGTTTTTCAGTTCAGTGGCCTAACTGAGTGGAGGAAGGGGAAAAGAAAAGCAACTTAGAATTGATCTGAAATAAATGTTCAAAGGAATTTTAAACCAATTAGAAATCTTTTTCCCCTGACATTTTACTAAAAAGATATAATAAGATTCCAAAAAAAGGTGAGAAGGAGGAAAAGATGGCTAGTAGTGTGTGTTAGCTTAACAGTTTATTGAGAGATCTATAAACCACACATACATAGCCCCCATTAGTCCTAAGCAACATAAACCGCATGCCCCTGCTTATAAGGCCAAGAGGTATCTGGGTGTCTGCACCTGCATTCAGCCCCATTGAAACTTTGCTGAAAAAAATATGCCCAATCCCACAATAAAAGCATCTGAGCCTGAGCTGGAAAAAATAGGGTGCTTTTTTACCTTGAACTCGATTGCATGACAGCAAACAGAAGAAAGAAAACATGATCCCTATTGGCACAATGGTCATCGGAGAGAAGATTTCTCCCAGTCAGAGACTGCACAGTGTTGCAGTCCGTCTTCATGCTCCCTTTAATAAGCAGAGGGAGTTAATGAGAGCCAAATCCTTAGACAGTAATGGGCATTGGTCCTTGTGGGGACAAGCCCTTTGAGGAATAATTAAGCTTAAGCATAAAAGAAAAAAAGCAGAAGTGACCCTATAGTTCCTACTGGAGAGAGTTCTGGACGTGTCTGAGACCTGTAGACTCACTGCTGGGGTCTCACTGTACCGAAAGTCAGCTTATTCACCCGTTCATGTATTTGCTTTGCAAGAAACAGCAGGGACCATGCTGTGAATCACAAAATCACAGACTGGCTACTGTTTGTGTGGCCTCATCCCACCCCTGTTCCAGAGCACAAATAAGAAATTTTTACTCTTTAACGGAGTCAGGAGTACTCTATAATCCAAACAGCTTCATAATGAACGAGCTCTTATTTAGTGTGAGGCCTTATTCACTGCAAGCCTAGTTCCTTACTTGGAGTGTACTGTTATAACAGCCACGGTGTTGCCTGACTCTGTTTTGGTTTTGGACTAAATACAGTACAGTAAGTCAAACATTATTGGTCACAATGGTAATGCAGAGTGTATATAATGTGCTTTTATTGCTGCAAGGCATAGCTGAAATATTTACATGGAATACATGAAATAACAGTAAGATTCATGTTCTGTTCCTTATTTGTAAGGCATTTTATTAAAAAGAATCTGAATCTGAAGTTCATAAATAAAATAGTAATATCACTTATTTCCAGATACTAGTTCCAGCTTGTTGATTTTAATAGACAAGTATAACACTTCAAATGTGGAAACACAGTGGGTAATATTTATATGAAATCTCCAAGAACCGTGGTATTTTGCTCATGTGGAATATCATGGCATTTTGCCTGGATCAAGTAACCAGCAGATTAGCACATTAACACTTTTAAGAAACATGCATGTAATCCAGTCTGAATGTGGTCTTTGACTCCTGGTAGGAATACCTAATGATTTTCAAATTGACGCTTTACTTTATAAAGCAAGTCAAATAAACAGGAATTGCTGAGGAGCTTTGGTAGGGGTGTATGGCATAAGCACACACGTGTTGTTATCAACAGAGGAGACAGGCTCAACTCTTTACAGCCACGAAGGATTTGCAGAATCTACAGAGAGACAGGAGAAACTTGGCTTCCCTTCTTTTTAAAGCTTTCTGGCTTTATTGCTCTACACGAATGGGCAAGTGGATATAAAGTGCTCCCTCTGACTGAAAATCAGTCACCAGCTCAAGAAGACAGATTAACAACAGACCTCTAAGACTGACCAGAGCTAGCCAGTAAAGCCTGTGAAAACCATCACCATCGCCGACTTGGAAGGGACTGCTTCAGTTTGCAGCTCGAGGAGGATCCACACAAGACAGCCAGCTGCACTCAGGCTGCCACAGGCTCCATCTTAACCAGGAATTAGGAGAGAGAAGGGCAGGAGGCACAGGGATTATGTCAGTCCTGTGTCACTTGGCCAAGGATGCGTGCCTTCGAAGCTGTACTCCGACACAGATTCTTTGTGTGGTTTTGGTCACGCCACCAGCCTCCTTGCGCTGCTTTTCCCATTTCCCACTGGGAAAAAAATCCTGTCCTTCCCTCCATGGGACCTGTTGCTGACTGCAGCGGTGTGCTTGCGGTGATGAAGTGCTCCGCTTGTGCGAAGCCTTGGTTGTGTGGAATGCACATGTGAGCTCAGCGGTAGCTCGGGGCCCTGGCTTATTTTGACAGCCATCCGGAGGGAAGCAAAACTTTTTATTCCCAGGGTGCTTTCAGTGCGACGTAGCAGTTGAGTTCAACTTCTGCAGCAGGAGACAGCAGGGAAAACCCAGCAGTCCCCCTCCCACGAAAGAAGCAGCAGAGTCTAGGCTGCATGCCAAGGAATCCTATCACTAGCCTTGTAAAAAAATCACCAGGGCCACCTCAAAAACAATGGTGGAGTCACGCTTGGCTGCAGTTGGTTATGTTTTGAGAGGGAGACCACGAACAGGTCTCACAGAACTATTGTGGCTAGCTCCATTTCCTGTTAACTCAATTCATCACACTTGTCCTCTCCTTCCTGAGAGACAACTTTTATAACCCAATTAATGTACTTAACGAGTGTCCTTGTTTTCCTTAAGACCTGATATGGCTGTCCCAGCTCATACCAATTAAAACCTCTCTTCAGAAGTGACTCCACAGAAGTCAAGGGGACAAATCAGAGATTGTCCACAGCTGACCCCAAACAAAGGTACAGGATCTCCCCTTTATCCTGCTGGGGGCTGATGTTCTCCCCGCTTCTGCACTGGAGAATCAGGAATGAGCCCCGAGTTTGTAGCTATCCAAACAGAAGGGAAAAAAGCCTTCCTAGACACTGCACCCAAGATTTAAAAAACAACTTTTGGTTTAAACTTTGATGAAAATAACCTGGCTAAGAAAGTCCCAATATGGATATTTGCAGAATGAAAGAATTTTAGAAAAGGAAAGTCTGGGATTTGAAAAAGAGAGAGACTTATCATAATGGAAAGAGTCAACTCAAACTGTCTTTTAAAGCCAAAACTAAAAAGCAAACCCCAAAATCTCTCCCCCCTCTACCTCAGTTGCCTGTTTGGACACAGAAAGGATCTTTCCTTTGCATTGAAGTCATCGGTTGAAAAAAAAAAATTATTAGAATGGAAACATTAAAATCTTAATCATTAAGAGCCTACTTGGAAGGCTCATTTAGAAAGCAGCTGAGATGTCAATGAGCAACAACTGCTGCGAACCAAGTACATACTGAGTACACTGTGTTAACATCTTGTCAAAACTCTTGGGTATATAACACCAGTGAAGCAGAAACAGCTCTGAGCAATGCTCTGATGTTAGGACAGGATGAGGTTTGATAGGCTATTAAAAAAACCCAAACCAACCTCCCCCTATTTAAATTCACACAAAAGCCCAGATTTTTGGAACATCATGCTAGAGTCAGGCCTTTCCCTCCCCACTGGCAGCCAAAGCTATTTTTGAGTTTGGGTCAGATTTAGTGACTAGGCTTCAGCCAAAAAGTTTAGGGGGGGTGGGGAAATCATCAGAAAAAAATCACAAGAGTTTGCCTATTTCAGAAACAAAAGGTTTCCATTTTTTGGGCTGGATTCACAAGAGGATTTGGGAGCTGACCACTTTCAGATGTGCACGCTGCAGAGGGGTGATTACACGCCTGCAGCTCCCGGCTCCAGCACCCCAGGACTGGGGATCAGAGCAGTGCTTGCCATCCCCATGCTTTTATATCAGGCCTCCCCGCAGAGGCAGCTAGATCTGTACGAAAGTGTTTGCGTAGGCAATTTAGATCGGCATGCTGAAACCGATTACGCTCAAGCCTTGTTTAGAATAGCGTAGCTGCCTTCATGTGAGGGATTTCTCAATTCAGTTAAAAATTGGCTCACAAACCCAACATAGCCAACCCTTGGGGTAAGAAAAGGTGGGGGGGGGTCAAGGATGTGCTTTGCTGGAGCATGTGGGGATCCTTATTTCTGAGGCCAGAAAGGACATAGTCCGATCTCTCCAAAAGTCCTCTATTTTTTTTAATCCATGCTTTTAGAGCAATGCAAATACTTCCACAGAGGGTCCTGTGGGGGCTTCCCCCTTTCCTCTCCCTCCAGAGTCTTCTTTTTAAGTTCTCTCCTTCAGAAAATATGGATATTTGGGCTTGCTCAGTCAAAGGGCAGTAACCTTCGTGTAAAGCTACCTTTCACCATACACTTACATGGTCTTCACCATGCAGCATCTAGGTCTCTTGCAGTCATTGATTTCATCCTCACAAGACCATTTATTAGATAAATGTGTTTTCTGCTTTTATCAATGCCAGACAGAAGCAGTGGGTGGAGGGAGTGTCTTGGCAAAGGTCATGGAGGACAACCTCCGTTGAAGCAGGGGGGACCTGGATTTTCCAGCTCCTGGGACATCCCTCTTTCCTCAGACAGCCACTGGGGAGGGGACGAGCTCAGCGGCAGCCATGAGGAAAAGGTCTGAGCTCAGCGAAACCTGGGGCTGGCCCGGGGGAGAATGAAGCAAAAAAGCAACGTGTTTATTTGAACGTCGGGTTGTTTAACCACACTGTATCTCCAGATGCGCTGAGGTTTGCTCACTGCTCTTAAAGTGCAGCTTGACTGTGAAACGTGACTGGAAACACGGCACTTTTCCTCAGAAAGTCCCTGTGTAGAAAGCAGGAGCGGGAGGAGAGCAGCTCCCATTCTGAGAGTGGTCCAGGCTCTCGTGAGTGGGGGCAAGGTGCCACTCTTCAGTCTCGGTACACTGAATAAATCACTGAGACTGATCGAGGGCTAAAACCCCCAACTTTCTCTGTCAGCTTAGGCACCTGGTCTTATCTTCCTACCCAGCCCTTTGTGCACAAACCACCCTGCCTTTCCTTCTGGGACGTGTCTTTTTTCTCTGTCTTCCACCCAGCCATGGCCACCAAGCCAACGCTTTCGGCCCGACGGGGCCCCTGGGCCTCCTCGGCAGCCGCTGCCGGGGCAGGCCTCGCCGCCATGCTGCCTACCAGAGGTAACGGTGAGCTGGCAGGCAAGCAAGTCCTCCTGCCTCTAAACCCTCGGGGGCGTTATGGACCCTGGCGGCTCCACAAAGCGAGAAACAACTCCCTGTCTCTACGAAACTAGTCTGGTGATACATTTTTTTTGTCCCAAGATTGATGGAAAAGCATTTATTTTTTAATGACGACCTCTGCAAATTAACCCTGAAAACTATTGAGACACAAAAAGGCTTTGGTCCTGTAAAGCCTGAGGTAAGCTGGTGCAGTACAGGAGTTTCTCACACCGGTGAAGCGAGGCACGTGCGTACAACACCATGGGATCAGGACCCCACACAGAAGGGCCATGCGTACCTCGTGGCCTTCATCAGTCAGGTTTATACGCGGTATTTGCAAACCCTTGTGTTTTCCACTGGGAAGCGGAAAGAGTAAAGCCGAACAGGGATCCACAAGCTAAGGACATATAACTGTACAGCATGTGTTCTCCCGGGCTGTTTGGAGGTAGTTTTTCCAGCTTTCGTGTGCTATTTCAACACCACTGCTCAGCCTTGTTTTCCTGGCAAAGTGTTAAATTCAAACAAAGGCTCCTTTAAACCACACAAGATCAAAATTGGGTCGTGGGAGTGCCAGAAATAATTTTGAAATACCCTCATTACCTTCCTGTTTCTTCACATAGTATTTTACTATTTGTCTGGGGAGGAGGGAATGGGGGAGCACTAGCATTTTTTTTCCAAACAATATTTGCAAACAAGCATTCGAGAAGCCAGGCATTTTGAAAGCCTAAAGCCTATTTCACTGTCTAAAGAGAATATCACTCTTTCAGACAAATCCCTCTCAGCCCAATAGAGATGCCATGGCTGAACTCTTTTATTTCACCCAGCACAGAGCAGTAGACACCCTGGAAGTTGCATACATCAAGAAAAGTTGTTTTAATCACATGTGTGTGTAATCCATGCTTTCCTACTCAGTCCTCCTTTTCCATGCTTAGCACACTCACTGAGCTGAGCTAACTTTCAATTTGACTCTTTATTACAATATTTAACTGCTTAATTGCAACCATTTTAACTCCAGATTTGTTGTAAGCAAAAATTAGCGACAGTTAACTATTAGGTATTTGCAAAAAGATGACAGAGTTAAGGAGCCTTAATTTAATATCCATCTTCAGAGGTTTATAACTGAATCCATACTTGCATTTAAATACCAAATAATCTGATGATTATTATGCATAGTTTTCAGTCAGTGTAACGAAAACATGATGTCGCAGTCATGCTGTGAGCTCTGTAGCTAGGTTTCCTTGTTTATATTAACAGCTGTAAACACAGTCTAACTCAGCCTTGATTTAAAAGCAGATTTCCCATACTTTCAAGAATTCACCGCATTGTGAAAGCTACAATTTCAGAACTTTTCTCACGTGCTTATTGATTATGCCCAGGAACAGCCTGCAATGCTACACATGCACTTGCAATGACCCATTTTAGAGCCTCTACATTAAAAGGGCCAGTTTTCCATTTTCGTTAAAAAGTAAAACCAGCTTTGCAAATGTTTGTGTATAATCCTGCCCCTTAATGTCCTGAATCCAGCCTGCAACCTTCTACATATGGGGTTGAACATGTACTTAAGTATTTTGCTGGTCAAGGTTTCACATGTTTATTCCTCCATTTAAAAAAACAGGTTGTAAAATCATCCTAAAGCCATTTAAAACAGTGAAAGGGATTTCACTCAGTCAGAAATGGTTTTTAGTGCAAAGTTTTACCTTCCTACCTTTAATAACAGCATTGGAAAACTTGAGCTTTTGGAAAAGCAACACTGCCTGCATAAAGGACTCTGAGCTCTCTTCGTTTTTTAAGAGTATGGTGAGAAGCAAGCTACATTTAAGTGGGAAGACAGGTGAAGCAAAAAGTCCTGCTAGGAGCATTTTGTAATATTTCTGCCTTGAGAAAGGCAGCAGTATGTCCTTCTGATGGGTTCCTCTGACACAGGTTAGATCTCCCAGTCTGTCAATCCTGAGCAAAGCCAGCCAAAGCAACCTTGAGGGCCAGGCAGGTGAGGAACCCTTCTGGAGGAAAACTCCCCAGCAGTACAGAGCTGCTGTAGCAATTTACCATCACAGAGGTTTCCATCCACTTGGTCTCACATGGAGAGAGAAAGTAAGGGAGAAGGAGGGGTTTATGTCAGATATTTGCAGGGTCCATCAACCCTATCAGAAGAGCCTTTGGGATCACACTGCTCTACCACAGGGTAGGGATGCTCCTGGGAAAAGTGATGACATGTCTCCACCAGTAACTTCACCACTGTAGCTCAGATTTCCTTGTTACATCTCTCCTCCCAGCAATCTGTGCCTGGAAAACCTGATTTAGACCATCACAGCATCAAAGCTCTGCAACTTGGTCACAGTCCTTATGCTCCAGAGGAATACATCTCTGGGTCAGGAGGGCCAAAGTGTGAGGCTGATCTCATGACTCTGCTCATCTACGACCAGCTGCAAAACCTCAAGCTCATACTCAGATCCTGCCTCAGTGCGCCCAAGGGCCCCTTTGTAGCTCTGCTGTCTTGGGGGGGATTGTACTCACATAGGGGCGAGCACACCACCAACCACCCACATCCCACCAGCTTCGCTCCTCCTAAGCATGCAGAGCAGGCTCAGGGTCCAAGCTGCAGCCAGGTTAGGGCCAAAGATACGTGCAGAAGTTAGGGTCCAAGCGCTCTAGTCTGCTCTGAGGCTGTTTCTCCATCAGGATCCTCCCTAGGGCGTTACTGCATTTCTCACTGTCTGTTCCAGGGAGTGAGGGCTGCTGGAGAAACACACCGTACGCCTCATGCAGGACTCTGGATCCACACCTTTGTAGACTAACACAGGTTAAGTAACCTCCCACTTGACACACAAGCAGCTCTCATGCTAAATACTGTCTCTTCTACCCCCTCTCCTTCAATGACTAGAAGTGAACTTGTTCAAAACTTCATTTTTCCCCCTTGGAAGTCACATATGAACCTGGTCTGCGAAGTGGCTAGTCTAGCTGTACTGGTGATGCTAAAATATAACCTGGATTGACAAGGGATCCACAAGGAGCTTATCCAGGCCATTCCACATCATCCTGTGCAGGTTATTTTTACATGTCCGAGATCTCATTCAACTTGCTTGGCTTCTCAGAGGACAATTAAAACCAATGTGTAACAGATGGGAGAGCTAAGACAAACAGAGGTTAAATGACTTGCCTGAGGCTGGTAGAGTCGAGCAGAATGGGCGACAGGAGTTCTGGATATTAATTAGTTAATATTTGTACAATGCTAGGAAAATATATAGCCCTATATAAGTATTATTGTAAGGTGGCCCCTGCAGTTTGGAGAAGCAGAGGGCAACAGTGCACAGGCGAGTGCAAACATCCTTCCTTGTCTCGTGGCATTTCGGTCATCTGTAGGGTCCCATAGGGACAGAGCATTCCCAGGGCACACGAAAGAGGGAATGGGAAAGCCTGGGGAAAGAGATCCTACTCAAGCAACACTGTTGTGTACCCCCAGGCTACTGCATCCGCGTGTTAAATCTAGGAGCAGTCGTTTGCTCTTTCCATTGAAAGCACTAAATCTGTTAGGTACAGTCAAATTGGGCTATGTGGTCAGCTGCCTTCAGCAGAAACCTTGAAGCCAAATTTGAGATATTTGTGGGTGTTTACAGCAGTAAGAGGTGCAAATCTCTCTGAGGTGCCACAGGACCCATGTGCCATGCTGCTCTGCGCTCTGCTGAAATCCTGGGAGGAAGGTCAGGCCTGTCTGTATTAAAGAAGGATCTATGGGAAAGGAGGAAAGGGTCATGGTGTCAGATTTCTCCTTTTTTTCCACCTCTCTGGGGCATTCATCCTGCTCCCATGACTTCAGCTCTGATTTCTTCAGATGCTTTTTTTCAGTCCAGCTTCCCTTCACACCATCACATATCCCAGCCTGCTGCTCTGAGCCTCCTCCAGATTCCAGTATTGGTCTGAATGAAATATGCATCATTTTTTTCTCCAGGACAGCTTGTGCTCTCCAGTGCTTTTAACATCATTCTGCCATGTAGTTTCAAGAGTGGTGAGCATTTTTGGCCATTCCCCTTCTTTCTGTTGGCTAGAATACAAAAATATAACCTATGTTGTGATGCATTTTCCTTCACAATTTTTAAATCATTCAGACTTCCCGTACAGTCTACAAGAATTTTCATCGAGTTTTCATCACCTCATGTCTTGATTATCAGGTTCTGCATTTCTTTTCCCATCAGTTTAGCTCAGACTTGACTGAAATGCAGAATTTCCAGTTGAACATTCCAACATCCATTTTTATCCAAAATAGAATAAAAATCTCAAATTTTAAAAGCTTCTCCTCAGAAATACTAACATTTTACCTTCTAGATTTTTAGGCAAAACTTTTCAGCATTTCTAATTGCTGAATTCTAAATGCTGAATTTTGTTTCATTTACTTGACATGCTTTATTCAGAGTAAAATCAACATCAGGCTGCATTACCCTTCTCTTGCAGATTCTGCTTGCTCTGAGTCAAAATCTATAGGAAACTACACGTCAGTGTAACATGGTCTTTCCTGCCTATACTGCATGGTACAGTGGGAAGACCATATAGTGTGCATTGAGAAATATACGGTATAGTGAGGGACCTCATCCAGAAAAGAACAGAGAGCAGAGCTTTTTGGCTGTCCTACAGCTCCCACCGGGCACCAAAATGATGCTCATTTCTGTGCTGTGTAACCTGGTGAGCTAACTGCAGATTACACAATGGGAGACACAGGTGTCCTCATCCCATTCTTTTCCCCTAAGGGATATGCCATGCTTTTATCTGAACTTTTTTGAAATGAAATGGTTAACATAATTTTAATTAAAAAAAAAAAAAAAAATTGATTGTATCAAAGTGACCCTAAATGAAGCCTTTTCCTTTTTGCTACAGAAAATGTCCATTGCTGAGAAGCTGTGTTCTTAACTGCAAAATCATCCTGACAAAAATGTCCCATAGCCTCCAGTACAGCTGCCAGAATCATTATTTTGCTACCGCTCTAATCTGAGCAACTTGATGCCTCTTTGAATTCTTCAGATTTCTTTCTTTACCACCAAACCCCCAAACTGTCACTTTTGTCCCTGATGTCATCCACTGCAACCTTCCTTGTGCCATCCATCCTCCTTGTGATTCCCCAGCCTGAACCAACCTGCAAAGCCATCCAAACTTCAAAGCCTGGCTGAAAAACATGTATGTTTGATATTCAGTGGCAATTAAAAAAAATAAGTTACTGATTTCAAAAGGGTTGTCGACAATTTCAGCCAGTTCCCTGAAAGGGTTGGAGAAAAATAAGTAACAAAACATTAATACATTTTTACTCAATTCTTACCAATATTTAAAATGTTCAACAACATTTTTGATTGCCAAAAATTGATGGCCTGTTCTGCAGACTGTTTTAAAAGATTTAAGTATGCGGTTGAGTTTGTGGTTTGAAAACTTTTGGAGCTTTTCCTCATCAGAATTGCTATTTCCAATAAGAAATATAATAAAAATATGAAGTGCAAGCCAATAAAAATATAAACATAAAAATAAAATCTTCAAAATACAGACCTTTCAGCCAGGTCTGCTCTCCTTTTCCAAATCCCTTATCAAAACTCTGCTTCAATGGCTACAGGAAATTGGCAAAGTAACGATTACCACTACAAGTCAGGAGGCAATGCTTCTAAATCACCCTGAAGCATCACATTCTGAATGTAATTAATGAATGCGGCCAAAAAAGCATGTTGCTGAGACCCTCCATGATCACGCCCATTCCTTCTTTTCATTTCTCATAGTCAGACGCTGTATTTTTGTCATGTATGTAACCTTGGGTCCTCTGGACTCTGAAAGCTCCTGATGAAACATCCTCTTTAGGATGAAGGGCTCTACGTTTGGCAGCTAGTATCTGACCTGCAGTCAAGGAGCATCATTCTTTGATTTCAGGAAGCGCACAAGCACATTTTCGACAGCTGCAGTCGGGGTTTGATTCTGTGCAGGGCTGCACACACCCAAGGAATGCCAAGTACCCTCAATTCCATTAACTTCAGTGGGAATTAGAGGGCTCAGCTGTATTTAATATTTTACAGGGTCAGGCTCTGAAAACTGTATTAGCATTCTCAGTTCCCAGTAGGCCTAAATTCAGCAAAGCATTTGGATTGAGACTTAACTGTAAACATGTGAACAGTCCCCTGATTTCAATATGACTATTCTCATGCTTAAAGTTAAGCATATGCCTAAGCGATGTGCTGAATTTGGGCCAAAAACTACTGTTTTCAAGTGCTACACGAGTTCACAATAGGCAAACTGCTGGTCTATAATGCCAGTTGCATAATCCTGTTTTTTCTTTTTCAGAAAGGCGGATACAAGACTATATGTTTTTAAAGTGGAGCAGCTACACTACTTGAAGAAGATGGGGTGTTCTGGTGAAACCTTGGGTATTTCTACAAAGTTATTAATTCACTATTATTATTGTTATTATTACTGTTACTCCTATGTGAATGCAGGAAAAGCACCTATCCCAGACTCTTGGAGCTTTTGCTATTCCTAAAAGAATATAATCCATACAGAAAAGAATAACAAACTCTCCCTACATGACAGCAAACATCAGCCAAGTGACAGCTAAAAATATCCCACCCTCCCCAGAGACCCTCAGCCTCTTGTACGTCTGAACCCTCCCAGAAGCACTAGAAAACAGAAGCGTCTCATGGCGCACTCTAAATGTCCCCACCTTTCACTTCTCCAGGGGCCAAGGCAGCCCGAGGGCTCCTGGAGAAGGGCGGGCTGGCACCTCTCGCCTTTTCTGAATTAGGAGGGGGCTTCACCCTTGAAATGGTGCTGGCCCCCAGGAGACAGCATCTTGGCCAGCTCATGGCGGGGGATAGATGTGACTCTCAAGCAAATTCCTTCACCCTGAGAAGCATGGTGGGATGTGGAGCCTGCTGAGATGGCTCTCCTCCTCTGAAAGCAAAAGGCTCCTTCCTCTGGGAGGACGTTGGGGCCTGGGGGTGGAGGGACAGCGGGGTTTCCCAGGAGATCTGCTAGGGCACAGAAAAGACACATAGCTGTGCATCACCCTGCACTTTGGGCCTCCATCTTGCATGCATCACCAGTTAAGGCTTTTATTACACCCCGCAGTGCGGGAAGATATAGAACCACCCAAACCCCGGCTCAGAGGCAGAGGGAAGGGAAGAGTCTTTGGGGCTCACTTTTCACCCAGGTCCCCTAAGCGTATGCAGCTTGTGGCACTGGAGCCACGTGCTGAGAAGCCACGGGGAGCAGCACGGAGGAGGAGAGGAACAGAATACGGCCCTGCCCCCTCCACCGTGCAAATAGGGGCCAAACCAGGAGTTGCTGAGGTGCCTCCAGGCCAGCTCCAGAGATTCACGCTGAGGCCATAGAGAAGCTCCCCTCCCTCCTCCCCTCCCTCCCCTTGATTTTCTTTCCCCCTTTAGCAGCAGGTTGTGACTCTGACTCACGATATCAAACTCTGGCTTCTCCGTAACTCCATGATCTACAAACCTTACAATGCAATTAACTGGCTGCTGCGAGGGCATGGTAAAGCCAGAACAAGGACACATTTAAGATGGGACAACTGCATATGGACATAGGCCCAGAACCTGCTGTTCTTAGTCTGCATCTCCCTTTTTTGACATCTTTCACAACCATTTCAGTACGCAGGTTTTGGCACGTGTGCAGCTACCGCACTGACAAGATAGCTTGTTGTGGTATTTTCTCAGCAAGGCTGATTGGAAAATGTCCCCTGCCTTTGCTCCAAGCTCTTGTAGAAGGATTATAGAATCAAAGCAACAGCATAGCCAAAATCCATAAAAAATAATATTCTGAATCCCAAACAAATCTCTCTTGGCACCCCTGACAGAGAAATGGCATCCACCGTTAGAGAAGAGCCTCGGGCATGAGATGCAGCGCTGGCAAGTCTCAGGGCGAATGAACGACCTGGACTGGTGGGCAAGGCCAGAAATGCCGGCACTTAACCTTCCTCCCTTTCTGCCCCGGCTGACTCTGGTGGCAGGGGCTCCCAAAGAGCGGCACACTTTCTCCGTGAGCATTCAAGTTATCTCACAGAGTGGTTTCCCGAGCAGCTCGACATCCCCGCCTGTGTGTGCTCTCGGTCCGGCGCAGGGCCGTAGAGCTGAGAGCGGCTGTACTTGCCGCGGGTGGCTGTGCCCGCGGTGATGCCTCTCCCGTCGGAGCCCCTCGTCCCTGCTGCCAGGGAGGGAAAGTCACAGGGGTGACAAAAGGATTTGCAGTATCCCCCTGCGATGACAGAAAGGCAGGGCTGGGGGAAAGGGGGGGCTTTCTGCACTGGACACGCCGACTCCAATGCTGTGGAAACAGCTGAGCGACAAATGGAGCCGGGACTTCTCCTGCTGCCACCTCGTGGGCGCCGGGGCTCGGTCGGCGGCGACCCCCGGCCCGTTCCCGTTGCCGTCGCGGCCGTGGGCGACCATGCGTGGGGGTGGGCAGGTGCACGCCCCAGCCCGCTCCTCCATCTCCCCTTCCCCGCAGCCGCCCTGCTGGGAAGTGGGAGCCTTTTCTGCCGTGAATGCGGTGCGGACGTGAAACACCCGAGCGGCGTGCCGCTTTTCCAGCCAAGTGTTTTTTGACGTGGAGGCGTCCTGGAGGGAAGACCCCAAAGCCCATTAATCACTTCAGGATGTCTTAGACGTGGGCAATAACACTGCAGAGAATGCAGGCCCTCTGACACCCCAGTGCAGTATCTGAGCATTTAACAATAACAGTCAACACTGCTGATGCCTGTGAAAATACAGATGTAAGCCAGCTGTCTGTCAGGGTGAAAAATGTGTTTGTCTTTTCGTTTTAACGTGTCATTTCCCTCTTGGACATTTGCTGTGTTACTGCCAGGATATCACGTGCTGCCAGCACAGACTCTAACCCGGGAAGACGAACCACGTTCAGACGGAGGGCGGGTGTCATTGTCCTGTTTCTGCCATCTTTTTCTTCATCTGAAGCTAAACAAAACATATCTGACCTAATTCCTTCTTTTTGCCCACAGCAACGAAATAATTTCCAATACCTATTTCTAGCCAAAGAGAATCACAGATTTATCCACAAAAGGACCACAGGAGGGGTGAAAGAGAGTGTGTGTGCTGGGGGGTGTCAGCCCATGAAACGTCTTGACATTTAGATTAATGCGTGAAACCTTGAGACTAATAAGAGGAAGTGGAAGTCTATATAATGGTCAAAAATTAATAGGCATAAAATAAGCTTATGGCGGGATAACTCCTACAACTGGCATAGTAGTAGAAAAGGATGAAGTTTGCTCATGAAGGACAAGAACGGGGAGAAGGGAAGCATGGCTGCCCAGTACATGGGGCTTGCTTTCAGCTCCAGAACACAGAGGGGGGGGGAAGTTGCTGAATGTCTGATCACAGCAGAAAGGAGTTTAGGTGCTCTCAGGATACCCATCTACTGTGGACAGCCCACTCTACAAGTGCTGGTAGAGATGGCATTTTGTGAGCTACTGGGAGGATCCTCCTGGAGGTGATGCTCTCTAGGGATTTTCACTCTTCAGCAACCTGTTGAGAAAGTAATAAACCAAGAAACAAGAGACTTTTATCTATCGCAGTAAGTGAAACAGTTCCAAAGGGAGCATGTTCCTCAGCATTGATGCACTGCCATTCATACTGAAGTGATGGGACATTCCCTGACATGGTTTTGCCCTTGGGTACCTGTCACTGTCCCGAAAGACTTCCCAAACACTGCTTGGAGTTAGCAGAGAGCAGCATCCAGATCCCATGAGCAGGGTATGGCCTCCCAGTTCAGGAGGGTGAGAGTTTGGCTGACCAGATGTGGGCCACTCTCTGCCAGCTGGTCTCAGTTTTAAAGAATAGCTGTGGGCACGTTTCATGTGTAGTGAAATGTAGGCAGAGTGTTCAGCAAGCTCTGGGAATGTGCCAATGACAATTTCTTGACGTGTAGGTAAAGAAAATCCAGGAGAGAGAGTAAGGGGAAGATTTCTACAGATTTGGAAATAAATGGCTGAAAATGCAAAGGTGGAAATTGAGATGAGGGTGACAAAATGCCAGCTTTTATGATCCACAGGAAAGGAAGGAGACAGCAGCAAGATCAAAACAGTGGACTTCAAGGACGCAGATTTCAATAAATTCAGAGATCAGGTACATAAGTTCTTATGTAAAGACAGTTTATGGGAAAAAGGAATTAAGGAAAACTGACTTTTTTTTTTTTTTTGAGAAAGAAATACTGCAGGTAGAAGAGTAAACTATTCCAAAGCAGGGGAAGAAAAAGCAATGGAATAAACCAACTTGGTTAAACCACAAGCTCTTCCTTGACTTCAAACCCTGGAATACACCCAAGCAGTGGAAACCTGGCTAGACTGCTAAAGGTGAAAATAAATAATGTGAGGGTAAAAGACAAAATCAGGAAGGCAAAGGCACAAAATGATAATGAGAAGTCACTCCATAAGAGGAAAATCAAGAAAGTGCTGAAGGAAAGCTATTGACAGATGGTCTCTTGAAGGCCAAAAGCTTTTTTGCTTCAGCCTTCATTGAAAGCAATGACTAAAATGGGGTGGCTTAAATACAGTATGGCAGATAAAAGGTAAGATCTCCTGCTAGAATAGGGGAAGAAAAAGTGAAGGAGTGCTTAGATAAATCAGAGCCTTTCAGATCAGCCACATTGTTAAATTTTAGGTGCTTATGGATTATTTTTATTATTTGTTCCAGTTGATCAGCCACTGCTTGCAAGTACTCTGCAAAAACTTGCAGAGTTCAGGTAAGGATCGAGAAGAGGGATAAGGATAAGCAGCACTCCTGTCTCTGAAGGAGCACAGCTGGAATCATAGATGCCACACATTGGCTTCAATTCCCGTAATAGGACTGGAACAAATAATAAAAATAATCCATAAGCACCTAAAATTTAACAATGCAAATAACAGCCACATGGATTGCTTCAGAATGCACTGACTCAATTTGAATTATTTCCCTCTCTGAGAGCTAGTAAGTGTTTGTATACAGTGATTTTAACAAGGGTTTTGACACTGCCTGATAAAGGCAAGCCAAGGAGATGTGGTCTAGATTAAATCATTATTGAGTGAATGTAAAAAAGGCAGGAACAGTGCCCTCAGATAATAGTTAACCATTAACTTCCTATGAAAATAGTATTCTTTAAGAGTCTTTAGCAACATTTGTATATTCATTAATGATCTGGATGTCATATGTTAAAGATTTTTATAACATCAATGTGGGAGAAGCTGCAGGACAGAAATATCTGTAAGAACAAATTGGAGAAATGGTCTGACAAAGAGACATGATGTTGTTCACTTAGGATTCCTGCCTACATGTTAAACTTAGCCAGGAATAATCACCTGGACAAGTAAAGGACAGGCAACAAATGGATAGGTTCTGTGGGAAAGATCTTGTGCCTCTAGCAGGTCATAACTGAACACAGGTCAACACTACCTTGTTGCTGCAAAGAAGACAGAGGCAGCAGTGGACTCCATGATTAGGACTTTGCCCTCAAAGCAGAGGAACGGTGTTCCTCTCAGCACGGGCCAAGCTCTGGCTGAAGCACCACACGCCGGTTTGATGAGGGTGAGTGGGAACGAGACCACAGAGCAATGGTTATGAAGGGAGATCTTGAAAACGTGGCCTATGAGAAAAGATTGAAATAACAATTTGATGAAGAGAAGGGGAGGCTGAGGTGAGATGGCTACCATGGTTTGCTCTGGATTTCTCCTGGGCAGCTGCCAGGGAAAGGGCCTGAGATACAACCCAGCAATGTTCTCAGTTGGCAGATTTAATGTGATCAGACTGTATTAGAGGTTGAAGGAGGTTGCTAGAATAGAACCAAGCTGCTGCATGCCAGTTGACCCAGTGCCAGAGAATGATCCCCAGCACATTTAATTTCTTACTATAAACCTGGATAATAGGTCTTCAAATACATGAAAGGTGACTTCAGTGAGGAAGTGAGTCCCCTGTTCTCCATCACCTAGGCATTTAAAGTTAGAAATAATAAGTGCAGTATGCAACCAAGAATTTTTAGTCTGGATGTTAGAAAAAATTATTTGGAAGCACCAGAATACATTGCCTTCAAGAAGGCTCCATCACTGAAGGGTCCTGAGGAGAAGCTGGGTAAATATCTGACAGTGATGCCTGGAGAACAGTAGATCCTTTCTCATGGCAGAAGGATGGAGTGGAAGTCTTTTATGTTCCTCTCCAGCCCTATTTTCTGCTCTTCTCTCAAAAGGTAGGGATGAGCAGTTAAATAGGTACAATTCTCCATTTCCATTCAGTGAGAAGTAGGACCTCTTGCAACAGGACTCTCCTTTGTCATTTGTTCTCACGATATTTCAGTGCTTAATTCTAGGCTAATTTACAAATTCCTCAGAAATGAATTGTACTGAATTAGCTTTCCCAGTGAGGACTCCATCACTTAACATGGACACTTTGAGGAGCTCCTTCACATTCACTATTCTGCTTTAATCTTTTAGAAATTGTGATTTCCTGGCAATTTTGACAAAGATTGCTGATATAAAGAGCTTAGACTCCCTGAGGACCTCATGACAAGTGCAGATCTTGGTCCAGCCAAGAACTAATTATACTGGTGAGGTTAAAAAGCATCCATAAACCATATAAAGCTATTGGAGCAGGTATCAGGGAGGCAACTATTGCAATCTGGCTGGCTCTTTTTTATGTTTTAGTGCAGTTCTGCCACCATCCTGGGAAGCACTTTAAGCCAAGAGCTTTTCATACCTAGAGAATGATTTAAGCAATGTGGGAGCAAACAGAGACAATCTATCAGCCAGGGCGGAGATGTTGTCTGGAGACCTGCAAGTTAAAAAACAGGTTTTGGTTTTGTTGTCTAACAGACCTATTCAACAGTGTAAATACATGTAAATATCTTTGACAACGACAACTATCTCAGGTCTGTTTCAATTCATTTTAGTTCAAGAAGGAAATAATTCCCCCTGGAGTCCAAATCGTGCAGATCACTTAGGCTCCATGACAACCTGTATGGAGGAAGCTGTGTTGGGGTGGCTGGCCGCTCTGTTTCATTTTTTAGAAGTCAGAAGAAATTATCTTGACATTCCTGAAGGGGAAAAGTTGCCAGAAGTTTCTTCTCCATGAGACACAGAGATTTTTCCTTTCAGTGAGAGTGAAATGGTTTCTGACATGCCGTATTGTCACACAAAATGGAAATCTTGAATTTCCAGCCATTCCTGGCTGGTCGGTTAGCTCCTTCCAAAAACTGCCTGTGCTATAAAAAGAAAAAATAGCTTGGAAGATTGGAAGAATTATAACCACCTCAGGGGTGGAGGGCTGGGACACAGACATTGCAGCTCAGAGGTTCAAACTTGCTCGCTTACTCCCTTTGGCTTTCACTGACATTTCAGTGCCCCGGTGCTACAATTGCCTTTGAAAATGTTTTTCTGAATTATTTTGTCTTAGTTTTACAAGAAATCTACCACAAAGGCAGGTGTGAGACTCTAATTTTCAGTATTGGCACAGGAAAAGTTCTGTATTTGTTTTCCTGTCCATCTGCTCTGCAGTGATGATGGGACCTAAAGCAGTGTTTCCACTCAGTTGCTACAGTTTAATAATCATCAAATTCTCATACAGAGTCTGTGGCCTGAGCCAAGTTTCTCCGTTAACCAGCCTGAAACATCTTTGCTCCTGAGATGAAATAAGATCAGATTCATTAAGTCCAGCATGGCCATAAGGAAAATATATAGATATTTATTTGAAAAGAAAATGCCTAAAATTCCTTCATCCCAGATAATTTACTCCTGCTAAATATCATGTGATGCAAATGTATGCAGTTCATAGCAATTTTATGAATCAGAGCTTGGGAAGGCTGATTAATGTATAACGAGCCACATGTCATGGGCCAGGATACAGGAGAATGGTATGACAAGAAACTGCGTTGATGATTTCAGGTTCTGCTGACACTTAGGTAAATTTTTACATGAAATCCACCTAAAAATAAATAGAGTAAAGCTACTTAAACACCTCTTCAAGCAGAACCTTTCCCCACTGACTTATTTGCAAAACACAGAGTGCCTTGGATTTTCAATGGTTGAGGATATTTTGAGTTCGACTACGGCACTAAAGTAATAAAATAATAAAAGTTTATTTTTTCCCTTGTCCTTCATGTATTTTTCCTTTAACATTAATCATAGGATAGATGAGAAGAAAAATGTAATTCAGTGTTTTATATTGTATTCTTGATGGATTTTTCCCCTGTAATATATCCAGAGGAGTTGCATTTTGATATTCAGATCATATGAAGATTTTCTTTTTGTCTTTGTAGCAAATGGAGTAATCACACAGTGCTTTGCCTTTTATTCATTGATTTTTTTAGCAATGGGCCTTAGGCTAGGTCTTTTCTATTCTGAATCTGCTAAACTGGAGTTCTTTACAGTGCCACAGTGCAATGCTATTGCTTCACCATGGACCTAGTGCTAAACACTGATCATAAATGGAATCATAAGGACAGCCTAATTATCCAAAAAAAGCTAAAAAGACAATGTGCCTGATTCTTCTCTGTAAGCACTGGGAGAAGTACCAGAAGAAATCAGCAATGAACATTTTAATTGAATATCAGATGGAAGAAAATTTCCTGAATATGAAGTTATCAACACACAGGACAGAGCTATTTTGTGAATTTAAGTACACAAGGGGCAATTATTTGTGGCTGATACCTTATCTGTTTCAACCTGCCAAGGAGTTGGGCTAGACCCTTAAGATGCATTTCATCTTTTTTTCCTAAACATATATTTTTTTATTCTAGCATATTGTTTTATTCTAAAAGATGGGAAGGAGTTGTTTCTAAAGAAGAAATACCCACATATTGGACATTGTATTGTTAGTGAAAGCATTATGGTCAGCTACCAATACGTTGTAAAACAATCAACCTAAACCCATTTTTTTAAAAAAACAGAAGGGCTCCTTTTATTCAGAATCCACACATAATGTAAATCTGCCTAAAATTATAGATAATTACAAATTTCAAGATGTCTTTGAGGATGTCTTTTCAGTGATGCTGCATTAAAGAGGCATCATCTCTTTCTATAGAAGAGTAGCCTTGTGAAGATGCCCCTGCCGTTAGATGATAGAATTCAGGTGCTCCAAAGCCAGTTCATACACCACCTCCACCAGACTGGAAAGCTGCTTCGTCCTTCAGTGGCCAGCTTGGAAAGCCTTTTCAACTTCTGAATAATGGAAAAGGCCAGGTTAACACTGATTATGCCTGTGGTGATTGGTGGCAATGGCATGTCTAGAGCTGAAATTATGTCAATGTTTGGCAGTACAGTTGCAAAAGTGCAATTGCTTATCACTGTACGGTGAAAGAGTGACACAGGAGACAAGGGGTCCCCACCTCTCCGGGAGACCTCAGCACTCAGCCTTCCTGACCCTCTGAAAGAAACAAGTGTGATGGTAGGGGAAACTGAAAACCAGAGCTGTCAACAGCCTTCCTTACTTACAAAGTAGGAGCTCCTGCATAAGCAAAGATGGTAACTCTATCACACAGACCAATGGCTTTCTGCAGGCTTCAGGTTTAAAAGTATTTGGAAGCACTGAGTCAGGGCCAGCCATAGCAAAATGAATAATTACACCAAATCAGACCATTTTCAACATTGGCAAAGCTTTGTTAGTGCTTGCTCAAGGAAGATGCTTCTGGAGAGGGAAAAAAGGCCTCCCAGTTGTTCCGCTGGGAAGGGACTCAGGGGAACTCAGGGTTTACGGGTCAGTACTTCTTCAGTTATTGCCTCTGTGACCTTAAATAAGTCAGCTGAGACTCGATTTCTTCAGAAGCGCTGACCAGGCTACATTATATATCCATTAGGAAGAGGTGGAGATGGCCACTGTGGCTGAAAAATCAGGCATTAATCTCCTTGTGCCTCACTTTGCCCGGACTAAAACAGCAATGATATTTCCCCAGGTATGAATTCACATGAATGGGTTGAAAAGGGCCATTTCAGTCCAGCACAGAGCTCTGTTCCTTTCCCTGGGGGAACAGCTGCACAGCAGCTCATTGCATTAGCTGCAGCCGCATAGATCTACATTATCAGCCCTCAACCCTGACCTCGCAGCAGTATCCGAAAGCTCGGTATGGACCAGATCCAGGTACTTCAGCAGTTTTACAGCTTGTGCTGTTTTACAGCTCTGTGCTGCCTCAGGCAGGCTGTTACCCATACCCAAGGAAGCGAGTTTAAAGCTGGCTTAACTTTTGTGGGTGACACTACAGCCCTGTCTCTGTGCTTCAGTATAAACATGACCCCAGATAAGCTGTGGGGAATACCATTAGCAATGCCACCTCATCAACCTCCCTGCCCAGCTGACGCTACTGGTACTGGAGCACAGCCCACCCCATAGCCATGCCCCCCTCCAAGGGATCGGACCCCACTGCTCCACCAAAAACCCTGGTGCTATGGCAGGAGCGAGCCGACAGCAGCAGAGGATGTAACTGGCAGGTTGCAGTCACCCGTGGCTTTCCAAAGTAGCAGCATCATTCGATAATACCAAAGGCCGTAATTTGAACACTGCAAACTGCAGGGCCTCAGTTAGAGGGGAAACAGCAAAGCAGGAAGAACGGCCATCTCTACACAGATTATGAGAGATAGATTACAGTCAACTGGAAAAAAAAAAAAATCACAGAGCAACAGAAAGGTGGCTGGAAACCTTGGAAAAACCCCAATTCAACAGAACATCAGTATTTTGAGAGTCCCAGCCAGGAAGCAGGACACAGATACCATGCAGTAAAGTGCTGCCAGACATGTTGGTTATTGATTTTTCTGAAGATCCCACCTGAACTGAATGTGTGGACTGAATCCCAACGAGAGTCCCAGATGGAGTAGGCAATTGTGGAGGCAATGGACTTATTACTCTTTAGGACTCAAGGGACCAAGATAGGTTTTTACAAGCAGCTAAAACGAAGAAAGAGATCATATGGGAAGGTGCTAGGCTCCTATTGTTTCCGGACATAAGTCCTATAACCCAGGGCAAAAGGGAAGAATTAACTGTGGTTAAAAAAAAAAAAAAAAAAAAAGAAAAAGATTTGAGATATAAAATGTGTCTGCATCAGTTTCTCCGGCTTGCCAAAGAGCACAGTTCATACAGTGAGAAAACCAGCATCTTTGGGGGAGCGGAGGTAGCACAGAAGTTGCTGTCAAAAGCATTTGAGACAAAGAAACTCTGCAACTGCTCTCTGCAATGTGCTGTGTCCCCACTGCTCCCCACATCCCAGTGGGTGATGGAGGAGTGTCCCCACAGTGGGGAACTGAATACTGGCACCATGTGGGAGTAGGGGGAAAGCTTGTTTCTTTTTCCTTTCTCTTTATTTTGTGTCATCTAGCCTGTGCTACCACACTACCATCTGAGTAGTGAGAAGTACCTGCAAGTGCTGCCAGGACTTTTAGGATAAGCACATCCAGTCCGTCACAAAAACGCATCTGACAATGGTACAAGGAGTTGGCATAATTGCTACACAAACACTACATGTACGGTTATCTATTTCGGTTATCTATTTCATCCCTCTCCTGACTGTGTTTAATATGTTACAAAACATTATCAGTAACATCAGAGCACCTCTGGCTTTTCCAGCAGGGCTGAACCCGAGAGCGCAGACAGTGTCTGCTTGGTACAGCCTAAAAATTAGCCTTGATAATATCAGCCCAGGTGCCCAGAAAGGTACTGACTTCTGTGTTTGCCCTCCTCCCTGGAAAGCTGGGGGTTTCTGAAGGGGGCAAAACATGACTGCTCGCCCTTCCCTCTGCCTGCAAGGGAGCCTGAAGGCTGCTGGTGGCTATTTGCCCCCCCAAACCAAGCCCCATGCTCTTGGGGGAGCCAAAAGTCTAAAGAAAAGGCCTGTATGAAGCCCAACAGGTGGTTGGTGGAAGGCCACAGAGAACTTGTGTGCAAACATCCCACTCTCTGGAGGTAGCTCTCCTGGCCAGGGCAGCCGGACACTGCGGGTTGCTGCAGAGCATCACAGGCCACGCGCCTGCTGCATGCCCTGGTGCTCCCAGTACTGACCCTGCTGCTGGCTGCCTGCAGCATCCCTCAAAGCCACCATGCTTGGGCTGTTGGCTGCACCCCCTGCATCTAAGGAACACTGCTTCAGGGATCCCACACCAGCTGCTTTTATTTTATGCATCTCCAGCCCTCTCCTGGCGCCTCTCCTCACATGCAAAAGCACAGCTTAAAGCCTGCCAAGAGATTTGCCACCACCAGTAGCCGCTGCTTCTGAAAACACCCCAGGAACCACTAATCCTCCCTTCCCCTTTCTCTCCTCCACACACCCTCCTCCTCCTCCTCATGGCAAGAAACAGGCCAGAAAAATAGACACAGTTTTCACTGCTGATTCCACAGATTTTCCTGACTGTGATAGTAATACTCCATCACCAGGGGCTGGACTTGTGCCCCCAGTTCATGTGAATACATGCTAATGTGTTGAACCAAAATAGCAAGAGCCACTTGCTAATAATATCCATTGAAGCATTTGACTGCCTTCCACTTAATCCCTTCATTTTCTTCAACAAATGAGATTTGCTGCTATTGCCCACATTACAGTGCAGTAATGAGTGAGGAAGGAGGCTCCCCCATGCAAAATGATGCTTAGCTAGAAAATAAACAAATAAATCAAATAAATAAAAAGCCATCCCACATTAAATAAAGCTGTATTGCCACCTCAGGTTACCATCTGTTTCTGCTTTGATTCCAGTGTTTCTTTCAGACCATTTTGTCAACTACGTATGAGTTCAGCTGGCGGCTGTTGTTTCTAAACACAGTGGGGCCCCAAGAGAACCCCAGCGCCCCTTTCTCCTGGTCCCAGATCCTGGGATATGATGTAGGAGAGAAAGGGAGGAAGAAGGAAATAGAGAATGAGAGAGTGAAAGAGCAAAAGATGAAAGAAAGACAGAAGAGAGAGAAAGAAAGAAAGAAAGGAAGAAAGAAAGAAAGAAAGAAAGAAAGAAAGAAAGAAAGAAAGAAAGAAAAGAAAAGAAGAAAGGAAAGAAAGAAAGAGAGATCCTTTCCACTATCCTGCATTCTTCTAATCTCTTTCTTTCTTTTTAAAACAGCTCTTCAGTTTGGAGGGATATTAAAAATAGAAGAGTGTTAGATTTGGCAATAAATTAATGTCCAGATGAAGGGAAAACAATTACAAATTGGAAACAGATTTATTCACACTCAGTGCATTAATGAAAACGTTAAAAAAAAGCTAAACTGGGTATACTGTGTGGAAAAAAATAATGGCCCAGCAGGTCTACTTTTTATTAACAACTCATCAGTAAGCAGGTTGTAATTCATAACAAAGAATTTACCCCAAGGAACACCACAGGACTGTGAGCTTTTTAGTTTCCTAAGAAAATACATATGTTGTTCCACTTGGTTTCCTTTCAATAAAACCCACCAGTTAGCACTTCATTTTCGAGCTGTTCTGACAAATCAGGTGAGTTAGCTTTGTAGAAAAAACAGAAGCCAACTTTTCAGCTGAGAATTTTAGGGAATTTTTTAATAACTTAAATAAATTTCCCAAACGGCAAGGAAGCATGATAAAAGGCTGTGAAATGAGTTTGTTTGGAACAGCTTGAAAGAATTTTTCTTTTAATTTGCTTCATTAATTTTTCCTGAGGAAATATTTAGGGATACATCCCTTACTGCTAAGGTATGTGTTTGAGACAAAAGGAATTTTTATGATTTTTGTTGTGTTTTTATAGTGTCTTGAAACCTGATTAAAGATACTGATGAAAACCTGCCCACTAGTTTGCAGCTACGTGCAAGGCCTAAAGGACGTTGAGGTGCCAAGAAATCGGTTTTGTGAAGGTCACTCTAATATGATGTGTCTCTTACAACATAAAATCCTGTATTGTTTCATTTGGCTGCTCCTATCACCTACATACAGAAAAGCCTGCTTGAAGGAAGAAAATAATCAAGGAGGCAAGTAAGAAAACAGAGAGAATTATCTGAAATGCAAAGAAAGAAAAAGGAATTGAGGTGCAAAATTGGGACAGATTTAAATAAACCACTCCAGCTTAAATTATTACAGCATGGTTCTGGTCAGGACATGCACTGTGTCCAGCCTGGGTTCAGTTCACAGAGGTGACAGACCTGCTCTAAGTGTCAGCGCCTCCTGGTTGTACCAGTGCCTGTTATAGCTGAGCAGCATCCTCCATTCAGTTGTTTTTCAGAAGGAAGAGGGCAATCTTCCCAATATTTTATCACCACACTCAGTCCTTTCCACACTGTTTGATAGAGTGGAGATCTGGTGCAAAGATCCAAGAGATCACTGAGAGTTTTCCCATCAGCGTATCATTTCATATACACTGCTTATCAAACATCACAGAAGCAAAACAAACTACCTGCTCCAGGATTTCCAAAAATACTGGAAGGTAATTTGAGATGCAGTCCTCTGGGTTCCTAGTTCTTTATCATTCCTGACTTGGCTAGAGAGGAGCACTGAAAAAGCAAGGACTATTAAGGAACACAGTACTCACATGGAAAGACTCCTTACAGCCAACGACATATTTATACTGAGTAAAAGCAATTGGAAATGAATGCTAAACCTTCTCCAAAAGGAGAAATAATTGGAGTTGAGAGCCAACAGTTTCTCTTCCATCTGCTGTGCCTCTGATGAACATCCATCACTCCCTTGGGTGTAAATCAGAGAGACCTTCAGCTCTCAGTGGAAGAGATGTTCACAACTACTTGTTTCACAAATGGTGAGATGTGGGAGTGTGCTGGTTCACATGTCACTGCCATAACTAGGTAGGGTCAGCAAGAGCTCTGAGAGCACCTGCATCAAGTAGCAAAAGTCTCTGTGACATGTGTAGATTATAAAGTTCATATGAATAAATCCAGGAACGCTCTCAGGCTCAACAGCAACCTTTTAGAAGGACTGACTCTCCATAAAGCTGTTTAAAGCAGTTTAAAGCAGTCAAGACTCTCCCTGGAAGATAATATTAGAACATTTCTAAGGCAGCACTTTTAGGCCTTTACCTCCAGACCCACTGTGCAGGATCCAGCTGTGGAGAAGGAGCAGCCCAGCTCTGTCAAAAGCAACCTATTTTTGTGAATGTCAGGCTGGAGTAGGACTCGAACATTGATATTTCCAAAGCGCTTCATCTGAGAAATGCTGGTCAGGCAAGTAGTTAATGCTCAGAGACCTCTGCAGTGACATACAAATGGAAACAACCCACTCCCTCTTCCATTACAGTAGGTCTGGGCCACGGTATCCTCCACAATTAGAGACAGTTTAAGTGCTTAAGGATGCAGCTCATAGCTTGGAAAGTGTAGGCAGCTGAAGCATTTAGGCACATGAAATCACTGCAAGATTAAAATACTTATTGTGTTCATCCACTTTTAGCCAATCTTCAATTTGTAATCTGTCCAAACAAAAATGAGATCATATATCTGCTACTCAAATTATTTTGCTATCTGCCAAAGAATGCTTCTGGGAAGGGTTATTCTTCCCAGCAGAAATGTAGGAAATAAGTTGGAAAACATTAATCCATATTAATAAAAAGGGCCTGTGAAGACAACAGCTGTTTGATCCTTAGATAAACTGTAGACAGTTTTCACGATTTAAGTCGTCGTGAGTGATGTACTGTAGGTTTAGAGGGGAAAAAGGAGCCAAGAAAAAGAGGAGAGAAAAGAAAAAAGCCTGGAGAAAATATTTACTTGCATACTTTTCCTAGGAAAATATAAATGTGGATAATGAAACAGACTTGTTTAGATACTCTGTAGCACTCCCCGAGGGATCTGGAGGAGATACTTTCCACCTACTCCTAAGCTCGCTTCAGCAGTCACGGCCAGGGTTTCTGCGGTGGGACCGTCGTGGGCACGGGCTTTGCAGGCATTTGCAGAAAGATGGGTGTGGGGGATTGATGGTGCCTTTTGGGCCAGAGGACGGCAGCCGTGCTGACGTGGCAGCCGTGGCTGTTTGGCAGGGCAGCTGCCCAGCCAGGAGTCCGTCTGCAGGGGGGACCCTGCCTGGGGGAGCCAGGGAGCTGGTGGGGATGGGGCAGCCGTGTCCAAAAAGAGCTACAGCATGTGAGAGGGAATCCAAAATATGAATCAGTTTAAATTGTCCTGCCACCTAAGAGGGGCTGTAGGTGCCTCTCAGGGTAGGCAGTGCCCTTGGGCAGACCTTCACACTGCTTCCTCTGTTGCAGTGGCTTTCCCTGTTCCCAGAGGCCACTCCTCAATAGCCACAAGTCATCTCTAGGTGCCTTTAAAACAAGAACGGTACTGAAAGAGAAAACAGAAACCAGCACACAGTTTCTGCTCCAGAGGCAAGCAGACATGTGTGGGACAGGAGGACGGACACAGCCCCTCAGGTGCTCTCCACTGCGCCTTGTCCAGGGACGGGGTCTTCTCAGCTATGTCCACCCTGGTATGGAGTCTCCAGAGACAAGAGGGAGGCTTTCCTCAGGTCACGGCCAGGAGAGAAGGGGGTCTGACGCTGTGGCTTTCTCCAGCCTGAGCCCTGGATGGAAAACCTGGGTAGCAGGAACGTTTCTTCACTCCCAGTCCTGACCTCTGCTTCCACTGGTGAAACCAGTCTGTGTGATCTCTTTGTGTTTTATTGACTTGATTGCTCTGGATACCAAATTGACTGGATGTCTCATACATCTTAAGTTTATATCAAATGTAAAACTTCCAGTTTGGGGATTGTTTTTTCCCCAGAATTCCAGAATTAATATTTATTCCCCGATGTCCCCACCCAACTCCCTTTACTGAGAGCCCAGCAGATGCTGGGGCTCACAGTGGAAGCTCACGCAGGGGTGAACCAGGTGACTTGAGGAACCCTCTGGGAGGCCTGTTGATCCGCGTTTGTCAGTGGAACAGACAGCTCACTGTGGCTCCCATTTACAAGCTTCTTAAACTAGCTTCTAAACTAGCTTTTAACAAAGAAAATGTGTTAAAGTACCAATAAAACTGCTCTAATAAGCCCTCCATAGCAAACTCCTAATTGAAGCTCATAAAGAGAGCTCTAAACAGTATTTAAAGTGCAAAGAAAACATATTGGTCCTCAATGCAAACAAGTAGATGTGGTGCTGATGCTTTTTATTTGACCAACATGAAAGCTGCAGAACACAAAAATGTAGGTGTGGGATGTGTGTGGTTAGAAAGCTGGTTATTGGACTTACAGGCAGGTTTCAAATCTCTCCTTCAACAAGCAGGCAGTCTGGCTCCAGTGCATACAACCTGCCCAGAAACTTGTACAAATGCCTTTTTCACTTGTACCCTTTCCCACACACATGGATGTACCTGTAAATGCAGGACAGAGCATGCACGCATTTAGCTTACTACTTACTGATTTACTTCTGTATTTTAACCACTGCAAATTGTGCTTCTCCTCTCGGTACTCCTGTGCCACAGTTTAGGCCCTCAATGACAGCGCAGAAACTGAAATTACTCTGAATCACGTTGAGGGCATGCAGTGACTCTTCCTGACTCCTGCCAAGCACCCACGTGCTGAGAACGTCTGGAGGGCTTCCCAGAGTCTGCTTTGAGAGCTCCTCCATGAGCAACAATGGTAAGTTTCCTCCAAATCTACAGGTTTCTCTGTGGCCTAAGGGAAGAGAAGCACACACAGATGTTAAAGAGGAGGGAGAGGAAGGGGAAATTACTTTTGAGAATGGTGTAGCTTGGGAGAGAACAGAGCAACTCATTGCAACCTATCTCACTTCAGTGCAACTCCTGTCCGGTGAAGAAGGAAACCTAGAAATAAAATTTATCTATCTTCCTCCCGGTTGTATATCCAGCTATGAGCTCTACAGAATGGATTTCCCAGCAAAAAGTAATTGCCTTAGTCCTCCTGATACTGCAGCACTTGTTCCCACGGAAGGCAATAAAGTTATGACAGCAGGGGCATCAAATGTCCTGCTGGCCAGGACACGCACCGGCGTGTCTCTAACTCAGGACATGCAGGTACCGCTAATGCACGTCAGAGAGCTCCAGTTATACCTACAGTCTGCGTGGCCCTTGGCTTCCCTCAGTGGTAGGGAGAGGCAGCCAGAGCGGCTGGGCAGCCACATGTGGAGGGGAGCGGGGATGGGAGTCAGTCTGGTGGGGGCAGGGAGAGTTAAAAATACCATGGGATGAAATTTTGGGATCAAAGGAGAGGAAATAATAGACTTTGAAGATGGGGAAGGAGGGAAAAGGAAGACTTAGAAGACACCATTAAATTAAAAATCTTTTGAAAAAGTACTCAAACCTTGTACAGCATATTTAGGCTGCAAGGCTGATACATTCAGTGGTGTCATCCCCTGATCTCCATCTTCCTCAAGCTCTTTTCAAGGCAGAGCTGCATTAAAAACCATTGTGCTGCTGATGAAACACTTTGTGGTTTTGCCTCAAGTAATTCACTGGTTTCCACAAAAACTAAAGGCATTTTTTATAGGGAAAAGCTGTCATTTCACTGTGCTAAGCTGTTTCTGCCATAAAAAGGTGTGATTTCACTTCCTGCACATGTGTGAAAATTTAGGATGTGTTCCAGTATAAAAGAACATGTTGCCACATGAAAAGCCGCGTTTTTAACAGCATTTGCAAAATCTCACCCTTGACCAAATTTGTCAGTTCTCACAAAATCTTAAAGACCAGACCATGACTTGTTTTTCTGTGAGTGCACAGAAGTGTTAAAATACTGCAGTGATGGGAAAAAAGAAAAAAGGAAAAGAAAAAGGAAAAGGAGAAAAGAAAAAAGTAAAAAAAAAAAAGAAAAAAGAAAAAGAAAAGAAAAAGAAAAATGAAAAAGAAGAAAAAAGGAGAAAGAGAAGAGACAAAAGAAGGGAAGGGAAGGGAAGGGAAGGGAAGGGAAGGGTCTCATATATGCAGGGGCTTGACACAATTGTAAATGTGGAATTTACAAAGACTTTCAGTGGTACAAAAATCATCTGCCTCAGACAGAAGCTGTTGCCCCTGTAAGACTAAGGCTCTCCGACCCTGGGATTCAGCAGGAAATGGGAGCCTTGAAACGTTGTGGGACTGTAGTATGCTGGAGGAGGAGGGGAGGACCCCTTCCCACAAGGCACACTGTCCACCTGAGGGATACAACAGACCTCCTGTTGCATTCAGAACCTGGAGGAGAGAACAGCAGGTTCAAGTGGATGATGGCAAGACAAGCAAAACTGAAAGTTTCCCTAAAATCACTCAAATACTTCTTGTGAGGCTGGACTCCAAAGCCTCTCCATGTACTGCAGGACCTACAGGTTAAATAAGACTGGAATGCATCATGCAGAATGAGGTTAAGAGAAGAAATGGTTGATGAAAGCTCTCAGGCCATCAGTACATCCTATGAAATCATCATAAGACCAAAATAGTTTCTCATTTTCAGCTACAAGGCTAGAAATATTAAAATAAGAAAGGTTGATAAAATTATTTGGCTGCTGCGAACTGAACACTTCTAAAGCAGAGAATCTAATGCAGCTGTTTTCCCCACATTGAGTAAGAAAAAAAAATTAAAATGGGAATTTTAGATATTTGGATTTTTTTTACTTCAAAGTAGCCGTGTACTGTGCAATACCTATGTTCTACATATGGCCTACAGTATATTCTTTAGTGTCTTGCTAGCACTCAGATGTACTCAATAATGCTTTATATCAACTTCATTATGAAGTTTCAGAAATTACTTAAAACACTATCAAAGGCCAAGGCATTGCAATGAAGTTCACCAAAAGCAGCAAGAAATGCTCCATTTCAGTTGGAATTGTGAGTCCTGATGAAAATTAAGTAAATAGAAAACTTTGGATCAAGCCCTGAATCGGCTTTCCAAAACAGGTGCTGAACAGTGAATAACTCTGGGGCTGAAGTCAATTAGACCCACTCAGGTTTGGTCAATTAGTCATTCTTTTGATCTCTCAATCTAGCAGAAAAGTAAAAAATGCTGCTTTTTACTCAGTTCTTCAGCTGTGTGGGCAGGGGGTCGTCTCTCAGTATTGAAGCAGAAAAACTTCCCTGGACTTCTTTTTCTTCTCTGTCTCACATGTTATTAGGTTTTGTGCAAGAGGGCAGGTTTGCACATGCAGGTGTTCAGAAGGAGTACTGAGGAACAGGTTCCTGAAGGGCACCGGGGGCAGAGCTTCAGGATATTAAAGGAGAGAAAGCTGATATTAAACCAGCATAGGCTCAATGTGAAATGGCACGGGGCTAGGCTCAGTGCTGCGGTGCCTAAACTTCCACGCACTGCAGCTGGGGAGCCCACATCTTCAGCAAATGCACCTGGAGAACAAGCTGGGATGGGTCCCACAAAAATCGCAAACCCACTGCATAAACAAGCTGAGCTTCGTAACTGGAAATGACAAGAAGAGCATGAAGTGTGCCTGAAGAAATGGTATGGGATCTCTCTGATCTGCAGGTATAGGATTGCCCTGATGAGCCCTCAGGACTCATGTCTTAGGATTCACAGTCAAAACCACCACAGGGCGGACAGCAGTGCCCGTTGGCCTTCCATCCCTGAAGGCTTCAAAACCTCTTAAATCTTGGCAGTTGCTTTACTCACCCTGGCTGTGAGAGGTTCAGGTGTAACTGTCCCTTCCTGACCACCCGACTCACCTGGTGCCCTCACAGCGAGGTGTTTATGTCCCTGTTCCTCGGTGCTCAACCTCTTTCACCAAGAGCGGAGACTCACGTGGTCGTGGGAGCGGCTGGAGGGAAATCTGCACTTAGTGCACTCACACAGGACGGGGTCAGAAAAATCACCCCAGCTTCCCTCCCCACCTCTCCCCTCCAGAAGTGGCCTTGGTACAGCAGTTTCCAACTCCTCATGTGGACCCTCTTTTCCAAAATAAAAATGTCCCTGTCCCAGAATAATTACCTCCACCTTTGCAGGTGGAATATTCATTATTTTTTAACAGAATTAGTCTTGTCTTACAAGATAAGTAGGTTTATCCTATAAGTTAGTTTTATCCTATGAGAGAATAAGGGATTTATCCTGGTATTGTTAAATTATACTGGAAGGACCCAAGCCAAACTGCTATTTTAGACTAGCCAATTCTGCATGCCCAGACAAGGCCTAAGAGATTTAATAGATAAAGTCAACATGAACCTGTTTCCCAAAGTAGAGCTAAAGCAGTTTCAAGGATTATTTGTAGTAATGGACATAAGATTTTGCATTCGGACACAAGCTACAATCTGCCTCATAGCACTGAAACTGTTGCTGGTAGAACTACAGATTAATTTCCTGTACCTTAGCATAGTTGTGTGTACTCAAAACCACGCCAGCTTGTAACCTCGGACCACAGCTATCCCTGTGGAGCCAAAGCAATAGATGTCTTGAGGATGGCATCAATACAATATTGAAGGCTCAGGCTGCTGAATACAAGACAAAGAACATAAATTAAGAAACGTTTTACAGTCTAAACATATTGGAAACTGTATGCAGATCTGACCCGTTTCAGGATGATTTGAAAAGCACCTGGATTTAGATTATTTTGATGGATTAAGTATTTTACTGAACTATTTGCTTTAGCAGGTTCTAATCAAATTTCAAAAAATAAAATTCTAACATATTTTTAAATATTTGTGCATTGTAAGATAAATCAAACAGTTCATAGAGTGAAACCTTGGCCCTACTGAAATCAGTAGGAGTTTCCCTTTTGGAAACTCCTGTTGACTTCCAGAGTGACAGGATTTCATCCTGGAGAAAATACTCCAAAATTGGACAAACATGGTATGCTTTTCTTCTGACTAAAGGACTCTGGAACTAAAAAAAATTAATACCTTTTTATCAATAAAGATACTTTGTGTAGGGTCCTTTAGAACAGAGGAGACAGAAGCCAGAAAGATAAGTTCACTGGCATTAACACCATAACATTTCCATATTCTTCCCCCATACAATTGGTTGTAGGAAAACTCTTTCTCATGCAGTATCTATTGAACTTGACAGGACTGCAGGAGCCTCTTCCAAGCTTGCCGGTCACTTCATTCAGTTCTTTATCTCTGTGTGCACCCAACCCTGGTAGCTGACAGACTTGATGTCAGCTGACCTTATTAATCTGCAGTTAATGGATCCATTTTTGGATAAGCAAGAGCTGGTATAATTGCAGTGGGCTGGTTGCTAGTGCAGATGTACATCCTTCAAACATCTGTTTGTGTTTCTTCACTGACAGTGAATACCCTGGCATAAGACAAACAGAAAGAAGAGGAAGGCACAGGAACAGAAAAGTCGTCAAACCACTGTTACAGCAAATTGGCCATGGCCCTGCTACCGATCCAGCTGTGCCCACACCCTCTGTGGGATGTGTTGGGGTGAGTGAAGGTTGAGGGAGGTGATTTTCTCCCTCTGCTCTGCTTTTTTGAGGCCCCACCTGCAGTACTGCATTCAGCTTTGGGGCCCCCAACATAAGAAGGACACAGACCTGTTGGAGCGGGTCCAGAGGAGGGCCATGAAGATGATCAGAGGGCTGGAGCACCTCTCCTGTGAAGACAGGCTGAGAGAGTCGGGGTTGTTCAGCCTGGAGAAGAGAAGGCTCCGGGGAGACGTTACAGCAGCCTGCCAGTACCTAAAGGGGGCCTACAGGAAAGATGGGGAGGGACTTTTTACAAGGGCCTGTAGTGGTAGGACAAGGGGTAATGGTTTTAAACAGAAAGAGGGTAGATTTAGATTAGCTGTAAGGAAGAAGTTCTTCCCTGTGAGGGTGGTGAGGCACTGGCACAGGTTGCCCAGAGAGGCTGTGGCTGCCCCCTCCCTGGCAGTGTTCAAGGCCAGGTTGGATGGGGCTTGGAGCAACCTGGTCTAGTGGAAGGTGTCCCTGCCCATGGCAGGGGGGTTGGAACTGGATGATCTTTAAGGTGCCTTCCAACCCAAACCATTCTATGACTCTGATTCTATGAAGGGATGGCTGGCTGCCAGCCAAAGTGGCCCCCTCAGCCTTTCCCCCATTGCCTGGCAGTGGCAGGGCTCAGCCTTGCACCAGAAAAACTATGCTACCTACCCTGTAAGGCAACACTGAGCCAGCAATCATTTGTGCCCTCGTCACCTGCACTTTACCACTCCAGAAACAATTTTTACAGGTTATTTGTTATTTAGCAACAGATGAGAGGCCAGCAAGATTGTCTAACAGACCTCTGCCCAAATTCGTCTGCAGACATATTTCTTTACATTGAAGAAGTCCTGTATCTTCCAACTTGTGTGCCAAAAATGTGGCTGATCAGCTGTCTCTCTGGGATAACTTTGGGATACTACCAGGAAAGGTACTGAGTTTCCTGCGATCTGACCCTGCGCCATAGGTCTGAAATGCACAATTCCCACTGGCTTTGAGAGTGCAGAGTCAAACCCCCATGACTGTGCTGGGGGCAGAGTATTCACAGGCATGTCTCTAGCGGTCCCTAGGACATGCCATATCATTGACTCTGGCATGTTATACACAAATGCCTTAAAAGGCCAGAGCCATACAATAGCTTAGGTACACAACTCCCACCTCTGTGCCCCTGGAGGTCTGAGCCCAAAATTCATTTCCTCTGAACTGAACTTGGCTGCCACCCATCCCTCTGGAGACCCTGAAGCCTCTGTGTACCAATATTTCCTGCAGTTAAAACCACTGGGCATCCAAATGCCTGCTGCTAAGAGCGGCTGGAGCTAAGTAAGAACAGTCCCTGTTCTGCTATTAGTCAGCAAATGTCTCCTCATCCATAAAAGACTTCCCACCCACCTGTCTGTGGGGACACAGATGTCCTCATCTAAGCTGTTGTATGAGTAGAAGGCAGCAATGTTTCTTGCTAACGTGGCAGCCTGGCAGGCAGAGAAGGCAGCCCCCGTGTCAGGAGCCCACGTACAGCCTCTTAGTGGCCTGAGCAGTTGAACTTGCAGCTCCCAGCTCCTCCAGTCTCTTCACTGTAAGGGGCAGAGGTGGTCAAGCTTCTTATCTGAAAAGGGAAAGGCCATGTCCAGTGCTGCTCCAGGGAAAATATAATGTTGCATGTTTCAATATTCAGCTGGGGTTTTTCAGTGCCCCCGGCAAATTGTGCTGTGGGGGAAAAAATTACTTAAAAGCAGCAAGAATTATTCAAAACTTGCGAGAAGGTGGCTCTTTTTTTCTTCTGTCTTTTTCTAGTACTCACATTCCAGTATTACTTATGAGCTTATGATAGTCTATAAACTGGCAGCAGATATGCAGCTGCAGCTGTCAGGGTAGCTGCCCCTTCGCAAATTTCCCAGTTTGCAGAAGTTATCAATGCAGAAACATCTCCCCACCCCTGCATCACATACTGATCCTGAAAGGTGGAATCAAAATAAGAAAGCAGTCCGTGCTGGCAAAGGCATTTATAAAATGAATATCTGTCTTTGCTGTTGCAAGCTGTGCCTTCACTAAGGGTTTTATCAATATAGAAATTTCCTAAAAGCTACCATACTGCAGACCAACATTACTGCATCAGCAGAAGTCTCTGCACAGAGTCAGTCTCAGAAGCAGCAGAAGTGGGAACTTGCTTTTGCCAGCCCCTGGGGAGGGAGCAGCTCCATGAATTTTGTACATATAGAAGTTGTTGATAAGCCCTCTTGCAACATCAATGCCTTTCCCATAGGCATTGGAGTAACCACTTCCTTTCTTCTAGTTTGCAGCTGCCTGTTTAGCTCAAGACAGAGAGCAGAGATTAAGACCAGCTTAATAGGAGAGAACACCTGGAGGAAAGCCTGCCAGTGGCTCCTGCATCTCCAGGAACAGCTCTGTGAAATGAAAGAGCCATGGCAAGGTCCATTCCTTTGACAGGGAACAGCGACATGATCCTAATTGCAATGGGGAATGCAGCGACCATCCTGCTCCACTCCACAGAGAGCTTGACCGCTATAAAGTTTTATTCTTATGGCATTTCGCTTTCCCGTACTTGGAAAGTTCTGCATTTGTTGACTTTGTGTCAGCTGATTAATTGGGTATTAGCGATGCTTTGGGTGAAATCCTGGTCCTGCCAAGCAGGAGGGGAATTACGCCAATGATTAAACTCAGAGTTTATGATTGAATTTCCATACTTTTACTTTACATATGACAGCTAGTGTGACTGGATCTCAGGGTAATTCACAAAGAGGAATACACTTCCTAATTGTTGCCCCCATCTATGAATACACTAGATATATTTCACATATTGAAAAAAGAGGAATAACCTTCCTTGGACGTGAAGATTATATGACATCGTGCAATGCAGTGTGGACAAGTCCTTGGCTACCTTCTGTAGGAAGTATGTGTTATGTTATTTATTCTTCAGGGATATGAAAATAGAGCCTAGACCAGGGACAGCCAGGGCTGCTGCCTTTGTTTGGGCTTGAGTCAGACCTGGAAAGCACACTGGCTGGGAGTCGCTCTGCCTAATTTTGGTAGCCAAGCTGATGCATGATACGCTTCCTTTGGCAGGGAAGTCACATTTTTCCTGCTCCCCTCTATGTCCCCTCTATGTTCATGTCTGCATCCTGTTTACCAGCCCTTACCTGAATAAGCAAGTATGCGTGTGGGGGCCACGCGTGTTCTAGGCTGAAAACAAAAATGACCTTCTCCTGGAAAAGATGTGTTGGGTTTTTTTTAACCTGGATTGTTATTGTTATTTTGGTTATAGCATGGCTCCCTCGGCAGCAGGGCCAGCCCCACTGCCAGGGCAGCGAGTTGCAACCAGGGAAAGAAGAGAGCAAGACAGCAGCCAGAACTGCCTTCGTTGCCTCTTTCTGCCAGAGAAAAAGTATCCTGAACTGCCTGCAGGCAGGGAAGGACCTCATCACTACCTGCTGCAGAGCAGGGGCTGGGGACAAGAAGCTGCATATGGCAAAGGCAGAGATGACGTGGGATAAAACATCCCCAGCCTTTCTGAGCACAGATGATACAGAGTGAGCCTTAACACTTCCTACCCCCTTCAGGTATCCTCAAATATCACAGCCTGGACTGGGAAAAAAATGAAGACATGATGGGTAAATCCCACACATCACACCTCGGGAGCAGAAACCCCAAGCTGCTGGCACCCTGGCCAGACACAGTTCCTGGCCACCTTGCCCATGGGATGTGAGGAGGGACCCTCACTGTACCACATCCTCGGGCAGCAGAGGCAACTGTGATGCAGAGGACACAGGAGGCTGTGAAGGACAGGGGCAGCAAGGTGGTACCTGGGGTTTCACAGGAGCAGCCTGGGCAGTGCAGAAAGCCCTGGGGCACCGGCCAGTACTTCAATGACAAGTTGCCTTTCCTACCTTCCAAGCTGTGATGGCAATATCAACCATCCACAATGCTGAAAGTCACCTGCTCCAAAAGTACCAAACATAGGGGTATTTTATATTCCTACATCTCCCATGCTGGCACCAGTGGCAAGGAGTCCTTTATCTTGGTGACACCTGGAAAACTGTTTGCACCTTTTTGCCTTTTAGGTGGCTCTTGCCGCACTCAGGGGTGCCACTGGCAGTGCTCAGCGGCGATGCTCAGCAGCGGTGCTTACACTGCACACCCACAGCTTGCAGGGAGGAGGGGAGTCAGATCTGCTCCTGGTACAGAAGCAGCGGTACGGAGCAACTCTACCACTTCCCTGAAGTCCACACCGGCTTGCTGTTGCTATTAGGCAGAATCCAAAGTGTTAGATGGGATAAATAAATCCTGAATGTTTTTAGTGCTGGCTACCTCTCCCAGCCGGGTGTGAGTTCTCAGGATTTTTCATAGCGATTACAGCACTAGCAGAGAATTTAGCGGAGGGTGAGAGAACTTTTTACTGCAAACGGTTGAGTTTCTGTTCAACTAGTAATGCCCATTTTATTCCTAAGAGACTGGCAATCTGCAGCAGAGATGACTGAGAAGCCACTTCAAGTGCAAAGAAGAGCATTGATGTTAGCCTGACAGGTTATGAATAAATAATGTCAGTATTCACAGCAAGGCTCTGTTAAGGTAAACACGGGATCACACTTGTTTTTTCAGCTTCTCTGGTCAGAGCAATAAACCCACCACCTGCTGATAAGGTTGGTGGGGCTCTCTGTGAAAGCAACGGTCCCGCTCAGAAAGATGTAATTCTCCAGGGTGGCGTGGAAGGAGTAAAAGCAGAGGCACCGGGGAGCCCTTCAGCTCTACTCACTAGTTAAACTCCACTGATGCAACGTTAAGCACATGCCTAAAGGATAACTTCCAGAATAAGGCCCCATAATATTTGCATTTATTTCTTTAAACCGGATCTTCTATAAATCTTCCTCACTCTAAAAAATGACTACTCAGCTAGGCTCCAGAAATGTACACAGTTTCTTCTAATTGCCTTCCTTCATTGCTTATTAGAAAGAATCACATCTACATTTTCAATCAATGATCTGTGATTTTATTTTGACCAGGTTTCTTCTTTCACCTGAGGGTTTCTTTTTGCTCTTGTGTTCCAACATAGCTTCCCCCTGGAGTTGGAAATTATGGGACTGTTCTTCCAATTACTGTGTGAACTTCGGTTTCTAAAATTCAAAAAAGCTTGAACTCAATGAGTTTGACAGGCAAGCAAAACCTGGGGCAAAAATAAAAAAAAAAAGGCAAAGAAAAAAGAAAAAAAAAAGTGAAATAACAGCAAGACAACAGTTTCATAAATTTGGAAAGAGGGTTTCTTGCCAGTTTGTTTTTATTAACTGCTATATAGGAAATGAGGCTCAAAGTATTGAAAAGATGGTGGGGGAGAAGGATCAGGTAAAGGGATTGCAAAACCACCACAGACAAGTTTAAATTGGTCCATTGAAGAACCAGGCTTCACATGCCTGAGAATCAATAACCAGGAATCACCACTGGCTATAAAAGTACTCACAACTAACCAGTAATAACCAGTAATGACCATTTGCTTCTTTTTTTCCCACCATAAAACACCCAGAAAGAAATAAAGAAAAAATACATTTGAGTTCGTATTGTCAGAAGTCTGTAAGAGTTTCTGCATGCCAGACCAGTGCTTTGACAGTTTTCCTTTGAAATGCTGGACCCACTGGCATAAACAGATTTGCAGATACTCCCAGAGCAACAAGCACAGGAGATACTGAAAGATACCGTCACTGACAATATATAAACAACATACTTGCAAGTAAAGATAGATCTGAGGTGTTTTGGGAGGGAGAAGCCATTGGTGAAGTCTGTCTTTCTGTTTGCATTTTGTTACTATGGTTTTAGGACTAGTTATAGTAGTTGGTCATCTAATAACTTCCACAGAAAGTGCTTACTTTCCAGTGAAATTCTCCCTTTGATTTCCCTGTAAACCATCCTCAGCCCTCCCCATCACACCCCAATAACCTTGCATCATGTGTATATTAATTCTTCTCTCCCTACCTACCTCACAGACTTTACATTTGAAATTAGAAGTGATTAGTTACTCTGATTTATCATTTTCCACCTGAAAAAAGTCCATATGAGTTTTCTAGATGCTATAAGTAACAAAATATGTTCTCAGATTGAATAACAAAGTTATAATTCAATCTGGGAGCTTTCCTGCCATTCATAAACCCTCAAGTTGTACCCTGGTGGTTCCCAGTGTCAGTAAAAGCCCATGATTGAATTCTACCCATGCAGTCAATCAAGGACCACATACTACTCACTTGGGGTATTTCTGTAAATGACAGGGTTTGAATACCCTGAAATATAAGGCAACGCTAGAGGAAGTAGGATGTTAGTCATAATGAGGACAGTTAATTTTTTATATACTTAATGAGACTGTGGCATGGCTTGTGGTTTTTCTTTTTCCTTTTCTTCTTCTTGGGGAAGTAAATCATGACCTGCACATATAGGAAATCATATATTGTAGATAAGCAAATGCTTTTGAGTTCACTGTCAAGATAATAGTGGGGAAAGGAAGGAAGAAAGGAATGAAGAAAGGATGGTGGAAGGAAGGATGGTGGAAGGTAGGAAGGAAGGAAGGAAGGAGGGAAAACTTAGCAATTTAACTGTGAATTAAGCTCTAGTTTTCTGTTACAAAAAATTCTCGGTAGAAATACACACAGGAGAGCCCTGTGTTTCCTGTTTGTCCTGCAAGGTGACAAACACTTTTGCACATGTTTCTAGTATTCACTGGCTAGTCTGTGTTGAGTGCCCACCTCAGCAGGCAAATTTCAGAGGGACAATATCTGTAATGGGCCATCGTATGGGGAACTGGTCAAGCACTGTCAGAAATTTATAGCCGTTGAAAGCATGAACATGCCCTGTGATGCACAGCTGGGTCCGTCACTGAAACATCAAACGTCAGAGCCTTTATAGAAGCACCTAAATGATTCACAAGTCACATGGGCTTTCATTTGAAAACCCTCCTTATATTTGTAGTGACAAAGAAGATTCACAGTTGTGTTGGGGCAGGGCTGGTTTTTAAGGGATTCACTGGAAGATCATCAGACAATTCTTTGAAATATATTCTGAGACGTGTTTCTGGGAACAGAACTATTGCACTCTCAGTACTTAGCAACCTAACTTCAATTTAGGATTGCGATATAAAGAAACATTCCTTTGGTTTTTGTTTGTTTGCCCAGGAAAAAAAAAATTATACTCTTTCTGTGGCCTTCAGAAGTGACCTGGTCCTTTTTCAGGATATAATAAAGGAAATAATTAAAGTCCTGGGAAAGGTTTGTTATGGAATCACTGTTTCTCTAGAGCCAGATCAAGTAATAAAGTATTTTACTAGGATACAAACGGCCCTGGTAATTTAAGAGAGAAGCAAACTTTTTTCCAATCTAGTTTCAGATTATATCATCTCTTAGGAATCCTTTGTGACTGGTCTTCTATTTAAAGAGAAATAGCCCCAAACTAATAGGATACTTGACCCCCAATTATAAATTGTCCTACTGTCATAGTCAGTACTATTTTTTATTACTGCTCATGTTTTTTTAATTTGTCTTTCAAATAAATCTAGTCTTTCCACTGTTTTCACCAAACATGGGCCAAAAGAATCAATTTTTTATTCCAAATTCCAAAAACCTGATATCTCAGGAGCTGGTTTCACAAACTCTTCCCTTGTGTTATTTTTAATCTTGGGAAAATGGATCCATGGCAGCAGCCAAATCTTTTGTTTCCTGGGGTAAGTGTCCTACCCCAGTAGATCTCTATCCCTGCAGGGAACTTTCAGTTACTTTCCTGTGTTTATGAAAAAGATCACCACTGATTTTGTTGCTTATGTCTGAGTTCTTTGTCAAACCTTTCAGATATGGCCCAAGGCATCGCTCTACTATCACATGAATACATATATTTATTTGTCTGACATTGCTGACCATATTTCTGAGAGCGGCAGAAAAAAATGTCACCAGAAGCTTGCGAGAGCTCTTTGCCTGAGGCCACCCAGCCCCTGTAGCTCCCTCCCATTCTCCTGGTTATGCTTAGCTTCCATCTGGCAACACAGATCCATCGAGACCAACACTATGGATTTCCAGGCCTTAAAATAGCTATTTGGGGGTTTGTTGCCTTAAACATAGTGAGCTTTCATAGCTCATTGGCTTATTTCTTGCAGCACAAACAGTTCAAATTATCTGCTTGTTAGATTTCTGGGCCAACGGTGGTACGAAAGTTGCAGTTATGATGTGCACTCAAACCTAACCTAGCATCACCATCCAAATGCCAACTAGACCAGTTTCAGCTGCTAAATAGGATGAATTCAGTACAGCACAGTATTAGTATAAAAATTATTGCTTGGGGCTAAGGTATTATTCTGTGTAATTCCCTTATTCAACAGCATAATTGTGTCCCCTGCATCACAGACCAGCTACTCCTGTTCCTATCTTTATTTCCTGTAATACCCATAAAATATCAAGGGCTTTCCAAATGTAGAAGATAGGCATGGATTTTTTTTTTCCCAGAATCTTTTATGTCATAAAATAATCACATTTACAGTCTAAAAACTGTTAATAAACTGATGGATTTTTCACTGAATTTTACCCATGGTTGCTTTCTTAGCCAGGGAAAGGAGAGATGTGTGTTTCTGTGCTCAGGTCTAAACAAAGGGCTGAATCCCCATCCCCAAGCAGCTGGGGAAATGCTCACATTAGGGGAAGCAGACTTTGGGCCTCCTCAAGAAAGATCAAAAGGTAAATCCTATGTCCTGCAAACCCATTCTGAACCTGGACATCAACAAGTAAGGCAGTTCAGCCAAAGCACTTTGCCTTTGAAAAGGAAAAAAAATAGATGCTTATATTTAGCTGCCTTACTATAGACACCCAAATTTGACTGTTTTAACCCTAGCTTCCCACTTCAACCCATTTCAGCCACTTCAGAGGCTGTTTTACAAGGAATAACTCACTAGAGTCTTTGCTATATTACGAAAATACAAGGTGGCATGGCACAGTTTGCTCTTGCTGTTGCTGCTGAATGTTATTGGACTTTCCAGAGATGTCACCAATGCAGAGGGGAAAACAGTCACTCCCCAGTTCCCTGAGGCTCTCTGTATTCCTCCATGCAGCACCTAAGATCACACTCCAGACAGCTCAGCTGAAAAATAGTCGCCATGGCTTGATGCAAGCAGATGAGGAAAGGCTACAAAGGGAATTGACAGGCGTGCTTGAGTATTTTTTTTCTGCTTGGCTAAAAGATGGCGATCTGAGAACTAGTCAGCACAGAACTATTATATACCAAGAGTCCAATATTGTATTTTTAAATGTAATTGGTTTCAGGGGTAGCTAAGGAGACTCGCAGCTATGCAAGAATAGGTGCTAAATCTATTTTGCCTACAGAAATTGTATTTTGCTTTGGAAAAGCCCCAGTTGAATTTTGAAAAGACTTTACAAGTTCACAGGCTGCACCTGTAGGTCTAATGTCTGCAGTGCTCTGCAGAGAAGTCTGTTTCTTGTGTGAATTCCCTGCAATTGTAATCTCATCTCCTGTAGCACCACTTAAGCACTGGCTATTAGCTATAACAAGCAAAGTAGTAGCTACAGCTGCACCTCATCCCCGTTGTACTTCATATTGGCTCACTTTACCTAGGACAACCCTCCAAAGCTTTCACAAAAACATTTGGGTAAACAAAAATTATTTATAAAAGATCTCATGTTGATGTGCCATGGCCAAAACTGAGAACAGCTATTAGCCGGCCTGTCGACCAGACCTTTGTTGGGCTGGTTCAGTTTAGATAGTCTGGAGTGCTATTGCTGATATGTTGCATCATGTCTGTATCTTTGATTACACCTCTGACTGTCCTGTCCATACAAGGTATTAAAGGTGAGGTATTTAAAACTGCACTTAAGACTGTCATATTCAAAGAGCTGTGCAGATATTAATTAAACTTTTCAACATCCCTGCCAGCTGGGAAAAGATCCTAGTATTATCATCAACATTTCAGAGGTGACAGAGGTGAAGTCAGAGATGCCAAGACCTCTATTTCTAACGTGTCTGCCTGAAGTTGTAGAACAAAACACACAATCAGAATTTTAAACAATCTTATATGGAAACAGCCAAATATTCAGACGTGTTGCCATTCTGTATCTCCCCCAATTTCAGCAAGCGCTTGGATAGCATCTATGAGATGAAGGACTGTCTCTGCACTTAGCATTTGCTATAAGTAATAAATATATATATACAGGTGGTTATTAGAAATGGTCAAGAAATGCCCCAACTCCCTTTCTAAATAAAAAAATAAAGTCTTAGTATTAAAAGTGTTTAAAGAAACACAAATGTTTCAATGAAAAAGTTGTCAAGAAGATTTTTAATCTCTGGGATAGAATTACTGTGTGGGATAACCAACTTGCATAGCCAAGATCCCCCATCTCATCTTGGATGGGGAGATGTCAGGTCAAGTTCCTCATCTGAACCATTGCCCTAACCTACTAGACTATTGAGGCTTTTTTTAATCTGCCTATTTTTTATTTTCTTCCCTCTCCCTTGAAAAAGAAAAAAAGGAAGAGAGATCTCATATTCTTTCTGCACTGGAATGAAAACAAATTTTGAAACCGCAACATTTTTCACAAAACAGAATTCTTGTTTTCTGGCCAGCCCTATTACTTATTATTATCGACCTTTCAGAGACTCCAATTCGAAATTTTTAGCTAAGTTTCAGCGGGAATCAGTGCCAGAGCTGCAGTCAGCGCTCCAAAATCCCTAACTGCCCATTCTGCTAGCTCTCTCACACCAAAGATGCCTCCCCTCCCCAAAACCAGCCCAGGAAGAAAAACCACTAATGATCTTCACCCTTGCAAAGAAAACCATCTGAGTTTTGCGTTTGTGCAGCAAGAACTTCTGTCCTTTCCCATAATAACCTGCTCAGATATTTTTTAAACAGCTGTAACCGATGCCGTCCTCAATAAAGTAAACGAAAGAGAGGAAAAACACGCGCCGCAGCACATTTGACAGTCAGACACCTAGAAGAGAAGTGGTTCAGGCCCCGGGGGACACGGCGTCAGCGTTCCACCACTTGAAACTCCCCACTCCGGCTACGGTTGGAAAGTGTCATGTTTTTGACACCTTTCTCCCAGAAATGCTTCCCTGAGGCAGATGCTGCTGTGATTAACATTAGGGAAGCTCAGGACGAGCATGACATCATTGTGATGTCATTCCTCCTGTCCCTGGGGCACCTGGGTAGCAGAGCTTCCACATACACTGCAGCACCCATAACTGCCTTCCTAGGTGCGTTTTGAGGCATCGAAACTTTTAAAGCCTGTCTCCTGTCCTCTCACATCCCTAAGCTTGGCGTGAGCACCCTATCCAGATTTACACTCCCCGTTTTACTAGCACATCAGGCCTGGGACATACCCTCTGGCAGAGACGTACGGAATGTAAGTAAGTGACTGTGTTACTTGGCAAAAGACAATTTCTCTGAGAAGCTAAAGATCTGAGGCTTTTTACATAAAGCACTTTTTTAAATTTTTTTCCTGAAGAAAGGTCAGAATTGAAGCTTTGGAATAGTCTAACATGTTTCCCAGACCAGTCTCACAAGCAGTCCTGTTCCCATCTTGCTAACCACTAGTCCTCCTACACCTTATCCTTTGTTGGAAGTGTAAGAATATCTTGTGTATGTATATATAACTAGATAGATACTGAAGCCTTCAAAATGCTCTGTTGGCTTGGAAGGGAATAGGGCAGCCAGTGTTTTTTTCTTGGATCCTCTCAGTAATGAGCATTTGATTAAAATGTTCTTGGCGCCTCCCTTTTATTCCATCCAGCAAATAAAGCCTCTTTGAAAATCTCTAGTTTTCCTGTATCAAAACTCAACATCTTGGAGGGAAAGCTTCGTTTGCTCCACCAAAATGGGTCACGATGATGAAGCAGCGCACTAAGGATTTAATGAACATTTCTGGGTAGGTGTCCTCCTATATCATTTATTATAGAAATTAGGGGTCATGCTCTTTCCTGATGCAGTGCAATTGCCTGCACCAACAGTCAGGGGCTGAATTTAACGTCTTAAAACATATAGGACTAGATCACTCTTGGGGAGGAGCCCAGAAAACTTCTGCCCTGCCAGTTGAAAACAAAATTTGAGTGTGAGCTTGTTCTTACTGCATATATTTAAGCATCCAGTAAAAAATAGCTGGGGCCCTGTTGTGCTGGCCCCAAGGAAGATAGATCTTTCTGGTTTTTATAGAGCGCTTTTAAGAGAAGTATTTTGTGGACAACAGAAACATTTAGAGAACCCGCATGCAGACACTTTCAAGAAAACCAAATCCTGGACATGCAGAACCAAATACAGATCATGTGCACGTGACCAGAGCTCCACTGTTGTCAGTCATTTACCCTGAGTCTGACTGTGGCTCTGTAGGCTTATTGCATGTAAATGTGGAGCACACCTGGATGATTTTAAGAGATTTGCCACTTCCATAAATGAGACATGGTCTGAAAGAGAGATTTCTTCTTTCTAACACAGTGGCTATCGTATCAAAGGACTACCTTTGCTATGCCATACCTATTAGCCATCTCAGAGAAGTCACTACCGGTCTGGTTTATATTTGGCATGTCTTCCTTGGGAAAGAAAGGCAACTCCCTGTGATTCACCTTAGCTGTTTAGAAAAGACAAAACATTTCAGTGAGTAATGGCCTGTTAAAAAGACTGATCCTCTGGAGAATAACTTTTCCATAAAGAGAAGATGGCCACTGGAGAGGAAAAGTGGGGGGAGAGGTGCTGAGCACTGTCACATGTTGGAACCATACGCTGGGTTATAAATCATGGAGATATCCTTAGCTGCAATCAGGCATGGGCTCAGAACAATCCCCAACGAGGGGTTCTAGATGCATGCTATTTCAGGATCTTATCTTGATGAATGGACGATGGCACTTCAGTGGATATTGCATTAGCCATTCTGCACTTTTACTGCTAATTGGCTGTAGGGTGAAGACAAATTGTCTCCTTTCCCCTCTGAACAGTGTCAAGATTAAACAGTGAAAGGACATGGAAAGAATAATTGCTTAAGGCTCTGGCGTGATGTTTTCTCCTGTACAAACATACAATTAGGCTGTCTTAACCTCCCAATGTAGCAATAAACACCACTTCACAAACTAATTTACAGGCAAAAGTCAGAGACGGGGCTGGAGCTCTGCTCTGCAAGGCGAGGGCCCTGTCATTCAGCCAAAGGGGCAGTTCCACTAATTTAAGCCAGCAAAAATCCTTGTATGCTTTCCTCCAACTCAAATGAGACTGAAATAAAGTCTATACATTTGAATCATGGAGCAAACCAGCTAATAAAAACTGCATTTGTGACTGGTCATAAAAAAAGAATGTAATTGGTCATACTCAAGAAACTACTCGGAACAGGGAAGCGAGGGGAGCAAGGTCTTAATAATATTGACTTTTCTAACACTTTGACATTTTTCTGCCTCCGTCGCTATCTGTCAGTCAGTAACACCTATGGACGGGAACTGCCAGCGCACATTTCTTCAGTCAGGCTGATGGCAGGGCCAGGTTTGCATTGGAGACACTGCGCTTTTCATGCACCATGCACTGCCCTCCTCTCACCGAGGGGTCACCCAAACCGAATCCAGTGCTGTATTTGGAAAGACAGGACAAGCTTTTGTTTCCTAAATGCAAAAAGCAGTACAAACTGTGAAATATGAATTGACAATCCTTGGCAGGGCTTACGAGGGAAAGCTGCCCCAGGTCCTTCTTGGGCTGGCAGGGGTCCCACGTCCACCCCTGTGCCACACTGGGCACATCTCGCAGCCGCAGGCACTGCCCTGACTGTATGGCCACTGGGCCATGTGCAGCTCTGTGTGAAGGACAGATCTCTGAGGAGATCCTATGAGCTTTCTGGATGCCAGAGTTTGCTGCTCCAATTTATCTGACTTAGGTGAAAACAGCCCAAAAGACACTGCAAGCTGAGCAAGCTGCTTGAGGCTCCTGTATAAACCTGGAGTTGAGATACAGGCACTGCCTAAAACCCAACTCATCTTGTTTTCACAGTGAATTCAGACTGAAGTAGCAAATTTGGATTATCTAACCAGAGTTAGGAATGTACTTTTTTTGGCAATGCTTATCTGTGTTAGACCAAGAAATCCACAGCGTAAACTTTGAGAGCTACACTGGTGTAAATAGTCCCGAGTTGTTGCCCGTGACCCCTGTTGCACAGACTCTTGGTGAACCTGGCTGGAATTCCAGTGTCACTGGTAACACTGGGATGGATCCAGTCCACCCGGTCCTTCGAATGCCTGACTTGAGAGAGTTCTAGTTTCAGGTTTTCGTCCCTGTCCCAGGGAGCAGATGGAGTCCTCAGCCTGCTGCCCTCATCCCTGCCACGTGTCCATGCTTGGGCTTTGCCAAGACCCCAGGTGGAGCTGAGGTTCCTCTCCAACCACACTGGGTCACAGCAGACTTCTGAGAGGGTGTGTGGGGGCAGATGGGCATCCCCTTCCCAGAACAGGTACTTCTGGCCACTAGCATTCATTGCTGCAGGATCCTTCAGCCTAAGGAGGGAAGTACCTAATGAATTTAGCTGCCTGTGAGGTTAGGAAAGTGGCTAGACTGAACTCTTCTTTAGGTCTTATGTTCTGGAGTCTCCATTTAGGAGAAATGAATCCCACACTGTATAAAGAGGCAACAGAAAAATATTCCCTGCCTCAGGGAGCTCCACTGACTGGCTTAGGCAATGTGCATCACATGTTATTCACCACATTCATCACTGGCTATTCACTGCAGTAAGTATCACCTTTTTTTTTTTTTTCATATACTTGGCGCGCACAATAGGTGTTTTCACTTTCTGTGACAAACCAGGACAATTGATATTTTCACCATTTGTAAAGCCATAATGTACTAACCTTTGTCAGCTGTCTTCATGTCAGCTTCACAGAAGCATAGTAAGCTTTATTTCTTTCATTTATTTCCTCCCATAAGCTGTCAGTACAGCCCATTGTCCATTGTTTTTTCTAATGTGTCCCTTAAGGGTAAACATGGCTCGGGATGACAATAACATTTTGCTGAGGCTCCTAACTAGCCCTTACTGTAAGGCTGTGCCTGGTTTTGTCGAAAGCAGTATCACTTTCTTCAATAAAATATCTTTGAACAGCAACAGCACCTCTGTATTTTGGAAGGTGGGCCAGCTCTAGCTGCGCCTCTGAGAAACTGCAGTCTTTCCATTCTTCCACAGCCTCCAACAGTATAACAAATAATAAGGTTACCAGAGGGTATGCAGCTTAGTGTGTCAAAAAACCCTAATCAGATATCTTTGTTTCCCATAAACACTTACAGCTGCAGCTTCTCTGCCAAAAAAAAAAGGGTGGTTTTTCCAGTGGGGTTGCTAAATTCAGTATCTCACTGGGAAACATCAATGGACAGGAGGGCAAGAGAGCTTTTACTTCCATATGACTAAGGAAGGCAAATCCCAGGAGTGAAAGACCTATCTCAAAGTAAAAGCTACCTATGCTGCTCTGAATTGGGGTTTTAGAGCAAGATATCTACCACTGGGTAAGCAAACTCTCTTCCAGCAGTGGAGATGTAGCCTAAGAACAAAGTTGTTTCCAAGAATTTTAAAACAGCTACAGAGGTATTTTCCTCTGAAATCTGAGTAAAGGCTGGTCGTGTACTGATGAAGACTGTAGATGATGTCACATCTTCAGGCTGGGACAGACTAACTTACACAGCAAAGGTGAAAAACTATCCTGAGGAGATCTGTCTGGGGAAACTGGGCAGCAGCAGAGAACGTGATTTAGGAAACGTTCCCGGCTGGGACTCGCCTACAGGTCTTAAACACTGAGACAGGATACTGGCACCTCCCCAAAGCAACATTTTTGTAAATCTCAGTTTTTGAAATGTATCTCAAGCCAATCTCTCTGAAGTAACCCTGGAAAATATGAGTGGTAACCAGGGTGGGCTTCCTCTACACGCAGTGAGGCATTATCCCTTCATCATCAAAGGAGAGGCAGAGGCACTTGGAGGATGCAGTTCGCCTCAGCCTACATTCAGTGCTTAGGGTCAGGTGAGATGAATCCCAACCAGAATGTCCCCATGGCACAGTGCAGTGCCACGTGGGACACCCACCCCAGCTCTGAGCAAGCATGCAGCGTGAACACACAGTGGCCTAATGTCCCAGCCAGGCTGGGAAGGCTTCTTGAACCACAGTAAAGGGACCTACCTCTTCACTGGGTGATCATGGGCATAGCAACCATGACATTGGTTTTCTTTTTTAAAGACAGCTCACATATTGAGGGAATTGCTGTTCACCATCAGGTTCCAGGGACCGCAGACATTCACCCATGCTTATCAGAGGTTTCAAGCTTTCTCTCATTACTTGTGGTAATCAGACATGTACTTTTCACCTGTTCTGACAGTAAAAAACTCCTGATGAAGTCGGCATGAAAGGCCTCGGAGTATTACAGCCCTGCAGGTGAGCTCTGTGAGAACACGGACAGGCAGAGCCAGCTGAGAGCCGGAAGACCTCTGCGTAGACAACCCAGTTTCCCTGTTAACCTTGGTGCAGGTGCTGGACATACAACCCTTCTGATGAACAGAGCAATTTCCAAAGGGAAAACACAAAAAGACTCAACCCCACTTGGCTGCCTCCTGCACCCATCCCACCCCACCCAAACATCAGTCATCTAGATGAAAGCACAATACAGTTGCCTGTATAAAATCACTGGCTTGGAGGGCCAGCAGACTCTTTGAGGTCCTACACTGACCTGGTGCAGGAGATGCAGTCACTCAGCTCCCACTGTCTTCCCAGGCTTTGAATTTGGGGGAGTATTTAGACAGCAAAACTTTGGGAACTGCATCTCACTCTGGGAATCTGCTTTGCCTGGAAGCATGTGCCTTCAGTCTCAGCAGAGCTAGCAAGCTGTTCACAATACACATTTTCAAAAGCATATGGGCCAAAAGTCAATGAGACTTTTTTCCTGAGTAATAAGACTGGGTTATCCAACATCAACACGCAGCTATTTCTGCAAATGTGTGACAACATGCCACAAACCTGCAGAGCAGTCTTCACAAGAAATGCCACCAATGCATTAGGCTTTCTGCCATGATATTCTGGGCTTACGAACAGCAGCAAGGCAGCCTGGGATCAGCTCAAGAGCTGAAGCAAAAGCTGGGGTTTGCCTGTGAGCAGCATTCTTCTCTAAATTAAAACCCTGATATTTTATACTATGGAAGTCAGTCTTGGAAAATGGGGGATTCGTCAAGGTAAGGAACAATTTAGTAGTTTAATTATGAGCCCTTTAATGTCTTTTCATAATCAGTTAATAAATACCTTAACAATAAAATTGAATTTAAGCTTTTAATAGGCTGTGTTGGATTGAACCTAAACAAAAGAATTAGCAGCTCCAGGCATTGTGCAATAACTTCTCACTGCTTGGTGCCAGGAGAAACAAAGCATTTCAAGTACATTTTTTTGTACCTCACTATAATAAACGCTTGTAATATTCCCCAATTTCTGGAGTGTAAGATGCAGATCTTATTTATCACAGTATGTGACACATCTGGCACATGGATCAGGAAACAACTGTTTTACTTCATTTCTGTCATCACCTTCCAACAGATTTCTTTCACATTCCAATTTGGACGAGAGAACTTGGACTTTCTCTCCATAAGTTCTCCATTAACAGTTTCACAGCAACGAGCACTATTGGTTCGTTCTCCTTCCACAGCAATTAGTTACACCAAGCTGCATATTTTGACTTTTATTACAAGCGAACATGTAAAATTGCTGGTATTTACTCCTATCTGCTCCCAGCGCCTCTGTCGCAGGCAGAGCAGAGAGATGCTTGCTGACTGTCATTACCTCCGTTTAGTACCACTTTCAAGCAGCGTTGCTGCCTGGATGCGCGTTGCTGGTTTCTGCCGCCTCCTGTCACTGTTATTAACATGTGTTTTATTTACAGTAGGGCTTTTGTTATGTCACTGAGTGTGTTTCACAGCTGAAGAGAGCACTCTGTCTTCTGCTTGAGCAGGGGCGGGCATATCAAACTCGCCGAGATGGGAGCTTTGCAAGCTGCACGAACGACTGTGCACTAATAAAGCTTGAAAAGCTTGAATTACACTGGAACCCACAAAAATTTTCAAATTAAAAAGCCATATTTAGAGGCCCCCTGTGGGCTGTGATTTTATTTAGTTTAATCCCCTCTTGAGGTCAATTAGGTAGACACCCTTCTGCACATGCACACACCAGCACACCCCCCCCAACCAAAAAACTAGTTAAAAAAGGGGGGTAGTATATCACTCATCCATTCAAAGACTGAAATTCTTTTCCCTTCTGTTGTCCCTGAAAACAACATGGCTGTCAGAAATCAATAAAAGTACATGCAAACAGTACTCATTTTATTTTTCTAGGCTCTGCTTTAACTTTCCCTTGCTTCTTTCTGCAACATCTAGTAAATTTTCACTGTCGCATACTGTTTCACCAAATGTATAATAAGTGCAAAACCGCCAGTGTTACTGGCAGGGAAGGGCCGGATGCCTTGTTTCTTAGCCTGGGAAGTAAAGAGGTGTTGTGAAAATAAATTCCTCAGGCAACTGATTGAAATGTATCATCTCTTGTGTAAAGTGCATGGATGGGGTGGGGTAAGGATGCGCTCCACTTTCCCTAGATGAATCCTGTTAAGTGCAATAGGCTTGTTCTAGCAGCGAGGCCAAAGAAAGTCTGACTCTATATGCACACATTTAATTCACCCCTCCCCATATTTTTTTTTTTTTTGCATATGCTGTTGGCAAGGAGCCAGCTTCCTCACTGCTGCTCTTTGCATCAGAAGTGCAAACTTTGTCTTCTTTGTACCAAGTGGCAGACACCACATGTCCCATATGAAAAAGGAGTTAATAAAACGCATGCTGAAAATATAAAAGAAGGTCAGAGGTGATGTTTTGGTAATGAGGACTTCTCCAAGTGGGGAAAACAAAAGATCAAAGTTATTGTAACCGTTACAGCTGTCTACAGCAATGGGCAAATAACAAATAAATATTCCCACTACCGACTAGTGCTTTCACTACCAGAGTGGGTTAAGAGTCCAAAATAATACGTTCTTAAAACTTTGTCAGATATTTAGCAACAAAAGCACCTTTCCTGAAGGTAACACACTCATGCTGAAGTGTTTACAGGAAAGGGTCTCTCCAGCCCAGATAAAACAGCCCTATGGCGTGCCCTGGATTGAACAGCCTCCTGGCCTGGCCAGGTGCCTCAGGGCACAGGCAGCCCAGGGGTCTGCAGAGTGGCTCCTGGCATATTTGGGGGGCAAACATGAGCTATGGCTAGGAGCCACAGGCTGCCGCCACAGTACAGGGAAAGCAACCGCTGGTATGGAAAAGGAAAAGCCGATTTGTGAAATTCAGCAGCTCAAGTGAATTTTCAGGATAAGCATCTTTCTGATTATCCGAGGAACTGCATGGGGTCTGTGCTCAGATACACCCACTTAAATCTTCAAGAACAACATAATGAAAACAAGGGCTAAGGAAATGTGCCTGAAATAAATGTAATTTTACGGCACTTTAAAACAGATTAGGGCAAAAAGTCTATTTTGTTTTACAGGGGCTCTTATCCTGTGCTCATTGCTGTAGCGTTGGAGCAGCACTTAGCATCTCCCATATGTTGTTTATTCTCTCATCTGCCACACAGGGGCAATGCATCTGCAACAACTGTCATGTTTGGGGAGGCTCCTGCTTCGCTTTTTCAGAGATTGCCCAAAGGCATGGTGGGGGGCACTTCTGCCAACATGCTTTGTTTGGGATTTATGTTTGAGAAAGTCAGGTGAAAAAGGGAAAGCTTATTTAAAAAAAAAAACAAAGCAAATTCAACCGATTTTTCCAGACCAAGGGTAAAGCTGCAAGGAAGAATCCTTATTCAAGTTACAGGTCAGGTTAAAAAAGTCACTTAAGACATAGGGAATAATCTCCTAAAAAGAATAAGGTTGTCATAACTTTTCAGATATGTAAAATCATACAACATGCGTACACAGACAATGTATAGACCCATCTCTGGATCTGATTCAAGTCTGGGAAGAGATGTCCTTTAGGCTCAAACTGAGATTGGGGCCAACTGAAGGAAGAACTCTTGCTGCAAAAAATTACATTTTGGGAACTCAGCCACTGCAGTGTACCCCAATTTTACCCTGGTCTGACTGGAATCCAGCTTTGCATAACGCAAGAGGAAGGATGCAAGGATGGAAAAGACTCACCCCCCAACCAGGAGAGAAAACCGTGGACCAGATTGTCAAAGTCTTCTCCAAGTCCCCCACAGGGCCAGCATCTGCCTCCCATCAGACACCTTCATGTGCACAGAGTTGGGTCTGGGGCAGTCTCCAAGTTCAGTTCCCGGGCTGATGAAGGTAGCTGCTGCTGTAGTGGTGTGAAGCAACAAATGCTACTGTACCTCATCTGCATCAGAGGAACAGGTTTCTTTAGACACTTAAGAGAAATTACACACGCCCTGTCTTTGTATATTGAGATATATATATATACATAAAGCACACATAATATAGGGAGCATTATAACCATCCTGCATAATTTCATGGAAACAATGCAATTTTAACTTATTCTAAAAACATAGCAGATCTCCTACTGCCCATTAGGACTGCAGGAACTCAAAGGCTGCAATTTACGGCCAAACACTGTGCCGGTGTGAAGGTCTGTCAGGGTGCCTGGAGCGCTGCTGTACGGACGCACAGCTCCCACCCCTCTCAGGCTAATGACAGGACTGGAACACACTACTTACTTGCCTGACTTTTTAAAAAAATGCATTTGTGAGGGGTACCTAATGATGACTGCAAAAGCAGTCTGTAGGACAGTTAACTAGCAAAGAGTTTCCTGACTCTCTGGGTTTCCCAGCATCTGTAAATTAGGGAGGCAGCCACTTTTTTTTGTCCCATGGAGAAAGCAAGCCCTAAGTCCTTACCCATCCCCCTCCCATGGAGAAATGAGCAGGAAACTGCATGCTGAAATTCATTGAGTTTCCTCTGCCCTACATGTGTTATTCCCCTGTAGGGGAGAATGGGGCCTTTTATACCTCCATAGCTCTGGGCTCTTTGAGTAATGAAGGGAACACATTTATTGGTACAAGGTTTGGTGTTTATTGATGCTACCCATTTTTCACCAGGTTTAGCACTCTGTGGGGAAGGCACATGGACTTTCCAAAACACATTTTATAATCAAGCCATTTCAAGGTTTATGCAGTATAATATGTTTAACTGTTAAATTGTAAATAAAAGTCACTGCCCAATGCTGAGCCTCCATCAAGACGTTACAGTCAGCTACATCTTTAACTATCTGATTTATAAGCAACTTGCCAGCACTGTTGCATGTGTTACATGCACATGCTGTTTACCTGGCAGATGTAGCATGCAAAATTATACTTCTAGAAGGGTTGTGGGCTTAATCTACCCCTGCCTCACCCTTGGCTCGGTGACCAGGGGAAAAACTCCTTTCCCACTGTAAAAACAAAACATATTCCTGGCTCATCCTCTTCCCAAGTAGGGCTTTGCTTTTTAACAAACCTGCCGAATGATTTGCCTTCGCTGCCCTCCCTAGCAGCTCCACTCCCTCTTGTGGCAGCATCGACCCCGAGGAAACCCCAGAGTGCAGGGGATTTATTCCCAGCGAAGGTCCAGAAATAAAACGCAGCTCCAGATATTATGAGGGAAGGTGTTTGAGGAGGAAAAACCACATCCATATGCACAAAAGCCTAGGCACCCCCAACCCGCACCAGATATTTCCCAGACTGTATTCCTAATATAAATCAGCAGGGAATTACCTTGCTGAGTGTGAGAAATCTCGTGCTGTAGTTTAACGGAGGAGACACTGCTGCCCATCACTCTGCAGGCAGCCCTGCACGCACCCAGCAGAGCTCCCTGGCTCTTTCTGGAGGCCATGCAGAGGGGTCTGTCTGATGAGGCATGAGGAGTATTAACCACTTCCAAAATCCTGCATCCGGTATTGATTTAACAAAGTCTGGCCCTGGCAAACACTGTTAGCACAAGGAAGGCTTTCTTGAGTGATTGTTCTGCCCTTGTTTGCCTTTTGCCTGCAAGCATAGCATTGCCCATCGCAGTGCCTGTTCAAAGACCAGCTGCTACAAATGCTCCAACTATTTACTTCTCAGTTTGTTATTCTCCACCAAAAAGCAAACCCTTCAAGGAAGAATTAAAGGAATAAAAACATACCATCTCAGATTAGGGCTGAGAAACAGGTACCCCATCAGTTTTAGTTAGTAAATCAAAATCCCCAAAGATGATGAAGTAGCTCTTATCTTTTATGACAGCACAGCCAGATCAAACACTTCTCATGGCAAGAGAGAAACCCACAGGGGGGAGCTCTTCTTTGCAGAGATTCATTTGCTATCTGTTATTGATGTGTTACTTAATTTACTGATCCACAGAGGAATGAAAATTCAAAGGCAGTACAAACTGCATTCTGCATAGGTTCTTAGGAAGAAAAAGGTTTTATCTCCTCTTCCTTCTTGTAACTATTTCTGAAAATGGGCACCCCTGTCATGGTCTCAGTGTATTCCCATGGTACAAAAAATTTCAGGCCAGTTTAAACCTGACAGCTTGTCAATAGGGCTGCACAATAGGCCTTACTCTCTGGTTCATTCCTGTTGCTCACTTTGTCGGTACAAACTCTGCAGCTGTCAATTTAAATAAATAAATAAAAGAACTTGCATGGAAACATGGTCTTTAATCCTTATTCTTCCTTATAAGTCCAAAACCCAATCCATTTAATGGAAAGGTGTTAGGGGGGCAGCCCAGATAAGATACATAGAGAATGGGTTAATATTTTCTCATTTATGTTTTTACTATTTTAGTGCTGTTCAGACATTTCAAACCCATGCACATGAAGGTTACAGTAGGTTACAGGGGAGCCTGTAAAAAAGACATACCAAGACAGGGTAAAGGATGGAGACCTCCACTGAGGCTGTATTCTACAGACCATGGTTAAGAAGGAGGGAAGGGCAGCACAGCCTGACTTAGCCTTAATGCAGCTGGACCCTTTCCCTGACATCTAACCTTTGTATCCCTTTCAGTCCAGTTGCATTTTTTGATGTGTTTGCAGAATCTCTTTTCAGGAAGGCATATTGCCCTAGAACAGCTTGCTTTTCCCCTGAATCCTAGATAATTAGAAAAAAATAAAAGAATGTAATTTTTCTACTGAGCAGTAGATTACTAAGAAATCACCCTCTCCCAGTAGAGTCAATGGGAGGCTTCTGTCTAACCTCAGGAGAGTAAGTTCTGGCCAATATTGGGCTTGGGCTCATCAGAACTGAGCAAGTGATGGTTTTCTCACCTCATAAGACTTTTTCAAGACAGTGGAAAATAAAGGTATCTCATTCTGCATTAGAATGCCACCAAATCCCTGGAATCTTGTCCATGACAAGAATGGAGCTGAAGGAGAAGACCAACACAATAGCCACTAGTTGGGATGGGACAAGAGAAACTGAAGTTCAAATCCTTCCATTTCCAGCTGCTTTTATATCTAAGACAATGCATTAAACAATGAGTCAGTGATCCAGTTTCACCTTTTCTGTCTTAATGAACCTTCATTTGCCTACAGAAGTGGGGCACCTTCCCCATGATCACTCTTAAAACATTCCTTGAAGTGCCAGAAGACTTTGGAGGGCTCAGGAGGTAGGTGTCTCCGACAGTCCATAGGAAAGCTTTAGCCATCAAATTGTTATTTGCTTGGTCCTGTAATCTCTCTTTGATTTTCAGATCAAATTCTACCCTGGAGCAGAGAAATAATTTCTCATCAGAATTGGTACATGTCCATGAAACATCAGTTTAGTATTTGCCTACTGAAAAATTGTTTCATTTAAAAAATCCCAGCTTGTTCCAGTCTCACAAATTACAGTCGATGGTGGCTATTCAGGTTGGGATCTATACTGCTAATAGTAGCTGGTTTGGTGAAATCTCACATAATAACCAAATCCTCTGAAAGAAGAATTGCAGTCTGGGACACATTGCACCTGATTACTATTTGCACCAAGTTTGCTGACATTTACCTTCTTAATGCCCATTTCAGTTGTCAGCACAGTAGGACCAGGATTTCCAGTTTTATTTTGGGGGCACATGGTGCTCCCACCTCTTGATGTGTTGTGCAGGATTCCACTGTGCTGAAGTTTGTGACTGCTATTTCACCTTCCTTCATTTCAGCAACTGCTCCTGTAGGAATATGTGCTATCAGACAGTGGGATGTCATCAGCACTACCCTGCAAGACACTTCTTTCCTCAGTTCAAAGTCTTCCAATTGGGGCTCCATTTGATCAGAGATTTACTGCTTTCACATTGTCTAGATATCCTGTGGATATCCTTGACTTAGCAGCTGCTGAGAAATTAATATGTAGGCTGAATAAATTATGCCAAACTTTCACAGTTCTGACAGGTTTAGAACTTCTTTCCACAGTATTGCTCGAAAACTTGAGCCCTTTAGTAGTAAAAATACTGGCTAACTAATTAAAAAGTAGACATATTTCTTAAAAGTTGCTACCCACTGAAACAGCGCCATTATTTTTGTTTACCTTATTTCCTACCAAAGAAATTTTTCTCAGAGTCATGACATCCAATTTTATGATTGTCCTAAGAAAGTATACAAACAAAAATATAAAGTCCCCCAAATATGCAAGTAAAAGGGTCTGTTTCTCAAATATACCCTGTATAGATTGCTGTCTAGACTCTTCTGCTCACTATTATTAGTCACGACCATGCATCCTTCAGTGTTTCCTAATTATTTTACTGTTCTTCATAAGTCTGCTGTGGGAGTTTACATTTTTTTTAATGCCTTTTATTTCCTTTTTAAATGGCCAAGCACAAGTTTGGTTCTGGTTTAGTCCCTTAATGGAGTTATTTCTCCAATGGTAATTGAAAGGAGAGTTGGCAATGAGTGCCTTCCTTTATCAGCACTCAGAATCAGTACCTTCAAAGCCATCCTTGTGTCCCTACTTACCCCAGACTAAACTTACTCCCCTGATGTTGTTCTTGTCCTCTTTGTCTACCTCATCCCTTTTTAGGTCACTGAAAAATATTTACAAAACCCATGAAAACAAAATCAGAAGGGCACTTCTTGATCCTACCCTCGAGGCAGCCTTGATGTATATTTGACCATGAGCCAGCGATGCACACTTGCAGCAAGGACCGCCAACAACCTCCTAGGCTGCATGAGTGGGAGCTTTACCAGCAGGTCGAGGAAAGTGATCCTTCCTCTCTACACAGCTCTGGTGAGACACATGTGGAGTGCCGATCCAGTTCTGGGGTCCCCAGACTCTTCTTAGTGGTATCCAGTGACAAAAGAAATGAGCACAAACTGAAACACAGGAGGTTCCCTCAGGAAACAATCTTTTACTGTGAGGGTGGCCGAGCACTGGAGCAGTTGCCCAGTGAGGTTGTGGAGTTTCCATCCTTGGAGATACTCAAAACCCCACTGGTCACAGCCCTCAGCAACCTGCTCTGGTTGACCCTGCTTGACCAGGGGCGTTTGGATGAGATCACCTCTAGAGGTCCCTTTCAGACTCATCTATTTCATGATTCTGTGATATATGACACTGGATTCTCAGACAGCTGACACTGCAGCTTTGGGCAAGCCATGCTGAGCATCCCAAAGGAAAGCAGAGGGACAAGGCTGTGCCAAAGATTCTCTCACATCTGTAAACTTGTCATCAGGAAAGCTATGAAAATGGGGATAGTCAAGAGCAGATTATTAAACTCTAGCTTTTGGGGGTGGAAGAAAAACATGTTATATGAATTCCTCCACAAGTTTCACAGAGACCTTAGTTTATGCTATGAAAGTCACATGCTGCTCATTCAGGGTATTATGTTTTCACTAAATCACCCAGACAGTATTGACATCTCTCCTTTTCTCATCTAGGAGGTAGGAAAAGCGTCACAATAAGAGCTGCCTCCCTCAAGACCGATTAACCCTTCAGTAAGAAGGAAACCCAAAAGGTGGACACTCTTTTCCCACTGCAGGAACCAGGTGTCAGCAAGATCAAGGATTCATGCTTTCTCCTACATTCTTACACTTCAGGCAGGTACAAGTGACTGGACTCCAGCTTGTCTGAAAAATCGTACCACGGGAGAAGCTTGGCTATCACCAGAGCACTGACTATCAATTTGCAAGATCGCAACAGGGAATTCACCCACTTAGAAGTTGTGGGGTTTGCAAAGATAAAGATCTCTTCAGCTTTCATTTTTCCCTGTGGTCAATGACCATGCACGTAGTGGCCAGCTGGCATCCAAACAATGCCACTGTAAAAAAGCAACCGGTAAACAGCATATCACATTGCTTGCAAAAGATAATTCAGCAAACAGAAGATGCAGTTCAGAACTCTATTACTTCAGCTGGTAGATGGACAACCAAGACCATGGATCTTGTAATTTAAAGTAATGATTTGTATTCTTGACATCACAAAACCATGCATTGATCTTGTACAATTTGTGACCTTTACATGTTCAGTACGTCAGTGATTCTGGGCGCTGGACAGAGCGTACCACTCCTACATGGTACTGCATGCTTAGAAACTCTGGATGGTGAGAACTGAGAGAGAAAAGGAAAATAAGGAGAAATCTCACAATCATACAAACTAATGGCTCCCATTTGCCTCTTTGCTGCCAGCAGTATATTAAGCCTCTGAACACAAGCAAAATGTCTAAGAAACTATTTTTTTGTAATTGTCTACCCTTTTCTTGGTCTCCAGTGATCATTATTAATTGAAGGTCCAACATATGTTTGCATTAGCATGTATTAGGAAATGGTATGGTCTCCACCCATGTTCAGTGGGATTTCAGGACTATTTATCGGTATGATTCCGCTCCCATTTCAGTGAGAGGTAGTTTTTCATTGACTTGAGCAAGGACAGTGTTAGGCCTACACTGAGAGTTTTAGAGGAGAAAAAAATTGCCAATTAGAACTGGCTCCAGACAATAATAGTATCATTTTCTTATATTCAGAGCAGTAAAGCAAATATAAAACAAACAACAAAAAACTGACAAAAAAGGGAGTTCATTCTAAGTTCAGACCATTAAGAATTATAGTTTGATACTGTTGATTTCCCCTGAGTTCAATAAAGACAAACTCACAAAAAAATAGAACATATCTGTCCTTTTCCAAAAGGCATTAATGAAGAAAGGTAATAATGAGATCTGACTTTATCTAATCAATGAATAGCCCCAGCAATAAAACTTTGTCTCTTGAAGTCATCAAGCTGCTGAGAGTCATAGAATTACATGTAAAACTTTACGAAGCTGCAGTGATAAAAGCAGTTTTTAAATGAACAGATTATCAAGGAAACAGAATTATCTTCACACACACACACAGACACTGAGGAGTGGTTTCTGTCTGAGATCAAAACTCCTACATGGAAATATCTACAAGCCACTGTCTGTGGGCAAGAGGAGGGTCAGAGCTCCCACTGTACTCCATGGAGATCCTAGTACAGTTGGAGAAGCCTTGGCAGTGATTCGCCTCATCCTTAGCTGGTCACTGAGAGCTTGGTCCAATTGACTAATGTAGATGTCTAGTGTCATTTGAGATGCTCTGTGGTATTCAAGACACCCTCATGGGGCTGGCAGATCTGACATGGGACCCTAGGGATACCCGTGTCTGTCTTTAGCAGAAGATGAAAGCTGACAGGATACCTGTGGGCAATCCAAATACCACTCGTTGCCTAAGTTTAGGCAACTGAGCCCCTTTACTGGCCCCCATGAGGACACCTAATTGTAAATGACTAAGATAAGGTGTCTTATTCTTGAACCCAATCCCACTAAAGTCAGCTGGAGATGCCAAAGAGCTGAAAAAGTAAATAAATAACCCTAGCAATACCCCATTTCTGAATGCACACCGATTTGGTCCTTCAGCAGGCTATATATAAACAAGCAAAATAATCCAGATGCTGTAGTGCTTGCAGTCACCTTGGTGAGTATCTTGTCCCAATCACAAAAAAAACACAACAAACCCAGCTCTTCACAATATGCACTAGATGTTTATGGTTTGGGGAGTAAAGCTGAAAGTGTTATTTTGGCCTTTAGAGCAATTTTTAAATAGAAAAAAGTAACCTGACATAACAGAAAAAGAACTCCAGTTTCAGCAAAATCTTCTAAATTCTTCACTTTTATCAGCAATTTGAATCCACCTCATGCCTCTGGCCATAAATTCTTAATGCCTTTGTGAAAAGAGCAGAATGTCTGAGTTCAGTTTGCAAAAGATGAATATAAACATCATCGGTGGGCACTTCTGGTCATAGATGCCAAATATGATTTGGGTTTTGGAAATTACCATTGCTTCTCCCATCACTGTTTCCTTTGAGCCAAATTGGACATAGATTACTGAAATACTTCTGCCATTCCTGTATCAGGTCCACACATACATGAAGGTCTAATATGTATCATCACAGCATAACACTTAAGAATATGTTGGGTTTAAAGATAAAAGCTATGAGTATCCATAGGATTTGAAAGATATTGGTGTAAATAGTGTACATTTATGGAGTCCACATAAGCCATATTTGGCTTATGAAGCCTTTGAGTGGTAAGTGGTTGGAGCCGGGATGTATTACTGAGAGGTATGTCATAGGCTTCACCTGATATGCTCAACTCCAGGTTTCTGGTTTTGGCCCCGCTCAACAACTGACCCAATATGGATGCTTTTTGGTTTTGATGTTCTTGTATACATTCAAGAACCAGACACAGTACTGAAACATGAATGAATCTATAAAGGCTATCTCAAGGAGTCAAGTAAGGGTTACTAGACCAAAGTTGCCAGTATGTCTGAGAAACAGAGACCCTCATTTGGAGAAAATACAGGTCTGACATAAACACTCCATCTAAAATATACCATGAATCAGTACCTATGGACAATTAATAAAAGGTGCAAGATTTCTTTCCTAGAAATGGAAAATAATCTGAAAATAAATATCCACATGCATGAGAAACTTTCTGCAAATCTGGTAAGCATATATTGCATGGCAGAAAGACAAAGACTATCTACAAAGTAAACCTATTAATCTTTCTTTTAATTTAACAGCTAGCCTACAGAATCAGTGCAGAATCAGATATAAATTTAATGGTGGTATGGATTGTGTGAGTAAAATATGTTCACGAGTGACATCTTGGAAATACGCTTACATGAATTAAAATTTAATATATTATGGAGAACAAAGTCTTTTGTCCTTTTACAGCCTGATCCAGCTATTTATGAAGACAAAAGAAATATTCCCATTCACTTTTGTGAGTGCTGGACCAGATCGATACCAAGAAAATAACAACCCATATGTTTCTGATTCCACTGGTCTTTTGGTGGTGACGAATAGTCATCTCTGACTAAGGAAGTACTATGACTCTCAAAAGAGAGTAATCCCTGATTTACACCATTCTGGGAGAAGAGTCTGGCCCACCCTTGAGTGCATGCCTTCTTAACCCCTTAACATGTGGCAGTAAGTAAATCCTGCAGAAAAGCTGCTGAACTTGCACATGCAGTAACTTCTAAAGTAAACTCCATGGCTGCCAAAAAGTGTATAAGAAGTCAGAAATAACTTACAATATGGCAGGTGTTACAGTGCAATAAGGGCATGTCTTAGGTACATTATAAAACACAGACTGAAGTAGTTCCAGGATCTGAGAGTTATTACGACACAGACTATGAGGTTGCTATTTAGATGAAATTCCTCCTACCATGTCTTCAAACCAGTTTTTTTCCCCCTTATTTGCTCCATTCACCACATTTAGATGCCACCATCTTGGATTTCCTTCTCTGAAAAGGAAATCTCCACTTCTCAGCATGGAACTTGAAAAGCTTTCAGTCTCAGAAGGAGCTGCTGAGCCTACGTTCTACACCCAGGTAACCTAAGCCATGTGGAAACATGAACTGTTCACAACCTTCGAGTCCTCCAAAGCGGGCCAAGCTCAGGACCTCAGCCAGCACCATTAGTACCTCAAGCAGCAGATGGCAGTAGTTAGTGGGAAAGTCAAAAGTCAAGGGAGGGAGTGGGGAGAGTTGCCAAAGCACCTAAGAACATACATGCATTAAAGCAACACCCTTGGAAAAGAGATGCTTGCAGTAATTCTGTGCATGGTGGTACATCCCTATGACAATGTTGATCCAGGAGATGCTGACTCTTGTCCTGAGAGTAGGATGCTGCCTCTCAACTAATAAGACCTCTCTCTGGTGGGATGCTGCCTCCTGACTAACAAACCTTCTCTCCCAGCCCACCGCAGCATTGCTTCTGCACAGCAACACAGCTGCCCATTAGGCTGGCACGTCCTCAGTGCCTGTGGAAAGCACATCTCTAGGTACGGCATATGCTCTGCAACCCCAGAAAGCCAGGGACTGGGGAAACTCTTGAGTCAAATCCATGGGACTTCACAGCTCTAAGAATTTGACTTTTTGGCCCTTTTGAAAAATCTCACACTAGATCTTACAAAACTGGCAGTATGCACAAGAGTATAAATTAGGACTTCAAATCACACACTAGATCTTACAAAAAGGGCAGTATTCACAAGAGTATAAATTAGGACTTCAAAAATAATTACTCTAAGAAGTAAAAACCAGCCTCTCATTAAGCCAAGGTTTCACCCTACAACAGCGAAAAACAGAAACCAGGACCACATTGCCTCATCTCTAATGTGAGACAAGAAGAGCTCTGGGTACAGCTACAAGCAGGATTTTGCTTCATAGGAGGAAATCCAAGATGGTGGCTGTGAAGTGACAAATTCCTGCTCGTGCTGTTTTATTTCTGCTGAACGTAATTTGGTTGTTTAGCCTGGCCTTCGCGTAAAGTTAACTCCTGCACACACATGGCCTTATATTTGCTGGATCAGTAGCAGAGGTATCATAAGAAGCACTTTTCATTTCAGTTTCCATAGAAGGGTACTAAGAATATGGAGCAAAATTTGTCTTCTCAAACATGGAATTAGTCTTCAATTTTTATAAAAACTTGGTTTTTTCGCTTGCTGATAGGAAAACTGTATACCTTCTTCAGATCTGCAGTTTTGTTGGTTTGGGTTTTTTTATTTCACAAGGAAGCAGAACTGCTTTCCCCTCCAAAATAAATGCAAGGTGGTAAAAATACGTCACAGGGCTTGTTTGGGGAGGAGGGCTGTTTGTTTTTTGAAGCCATTAAGGTGGTCATTCCTTCTACAGTGCTAACCCTTCCTCCTTGCTGGAGCTTATTCCTTATTGGCACCTCTCTTCTACCAGAGATCCGCATTATTTGGTCTCTTCTCACACTTTTTTGACATTGCAGTGCAGCACATCACAGAACAGCCATATCACAGAGCAGAAATACTACTAGCGCTGGTGGACGGCTCCCTTCTCATCCAGGATTTCAGCTTCATTTGGCTTGTGATCAGTAGTCGTGGACTCCCTAACACAGAGATGGACTCTTTTTTGCTCCTTCTGCCTTGCCTCCCTTTTTTAATCCTCCACTGTGCCAAAAAAAATTACTTTGAAAGGTATTTGGAAGCTTTTTGACTTCAACATTTTTCAAGGTGTCAGGCTGGGACTTTCCCCAAAAATAGCAATAGTTAACTTAGCTAGCTATCATGTTTTAAATGTTTGTTATATTTTTAAAGAAGTTTTTTCCTTTCTTCTGAAATGTGCCAGAAATATGGGGTTTCTGTTCCATACAGTGGTTCCCCTCACTTTTATTTTCTTGGTGTTAGTGGGAAAGTCAATGAACAGTGTCTTAGGAAGACGGGAAGGAGGCAGAGCAAAGAGTATGCACAAATCAGGGAGAATTTCCTTGTTCTTCCCTCAGAAAATCATGTCTGCTTTGTTTCCGGCTTTCTGTAAGGAATAGAAAAAGCCACTTAAGTTAGCAAATGAAGTTTCATTTCAGGTGGGGCAACTGATATAGCTCAAAGCATGTCAACTGAGTATGTTATGAAGAGAAAACCTGCTCAGCTTAGTGGGACTTTATCTTTTACTTAGACACTAAAAGGCAAGGGGTTGCGCTGTGCCTGCAAGCAGCTGCATGCAGATGGCAATGCATTGAACTCGCCTACAAGAGTTTGAACTGTAAAGCGTACAGTAAATAATTCTGGATTTTAAACACTTTTAAAAAAATTCCTTCTCATTTTCACTCATCCTGGCAAATTTTTGCCCTTCATGAGCTTCACAAGTCAAATCAGGCAAGCAGGACACCGCTTATTGTTCAACTCCAAGTGATGAAAGGTGGAGAAAGGATTTGTCATCGCACTAAGTGCTGGGAAGGGCTTTGGGTCCCTAAGATTTCACTGTTGTCAGTGGAGAGAGATGGCAACTCCCGGCTCAAATTGCAGGTATGCAAGAGTGCTCTCTGGAAAGGCTCTTTTCTCTCTCTGTGACTTTGGAAGGAACCCAGGTAATGAAGACAGATATAGATAGACAACAGCTGTAGAAAAAACTCTTCTTTTCTTTTTTTGTCTCTTTTTTTCCTCCTCTTTTTTTCTCTTTTTTCTCTTTTTTCTCTTTTTTCTCTTTTTTCTCTTTTTTCTCTTTTTTCTCTTCTCTTCTCTTCTCTTCTCTTCTCTTCTCTTCTCTTCTCTTCTCTTCTCTTCTCTTCTCTTCTCTTCTCTTCTCTTCTCTTCTCTTCTCTTCCCTTCCCTTCCCTTCCCTTCCCTTCCCTTCCCTTTCCCCTTTTTTCTCCCCTGCCCTGCCCTGCCCTTCCCTTCCCTCATTGCTGTAAGGAGGAAAATGCACACACACACACACACAAACACACTCTCTGTGTCCCCACTGCTACATTTTACAGAACAGGAACGAAGTCCCAGGAAATGCAAGGTACTTCTGCAAGACCTAGAGTCAGGCCAGTACCCTGGGACTTAAATGTGCTACAAGTGCATATATATTTATATTGTTTACACAGCAAATGCGTAAATTCTTGCACAGCATCAGGTATATAACTCAGCTTTGCATTCATGCTACCAGGGTGGTTTTAGAATAAACTTGTGCCCTTGCACCAGCAATCTGCACGCCAGGAAAACTGTGGCTCAGTTTAGTTTGGTGCAACTTGCACTGAGCATGTGTTTAGGGAACTATTGTAGGAGGAAGAGAGCTGTATATTCCAGGCTAATGCTGGGATTATGTGTCATCTGACTCAGCAGCTCTGGGGCATTAACTGACAACGCATATCAGGTTAGGTTAATAATCTACCACTTGGTTCTGCTTGAGCAGATCTGTGTGCTCAGGCTAGAGATCAGTGACAAAACAGGGAGTCTCTGAGGGATAGGATTAGTTGCTCTGTGATCAGCAGGATGGCACTTGCACCACAAGATGTACAGACTTAATGCCTGGATCTGCTCTGAATCAGAAGCTACATCTGGAAAGTAGCAATACAAATCTGACTCTCCAGGGATGCCCACAGCAATGAAAGCAGGCTTGGATGACAAAATGACAGATACTGGCAATGTGGATGGGATATTACCAGAATGGGAGAAAAACTTCAAGGATATAAAAATACCTGTTTGTTTTAACAAGATGCCCCAAGAGACTGGGAAGACTTTCCCTCACTGCAAACAAGTTGGGAATTACCTAGTAGGCAAAATGATCAACAAGGGCTCCTTTGCCAAGGTGATGGAGGGGCTGCACATCCCCACAGGGGAGAAGGTAAGCTCCTAATGAGAGGGTACCATGCACTAGGAATCGCAAGTAACCTCTCACTAATTTATGTCAGAAAATTTCAGACCATTTAATCCACAAACCACAACCTACTCAGTGAATTATCCTCTGAACCTTATCCTCATAAATTAACCTCATAAATTGAGTTTATTGCTTATGTATAATCAGTCACATGTGTGAATATGTATTGAGTGCAACTGTTTTCACAATTATAAAACAATATAGACAACAAAGATATCCTCCTGCTGAAAGAGAACAGGATGATGGCATAAGGACAATTTCAAATCTGCTTTCCTTGATAATCCTCATTGAGTAATTAGTGCCGCGTATCTGACCTTTAAAGCTATGGACAACACTTATTGAAAAGCCAGCCACTCCAACAGCAATCATTTATCTGGCAGGAGACAGACAACATCTGTTATCTCTAGCTCAGTTGGGCTAAAATAACGTAGCACTAGACGTAACTGTGGAAAGGTGGATTACTATCAAGTGGCTTTTTGATTTTTACTTTTTTTGTGGCTTCAGTAGCTTCACTGGCTGACTAGCTTCCCAAACTGCAAAGAGTTTAATCCCAGCCCTTTATAGCCAGCATCTTGAGTAGCTTTTAGACCAAGTCAGAAGGGAACATGTGAGAAAAAAGATGTGGTACAGCACAGATGCAGTTACCAGTCAAGCATGTAGGGATTTTTTGCATTTGAGAACATTTCATATATGCATATTTATTTATGCAGAGGCATAGATATGACAGAATTCAGCTTTCCTGGTTTGGCCTTCAAGAGAAATAAAAAGTGTATTCTTCCATCAGGAATGTCTCCCTCTCTGATACTGATTATCAACGCCATGTCAAAAACAGCTTCTCCCATGTCAGCTTACTCCCCATCCTTTTGAAAATTAATCTGGGTTGCAAAGCTTTTTGCCAATTTGCATATATCCTGCAATTTAGGTCGCCATAAAAGTCATTGACAAGAGAAAAGCCAAGCAGGATTCCTACGTTTTAAAAAACATGACGCGCGAGCCACGGATACACCAGATGATTAAGCACCCCAATGTTGTTCGGCTATATGAGACCTTGGAGACTGACAACTCCTATTACATGGTGATGGAGCTGTGCCATGGCGGGGACCTCCTGGACAGAATTTGTGACAAAAAGAGGCTGGCGGAAAGGGAAGTAAGGAGATACACCAGGCAAATTCTGTCTGCAGTAGAGCACCTGCATTGCCAGGGGATTGTTCACAGGTAAGATGTTCCCCCCTTCCAAACAGCAGTTAAGAAAGTGTGCAAGAGCGTAGAGTGGTCTTCTTCACTGAGAGCATTTCTTTAATTTTCCCTTGTAAAAACATGGATTGCCAAGAAGACTATGTTTCTCAGCCCATCTTAATAAAGTATTTTATTCTCAGTGGTGGTAGAAGATAAACTGTTACGCACTCCATGGGGAGTAAAGTAACGAAGTCCAGGGATAAGAGCTGACGAGTGCAACAAATCAATACTTTGCCACGATTATCTTAGAATTAGCTGGTGACAAACATGTATCTAATTCAAATATTTCAGTGTGGCTATGCATGTAAATATTGATTTCATTTGGTTAGCCACAACATATTGAAATAAGCACACATCACTCCGGACAGAAGATTGAGGAATCACAGCTCACTGCCTGCACAGAGGATGTGGTCCTGTGGGTCCAGGTCTGTGGCAGGTCGCTCACCTTCCACGCTGGCTTTTGCATTATGGGGACAGATCATGACTTCAGCCACTGCTAGAGGAACCTGAGCAGCCCATGCAAGGAGACCTGATCTTCTTCCCCGCATTGGGGATCTCGGCACACGTGCCAAGAACAGCAGAATAAGGACTTCCATTTTAGGTGGGACAATAGGCAAGAAGCAGTTTTTCCCACCATTTTTCTGTTTTACTTAGTAATTCATGGTCAATCATATCCTTAATTTTAAATGGTAAATGCACTCATCAAGAAAGCCCCCAGGACCTAACAAGTAATCCAGTTGACTGTATCGTTACAGCAACCCTGAAACAAATAAGCTGTGAATGTGATGGCTCAGCATTTACAAGTGCTTTGTGACTTGAAATCCTTGCAATCCAGCACCTAATTATATTGGATTTGCTAATTAAGAAGGAATGGACAAGAAAGAAACAGTCAGTATCTGACCTAGAGAATTTAAACAAACAAACAAAAAACCCGCCAAAAAATAAGCCCAAGGGGCTTCACCCATTTAGTCCAGGCTGACATCCCTGCCTTGCTGGTTCCCTAACTAATCTATTTTACAGCATTTCTTCAGTACTCATGATCACAACATTTACGTTCTTCCCATGACAACATTCCTCATGAATTTCTCAAGCCCTCTTCCTTTTTTTTTGTTTGGCAACAACTCTTCCCGGTGAGCAAGGGAGTAGCCTGACTTCTTCCCCTACTTTTATCTTCTTCTGTTGGTAACGTTTTGCTGGGAAAGCTTTGCAATAGAGAAGAATTTTGCTGCACACCCCAAGAGTAGTCAGGTACGAAGTGGTGTGAACTCCTCCGGAGACATGCTTTAATATCAAACCTGCCTAACCAAAGGAAAATTCATCCCTGGCTCTCAAGTGCCTTTTCATAGGGTTTATGAAGTCGCATGGTCCGGCAGGAGCCCAGCTGCCTTGCTAAGTCATGAGCATAGGTTTGGTGAGCTGTACCTCAACTCGTGACTTGCTGTTAGGTTTGAGATTCAGAGCTGTGGCCTTAACCTCATACCAGAATCAGACTGGAAAGGATCTGGAAGGGTTTCCTTGCTCAGGTCCAGTAATTTATAGCAACTCGCTGCTGAGGTTAAACTGATGAGGATAATTGTGGGTGTATCCTCTTCTGAAAAAAGGGCATCAATGTTTCCAGAAAGATGAGCACAGAAACAGGAAAGTTACCTCACAAAGTCAATCTGATTTTCTCATCTAAGCACTGAGCAAAGCTCAACTCTTTGTATTGCTTTAACATAAGGAAAGGAGGGTTCCCAAACTGCCTGTTGGGAACAGCTGCTGCTCCACGGGGACGGTGCTGGTAAAATCACACCAGGTATCATGGTTCATGACATGGATAATTGTGTGCCAATGCCTGGGTCTATGCCCAGGCGCCCTTTATTGTACTTGAATGGAGGTGCCTTGTGATTGCAAGTTTTCATTTCTAAGTGATGAGCTTAGGAATTTGCTAATTTAATTTAATTTTGCTCAGAAGTGTCTTACAGGCATTCCTGATTTTTAACCCTGGGATATACCTCAGGAAAACAGTATTTTCTATTGTCTTAATAATATACTTGATGAAAAACTGGCTGGTTTTGTATTTTTAGTCCAAACGGGTATCACTCACCAGAAATTCTGTGCTATGTTTTGACAGCTATTTTGTTTCTTGAGCTTTACTTTTCCTATTCAGCACTAACATCAGCACTGATCCAACAAATCCTTATGGCTTAAATTGAGGTTGAGTCTACATTTCACAGTGAAGGTAGTACCTTTCTTGTCCACGCAAGATCACCGTTGATTTTGATGCCACAGTTGCCAAAATGATCCAGAAGATGGATCATTGACTCACTTGCCTATTCTCCCAGCACACAGCATTTTACTGTGCCAGATATAAGAAGGCTCAGGCACAAGATCAAGTTCAACAGCTTCACAAGCTAACACTCATCAGCTGAGGTCTGCTAACTATCCCTATGCCTGCTCTAGACATGGCCAAGTGGTGAGGTAATGCATCTGAGCTTAAAAACCTCAAATAAAGACATATAAGCTAAATCACATTACCTCGCAATTGGATTGGGCTAGCGCATGCACACAGTCAGCTACCAACTCCTAAAGCTGGTGTTTGCTAAGTGACAGTAACTTGCTTGTAGGTACAGTTCCTAATTTTTCCTGGATATTTTTCCTGAATATTTTCCCTTCTCCCATATATCCTTTTGAATCACTGCTGGACCAAAGACCTGGAGAAGCATCACAAGCTGCCCTCTAGGCACTCTCTCTGAAGTCCCCAAGGGAATGAGAAAAAATTCATGATGTTGCTTAAACTTACAACATTTCTGGGAAAGTTTCCTTTGGAAAAAAAGAACAAGATGTATCTTTGATGCAAGATAACTTCTGACACTATGTAAACTTTAATAGTGACCATTATCAGTTTTTTCAGGCAAGAAAGCATACATTTTTATTAACTGTGTGAGCACTCAGCTCAGCATATAGAAGAGCAGTTGTGGCAATCCAATGTAACATTATTTGACTGTAGTGTAGTAAAAGTCATCAGGGTGCACTGTGGGGTGCTAAATCCGATAGAAAGGCCAGATTGGCAGTGGCCTGAAACACAACTAGTTTTAAACCACACAGTTTTAGTGCACAGGGTTATGTCACAGGGATAGGCTATAAACAAAGTTATCTTAAATCTACCTCCCAGCTTTTGGGCTCTGGCTTCCTTGCCACTCCAGAAAACATGCTATTGAAATTAAAACTGATTAAAAAGTTATCATTAAAACCATCTCCACCCCATGTTCAGCCTGGGGCAGCAGAGGCTTTCAAATGCAATGCTGTCCCATCCAGAACCATGGAGATAAAAGAATGCTCCCATAAAACCACCCATCAGGACCACCAGGTACACCTCCAGACTTAATCCCCTGCAGCAACGCAGTGCTGTTCCTGCAGCGCTGGTCCTCCCAGCCCTTGCTCCTTGCTCCCGTCCTTGTTCCCATCCCTCCTTCTGGTTTGTTGTCCTGTACTCTCCGAGGTCTTTGGGCTGATGGGAGGGAAACCCATGTACCCAGTTCCGCTTCTGAAACTTGCTCTGTCCCTCCGTGTCCCCCACAGAGCCGAGGAAAGCCCCCAGTGGCACATGAGAGGCTGTGATGGGAGTTGGCAAAGCATCATGGGCTCCTGGACCGGCTCCCAACACCCAAATTACACTGGCTGAGGATTCCTTCACACTGTGAAAGATTTGAGCTGCCACTTCAGGCGCTCCCCACAGTGGAGCAATATTCTGGCTTCTGGTTTGAATTTGTAAGGATATAAATGTTCCCACAATAAGAGAGTAAGCACCTGAGCCAGCTAACAGCATTTTTTCTGCAGCTCTGAATTACGTCCTCCTGTGGGGGCAGCTGATACTGGTTGACCCTGTTTACATAAACATCACTGTGGAGATGTCTCCACCTTCAGGGTATCTGTTCCCAACCCAGTTTGGTACATATCCCCTCTTCCACAAGCAAGGCAAACCTCGCTTTCCAGTTCCCTTCTCATCCTTCGTATCTCTCAGGCATGATTTACTCACAAAGAAAGCAAAAATAGTCAGCAGTGCTCAGTACTTCAAACAAAGACAAAAAAACTCTGGTCCAAGTATGTGTAACTTTCTTTGTTACTCAAAAGAAGAAATAAATGCTGTTCACTTTTTTAAAAAAAATACATAGGTAGAATGGATGATTCCTAAATGAATGGTCTATTTAAAATATATACTTATAAAATATTCCCTGAAATACAGAAAGGTTCCATTTTCCCAACTGAAAACTTCAGGAAGGAATAAGGATCTTGTTACAATTGTAGGCAGAGCTGTGCAGAACTATTGTTATTATTTCAATTAAACTTTGCTAAAAACTATCTGCAAATGGTTAGCTGGGACATCAGGCATCTTAAAGTTTGCTTTCTGTCTTCATTTCAGGGACCTAAAAATTGAAAATTTTCTTCTTGATGAGAACAACAACATCAAAATTGTTGGTAGGTGCACATTATCTGTGAAGCTTGGTTTCAGCTTTTTATTTTGTGTGGCTTTCAGTGACAGTTTAGCTACTATTTAAACAGCACATTTTATGACTGAGCTTGTGATTATTCAGTAAACATAGTTGAGCTTTTAGAATAAATAGAAGTTATGAAGTATAACTTAACAGCTTGTTTATTTGAGCTTTAACTAAAACATATTTTTAAGAGAACAAGGAAAACAATTTTGCCTATTGTTTTCCCTTGTGTATTGCTGGAGAAGCAAGAAACAATTACAGCTTTTATGTGTAGAAAGCTGTTCCTAGCAGAAGTGATTTGTAGACAAAGAAATAAATCTTCTGGGGTGAAACACAGGTATGGACACATTAGCTTCTGTCGAGTCACTACTCCAACTAGAAACCTCATCATTTGGTATGTGCTAAAAAAAAAAAAAAAAGACTGTTTTGGTCACTAACAGAAATCTTGCTAGGGTTGTGAAGCAAACATTTATAAAAATGAGGGAATTTGCACCAAGCAGTTAACACAGCTCAGAGAAACATTAATTTTATTCTATGGAAACCGCACAGAAAAATCCCCGCAAGGGAAGCTCACTCTTGGAGACGCCACATGTTTAACCCAGTGTTTCCCAAACTTTTAAAAGCTTAACACCTCTAAGAAAAAAGGCACTAACTCTTCACCCCTGTTTTATAGCCAGCCAGTCTTTCACAATCACACCTTTCTCTTCCCTCCCCCTTGCACACATGCACATATACAGAGAAAAAGGCTTAAGTTAGCACATTTTACCCCACATTTACAACGGGCTAAAGCACACCCAGCTGAGCCGAATGCCGTAGCTGATTAAGCCATGCTAATGCAGCTGTGTAGCTAAGCTCTTGTACTAGCATGCAGAAACCAAAATCAACCAAACCAGACCCATGGCTGGGTAACTTCACTGTTACTCCTCTGCTAATTCGTGGCACATGTATTTGAACCCAAATTGGTATCCACAGCTGAGACATCAACAGATGCTATAGCTAGCTGCTGTTTTTATCTTTCTCCTATCTTCAGCCAACTGGTAAAGTTGAAATATTTTGAGAAGAGACCAAAACTTCTTTGCCTTTGTTTTTGTGACTGTCAGATTTTGGACTGAGCAATACTGCAAAGTTCAAGGATCTATCCCAGGAGCTGTTACATACCCAGTGTGGAAGCCCAGCTTATGCTGCCCCAGAACTCCTTGCTCATAGGAAATATGGTCCAAAGGTGGATGTCTGGTCCATGTAAGTAGATCTAAAAATATACTTATCAAAACACTCTCAGCACTGAATGGTTTAGACAAGACTGATACAAATGGGTTGGTGGCACTTAGCTTTGGGGCATCAACAGCAAAAGCAGAGATATATCAGAGAAGGGTTGCCAGAAAAAACCCAAACTTATGGGTGTGAAAAAAGTATCTTGAAATGTGTATCCTTTGCAAAACACTGGACAAAAAACCAAATGAGCAATACACATGCCATTCTGGAGAAACCCTGTGGCAAGGGAAGTCAGCAGAAGGTAGGGTATCTGGATCTAGGAGCCTGTTCTGAAAAGACAGAGAAAGAACTTGTATGTACCAACCCCCTCAGGTGAAACCCCCACCCTCCTCTCCTGGCACACAAGTTCAGTTGATATCTGAGTAACTTCTGTCAAAATCAGAAGCCCTGGAAGCCCTGGACTGACAAATGGGCATTTTATGTCTAAGGTATATTTTGCCAAAAGAAGAAATCTAAACAGAAAAGTTGAATCTCAGGGACACACAGACCAAAGATGTGGCTATAGCAGAGCTATGAGACCTTCATCGATACCTTAGTGAGGCCCTTTATATCAGATTATGATAAAAAGGGGGAGTTATTTACTTCATAGGTGGCACAAACCTGAATGTACTTCATTTTCCTTGTTCATTACATCTACAGGATGTTTCTCTTATAATAAAGAAGAATGCAAAAGGTGCCATCAGAAGAGTAATTTTTCACATAAATTATCTCAGACTTTTCAAATGCATCTATGGTTCTAGCAGCCAAGTTGTGGGTTTTTTACTTTTTTGACAGTTTTTCTAGGTGGAGCTGGGAAAATGATAGTATATTAAGTCAATTTTTTTATCCTTTGATCTTCATGGATGTGGATAGAAGAGTGGCTCTCCATGTCCATCATTCGTCCAAAGGCAATTCATGTTTATCTATATGTATGTGCCCACATATCAGCTTCTCCTCAACTGTTTTGATAGTAACCATGTGCCCAGGTCTGAGTGTTCCACCTAGAACACATTTTTTAAGGACATTTCTAGCAGGTATGATAGATGACCATAGAAAATGAGCATGAGTAACATAGACTAAGCCAAATCTTCATCTAGAGCATTAAGATTAAAACACCCCGTGGCTGGTCAAACACATCTTTGTCCAGACTCCTCCCACCTATTTACAATTACAACCATAATTCCTTGCAGTATCTGAACTAACAAGTGGTAGGGTGAAAATCCAGCTATTGAAGCCGGTGATAAAACAGCTCACAAGGCTTGTAAGAGTGATCAGACTTTCTGGCTTAGAAGTGCCACCTCCCATCCCACCCCACAACCATATTATCTAAAGGCTCTTAATGTTCTGCTTCTGTTCAGCGCACAATGCTAATTTGATCCAAATTCAAACCACCTCATTCAGGACACCTGACAGAAGGAATGGGAGGCCTGGACATACAGAGCTGCTCTGAACTGGGATGTCCCACTTGCTCGTCCAGCTGTGAGAATATGGAGTCTCCTTGAGGAGTTCTCAGCAGTCTTTACTAAACTGTGTATTCACAGCGTTGCTGGTACCTACATATAGGCATCTGATTCAGATGTCTAAAATAGAAGTTTAGCATTCCTATATGCTCAGAAGAGAAAGAGCATTTATATACACATAAATATATAATGTACATTATTCCTCTCAAGACCTGCTTCTGGCAGGCATACTATATATTAGGGTTTTGACCTAACTATGGTTCTTATACCTCAGCTTCCTCTAAATTTACAGGGTATGAATGGTACACAAAGTTAAGGATGAAGGGCCAAATTCTACCAAATAACTTCAGTGTAAGTCTGGATTTCAAGAGTGCTACTCTGAATTTATGTAGACATAACACAGATGAATCAGGTCTAGAGGATGCTGTCAGCACTTAAATAGGGTAATACTTATTTCATGTTTCATATGTCTGAATGCGGGGAAAGCAGTAACCTTAGAACCATTTACTGAGCTCACTCTGTTAATAAACATCACATAACAGGTCAAGGGCTATATAAAACTTACATATGGCCCTTGGTGTTTTAACATCTGCATCTTAGGCATAAAACATATTTACAATTTAAATCTGAATTGTTCACATTATCATAGTGGAAAAAGGAATTCTGATGGACTAAAATTTTAATTAGAAAGATAAGTTACTTCTATTGTCACAAAATACATAAAGGATTACAGATCAACTGGACTCTGGAATCAAAAGGTTTCAGTGTAGTGCAGAAATACTGATTTTATGCAGCAGGACTGAGGAGTCATTACAACGGGAACCAGAAAGCCATATTCAGTCAAAAGCACGTTCAGAAAACCAACCAGATTGAACTGCAATACAGCTAAGGCTCCTATGAGGCAACAGCGAACAGCAGCGCCTGTTTTGCCTAATCATGACTTTCGTGCAGAAGATTTTAAAGATTCTTTGGAGGACTGGAAAGTGATTAGCTTTTGTGCACCAGCTGAACTGAGGAAACAGCTGCTGTATTCAAACAAATCCAGATAGTTCTGTGGGATAGAGGAGAAGCAGATTGTTATAGCTAATAAACTTTCAAGTTTAACATACCATCAGATTCCAGCTACAATTAACACTAAGTGCATTACTGTTAACTAGCTACAATTTGTGTCTAAGATTTGAAAAGAGATTTTAGGATGGCAGCTCCATCCATTCCCCAAATTCCTGTACCCTGGGGATTTCCCCAACCAGTAGGCTGATGAAAAGAGCTATTGCCAGTTTAAAGCACCAATTGTGCATATCATCACCAGCAATTTGAAGTGCATGGTAGTGTTTACAGTGTTGAAAAGAAAAATGTATTTAATGTTGTAATGACATTAGAGATCCATTTGCACTGCATATTACTCCACTCATCAGAGAATATTCAGGGGCCCTTCTCTTGCTTCAACTCCAGCTCCATTAAATTCACATGCTATTATGTATTATAGAACAACAATCCTTGCTACTTCAGTCAACTCAGTGTTGTTTCATTGCAGTATGTTTCCTTTGTATATCTGTACATTTTAACTCAAAGGATTCATCAGGAAAGTTTTCAAAAGCATTACATTCAAGGACTAGATTTACTGGAAGGTTTGGTAAAGTGAGAAGCGATTAATCTCACTTAAATTTAGCCATCTAACAACCAGACATTTGGATTATACCAGGCAGTTAGTGTCCTGTTATTGCCAGTGCAGGAGATAGCTCATCTCCTGAGATACTTAACTGTAGCCTAAAACAGCTGTATAACATAGCTGTGACGAATCTCTCTTGGAATGGCCCATCTCTTTCCATTGATAACTACTGATATCTAGGTTTTAGCTAGTTAAACTGAGGCAACGTAAGTCCTAGCTGAGAGTAATAAAATGCATTTATCCATAGGTCACTGGCTCAATTGCAATCTAATGCAACAATTAGAAAAAGGTGCCACCATCTTCTCATGGTTTTTCAATGATGCCATCATATTCTCATAGTTTTTCAACCATCTGAAAACATTAAAAAAAGGTTGCAGTTGTGCACACCCAGAGCAGATCTGTTTCACAGATAACATTGTGATCGTCTGCACTAATGTACAAACCAGATCAATTAAATTAGAATTGCCTGAATTCCTAAAATGACTGTCTCAACTAAGTTCAACAGAGAAATGGCAAAGGATGGCGAAGGGAAGTGCTGTTGTGGTGGTGTAGCTCAGCTGGAGCAAGGAAGTACCATGGAGAGTGTTCAAGGAAACCTCCCCATTCGCAAACTCGGACAGCTAAGCAAGTTTTCCTTTCCAAACGTCGGTACTTCTCCAAACTGAATGGCAAACCTTCACAAAGTTTGCTGATCGCTGCAAGCAGACTGTTAGTCTTTCGCAAGAGTTAAAGTTTTAAGTCTTCAGCCAACAGCAAGCTGTTACCAAACAAATGCCTTCTAGGCATAAGTCACACCTAATTTAGCAATCTGAGCAAAGCAAGAAGAACTGAATTACTATTTGGAACAAGATCTATCACATCAGTCCCAGCTCTGTGTTGTCACTCAGCCTCCAAACCGAAATGCTTTATTCTGATGGGCTGGGTACGCTACACTGACACTCCAGTGAGCTTGTTTTAAAAATAAACAGCAGGTTTCCACTTTCAACACTGCAGGCTTTCCAGTCACTCACTGTACAGTCTATTTTATACACACTTCCCACAACATTCTTTTCTAGAAAAAGTGGCATTTACATGAAGAAAAAAGGCGCAAGATGTGTATTTGGTACAAATTGCTGCTTAGAGGTGATTTGTAACCTCATTCTTGATACTGAAGGCAAATCTCTGAAACTTGAGTCATAGCTTTGTGGGATTTTTTAACAAATATTTATTAGCATTAAATGGAGCTCTGATGTTTTTCTTTTTCTTTGATAGAGGTGTAAGCATGTTTGTTATGCTAACCGGCACATTACCCTTCATGGTGGAACCCTTTAATATCAAGCAACTACATCAAAAGATGTTAATTGGAGAAATCAGCCCTATTCCGTCAGATATCTCCCCTGGTAAAGCACTCCAAGTTTTATAAAGAATACTGATGTATAAAAGGTCTAACCCATGTAGCAAAGTGAATTTAGCAATAACGTAATCTTCTGGAAAATAAAAGGTACCTTTTCCAGTTGCTTTGTTTGCATTTAGAAATAACTTTTTTGTGCCTTAGGCAAGATCTCTTTACCTCAGGCTAGTAGGAAAATAACATTGTTGTCTCTTTAAAAGACCACTATTCTTAGTTCTTCTTTACAGAAGGAATAAAATGTACATTGCTTTTACATAAGTGGAGCAGCTGTGCAGTAAATGAGAACACTGTCGTGTTTAGTATGTCCCACGCTGTGTGTCATAGCCAGGCATTCTTTCCTGTTTTTCCCAAAAATCAGTTATCAGAACCTTAGATAATTTTTCCTGAAGAGCTTATCTTTTGGCTACAGGCAGAACCCACAACACTGAGATAATTAAAGAAATGGGAGGGCTATTTTTGTGAGGAGCTTATTCATATTTTTCATGAGAAAGAACTGAAATACAACATTTTACAATGAATCTTACTGACAATCTTTAATGAGGTACAGTCTATGGAGTCTTTTAGGACAACTGGGAAAGATAGTTCTCAAAAGTTCTAGCCTGAATTACAGCCCATAGTTCTAAAACGCAGAAGTCATGTTAGTGTATATACACTCTGGGTTAGCAGTCTGAAATTTACTTCCTCCAAGCTCAAAATTCTGCTGCTTTACAATGACTCCTATACACCTCTGGCTTTAGTCCCTATTTTCTCTCCACCTGGACTAGCATCTTCTCTGTCGACCATCACCGGCTTGGGCCCCTTCTCACAGCTGTTATCGTGCAGCTTCACTGACCAAGTCAGAAAGCAGAGCAGAATGAGACATGTTCTGCCCAGCTATCTACCAGCATGAGTTCAGATCTCACCATCGTTTTGAGCAGCTTTACTCTGACATTATGCAAGAATGACCCTAGGAACCAAGATTAGCTTCAGCAGCTGCCTGCAGCCAAGTGCTGGGAAGCAGCAGACAGTTCCAGACTAAGCTAGCTGGATCTAGTCCGGAGTTACAGTATCAAGATAATGTGATGATTCTATTTCTTTTTTCTCCCCCAGTAAATGGTATGAGGATATCTACCATAGCTGTCCAGAATGTTTGTACATTAGTCTCTCATTTATCTTTCTTTGGAGATTGGTTGCCAGATAGCAGCTCCATTTTTCTACAAGCCCTCCATAGCTGCAATTATTATATTTCTAATTTTTCTTATTTATGCTATTGTTATAGCTTCTACTAATAAATGCATTATCTCTGCTTTTCTACAAAGCCCACACAGTTAGTGGAAGATTGCGGATAACTCCATTGTTCCCTTGCCCATTGGGAATTTAGTGAGAGAGCAGTAGTAAACAAGCTTTGCATACTTTAAATCTAAGTTCTTCTGAAGGAGATTACAAGTGAAAGGAGCAGTATGTTCCCAGTTTAATGCTCACTTGCCATTTTGCTCATTTCAAAACATCCCCAAGGAATATGGAAGAATTCAGTAGAGTTTTCCCAAGAAGAAAAAAAAGAGAGGGACTTTATGCAGTGTTGGAGCTGAGTGATAGACATACGGGAATGTGTGAACTTTCTCTGTCCCAACTCCAGGAAGCCAAAGTACAACACGTTACCTGAGCACACAGGTCCACCTCCCTCCTTCGATACAGAGAGTTTTATCAATGAGATTAGCTTTTTTGTGTGAGGAACATTAACTTCTGTGTAGTCAGCTGGCACAGAAGTGCCCCTTCTCAGAGCCTTGATCAAATGCTGAGTGAGCACAATGCTGAGATTGCTATTGATGCCGTAGGCTGCATTCACGGGCGTAAATCAAGCAAATTAGGAAGTGAGGTCCAGTGCTGTATCTACAGCAGCAGCTTCCACAGGTCCATAGCATGCCTCCCATCATGGTTTGGCCCATGCTGCCCACCCAACTCAGGTGTCCTTGGGGGAACAGGGTCACCACACAGGACCACAGCAGTTTCAGAAGAGAGCTGGAGCTGATTTATTCAGCAGTCCAGAGGCAGCCCTAGAGACTGGATTTTAGCTGAGTTTCTTACAATGTGGAGAAGCAGGGAAAGTGCCACATTTCTGAAAAAGGAAATTTTGCACTGCCCAAATAATCAGGTATTACTAGTAAACAAGCTATTTCATCTGAATACTGCACAGGAGCTGTACACTTCATGCAGTCCTTACTTGAGCCTGACCCTGCTAAGAGGCCTGGAGTCAAAGAAGCAATAAAAGACAAATGGTTGAACGAAGGCTTCACCAGGAAAATACTGAATGCTGCTACCTATGAGAACAGGTAACAATTTTCACATCTCTCTTCTAGCTTGGGATTTCAGGATTCAGGATTTGGCGGGGGGGGGAAGTGTTGGGGGTTTTAGGAATTTTGTTTGTTTGTTTGTTTTTAGAAGATTTTTGTTATCTGCTCAGGATTGTTCCAAAATGACAGAATTTTATTTCAGAAAACACCACATCAACTTTTCTCACCATGGATAAATTTTATATAAGAGGAAACATCCTCATAGAACTGCTTATATCCATTGTATTGATAATTTTGTTCTCAACATGCCTCACTGGTGCCACTAATTTCTACACAGTGTGCTTCTAATCCTTTCCTGCAAAACTAGGTCTCACATGCCCACCTGAGGGAATGAAATTTTTATATTACACTGAAGTTCTTGTTATTCTAATAATTTTTATTCTCATCCATCTTTGTAACTGGCCTTAACTAGTCTCCATTTTTTCTTAGCAAGCCACTTCACAGTTTAAAATGATTATAAAAGTTTGAAATAGATATGTGCAATATGACACTTCACCTAAATATTGCCAACTTTTGAGATGTTATTGATCTTGGGATATTGGGAGGCTGCCAAGTATACTTTGCATGTCTTTAAATACCTAATTTCAGTGATGGACCTTCTACATCTTCCTCACAGCTGAAAGTAGCTAGTCATGGGTCGAATATTTTGTGACCAGATCATTCTGTAAAAGCCAATAGTTTACACTAATTGAAAAAGAGAGCAATTTGGCCTGTGTAATCTGTACCATCTGCAATGATGTCTACAGGACACATGCAGGTTTTCCTACCACAATCCAGGTGATCCACTGCCAGTCCCAGCCAGGGCTATTAGAAATTTATGCACAATTTGTTCATTTCTCTGAGAATTGCCCACCACTCCTACCTTTGCCTTCCCTCCCCTCAGATGTGTGTGTACCCATTCATATTGAAGTTTGACAAGTTTGAAAAAATGTCTTAGGAGTCTCAGAATCCAAGGCTGTCATATTTCTAAAATGCCTTTACTAGACTTTAATGCTTACAGAAGCCTGTCACCAAAATAATTATGATTGTAACATAACCAGTTTTGCTTCACAATCTGATTTATATAAAAATAAAAATCCTTCTGTACTTTCCTTAGTTCTTTTTTTGCCCTTTGAGATTTTCCTGCCTTTGGGGCTCTTCCTTTCTTCCTACGCACATGCACACACACTATCTCTCTGCTAATCCATTTGAGACTACTGTACTGAGAACCAAAATATACACACTTGATTAAAATGAGAAAATGCTGTTTTCCATCTTTTAATTTTTCAAGCTTAATCCTGGTGGGTGTCCTTTCAGAGTAATCAATTATATCAACAATAGGATATTTAGCAATGCAGTAACAGCCTCAGCCCAGCAGTGTTAGCGTAGCCAGACAGAGGATTTTTGCACAACTGTGTATCATAATCTGTCTGTACAATCGACTTAGCCTACTCCAGCTACATCACAAGAAGTGTGTTGTCCATTTACTGTAAATTCAGACATTGTACCTGGATGCATCATTTGTATTTAAATACTTTTTCCTAATTTTTCAGACTTTGCCCCAGTGAGTTGAATCCTGTTGTTTTAAACTACATGACAGAAATTATGGAGTTCAGTCTTTCAGAAGTTATCAACATTTTAATAAATAACAGACCCTCTCCTGCCATGGCTTCTTATTGCTTATTGCTGAAGAAACTGCTCAGGTACCAGAAAGACCGCAAAAGAGCCCAGGTAAGATATCGTGATCATGACAGGCATAAAGTGCTCCCTGGATTCTTATGAGGAACATCACAACAGCCACACAGCACACGTGCAAAAGGTGGTTGTCCATGGAATGGAGATAAAATTCATCAAAAATAGTAGTGAAATTGCAGATCTGGGTGCAGTCTCAGGAAACCTACGTTCTGGCATTCTCAGAGGTGATTATTTTAAGAGATTTTTTCCCCAGAGATAAATATACCCTTTTTTTATGACTAATGAATTTTAAAAATGGGCTGCTGGTTGTAACAGGATTGAGAATTATTTTGCTTTACATAAAAGATTACTTTTCCATTGGGAAAAGGAGCATTAGCATCTCAGTGACCCGCCATCCCTTCCCTTTCTGACTGGTCCGTGAGGGCCTGATCCAAAGTCTGGGGAAGCGAGTAGGAAGCTGTGAAAGTTGTAAAATCTTTTCCCAGCATCTTTTTTTGTATTTTTACTGCTGTATCTTAGGCTCACACTCCAGCTCTGACTCACTCAGGGACATGGAGTGAGATCAGAGGGGACAAAAGTTTAAAAAATAAATTCAGAAAATTATGGTAATCACTGGTAAGGCCACAATTAGTTAAAAAGGCTGTAAGCTTTTCTTTTACAACCGTCTCCACTAAGGGGTTCACAGCCCAGTCATAAAAATTTTGCTTCAGGCAGAAACTAGGCAGACAGGAAGCCAAATTCCAGCTTCTAACACACAAGTGCAATGGGAAAAGTCTCAGCTACAAAACAACACACATCAGCGATTAGCCTCCTATTCAAAGCCTTCGCCCTGGAGAAGCTGTATTTTGAGAAGGTCCAGTTGACTCCTCTAGAAATTATTCAGATGAGCTTGAGCAGATCCAGATCTCCATCCCAGCACACAGCCCCAAGGTTGCAACAGCCTGTGCAGTGTTTGCAGGCAGAGCCATAACTCAAAAATATGAGTTGGAGAGTGTATGTGTGTGTGCATGCTTAGGGGGAGGAGGCTGTCCTTCACATATGTGATTTTTTCATATTATAATTTTAAATTGGATCTGCTAAATCATAAGTCACTCAAAAAGAGACGTATTGTGAAGGCTATTGACCAGCTTTCTTGAATCTCTGGATGTCAAGCTGATTTACAGCCCCTAGAGATCTAGCCTTCCAGGCAAGTGGTAGTGTTTCACGTCCTCTATGACCTCTTTCAGCATCCTACCCTGGTGGAAGAGGGAAGCGATCATGCGTATAAAGTAAGTTACAAGCTGATTAAGGGGCTGTGTTGCTTCCTGCCACTCCTGGCATCCAAAATGCCCTCTTAAGGCAGAGAGTCAAGCTGAATTCAAGCACAGATGCAAAAAATGGCTCCGATTGTAAGGTAATAACACTACAAATTATTGTTCTGAAGTCCTAGTATATATATATTTCCCAGGCAGGCTGGAGGTTTTGGTAGAGCAAGGAGAAAAAGAGGGGAAGTTTAACAAAGGAATGACTGACATTTCTTTCTCTGTGTTGACATTTTCCAGTCAAAGGTTTAAACCCAAACTGGTACCAACTCAAAATAACCTAGCCAGCTACCAGCTCAAAACAGTGGTGTCTTTCACAGACTGGCTGAGGTTGGCAAGGGACCTCTGTGGGTCACCTGGTCCAACCCCCTCACTCAAGCAGGGCCACCTAGAGCTGGTTGCCCAGGACCATACCCCGATGGCTTTTGAACATCTCCAAGGATGGACACTCCACAGCCTCCCTGGGCAACCTGTGACAGTGCTTGGTCACCCTCACAGTAAAAAAGTGTTTCCCGATGCTCAGAGGGAACCTCCCATGTTTCACTTTGTGCCCACTGCCTCTGGTCCCGTCACTGGGCACCACTGAAAAGAGCCTGGCTCCGTCCTCTTTGCACCCTCTCTTCAGATGTTTGTGAACATTGATGAGATCCCCCTGAGCCTTCCCTTCTGCAGGCTGAACAGTCCCAGCTCTCTCAGCCTTTCCTCATAGGAGAGATGTTCCAGTCCCTTCATCATCTTTGTGGCCCTTGGCCAGACTCTCTCCAGTATGTCCACGTCTCTCTCGTACTGGGAAGCCCAGACCTGGACCCAGCACTCCCGGTGCGGCCTCGCCAGCGCTGAGTAGAGGGGCAGCATCACCTCCCTCGACCTGCTGGCAACACTCCTCCTCATGCAGCCCAGGACACCATTCATTCGCCTTCTTTGCAGCAAGGGCACGTTGCCAGCTCATGATCAACTCGGTGCCCACCAGCACTCCCAGGTCCTTTTCTGCCAAGCTGCTTTCCAGCTGCGCTGTTCCTCCCCAGGAGCAGGACTTCGCACTTCCCCTTGCTGAACTCAACCTAGCAGGAACATGTTTAGCATGTAAACTGTGTACGCACTCTGGGGTCTATTCAGTTGTGTCATATCACAGCTCCCCATTTCTACACCTTCCTTATATCCCTTTCCATGTAGATCCCAGGCGTGCAGTTCTTTCTTCTGCACCACAAAACAATGCTGATCTGCAAATCTTCACAGGTTCAGTCTGGGGACTTCTTAAATTTGCATTTAGACAGACAGAATCTCCCTTTGACAGCTTTGCAGGGAAATGACTCGTTTTTAGGAGATCTTTGCCGAGAACCCGAAATACAGGCACAAGCTAAATGCCTAAATTTGGCAGAGTGGATTCTATCATAAATAATACCTTCTAATATCTGTTACTAAAACATAGAAATTAGGAAATTAGACCAGAACAATTCATACCATCCTTCCATGTTGCTAAAAGTTTGTTTCCTCTTGTTTGTCAGCACAAGGTTTGTAAATGTTACCTTTAAACACATAAACACAAAGCCTGCTACTAGTACCATTTAGAGATTATTCTGTTATCAAAGAATGTTTATAAAACTCATAGTTTTTTTCCCAGTCACTCTACATTGTTTATTTCTTAATTTTGTCCATCTACTTTCCCTTATATTCTTCTGTATTATGAAAATTAATATTTCTTCCCTGCTAGTAGTTAGGCTCTGCAACTATTTTTAGTTAATAATGATCACTGCTCAGTTGTTTCTTATTCAAGCCTTTTACACAATTAACCTGTGCAACCACTCCTCCCAGGAGCTCTTTTAAATCATGACTGTCAATGCTACCACCTTATGTCAGTTTCTCCAATGTTCAATAACATTCGTGTTGCCCAGAAAGGTTGGTGTTTGGGCAAAAAGAGGGGAGAGAGAGGGGAAGGCTGGCTAAGAAATTAATTTGGGCGTTCTTACTCAATGCTCTTATTTTTCCACTATCCTCTGGCCTGTTCTTCAGCAAAAGCTACTTTATGCACATGCTTACACAATGGCAAAACTTAGCCCTAAGCGTATGCAAAGTATATAGGGAAAAGAAAAAGAATGCATCTCTTGGATCCCAAGGCGGAGCCCCACACGGGTGGCATGACGTTTTTGGGCAGAGGCAGAGCTCCCCTGGAGCCTAGCCCACGCTGCGCTGGCGCAGCTCTCGGAGGAGGCAGCTGGCAGGGCATTATCTTGGGGGGAGGATTCTCTGCTTTGGTCTAAAAGAGGCCAAATTCAACCACCTCTTTGGCAGTCTGCAATGCACTTATCCGACCACCCGGCCACAGAGAGTTGAAACCAAGGAAGAAGCGTAAAGATTAACAGAGTGTGAGGGGGAAATTTCCAAGTTTTTCTTCATCTTCTTGAGTTCCTGATAATGTTACTGGAGCTTAATTACAACAGCATGGGTATTTGATATTTGTATTACAAATTATGCCAAGGATATTTCAAAATGCATAGATAGATGTTCTTTCTATTCTGTATAATGCCAACTATTTGCTATTTATTACTAGCAGTGTGTGATCTGTCTTTAAATCACATAATTTCCTTTCAGCTCTCCAGATCTTGCAAATGTATGCATCTGCTTTAACTTTAAGTATGTGAATAGTTTCACTGAGCTCAACAAGACAATTTGTGTGCATAAAATTAAAGCACAAAAATAAGCATTTACATCTAAATGAGTGCAAATTTAGATCTAAATGACCAAAACAGATAAGTAACAACTAACAGTCACAGGCAAAATGAAGTACCCTGAAAACAAGTTGCCATTCATTTACATTACTTCTGTCTAGGACCATAGAGGCTATTGCATATTCTTGTCTGCCTATGAAGAGATATTTACAGACAGCTAATATTTATAAAGGAGTAAATTTTCGGTAAAAAAAATACTCCAGTATTTTTGAGCAAATTAAAAACCTCCCCTCTGTAAATTGTAGAGAAAGTTGGCATCTGGCTCTTCTGAAAATTCTGTCCAAAAAGAATCAAGCATATCAAATATCAACACAAACAAAAAAGTATTTGCATTCATGACAATGCTCATGAATAACATGCAATAAAAAAATCCACCAACACGATCAACCCAAAACATTGTTTGGAATTCAAACACATATTCACAAACCACTGCGTTCAACTCATTCCAGGCAGCAGACTACGCTATGATTTTTCACACAATACTGAAGAAACATACAATTTCCTGGGGACAAATTTTCAGCAGAACTTCTAATCTACAACTGCAAAAAAGTCTGTGGAAATTATTTTTCATGTACAAAACCCCTGTTTGAAAAACCAGTGCAAGTCATTGTATTTGCAACTCCTTGTATACACAAGTTAACATTTGTACATGCAAATAATAGTTTTGGTGGATGCAAACAGATGTGATTCTCATTTTTCTGGGTGCAATTAGAGAAGTCTGCTGAAAGCTTGACCCTGAAAAAAGCATAAGATCCTTCCCGTGTTCAAATTTGAGCCATAAGTCATTGAATAAACTTAAAACACACCCTGTCCTTTTATGCATCGTAATTTCTCCAAGCAATGTATTTACATTTTATGTGTTCTGTTGTAGAAGAGGGAGCCTTAATGATTACAATTTGCCATCCAGAACTTTATAGCTAGTCCTTGCAGAAAATAGCATTTCTGCCAAAAAGCTTCCTGCCCAGGTGCTTAACCAATTAGCTCTTAAGAGGTCTGGCAGTAAAACCAGTCATGGCAAGTTTTCTGATATACTGTATATAAGGTGACAGCTTGCAAAATGTAAGATGAAAATTTGTTTTCTTAACTAGCAGTGTGTAAAATCCTGGGAGACTATTTGATTGCATAGCCTAAAATGCTTATGACATCTCAAATTCCCAATTGATCGAGTGTGGTTTTAGCAATATGTTGTCAACTTAAACATATTGTGTTTCTTTTTATAAATACTTTAAAAATAATTTCCTTAATTGTGATTGGGTGCTGCAAATATGTATGAAGGATGGAGTAACCCCACAAGTTTGAGGTTTGGGGCCCTTCAACTTTTTCCAAACATTTTTGTTAACTCACAAAATACACACAAGCTTTCAAAAGTGCCTTTTCTCCACAAATTACACCCACTTTTTAGAATGGCATGTTAGATTTAGAACATATTTTTCACAAGGGGAGTAATTTGCAATGCAGAGAATAGAAGAAAACAATGAAAGATAACTATACCATAGTAAAACAAATGAGTTCTCCAATTCTGGAAGCAAGAAGTTTGTATTACGTGGTGATGGCAGTGAAAAGATCAAAACTCACTACAGAAAATCCTTGAAGTGGTAGCTGCATAATGACAAAGTGGGTCTGTCAAAAATGATACAGAGAACATACAAAAAAGCTTGGTATTGAACTGGAATATCCATGTGGGTAGTCAATACATTTCAGAAATTTCATCTTCAGGAGTGCCAGACCTGAGGGAAGATGGTCTTTGGCAGAAGCAGTACATGGGACTTAGTACCATAGAAGTGGATTTATTTCACTGTTCAGCCCTTGCATTTTAACAAGGTTTTGATACCTGAAACTCAGTGTGCATGAGGCTACCATAGTGAGGACTCTGAAAACTTGGATCATGGGATAGGCAAATGTACTACATATGAGAACACACCCCCTCGTGCATGTAGGATGCACATAGGAGTAAGGGTGATGGCACTGCAGCAGGAGGGAGTCCTGGAGCCCATGTTCATGTCAGAAGGCTCAGTCCTGTTACCACAGCTCCATGGAGGTCTTCCTGCTGCAATCCCACTGCAAAACCTTTCCAGGACTGGGCTAGCCCTGTGCTGACTGCCTCTCCTCACAGCAGACAGCAACAGTCCCACAATAATCTTCCTCCTGGATCTGGGGATAGCTCAAAGCATCCTGTAATGTTTTTGCTTTGCAGCATGAGCTCTGTGGTACCCTGGTCTCCCTTAGACATCTATTAGCAGACTTTGTGAGCCATAAGCCTTGAAGGAAGACCTACGGGCTCTCCAGAGGTAGTGTTCTAGTCTCCAGTGGGTTTTCAGGAAAACTTGCTCCCTATGGCCTCTGTGGTAAAAGGCAGGGTCTGCCAGCCCCTGTGCAGCTGGGTTTCAGGAAGAAACTCTGCCATGGGGTCTGCTGAGATGAAAAGTTGGTGTGTGGAACTAAGGCTTGTGTGAAAACAAGATTTCCCATTGCCCGTGTTATACTGTGATATCCTTTAAAGTTCAAGATGCTTTTTTGTTCCATACTAATTGAATGCTGTCCCATCATTTTGCAGAGGGAGAATGAAGTAAAAAAACACAATGTTAATCCTGATAAACATTTGAATGAGGAGTCAGAAATTCAGATTTCCCAGAAGGCTGAAATGGACACTCTGGAAAACCTCAGGAGTTATGGCAATAGGGCATTTCCTTCTGTACTAAGCCTGGCAGTGCCAGATGCTATTCAAGAAGATGAGATTGCAATTAGATTGGAAAACCAAGAAAACTTGCCAGAAGGTAATGCTCTGAAATATAGTCTCGGCATCTTAGTCTGAAAGGGTACTAGGGTATCTGTCTTGGGGGAAAAAAAGGGAACACAATTTCTGAAAATGCTATAGAAATATCCTTCCACTTTGTTTTGAAATTACAAGTATTTTGAGCAATTGTTTCCCAGCCCCAAGTTTGGTGATTGATTTAATTTTGATCAGGTGAAAAAATTAGCAGGTGAACACCTGATCCACTTCATACTCTGCAGGTACTGATTACAAATAACTGTTCTGTGTCATTGGGCAGGTTAGTTCCTCTATGAGTCACCCTGGGATGGTACTAGTACATCAAGGCACTTCCAAGAACAGACATTTATGATTAAAAAAAAGGAAATTATTTACATTCCCAAGATTAACGTGGGCATGGCGCAAGTGTCACAACTTCACTATACTCAAGAAGGGGTTGCACTCGCATATATGGCATCATTTTCCGTAGTCTCAAAAATATAGAAGATGCACAGTACTGGATAATCAGAGTCCAGATCTGAATTTAGACTTATTTCTGCTCCTAGTCCATATTGCATGCCCACAGCTATTTGCATATGTGGCATGGTTAAATGAATGTGATATAGCACCAGAAGCATAGATGAATAATAGTCACTAAAATTAAGCCACACAACTTTATGCTGAGATGCTCATTTAAGACTGTTTATCCAACCAAAAAAACTGCCGATTGCCTACCTGCAGATCACCATTTGCTTTAAATACTTGGTGCTAAATTTCTACTAATTTCTACTAGAAATACTAAATTTCTTTCTATGTCAAAATCTACTTTTATTTATGCCTTTACAAGTACTGACTTTTTTATTACGGGATGAAGCTGTTTTGATATGAACATGTTATTTTTCTTGAAAATATCATTTTCACAGGAGCTGATCTGATTTATTCTATATTCTATTTAGTTTCCAAATTTGCAGGCAGAGAGTTGGTCCACCTTGGACCTCCTAAATCACCAAGCAAAAGTACACCAAGTGAGCCCATTTATCAGCCACTTTTGGACTTCCAGGAGAATGTGAATGATTTTGAAGACTTGACTGAAGACGAAAACCCATGTCTTCATGAGAAATCACCATCCACACCAACAGATAACCAACCTCCGTCTTCAAACATCCAAGCAATGACATGTACAAGCAAAGCACCTCGCAGGTTGCTAATAGAAAACAGAATTATTACCAGAAGTCCTTTGTCTCATCAGGACATGAGGTTTAAAGATCTTCTGAAGGCAGTACATGACAATATTCATATCCCAACACAGTGGCACCTTGATGAAGAGGGGACTGACGTCCTCATGATTGACCCTCTCCAGCTGTCACCTTTCCCCAGGCTGCGACAAGCTGCCCTGAGAGAAAACCCAGCTAGAAAGATTTCCTGGCTAGGGACATCACAGCAACATACAAGTATCTGCCCTCTGGTTTTATGTAAAAGTTCAAAACCACCAGCCTCCCCCATGTCCCAACAGCAAACATTTACCATAAGAAGTATGAGGCAGTCTAAAGAAAAGCCAACCCATTTTTTCAACAAGAAAACTAAGAAAAACTTTGTCCAACTCAGACACATACCTAAAACTACAGATTTAAATCTTCCAGTTTTATCTCCACCATATCAAACCAGGTTGGGGAAAAATGCAGAGATTCTAAGGTTAAATTTTGCATAAATAAAACACGCACAGAGCATCAGAAGAAAATAGGACGAAGGGGCAGGAAAGAAATAAAGATGGAGAGAAACAGAGAGCAAGAAACGGAAGGCAGGAGAGAGAAATCCAATCTTAAAATGAGACACCTCCAAACACAAAGAAGAATGATATGACTTAAGCTGTGTATCCTCTGATACTCATCAAACATTGGGCTACAAATTTTGCAGAGTTCACCAAAGACACAGAAAAACGGATGCCACTATAATAGTACAACATCAAGCATGTTTAAGCAAAAAAGTGGACACTGCAGGCAGAAGATATGATATTAAATATTTTGTATCAATACATGTTGTCCCAAACTTGTGTCGCTTGTACTTATACATTTCATTCAGGAAATAAACCTGGTGAGGCAATTTTCATTAAGCTGTGAGCATAATGCAGAAGGTAAACAAACAGTAACAATGGTGGAATAATTGATTTTGGGGGGATTGTAGTAATAAACAAAATAGTCATGGCACTGATCTTTTATTTATTTATTTATTAGTTTTAACTGTGTGTATTCTAATTAATGGAGACTAGGCAACCTAACTCCCCTGAAAGGAACAAATGAATACATTTTCCTTGTAAATTTAGCAGCTTAATTAGGACTGCCTATTTGTAACTGTGTGCCTTTGCAACATTTCTCCCTTACTACTGAAAATATGCATTTGCTTTCAGTTTCAATGACTGATGCTTCTTAGTTAGATTTTCATAGTACTAAGCTTTGAGCCGGATTCTGTCCTCAAACCAGTTTTATATCACTTTAAATCCCTTAAATTCAACAGATTTGAACTTGATTGACTCCAACAGAGGTAAGGATACAATGGGAATCTGCATGTTTACTGCTCTGTCAGCTCACATGTAGACGTAAAAGATGTGCAAACTGTTTCTAAGTAACACCAGATAGATATACAAAGAACAGCAGCAAGAAAAAGCCGCAGAAGGCAGCATAATCCTAGGAGCTAAACCCAAGGCTTTTATCTGACAAGCACCGTGGTAAGCCTTTGATCACACCAAGCGGGATCAAACCTGTGGTCCCATTTTACTCTGTCTTGCCTTCCCCAACGCGCCAGGACCAAATCGACGGGGTGAGCTCTTCATGGTCCACGCAGCTCCTGCACAAGCGTGCCGCACCGCCTCGGTGAGGGCAGCTTATGCAGACCTGCGTGGGTGCCAGCCACTCCGACCTCTCTTCGGCTGGGCTGAAACAGCTACTGTGGAGCCCTGCTCTCAGCCAGCCCTGAAACAACTTCTGAATAACAGAGCTGGTTTTAACTCAGTACATCTTTGCTGACCGGGCTTACAGGGCAAGTCCAGAGCTGCAGCTGAAGAGCTGGAGAGGAAGGATGGGTCGTGTAAGCAGGAATTTATTGCACCAGCTTCACCACTTAAGAAATCATACTGTGTAACTTTGTCCTGTGAGCGTGTGGCTGCAAGTCAGACGTGCCACCTGAGCTTGCAGCTGAGCTAGGTGGAAAAGCTAGTGCCTCTGCCTGTTGTTTTTCTCCAAAGCTTTAAGTCTCCTCAGAGCATAACAGCTCATGCAGTCACTCCAAAATCTAGTTGATCAGAATGATAGAGGTTGGAAAGAAACTTACTATTAAAAATGCTTGGAGACCCCAGCACAATTTGGCAGAATGTGGCCAGGAAGCAGATAGATACACATGTGGCATCTGCACTCCTCTGCTCAGAGGGCAAGGAAGAACCACTGGTCCCTGGACAGGGGCAGGTGGCAGGGAAGCTCAAATCCAGCAGTTTCACTTATGCAGACCTGAGGTAATGAGCAGCACAGGGGCCATTTGCTCTGCTTATAACTCTGGCACCATGCAATTCAGAACCTAGAGGTAGCTGAGTGATTTCCAGATAATGTTTTTCTCAGAAAGTCTGATTTCCTTAGAATTTAGAAAATGTTTATGTCTCAAAAATATTTTTAGCTTTGAATTGCCCTTACAAAACACTTTTTCTTTGAATATACAGTTTGAAACAAATTATTTCAGCTATAAGTTGACATTTCAATTTACTGTTTCCTTTCCCAATACTGAAGTGCTTCATTCTGACCATAAATGCCTAAAAGCTTTTTCCTCAACATCATTTCTTTCTGAGAAAAATTTCTTTCCTTGACACTTTTTAATATTTTGTCTTTATACTTCAATTCCAGATGACAATAATGTCAAAATGCTCTGACTTTTTTCAACGAGTCGAAACTCCATTTTTCCAAACAGCTTTACTACCATCTTGCAGCTCCTTCATGAGCCCTCAGAGACAGGAGAGCAAGAGGAGCTTATGCTTCTCCTTCACCAAGTCAGTCCAGGTGTGCCTATGTAGGTGCCAAGCAGACAACAGCTGCAGGAGAATACCCATTCCCCACTAAAACAAAGCCCAGAAAGATCAGTGTTAAGTGACTGTGCACCATGACCCAAGTGCAGAAGAGCCAGCTCTTCCTGGAGGAGCTCCAAACTATGATGCCTTCATCTTCCCGTGGCCTCAGCTGCCTCCAGCCCAGCCTCTGCTCTGGCTGCAGCAGAGGACAGGGATTTCCAAGGGGTGAGACACTTACCAGCGATCAGAGAAAACATCAAGCCTTTGTGGGGTCCCTGCCACCTCCCTATTCTTTCCATCTTCAAGGTAATATGGTTCTGTGGTGGGTTGACCCTGGCTGGACACCAGGTATCCACCAAAGCCACTCTATCACTCCCCTTCTCAGCTGGACAGGGGAGAGAAAATATAACAAAAGGCTCTAGTGGGTTGAGATAAGGACAGGGAGAGATCACCCACCAATTACTGTCACGGGCAAAACAGACTCAACTTGGGGAAATTAGTTTAATTTATTACCAATCAAAACAGAGTAGGATAATGAGAAAATAAAACTAATCTTAAAACACCTTCCTCCTACCCCTCCCTTCTCCCCAGGCTCAACTCCACTCCTGGTTTTCTCCACCTCCTCCTCACCAGCAGTGCAGGGGGACGGGGAATGGGGGTTGGGGTCAGTTCATCACAGGTTGTCTCTGCTGCTCCTTCCTCCTCAGGGGCAGGACTCCACAGTCCTCCCCTGCCCCAGCGTGGGGTCCCTCCCATGGGAGACAGTCCTCCACGAACTTCTCCAACATGGGTCCTTCCCATGGGCTGCAGTTCTTCATGAACTGCTCCAGCGTGGGTCCTTTCTGCAGGCTGCAGTCCTTCAGGAGCACACTGCTCCAGCGTGGGTCCCCGTGGGGTCACAAGTCCTGCCAGAAAACCTGCTCCAGCGTGGGCTCCTCTCTCCACGGGGCCACAGGTCCTGCCAGGAGCCTGCTCCAGCACGGGGTTCCCACGGGGTCACAGCCTCCTTCGGGTATCCCCCTGCTCCTGTGTGGGGTCCTCTCTCCCCAGGCTGCAGGTGGAGATCTGCTCCACCGTGGACCTCCCCAGGCTGCAGGGGGACAGCCTGCCTCACCGTGGTCTTCCCCATGGGCTGCAGGGGAATCTCAGCTCTGGTGCCTGGAGCACCTCCTGCCCTCCTTCTGCACTAACCTGGGGGTCTGCAGGGCTGGTGCTCTCACATCTTCTCACTTCTCTCTCCAGCTGCAGTTTCTGTTCAGCAGCAACTTTTTTCCCTTCTTAAATGTGTCATCACAGAGGCGCTACCACCATCGCTGATGGACTCAGCCTTGGCCAGCGATGGGTCCGTCTTGGAGCCGGCTGGCATTGGCTCTGTCAGACGTGGGGGAAGCTTCTAGCAGCTTCTCACAGAAGCCACCCTTGTAGCCCCTCCACTACCAAAACCTGGCCATGCAAACCCAATACAGGTTTCTTATTTCTAGGAGTGGTTTACTAAAAAATAAGGCAATATCCCTTCTTCTGCCCTGTCTGGCCCTTTAAAGGTCACAGTGCTGAAATAAATGTTTCTTCAACATGCCACAGCTGAGTATTGCTTTATGGACATCATGTAGAGAGAAAAGAGATTTTCTACCTTTTGCTTTCCATATACTCATTTAAGGACTAGCTTCAGCCTGGCCTTCTCCTGAGCTGTTCCAACACCTCTGAAACATATATCTGCAGCTAACACAGAGCAGCCATATCTGAGCAGGACCACTCATCAACCATGGATATTAACACTTTGAAATAAAAGCCCCTCATTCCTGGAGGGGAGAAGGAAGGAGTGCAGTTAACGGGTCAATGCCATAAAAGCGGGTCCGATAACGTAGCACATGACGATGGAAACACCTTCAGGCAGCCAGACTGCCTGGGTGGCCCAGGCAGGGAGATGGTGCCAATATTTTAACAAGTGGCTCCCACAAAAACGTTTTCCTTCAGCAGGTGATAAATTTATGCTTCAGGGATGTGAAGTCTGCAGAAAGAAGTGAGGGGCTCTGCAATCTGCCCTTTTATTTAACAATGTAAATTAAAAAATATGCTTCTAACTAAGGAAGGGGACATCGCTGCTTGGCAAGAAAATATACATTAAGACACACTTGGCCAGAAATGCACTGAGTCATGCAGAGGAGTGTTTGACCAGTGCAATTCATGTGGGGGGACAGGAGGGAGCTGAACACCTTGCACAGGAGTCCCACAGCATGCTACTTCAGGAATGGTTATTGAAAATACCTAACACTGAGTAAAGTCTTATTACAACCCTGATAAAAAGCCAATGCTAATAAGATGCAAGGCAAGGTGAAGTGGGATAGCAAGGCTTTCACACATCCTTTCTCACATCTGGTAGCAGAAATGAAACAACAGGCTCCCAAAGAAACAGCTTCTGAAGGAGCATTTAGCTACTTCATTACATCTATAGCAGTCCCTTGTACAAACAAACTTCGCACAGAGTCTCTGCTGGGACTGACACTGGATCTTTAGGTCCTTCAAGTCAGTCTCTATAAGTGGATCCTGCTATTTGCATGGTCTGTCAATGCAATCATGAGAGATTCCCAGCCCTCCATTTCATAGGTTTTCCATTTACACATAGGAAATGGCACCTTTTACTTCTATCCTGTTTCTGAGCCATATTAATAAGTTCAACTGCTTTATGTATTACCAGTTTCAACACTGTTCTGCTTTTCAAATCACAACTGTTTTCATGTCAGCAAAAGAATTTCAAACCACAGGAAATTCTGGGGATGAAGTACAAATATACACTTAGAAAAAGCTATCAGGAAGCAGAATCAAACCTACAGTTGGAAAAATATGAAAAAAATGTCACTGCTTTCACACTGCACTTTTAATTTCATCATTCTTTAAACACATAAATGAACAAGATTAATAATTCAGCCAGTAAAGGAATTTCTGTTTAGCCTCTGAGAAATCCCTGAATAATTCAGAAGTTCTGACATTAGATAGCCTTTGTCATGCTGACCCATCCACCCTGGGTAAAACACTGAAGAGAGATCCAAGTGACTGACCCATTCTCTCACAGCTGTCTCACATTACAGCTTATGAACAACAAAACTCTGCAAATCAGAAGCTCACAAAAACAGAGAAAGCAGCTCGTGTTCACCTGTTGTCTGTGCCAGCAAGATGATGAGAAAGGGCAAACAGGAGCATTTTGCTCATTCCTTATAAACAGGGTGTTAAAACTACAACACCTGATCTGCAGCCCAAGGAAATCCACTCCTTTGACTTGCCCGGGCTTTAATCTTAGGATATGTGTTAACGGTTTAAGAAATTCAGAAGATATTCATCATACAAAAACCATTTTAAAAGAAATCAGTGTTTGCCAAACTGAAAGTGAGCTTGAGAAATATATAAACACGTTTTCTTCCATAAAGCAGCACTTACAATTTTTTATGTTCCTTATATGTAACATACATTTGCCTCACCCATATATCTGAAATGAAAAATCTTTCAGCATCATAATGACAATGACTACATATACTTTTCCTCTCTTTCACCACTTTTTCAGTTCTGGTTGTTGGTTTGGGTTACAGATTACATAGATGGATACTACAGAAAAATGTTAAGGTAGTGAACTTAAGAAACATTGTCTTCTTAAGAATAAATATTTGAGATTTCTGCTAGGACTTCTGACATAAATTATTCCAGCATGAGAATCAGTAGAGACCTTCCCACCAAGTCCACCATTTTCCTGGCTGTAGTGTTTGGGCTCCAGTCCCTTATACATGCATATTTTGTGGCTAATCCATTAGAGAGAAAGCGAGAGGAGACTTTCAGGAAAGAGCTATTTCCAGCTAGGAAGGAGCTATCATAGAAGTTAAGATGTCTACCACCACTCAGGAGAGCAGGCAGAGGGGCAAAGGGAACAAACAGAGCTAAACACCATGAGGCATACTCAGGTTGAGATTTTGAGGAGCAGTAGGGTCCTGCAGTGGGATGTCACTTACCCAATGTTAAATAGAGAAGACATCTCTGACTAAGCTGGTTGTCTAGACTCCTTTGTTGTCAATTGAGATTATGAACATCTGGAAAAGAGGGAAAGTAAATTAGTTTTGGAGCTCCTTGGACAGAGTCTTCAAAGGCTGCCCAACTGCAATGCAATAAGGATGACTTGATCCAGCATTTTGGTCTTTGAGTTTCCACAGACTGGGGAATAAATACAGAGCATTCATCTCATCTCATGAACATTATAGCCAGCAGGACTCTTTCCTGACCTCCACAGGAGCACAAAAGTAAGAGTTCTAAGTCTGTACTGGAGCATGTATCAAAGGCTCAGAAAGGTAGAAGGGAGGATCAAATGGGTCCTTAAACCTCAACAGCTGCTTCTAGGCAGGCAGATATTTTACTTGGGACATCTGTATTTAGTAACTGTAACAGCTTTCTGAGGCCAGCAAGAAGACTGGAAGCCACTCTTTACAAATCCTTTCTTAGAAAGCAATTCCTCTGTAAAGCAGAAAGCGAGTATTCCCCTATTTAGACAAAAGAAGGATTTAAATATCAAGCCTATCCATTGTAGCAGCTCAAGCAGGCAATGAAAAGCATGAGGGACTATGTTACACAAGTCTTTTCTATGCTAATAAATACTTAACTCACATCAGCAGTTTCTACAGTACACTTCAATGGGACCAGAAAGGAAAGCAAGTGTTCCCCCAGCAAAGGAGGAGCCCTTTCGTTCAGATCTTCAGGGTGTCTTTCCAGCGAAGTTCTGCATACAAGCCCTTGTGGGTATGGCAGTATTTCAAACTACCAAGAGGTCTCTTTCACAGAACACAGCCTATACATCTGCCAGACAGCCACTCTTAGCCAGCCTACACCCTTTCCTAGCATAATCGCGAATTCCCACATTACAGAGACCCTGCTCTTTCTAGGCATTTCTACTTGCTGCTTCCCATATGCTTTAATAACTCAGCATCTCTCCTGCAACTAAGCCAAAAAATAACTCCCCAAGATGATTGACATATAAGCCACATACATTTACAGGCCTTTACACGTAGGGTAACATAGAGAGGTGCGAAGGATATGCTGTTACACGATGGATATGAAAGGTCAAATGACACATTCTGTGTTTGTGCATAATGCCTCACTTTTATTGCTGCGAGACCATTCCCCTCCTTGGACATTCAGTGAGATAGACAAGTCATAGAGATGATTATACAGTACCAGCTCAAGCTGTTTTGTTATGACATCCTTTTAGAGAAAGAAAACCATGTTCCAGTCACTTCGCTGCTTTCATCAGAAATAAGTAAGTAAGTGAATGACCCAATCCTGCAGCTGAGAAGAAAATTTATGTTTCAGAAAACCCATGTTTCAGAAAACCCACCCCCAAATTGTTGGAAACGCTCTAAGGATACCCTGCTCCAATGAGCCTGATTCTCTTCCATTAAGTTAATTATCTTCCTTCCACAAAAAAAGCAAGCAAGCATCCCTTGAGTTCCCAAAGGCAATCCTTTGAGAACAATGGACATTCGAGAGACTTCTGTGCTCATGATGGCAAAATTTCCCAGAAAGCCTGAAAAATAGCTAGCAGTGACTGAAAGTCAGTAAAATCATGACTGTTGTATAGCTATTATGTTATCCTGATAGATATCAGTATATGAAAGTATCAACTATTGAACATCTGAGCTCAAAGGGCACAGCCTGTGACTATAGATCATATATTACACATCTCTACGCAATACCAGAAAGAATTCATACACTGCCCTTTCTTGCTGCTTTCTCTGCAGGAATCTCTCTGCTTCTATGTCTAATTCTGCTTTTACCCTGTGGATATGATAGAAGAAATGCCAAGCACAGATTTCAATGTATAAACATATTATGTGGCATGGTAAGAGAACCTCGTAATAACCCAGTTTGGAAGTACTGACCAAAAATCGGCTTAGCAATAACTAAGAGCTGAGATTTTTACCCTTCCGTTACAGCAAGGAAAGCAAACCATGGCTTTAGGCTTAACCAGCTGCACCAAGCTCAGCGTCACTCCAGTGACTAAGCACACTCACTATACTTTATGCCCTCATATCCTGTGGTCTCTACAGATTTTTTCACTTTAATTTGTCTTATGAAAATGAATGCCTGCCCACCACATCCTTGCTTTTGCTTCCCTGTGCCTATCATTGACCCAGAATTTGCATGTTGGAAAAACCAAGTTCAGTGTCTGAAAAGAAAATAAAATCTCCCTTCAAATGGCACAAAGTTCCTTAAAAATGTTAATCTGCCTTATTTTTATGATGTGTTTAAAATTAAATGTTCCCATATGGGTACAACAGGGCAAACCACGTCCTTCCATTTAAATAGCCTGTTTACTTTAAAATCTGAAACTAGCTACAAATTTAAACCCTTTTTGTTTTTGTCCACCTGGAAAAAATTATCAAATTCTTAAGTGTGCATTGTAATAGGAGCAAACACTGAAGAGTGTGAATTCTTAGGTTTCAATATCTATTTTTAAATTGTTTTTCATGTAAGCTTTTAATTTAGATTTAATAAGATTCTAATTGCATTTTTAAAAAAATACCAGTTGATTATTGAAGACATATTTATGTAGGATTAACTTACATAGCTTAGACTTTTAAAATATTGTTTTAAATAATAATTTGGTATTTTATGATTTATGCTACCAAATCTAAATATAGTTAGTGTAAAATAATTACAGAATGTTTGCAAGAAATAAACTTATTGAGGATTATCCATTTTATAAGAGACACACATCTCCTATGTAATTATTCAATGTCAGTAAGTGTCTTCAGAAATCTGTTGGTAATTAATGTATGATGAGTGCTTAGTTATATTTTAACATATTGTGTAATTAAAGCCAATTGAAAGTTTTGCCATTTGCCGTACAGCTCAAAAACAGGAAGAAAATATATTAGCATGTTAAATGAAATGAGCTGTGTAGCTTCATTCTCAGGTCTGCTCCAGCTGCTTTTTGCCACTTCAGCGGTGCAAAAGAGCGAGAGACCCAGCAGTCTTGCTCTCCTGATGGTTCTCCACCAGGGAAATACTGGGTAATTCAAAGCAGGAATAGTGGCTGTATGCCACCCTCCCTTCTTCAGCTAGAGGGTGTAGTATCAATACTGTGTTCCTCCCTTGCTGCCAGATGTACTCTTTGGGCTCACAGGTAGCCAAGATTAATTTATAATAGTTTTACAGCAGCCTAAAGATCTATAAAGTAATTTTTGCCTCCCTAATCTGGCACTGCCTGCTATAGCAGATCTGGGCCTTTAAGCACAGGAAGGTCTTATTTAACTGTAGTCTTAGGCTAACTGTAGACTTTAGACCTGGATTGAAAAGGCATTAAAATCACCTGGAATCTGTCCCTTGCCCTCGCTGGGAGCTGCACAGGCCCTTGGCATGTTGCATGCTCCATTGAAACACCACTCTCCTGGCAGGCAAAAATCTCCTGGAATAGTTATTATTATGGATATTATAGGAAGGACTGCACTGGCAGAGATGTTAATGAGATAAACTATTTCTTCTTTTTCACTGATTTATTTTTACATTCTCATAAATACCACTTCTCATTCCACTCACTATTATCATGACACTCCCCACTGCACCCCCCAAGTATTATTTAGAGCATTCTCTTCAGGAGTTTTAGGATAGAAAATGCTTCCCTGCCTTTTTTTTCTCTGTTCAGGTTGTCACATGTTTTGATTTTTACCGTAATCTTGATGTATCAAACCTGAGCTAAATCAGCCATCCAACAGCACAGCCCAACATTCAACAGGCACTGAGAACTGGAAGAACCCATAAAGGTAACATGTGCCTTGACAGTGTGCCTCTTGTGAGTAAAACTGCCCCTAAAAGGAAAGTGTTGCAGAACAACAGCAGAATGACTTCTCCACGTAGATGACTCTTCCCTTAAGTGCTTTTAAATACTTTACAGGCATCTTCTGTACCACCCTCCTTTAGTGTTAGCTCGTAAGATAAAAGTAATCTTTGACAACTTTATTTAACTTAATACTGGTTTATGTCAAAAGTTAGACCCTGCAAAACTGCCGTATGTGACAAGTAAGCCAAGCGCATGTCCCTCTGCACACCAGCAGGAACCTCCAAATAGCTGGAAGACTTCTGGCAATGCACATCATCACAGGCTAAGTAACTGCCTGAGACCGCACTGATCATGAAGCTGAGTTTCTCTGCCATGAATCACTCTTCAAGTAATTAAAACCAGTATACAAGTCAGAACACGACAAAAAATAAAAGCCTGAAAACCCTGATTTTGACGCTTGATCAAAGCCCTTGCTCCTTGTGCAACGCAGTGGCACTACCCTGCCGGGCTGCTGAAGGCAGCTATCAACCAGTACAAACATGCCACTGGCCAAGGCTGCACCAGCCCAGTGTGGGTTGGTAACGGCAACAGTCAATCACAAAACAAAGGTTTATTTGAATCTGAAGTACAATTCAAGTCATTGTTTTCTAGGCTTTTGGAAATTAGTGAAGACTAAGTTAATCAGCCTGCTCTGTCTTTATATTTACTGAAGAGAAGTATGTCTGATGGGGAGAAGATTAATGTGAATGTGGGCTCTCTGCTCAGTGGAGCAAGGGACTGAGTGACAATAGGCATGGAAAAAAGCTGAAGTGCTCCATCTGTTTTGTTTTCCCCTTAGTTTTCACTGGGTAGGTGTGTTGTCAAGCATTCCAGCCCCTGAAGGCTACTGGTAGAGTCTATGGGAACGACACCATGTCCGCAGGAGAGGAAGGCAGGGTCAGGGACCACTTAAGCAGACTGAGCACATGCAGCCCATGGGAGCAGATCAGATACATCTGAGGGTGCTGAGGCAGCTGGCTGACATCATTGCAAAGGAGCCATCATCTTTGAAAGGTCACCAGTCAGGGTTGGTTCCTGATGACTGAAAAAAGGTAAACATCACACCCATCTTTGGAAAGGGCGGGTGGGATGACTCAGGTCAGTCAGCACCACCTCACCCCCTGGGCAGACTATGGAGCAAATCCTACAGGAAGCCATTTCTGATCCCATGAAAGGCAAGAAGATGACGGGGATCTAGCAAGGGCAAATCATGTCTGACCAATCTGACTGGTTTGTATGATGAGATGACCAGCTCCATGGACAAAGGAAGAGCAAAATGTATTGCACATCTTGACCTCAGCAAGGCTGATACTGTTTAGTCTTTACTAGTGACTGGACGCGCTCAGCCTCTTCACGGGTGATAACAAACTGGGGGGATGAGTCAATATGCAGGACCATAGGCTGCTGTTCAGAGGGTCCTGGACAGGCTGGAGGAATGGGCTGACAGGAACCTCATGACTGCTAAGGCCAATACAAAGTCCTGCATCTGTGAGGGAATATCTCCATGCAGCAATAAAGGCTGGGGCTCAACCACCTGGAAAACAGCTTGGCAGAAAAGGACCAGGGCATCCTGATGGACAGTATGCTGAATGTAAGCCAGCAGTGTGCCCTTGCAGCAAAGAGAGCTGATGGAACTGTATTAGGAAGAGTTTAGCCAGCAGGTCAAGTGAAGCGTTTCTTTGCCTCTATTTGGCCCTTGTGAGACTGCATCTGGAGTACTGCACCAGTTTTAGGCTACTCGGTACCACAAAGACACGGAAATGCTGGAGTGAGCCTGGTGGAGGGCCACCAAGATGGGCAGGAGGCCAACACACAGGGTGCACGACAAGAGGCTGCATGAACTGGGTTTGTTCAGTCTTCAGTAGAGAAGAAGGAATGATGAGAAGGGGGACCTTATTGCTGTCTGTAACTACCTTATAAGAGGGAATATGAAAGACAGAGAGCACCTCTTCTCAGAGGTGCACAGGCGTAAAATAAGCTGCAAGAGATGCAAGCTGGAGCTCAGTTTGATCAGAAATTCTGATTGCATAAAAGGAAAAAACTTTTTGCCACAAGGGTGATCAAACAATGGAACAGGTTTCCCAGGAGATTTTCAAAACTAGGCTGGACGGGTCGCTGAACAACTGGCCCATCTTTGAGCCAGGAACTGGACTAGATAAGCTCCAGAGTTTGCTTCTAACCTGCACAATTTTGTGATTCTGTTTTAGGAAAAGACAGGTCCAGATGCATTTGCTCCCTGGGGGTGCCCATTTCTTTCCGTTGAACATATATGGAGATGAAGCTGACTAGCTTAGACCCCATTTTTAGATGGTTAATTTACAGAAGAGAAATATCACTTTTAGAACAGAAAACTTCCATAAAACAGAGACACAGTAAGCATAGTATTGCACATTAAATGCTAGAAGATCATTAGTGTTTAGTAAGATACATACTACTAGATATTGTTATCCTTGAAAAAGTTCCTAGTTTATTAGAAGTAGATGCTTTAACTCTTAGTTTCTTTCCTATCCCCTATATTTCACTTGAGATAGGAAAATTCAATGGTGGCATGGGCTTACCAAACCCAGAAGTATATTTGAAAAATATAATAGATAATTATATATTTTATATGTACATATACAATCCACAACATACAGAAACATACATCCTTAGTTGTGGGTTTAAAACAATTTGAGTAGTACAAAATAATCTTCTATACAGTTCTTCTAAGTGCCATCTTTAAAACCCAGGAATTCCATCACCAACATGACTGGATCCCAAGTTAAAAGAAAGGTTCCTATTAGACACAGGACATTTTAAATAAAATCTTGATTCTGAAGTTTTCTTTCCTCCGTTTGCTCCCCAGAGTCTGATTTTACTGATTTTTAGGTCTGTTGTACATCAGTATGCATTTTCTCAAAGAATCCCGTGGTGAGGCTGACTGGGAAAGGGCTGTGGGAGAGATTCAGTCTGTGTGGTTTGAGCAGACTATTAAGGTTTGTATTTTAGTTTAGTTGGTAAATTGCACTTTTTTTTCTAACTAAAATATATATTCAGGTTTGATTTGGGAAGGAAGCAGACATGTTTTCTACCAACACTACAGTTCAGACTTTAAGACCTATATTGCCTTCTAGTGGTGTCCATCACTTTCCATTGACTATAGAGAACTTACTTGAGGACTTTGCTCATTATTTAGGCATTTCAACTAGGTGCTTAAAGAGAGGTAGGGTAAACCAACCCCTACAAGGTTATGTGGCAGTGTATTGTGATTTTGTGCACTATGGAATTGTGAGATGGTGCCATTTTACTGCATTTGCTTTGTTGTTATTTTTAAAAGGGACATCAAGGGGGATGTTGGTGCATACTCTTGACATATTTGATAGCCTTATTCCCGCTTGACAGGTGCATATTCCAAAGAACTTCTCTTACCTGTGGCACCCTTGTCTGAGGTATGAAGCACTTCTTATATGTTTTCTGGGTATACAATCTGGGCAAAAAATTTCCAGGCTCATCCACACAGAGGATATTACAATTACTTCATTTATGAGCAGCAAATGGCAGAAAGTAAGGCATGTGATTATCTGAACACCTGTTTTCGACAATAACCACACCTCAAAATTGAGTACTTACTTTTAAAATTGTGTTTACTTATTCATCAAACGAGTCCAGATTCGGCTAAGAATGACCCGTGTGTATGTCTGTACTACATTTTCAGTAAATGCTAATACTTACATGGGAACTGGAATACTTCTGAGACTTTCAAAAGATGTGCTATATTTTGCTTTGAATATCCAATTTGGACCATTTCCCAGACCACTAAACACTTTCTAGACTTTCTCCATGATGTCTCCCTGCGTTTCCTGACACTAGCTAGAATATGGGATTGAAGGATCAATAAAACCACAAATCATTTGCAATGTACTTACAGTCCCCCCTCCCCAAATAAATAAGTATTCTAAACACAACTTAAAAAAGAAATAACTTCTTACAGTATTTCCAGGGCAGTTTTGCAGGCTTTGCATCTTGGCCTGCTACTTTTACCTGTTAGGACAGTTTTGAATTGATAGTATTTTACAAGTGAAGTTTAGTTAGTTCAGAGGAAACTGGGTACACATGCAAGGAGCTGGGGCAAAATTTGTACCACAGTTCTGTATTTTTCAAACAAACTCAGTCTACATAGATCACAGACCTTCAGCTTGTGCAAATCAGCACAGCACTACTGCAATCATCTCTACCAGAAGCTGGCATGGATAAACCCTTTCTTGTTAAACTAATAGTACTACTTCTTGTCAGTATTTCCCTCCCAGGCAGTCATTCTCAAGAGCACTGATTATGGGTGCTCGAATATTTTGTGACTAGAGGACTAGATCAATAATGACAGGCCACACAGCAACCATATTTCTTTCATCATTTATGTCTTTTTGTTGCAAGGAACAGGTGCACCCAGGTCCCAGTCCCATATTTCATCAATGTTGTCATTTAAAGTAGCAAAAAAGGCAACTCTTAATCCTCCTGTGAAGCCTGAAAATCAAAATTATGCAGGTTGGAAAATAGGAAAAGCCTTCTAGCTGGATTGCTTTCTAAATACTGGAATAGACTTCCTGTAGAAATTACAGCCTCTCTGGTGGATGTCCTTAATAACAGGAAAGATAAGCTCATCATAAGCAACAGAGCTATACTGCATCCTACCTCTAGGCAGGATAATGGACTAGGTGATGTCTTAGATCCTTCCTGACTTATTTTTCTGATTCAGTAATACTACCAATTATCCTTAAGTGCATGTGAATACTACATCTCCTTCCTACACGCTATGTCAAAACATTTGTTCCTTTTTCATCTCTTCCTGACATTGCAATATCATATTTAGTCCTTATTTGCTGTTGGTTGTTATGCAAATCTGTGTTCACTAATTTACAGCATCTCTCCTAAAATTTCTAAATACCATACATTTATTAATTCAAGCTTTCATACTGTCCAAAATGTTGTTCTAGTTTAACCAGAATGAAAGATGTGTTACAAAGCACCAAATTATCAGATGCGAGACAGCAACCCAAATTGGAATTCAGAGCTAGCTGTGTATGTGGTTACAGATACTGTACCAGAGAGTGAATGACTCAGCCTCCCTCTGGGGGGATTATATGCAGGAATCTCTACACAATTCTGGGTATTTCAATACCAGAAAGAGCAACAGAATGATGGGTATGTGAAAAAAAGCCATAAAAATGACTGAGCAGCTGGAGGGGCTGATTTATGAGGAGACATTAAAGGAATGATGTTTGATTGTCTGCACAATGTCCAACAGCCATATGTTAACCACTTCAAGTATCTGAAGAGTGTAAACACCAAGGAAGGGAATAAATAACCAGGCTGGAACAAGAAGGTGTAACTAAAAATACAGAAAATGAATATACTAGGGGACATTCTTAACAATGAGCTTTGTTAACTAGAAGTAAGTATCTGAAGAAAAGCAGCAAGAGTCTTGTTGTTCCTAGTAACTTCGAGAGCAAACTGGATAAATCACTGAAAAAAAAAATTAGGTATCTATCTGAGGCTGGCTGGCAAGAAAGCTTGCAAGCTATTATTGTTCGATATTTCCTTCCTTTATGATATTTATAAATCAAAATGCAAAAGACAAGTGATGACTCATTCAACTGCATTAGCCATTTATATCACTTAACCTTACTTGTCTAAAATGTTAAACAATGTACTACCCTTATGCATACTTTATTCATAAACACTTTCTGAAGGTATTTTCGGTCAGATATTTTTAAAATTAATAAAACCCCAATGCTGCACATTTAAAACAACAACAAAAAACTTACCAAAAAAATTGTTTCTAAACAATTGTTTAGGAAGCAACGTTGGAATTATTTACAGAAATCCACTCTCTTCTGCTACATCATTCTCGTGTCTCTACCTAATGAAAGTATAAATCACTGCAGTTGTAATCCAGAATTTAGGGATTCTCATTTTCCTCTGCAGCTTCAGAAAGTACTTTGTACTTCTCCTTTGCTGCTCAGTCTTCCTGTTATAACAAGAAAAGTTTGTTCCCTGTCAAAAATCTGGAATTCCCATCTATTTGCAAAAGAGGAACTTGATATTCCCACTACTCTTGCACAAAGCCGTATCATTATTTACTAATTCCCTCTTAGTCTTGCTTCTGTGTTTTAGAGATGGATTAGAAGGTGCAAAAGATAAAAATGTAGTCAAGGTGGACTCTGGGGAAAATTCCCCTCAAAAATCATATTCTATGCATATATATGTTTTGGAAATAATTAGGCTCAAGCTCAGCCATATAAAGGACACAGGGGTGCTGACTTCAATGCTAGTCAATTAGCTACTCAACAATGCAGGAAAGAAGCTTATATCAAGAGCTGGGTCATTTCAGAAAAAAGCCCAGGAGTAAACTAATGCCTCTACAGCTGGGAACCAGGGTCAAAAGAGGGTACAAGCCAAATGAACTTTGTTGACATGCCAATATGGCCTAGAGTACATGCTCACAGCTTCATCTAAGGAGTATAGACACCAAAATGCAAAATGCTTATAAAAGTATCTAACATAGAAAGGGAAACCCTTTTTTCCTAAAAACAGTTCTAATATAGGTTGAGAATTATTGCCTCAATCCAGTTATCAAGATTGCAGTTCTCAACATTCTCCATTCAATGCCTTTCTAAAAAGTATGGGCCACTTTTCCAAATTGAAATATTTTTGCTTTTCACAGTGTTCCTATTCTTTAGCTTTTTTTTTCCTTACTTTCCTGCTTGCTTTCTTTTCCATGCCATCCTTGAAGGAAGGAATCTAGAAAGTGAAAGAAGGAAAAGTGGGAAGAAAAGGAAAAAGAAAGATCTGAGGGAGAAAGCAAAGAAAATCAATCAATGAAAATATATTTCAAAATCTCAGAAAAAGCAAAAAAACTTGGAGAGCTGTCATCAGGATCCAATGAGGGTCTTTCATTTTACTATGAATGGACACCACCATCCCCTGGTGAAACTACTTGCAGAAATCTCCAGTGGAGCAATTAGCCAGCAAAGGAGTGATTCGGTGAAAATCCAGGACTGTGAGCGAGAATCCGTCCTGCCGAGCTGGCATCACCCACATGACCTCCTGGCTCTGGCTGTCTGCAAGGTTTAAGCCCACATCCTTAAAAGCAGTTAGTGCGCTTAATATGAGTCAGTGGAAATGAGGCACCTACATAATGGTTAGTCACCTAAATATCTTTGCAGATCAAGGTCTTATTTCAGCAAAGGGCACTGCAGGGCATTTTTTGTCATGGGAATCAGGATTTACCACAATACCAGTGACAGAAATTACCACAGAAGGTCTCCAGCCAAGCAGCTTTATTTGGAAATGACCACGTCTACAGCAGCAGTCAGTCTTCTGAGCAAATGTGCACATTTACTCTTGGTTCGCAGGGAAACATTTACAGAAACCCTGAAATATGGAAAGATTTTTGCCGTATCATGTGTTTTCATAATAGAAAGTTTGTCCACAAACACAGTTCTCAAAAAAAAAAAAAAAAAAAGTGTGACTCAAAGAAAATGGCATCCAGGGCAGAAGAGAAAGTGAGTTGACAGCCCTGTGAACCCAAAACAGCCCCCAAGAAGATCTGTCTGCCAGCAGAGCCAGCCGTGGCGTCAGCCAAAGAAGTCAGCCACAAATCCAGACACGGCTGCTGGAAAAACACATTCCAGGTCCTACACACCGCTGCCAAGTCCACCCCATGATTATAGCCACGGACTCTGGAGAACCCAGAGGAAGAAGGTGAAAAGGAATAGGATCAACATTGCCTACATTGGGAAGAGGCAGTGCCAAGGCAACACTGAAATTACCGGTAAGTCCCATTTTACTTTGTTCTTGCACTGTTTTAATGGAGAATCTAGCTATAGTCTTTCAAAGTTTAAAGGAGATTTTGTCATTTTTGGCAGCAAACCCAGCTTTCTTAGCAAACATGATGATGGCCTTACATTACATGGCCTTGTGCCCCAAAGGATTCCAAAGCGTTTTACAAACTTAAGCTGATACATGGCCAATGTACACAGGGACCTCTTCATCCACCACTGAAATGTGCTCAGCCTCTAGGACAACCTGTCACAAGCGCTTAGCAAAGCACAGAAGCTCTCTGCAGCGTTTTAGGCTAAGACGTGATGAATGCTTTACGCTACTGAATCTGAACAAGGTGGAACATAATTATGTGAGCAGAAATTCAGTTGCACACCACACTTTAACTCATGCTCCTTCAGCTCTACACCTACTCTTAAACTACTACAGTGCCTTTTAGTGTTACAGTTTGATGACAACCTTTGTTTTCCAAAGCCTGCTTCGATAATGTCCTCAGCTACATGGTTGGATTCTCCTTCTCTTCCGACTGGTGTATCTACTGGATCCATATCAATTGTTACTCCTTCATGCAGGTGTGCCACCACAGTTTCCCAACCAGACTCAACTTATTCTGCGACAACAATATATCAAGGCCAATAAAATTCTGGATGAAGTCTTGTAGATCTCTTCCCTTTCAGTTATTTACTGCACAGTGATAATTTGCCACATACGATGCTTTCTTTCATAAGCACTGCTGTGTTTTAACTCCTCCACAAAAAAAAGCATTTCACAAGCAGTACAAAGTTCTCAGGCCCAGTATCTACCTGTCCACGGTAGAAGCATTACTCAAACACAATTTGCTTCCTTTTCCTAATTCTACAATAAAATTATCATTTTGACTCTAATATCTTCACTATGCCACTTAACTCTCATGGCCTTTCCAAAGTCAGGAGAACACCAAATGACTTAATCCTTTAAAAAAAGATTTATATAGCTAAGCAGATTTGTGCAAAAGTCTACAGAGATTGAGGGATTTTGAAGTGCAACAAACCATCTGTTGTGGTTTAACCCCAGCCGGCAACTAAGCCCCACACAGCCGCTTGCTCACTCCCCACTGGTGGGATGGGGGAGACAATTGGAAGGGTAAAAGTGAGAAAACTCATGGGTTGAGATAAAGACAGTTTAATAGGTAAAGCAAAAGCTGCACATACAAGCAAAGCAAACCAAGGACTCCATTCCCCGCTTCCCACGGGCAGGCAGGTGTTCAGCCATCTCCAGGACAGCAGGGCTCCATCACGCTGAACGGGGACTTGGGAAGACAAACGCCATCACTCCCAACGTCCCCCCTTCCTTCTTCTTCCCCAGCTTTATGTGCCGAGCATGACGTCCTATGGTCTGGGATATCCCTCGGTCAGTCGGGGTCGGCTGTCCCGGCTGTGTCCCCTCCAACTCCTTGTGCCCCCCCAGCCTCCTCGCTGGCGGGGTGGGGTGAGGAGCAGAACAGCCCTTGGCTCTGGGTAAGCACTGCTCAGCAGGAACCAAAACATCTCACCATTACCAACACTGTTTTCAGCACAAATCCAAAACACAGCCCCATGCTAGCTACTATGAAGAAAATTAACTCTATCCCAGCCAAAAGCAGCATACCACCTAAAGGTTTTCAGAGAGAAAGCCATCCCAAATTCATGCAATGCTGACTGTGGTTGCAATTTTAAAAGCATCAGCAGAATCCCAGATATTCTGAACAATAAATAAAACCAAGCACACTTTTAAACTTCATCTCCAAGACAGGAATACAGGCACCTATTTCTCTTCAAGGGATGTTAGGAAACAAAATGCTTTCTAATTCTACTTGCTTTCAGCTTTCTCTTTTACCTATCTCTCTAACTGTTTTCTCTGGTAACAGGACCAATTTTTACAGCTGTCACTCATGCTGCATGCAATTCTGGCCACTCCCAGGCCACCATGGACTCATCTCAGAATAATCATTGTAAGAATGTCAAACTCAGATTTTTTTATTGTAAGCTTTTGAAAAGAGACAGTATCTTCTAAGTGTAAAATGTGTCTGGTCATACGTGAGTAACAAATATTAACTGCCAGTCTTACTCTGATACTTCATCCTAACTAATACTCAGCAGATGGTCCCATTCATTTCAGTACACCTGAATGTGTCACACAGTACTACATCATGCATCCAAGAACAGATCCAGGCCTTCTTCCTTTAGTTGATGAACTATCACTTCACAAGGACCAGGGGAGGAAACATCTATAAATCAGGTACCCGCTAGCCTTGAGAAACTGCTTTCAAAAGCTCATACACCTTAGAAGACTTGAAGTAAAACTATTTACTATACCTTTTAACTACGTCATTACACATCTAGTAAAAGCAAGCAGACGTAATAGAGTTGAGCCTGTCAGTCTCAAGCTGGGTATAATTTCAGTGCTCTTATTTTCCTTGCAAAGCTTCTCATATCCAAAACGTGAGGAGGATGTGCTAGAACCAGATCACAGTCTGGCTTCCCAGGTCTTTAAATCACACCCAGTTACTCCTGCGCTGAGCCCAGCAGGTTGAGCTTGGCTAAGGCATCTGCGCCTGGCTCTGGTGAGTCCAGCAGACAGATCTAGTGCTGGGGGTCTGGTTTGATTTGAAGATGTCCAGAGATGGAGACACTAATATTCCCCACAGTTGTATTTTCCAAAGGCTAATATTTTCCCTGTTAAAAACTCGTGTCTTATTTCCAATATGACTTTGTCTGGCTTCAGTTTGAGGCCATTGGTTTTCATTACTCCTTGGACAAATAAACCTGTTCATAATCATACACATAGATACACAGCCCTGATAATCCTATCCTGTCTTCTCTGCACTCCCAGAGATCTGAATAGATCGCAAAGGCAGACTAGCTTGTGTGTTAAAAAGGGGAAAGCCCAGCTAGAGAAAAGATTGCAATCCAAAAAAAAAAAAAACAACTTTTTTTTTTTTTTAAGAAAACAACAACATCCACAAAGACATGCAGCATTTTGAGACTGCAGTCTTTCCTTGAACTTCTCACCATCAGCTCCTTGCTGGAGAGCTGCCTCCACAGAATCCTTACCCATAGCGGCTAGTGGTGAAAATACTTTTCCTGCTCCAATTTTTCTTGATGGGGGATCCAAATTTATTCCTTGGTTTGCCACATTTCAAAGAGAAACATACAATCTCTTCCAGTGCTTCTTTGTTGGATGGCTACTCTCAGCTGAGGTGGCTGCAGAAAATCACACCAGCATTTTAATGAGGAATTCAGAGAAGTTAAAAGACCTTTCCATTGGTGTTTAAATCTCACACAAACAGCAGGCTGCAGCTGTAGCCTTTGCTGCCTCTGGATAAATGTATTATTTTAGAACATGGCCAAGACCTCTTTGTAGGAGGTCCTGCAGGAGTGGAGCCAACAAGTGATTATGAAAGGCAGCCTAAAGAACATTTGACACTGTTTTCTGCCTACGCTTAACAAGCACCTCGTAGTTCGGGCTGCAGTTTGCACGATTTTGGCTTTTAGAAAATATGAAACACCTTAGTAGATGGATTTTACGTCTAGGAGATTCCATCTGAGGCACTGAACCCACCCAATTTTATTACTTATACTTTCAAAAGGTTGGGAAAAGCTTCAAAGTCTCATCTGAAGAATTCATGAACTTATCCTAAAAAAATACCTGGAACTCTGGCATCCATGCACTTTTTTTAAACATAAACACGGACAAAAAAATCTACTCTTTAAATAAATCTCACCAGACTTATTTTCTTAAGCAAAAAATTAATGAATTTTATTCATTATCTTGTATTTAATTTCCTCTGAATAAACAAGGCTTTATTTACTACCTCTTGAGACACCATTCAGTATGTCACACACAGCCCTAGTCTGCCTTGTGATTCAGTCATTGAGATGGAAGAACCAGCTGGCAGCTGAGAACATCTGAGTCAAATAAAAGCAAAGAGCAGAAGCTGCTGACTGGGCAGAGCTACAAAGGTGAAGAGAAGGGCATCTTCCATTTCAGGAGAGAAGCTGGGACCACTGTTAGGAACACACTTCTTTCTGAGGACTGGAGACTGACTGCCTCCCCCTCCTCCTCTTTTCTCATGATTTTAATAAAGACACCCAGGGCTCAACCCACAAAGGGACTCAGGGAAGTGATGACAAGCATGTCAGTGGCTATCTTATATACTGCATGGCCATTAGTCTCAAATCCACAGCACTGAACAGTCACTGGTGCTCTCTACATTGTGCAGAGGACTACCAGGCAGGTGAAGATTAGATTAGTAACTGGGACCATAGTGGGAAGCCAACAAAAAATGCTACAGAGAAGTGTCTTATACCCTATCCATTTGGGATTTTAATTTTGGGTAAAATAGTGTAAACAGCCCTAAAAGAGTTGGTTAGAGCCCAGCTCTGGTCCTCCCCAGGTAACACTCAATTATTTGGATGCAAAGTCATCTGTCAAGGTCCATGAAACTTGCATTTATTTCTACAGTGCATCCCAGCTTCAAAAGGAAGATTGGAAACTGCCCCTTATTACCGTAAACCAGTGAATACTCTTCTCCTTCAGTACTCTTCTGAGAGAAGAACTGACCTAGGTTTCCTATTCCCTAGCAGTGAATAACACCATATTTGTAAAGTGGTGCTGACTGCTATTTTTTTGTCCTGACCTCACTAGTATGGGTTTGTGCTGGATGTGGCTTGGACACACTTCCTGGGTTGGCTGAGTTCAAGGTGTTCATCAGAGGAGCACCACCGAGTCTGAGGATCCCCAAGTGATGGAGGTGATATACCCTGGCAAAAAAGGTAGGAGGGGAAGAGAATCGAAGAGTTTCACTTGTGAATTCTGAGCACTGAACTGTAAGAACTGTGCTGATGTGCTGGTCTTATTGGCTGCTTTTAGATATATTGTAGTTGCTCGCCAGGGTGTGTTTTCTGCAGCATTGCCTTCTGCTTGTGACTTTAACCCAGAGGGAGTTTAGGTGCCAATGCATCAGAGGAATAGGAAGGAACCAAAAGCCTTTTACAACATCCTGCCTTGGCATCCCAGAAAAAAGGCATTCATCCACAGGAGGAGATCAAGAGAAGTATGGGGGCAAGGGACAAAAGAGAAGGAGCAACCAGAGGAAGGCAGCAGAAAGTAGGAAGAAGGGGAGAAATCAGCATAAGTGAGAGATGGATCATAACAAGTTTCCACACAAGCTTAAAGTCACAAATGAGAAAAGAAATTAGAAGCTCCCTTTGAGGCCATTAATGAAGAGAGAGCCTGGAGAAGCAATATAACGTATGAGAAGCAAGGCTGGACTTGTGCAGGCCTTCAGCATTTAATTGGGAATGGAGCAGCTTGACTCTATCCAAGAAGGAGCTGAGGCTAAAAACGAGGATGGAGGACAATATATACCACGGAGACCTGCAGGATTACTAGCCCTCCTTTAAGAGGTTTGAGCTTGGCAGCAGGTATCTAGGGACTCAAACACTTCAAGGACATGCACAAGGGAGCAAGACCGCTGGAAGGCTAGTTCCTAAGAACTCCAGACTGAGAAAAGTTAGCAAGCCAGACGATGGTGTGAGGAAAGAGCTTGCCCACATGTAAACAAAACAGTAACATGACATTTTGGTAGCCCAGTTAGCTCTCCAGCATTGCAACACTCCTTGTCCTCTGGTATCTGGCATCAGATAATAGGTCTAATTCAAGAAATTAAGGTGAACAAACTCAGCTGGCACTGCTGTGTTTCTAAAAAATATGCATTGCCAAGCTAAGAGTGCAGCTTTTCAAAAAAGTTGCTATGCTACTCAACCTGGAAGATGAATTACTGTAAAACTACCTGCAAGGACCTGGTAGTGATTCCCACCATCATACTGCAAAGCCTGTGGTTTTCAGTGCCTGACTTAGTCTTTGTGTGCTCAGTGCTGACAAATTTGCTCCAAAGTTAGCCCAGGAACAGGTTAGTTCTAGACTGTTTTAAATAATCATTCTAGAATTCAGATAGCAGATTTGGCAATTTGTGATCAAGTTGTTCAAGCTTTCACCCTCGGCTCGGCTTTCCTTGGATGTGTTACTAAACATATTACAGCTGAAAATAAACCAAAATGACTGTTGGGCTGTGGCAATGAAATTAAAAGCAACTGAGCATGTCTTCCAAAGTAAGGCAAATAATATATGGAGCAAGTTAGGTCAAATATGCTTGATGACTCTCAGTTGGGGTGCTAAGACTCTTACTTACGACACTGTTCACAACTAGTTGCCAGTCTACCTCATTCTCTCTTCTTTATTTACTTTTCCACCTGACGTGGAATATCAGGATATGTAGTGTTTTCAAATTTGGAGAGGGGGATGACAGTGTTCTTTTCTCAAAATGATCTTTTTTGTGAGAGTACGTAATGCCTAAAGCAGGACTGTAATGGAAATTATGGTTAAAATATTTTCTAGAGGAAAAGGTCAGCTCAAATAAGAAAGAAAGTAGAAGGATGATCTCATATGTCTGACAGTTCAGATATAAGCAAATTTTAGCACCAATAAGTTATGTCATCTGTTAAATTCACATAAGCAGAATGCCTCTGCACATTTTGCACTGTTATGACAAGGCTGTACAGAACAAGGGTAAATTCTCCATACAAAATAGCTATCTATACAGGGTTCCTTGTATCTATTCTTATCTTTAAATAAATCAACTGAGAATTAAAGCCAGCATGGTTTTCTGTTCTGTCTTGAGAGACCTAAGCTGTGCCACATTAAACAACATAGTAAGCATAAATTTATATTTGGCCAGATTGACACTGAAAGTTATAGCTTAGTATCTCACTCATTGAGATGCTGTCCATCCTGACCTTGGCTGTAGCTTCATATTTTACACACCATTACTGTCATAGTAACAGACAGAGCCAACAATAATTTGCTCATACAATTTACAATACATTGTCTCCCAGCCACACTGAGGGGTCTTTAACCATCAGCAGATGTGTTGCTTGTATTAGCTATATCTGAACAAAGCAGAATCTATTCAGCCCTAAAGTCCCTATGGCTGCTTGGCTGTGTCTTGAGCTTAGTGCTTAGCCAATTCGGAGTTCATACCACTGTAACTAATTACAGCATGGCTGAGGAGTTTTAGAAGTTTTAGCCCACAACCTGCTGCCTAAATTTCATGCATTTGTCCCATTCCCAGCATCTAAGTTTTGAGAGTCCACCCTTGGAGAGGTTAATCAGCAGCTAATACTGTAGCTGCTCTGTGATGTTCAGTCCTTTAAGTTGTTTCTATGTGAATACTATCCAAAGCTTCTTTCACCACAACCCTACAAACATTAAAGGTCACTTTTTAAATGCTCAATATTTATGCTTCATTATCGAGTCACAAAATCTTGTACAAATCTATATATTTATGTTAACATTCCTAAAAAAGAAACTAATATAAAGAAGATAAAACACCATCCCTGTTGTCCTGTGTGAAAGACAGAAGGGCTGTGGTGTTCATTAACATGTAGATATCGACCTACTTCTGGAGGCAAAGGCATTAAAGAAAGAGGAAAGTGGACAGAAAAAGAGGTAGCTCCTTAGTTCCAGGTTTAGCTTCCTGATATAGCAATACAACTGTATCCAGCACAGTGCAATAAAGCACAGCTATCGTTACATTTTTTCTGGGTACAAAGCCATCCTTGACTTGGTGAAAACTCTTAGCAAGGATCAACAAATAACTTAAACCACTTGTCCATGAACCAAAATTCATTTGGGCAGGAAAGCTGTCTGGCTTCAGAGATCAGTAGGCCGAGAGCTACAACTACTATTTTAGCAGCTGAAGTAGGCAAAGAATTGCCTTCCCAGAAAGTTCACCAGCCAACTTTTGCTTTGTATTGAAAGAATATGAAGGAAAAAGAAACAGCTCAGAATGCTGCAATATATTTTATATTTTTTTGCTAATTTTTGCTCTTTTACTCTTCAGAATAAGAACTAGATGACAAGTAACAAGGCAAGTCTGAAACAGATGGAGTTGACTTAGGCAGCTTGTATTTTCCTCTGCCTACTTGCCCCTTCTTCTACCAGTAGTTCCTTGCACGTTTTACCCACTGTATAGCCTTGTCTTTTTAATACCTTCATCCTGTCATTTATTTCCCTTCCTAGTATCCATAACATCCCTCTGTCCTGGTTTCAGCTGGGATAGAGTGAATTTTCTTCTTAGTAGCTGGTACAGTGTGTTTCGGGTTTAGTGTGAGGATAATGTTGATAGCAACGACTGAAACATCAGTGTGTTAAGTAGTGCTTATCCTAAGCTAAGGATTTTTCAGTTTCTCATGCTCTGCCAGTGAGCAGGTGCACAAGAAGCTGGGAGGGAACATGGCCAGGACAGCTGACCCGAACTAGCCAAAAGGATATTCCATACCATAGAACATCATGCTCAGTATATAAACTGGGGAGAGTTGGCCAGGAAGGGTGAATCGCTGCTCAGGCATCGGTCAGCAGGTGGTGAGCAACTGCACTGTGCATCACTTGTATTTTCCTTGAGTTTATTTCTCTCTCTTTTATTTTGTTATATTCCTTTTCATTACAAATAATATTTTTACTATTATATTTTATTATTGTATTTTATTTTACTTTAGTTGTTAAGCCATTCTTATCTCAATCCATGAGTTTTACTTCTTTTTTTCAATTCTCCTCCCCATCCCACTGGGAGGGGGAACAAGTGAGTGAGCGGCTGCGTGGTGCTTTGTTGCTGGCTGGGGTTAAATCATGACACCCTCCCTGACATCTGGCTATTAAACCTACTGTGGTAGCACAATGTAGAACATGATGTTTATAAAGCTTGTTGCCTATTTTGATGGTGTGGCTCCACAGCCCAAAGATTTGGTCTTAAGCCTGACACAGACAGCCTGCAAGGGAATCGTACAGCTGTAAAGGAGTGCTCTTATGCTCGCTAGAAAATGAGAATTTAGGTTCAGAATTTCCCCTCCTTCTTCTTACTGCTTCCACAGGAGATAGTATTTCTCTAAGCTGATCTCCAGCTGCTTTATTGGCCCCTTGAGTCCATTGCCAGATAATACATAACCCCAAACAGCCTTAAGTTTGCTGGAAGTTCCTCCAAGGGTCTGGATGCAGGAACACTGCATCCCAGAAAAAGGCAGCTTTACACTTCCTCTCCTGGGTGTCCTTTTTGCTCCTTGGACATAGTAGAGCATCCGGACTTCATATTTCATTTCTTTCTCTCTGCTTCCCTTTCTGCAGTCCTGATGCATCTCAGGCCTCCTGCCTCTTTGCAAAATCCAGGTGAATTTGCTGTAAAGTTAGGTGTTGGTCTAATTATTGCAGACTGGACATTTAATCCTTCTGCTGCTTCTCTTTGAAGGATCACAATGCCCGAACTGTCAAGCATTGGCAATGCTTCTCTTATATAATAATACCCATCATAGTTGTGATGATTATGAAATGAAGGACCTTATCCCTTTTCCTGAGCTGGTTTTGCTTAGCTCCAACGTGCCTCCAAATTTTCTGAACTTCAGGGTAGTAATTGTCATCAAAATAGATAATTTTGTTCTTATACAGCTCTTCAATGTTCTTCCCAGCTGCCTATAAAAAAATTATTGCTGAGTTTGATAATTCTGGAAACAGAAAACTACATATCTTAGCTGGATCTGGGGATTTTTGTGCTTCTGCCCTATAAGGTCTTTATATAATACTATCAAAATGCAAGGATTATGTAAGTGACAGAGGCAACATTCCCACATTTTTGTTATTTTCTGCATTTTTAGGAATGCCATAAATCCTGTCATTGCTTCTTCTTTGAGCGTTTTCTAAATCACCACATTTTGCTCTTTGGTGCCTGTTCTGTTTTACCAGTAAAAATGAGATGTGTGTTCCCTGCAAAAGGTTAATCAGTAAAATCTTTACAATCTCTTCTCATCTGGCCAGCCTCACTTTAATTTCAGTAACAGTGTTAGTCAACTCACTCAGAGGCAGTTTAATCTTTCTGAAGCTTTTCTACTTCATTTCCCCATTCTTTTACTCTTTGTTGCTAACCCTTTTGAACGTATTATCAAAGTTTCTGATAGTCAGTGGTTTCCACAAAGCCCAAGCTCTTCAAGTCATGTTATCTGGTGAAAATCTCAGTTTTTAAGAGTATCTGTTATTCCTCAAGGATGTGGAAGAAAACTTTGAAAATATGTTGTAATGTACAGTAAAGATTGAAAAAACAGTATACAAATATCTCTAAATGTGTAAAGTTTCTAAAAATTCCCCTTTCCTTCTTAATCTTGTGATTTCTGGGGCCTGATTCATGATTTTGGAATGCCTGAGACTGGCGTACTATTTGTTACCAAAAGTACAAAAAATTTTCTTTTTGGCCAGCTAAGTACCTTGGGAGAGTTCTGGACAAGAGTCATCCTGCATCTTACTGCTTGACCCAATCACTTTCCCCAGCAGTGCTTCCTTAATATCATACTTTCTTTCCTCTTCCTTTCTGACATAAGAGGCTCTTATACAGTTTTCCTAGTCCTTTTACATCTATTTTTTCAGCATCTAAGTGTCAAAGTGGATAAAGTCAAGCAGGCAACCTTTATTTTGAAAACATATTCTGCAATACCACAGTCACAGTTACACTTGCATCTCTTCAATGCTGGATTAAGGAGTCCCTATCATTCATCATCTCTTGCATACCCCATCCTGTAACAACACTACCCTCTGTGTGTACTTATACAGAAACACATCAGGAAACTGGGTGATCAGACACAAATGCAGCAATGAATGCTCAAGGACAGTTAGGGTTTGTTTCTGCCAACCTATTTGGCGCTTGTGCCAAATACCTCACCACAGCCTGAGATGTGATGAAGCTGAATGTTTTGGAGAACACTGAGGAGGCTGCCAACATTACCCTTAAAATTAAAACAGTGCATTAAATATTATTTTTAATTTTCTGATTCTGAGAAAAGTCATTTATGCAGGATAAGCTTTATGACTGTAATAGATTTTTTTTTAAATTGGCACTTTCACTGTACTTTATTTTTTTAGACATATCTGCCACATTGTAGGGAACAGGAATTGATATGGTGCATAGAACTACAGCAAGGTACCAAGGTTGTTTCCATTTGTAATATTAGCGTACTAAAAATATCTACACTTTTTTCAGTCCTGTCACTGTAATATTTGACAACTTGAGATTTTATAGTCATAGCATACTAATTTTTAATTAAGGAGATTAAAAATAAGATTAAATTATGGACATTAAAACCAAGGAAACAAGAACAGTGGAAAACAGTTACTCAACCATAATTCAAAGTGAATCTTCTGTCATGGCCTAAAGATTATTGCATAGGCAGCAAACTCAAGTGTGTTACAGGGTTTTCAAATAAAAATTACTCTAGACAGACGTGAAAGGTAGAAAGCTGGGTTGTTAAACACTGAAAATGATGCAAACCAGAAAGCATGAAAAAGTCTCTTGGATAAGTCTGTAAATAATATTTTTAAATATATCCTGAGGGGAACTGGGAATCATTGCAGAGATTTGCAAGGTAGGTTAGGCTGGTTTATCCTGAAAAATTTAGGCCAGTCTACAGTTTAGGGTAACATGAAGAAAGGTTCAACTATGCATGGCATCTTCCACTGCAAAGAGCCAGGAGCCATCAAATGGAGCTAGTAAAAGCCACATTTGAAACAAACAGAAGGAGGTCGCAGCAGCCTTTGAACTTGTGCAGCTCCTTGACAAGGGGTGTTGCAGATAAGGCACGCGTACATCATCACGGGAAGGTATGACACATGTTTACTGGACAGATCTACTGAAGATTACAAAGTAGATGACAACAGATCCAGGAAATCTCCTGAGGTGACAGGATAGTTGGAACTGGGAGAGTACAGAGGGTTTTGGGGCAGTACCAACACATGCTTGTCCTGTTCCTGCTCATTCCCAGCATCTGCCTACAGCCACTGCTGGAGCCAGGATAATGGTAAAAGGGGCCCTTGCTCTGAACTGCTAAGGCCAATCTAATGGTTTTATGACTTCAACACAGGTATTATGCATTTGTATCAACCTGCTGGAGCCCCAAGCAAGCCACTGCAGTGATTTTGCCAACTGACTTCTAATTGGAATGAATATCCAACAAATTTTAGATTCTGCAGCATCACATGCCTATATTTTTATTAAAAGAAATTATTATTATTATTCCAATAGTCACAGATTCAATCTTTAAAAAGATTTTTTTATTCCCCAAAGATTCCTTTTAGAGAACTTTTTTTGATTAAAAAAATACCTCAAAGTGAAGGTCTTTCTTTAAGTAAATAAAAAATTTTAAAGAGATGAGGAGTATCATGTTTTTTAAAAATTACCAGCTTGGTGTGTTAAATAACAAATACATAATACAAGAATAGATCTTTTTCTGTTCCCAGTTGTTTGAAAGTAATGTAAAAAATGTTTTTAAACAGCCGGATTAAAATACTGCACATTAGTTATTATGCTGTTAGCAGCTGCACTATCCTCTGCAAGCTTAGCTTTTCCAAATGATTAGATCTATATATTCCAGAATCATGCTTTGTTTACTTTTCTATCTAATATCTTTAATTGGCACTCTGAATAGAAGTGCTTTAGGTTCCAACTCAAATAACAGTAGATCCTGAAGCTGTAGCCATAAGAACTTTAATCATATGCTATATGGAACAAGTTCTAAATATTAAGGAGAATATGAGTTCTACCGGCTAAATAAAAAGCTGGGATCTAGGCAATACTTCTTTGCAAACACAACCTAAATCTCACTCTCTGTGTGACCTTGAGCAAGCTACTTGATCTTTTTGTGCCTTGTCAAGACAATTATTAAAAATTGGACTTCTCTGACTAACAGATGTTACTGTACATCAGCATAGAGAATACTAGAGTAAATGCATTACCGAAAACATTCATGATAATAAAAAGATGTGGAACCAAATTTCTTTCATTCCCTGTGATTTGTGCCTTCATAATTCTTACTGCACTCACCGTCAAAGCCATTTAAACCATGAGATCACTTGTTTTCCAACAAATTAAGTCCCAATACTTGCCAATCATTCTGCTTCAGAGGTCAAGGAAGATAAAGTCCTTCTCTTCCTTGCATAGATCCTTAAGACCTTTATAATTACATCTATTTGCAAGAAGTGCTCACAAAGCTAACAAGTTCCAAATGTTTCCTTTTCTTAACCGCATGTTTGTTTCAAATCACATGTTTTTAATCTGTGTAAACTGCCCACTTTTTATCTCAAGTGTATGCCATCCAAGAGATACCATAACTAATACAAGTTAAGCAAATACTTTTGAATGGCCTATCGACACAGACTATCAAGCAAGAGGAAAAAACACTAATTTCTCATGAGCAGGTTAAGAAACCTGTAGCACCAGTAAGTAAAATACTAATTATGGAAGAGTATCATTATTAAAGCTTGTTACTTAAAATAGGCCTAGCCATGATTAAGACTGAATACACCGTGGTAAAAGGTTTGAATACCTTGGAGTTAAAATCACATTTACCTAAACAGTATAGGATCGTTACATGCCATCTCAAAGTGATCATTCAAAGCTTAAATGCTTATACAAAGCTCATCTTAAATTCTAGCTGTAGTGAAGAGAGGGAGGGAAACCCTTTCAAGGGTGGGACATCCCGCCCTAGACCAGCTATTTAGAAAGAGGAAGGTGAAACACGGCAGTGCCTGTCTCAGTGATAGAGGCAGTCTAGACTAAACTCCTAGCTGAGTTTCCCACTTGAACACCTAAATTCCGGTGAGAGAAATCCCAGCCAAAAGTAGGACAAACTTTTTAAGGGTGCCAGGCAAAGAGTGTAAAAACAAACCAAATCCAGCAGGTCTATCTGATAGTGAAATACTTCTAGGTCTCTACTTCTTTTAGGTGCATTGTTTGGTCATTCTTGCCTGGAAGAAAGGGCTTTGCAGCATTTTAAAACTATATGTTTTGTTTTAAATTTATATTAAAATGACTATGTTTTGTAGAATTGTGACATCATAAAAGAATATGGAGAAAGAATATGCTTCAATATGTGTCCAACAGTTCTATTGTAAAAAGGACAGTGTTGAAAGAGACAATGTGCAAAAGGGGTAGAGAAAACATTAAACTTCAAACTCAGGAGAAGCAGTATTCCATAGTGTGACCTCTGGTTGATGCAGATTATTATTATTTAGGTTAATGTCAAAGAAACACCCATTAGAGTTTGAAGACTTAAGATGGCCCCATGAAACTTGCTCTCTCAGTAGACATCATTACAGATTCTGGGCATTATTTTATTTTCATAGCATTGATAAGCCTTTTTTCCTAGAACAGTTAAAATACAAGTGTTTAAACAGGTGTTGGGCTTGGAGAGTTTTGAGGGGATTTTTTTGCTTTCCTCATGGAATAGTTAATAGCAAAATGTTCAATAAAAGTTATCACTTTCACTTAGGGCTATTATATGTGAACCTGTGTCTTCCTAAGAGTATACTACAGGTTGTTTAACAATTAGGGTTTGAAAAATGAGTCCAAGTAAAATAGGGATAAACCAAAGTCTCTCTGGTGTCTCAGACTGATTCCAGAAGGTCATCCAACAGCAGCAATGGTGTATTTATTTACATGTTAAATTTATGGCATCTTGTCATATCACAGCAATAACCTATTTCATATCAAATGGAATCTGAAGAGATTTGGGCAAGGAAACAACATGACATCCTCAGGACATGTAACCTGGCATGGTTCTAGTGGCATACATTCTTCCAAAGAATTCATGGGGCCTGGAACTAGCTGAAGAGCTGGGAAGGAAAGGTAAAAGGGTAATTATAAAACATCTTTGAGTAACATTGTTGGAATTATGCTTCTAGTCTGAGTCTGGTGTGAACTCTAATGAGGTTTCCCAAAGAAAGTAGGAAATAATTTCTTTTCCACTCCTGTTGAAATAGCTTCAGCAATTTTGCACTTGGCTCTTGCTGCAGTGTCCCGAGTTTCTATTCTTATCTGATTCTTAGAGACATTAAAAACCTAACAATGCCAAGTGCTTGAAAGATGTCTTCACAAGACAGGTTCTGGCACATAGCATTGTCAAGGCTGTCTGGTCTCTCAGCCATTTCTATGCAGTGAATGAAATACCGACATGTAAAGATATTAATCCAAGAAGCATTTTTCCACTTTTAGGTTAAAAGAGCCTTACAATCAAACCCTGCTGTATGTCAATATCACACAGGCAGCTGTCATTACAACCAGCTCTGTCCAACTTTATTACTGTGATCAGAGCTTGATATGAAACCTGAAGCCTTTTGCCATACCTCTCAAGAAAAGAAAAGAGAAAAAAAACCAGCCAAAAAACTGACTTAGGTTTCTCAAAGATATAATTGCAGAGTAATGCTAGTCAGCAGGTTTCTAATGAATCTTATGTGCAATTAATCAGTTCCCTCTGAGGCAAAACAAGTCTTCAGACTAAGAGTAACATTGCTGACTAGAGGAAGAGTTGGTTTTGGGGGGGCTTTAAGACAGTAGGAGTAGAAAACTGTAGGGACTGTTCCTATGGAATGCCATTACCTTGCTGTACATGGAACTACAACGTACGCTTCTTTCCTGTACAGAGAAGTCCCAACTTAAATATAACATTTTTTCCTTTGAGAAGGAAGCTACTAGAAGGCAGCTTCCACCAAGTCATGGGACCTCTCCTCAACGATCTCCTCCTGGCCCTGGCCAAACTGGCCCCCCAGGTCCACTGGAGGAGGGTATGTGACAGCAAGGATCCCAGCAACTCGGGGGGGGGGGGGAGCATGACATGTGCATTCCCTCCTCCACCCCCGTTTCTGAGTAGAGCCCTGCACACCAGGCAGCTTCCACCAGTTCCCTGGGCACTTGGTGTCCCCCACCCTATCCCTTAGCCATCTCTTTCCCAACCCTCACACCACGTCCTTTCAGTTTTCATTAGTTCTCCTCCTGACTTAATTCTTCTCCTTCTGTTTGCTGTTTCTTTGGCCCCTTCCCAATTGGTGAAGACTTGACACTGGTTAGGGCTGGGCATTAGTCCTATAAGGAAAAGGACAAAATAACCACCATCTTGTTGCTCCAGTGGTTACAGATGCCCTTCTAACTTTCAGCCCACATGTATCTGCGTCAGTTTGCAGCCCTGTGTCTTCCTTCCAGAGTTAGGTAAGACTAAGTAGTTCCCAATTGTGTTTATTCTCTGTTGTCCTAACCCACAAAATATATTTACAAACTATTCACAACCCTTCTCAACCTTCAACAGTCAGGCTAAATACCAAATTTTTTGAGTCTGCCCTCCTAAAGCAGGCTTCCTCTTTCACCATTCTCTGCACCTGTACCAATTTGAATCTTTTTTGTGTTTTTTAACTCAGGCAGATAAAATTATGTAAGAATTCAGCTAAGGTCATATTCATACCACACAGAAAAATTCCTCTTTTATTTAATGCCTCTGCTAGCAATACTTCTCCTGAGATTTATATTTACTTTTTTCCCAGCTGTGCCACATCCTTGGCTCAGTCAGAAACCTTTGTCTTTCCCTGCTTTCAACTGCAGCTTCCTGCTTCACATAAAATTTAAGAGAAGCTACGGCAATGAATTGAAATGTGTTTAATAACTTCTTGTTTCATTTAATTTAGTCACAATGAAGATTAAATGTTATTTATAGTGCTATTTTAGTTGTCTAGATTAGAAGAATTTCTTATTCTTTAAATTCCAATAACTCAAAAATTATGCCAACAATTATAAACCAAAAGCGGGGTGAAGAGCAGGCATCTGTGCCAGGGTCTAGGGCTGCAGTTCCAGAAGCTTCAGCTTTGCTACTGTCAGCTTCAAAGCCTGACTACAGTTTCAAAGTTGTCATCATCTCACTGCAAAAAATTAAGGCTATTTTAAGAGGTTCCCCAGCTGTTTATAGGGATTCAGATCTCAGCACAGTCAATTCAAGAGGTGGGAGCACATGTCTGAGGACATCTTTGGACTCCTCATATGTGCATTGGGCTATCCCTCAGTGCAAGTTCAGCATCCTGTAGAGCCTGAGAATTATCATGGAAATTAGCAATGACTTGAGCACAGAAAGCCACAGTCACACTAACCTAACTCTGCCATGATAGTTGAAACATAAGGTTCTTTGTTTTTTCCTATTCCTTGAAAAGGTCATGGCAAAATGACTGATTTATAGATAGATAAGCTTTCTTCAGCTGTTGCTGAACCCCTGTCTCCTCCTATGCTTGATATGGCCAGTTAAGCCAGCATCATGGCTGTGAAGCATCAGTACAGCAGCAAAGCCAGGGATCAAGGCCTTTCATACATTATGAGGCCAGATAGATTATCTGATTTCCTTTATGAGAGAGGCAATAAAAGTCCTCAAATCTATATACCTTGCAGTTGAAATAGCTTTATCAGTGTTATTTAACTCTTCCAGAAAATGCATTATTTCCTTTATTATTTTACTGACTCACTTTACTGATCACTGGAGTGTGTGCACATTATGAAGCTGGCCTTCCAGGCCATGCTCTCAATTCTGATTTTGCTTTAATTCAATGATTTTCCATTGGATAAAACAACAGAGCCCTGGGAACATGGTCTGGAATCCCAATTCTGCCCTTGGTCCAGGCACAGCCCACAGTGCAGGGCTAGAGTCAGGCTCCCTCCTGCCTCCTGCTCTCCACCTCCCATCATGCAAAAGGCAGATGACAGCATGTCAGGAGATGACAGTTGCTTTCCTGACCAGATCCAGTACCAGACTGTGTAGAATTTCAATATCAGCGGGAAATGAACTCCTCTCTTCAGTGAGTGAGAGATAGACTCAAGACTAGACATGAGAGGATAAATGTAACTGTTGAGGCTGTCTGGGTTGGTGTCTAACAAATCTACGTGCCTATGGGGTTGTCAGGAAAAAAGTAGGTATATTGGGTCACAGCTTGGCCTGTTCCAGAATATTTCTGCCTCACTCCACTGTAAGGGTTAATGTGGATACGGGCTGTAATGAGCTGGCCAGCTCCTGACATGAACAGAATCTGATTGATTATATGCATAGTACACTAACTCTCTGCAGATGATAATGGCCATCCACGTATCATGCATTCAGCAATCACCAACATCTTTAATACAGATGTAAACCTTTGTATTGATGCCAGTTAAGCTACAACGAAGAGAGAAAGAATGTCAGAGAACATTCATTTTATTTCAAAGGGTCACTCCCAGCAGTGCAGCATGCCATTTTGTGCTGCCGTTGTTTCTCAGAAACATAATTCCTGGGAATGTACTGTTCCTAGTTTCAGAAGTAGGGACACAATGAAACTGAGAATTACTGCAAACAGATAAAAACCATTGCAGCACAGCTCTCATTCTTTATGTAATAACCCTTTGAGTTTGTGATAAGACACCAAAGTGGACATGGCGACCACTGTGCCCCACTAGACCAGTTGTGATGAGTTAGCCATAAAATGAGTTTCGGTAGGTTTTTCTCACCTTCACTTCACAAAATCCATTTTCAGGTATAAGGCCCTGGAGTTTTCAGAGGTTCTGAATAACCTCAGATCCTCCTGGAATCAATGGGAGACACAGGCGGTATCACAAAAGAAATCTGCAGAAGAATAACTCAAGGAGGAATTTGTGCAGGAAATGGAAGAGTTTTAAGAGGTATGGGTGGAACCAAGGATAATATGCAAAGGCAACAAGAAATGTCCCACAGCAAGAGAAAGGAAAGAATGGTGAGATACCTGCATTTCCTAGTTCTCAGTATGGAGATGCCACATAAAAACATGCACGACAGACTAGAAAGGCAGGGGAATGGACAGCAGGGCTACACAGGGCGGGTCATAACACAGGCATCTGAAATTGCCAAGATAATTAGGTTGAGCTGAAAAGAGAGAGGGGAGCCAGATAATAGATTCAAATGATATGTTTCTTCGCAATATAAGCTGAGATCAGTACTCCGAAGTGCAAGCTCTACATCATATTGATAAATCCTAACTTTGTGTTGAGCACAGCCTACTGCTAGAGATGGCCTTGCAGACCCTGCCCCTGCTCAGTGGCAACCTATTTCACTCTACGCTCAGTTCTTTTCTCCCTTGCGCCAACGCAAGCATTCAGGCAGCAACGCACCAAAGTGCTCACCTGGCTGAAAAGTAAGACGCAAAACACAGCCATTCCTCACCTGCATTGGTTTCCTGATCTAATTCAGTAGGAGCCATTGCAAATGGTTCTGTCAGCATAGCACAGGAGTCAGCAGGCAGACAGTGGTACAAAGAACAAGCGTTCATGGAATGGGGCATGGACAGATGCAATGAATTACACCCTTGACATTTGCTGTTTCTGCTTCATATCTGAAAGAGGGCTTGTAGGCCTGAAAGCTTGTCTGTCTTATTTTATCAGTGAGTCTAATAAAAAATAATAACAGAGAAGGCTCAGAATTAAGATCTGGAGCAAAACCAGCTCTATTTTGTAACTAAAATAGTTGCTTCCTTAAATAATTAGTTTCACAAAGTTACCTCTGCTTCATCTGCGTGGTTCTGTAGACTGTAAGCCAAGTTTTGCAGCAGTTAGAATTAAATCACAGAAATGGGATTGGTCAGAAAACAAATGACAAAGTAGAATAGCTTAAAGGTCAAAGCCCCAAAGAGCTAAGTATTCTTTGAGGAACATTTCCATCCCCTGATGTAGATGGGTGTAACTCTCAGACTTAAAGTCATTGGTAGGAGTGGCTGATTGCATCAGGTGCATGAATATGATCCCCAAGAGGCCCAAGTATCCCATGACATCAAATTAAATAAATGGGAGGTGTGCTTTCTCTTTCACTCTCCGCCTAGTATTTCTTGATTACTTCCTTTCCTTCTCTACCCTCCACCAAATGTGTAAGTCACTTACTTTTCATGTCAAAATGTCCAACAGGGCTGCTTATCCTTCCAAGACCAGCTCACACCATGTGATGTGCCATCTCAAATAACATGACAGATATTTAGCAGATTCGGATTTGCTTACACTGTATTTAGGCAACATCTTCACAGGGGTCATTTAACACTGGGACAAGTGAGATGTTCTTAGGTGTCTGTATTATATGAAGGAGGGGAAACATATTTGGCACCATTATTTTTATACATATGTCATTCTGACAGATCTATGTATTCTGATAATTAACAGTCATGTGTCCAGAAGACAAAGCAGCTACCAATTCAGTTTGTTCAGCAGTTCTTGCTGTATTAAGACAATAAGAAAAAAGAGAAGTGAAAAAAAAAAAACCTCCACGTGCTGGAAAACAATAGCCCAGGACTCCAGAAAGACAAAGGAATTCAAGTTCACTTAATGTATAAGCAATTCACCTCAGTTTATATTAGGAATTAATCTCACATCTTCCCATAAAGTAAAAAGGATGCAAACAGAAAAGAATACCTGATGAACGTATCAAGAAATGTCAAACTTTCCACATGTGGAAGTCAGGAGCTCAATTTAATTGGCAAAACACAATTAAGAAAGAAAACAGATGTAAAGACTTACTGGACTTCTCTATTTGTATAGCTAATTCCTGTGTCTGGAAACACCTTGCAAAAACTATTTGGCCTCAAAATGTCACATGTACAAATCAGAATTAAGTAGCCCTTCTGTCCCAATTATGTTGTTTCAGGAGACTAAGCTTCAGCATTTCAACTGCTCAGTAAATAAGTTTGTCTGACTTCTTCTAGAGCAGATTACTGAAAATAAGATCAGTTGCTCCTTTTTTTTTAATATAAAACTACTAGGGGAATTTCAGCCCTCTGTGTTTCCTCCTCAGGAAAGTGTCCCACTCAAACCTGGAATTCTGGCATGGCTTCAGTTGCCTGTAGCTCTGTTCAGACCCTCATCCCTTCCACTCAAGTGAAGACAGATACAGCCTTCCTACAGCCACAAAGTTAATGCAGAAATCAGCTGAACACAGTCATCAGAAACACATATAGCACTCATATATAAGAAAACAGTGCTGGTGAACTTCCCTTTTTCTCCTGCTTCAGAATTAAGCACACAGAAACTGATGACAATACTGCCCCTGCTGATGATGACAGTTCAGTGTGGTTACCCAAACCCAACTTCATCTGGTCAGATGCAGACATCTATATGGAAACTCATTGTCCAAGGTAAGTTTTCTAGACAATGGTGAAAAATCAGCATTTCTTGGGCAAAATCTATCTTGTAGGATAAACATCTAAAATAGGGAATTATTTGTGTGACCTTAGTTGTCTCCTTCTCTTGACCTTGAGTGACTAGTTGAGATGCAGAAATCTAGAACAAGCTAAAAATAAAATGTAGACACCTTCAGGACTTGGGATCCCAGCTAGTGACAGATTTTCTTGGAGCTCACACTGTTATTTTTCAGTGGCAATTCTGCCCTCCCCAAAACAGTGGGTAGCAGAACCCACACTGAGGTCTCTAACATTACAGTGAGGTGGAAGCTTGTTCCTCTGCTCTGCCATATCTCAGAGCATCAGTGGAGAGCTCCTTTGCTTACTGCAGGATTTGTTGAGCATCTCTTGTGGATCATTTTCAGCGCTACATGCTAAAAATGCAAGCCCAAATGCAGCCTCTGAGCACCAGTATGACATCTTACTGTAACAGCTGTCCTCACCACCACAACTTTCTTGGCTAAACAGAAGGAAGAAATGCCCACAGCCAAGAGACCTTAGACAGAATTTAGACACTAACGTCCAAAATTGCAGCATGTAGTGCCTTTTACCAGCCGAAAATAAGCTTACTTCTCCCCTGAAGTCACATGCCTAAAATCCATAGTTCCCTCTGCCCTCCAAACTTCATTTCTGGACAACCACTGGGAAACACACAAGGACGAACTGCCTGAACAGCTCAACACCTCCCTGAGGCCTGAACCTTGTTCAGATCCACAAACCAAGCACTCTCTCTCAGTCTCTCCTGAGACACTCAATGCAGCAAGTGCTCTCAGAAACACTCAAAATGCAGCAGCAGCTGCCATCCTTTTTCAAAACAGCTCAGTTTAACCAACATCATTTCCGCTCCCTCTCTTGCTGCCAGCTATGGAGACCTACCCTTCCCTTTCACCAGCTCTGGCATTCATTTGACCCCTTAGAAAGTGAATTTAGCTCACTAAACTGGCAGAAATCTAACCCAACAAAACAAACAAAACAAATCAAGAAAAAGTGAATAGTTTTCACCACTTTAGTGAGCTAATGGTTCAGACACATCCCAGAGATGACAGAAGGGAGACAAATGGAGCATGTGTCCAGGAACAGGCCTGCCCCTTTCACCAGCAGCAAGTTCGTGGGCTGACTCAGCTGCCTCGTGAAACCTCACCCGCAGGAGAGGAGAAAGCCTGTTGGAGAGGCCAGATACACTGAAGAGGACTAGGAGAGAGAGAGAGAGTGAGCTCTTTCCAGTCCAGCCACAGTGCTGGAGGGCCCAAGCTGCTAGAAAAGGAGGGCTAGGTAAGACTGTCTTCTCAGAGGAGTATTGTTGACACCATCTGGCTTCAAGTTTGGTCACTCATCAGCTCAGAAACGGAAGGAAAGGCAGGAAAGGCAAGGGAGGTTGTGAAAACATATCAGATCCTGGAGAAAGGGTACTGCTGGACTAGTCGTGCCTTTGAAAGGGTAATGCTACGGTTGGCTGTGAGCACAAAAAATGATGTGTCCTATAATAAGAAAATTAAGGAACAATCACATCAAAGTTTACTACAGCAACTGAGGACATTAAGGACTGAGCTGAAAGAAAAGCCGATCTAATACAGTAAAACTGGATGACTTGCAACATTTTCTGGACAGTATATACAATTGAGAAACATCAGAGAGTGAGAAGTCTGGGTTGACAAAGCTAGTAAATAATTTGTCAAAGAGAAGAACCTGCCCCATGTTAAATCTATGTATGGATATAATTGACCACATTTCATCTTAGGAGAAAAGAAAAGTTGTGGCCAACTTCAAAGGAAACTGAACAAAAGTATCTCTAATGATTAATGAATTAGCATCGTTGAGTAAATGAGCTATTCTGAATGCTTGCCCAGAGGCAGTCATGGGAAAGTTTCCAGAACTATTGTCATTTTTCCTGGAACTCATTGACTTTAAGGACTCCACAGCTGCAAGAATTGTGTGAGCATTTCAAGACTGTCAATTTCACCACTGATTTTCTGAAAAATTCTTCCTGAACTGAATTTTATTGGTTTCAGCTGGGGAATCCATTGCACCGAGCCAGGAAATGCCACATGCCTCCTAAGCTACTGCTCTATTCTTCTTGCACTGATACTATCAGAGACTCAAATTCACTGCAGGGAGAACACTGGGGGCCAAATTTGCCCTCTGATGTATGCACGCAGCTCCCATAGAGCTAATGCAGAATTTTTTCGCCTTTGATGCCTCTTATAAAATGCAGTTTAAAGAAGCCTGGAAGTATTGCATTAGAACAGGGAGTTCACACTATTGGTGGTCCCCATTGTCATTAACACAGTCAGTGGCATTCCAGTGAAAAACACAGAACAACTCTTTTGTTTGTTTGTTTTATAAGCAGATCTTTCAGGGTGGGATCCGGCTTGCTCAAATCCCGCCAAAGATGGAACTTCAGCATCTAAAACCCACGTACACCAACAGTGATCCACTTTGCCTGCTTTCCAGAACTGCCTAACCTTTTAGGCACCTGAATTCATCAGGCACTTCCCTCCTCTGACTGCAAACTCCCCAGGCAACTAATTTACAGTTACATGTTCAGCAGAGCCAACTGAGCGGACTCCCAAAAGGAGTTAGAGAGGGTGTCTCACTCCCCTTCCCTCCTCTCTTACTCTCAGCCATGCAATGCCATCCCTTCTCTTGTGCTAGCTGTGATGCTCATGGGACCCTTGCTGTGGCAATTTAACTCACTACACAGCAGAAAATCATCCACTTTGCTGGGCTTGTTTTCTGCCACTTCAGTGAGTTGAAGCAGCTCCCAGCAGTCTCAGTCCCACAGCCAGCCCAAGGTAAGTGGTTTGGACATGGAGGAGTGGGAGTGGGACCACTCTTCTGGTAGTGCTTTTCTCTCATGAAACCAGTTGCTCAGTTGCCAGTCTGTGTTCAGAAGCTCCATTTCTGGGGAGAGAGGAGCTCACTCCAGCTGAGATATCTGCTGCAACCTGTAAGCAGGAAACTACCCAGGATCTACCTCTAGCCCCAGAAAAATCTGAAAAATTAAGTAAGGCCACTGCTACAGTTAATGTCAGTCACTAACTCTTGGAAAACCTCCATCATGCAATTTAGTTCAGTTGGCTTAGCTTTTCCTTTGATATACAGTTTAGATTTTTTTCTGTGAAGTCTAATGAAGAAAAACAAATTAGAGTGAATCATTAAAGTAAATTAAATACATATAAACATAATTTCACATTGAAGGAAACATAAGCAAAGACACGTAACTTGGAGCAGAACTGAAATCCACACCCGTCCGCTGTACTCAGCTCACCTCTGCCTTCCCCCACAAGCACACACCCTGGGTGTGCTGCTCTGCAGAAGCGCCTCGGTCCTGTGTCCAGACTCCCATTTTCAGTAGAGCCAAGGAGCTTTGATCACAGCTCCTTCCTGAATGCATTCTTGTGTGCTGGAGCAGCCATGTGAGGGCCCTTGATGGGACTGAATGCTGAGAGCAGCAACAGAAATTCATTTAGTTTGATGTGACGAAACTGCTCCTCAAACAAATGCTCCATGGTGGTCCCATGGTAGGAACATGTGCAGAAGGCCTTGCTGAAGTAATAATACTGAAGTAATTTCATGCCTCCACCCACTTCCAGGCCTTTCATTAATACAGACCCCGGAAAATTGTCATCCTCAACTGGTATAAATGGATGCAGCTTCTCCGACTTCAGTGAAGCCATGTTAATTTACCTTTCAAATTTGCTGAGGATCTGGTCTTCATGGTCTTACAGTAAACCAGCTTAAGGAGCTTTATTCTGAGTCCTATTTATAAATAAAACTTGTTTTTCAGAAGTTCAACCTTCCTCAAGTCACAAAAATGCTTGCTTTTTTCTAGTCTGTGATTAGAGAACAGACCTACAGACTATCTGTATTTATAAATATCAAAATATTTAAACGTTCTTGTTTCCCAAAATTAGGGACCAAGTTCTGTAGGAGACATCCTGTAAAAGTATTCTTTCCCAGATCTACAGCTAGCCTTCAGGTTTGAATACCTACAAATCTGATATCCATAAATTACAGAGAAGCAACATTAACACCTAAAGCAAAGAAATCAATGGGTGAACTTTTACATTACTTTCTGAAGCGCTATTACATTGCACACATTAAGTCAAGTTCTTATGAGCTCATTTGTTAAACGAACAGCTCCATCACTTGCATAACTGTCATCAGTAACCTCTCCTTCATTGCCACATATATACAAACCTCATTCTTGGCAGTCTACTAAACCATTGGCAGCATTTCTCAACAGGTCCAGCAATTTTTCAGGCACAGAAAGGGTCTAGATCCCCATGGCCACCACTGATACAGAAGAAGAGAGGATACAGCAGGCTCCTCTGCTGTCAAAAGAGAGTGGCAGTGAATCCACCAGGTGCAGTCTTGAGCAGGACTCACAGATAAGTTTAGACTTGATTTGGGTGGTATGATCTCTAAAAGCACTCAGAATGCAACAGAAAAAGTTACAAAGAGCTTGATGTGACGTGTAGGCTGAGATTGCAAACAGCTTCACCTCTTCACAAGGGGCCAGTATAATCCCATATCTTACTTGCAAATCCAGTATTTGAACAATCGCCTGAAATTCTGAAATTGATGCAGAACATTAAACCTGTTAAGCCGTTTAAGTCTGATGGGATGCATTAGGTGGGGCCAGTTCTCTAGTAACTGGATATTAACTGAAATATATTGAAACAGTGTTTAACAGCTATTTTATTTAATGAAGTACAATCGCAACCAGGTTTGCCATTTTTCTGACGCCAGCGGAAAAAATGAGAGCGTTAGGGAATTTCATTGCCTGCCTAGAACACGACATTTCACACTGGAGCAGGATGGAAATCATGCAGATCACTGCCAAGCATGCGGGTTTGTTCTTATAAGATCTCTCAGACTCATACTAATTTTAGAATGAAGAAAAACCCTGCTTCAAACTACTCTGCAATACAAAATTTCCAGTAAGAAACTTCTACTCTCTTCTTTTATATTCATATACGCTATCAAGTTCCTCGCTACTACACTGTCAAGTTCTCTAAGCATCAGCACATTGTGAAAGAGACTGGGAACAAACCACACAAAAAAACCCCAAACAAACAAACAAACCAGTTTTACTAAAATAAAGCTGATTTTTTTTTCCTGTGAGCTGACTAACATTTTTAAAAACCAGCATTTTATTTTACTTTAGTGAAGAGGTTTGCCAGAACTGCAAAATTTTGGACAGAAACTTGATTTTTTATTTTGTCCTTCAAATTTCTGGTGAGAAATACTTTCAAAGTCAAACAGTTTTAGGCTTGTGTTTTGACCTCTTCTGCATGCTTTCTCCCCAGTGGCCTACCATCTCAATATCCTCCCTCACATCCTAAGCTTCCCAGTAACAAAGAATATCTTTGCACACTGGCTTGCTGACATAATGAGCAGAGTTTTAAACCAGAACTGGTAGAGACTAGAATTTGAAATTCTCAAGGTAGGGTTAAACAAGGGCAGCCTGCAGGAGAGACTTTAAATCATAAAAGATGAAGTTACACTAAGGTTACAGAAGGCCAAAGGAGGATGGTGGTCACTGAACCGTATCTTTTCCATGAACAAAGGGGAAAAAGAGCATTGAGCCCAAAGTCTTATACTAAGATCAGAATTATGACTTCATTGACATGGCATAATTAGTTGGACAATATATAGAATTGGCATATTTATATGCAGTTACAGTTCATTCAAGCAGGGGGGACAGGAAAAGTCTTACATATTAAGCACACATACACCTTCTCTGAGGTCCAAACAGAGAAAGACCTGCTGCTTTAAGGTCTTTGGACAATGTTAGAAGGGGTACAGGACTATTGGGACTGTCTTGGATTAGAGCACAGCATAAGATCACTTGGGAAATCCACATAGCAAAGCTTGTGATGATCGTAATCAAAATTACCTTAACTGTATAATTTGGCGTTTGGCAAAATCTGTTAAGATTTTCATTTCCCAACCTTTAGTTGAAAAAGGAATATTGCATGGTCTGTCTCATCCAAGTTGGCCAAATACTCAAATACTTTCATAGTCAATGAAGAGAGATAAATACTTGACACGAGTTATTAATCCTAGGCTGATATTGTAGAATGGAGTCAATCACTCCTGGATGTGCCCCTATGTATCCACTGACTGGAGAGACAGCCTGGACATCGGGCCTGGGTACTTAATGTCTAGATGTCTACGATCTGTGAGCTGACTCCCCCCCAGAAAGTTCTTGGAATGTGTCCATCCTGGGGCAAAAAGGAGAGGTCTTCTCTGGGCTCCACTCCCAGGAGCAGGGAGGGATGGGGTAAGGAAGGTGGAAGTGTAACTGTGACTGTGGATTCTTTAGAAGAGAAAGAGGCAAAGAGCAAAAAGGACAATGGACTTCAGGAAAAGAGCCATCAAGAAATGCCATTTTAACAGGTCGGAGGGGAAAAAAAAGAGTCCAGGAGAACTGGCAGTTCTTTAAAGAAGAAATGATGAGCGCACTGTCAAAAAGCAGTAATTCTTCCAGTCCATGTCTCACTGTCAGATAGTGGCACAGCACTTTACAAAAGTTGTGAGCCTCCTGTGGGGAGTCTGGAGAATATGTCTAGAAATACGAAGAAAATTTGGAATTATTGAAGGACCTCAAGCTATTTAAGTCTAGAAAAAAACAGACTGATTTGCAAAAAGATGATGGTACTTTAAAGATAAAGTAGTGCAAAGTGAATGGGATTAACCAGTTAGCGTTAACATGGTTCATTTCAAATTGGTCAAGAATGTTCTGAATTTACAGCAAAAGAGGTTTAGTTTAGACATTAGAGAATTCTTTCTCTGGCAAGACTAGGGAGGTAGTGCAGTGGAAATTCAACAGTCCCAATCTATTAACAAAGAGTTTTAAGAACAGCTTTAATCCATGCCTGCAATAAATGTTGTAGATAATTGCCTTGGAGTAAGTGGTGGAGTAGATGAGCTCTCTCAGTCATTTCCTACAGCAGACTATTACTCCATGATTCAGGCAGGCTAATTTTAGCCTAGAGATGCTAATTCCTCTTGGCTCTCTCCATAGTCAGTAGAGAACAGCTCCTTTAGATGCAGATTGAGAAGAGGACTATCCTCACTGGTCTAACTAACATGAATAGCCCCAACAGTTCCCAAAATCTGAGTACACCCATCCTGGTCCCCTTCCTCCACTACTGCCACAAATAGCTTCATGGTCCTCCCAATACACTTAAGATCTCCCCTTCCTGATCAAACGCTAGACCGCAGCCTGTGAATTCCATCTAGATTCACGCTCCTTCTCACCGATATCCCTGCCCCTGATTTCCTACTTTTGAACCAGCACAACTTATCAAGAAGTTTTACAAAACATCTCAGACTTCCAGGGTTGTGTATGAGGAATGCCATGGTCTTAATTACAGCCAGGTCCATTATTCAGGAAGTGTGATTACAGTATCACAAGTGTCCTTCATCTCCAATCTTTTTAATCAATGCTAAATGATTGGCAGATATTGGTGCTCTCTGTAATATTCCCTCAGGTTTGAAAAGTAGCAACAAGTCAGCAGTCATTCTTAAATACTTGCACAAGAAAACATGTGATCTCTTTGCCTTCCAAAAAAACCTTTGAGCCTCTTCTGAATTAGCTATAGATTAGTAGGGCACATTGCCCAATAGTAAAAACAAAACGAAAACATAATCCCTTACAGACAGAGGTCAACAATAACAACAGGCCCACCGACAGTCTCAGGTTTCTGCCAGTGATAGGTTTCAGCTTTCCCCGTACAGGTTTCTTGCAGGTTCAGTGACCACAGAACATGCCCTTGAGCCACCCACTTTCCTAAGAATAGGCTGGCTGCAAAGCATTTTGCCTAGTCCTATTGTGTGTAGATGCTTCAGTCTCTATTGCATGTGCAGGACTAACTGACAATTGACAGGGATCATTCAGGGTAAGACCACAGGCACTGCACGAATCTCAGATGCACGTGTGTGACCCCCATCACTTCTCCCAAAAACAAGGAAAAAACCCACTGTGGCCACCTGGTCATTTCATAAATTGCTTTTACTTGTTAAGAAGCTCTTGGGAACCCCTCGCTCAAACAACCCTCAGTTTAGAAATCAAGATTGTATCTAAAGCCTCATGAGATAAAGCATAGCACAAGGTGATCCAAAGAAACATGCAGGTTTCAAAATTATCAGAAGAGTTAACATTTAAATCAAAAGTACTACTCAGCCTTTAATATCAGTCTTCTAACTCCAATGTTATTCATCTTAAGGTCTTCTCTATCTTTCGCTTCTGTGTTATAAACTAACCTGCTGGGAGTCCCTAGGTGAGTGCAGCAGATGAAGTGGTAAGACAGACTGGTATCAACACAGACAGAATAGCACCAGTACTGAATCCAGCTAATTTGCCATTACATTCCCACTAGTCTGCTGGAGGACAAGAAGGGCTCTGAATATACTAGTGGGGCTGTAATGATTTGGAAGGAAGCAAAAAAGACATTTGAACGATCAAAGAGGTCCACAGGTCACAAGTTCTTCCTTGGGAGATACTAAGCAGTATCAAGCCAAGGCAGACCACTGGACTGAAGTGATGCTGGCAGGAGAGACTTGAGGCTTGGCAAAGGGACTCAGCTATTCAAGAACTGTGAAGGGAGCAGAGTGAATGAGCAGCTACAAACTCAGCCGCATTAAGAACACTAATTCTGAGTAAGATACCATGCAAAGTTAAAACAGCATACTTGCACACAATCAGACAACCCTACTACGCCATAAAGAAAGGAAAAAAGAGCCTGAAAATGGCAGAGAGAACACGTGCATTGCTCTGTGTAAAGAGCAGAATGAAAGACAGGAGTGATGGTTTGCTGAAAGTAATCAGACAGTGGCCAGAGAAAAAGAACTTCCCAAGAGAGAAAAGTGGAGCAGCACTTGGTGAGGAGAAGGTACACGCAACGGCCATTTTTATAAATGCCAAAACTAAGGGTCAAATACAGAAGTGAGGTCAAGACACATGAGATTAATGACATTGTCATTATAAACCCCCAGCTGGAAATGGGAGACTGTTCAGGAAAAAAGTAAGAGCAGCAACTAGGTACAAAACATACTAAGAAAAGTAAACAAACCAGCATATGTCATTCAACAGACACACCTAGTTTATTTTTCTGCTCATTGAATTGAACTCCTTTAAACAAGTTAAAATTATGATAAATACTAAGACCCCTTCTGTCTAAGAAAACCAACAATGTATTAACATAAGCCATGCCAAAAGAATACTGAATGCTCCATAGGAATGCTATTGAATAAGAATGAATAAGAAATATTGAATGTGCAGAGATTATTATCTTGATGATGCCTCTATTCTTCATGTCATGACCAGAGCTGAACATCCCTATAGACTAGCCCTGCATACCTCCCAGCAAACTTCTGTTTCTTTCCTATTCCAAATTGTGAAGTTTTGTCTCGGTGTTTTAAGAATGTTTATCCATGAAGGACAGATGACACATCTTGCTGAGGTATATGATCAACCATTCAGTCTTCTGTAAATATTCATCATATTTATGTATTTATAACAAAATTGTTTGGGGGCATTTTCAGGTGCTGGTCTACAGTTTTCCACACATCAGTTTTGGATACAAATAGCAGCAGAATCAAACACTGTACCAGCATTTTCAGTAGTCCATAGTCATCAAACTGCCAACCCTACTGCGCCAGCAATGCCACCTGTAACTTAAGATGCGGATGTAAATAAACAATGGCGTAAAAGTAGTCTGACAGTTTGTTTCTGAATGTGAATGCTACAGAGCAAATCATTGCAGTCCCTTTTCTGAGGTGATTTGGACTTGTACGGAACAATTTTCTCATGAGTTCTCAGAAAGTATGCAGACAACTGAATGTTAGCCAAAGCTCCAACACAAAGGTAGGCTGAAGCACAGGAAGAGAAGTGTAATAGTAGCAATATATAATTTATTCCAATATCCTAGTTACACTTGTATCTGCTTTCATCTCTACCCAGATATTTTCCTGCACCTTATAAAGAAATGTCAAGCACATTCCTAATCTGGTGTTGAGTGTAATCCGACATTTGGAAAAGTTTGGTAACTAGAAGGTGAGGTCACATACACCCCTGAGAGAATCTGGATACTTCAAAGGATGGAGCTACCAAGCAAGCAGAAATTATTTTTGCAACTTGCACCACAATACCAAGGTCACATCTTTCTCCGTTAATACTGGATGGAAAATAATCCTTATTCAAATACAAATCCTCAAAGACGGGCAGCCAGAGGTCCACAGTAGATAGCAAGGACTTTTCACTTAGCACCCAAAAACATGAAAAAAACCACCAACCAAACCCACATACATTTCTAAAAGAGGAGGAAGAGAGGTTCTCCATACAATGCCCCAAATAACGCTCACCATCGGAGGGGAAGAATGGCTGTTTATGATGGCAGAATAGCCCAGGTCCTTCCAGTGGGACCACAAAAATTCCAGTAGATCCAAAGTCTTTCCCTGGTTCCCACTCCCCATGGCCATGCCTGACCAGCAATAGTGCTGTGGTCCTCACCTTTAGATTATCACCAGGTTCCTGCTCTCCCTTCCCTGAACACAGGCTCCTGCCTTCCTCCCTCAGCACCCTGGCATGGGAGCTTCACATACGTTAGTCTTCAGTCTGGCCAGCACTTTCCATACGCACCTCATGCTCTTCCTTGGTAGCACCTCACAGCACCATGGGCCTTCCTTAGCCCCTTTCCCACCAGAGGCCAGCTCTACACAGACTCCCTTAGCCATTCTTACCCATCCCTGTCTTCTGGCCCTTTGTGAAAGATCCCTATCCCACTTGATGAGAGTAAATCATTGAGTCATCACCATTTCTAGCCTGTCCTTCAGTAGAGATCAGTTCATCTCCCCCTGCACTTCCACAGCTTCATTTCCATTCCCGTCTTCCCTGCTCACAACTTCTTTTGTGCAGCAGGCAGCTTGAAACGTCATTTTTACCCCCTGGCAGACAAGACAGCATGCTTTGAAGAGTTTCCCTCCATCATACTTAATCCAAATCCTTTAGCCTTCTAGGGATGAGTTGGTTTTGTGGGTAATTTGAGTAATAAGAGCACAAACATAATCGTCAACTGAGCCAAGCTGTTCCTAGCTTTCCTCAGTAAAATTCTTGTCCTAAATCACAGCTCCCTGTGTTTTCGGAGCTAATTGCCCACCCTCTGGCCCTGCCTTACAACCAGGACGGAGTCAGTGTCTTACACCTGCCAAACAGACAAAAGATTGCAAGAACCAAAGGGTTCAAAATTTGCTAAGGGGGGTTGTGAAGAAGAGCCGTGCCAGCCTGCTTTAGGCATTTTAACAAACAACATCAGTCCAATTTATACTGGCCTTCCTATTTTCTCTTTCAGATCTGTCCCTGCAGTAGATGAGAAATACTTGTCAGGAAAAATATTCCTAACTTCTGGTTTGGAGTTGGACCCTATAGTTAATATTTTTCTTTAAATTCCATTGCCTGTTTGACTTCATTCCTGAAGACTTCTTTTTTTTTTCAAAGCTTATGAAAGCTGTTATTAAGCGTTCATCTGAACACACACATTAGATCTTGTGTGCTGCCTTCTAGCAGAATGCTTTTAATTGAAAGGAAAACCCTGCCTCCTGCTAGGTTTGGGTGGGCTGCAATTAGTTCCATACTACTTAGTTTTGCCAGAAAGTCGTATAACTCTTCTACACAGGCATCCCCACTCTGGTCCAGCTGCAAACAATATGCTGAGTCAGCAAAATGAGGCAAAAGGAATTTTTCATTGAATTAAGAATCCGGTCTGTCCTCAAATCTGGTAAAATATGTGTTAGATTCCATCTGTCCTGGAGGATCCCCACTCTGATCGTGCCAGCTACTAGGACTCGCACGGGACCCATATGCCTGTGGTGATACTGCAAACTCCATCGACCAGGGGTGTCATCTTGCAAGCTAACGACATGGGACAGTGTGGGCAGTAAAATACAAACACCCCCTTATGCCCCAACAGCCATGCTTCCATGAAAAAACGTTTCTTCTGTTCCTTACCTGCAAGTAAAACAAAATCCACTGCCCTACTAGTAAGATGCAGTGACTGAAGCCAAGAGCAAAGCGTGCAGAACGTCTGAATTTTGGCAAATTCAGATGCAGACAAATGAAAGTTGGAGGAAAACTTTTTCTGGGTACTTCTGGTTTATGTGAAGCCAACGAAGCATGAAATGGTCTTAACAGTTTGTTATGTTTTGGTGTAACATGAGGATCTAGAATCTCTTGACAAGTAGAGTATGAGCTTGAGTTTCAGTTCACTGATTGGTGTTTTTTTTTGATTCGTCCAAGAAATGTATTTAAACAGTATGTGCAGGGCAAACCATTTTTAGTCACGGTTGTTCAATAGTACACATCTGAAAGTGGACATAAGATAATAAAAAAAACCAGCTGAGTAATTCTTTAAGTTTAAGTAATTTCCAAAGTGACAATTGTTGTAACTGGGAGATGTTTATCCTTTTACATATGCCCAGGTATCTGCTAAGATTATCCTACATTCTAACAGAAATCCCTGAGCCTCAGGCACATTCAGGAGCTCTCATTTGCCTCTACTAAACCTAAGAAACACTTACCTTGAGACCCCATGAATTTTGGGAGTTTTCATATCCATGACTTGGATGGGTGCAGTCAGTCTTCTAACACAACGACTACTGCATAAAAATTCGAAAGAGTGAGCCCATATTGAGGGCATTCCTTCACAGGCTTCTCTTGGTAGTAATAAAAGACACCAGGTAAATTCTACATTGTTAACTAGGAGTAAATGGAAAACCATTTTTTCATGTGGGAAATGTTTTATGGAAAAAAAACGTTATTTGAATTTTTTCCTTTGAAATTGTAGGTTTTCATCATGAACAATTTTTGACAATTTTAAAGGAGTGTTTTAGTTTCACTTTGACTTCAAATATTGTTATCTTTTCACCAAAACCCCCAACATGCTAAATAAAAATAATTAAAAAATACTTCATTCTGAAACATTGATTCAATATGAAAAACACTTTTGGATGTATTCGCTGCAGGGAAATTGAAAATTTCCAGTGGAAATAAAATAACACTATAAAAACTCAGCTTAAACAAAATAGTATTTTTGGTAAGAAAATTTTCTGCACTAAATACTGTGGCCAACAGTAATTACAACTTGTCCAAAAGTCTGGGAAAGCTACGATGGTTTTTGGGGACCTTTTAAATATCCCACCTAATGCAGTAATAATGTCACACAGTGGAAGAGTGTGAAAGGACTATAGTGAAAGGCTTGTATCCCAACAGCACCTGATTATAAACAATATGTTTGTTTAACTGACAACAGCTTCTTCCATACCCGATTTTAAATGTGCAGAAAACTATAAATAGATAGCACTTTCACTGAAAGCATTAAATTAGTCAACTGGGTACTCGACTTTGTAATGTGGAGCAATGTGGAGTGATAATGAACACCATGTGTGTGTGATAATGGGGGTTGTAGAAAATAGATCTGGCCAGCTGAGTGAAAAGGAAATGCTAAAGAAGAAAAAACCTGAAGTCCAAGCCAAAACAAGTGACCTAGAGAAGCAAGTAAAGGTTTGTATTTGGGGCAGGCTAGAGGCCTGAGAGAGATCAGCAATTCAGCAGGGTATTTTTAAGAATATGCTCAAGGCCCTCCTTATTCGGCAGGAAACTTAAGCATATGCTCAGAGGTTAAGCATCAGCTAAAGTCTCATTGATGTCAATGGGTCTTAAACACATGCCTAGAGATACATATGTGCTGAAGTGCTTTTACAAATAAGAACGGACTGGGGATCAGGGCCTCAGTCCCCTGGTATTTCAAAGCAGGCTAACCCTGCAACCTCCTGGCTTTCCAAATTCTTCAGAGTAGATCTCATTTATTATACACACAGGACCAGACTTAAGCGTGTAAGAACTTGCATTACTGTACAGAACTGCCATTGGCCCTTTGGTACTGAAATAAATAGGAAAGTACAGATACATTTATAAAACACCAGTAATTTCTACTGTAATTTGCCCGAAGAACTCTCCTAATAACAACAATGAAAGCATAAAATAAGAAATGCAACTTTTGAGCATGTCATTTAGCCTTTTCATTACTGATGTAAGAAAACTTCCACAAGAACAAATTTAAAGATAAACCTGAATCTTAACTGAAACCTCACTTAAAGTAACTTACTTTGAAACAGAGTGCATGGTGCTCTTAATTTTTGTGCAACCAATGGATCTGTACTTCCTTGTGACCTTCTGTACCTGAGTAGTCCACCTATCAACTGCACAGCTGACTGGGCATCACTGTAACAACAGAAAAGCCACTTTCTCTGCCAATCCAACTTCATGTAGGCAAATTGCAAAGCATTAATGTGCACTGACATAAATTTAGAAATCTACAACAATTATTCTCTGAATCTGAGATGGCAGATTAACATTATGAAAAATCTTCAAAATTTTTAGATAAGTTATGTCAGATTCAACATGGCTTCTCCTTCTTTCTCCTTCTTTAAAACTACATGAAAATATACCATGAAGTGGCAAGGGGAATTATACGGTCAGATTACTAATGATATTAAATATTTTTTCCATGCAGTTAATACAGGATTTGAAATTATCGGTAAAAATCCTTCCTGTGCATTTCAGTGAACCTGAACAACCACTTGGTCTCTACATTTTGTAATTCTCTGAGGATAAATATGTGGTGGAGGAAATGGTCATAAAGACGCACTGCAGGTCCAGCTGAAAACTTCTTTAGGTGGAATCTGTAAATGATGGCTCTCTTTAAAACACCCTTATGTGACAGCAGCAAACTGGGGTGCGTCTGAGCAGCAGGACATTGCCAGAGTACTGCTGTATGCAACCACCGTGCCGCTCTTCTCCAGTGATGCCACAGTAGCAGTTACCACACCACATAAATTACACAAAAAGCTGACTTCAACAAACCAAAAAAAGCTAATTTCTTCATTAAAATTTATTAAAGCAGGCAGAAAATAGATTGTAAAAGCCCAGTCATCAGCTTTACACGTGCATTTTCCTTTTGTCACATGACTCTCATGTTTTAAACTGGAGAGCATTACTGTTTGGCATTTCCTGCAAATGCACTGAGGAAAAGCCACAGCAATATAGTGTTACTTCCATAGATGTTAACATTTAAAGACTCACAGAAGTGGCTAACGTTCAATTTCTGGTCAAAATTTGCTCACTTTCTTGCTTTGTTTTTTCAGATGAAGACAACCTGGTGAAAGCATTCCCACATTCCTCTTTGCACTTTTGCCATGACAAAACTTAGCTGACGTAGGCAAATTCGAGTTCTAAAAACATATATCTTAGTCCGATTTTGTTTCAAGTTCCTGCCTCTTTATTAACTATGGAAGAGCACCTCTTCCTTCTTGCCCAAGCAAGCTGCTGGTTATCATTCCCATCCCTCCGGTCGGTTGAGTAACACATGACGCTGGCCTAGCATAAATACAAAACAGGTTCCTATGGAATCTGAAATACTGTTTGTACATCCTACCACTGACCACAGCGGAACAATGGTGTGCCAATGATACGGAAAAAAATAACTCTATTTGCTCACTCTTTCTGTGCCTCTGTCTGAAATATACCTAGCTCCAAAGCTATTATTTATAGTTATGAGGTGACAACTGAGAGCTAGCAGTCTGCTGAGTGAAAAAATGTTTGCGTTTATGCTTTTCAGAGATATCCTATATATACACACACACATACATGTGCAGCAGCTATTCATGCTGCATAAGGAGATGTAGCTAATCAACTACAGTGCTTATTCAGTGGTATGAAAAGTAAAGGAGTTATTTTATGTGAATTAAGTGACAAAACTTCATTTTTAAAGACTATTTGAAAAGAAAATAATTTTTTAGCAAAGCCTACAGCTGCACTAGCATTGTTTAAAACACTGAAAAGCAGTTTTGTAAGTTTTCTGTGAACACTTTTGCCTATCATTTTTAATATAGAAAATCACGTCTTCTAAGTTGCTTGAAAACAATGTTATTTTAAAGTCAAACTTGAAAAAAATCTTTACATCTTTCATACAATCATGGAAACGTTGGTGTTGGGGGGTCTTCTGGAGGTCATATAGTCCAACTGCCTGCCTGCCTGCAGGACTATCACTAGCACCAGACCAAGTCAGCCATGGTTTTGTTTAGTCAAGTCCTGAAAACCTTCAGGAACAGACATTCCACCTCCTGTCTGGGTAGCCTCCTCCAATCCTGCACTACTCTCCAAAGGCAAAAGTTTTTTCTAATTTCCATTCTAACCTGCAAAGCCACAAGTTGATGCTGTGGTCCCTTTTTTTTCCACCTGAAGCCATCTAGAAGGGTTTGGCTTCATCTTCTCCATAGCTTGCTTTCAAGCAGTTGCAGGCTATTAGACTGCCCCATAGCTGCCTCCTCACCAGGCTCTACAAGTACAGCTCCCTTCACCGTCCCCTGAAGGGCATGTCCTCCAGGCCTCTGACCACCCTGGTAGCCCTCCACTAGGCCCTCTCCAGCATCTCTACACTCCCAATGTTTCAACCAACCTCAGGCATCACTTCTGTAGTACTGAAGAACAGGATGATCTCAGCTTTATTAGGGTTGCTTGAAAGATTGTCACTGAACAACCCCTTTACTCTCTGTGGGCTCTATGGATCAGCTCTGCCAGGCCCAGCTGAGGCAGTTGAAGACACCAGTACCTCACTGTGTGCCTTTCCCCAATCCCAGAAGCAACCACCCCTAGTGCTGAGATGGCAAAAACTGGTGTGTCCCCACACCTCTCTTCAGTTATCTCTGCTCTGGGGTCAGCAGGGGATAGCAGATTGTGGGGGCTATAATGGCTGCCATCACCACACCCAAATGCCTCGCTTGAAGTCCATTCTCAGATGGACTTTATATCTGAATTTCAAACAATCTCATTATTCCTGGAACATTTTTCCCCATGAATGGATCATTTCAAGGCAATATAAAAACCAGTCCTATGATCAGATGCAGTGTAAGTCCTATGACTGCTGCCCTTGATTTAAGAGGAGCAGAAATCCCTGCAGAACTCTTTCCAGCAGACGGGCATTTAATAAATCTTGTGAAAGTGTGAGGAAAATATGAAAAAAAAGGAGACACTGATAAGAGAAATACTTTCGAAACAGACAGTCAACACCAGAAGTTTAAAGTTATTTTCCAGCCAAGTAATTACAATTGCTCTCTGTCATAATTTCCCATGGGTGGGAAAAAAAAAAGTCAAAAACAAATATGTAGTAATCTGCAAGTCTGAACCACAGAAAACCTGTTGTATTGTCCTTCTCAGGGAAGGTTAGAAATGACGTCAAAACAGGAGGGCTGTGCTTTTCTAATCACACAAAGCTTAATGGTCCACATCAGTTCTTGGCCCCTGACTGCCTGGATCTTGAGACATGTTGGGTATTAACCCTCTCACAAGTAGCAAGACAGGTTTTGGCCTCTTCATCAACAGTTAAGCTGTGTACTTCCCTCCTTGACGTGGAAGAGACAACTACTGAACAGAAGAACCATATTCCTTGATTCCACCCAAATCTCAGTTCTCCGCATGTAGGGACATTCAGTCCATGTTTCCTATTGACCAAAACCAACTCTTCTTCCCTGTTCCTTTAGATATCTCCCTGCTCAGCGTCTTGTTTAGACTCTCTGGGTTGCTCTCCAGATGCCATCAGAGCTGCCCAGCTCCCCATAGACTAGGCAGAGGGGCTGAGATGGGATTTAGGTATCTGACTGCAGCCTGAAGCAAAGAGTCCAAGTATCCTGCCAACAGGTGCCAACTGCTCAACTCTGCTCACCTTGGCCATCATGCACCCCTGATCCAGCAAAAGCTCACCCAGTCCAGGCTATCTGTGCCTACAAGCTTCCAGTAAACCTTTGGGAGTGCAGCGTATACACACACACACACCTCAGGCAGCTCCCCCTAAGTGTGCCAAGCCATTAAAAATGTATCTTGTTCCCAGCTTGGAAACATTTGACCTGCCGAAGAGAAATCAACCTTTGGCATGTCCTCCCTTAAGTCCTCCCAACCCACACTTTGTTTTCATATTCTTGCTATCAGTGAAGACATTTTAACAAGCCATAGAAAAGCTCTGGATGAATTTGCTTAGTTAAAAGCATTTCTGAATCTACAGTGTAAACAGAGAACTGACTCCACAGCACTACTTCCTAAAACCCCAAGTACTCAACAGTAAGTTACATACAGGGAACAAGATGGTTTTAGTCATAAAAAAACCCAACTCTACTCTTATACTGGTATTTCTGTCATCTATATGAGACAGTAAAAAGTAATCGGAGCTCTTTTGTGTTATTTGCCCATTGCCTTAGCATGCAAAATGAATTCTAGAAAAGTAAAATCTAATTTAATAAGCTTATTATGGCCATACGAAGGAGACAACATTCCCTCTTGTACTCCAGGCAACTTAAAAACTCTGAAACTGCCTCTGTATGTTAGCTTTCCAGCCATCAGCTGACACAGGATGGCAGTGGCAAAAGCCAGCAAATTCTCTCCAGAACTCTTCTGGAGACCAATTGATTTGGGCTGGGACTTGGGATTTTGAGTTAAGCTAGATGTCAACCCTGTTTGCACCATCACAGCAGCATAGAGCAATTTCAACACTGCTGAAACCACATGGACAATGAAGCTCAAATAGCAGAGTACTGGAGCTAAACTGAATGGCACAACAGATCTCTGAACACACAGTCCAAACTATGCAACAGGATCTGCCTGTTAAAATGGAAATCTTTTGCCAGGTTCAAGTACCAGCATCAGTGTCAGACAAAGCACAGATGGAAACACTGGGACAAATACAGAGCCCAGACCAGAGACCAAACGAGAACCCTACCGCTGAGGTCTTCAATCATACATGTTAAGCAGTGCTTGCTGTTCCCCCTGCTTGGATACGCTCCTATTTCTTGCACTGTTAAAATGAGAGTGTGTATAAACAATTGCATGAAGTTGCCTATTCTCAAGGATAAACATGCTAATATGCTGTGGGGCTGAGGCTGGGGAAAAAAAGAAAAGGTATGACAGGTTCCCCCCACTTTCCATGCCTGTCCTAAGAGTCAGGGGTTGCTATCAGGGCTTATAAAACATTGGTAAACAATATGCAAAGCATCTTAAAGGTGGGGGGAAAGGTTTGGTAGTTCATTTGTTGGTTTTGTAAGTATTCTGTTATAAACTCAGAAATTGAGCTGTTTTCAAGGTTTTGCTTTTGCAAGGAGAAAAAAAGTGCTCCCTTTCAAACAGAGGATACAACTGCATTGAAAAAAAAGAAATGCATACTTTATGAATGTTTCTCACAGGAAAAAAAAAAAAAGACTATCCTACAAAAGGACATATAAGGCAAAATTTGCAGGGGTGTAAGACTGTATGAAAGGAAATATTAAAGCTCACCACACTTCTCTACTAAGCACACACCTAACCTATCTGACTGCCTCTCCTCTCACAGCCAAATAAGCTGCTCCTAGGTGAATGTTAGTAAGAACATACTATACTATACCAGACACAGCATTTTGACCCGGACTAACACTCTTATATGGACGCTAAGGACATTGCTAAAGAAACACAGGCCCTATTGTTAATAATTTCTTTTAGCAAACTTCCTCCACAGCCTGAGCTAAGTACCATATTAAATTGTGAAGAAATCACTAGAACTACTATGCTGCAAGTGACTTTTAAATCAAGTGCATCAGTTATACAGTATTTAGCACTGTGCTGTAAAGGGTGGTAAATGGAGGTGTCATAAATATCTGATTTTATCATCTGTTGACTCATAATCCAGATGCCAATGGGATATAAATCATGTAAAGCATGTTTCCAGATTAGGAAAGTCTGACTGTTCACTATTGTTCTAGCAAACCACATTATTTCTTTGTAGGATCAGGAGTGCCCTCTGATGGTTAGTATCTATTACTGGGAAGTAAGAGTTGACTGGAAAGTGGCACATCCTAAATTGTCTACACAACACAAAATGTTCTCACTTCCTGCACTATACATTCACAGTCTTCTGTATGCTTAAATATTTTGATAACCAACCTTGTTTTGTTGGAAATAATTTTTTGCATATTTCTCTTTCCATTTCAGTTATTTATATTGCTACTTAGGGGTGCACACAGACATACTAGGGATGCAATCAGAGCACTGCTTATGCATATATCTAGTTTTAAAAGAAATAAGTTGAAAGAAATTTCAGACATAAATTAGAGAATTTCTACAATAGGCTCCAAGAAAGGCCCTGAAAGGCTCTGACAAATTCAGACACCCAGAAATTCAGATATTCAGCTGAATATCAGAAAACAGGATATGACTGGAAAAAACAGGCAACCTCTCTTAAGAAGTGCTTATGCGCCCAAGAGCTTGTACATATTTTTCCAACTGTATAAGCTAACCTAATAAAACATGTTAACTCTCTCTACACACCTTGCCTCACTTACATCCTTAGAACATCACATCTACAATGGAACTGTGAGAAAACAGGAAATCAATTTATTTTTTCCCCTCACCTGTGACTTTACCTGTCCTTCAGGTATTCAGCATCTCAGTGGTGCTTATAATTTTAAATTTTATCACCTGCAGTATCAACTGTCCTTTCAAAACAGAGCTGGTACCTGGAAGGGAGCCACAGACTTAGAGCTGTCTGTGAAGACAACTACTATGCCCACTACATAATAGATTCATGTCTCTCCCTTTAACTGAAGGAGTAGCAGGACTGAAGCTAACGCCTTTGGTGAGACAAAATCTCTCTGAACTGGTATCAACTGCACACTTTCTCTATTATACACTGGAAAAAAAATACAGATTTGCAGTATCCAAACCGTTATAATATTCATAAACTGCATCTTAGGGTTAATACTAGCCTGACCACCTGAATACCCTTAAAAACAGTCAGGCAAAATACTAAGATTTGCACATTGTTTAGTAAGTTACAAATGCAAACATCCACAAGTTTCAGTGCAAAACCCAATACCTTAGACTTGCAAAGGAGGATGGATAGCATCAAGCGATGTAGCTGGGGAGCAGACAGCTGTGTGCATTTTCCCTACTTTTCTATCGCTGCTGCTGATGTGCAAAGGCAGCTGCCATTTTGTTCGTAGGTCTGTTGCACTCTGTTAGCAAAGAGAGACACACAAACTCAGCTCTCTCACAGCTACTTTATCTGTTATTTTTTGTAACCTAAACCAAATGTCATTTTTAGATTTTCTCTCTGACAAGTAAAGCAGAAGATAACAGCTTCCGATGAGAGACCAGCGGCAAGCCTTTTCCGTGCCAGCTTTTACTCCATTTTTACACCCACTGCAGAACCCTAAATATTTTGAAATATGGCAATACTTGGGAATTACGACTGGAGCGTCCCTTTTCCACCTGGGATGACAATCGGCAGACTCAGACTGGGATTATCCCGACACTGATCAGGAATATGAGGCATCTCCTCAGCAACACCCACTTCTAGAGATCTCTGGCCCTCCTGTGTGAAGCCCAGCAGCCTGGCTAGCCCCCACGGGAGAGGGCATGCTGCCGGGAGCTCCCCCGGACCCGTGAGGGCTCTCTCCCTCCCCAGACCCGCGCCCGAGGCAGGCCCAGCCGCGGCCTCAGAGGGGAAGCGCCCGCCGCGTCCCTCGCACCTCACAGCGGCTCCCTTGCAGACGGAGGTTCCTACCGCTAGTTTTGCCTCCTTCTGGAGGAAAAACTACTCAACCTCTTGTCCCTCAGGGGTTTCTCCATCCCGAAGGGGGCCGAGGGGGTGCTCCGAGGCGAGGGCAGGAGGAGGCGGGGGCGCTGAGGCAGCCGAGGCGGGCGAGAGGCTCCCGCCGCTGCCCGCCCCGGGTCCGGCTCTGCCCGGCGGCCGCTCCCGCCCCGGCACCAGCCCCGCAAGGAGGGAGCAGCAGTTCCCCCGCTAGAGGCGGGGAAGGGAAAACCTCCTGCTGTTTCCTCTCCGCTGCCCACGTCCCCCAGTTAGCCAAACACCGCCTCGTGAAGTTTCACACTAACGCTCCCGCCTGACATTCCGTCCCGAGGCTTCAGCCTCCGCCGCGGACGCCCGGTCACCCCGGGCTGCAGGAAGGAGGCAGCAGTGGCGAGACCGAGCCACGAGAAGAGCCGGAGCCCCCTCTCAGGGAGGTCGGGGGAAAGGCCCCCCGAGGGGCAGGCTCTCCCTCCGCCGCCCGGGCGCCCTGCCGCGGCTCGCAGCCGCGGTGCTTCGCGTTACGCAGAGCCATCGCCCTTCCCAGCCACACGACGCTCCGCCTCGCCCGTTGCCAGCTGGGGCGCCGGGACTCACCGCCGGGAAGGGTGAGTCGACTGTTGCCCGCAGCGATCCACCCCCGCGGGGAGGCCCACGCCCGTGACCGCTGAGGCAGGGGGCGGTGGAGCGGGCTGCGCCGGTGAGTTGGGCAGCGGAGGCAGGGTGGGCACTCGCAGGGAGCCTCAGGAGCGCCTAAAAGCGCGCCGGGCAAGGGGCGCTGGAGCCGGGGCGCCCGCCGTCGCCTGGTGCCCTCTGTGCCCGCAGAACCGTTAGAAAAGGCGGGAAAACGGCCAGGGAGGGAGCTGACGCCAGCGCCGCCATTTCGAGGAAGCTGAGGTGCCGTGCCAAGCTTGGGGGCTTTTCTGGGTCCTTGGCACCTCCCGGGACTCCATCCGAGTCCGTCTGAGTCCAGATCCTGCCTCGTGGCCTAAATGCTTCTCCACATTTATTTTGTACTCCCTTGCATGCATCCTAAGCGGGGTTGTTGTCACCCACAGATCTGCTGTTGTTGGGCCTCATCAGTACCCACCCCTGGCGAGTGGTGGTGTAGCTGTGCAGGAAAGGTTTATAGCACAGAGCTGGAAGTCCTGCTCTAAAACCAGTCCAATAAACATTTTTGTGAACCAATAATCTGAATAGAAAATAAACCAGGTCCACTGAAAAATGGAAAGGACGTTTTATTTTGACCTTAACACTTCTCCACCCATTTCAGCATAAATTAGCCAAAATTCCAAATGAATGTGCACTTCCAAATTAAAAAAAAAAAAGTTTCAATTTAAAATGTGAAACAGGTTATGCGGGTAACTCTTAGCAACTTTTCTACACACTTTTGAGTCAAGATTAATGGGAACTGATCCTTTTAGCCTGACATTTTGATCCAAAAGTCAGCATTGTTTAGTGGAAGAATAATAATAATAATAATGATGATGATGGTGGTGATGGTGATGATGTCACCAACACTGTTTGGCATCACAAGTACCAAGAGATCCCAGTTCTCTTCTGAAATCCCAGTGTCTCTGGTATCTACACTTACCAGTGTGCAATACTTACTGTTACTCTTTGGCTATAGCGGTAGCATCTCAACAGGCAGAATAAGCACATAACTGCTTAGAAAAACTGTTTCTGAAATGTGAGATGGATGGTGAAAGGGATGAACTAAGGGCAAATACTTGTAATTTTCTAAGAGGAGTCTCCTGGCAGTCATGCTAAGCTGTATGGGACTAGCTCAGAAACAGCAGCTGGTTTATAAGTGTGCAAAATAATATGGCGAAAGAGGTCTACTGGGTCCTTTCTGTGTTTGTGGCCTTTGGGGATCAGGAATTGCTTATGTTGTGGGCAGCATCAGAAGGAAAGTACCAGAGCTGGAGCCAGGGAAAGAGAGTTACAGATTTTTGAGATTGTTCTACAGTGAAGTCTTTATCACTTGAAATTGTCCTGGGCTTCTGTAGAATAAAATACTGCCTTTTGTTGCTGCATAGCACTGGAGGCGCAAAATTAATGCCATTTACACTTTTAAGGGATCGGGATATTACCAGCTAAGTAGTATGATACCATTCCTGTGTGAACACATGGTTTAATTTTTTAATCCAAAGTTTGACTGGTCTTGCTCTTTATAGATGAGGCCTTTCAGATCCTGCATCACCGTCCCTGCCATAAATAAGGAGTCAAAAGTGCAGTATTGTGCTTTTGTTTTGCTTGTCATTCCACTGATGGAATCTTGCTTTTGCTTTGCTAACAATTCAGGTCAAACAGGAATCAAATGTATTAGATATGAGAAATACAGAATTAAACACAGTCCAGAAACAGAACTCCATGGGCCAAAAGCTAGTAAAGTCCCTAGCCACTGGGATGGATGGACTTTAATTTGTCAATAATTCATCAGTGTCATGGAGGAGAAGTATCAATAATAAAATGGTACAAAAATACTAGTCTTGTTGCTTTATGGACAAATTGACCTAGCCAGTCCCAACACCTTGAATGAGGGGAGACTGACATGCAAACCACGGTGTACACATCTTTACCCTTCAGGCATGCGGAGGTGATGGCAAGATCAAAGAGGCTTTTGAAATGCCAAGTTCTGAGAAAGGAAATTGGGAAATATAACTCCAGAGTTAGCTGGAGGGGGCAGGGATGAGGGTCATGTTAGAAGGTGTTAACCACTGTAGAGAGAAAAGAGACTCTTATCCCAGATGGTGCAGACATTTCATTGTTGAAATATAACTGCGACCAGCCCATGTTATAAGGTAATGAAATCTGTCACAACTTGAACATCAAAAGTGGTCACAGGCTATAAAGGAATGGTGTTCATGGGAGCAGTAGGGACAAGAAACGTTGGACACTAGAGGCTGTGTCTCTGAGACGCTGTAGTCAAGAGGATCAGAAAGGAGAGGAAGGAAGAGATTGTCTTGCTGACAGCTGCCCGAGGATAGGAGCAGAGGACAAGTAAGATACTGCTTCCTTTGTAATGAATCCAAGATGTACCTCCCTGGCCTGACATTTGCTGAGTAAACTGAGTTAGTTACTCAGACAAGTCCTTTCGGTCCACTCTGATTTTCCTATACATTCTTGGTACATTCTGTTTTAATTAGACCAGTTGAGTCCTTGATTGTTTGCAAATTTCATGCAGACTTTTTTCCTTAGCGGTGCTTCTAAGGAAGAGGAGCTACAGAAAGATGCCTGGAGCCTATCATAGTTGGGATGTTTGGTCAAAGGGGCATGGACTATGGAGACCTCTCTCACAAGAGATGGCACTTGTAGAACTGAGGTCTGGCAAACACAAAGGAAACACCTGGATGGTCGGATGTATTTCCACTCCTTCATCTTTTTTTCCTCCTCTAATTTTCTTATATCTGAGGATTTGAGTATAATGGAAGCCAAATCAGAAAGAGGGATGTCAGTCAGTTTACATGAAAACCAGTGCTGCAAAGTAGAAATAATCTGTGCTAAAACTATTTGTACTGAAAAGTGCTGAATACAAACTAATTGCAGGAAAATAAAAATGCAAGTGACAAACTAGCCGCATCCAGCAGAGTGCAGCATCACCCTAAATGAACAGTGCCTGAGCACGACGGCTGTGAACCGTTTGCCTTCTGATTAAATAATAGGTGTCAGCTGCAAATAAACAAATCTCCCAGAAAAAGAATTATACCTTTCCCTTTATGCATTTTGAATAATACTTAGATGCTTTAAAGTGATTTACTGTATTTTTTCAACATAATTGGTTTGGAGATGGAAAGTAGGAGAAAGAATATGGGACTGGAATTGGAAGTGGGAGCCAGGAAGATACAGGCTGGATGTGTGGAGAGAAGTGGAGGATTAGCCTAAGAAATCAGCTTGGTGGTAGGGCAGGATATTGAAATCACATGAACTCATAGGACTGACAAAGTGGAGTATGAAATGAGAGGTAGTACAGGCAAAGAGAATGGGATTAGTACCTGGAGCCAGAGACAGGGGAAAAAAAAACATGCTGGAAGAGATGAGACAGGAGGGATCAAAGAGGGAAGGAAAAAGCAGGAAGTGTATTCTGTTAACCAGTAAACAGAGGCCTTGGGATGCGTATGTGACACTATTCTGCTTCCTGCAAGTCTCTGTGAAACCCCATGTCTGACCTAGTACAATATTGCACCACAAAGGATGAAAACATGCTATGGCTGGCTGTCATTTTGGCAGGAGTCAGCAGGAAGAGGTCTATACTGTGGATTTAGAGGTTCCAAACCAACTGTGGTACCATGGAGATAATAATACGCTGCCACATGATAGAACTTCTGGTTTTGTTTTTCTTCTCATTTGCTTTTTTAAAAACCCTAGAACATTGCAGACAAAATGATTTTTAAAAACCTTGTTAAGGTTGTAGAGTCAAATCTAGGAAAATCAGGCAATGCCAGCATTAAAACTCTTTTTACCCAGTCCCCTGTGAAAAGGCATTATGGTGGGGTCTTGAAGTACATGGCCACCTGCTGTTTCTCCACTGGAATTCCCTTTCATTCTCTGTATGGAAAAAAATTGGTTTAGAGGTGATCAGGTTTGTACAGTGAAGGAGGGTGCTTTCCCTCCCTTCATACCTCATTTAATGCAGAAGTACAAAGGGCATAAGGCATGAGACAGGGGTTTATAGAAGAAGGATGGTGTCATGGTTAGAGTCACTGGACAAACCCTCAAGAACAGCACTTCACTTCAGCACCTCTTCACCTTTGTAGGCTTGCCATGGTATTTGGGAATTCACTTAGTGAAACTTTTGCTAGTCAGGGCTCACTTTTGTTTTGTAAGTGGTAATCATGTCATCTGGTGCTTGACTTGAGGATCAGTGGTCTGCAGTGTGTAGGACTACCAAAGGCTACAACTGAAGTTGTACCGTGCTTGAGAAAAGGGCTACACCCACCCAAGTACTCTGAAAAGCCATGTTTTAGGAGACTGAGGCTGGGGAAGATGACACTTCTTATCTTAATTTCTGTGCATCATAAATCTCTGATTTGTAAAACAGTGATGAGATCACTACATTACCCTAGAGGGGTGGTCTTGGAATTGAGTAACATTCTGGTAACACTGAGGTACAGCAGTAAGGGGTTCCATAGTCCATACTGCACAGTACATGAATCAGAAGTCCAATTGAAAAGCATATTTTATGATCTTATAATTAAAACCTGATCATAATACATATGCACAATAAAGTCAAATTAAGATTGTATGGCCAATGTTGGTTGTGAGATTTCCTGTCTTCTAAGATTATTTTACATCTTCATATTAATTTTATATACCACTATGATGCATGTTATGTGAGTATAAGATTGCATATGTATGTTGAGAGGTACGCTTACATCCTGTATGCACATGGGATTCGTCTGACCTAACTACAGTCATCTAGATTTGCTCCAGTCAATAAAGATTTTATTCTAAAGTAGGTGCCCATGACAGGTAGGATGCCTGTCTCTCTGCGTTAACTACTTGTTAGCTGTTTCCTTGTAGGAAATGTATTTAAGAACTAGGTATTTTGCATCATGGCTTAAAAAATACTATGATATTTCAGATTGTTAGTGACAACCAACATATTTTATTAATGGCAGGTGCAAAATATACAACTACCCAATTTAACGGGTCAGGCAAGAAGAGACCCAGCTAGTCTGTGGATTTGATTTCTAAACTGTATTTTCTGACCAAACAGTAAATGCCTAAGTAAAATCCAACTTTGATCTCAAAACATTTTTCAGATTTCTACATTATCTTTCCCAGACCCTTTTTTTCCATCTGATACTTTTCCCTACCCAATTAGTTGTTTAACAGCCTGCTCCGTGTACTCTTAATCTGGACTGTAAACTCTGGCCTAAGGACTCTTTTTTATGTCCTGCCTCGGTAACACCTAACATCTGAAACACTTCTTGGGTTGGAATCCAAGCTCTTCTGTAGAACAGGCAATAAGTACTCATAATACCAGTATCATAATGGTTTCCAGTCAAGTAGAAATGAAGCACTATATGCCAGAGATACATGGCTGAATCTAGGCACTGCATCCAGGAGGTCTAAGCAATACTGGTGAAATGCACTTTGTTTACAGTGAACCGTGGTGTGCAGGCGCCATGGGAATGGGAACAGAGGCTGAGGAAGTTAAATCTGCTTTCAACAGCAGCACAGGGCTCAACCAACCACATGTGGTTGCTGTTCCATTCTAAGGGAAGAAGTAATGACTGTTCCTTACCAGGTGGAAGAGATGGTATTAGTCACTGGCCCCTTCCTACTCCAACTCTACTGTGGGAAGGAAGGAGCCTTTTTTCTAGAGAGGGGTTTTGTACATTTCTGACTAGCCATACTGCTTGAGAAACCTGTGTATAGAGCCCCCCCAAAAAATTTATGGGTGGTAGATAGTGACTCTCCTTTTCCCTATCCCCTCAATCACATGCACAGAGTAGTTAATGAATTATTCTCAATAAAAGCAAAGTACTTCACCTTTTGATGTTATTAAAGTAAAATCACTGTACCAGAGATAAAGCAGTAGATACTACTTCAGTTAATGCCACGAGTCCAAGAACAATTAGTGATATCAAGAAAAGAAAGAAATATAGTTGCATCAAAAGGGACTGAGTCTGTTTGGACTAAGCATTACAATGAAATTTCATACTTGTAAACACAGGAGGGAGAGATAAGGGATGAAGATCCCCACTCCACCAGGATGGAAATGAGAATGATGTCCAAAGGATTTGCTGAGGGAAGGAACAGCGTGGGGGATTGTTCTGTCTTCTAAGGCATACCTAAGAGCCCACTGCCACAATGGTGGGAGTGTACCCAAGGAGGAAGTGCATCTTGTTCAGCCCCGGAAAAGCAATGGCAGCAAGTCTCAGAGGTTATGTGAGCTGGGGCAAAGCGAAGCTGTGCATGGAGGTGATGAGCTGTATGAGAAGCCAATGACGTTGTTTATGACACTGACAGTCTTCTGAAGTCCGCTGAGATGGTTCATTGATTCTGGGTACTCACTCTTGGGTAAGAAGTATCTGACCTCAGTTTAGACTCTTAATCGTACAGCTAGAAGGATAGCAGAGAAAGCCCCTTTCTATGTAAAGGCCAAAGAGGGAAGTCTGGTTATTCCTGTACCACCTCCAAGCACAGAAATGCCAGGGACCACCATTCCTAGCAGCAGAGTTGATTGCTGAGCCAGAGCACCCTGGAATGCTTGTGGTGGGGCTTGAGAAATTCCACCTCTGTGGGACTTTTACCCAGCTGGCTGCCAGAGTCTGTGACAGCTCTTAGTCATCTCAGAGCCAGCCCCTGAAAAGAGGGCTCCCGTGGCCTCAGTGCCCTGAGATCATCTAGAAGCCATCCAGCGCAGATGAGTGGCCCATTCTTGGCCCATTCCAGAATATTTTGAAACCAAATATGTTGCAATGCCTGCTGCTGGGCTCTGCGACAGAGATGCCAGGAAGAAATACAGTGGCAAAAGAAGCCCTTTAGTGGAAGCCCTCTGCAGAAACTCCAGAAATTATTTCTAGTAACGTTTAACCCAAAAAGTCAAGACATATTCATTATCCTTTGTTCCATGCTGGCTTCCAGAGTAAGACCAAGAGCTCGTTGCCCAACAGCTCTGCTGAGTGACCTAGAGGAACAACACAGAGCAACCCACTTCCTAGAGGGAAACCACAACGAAGGAGAGGTAATACCCATGCTCTTTCAAGGTACTGATGGCTGGCTGTGCAATTCACCCTTGCCCAGCAAAGGTTTGCAACACTTTAGCCCATGTCAGAACCAGTCCTGTGTGAGAGCTTTGGAAGTGATTAAAGAAGCTCTGGAAGAGCATTCCTGAGACATGTGCCAGTGCTGAATATGAAGACTGATCTCCACTGTCACGGGATGTGCCACTGGCATCCTGGAGCATGGCTTAATCGCTTCTTTCAGAGGAGCACAAGGGGAGAAAGGAAGGAGTCAACTAACAGTTATGCATGAAGCACTTTTTTCCTCTCTTTAGCCCTCTCTCATAGACTTGTTAGACACACACTTTCTGGTGCTCCCTTGTGTTCTCTAGCTTCAGTTCCAGCAGCCTCAGGTGTATTTCTGTGCATTTTCACAATGTTACACTTTTCCTTAAAACATCAGTGGTAGGCTGGAGAGGCTGTGATAGTAGCAGGTGGATAAGGTACCTAGTGGACATCCTGTTTTAGTAGCACATCCCTTGGCTCAGATACCGCTGCTCTGGGCATCCCAGCATGATTCTGGAGTAGGCCTTTTTAGCACAAGGCTCATCCCACATATTCTCCCTCTTCTTGCCTTAATTAATATCCAGGAAGCTGCTTCCCAGGATAAAGGCACTGTCATTAAAAAGCCCTTCCCACAGCAAAAGGATGCCTATTTATGTGTCTGATCACCTTGTAAATGCATGTTGCATGGGATGAGATCTTCGCAGAATCAGAATGAGAAGCTTGATAAGGGAGATGTCGTGAACGGCCAAAGCCAGGAGGCACAAGAGGCAGGGTGGCACCCCATTGTCCATCCCTGATACGTGAGGTGCAGTGTCTTTTCAGGACAGCCCAGGTTGTTTTTGCTACACCCTCCTAGACCAGACTAAAGCATGTACCGGACATGAAGAGCTCTGCGCAGTTTGGCTGTGCTGTAGAAGCCAAAGACAATATTGTGTATGCAAGAACATTCTGCTTTCTTTGGGTTTTTGCCGTGTCTCTGTGTTTGCACAGAGCTGTGGCGGGCAGAACCGGCATCTGTTTAGAAATGGTGTGGCTGGAGAGAGTGATTGATGAAGAAAGAAGACAAGGCCAGACAGATACTAACGAGGTAAATGCTGTTTGGTGCACACATGCATGCAAGTTTGGCTATCCAGAAGCAGAGTGACTGACCAGAATTGTCTTTGTTTCTGACACAGCTGACTTCCTAGCAGATTTGGGCCACTTGGTAATGCTGGCATTGCTGTTTGTCTAGCAGGTTCAGAGCAGGGCCACTGGGTCAGGATGAAGTGTCTGTGACTGAACTCAGGACTGGTGTTGACTGGTGTTTACTTTCTACATGTGACGAGCTGTTTAAACTCATGAAGTCAGTGGAGATCTAGGCAGTACAGGAAATGCACTCTAAAGAGCAATCCAGCAGACCAGTCGTGGCATATGACACTCAGTTGCCCAAAAAGAGACATCCAGACATCCAAGACAGCCACATGAGGCTGGCAGATATGACACAAGACCTACACAAGATGATCTTTCTGGAGGGAGACCTGGAGACCACCAAACAGCACCAACACCTTTGTTTAGGTGGTGAATCCCAGCCGGTGTTTCTACTTCAGGGTGACTGGATCACTCTCTAAGTGCCAGCGACTGTCCTGACAAGATTTCCATTGGCCACAATGAAAACTTAAGCAAAGTAGAGTGCAAGTAGGCACCTACTTGTGGATACCTAAATGTGTCTGGCTCTGAACTGAATCCCAGCCAGGCTGTCAGCACAGGCCAGTGGAGGAAGGAAGCACAGCCAAAGGGGATGCGAAAAGGAGGAGAGGAAGCACAACTCCAGATTTTGCTAGCGCAGCTCATGCCATTAGGGATTACCCAGGGATGGGGTAGGCAGTGCACAGCACAGTCAACCAAAGGAATGACAAGATACCACACAGCTGTTTCAATTCAAGTCACGTATGGGAGCACAGGGACAGTGGAGCATAGCCATCACAGAAGAAAATACATGTTCATTCACTTTCCAGCCATCTGAGGAGACAGACCAAATGAGTTCAGATTCCATCCTGCAGACTTTGGGTCCCCAGGAAACCAGGGCATGACATCATCCAGCGGAAAGGAGACAGCAACTTCTACAGTCTCTGTAATGCTGTAAGAAACGGTCACTTCTCTACACAGTGGGGAAGCTTCTGTTTTTAAGAAGAAAATCAACGAGTCAGTCACTGCTTACAATGTGCAATTGTCCAAGAGTTGCAAGAAAGTACACGGAAGTTACAGCACTTCAAAAGCTAACTTTGGAAAATTTCTTTATCCAGATAATTTTGTCATTTAATAGCAGTAGAAGATGTGGACCCACACGGTGGATGTGTGACTTAAAGGAGCAGTCAGTTTGGTTTCCCAAAGTGGTGATCAGCCCATGCCGTAGCCCTAAAGGACTCTTTATTTAAGGCATTGGCGGGTTTTCCCCTCAGCATGCATATGCCAACCTGCTACTAAAAGCTTAGCATTTAACCACGGAAGGAAAATCTTGAAAGTGGTTCGTGGATCTACGCTAAAAACACTAGAGCTATAATTAAATCAGCTCTTAAAGTAGTGTAATTCTTCCAAGGGCTGAGATGGCACTCTAAGCGTATTTGGAGAAAGAGGAGAGAGGTTGAGTGGAACCCTTAAAACAAACATTTTCATGTGAAGGTTTGGAAACTCCTTTCAGCGTACTAAACATTCACCAAGGCTTCCTGTAAGCATTGGAGTTTGTCCTTTCGCTGCTGGCTCAATTTTCATCTCGTTTGACCTCCTGCAGCCGCCTGAAGGCCCGTCTGCAACCCGGCGGCAGCTCTGCCCTGCGGAAGGACGGGACGGGACGGGGGGGGAGACCTGGGGGTCTGAGAGCCCCGAGGACCGGCGGCCAGCGCTGTCGGCCAGGGGCGCCGGCGAAAAGCGCCCGGGCGGCCGCCCCCGCCGAGCCCTCGCCCACGCCCGGCAGACGCGGAGCACCTGCGGCTTCCGCGCCCGAAGGGCGGCGAGGGCCCTCGCTGCGGGCGGCTTGGCGGCCAGAGGCTCCCCGGGGCAGCCTTGCGCGGGTTGCCCGGCGGCTGTCTCGCCCGCTCCGCTCCGCTCCCCGCCCCGCCGCGGCGCTCGCCGTCCCTCCTCCCTTCCCGGTACCGCGGAGCGGCGCGGAGCCCCCCCCCCGCCCCCGCGGCTATGGCGGGGCGGGCGGGCGCGCTGTGGCTGTGCGCGGCGGCGGCGGCGGCGGCGGTGCTGTGCGCGGCGGCGGAGCTGCGGCTGACCCTGCTGCACACCAACGACGTGCACGGGCGGGTGGAGGCGCAGGGTGCGGGGACGCGGAGGTGCGCGGAGGCGGCGGCGGGCTGCTTCGGCGGCGCGGCGCGGAGAGCGGCGCGGGTGGCGGCGGAGCGGGCCGCGCACCGCAACGTGCTGCTGCTGGACGCCGGGGACCAGTACCAGGGCACGGTGTGGTTCTCCCACTTCAAGGGCCGGGAGGCGGTGCACTTCATGAACCTCCTGCGCTACGATGCCATGGTAAAGCGGGCCGGGGGCGGGCGGCGCGGCGGGGGGCTCCCGCTCCCCACCTCGGGTGCTGGGGCCGTTCCTCGCTTTCCTCCCCTGCTGCCGTTCCTTTTGCATTGCCGCCTTTGGAGTGCGTAGCGTTGCATCGGAGAAGGCTGTCGGTTAGGGTAAAACCGTGGTCGAAGGTGGGCGGGAGGTGAGCAGGGAGAAGAGAAGCGATGGGATGGGTGACAGGCACCCGGCCGAATAAAGTCGTGAGCTGGCAGCCCCGCGGGCAGCCAGGGACCGGGAGCCAAGGCTGCACGGAGGAAAAGACAGTGATGCGGTGGAAGAGCTCCTTTGGGAGAGGCAGGGGCTTGAGGCAGGCAGGGGGCTGGACGGGCTCCGTTGGGGAGGGGTGGCAGAGGCATGGAAGCGAGCCCAGCAAAAGCTGGGCAAGGAGCCTGCCCTGCGATGGAGGGACTGAGCTCGGCCGAGGCTCGCAGCCTGCGCCGCTGGCTTCGGTCCTGCGGGAAGGGACAGGTGGCACATGTTGGCAGCGCTGTTCCCGAGGGCGAGGATTTTTGGTTTTCATCAGTCCCACCCTGGGCGTGTCCAGTCCCACCAGAGCTGTGGTCATGGTGGGGTGTAAGGGGCTGTGTGCGACTGGCCCAGGGACTGTAACGGCATCATCTCTGAGGGAGCTCTCTGAGACTGTGCCGGTCCCGCACCTTTACTCTGTCTCTTTTGGTCATCTGAGTGCTGAGAGGACAGTAGAAGAATTTGAGACTGATATTCGGGGATGTCACTCCATGTCCTTAACTCTTTTGTCTCAGGGCAACAGCCTGTTAATATATAAAGAATTATCATGCCTTATTTTGCTTGCGTACAACCCCAGAAGGGAGGAGAGAGATTAAAGTTATGTTTGAGGGTGAGTGCTGTTTGAGAGTGACTAGGTGTTTATTTCATCCCAATTGACAGCTTGAGGGGAAAATCTTCAGTGCATTTCACATCCTCTGTCTTCATCTTTTTAGCCTTCTCTGGAAAGGACTGCACTTTCCCAGGTAAAAATGGCTTCATCCATTTCTTTCCCTCTGCCTCAGAGCTGCTACCGAAGGGAAAGGGATGCCCTAGTGCACTCTCCTAGGCTAAACACACTTCATACCAGACAGACAGGTCTGTGAAGAATACTGCTCCCCGGCCTAATGAATGGTTTCCTAACCGTAAAACTAACATTAACAGGGTTTTTCCTCCCGATGGTGACAGGGAGGAGTGTGTGCATTCAGGACTCACCCTCACTGAGATCTAGGGAGCACTTTGGGGTTCTGCAGTGCAGAAATAGCTCGAGGTGTTTTTTCCTACCTTTCTTCCCAAAGCTTACTGCTGGCTGTCATTTCTTGTGATCATATCACAGAACGAAATTTTTTCCGGCAAAATCAGCAATGTTGAACTAGTGCTCAGTTTCAGAAACACGCTATGTAGGAAGCAACTGCTGACTGTTTAGGAGATCCCATGAGCTTTTTCATCAGAATAAGATTAAAAAATGATTCCACACCATACTGGATAGCCAGAGGCTTGTATTGGATGCTAATGCCTTAGGTGAAGTAGTCAGCCACTTGCTCTCTGTGGAGGTGCTGCATGTTATAATTGGAATATTGTCAGTGGATAGAAGGGGATAGGATAGACTGAGAAGCTACAGAGTTTTTAGCACTGCTACCCAAGAGCCTGAGGACAGATGCCTAATGTTGGGCAGCACTGCAGCATCCTTTTTGGTTCTTGTGTCCATGGACCGTGGGGGCCATGCAGTGGGGGTGGTGGCCAGGGGTGGGCACAGGGAGCAAGGTAAGAGCCACACTGCAGAAGGTGAGCTAGTGTTTCTTTAAGCAAAATTTGGGAAGTCACATTCCTAACAGAAGAGGTGGGGATTACTGAATTGGTTGAAAGTGAGATACAGGAGTAGGATTACAAACAAGCTGAAAGAAGTAAACGTGAGTCATAGAAGTTGTTGCAGGATGGGGGCAGGAGCCATAGGAGCATTTAGGGCAACCAGGCAGAGTTAGAGGTTTGTTCCATGAATGGGACAGATTTCCTTTTTCCTTTTTTAGGTTTCCTCTTTTCTCATTTATGCCCGTTATCACCTGAAGCCAATTTTCTCCTGTTTAGCTAGGTATTGCCTTCCAAATTTTCTTGGCACTAGCCTTGCTTTTTGGTGTAATTAACACCAAAATCCAAATTAAGTACCACAAAGGCAGTAATTGGAGGGGTGATAGAAGTCTTATAATTTTATTTTTAAGTTGCATCCTTCTGTTAATTTGTATCCTGATTTTGCAATATTTTTAGCCTGGTTTCTTGTGAAAAGGAGGATTATATGATCACATGCTGTGTGCCTGAATACTTCTGGTTTTTCCCCCTTGTGACTTACACTTACATTGGCCAGCGGATTTAGATTTGGTGAAGGCATATTGCACAGGTACAGAGACCTAGAAAGAAGCTCTGGACATGAGGGTAGTTAGGTAGAGTACAGGAACCCAAAACGCTCCACATCCTCCTCCCAAAAGGAGGAGCTGCATCAAAAATAAAACTATTATTAGCCACCAGTGATTTCTCATGAACAAGAGACTTTATAACCACCCACACCATGGGAAAAGTTTTGATCAAAGCTTGTAACCTAATGGACATGAAGTAATCCAAATGCAAGATACAAAGCCAAGAGAAACAATGTTTCATAAGTGGTTGGTTGGGGGATTCTTTCCCAACAAGCTAATGGCAGTTATATCCAATTCAAATTCTTACTTCATTTTCAACCTTTTTTGGGAGGTTTAATTGCATATTTAGGAGGAATGGAAGGCATATGCATCAGCCAAAAGGAAATAGCTTGATACCATTCTGAGATGCTGTACCAGTCCATGGATGTCTTTTCAGAACATCAGGCAGCATCTCCTTAGAGTGTTATTATTTTTTTAATTATTTTTTACAGCAAATTAGACTGCAGTTAGAATACAGTTAGAAATGGAATATAATTGGAGTGCATTGTGTCTTCCCAAGTCAGGATTTTCTTAAAGATAGTTCTCAGTTCTTTTGAAAAAGTGCTGCAGTAGCATGCAAACAATTTGGCTCCTTTCCTGCAGTGTGAGTAATGTTCTCACTAGTGTCAGAAGGTTGCCAATGCAAGCTACTGCCGATACCCTGATTTTTCACAGGGCCGTTGACTACCTGCCTGTGGGGATTAGAGGAGTCAGGAGTCTTTGTCTCCTCGAAAAGAATGACACTGCCCATCAGTTGATTGAAATACTGAGATTCCATGCCTGTAGTGGTTTCCTGGTCTTGCTGGGGTTGGAACATGATCAAGGTTAATGTAATCTGTTTGGGGAATAAAAGTTCAACAAACACATAGGAGTTGTTTATCTAAGTAAACCAGAGAGGTATATAAGTCTTTTTAGATGATGTATGTGACTTTCCTCACTTTATCTTCAGAATGAAATTATGAGCACACTTTTGTCTGGAACTTTTGGCACACTTTTGGCCCATTGGCTCTAGCACCCCTTTCATGCTTTGCTCCAGTTGCCACCTGAAAACTTGTACCAAGTTACCATGTACCAAGTTGCACTATTAGCACATTTCTGTAGATATATCTTTTCCTTCATTAACACCTAAATATGCTACAAGGTTCTTATGTATATTGTGCTTCTGCAAAGTTGCTGTCTGCGGAGGTTTTGCTGGCTATTGCCAAACTTGCAGGTACAGGCATGTGGCAACTTAGGCCGAGCATGAAAAAGGGGCGAGGAGGTGAAACTTCCATGGTCCCTTAAGGTAAGTCCGTTTTTGTCTGCTTAACCAACTTAGAACAACTAAACATTCTCATCTTGTTGGTATTACCTTGCTAATAAATAAACTGGGCTGCTCATTTTGTGTGATAGTCTTAGCACTTCACAGTGTTAGGCACACACCTGCATGTGTGCACACACACCTACTATGAACTGTCTATGGAGATTCTCCCTAGTTGATAAATGTTAGGGCTTCCACTAGGTAACGATACTGATGATGGCTAGAAAATTATATTTTCTTGTTACATATTAAAGCACACGAGAACTCTTACAAATGTGAATTAAAGATGTTTAAAAAACTGTAGTCCAAGCACAAACTCTTAAAATGCATGTTTTGTTTAAAGATAACAAATATTGTCATTGGCATTTAACATATTCTTCAGTATTTTTTTAAACAGTGTATTTTCCGTACACAAAATACATGTTTTCCTTTGTGGTTATTGTTAATCCTCTTTCTTGCAGTTACAGGATGAAAAAACAGTGGGTTTTAATCTGGTATATGATTACACTTATTTAGATAGGTTTTAGATTTTGACTTTCACATCTGTATTGATATAAGAGAGTCTGAAAAGCAAAAACCTAAACCTAAAAAAAAAACATTTCTGTGTTTTTGAGAAACAGGAATGTGCTCGTTTAGACAAGATAGGGTTTTCTTCCCTAGAACATAGTCTTTGTTTTCTCAAACATACCTTGTATACCATTTATGATTGTATTTAGACTGAATATTGGAGGTAGAGTCTTATATTTTCTTCTTGCTTTTCACAGGCTTTGGGGAACCATGAGTTTGATGAAGGTGTGAGCGGATTATTGGATCCTCTTCTTAAAAATGCTAATTTTACAATCCTGAGTGCAAACATTAAGGGGAAAACACCATTAGCAAACGAAATGATGAAATATGTTAATCCTTTTAAAATAGTACATTTTGACTCAGAATCAGTAGGAATTGTTGGCTACACTACAAAGGAAACTTCTTTTCTTTCACAGCCAGGTATGTTTTCATTAGTTTATAAGTTTATATCCTTTGTTACTATTTTATTACTTGCCCACTTGTTTGAATCCAAAGATGAATGTTTTCAGCTGAAAAATGAGAAGTTTGTTGTTTTATCAGTACTTACTTGTATTATTCAACTTTGTAACTGCCTGATTTTTAAACTGGAGAAGGCTTGTTAACATTAAAAGCCATTTTCATACAGACCTGAATTATTTAGCATCACTGAATTATCTAAGAATAAAAGAAGGTCAGTGAGATTGCAGGAGAGCTGGGGGTGGGGTTTTTATTGTTGTTTGGGTTTTTAAATTTATATTTTTTTATATTTTATTGTTATTTATCCATTTTAACAAATGTTAAAACATGAATACAGCTTGTCTCCAGAGTGAAATGTGTTCGAACCAAGACATTTCTCTGTGTGTTGAAATTTTGCTCTTGGATGCCTCCCTGCTCAAGCCCTAGTAAAAGCAAGGAGAGCTTCATAAGCGTTTTTGAAGCAGAAGTTGCCCAAGATGTTTTTAGCCTCTCAAATATTTCCAGAAATTAGACTACAGAAGGAACACCCATTCAGCTTTTACCACAATTGCTTCATTCATGAGTAAAATTAGAATTGATGAGGAAAAAGACTTCTCAATTTCTGACTATTTTTTCCAACATTTAAGGGGTTTTGGTTTGTTGAGTTTTGTTTTTCTTTAGTAAAATAAAATAGTCTATGGGAATGAGAAACACATTTAAATCAGCTGTAGGAGATCTGAGTCACTGCTTGCTCAAAGCTCAGCCCTCCTCTGACAAAATCAGACCTTCTTCCGTGGTTTTTGCAGTAGTGATGCCCTAAGGACTGGTTTAAAACATTTTCCACGTTGAAAAAGGACTTCATATTATTACTTCTCTTTCTATTGCTTAGTAATAAAGAAGTAATGCATAGCTTTCTTGAGAAAAGGAATATTCAATACTTTGAGGAAGTATTACAATATAAAGCTGTTCTTTCTGTGCTTTTTAATTCCTATGCTTCATGTTTAAACTATCAGGAAGTGGATGTCTGAGGTCAGAATAGACTTCTGTATCTCACTTCTATTTTACAGTGGTGTGTTTTTGGAGTCCTTTCTTTTTCTCCCCCAGTGAAAAAGTAAATTGATCTGTATTTTGTGTAGGCAATAGAATTTTACCTGTGCTTGAGGGCATGAGGGTAGATATCATCTGACATCATGCTAAGTTTGAAAAATGGACAGATGGCCAATATTGTTCTTCATTAAGTATTAATAAAATAGATCTCAGCTCTTCTTCCAAACAACTGTGTTGGTGCAGTAAGGTCATCAAATTAACTGTCTTGCAAATAAATGTACTAGAGGAAAAGCCAGATAGTGTTGGAATGATTCTCTGAAGCATTTAAGTACATTTCTAGTAACATCTAGACATCATACTGAATGCATTAGTATGCTAAGATGTTATAACAGAGACCACAACTAGAAAAAACAGTGTTAAAAGGGAAGGCTTCTTAGGTTCATAGATGGAGCTGAAGCAGCCCTAAGCCAAGTATATCCCACAGTGTAATTGAGCAGCAAGCAGGGCAAATTCTAACAGCAACATTTATAGTGATCAGAGTTTTTATAATTTTCCACTTTGTCTTCTCAGTGTGTGGAGGAGCATTTGGAAGCTTTGAAAATGTGAATTCAGGATATGTTAATATAACTCAGTGACTGTGTATCACCTGTGACCTAGCAATCCTTCAGACTGATAAAATCATGCACCGTGGGTCGGTGGCAAAATAATTATCAACCTAATTCCTTAATTCAACGAATAAGATACATTGTGAATTTTAAATTCAGCACCTTGCTTATCTCTACACACTTCTTCAGATGATTCAGTTTTCTCAGACTCTGCAGCAATTGCTTTGGCATGCTATACACTCTTAGGGCATTCTCAAGGCAAATAGGAAGCTTGAAAATGCTGAAACATGTGAATGCCTACAGGACTACATTCCGCGGAAATCTTTTGAGTGTGATTTCTTCTATTGTTAAATCTCAATAACTTCCACGCAATTACAAAATTACAACTTGTACTTTTCATAGTCTGCTTAAAACAGCTATCAACATGCTTGAGCAGAGTATAAAGCCCTTAAATCTCAGTGTTTCCATTGTGAAGGAACAATTAATCTCTGCTGAAGGTACTGTTAATGTTACTGTTTGGAAACCATAGGGATGGGGAACTCTTAGCACAATTTATAAATTACAGCCAATTGGCAGTTCTTCTAAAGTTCTCCAGCTGTACACAGCTATCTCAGCTGAATGCCCAACCAGTTTTTCCACGTCCTGCAAGAGTTGTTCATAACTTGGCACATAGACTGAGTTGTCTATGATTTGCTTTGCACTGATAATCCCAAGGCCATCCTTCCAGTGTTTGATGGTACCAGCTCACTTGCTTTAGTTCTGCTATGATGTTGTAAACCCCACAAAATAGTTAATGTCTTTATCTGTCCTCAGAGATGCTACATACACATTTGGTGCTGTGAAATAATAAGTCTCATTTTGTCCACTGTCTTTTCATATAAGGTGGAAACCCAAAGCTGCTTACTCTGTAACCCTACAGGAAGCAAAATATTTACTAAAACTATCAATTTGGCAGAGTTTTCTAAAATGGAATTTTAAATTCCATTTATTCCACTTTATTCTGGCTAGCTTGCATAATATTTTTAACATGCTGCCAGTTCTTTCTCCTCGTTCATTTATAGCACAGTTTGGATGTCTTACCTGAAACTACCCCATCTAAAAAGAGAAGGGGATGTCACATCAATTTACAGCCTTGAAAGAGAACTGAAATACTGACACAAGCAATAACTAACTCTTAAATAACCACTTTATTTCAGTTCAGATTGTTTTGAAAAATGTGCAGCTGAGTGCTAAGCTTTTTGCCTGGTTTCTTAGAGAAATGAGCACTGTGTAATTGCTCTTACAGTCCCCTGCTGTATAACTTTTGAACCTTTTGGCCCGTTTCAGCTCAATTAGATCAAATGCTGAGATGACTAGGATATGAAGCTGTGTGAGGTGCCCTGGCTGGGTCACGGAGAGGGGGTGCGAGAAGCCCCTGCAGCCCCCAGGCAGGAATCCCTTTCTGAGGGTGAGGTGGGCAGCAGGCAGTCGCTGGGTGGGTGAGGTTTGTTTGTTTTAGTGTGGGCTGAAGATTAATAATAATAGGTCTTCAGTGTATGGTGCGTTGTAGGCTGCAGTGGCGTAGAGGAGTGACAGAGCTGGTGTTGATGGGAAGAGCTTCGTTATCGTGGGCCACCTGGCTGCATGCCATGGGTGAAGTTAGCCTGCAGGCAACTGCGTGCTAGCACAGGTAGTCAGCGGCTCGCCCTTGCTCTTCATTTAGAGAACTTTTTTATAGAACTGGTACCCGGACCGTGGTGTGCATGGCCATTGTAGCTGGTCCATGGGTGGTGAGATGAGCACGGGAAGGGCCTACGCTCAAGGAGCATTTCTTGGACTTCCCCTTTTGCCAGTAGCTCTGCATCAGGCCCAGCTTCTGTCAAGCACAGGGATGTACAAGGAGGGGCTGAAGCCGGTAGCTTCCTCCAGCCTGGAGAAGGAAGGCTAAGGGGGAACTAAGTGCAGTCTTCCATTGTCTTAAGGGGGTTTATAGAGAAGACAGAGACAGACTCTTCCCAGAGGGGCACAGAGAAAGGACAAGAAACAATGGGCTCAAGTAGTACCACAGGAAATTATGGTAGGATGTAAGGAAAAAATTTGTCACGGTAAGAGCAGTTAAGCCATGAAACAGGTTGCCCAGAGAGTCTGTGGAATTTCAGCTTGCTCAGACAAGACCCTGAGCATCCTCATCTGGCTTTGAGTTCCTGCTTTGAGCGGGTTTTGGACTAGATGGCCCCCGGAGGTCCCTTCCAACCTCAATTAACTTATGACTCTTTGATTCTAAGAAGAGGTCCACAGGAAGAAAATGTGGGGATGCAGTGCACAATTCACTCTGCAATGTGCAGTACAGAGATCCCCTCTGGCAGTAACAGAACTATTCAATGGGTGTGGTGGTGAACCAGTTTATGTAACCCTCTTTTATCTCTTCCATTGTCGCAGCTTCCTCTTCATTTCCTGAGACATGTTGCACTGGATTGTGAATTCGTTTCACTCCTCCCTTTATTATGAAATAATGTAAATCTTTTGACTTTAAAAGCATATTGCAAAATGGTTTGATCAAAAAACGCTGCAGGAAGGAGAGGAATTAGGTAGAGGGGGAATTGGTAGAAATGTTACTTGGTTGTCTTCACCGGAAAGTTTAGGATTACAGTTTGTTGACTCTGTTCTTAAACTCTATTCTTAAAATTTTGTCAAATAAATTAGCCTCTTATATAGGGAGTTGTTTTGCACAACCCAAAACACTGTGCCCAGGATAGAAGAGCATGTTTGTCTAGGGCTCTTCTTTTTGTCACTTTAGAATAATATCAGCAGTCACAGAAACCTTGCAGAAAGATTGTGAGTTCCCCAACATTGTAGTCCAGAAAAGGCTTCTCCATTCTAGACTTTCTGTTCTTTATGTTCTTGTTTCAGGATGGTGGCTCAATTGTGTGCTGTGCTGTATTGGTATTACTGAGAGTGATTCACATTAGGTGAGATAATTTGTGTAAAAAGGCAATTCAGAGTTTAGTGCAGGACTTTGAAGAAGCTGCTATTTAAAGCCTCAGGGAGGGGCGGAGGAAAGAATGAGATGAGTGTGGAGTAAAAAGAGAGAGATTTAACTCTGGAGAAGATCTTAAATAAAATTTGGGAAGAAAAAAAGCTTTATAGTACAATACAAGTGTTTATACTCAAACACTTACTGACATATTTAGTTTCCTTTCTCTACTTAAATAATAAAAGCCATTCAATTTTTGATCCCACAGTTGGTGTCACTGGAATTTTTTTATGGAGTTACAAACTTGTTTAGTATGGGCAAGTACATACAGCTCAGTGCAGGAATGTTTTATTAGTCTAAGCACACAGGTGCTCATGAGAGACTGGACAACATCAGATCAGAAGTTTGAACCAACTAAGGGCATTTGAAAGCCACTGACATTCAAAGTTCTGATAGTTATACAAAATAGTATCTGATATCAACTACTTTTTTTTTTTAAACTAGTAATGTACTTTGTAAATACATTCATGTTTGTTTTTTTTATTTTTAAGGGGATGATATAATCTTTGAAGATGAAATTGAAGCGCTGCAAGTACAAGTCAATGAACTTACTGCTATGGGAGTGAACAAAATAATTGCACTAGGACATTCTGGATTTTCTGTGGACAAAAATATTGCCCAGAAAGTGAAAGGAGTGGATGTTGTAATTGGAGGACATACAAACACATTTCTCTATACAGGTATTTTACTTCTTGCTAAAGTGTTACTTCTAAATCAAAGCTGAAACTGTTTCTCTTTAAACATGGAGAACTTTCACAAATACAGTTTACTTCTGGCTGTACTGGGCCAGATTCATAGCTGGTACCTATCCATAACTACCATGGAAGAAATTGATTTAAAATAGTCTGTGAGCAAGAAGTGCCCTAACTCACTGAAAGGTTCCTTAATGCTATGGATGTTCAAGGTGATCTGTACAAAGCAGGATAGAGGAATAAAGGTAGTAATACTGGTAAATTACTACCGGGTATATTGTACCTATTTCAAGCTCACACATATAAAGGAGTAAATAAGATGTTTACATTTAAGCTTGTGTGTGACCTAAACAAAAAAATCAATCATATAAGACTTCAAAAGTGATAGAGATGTTGATTTTCTGTAGAATCTAATTCTGTATTCGTAGGTCTCCATTAGCCCTGCCATTAAAAAACTTTTCCCAAGTTACCTCTTTTTCAGTTCCTCTTTTAATCTCTGACTTTATTCTTCTTTTCCCTAGAGGTAGACATCATTCCAGAGATAGACATTGTTGATCTGACTTCTTCCACAGCAATGCTACTTTAGGCAAAACCTGCCATCAGCAGCTTCTCCAGTGCTGCTGCCTTCCCTGTGCCAGTGTGTAAGGACACAAGTAAAAGAAAGGGTTGGTTTTTTTAAACCACCAAAGATAGCTCATTAAATTTAGCAGAAACTTCATTAACTGGTTGAGACTATAATAGGAACTTTCTGTAATTTTCAGTGAAATTTCCCTTGTGCCCTAGTCACAGGGGTAGCACCATGTACCCTAGGAACTTAATCACTGTCCATTTCATGCTCTTCTCTCCCTGCTCATCTCCTCTCACTTTCTCATGCCTTTTTTATCTCATCCAGGTTCTCACCTTTTACTGTCCCACTTGTTAAAGAGAAACAATCACATGCTACATTTATACTTTAAACAGTTTGGAATATCTCTTGAATTTGGCCATAGGGAATAACTTTGATCACTAAGCTGGAGCCACAAAGCGTTTACACATCTAGCTACAAGTCAGAGGCCACAAACACTTAGCATAGGGGTGCAGCAGAGAAGTGACCAAACTGGAACAGATGACAGGGCCATCCATCCCAACGTTTTGTCTCCAAGAGTGACCGAGGGGGAACAGTGAGGGAAGAATGGACAAGCCTATAGAGATGCTGTACTCAAATCTGGCCCCATCTCCTACCAGCTTGTGGCTCAGGGACTTCCCAAGCCAGCAGTGGTGTCTTGGTATTTACTAGCTCCCACTGGAATTTCTCTTCCCCAAACTTGCCCCATCTCCCCTTGACTGCCTTCAGCGTTCATGACAGCCGGTGGAAGGGCATTCCACCACTGACCTGCATGTCCTGCAGAGACCTTGGTCTTTTGTCTGTGTGCAGCCTGCTGCTCATTGGTGGCATTTTCCAGCAGTTTTACTGAATTGTTTTTGAGATGGGAAAATCAAGGATGCACACAGTATTCAAAGTGTGCATTCATCGTGGGTTTACACAGTGGAATCCAGATTCTTACACACAGGCTCGTTAGTCAATGCCTGTGTAGCCGTAGTAGTCAAAATGCCTTATTGGTGTGCTGCAAAGAGGTGCCAGTGTTCACGCTTTGAAATCATGATCTGAAGTGCTCCAGGAGTTGGGATATCTGAGTTCATATCCTGTCTAGATCTGTAGGAGTTCACATGCACATCTCTTGTCATCCTAGGGAGTACCCCACTGTCAGACTTCATTAGGTCAAGCTGTTCCATCTCTCCCCATTTGAAGCTGTTCTAGATTCACAAGGCCAGAGAGAGCACACAGCATGGGACTCTGCAGCCTTCAGGTTAATGACCTCAGCTGGGAGTGGGTTCTGGTCCCTTTTCCAAAGGCTGTACTGTTTTGATAAAACAAGTCTCTCTTACTTTTTTATTAACACTGGAGAGGTGAGAAAAATAAAAAATAAGGAGAAATATCTGGGGGAGATACACCAAAAAATATGTATCCACTTATCTAGTCAAAATATGTTTTTTCACAGAATGTGGTCTGAGTCTATAATTTTTATTCCAAGTGCTGAGAAGCACTTGCTAGTCTGTCCAGGAGCACCATGAGTGCACTTGAGTCAGAGCCGTCAGCCAACATTCACAATGAAATAGCCACATCTCTGGAAGTGATTTGACTGCAGAGTAAAACATCTAATTTTAAATGTCTGCATGTGTGTGTCTATGTGTACATATAAGCTCTCATTTAAATCAAGAGATGTAATCAATAAATGGCAGCAGAATTTGGGAGAATGTTTCAGCTCGGTCTAAGTGGAGACATACCAGCTGGTCAGCTGAATCTCTGGCTGTCATGGGAGTTGAGGGACATACTGCCCATTCAGACACCTCCATAGAGATATCTTAATATAAGGGCCTAATCTTGGACTAGTCCAACCTATCTGTCTCTCACACATTTGCAAATCTCCAGTTTCTCCACAGATTATGTGGCAAATGTTGTCTTGACTCGTTCAGGTGTGCTTTGGGTTTGTAGAACTGATTCAAACACTAGTGGTAATTTTAGGCTAGAGCATTTTAATTTCTGGTTTTCATCAGAAAGGATGTTCTGAGAACGTAGTGTGTTGGCTAAAACAAGGTGAGAAGATAGGAAAGTGTTACAGGTTCTTCAGTTACCAGTGTGAATTTGTGCATTTGTAATGAAACAGCATCTCACAATTTGACTGAGATGCATGCGTGAATTCTAATGCTGTTTTCTTTGGTGATAAGATGCCCCGAAAAGTCTTCATTTCAGAAGGAACACATTTGTCTTACAATGGAATAATGTCATAGTGATAATTAATCCTGCAAGAAGTATCAGTATCACAAAGTATTTCTTTGAAAGCAAGAAATGAATAAGGCTCTGGACAAGCACTTAACCATGTGCAGCTGATGTAAACTAAAATGATGACCAGAAAGCATGACTTTGTCTTGCTAATGCTCTGTTTATTTGAGGACTACACAAGGGCAAGAGATCAAAACTGATTCCTTTTTCAGTTCCAAAAAACTCAAAGCCACTTTTGCGTGCATAAATCCTGCAGTGTTCTCATTAACTACAGGATTTCTTAAATTCTTCCCACAATAAATATCAAATAGTGAAGATGCACCACCAAGAAACCAACTCTGTCAGCTAGGCTGAAAGTAGAAAAACTAGTTCTCTGGTAAATTTTTTTCAGCTTGTAGTTTGTTACAGCCATTCTCCCTGGAGTAGGAGGAGGGATCAGAGATAAATAGGAATAATGTTGGAATTGTACAAGGAACATTTGTCATGCTGCTTATCCCAGGATTTCATATTAGGTAAACAACTTTAAATGGAAGGAAACCAGTTGTTCTGTGAGCAGTGGAAGTGAAAAGCCTGCTTTCCTCCAGATTCGTGTCCTCTGTGCCTGCTTCCCCATGCTCCCGTCCTGCTGGCGCCCCAGCTCTGGCCGACGCACGGGTGGGAAATGCTGCTGGCCTCGGGACAGGAGCGAGCAGCGGGCTTTGGCAGGGCTGTGCAGTGGGGCCTGCCGCGCAGCGCGTGGGGCCTCTCAGAGCTGCCCGACCTTGGTCTTGGCTGACGGTGGGGTAGAAATACTGACGGGAATAACAGGAGGGAGTGATACTACTCAGATAATATTATCACAGAGATACAGGGAGAAGGCTGGTACCCTTGAGACAAGAGCTGTGCTGCGTAGTTTTCTTTGCCACTTTCCTTCCCTGTGTGGTTTCTAAATCCTGTGGTAGCCTATGCCAGTTGAGCTGAGATCTCTTTTCTCTGTAAGTGCCTTGCTTTAATCTGTCTGTTTCCAAGTCCTACATCTAACCACCCTTCGAACTTTGCAGGCTGATAAGAGTTTTAAAACCATGACCACATAACTCTAATGCTAATGAAGTTTCCTTCTGCAGAGGGTTTGCAGGCTGTCATAAATTTTGGAGGCTGTTTGGCGTAGTAAAAAAAAATCAGTTGAGTGTATGCACAAATTCACAGAACTGCTTGTAGGTATTCCAACTGCATATTATCAATAAAAATATATTAGACTTTTCCATATCAAGAAGTCCTATGTATGTTTTACTAACATTCTCATTTTCTATCTGATGCAGAATAATGTAGTGTGAAAGCTTAACAATAAACTTTTCAGCCAGAGGCTGGTGTGTGTGTGCATTAATTACTGAGAGGTTTAGATTGAAATAATTGGAATGAAAAGTTCTTTTGTTACTATTGTGACATGATGTCACAACTTAAAAAACACTGTGGCAGTTATTATAGCTCATGTCCTGAAAACAACATTGTCTCATATGAAATAACATAACTGAACAATCAAGTGTGTGCTTGTCGTCCAATACATTCATTGTTGTTTCTGCTTAATATCCTATTTGGGTTTTTTTTAAGGCTGAGAAACATTTGAAATGTCATTCTAATAATTCCTTGAAGGTCATATGAGCTGAAGACCTGCTTTACATGTTTGTTTCATGCAGGCAACCCACCCTCTACTGAACAGCCAGCTGGCCCGTATCCATTCATGGTTGACTCAGATGATGGGAGGAAGGTGCCAGTTGTACAAGCTTATGCTTATGGAAAATATCTTGGTTACTTAAATGTTACATTTGACAAGGAAGGAAATGTAGTTGAAGCAGTTGGAAACCCCATTCTGCTGGACAGCAGTGTTCCTGAAGGTATGTGGACTAGATATTTGAATTTGCCTGCAGCACTCTACTACAATTCAAGTGTTATTATGTTAAATACACAGTACAATGTCAAAGAAGAATTAAGCTTTCTTCCTGAGCTTGCAGTTCTCTTCTGTGTAGGGTTGTGTTACAAATGTACCCATTTGCCTCTATTTCTCTTTCTGAACAGTGGCCTTTGAATACGTACAAATTCAGTGTATGTTTTTGTCCATTTAAAATCACTGAAAGTCCATTTGTAGGAACTCCGGTGGTACACTACCTTACCATTTAGCACAGCCAATTTAGCTAGCCTTGTAATTATGATTTAAAAGATTATGAGTACTAATTTACACTCTTTTGCCAGAGGGTGGGTTCTTCAGAACAGAGTTTAGGGCAATATAGGAAAGTGGAAATGTTCCAGAAAAAAATTTGAATACTCTGTCAATGTGCAAATATAATACATAAACCCCACGTCTTCCTGTTTTCAGTGCTGAGTGTGTTCAGTGTTTCAGGTCTGAGACATTTAAAGAACTGGGAGGAGGAGAGTCCTTCTGTTGCTTTCTGTTTGTAGCTCTGTCTGAGCTGTTACCTGTTTTTCATCAGCTCTGTAATTACCCGCAGCTGGTTCTCTAGTCTTTGCTTCTTGTCCAGTGTTTGCTGCATGAAGCTCTGAGGTTTTATCACACTTTCAAGGTTCTACCAGAGTCTTTATAAAATAAGTCCTTTAAAAATGACGTGATCATAGATACTCTTATTTACTATGTTATTCTCAGTGATCTGTTTATGTAATGAGATGCTGTAAAGAGACTTCTCTCTCTGACATCAGGAAGAGTGAAAGTTCAGATACATAGGTGCTCTCATTTTACAAATTATGTTGCTGACAGTTACATGGCAAATTGCTTAAAACGAATAGCTGATATAAAACATTTGTGACATTATCTGTCTGTATGTACAAGTATCTTTGTATCTGGTTTTTTTTCCTGAAAGAATTAGATTTGCACCTGGCAGAAAGATATACATAGAGAATTAATTTCTATAAAGGGTTTATTCCTTGATGTTGATATTAGAGCTAGTATTCCTTTTAGCACTACATTAAAGGGGAGGAAGCTATAAATAGAAAAAAAAATACTATGTCAAATAAAGACCAAGCTCACTTGCATATTAAAAATTCTCTCACCTGTCAAGGTAGGTGCTACAAACCCCATTGGTCAGTGGTCAGAGAGAATAGAACTGGGTAAAAATATTTTTAAGTGTTATAGAAGAGATAGCCTTGTCTAACAGGAATAGCTTGTTCACTTCATTGTCCTGTCCTGCCTGCTCCCTTTCCAGGCTTTGTTGGAAGTGAGTGTAGATGTCGTGTTGCTTGAAGAGCCTTTAGGGAAAGTGTAAAATTTTAGAATCATGAAGAACAGGGTTTTTTCCTAAGCTTTGTATTCACTGAAGTGTCACTAATATAAGATACGTGTGATGCTTATTTTACACTTCTATACTACTTTATAGATGAGCACATTAAAGAAGAAGTGGAAAAATGGAGGAAAAACCTGAGCAATTATTCCAAAGAGATTGGAAAAACTAGCGTTTACCTGAACGGTACAAGCCAAGCATGCCGTTTCCAAGAATGTAACATGGGAAATTTGCTTTGTGATGCTGTGGTAAGATGTTGCCACCACAGGTGGCAATCAAATCTAAGTGTTACTCCAGAGCTATCAGATTAAATGCTCCCAGGCTCCAAACTATCAGCGCACAGGCTCTGTGCTCCTTTCCAACACTGTAATATCTAGCACGCTCCTAGAAAGATCTGACAGAAGCAAGGCTATAATGAATCTTCCCGTGTAGAGTAAGGAGTGGTTTGTTCTTTGTGTATATCCTCCTATAGAGAACGGCTTGTTCACAGCTGGCTCTGAGGCTGCAGTTTTAAGAGACATGGCAGTCTGATCTAAGAGCCCATTTCTCAAGCAAGGAGGAGAGCTTGGCTCTCCTGCCCCTCTCCTGCCCTGCTGTCAGCCCCCTGCTCACAGCATTTGCCTTCTGCCCTGTCATTACTCACTGGGCTCTGCTGTCACTTTTTAATGCACTAGGCCAGGAAAAAAAAAATCTGGGTAGTTTCCTGCCAAGTTACTGATATGAATTGTCCCCTTGAAGAGCCCAGAAGGTGCCAGCTGAAGCAAAGGAGGGGGAAAGGCCATACACAAGGCTGGGCACAGAAGAGGTAAAAACCCCCAGCCCAGAGGGAGACACTGGCCCCTGCTGCATCCTGACAGGTATCACTAGGCTTTAACAGTCACATAACACCAGAAGGTCTCTTTATGAGAAGTCACTTCCAGTTCTTAAACTAGCTGGTTTTGATTGTTTTACTGTCCCACAGTGGTACCATTTCCTTTGGGTGCTCCAGGGAAAAATGTTCACTAATGTGACTGTTTCCAGAAAATGAGCATTGCCATAAACGTCCCACCGCATTGCGGACAGGAGCCAATTAATAATCATGAGTTTTCATTTAGATATGTCTGCAAAGCTATTTATCCAATCCATGTGATTCCTTTTATTGTAATCCTTAAAGTGATTCTTAGTTCATGGGATAATTTCCAAATTAGATTAAGATTTGGGTATTCTGCATACAGTTCTACTAAAATTGCAGCCCCTTGCTTTTTTTTCCTGCTAGACTTTTTAATATTTTTATTTGAAAAATGTGATCAAATGTTTTGGCACTTTTCAAGCTTAAAGAAAGTAAGCGTAATCTTTCAGAAGCCTGTAGATTTTCTTGCTATACGTTGTCTTGGGAGGTCAAATTCTACTTTAGTTAAATTGATGTCTCTAGACAACCACCTGCAGTCATCAGTGGATATATGGATTACCCTTCAGGTTCTTTGCCTTGCAAGTTCGACACTTGCTTTCCTGTCCACTGCCATGCATTCAGGGGTATGAAGGTGAAAAACAGACCTGCCTGTTCCACAGACTTTCATATTTAGAGTTGTCCTGGGAAATGCAGAGATTGCAAAATGTAGAAGATAGATTTATTGAAAGGTTGTACTGGGTCAAAACAGAAGACCATTTAGTTCAGAGATCCTTCTCCAACAGCAGCCCAAAATCTCCGAATAAAAGGTTGACAGACCCAGATGGCATTTTACAAAGGACTTTAACGGAACTCAGACGTGAAAAGGCTGTGAAATTGCTAACAGCACTGTGTGAGCTCTTGTTTCAAACTGCCTCTGCTCAGGACTGGAGAGTTGCAATCCACTCATTGATTATGAGTTATGAACTTAAGAATATGTCATGGATCTGGCCATAGGGAATAACCTCGATCACTAAGCTGGAGCCACAAAATGTTTACACATCTAGCTACAAGTCAGAGGCCACAAACACTTAGCATAGGGGTGCAGCAGAGAAGTGGCCAAACTGGAACAGATGACAGGGCCATCCATCCCAACGTCTTGTCTCCAAGAGTGACCGAGGAGGAACGGAGAGGGAAGAATGGACATGCCTGTAGAGATGCTGTACTCAAATCTGGCCCCATCTCCTACCAGCTTGTGGCTCAGGGACTTCCCAAGCCAGCAGTGGTGTCTTGGTATTTACTAGCTCCCACTGGAACTTCTCTTCCCCAAACTTGCCCCATCTCCTCTTGACTGCCTTCAGCCTTAACAACAGCCGGTGGAAGGGCATTCCACCACTGACCTGCATGTCCTGCAGAGACCTTGGTCTTTTGTCTGTGTGCAGCCTCTTGCCCACTGGCTGGATGCCCGCTGGAGGCCAAGGAGTAGTTCTTGCACTGGAACACTTGGTCCCTGTCCACCCTCTTCACACACTCATGATTCTCAAATATTTTCCTTCCGTTGTCTCTTTACCAGGTCAGACAGTCTGAGCCTACATGATCTTTCTACATTCAGAAGCTTTTCTCTGTCTTTGATGATCTTTGTCACCCCTCTGAATCTTTCTTAGTTTTTTTACCCTTCTTGAAATGACAAAACACACTGATTCCCACCCAGCCTCCACATGCCCTTCTTGATTTTATAGACTTCTGTCGTGTCCTTCCTGTATTCCTTTCTTTGTGAGACTGAAGAGTCATAACTGTAGTCATTCCTGTACGGAAACCTATCCCTCCCTTCCATTATCCTTGTTTCTTTTCTCAGCCTTTTCCTGTTCTACTTAGTTATTTCTGAGGATTAACACTGCAGGATTATCATCCCTATGCAACTGAGTAAATCCCTGGTCTCCGTTTTCTTTATTGCTTAGAATGCCACAAGCAAATATTATCTTGTCCTTGCATTTTGTCAGAGTCTTGCCACTGTTGGAGACAAGATGCTGTGCAGAGTAGACTTTTGGGTCTGATCACGTATGCCTGTTTCCTGTTCCTCTACTCTTCTACATCTTCCTAGTTTGCCAAGACCATTTGAAATAGTAAAAAACAATCTCAGAGAAGCCGAAAAATCTTAATTCCCTGAAACAAAACAAGGGCTAGATTTATTTGCACATTCCCCTACATGTTTTTAACACACAGCTATATTTAAGGTCTTTTTCACTTCTCAATTCTCCAAATACGCTCAAATCATTTGTCTTTATCACAAGCACTGGAATCAAAAAAAATCATCCTTCCTGTGTTCAGCTGGCCTGCCCTGGTCATGTTATATACATGCAGACTATGGGAGAGTCCAAGAGTTCCTTACAGAAAAAGGCAAATTTTTTTCTTGTTAAAAGTTTAAAAAAGCAAAATACTTATTTTAATGGGTTTTGCCTTGTGGTTTTTTAATAATTAAGTGTTTTACAGTGGGGCTGAAGGCAATGTCAAAGAAGATATAAAAAGTTTCTGTCTCTTTTCAGTCTCAGATTGTATTGGGTGTAAATTTCCAGAGCCTAGACTAAGTGAAGATTAAAAATCAGTTTAAACATTCTCCTTTGGTAGCTTTATGAGAATATCGGACGTCCAGATAAAAAGTCATGGAACCATGTTTCAATGTGCATCCTGAATGGAGGTGGGATACGGTCACCCATTGATGAACAGACCACTAATGGTATGTAAAATTACAAGTTGAATGACATTATCAAGGAGGAAGAATCAAGTTATCATGCAAGCCTGAACAGTGTTAGGTATGGGCTTGTTTTGATGGGATTTGCACAGTGTTTGGAAGAGATTTCAAACTTTCTGAAATCGTTATCCATCATTGGAACACAACTGCACTCAGGCTGACATTAATAGAAGTTACTAGCATTGTTGGTACACAATGCTTTTTATAATTTCTCTCTCTCCTTACTGCCCTGGAACAAAAAGAAAGACAGTGGATATTCACCTCCTACTATAGAGGGTCATCCAGTATGGTTGCTGGGAGCCTTCTGTAGTCTGCTGTAGAATAAGTAAGTTCTGTTTTTTTCTCAGTGGTAAGGTTTTACAGTTTTTATTTTCCTGATGCCACATAAATGAAACCTGAAAACAAACACCTTTTTCAGTTTAGCTAAATCTTTCTGTAGGACTATGTGAGTAAATCTGAAGCAATTGGAAAAATTGCCTGACATAGTAAGAATAGCTATGTTTCTTCATCTTAGGTTGGTGGTTTGTAAACTCTTCTAATAGAGTTATTTGAATAGCAATACACACAGTTACAGATTTATTGGCCTTGATACTTGCTGGATGATAAAGATGCAGCTTCTTTGATTGGGACAATATATGTGATTCTCACCTCTACTGGCCCTCATTTTCTTAAATTGTATTTATTTGCCATGTTCCTTGTCAAAAACATACTGTTAAATGAACATAAGATGATTTTGTAAACTTAAAAAAAAAAAAAGAAAGAAGTAAATAAAGTCTCATTCTCCCAGGTAGCATTACTTTGGAAGATTTGCTGTCTGTTTTGCCATTTGGAGGTCGTTTTGATTTGGTAAGGGTAAAAGGCTCCACTCTGAAAGAGGCTTTTGAGCACAGTGTGCACAGATACGGAGAAGGAAGCGGAGAGCTGCTGCAGGTTGGAGGTACGTTTTCTTCCTTCCTCTTCTTGGTTTTCCAAACGAGCCATCCCTTCTGTTGGCCTTGTTTGTATTACACCTGGAAGCCTCTTTAAGAATAGAAATCAAATTTGCCATACATCCGAGTCATGTGCCTCACATGTGCCAGCTAACTAACACTGTTTATCTTGTGTATGTTTAATTGAGCCACTGCAGAACACAGGCCATCGCTGTTCACTTCAGCAGAGACAGGATTCCCATTTAGTTCAGTAATCTGTAAAGGCAGCAGTTTAACACTTCAATTAACTACAGGAAGATATAATTGAGTATAGCTGTTAACAGAGTAATAGCTACAACAAACTCCTGTTTTCAGTTCTTGACTGGCAGCCTACCTGAAACCCCAGACTGGATGTCTCTGCCAATTGTTGCCAAATTTCAGTTTATCAAAATCATTTTGTGCCGTTGTCTGATGATTGCTGACAGTTTTGGAGTTAGTCCAAGTGGGCTATGGAATTGCTCCAGTGAATTTCTAAATATTTTAGGGATGAACAGTTTGTATTACAAACACGCATTGCAGCTCCCCATATATTTATCCAGATGTGTACTAGGCTACAGTCACGTTTATTCCTGGTCTGTGATGCAGTGCAGATTTTATTGTTTATTTAGCAGAAAAGCTAAACTTCAACAGCAGGGGCTGACGGATTTTTCCCCCCTCCATGCCTCTCCCCCCACGTAGCCTGGTGATGGGGGCATTACTCCCACCATGTGATTTAGAACCCCCACGTGCCAAGGACACAACCCACATCTCACACTTTCACCAGTAAGTTACCACTAAGGTAAAGCAGCAGGAGCCCCTTTGCTTGCTGCCTTCTCACAGAAAAAGAAGATAACTGGTAGCTCTGGAAAAGGTTCAGGACAGAAGATCCAGAGCAGGCAGAGCTCCAGGGCTGGAAGAGCCTCTGTGCTTTGGATGAGCTTTAGTGGCTTCTTGATCAGCAAATTCTTGGCAATGCTGTTCTGGGGGGCCTAGGTCTCCCCAGGCTTTGACTGAGGAAGGCTCACAGCTAGAAACGTTACTTCTCCGACAGGGAGTAGAAACCACAACTTTCAGCCCTGGCTTGGCTTTCTTTTTTCAGGACAGTACTTATTATCCATAATAGCTGCTAAGTTAGGGTGGCTGGCTGGCTTTAAAAGAAGTCATGTCTGCCAACAAGCCAGGGGAATGAGAAAGCATATGACTACAGAAATAAGGGAAGGTATTTTTATCTTGCAGTATGCTAATCCCATGAGTCGTAATTTTCTTCTGTGGAGTAGCGATGAGAACAGACGATCAGATAAGTAACTGAGGTAGGACAGTGCTTCAGCAATTCTCTCATCTCATGAATTTTCTTGCATAGTTGAGCAGCGTGCAAGGAAGATAAGGCATTAACTGGTGTAATTCAGAACAATATAACCTCTCAGTCACAGAAGCTAATGTAAAGAATCAGCTGAAGATGATGGAGGATGCTGCTTCTAGCCCTGTATGTTCAATAGGCACTGTATGAAGTGGCATTCAAACGTGTATTTTTGTAGGCATCCACGTGGTCTATGATCTCTCCAGAGACCCAGGAAGCAGAGTTGTTAGCTTAGAAGTGCTTTGCACAGCCTGCCGAGTCCCAGCCTACGTCCCACTCCAGATGGATGAAATATACAATGTGACTCTTCCGTCCTATATGTTATTTGGAGGAGATGGCTATCACATGCTGAAAGACAAAAATCTGGGATACAGTAAAGGTAAGTACAGGCACCAACAGGGTAGCAGACAAACAATTCCTAAAAGTTAAAAGATCTTTCTATAGTATAAGTCTCAGACTTCTTGCTTTTACTGGATAGATTCAGTTTGCTTCCAGTCTGACTGCTCTGGATTGGTAGTTTTCGTTGTAGCCAGTAACTGTATTATTTTTTCACATAAATCATAAGAGTTTCAAAGAGAAACTGAGCCTTATCAATTCAGCACTACTTAGAGAGCAGTTCTGAGATCATGCTAAACCAGAAAAAAAGCCAAGACCACACAATAGAGTACATACTACGTGTACTGCCTTGCACTTGTACTCATTACTGAACAATGCATCAAAAGGAAGGGTGCTATTTTCTTTAGACCTTAACTTTCCACTGTACATAAGTATTTGCAAAGACAGAATTGTCACCTCTACTACTAAAGGACATGCAGCTCAGGCGAGCAATACAGAGGCCAAGGGGAAAGATGCCGACTTGCTCTGTGGGAATTAGCCTGCCCCTCTGAAAGCAGCGGGACTCTCACGAGTTCTGCAGGCAGCAGCACGCAGGGTGCCAACAGATGCCGCGCTAGGGAGGCAGAAAGGAAGTGTTTTACAATGCTGTCTTAAGATCTGCTATAGCTGCATGCAAACTTAGAAATTCAGCATTCATACCAAAAATTCTGGCTACAAACCACCATAGATGTTTTATCCATGCACAAGAAAATTCTCCACACCCTTGCCCTGTCTTGGTGTATACTGATTCAGCATGGCAAACTGTAGAAAACAGTTTGCTTTAAAACTTGAGCTAAAACTGCAATTTTAGACAGGTTCTCAAATTTTGGTTAACAGCTAGGCTGCTGGAGAGAACACACTTTTGTTTGTTTGTTTGTTTAGGTGAACCTGATATTGAGGTTGTTTCCCGTTACCTCCAGAGAATGAAGAGAGTTTACCCAGCAGTTGAAGGTCGAATAAAGTTTTCTTCTGGCAGTCTTATTGAAGCAAGTCTTACCCTGATTTCTGTATTGTTCACTGTAACGTTCTTGCATACTTGATTTTTGCTCACTATGTTTTCGTTTGGAGGAAGGCAGGAGGAGAGATGATGCTGATGAAGGGAAAGAGAACTGTTCTCTTTTCTTACACCTTAAAATGAATGAGTGTTTAGGTTTCTGCATGTCAACAGTAAACAGCACAACCAGTTGGCTTTAATCTGGTAGAGTCATTGAAGCACACGGTGCAGAACGAGTAGGCAGAATTCATGACTTCTCTTCGTTTGGATCAGCAGGTACCTGTAATTCAGTCTGAGGTTTCAAGAAGCAAAGTTCCAGTGAATATTGATGTTCCATCACGAAACAACCACTTGCCGAAATGGGATATTTTTATTTTTTAAAAGTCTTTTAAAAGCTGCTTTAGATAGTGAGTTGATTAAGAATCTGATTCCAGCAATGTAAACAAGCTTCTAGAAATAGATTTATTATAGATGCATATACCTTTCTTTGATCTCCACTCAGGGTTGAAGCTTTCAATCTAATAATTCTACATTGCTTCTAGTCATATTTATCATACCTGCATCAATGCCTGTAAGAGCTGGATTAAACTCAGTGTCATTAAAAGCATGAGGTCCATTTACAAGCAATTAAAAAAAGTTTTTCCATTTTACTTTTGAAGATGCAGCATCGCACTTATGTTTTCCATTAATAAAGGATGGAATGAAAGCTTGATTTGATTTTGGTAAATGTTAACAAATTGAGTACATATACTTCACTATTTAACATGACCAGTTTGGGGACTGCATCTAGGGTGAGAACACAATCTATGATTATGTTTCATAGAAATATGCTCAATTTTACATCTTTTTCCAAAGACCAAAGCACAGGACTGCTGACCATTACTCTGTTATCAGTGTTCAGAGAGAATGTCAGATACACGCATTCACTCCTGCAGCACTGTGGCATCCTTTGGCAGTAGCCCAGTAATGGGGCTCTTTACAGCATAACCTGGCTTTATGGTAATTGTGATCACAACTCAAAAGCCTGTCTCTTCTATGGGAGGGCTGTGTTTAAAAAATACACAGTCGTAAGAGATAGGCTAATGAGTATAAAATCAGAAATCGGATTAAATTCTAAGTGTACATTCCTGACACTTTATCAAGAAGTGACTGCTTACAAATGAGTGCAAATGATGATTGTTTTTCTAAGATTGTTCACATTTGGAATTTTGACATCAACATGTTTCCTTGCTGTTTACTGCTGTATTAAACTGATTATCAGTGTTTTAAATAAGCCTGCTTTGTTTTTCTGGAAAGCGCACTATAGTCTTTTATGGACCAAAGCTACTTGCCTCTTAAATTGACTGTACCTGCAGACTTCAAGGAGAAAGTAAGTGCATTAAAATATCAGTATGCTTAATTTTTAAGACCTCATTAGCTTCCACATAAATTCAAGAGTTGTGCATGAAAAGATCTGGACTACACAGCTGCATTAGGTAAGCTATGTTAGAACAGGGAGACAAACAACAACTGACCTTGACACACTACTAGTTATAACATGGCATTGATGATTTGTCAGTACCAGTCCCTAAAGTTATTAATTTACAGAATGGTCTTCCCAAATCAACACAAAACCAGTAACAGAGAGTGCACTTATGGACCGAGCTGTGCCTGCACACCAAATTTAAGGAGTTGTAACAACTCCTTTGTCATATCTGGAGAGAAATAACACTTTTACCTTCTTTTGACAAACAGAAGGAAAAGGTATGCAAGAGTAATACAGCTAGATAATGCAAATTGTATTGACAAAGAACACTAATATGGCATTAGATTGGTTTGTTTGTAAAAAAGGAGACAATGGGTGTTGTCTGAAAAGAAAAATTGAGGAATGCCTATTAAAATATCTCTGTATTGTTCTGTGAGTAAAACTTGTTAAAAATCCACACGTGAAAAGTCCTTTTCAAAGTCTCTTTTATAAAGGATGGGCCAACAAATTAAGATTTACAGGAAAAATCTTCCACACATTTTTATACTAATAAATTTTTTAAAAATGCTATGAACAGACTCACATCCTCTTTCCTAAGCCTGTAAAGAGGATGTCAGAAAAAAACCCAACAAACCCAGATAAGAAATTGCAGAAAAATAAAAGCTACGGTAAAAGTCAAAACCACTCTTCACACCCATTATTATTTTAAGAGTGCTTTAGATTTGAAGGTCAGATATTAAATAAACTGAATTACACACATGGTTTTCCATGCTCACGAAAAGCATGGAGGCCAAAGATAGTTCTGAGATTATTTGTATGCAATAGATTCAATCATGTAATTTTGTTTTAAAAAAATTAGTAAGATTTGTTAAGACAGTTAAAAAAACTTCATGGGAGCATTCTACAACTTCCAAACAATTTTTCTATATACCCTTTAAGGAAGACAAGTGTAATTAATTGCTCTTTTAGCAAAGCACACATTGGCTGATCTCCCAGCTGTCTTATTTTGTGTCATCCTGTAATTTCACACACAGAGATTTGGGGAAAATTTGACTTTTACTGATAACAGCTAAAAAAGATTTCAAATAAAAAGTACAGATATATTATTTACTTGTAATTGGTATTAAATTTTAATGTCTTTATTGCATAAAGAGATTTTTTTTTAGAACTTAGATTTTATGTTATTTACAAGAAAATATACAATGCAAGGTTAAAATGTCACATGTCCATTATAATAGTGCACAGCAGATGTTTCTACCAGGTGTTCACCAAGGTCCCTGTATTCACATCCAACATGACACAGAGCTAGCTTCCTTCGGACCCTGTTAAACAGTAATGGGAGAAAAAAAAATACGAAGTTTGAAAATGCATATTTACAAATGACTGAACTGAGCTGCAATGATTAATGGTATTTGAAAACATCCACTTGAAACCATAGTTAAGAGAAAGGAAGGCTACTGCCTTCAGGTTTTTAATACTCTTTCTCAAAATAGGTATTTTCTTCTCTCTCTGAAGTTCTCACCTCCCCCATTCCTAACTGCTGAATACAATTTTCTTAACACAGCAATTTTCTGCTCTGGAAATGGCACTGGCATGATATTTTTTCAACTGGATTTCTTTCCTTCCTCTGCTAGGAATGTTTCTCCTTTCCCAGCTGCCCCTTTTACTTGTATCCTGTCTGACAGACTTCCAAGGGACTGGCTGTACAGTCTATCAAAGGCAAAACTCATAATAGGCATTTTTCAGCTCTTATCCTTAGAGCTTGTTCACTTACGCACGCTACCATTAAACACAGCATATATCAAGTGATCCAGTATATATCCAACTGGTACATGTAGTAGGATATACATTCAAGTTACCAGATCTCAAGAGTGGGAAGCAGACTGACATCCCCACTAATTAAAATTTTCCCATTTCTCCCATCGCTGTTTCCCCTGCCAAAGGAACAGCGTTCAAAACAAAACTTCCAGGATGCTCAGTTTTTTTCAAGTGCTGACTGACCTGAAATATTTTCTGTTCTTCACTGTAACTACAAATGCATTTTGGTATCAAGCAACTCAAAAAGGACCAGTTTCTGCTGAACAGAGAGAACAGTCACTGGAGTGATTTCCTCCTCCCCCCAGTAAAACTGGTAACTAAGCAAGAACCAGTCATTATTTTTAAGTTTCCCCATTACAATTGTTTGGGGGAAACAATTCTCTTCTCAAGTGGCTTCACAGTCAGTTTGCAGTGATTTGAGGGAATTTTTTAGATTTTTTTTTTGATTATTTTTTTTTTTTAGAGCTCCAGATGAGAACCACTGCCCTCCACCCATACCCTCTCCACCTTGCATTTCCCTTCTCATTGTGATCCCTCCTCAGCTGCCTCACTCAGTCCATCACAGACCTAGGACACTCACGACCAGGTCCCACTGTCAGACATCACAGAAGCAGTACTTTCTTTTGTATGACTCTCAGTAGATCCAAGATAGGAAAATAGCTGAAGTTCCTGGTTGGAGTATTTTCTGTTCCTTTTCTCCACTGAAATCTGGGCCAGAGAATTCCCTCACTCTGTTCCCATCAGCTTCAGTCACAGGGAACAGGGGGGAGCCAGCCCTCAACTCTGCGTTTTCACCAGGACCAAAGGTAGCACTGGAGGTCCCTCCTCAGCAGGTGGTCAGGCAGTGTCATAGTTACACAGAACAAAAGGATGGATTAAGAGGTTGTACAAACCATAATCTGGATTTAAATTAACTAACAAATCTTGATTTGTTTTTGAAGAAAAAATATTTCACCCCATTAAATGTACACACTGTTACAGAATCACAGCATGGTTGGGGTTGGAAGGTGCCTCTGGAGGTCATCTGGTCCAAAGCTCAAGCAGGGCCACCTAGAGCTGGTTGCCCAGGACCATACCCCGATGGCTTTTGAACATCTCCAAGGATGGACACTCCACAGCCTCCCTGGGCAACCTGTGACAGTGCTTGGTCACCCTCACAGTAAAAAAGTGTTTCCCGATGCTCAGAGGGAACCTCCCATGTTTCACTTTGTGCCCACTGCCTCTGGTCCCGTCACTGGGCACCACTGAAAAGAGCCTGGCTCCGTCCTCTTTGCACCCTCTCTTCAGATGTTTGTGAACATTGATGAGATCCCCCTGAGCCTTCCCTTCTGCAGGCTGAACAGTCCCAGCTCTCTCAGCCTTTCCTCATAGGAGAGATGTTCCAGTCCCTTCATCATCTTTGTGGCCCTTGGCCAGACTCTCTCCAGTATGTCCACGTCTCTCTTGTACTGGGAAGCCCAGACCTGGACCCAGCACTCCCGGTGCGGCCTCGCCAGCGCTGAGTAGAGGGGCAGCATCACCTCCCTCGACCTGCTGGCAACACTCCTCCTCATGCAGCCCAGGACACCATTCATTCGCCTTCTTTGCAGCAAGGGCACGTTGCCAGCTCATGATCAACTCGGTGCCCACCAGCACCCCCAGGTCCTTTTCTGCCAAGCTGCTTTCCAGCTGCGCTGTTCCTCCCCAGGAGCAGGACTTCGCACTTCCCTTTGTTGAAGTTCATGAGGTTCCTGTCAGCCCATTTCTCCAGCCTGTCGAGGTCCCTCTGGATGTATGCACAACCTTCTGGTGTATCGGCCACTCCTCCCAGTTTTGTGTGCCTGCAGCCTTGCACTCTGCCCCATCATCCAGATCATTAATGAAGATGTTAAACAGGACTGGACCCACAACTGACCCCTGGGATACCTCCCTAGTTACTGGCCTCCAGCTAGACGTCATTCCACTCATCCCCACCCTGTGGGCCTCACTGGTGCTTTAAAGACTATTTAAATGCTTAACACACAAAGCCTTTAGTTTTTTTCAGCATCAACTGAAGACAGACCAATGTTCCTATATATATTAGCTGCTGAGATACAAAAACGGTTCAGCGGAGTAAAACAGCAGGGCTAAGTCAGGTCTTTTTTGCAGCACACAAGTCTCCAGGCTAATTCCTTATTCCCTTGGTCGGTTGGGTCTTTTGTTTGTTTTAACTGTTTGAACACTGATGTGAGGAGGCCAGCTACAGAGCTGATGCACAAAGTAGGTTAGACTTGCTAAGCTGGCCTCATTTCAGCGAAAACAACAGAAGGTGCCCTAGCTTGTTCTGACATCTAACATTTGTTTCCGTTTATCATGCAAAACAAATCACTGCTGGCAGTCCGCAGTTCTCAGACACTGGGCTCATGCAACGAACATCCCTTGTGAGTGAGGGGTTTTTTTGGTTGGGTTTTTTATATCTAGTTAACTATCTGATATCTCCTGCTTACCGTGAAGACCAAACTGTAAAATTACTATGTAAAACTCTGTGAAGGTTTTATATACATAAGTACAAATATCAGATGGATCACACACCTAATGATATGCATTTATATAGCATTTTGTGTCGTGTGCATTCTTTCTCCTTTATCTGGATAGTTGGTGTTAACATTGCAGTGACTAAACTAGAGGTAAGAAACCCTTCTGCCAAATAGCCTCAAGAAGAATGCTGAAGCTCAACCTGACCTCTGCATGCAGAATTCACTTCCTAAATCAGGAAATGCATAAAATAGAGTGGAGACAATCCATCAAAAAGAAAGGCACAGAGATCCCGACTGCTGATTGCTCTGTCCAATTCTACTGAAAAGCAGCTCAGACTTGCTGTATGCTAGACAAATGGGCCTAAACTGATTTGCAAAGAGCTAATTAACAAAAATGTAAACAATTCAGATTTCAATGATTTCAACATATGAGTAAAATACAGATTTTCCCCAAAATTTAAAATTAGTATTACAAGGGAACAACAGCAAAAATGCACCAATGACCAGACTCGCTAGCAGCTTGAAAAATTCTACAGCTCTTGAACAGAGTTAGCACATACCTTACTGAGCTCTGGAAAGAGTTCTTGAATCCCGATGTCCAGCAGAACATAAGTTAACTAAAAGAAAGTAAAGAAAATTAAGAACACTCCAAGGCAACACTACTGCTTTTTATTTTTAACTCTGAATTAGAGCTCAATTCTCTGCTATAGCCATACATTCACTTCAGGAAATTCTGTGCCAAAAGGCAAGTTCCTCACATATTACGAGTTACCTGTTTGTTGAGCACTGGTTGCTGCATTCCATCAAACAGAAGTCTGATGCCTTCATATTTAGCCTCTTCCCCAATGCACTTGCCTATTAAGTCTAGATCAGATACCAACAACAAATACACAAGTCATTAGGAAGCACTGCAAAGCAGCTATACAATACAGTCATAGAACTCCAGTAGTTAAAAAAAAAAAAAGTTTAAGTTAAAGAAAGAGTTCAGATTTTATCCATCTAAAGTGGTAAATGGAAAAAACCACTCCTTTGATTCCTCCTTTTTTCTTCCCTTTCTTTCAGGGCTGCACAACTAAGTAATTATTACACTTTTTATATTATCAATGTATTGTCCTGATGCATTGTTTAATAAACCACAAGCTGAAAGTTTTTAATTACTTTCTGAATAACCTAGTAAATGGGCTCCTCTTCCCTAGTTTATACAGTGTAAAGAGAGCTCCAATTTATCTTCCAGCTTCAAGGTGTGCCTTTTTTGACTCAGTTTTCATCTGGATAAAATACAAACCATAGGAGCATTCTAAAGATGAAGAACTTACAGTATTAAGTATATTTGTAAAGCTCTTGATTTCCATCGTGTCTTTATTGATCACTATGCTACAACCTTAGTCAGCAACACTTAAGTGACAAAACTGAACTCCTGGTTTTTTTACACCTAGTATTCCAGTCAACTCAAATCTCAGCAGTGTAAGTATTATTTGTTTTGGAAAGCTAATGTGACTGTATTTGAGTTATATATCTGCTTGAACGATTAACCATACCAATATAGAGAGTCATGAAATACAGAACCTGGAATGTATCTCATCATTTCTTCAAAAGTCTGCTTTGCTCGCTTCTGTTTATCCTGGAGAGAGCGAGGTTCAGTATTCTCACAGAACACAGCATCTGCAGCAAAGACACATTGACAATAATGTCTTTAGGCAGCTATACATCACCGACATTTAAAATGTGTTTCGGATTATGGCTTCGAAGTTGAGCTTCTTTTCTGCATGATCTTGACTGGAAGGGAATTCTAGCCTTGCCAGATAATAGTCTTTTGCTGACATTAGCCTGATCGAATCCAGAATACCCCACCTGTGTGGAGGACAATGATCTTTTGCCAATTTGTTTCCATTCTTTTCAGATTTTTAAAGCATTATCTTCTAGGTTTGGATCAATTCTACGTTAGGATAGTTACGACCTCCTTACTTACAATTTCCCTTATACTTCTGAAACTATAAGCAGTATTTATAACTTGTGCTAAAACACTGCCTGGAATTGTCAAAAATTTCATATTTACCTATGAATGAGAAAACAAGAATTGCTGTTTATCAGAAATATTAGGCACTCAGTTTTGGTTTTAGGCTCTGAAAGACTTACTCCTTTCTTTTTTTGTCTTTCACAAGCTTTATTTTACCAGAGCTTTGGCCAGATGTGTTGTTTAGATCACACTGTAGTCAGATAATACTTTTCTACAATTTTGAGGTCATTTTTCAATTTTTTTTTTCTAACCTCTCTCCCTTTCCCTTATTTGAAGGTCAAGAACACTGAAGCCCTCTCAAAAGCCCACCACAACAAAGGAAACAAAAAAATTAACAATAAAGGATAGTGATGTAGCACACAAGTGAGAAGGAATTTAAAGACTGCATGAAATATTTGCACTCTGATATAATAAACCACTTTCATTCTGGTTTTCTTGTTCTTTGTGCACCTTAGCAAATTACTATTCATAATACTTTTTTCTGTAATCATCATTGACAGACAACACAGGTGGCCCAGCATCTTTCCAGAATGAACTTTTGGAATCTTTTATAGGCCCACTTGATCTTTAAACCTCCATTAGCTTTAGTCAAGCATTGCAAAGTTTAGTGCTTGGAAACTTAACAGAAGGGATTTCAAATATCAAACTAAAGCAGTATTTTCACATCAAAGATGTAACTTTTACTAACCTCGCAGCAGTGTTATCAGAGAAACCAACCGGTGCTCCTGAAATAGCTGTTCTAACTTATAATGCAAGTAATAGTCTGTGTACAGTTCCAATGTGTTTTTGAAGAGAATTCTTCCTCCCATCAAGAGATGATGCAGCCAGTCAGGAATGTGAAAAACTACCCTACCTGCAAAGTTACAGCAACACACATTTATTAAGGTTCTCCTAATACTGATGATAAAGGAATCACTTATTAAAAAGAAAAAAAAAAAAAAGAAGAAAGAAAAAAAAAGATTGCAAACAAGCAAGTAATATTTTAGTTTTGTTATTGCAACACTGAAAAAAAAGCAGTATTTTCCAGATTGCTTATCAAATACTTCCTTTAGCTATTTTCATTAATTAACTCCCAGAGTGTACAAGCAGCCTACGAACATCTGAGAAAAGGGAAGGGACTTACTCCCATAAGCTCTTACTCTGAAATGCAGAAAGAAAGAAATATAACAAAACAACTGAGCAATAATGAATGATAAATTATGATACTTTAGCACAGCAATAAAGTCTTTTAAAGAAGGACTGTGTTCCTAAGTTGTATATTGTTAAGCTTGCAAGTGCTGAATTATATTTGAGTACTACAATAGAATTTTAGTTCTTACCAAAGAACCTGAAATTTGTATTTGGCATGAAGTATAAGAATAACTAAGAGAAATCACTCCTTACCAACATACATTAAGTAGTCATAGACTCCTTCTACAGTCATCACTTCCATGAAGTAGTTCTGATTTTGTCGTCTTTCTGTATTCTCAGACCGGTTTGCATTATTCTTGAATAAATCATTGAAAAGCTAAAAATAGAAACATAAGACTGAAAACACTATATTCAAAGGCAAAAGGATAGCCATCAGTTCTTTGTTGTTTTGTTTTGGTTTTTGTGGTTTGTTTTTTTTTATTTTTTATTAGAAGTAGCTTTTTTCCAAAGCTTTCAAAGAACTAATCGGTTTTCTTTTTTTTTTTTTTTTTAAAAAAAAACTCTTCACTTTCTGGGGCAGGGGGGAATAAAGAGCATGTCACATGTTGCCAAGATACCCGAGAATCAAAATACCTGGATTCAGAACAAATCAGCAGGGTTACCAAGACATTAATTTGCGAGCCTTTTTGCTCCCGATACCTTCATGTATCTAGACTTTTATCACAGGCTTTGATTCCTTTGATGCACCCCATTCTGTCAATGAGGGGCATAAAGGATATGGAGTTTGCCAGCCTTAAATGACAGGGGAATCCTACGACATCCTGTTGGCTTCCATTTCAAAATAAACACAATGGTTTCTGGACAAAATATCCAACTTTTTACAAAGAGAAATCCCTTTTTCCCCTGCCAACTTCATTATTTATAGCAAAAACTTCATGAATCTTTGTAAGTTACCGAAGTTTGGGTTTCTTTCCTTTTATCCTTTTTCCCAGTTTATTACTTTACCCTTCTATTCTCCCATGTTCCCCCACCACCACCACGATCCCTTCATTTCCTTGCCTTTGGTTCTTCCCCAAAAGATATCATTATAATACTTGTAAAATCCCTGCATCCCATAAGGAGTCCCATACCACCTAGGCAGTACTCCTTGCCTGCTGCCCAAGTCTGCAGGCTCCAGCAGCTGGAAAGGAGGAGTTCTCCGAGTCCTAAGGCTCTCCACATTTAACAATACCTAGCAATCACCATTAACAGTTCATTTTAAATTATCCCCAAAACTGTTAATCTAAAGATAAAAAAGATTTTATACAAAATACTCTGTATTATGAAAAGAAAGCTCAAAAGTTTATGCCAAGCTTCTAAAAAAATAACACAGAACTAGAAGCAAATGCAATATAATTATAGTGTTGCCTGGGCTGAGATGATTGCTACTGACACAGATTTTTCTGCATCACACCCAAATTAAAAATAGTTCCAAGAAACGGGAAGTAATTTGCTTATATATGGTTCACTTTCTGTAGAGCAATTCTCCCTGAAATAAATAAGGCCATAAAACATCAGAATCACAACAGGCTCTGAATCATGCGAGTCTCTAAACAGAATGCTCTGCACTCTTAGGAAAAATTACATCAGGAAATCTGGCGAGACTCAGGTTTTGACTTGTACTTCTTTAGGCTCTCTCTTTTGTTAAGCGCTGAACTGCTGGCATTATCTTCACAAAGTTTACTCAAACTAAACACCACCAAGTTATTATATAAATTACATGAAGGAGCAAATATAGTTCATGCACTGGTGGATGACTGGTATCCAGGAAAGTAACAAGAACACATAGTTATTCACACCTACTGTGTGAAAGAGTCCCTGGTATGTTGTTTAAAAAAAAATGTATAAACCGAAGTCTATATCCTTCTCAATAATGAAACTAGGACACTGGGAAAAATCTTAGTTGAATTATTGTAACTTAAACAAGAGCCTCATTTATTTTTCAAATACACCCCATGACCTGACAGAGGCGATACATACTGAGCCAACTCAAAGCAGCCCATTGTGCAACATAGATAGGGGCTCAGAGGAGTGTGTACAGGCCAGACTAAATCATTAACAGCAGTCCGGTAGGTGATCTATGAAAAAAAATACCAAACATGAAGGCCATCTCCAGGCAAAGCTTTCTGACTTCCAAAAGTTATTTCAACTTTCACCCCAAGCAGTATCTTTGAATGTTGCATGTACCTCTGCACATGGATAATCTGTCCTGCGCCTTAAGTATAATGGTTCCTTGATCATTGTCAAGCTTTGAAAGCTTAGACTCTTGCACATGGCATTTCAGAAAGCAACAGCAGATCAATGCATGCCAAAATTACTGAACTAAAGAGCAGTGTTTATAAAGTATATACTTTGCACTATTCCAGTACAAGTGTGTATTCTACAGTCATTAGCAATGCATGTCTGAAGGATGCAGCAGCCGTAACACAAAGTGGCATTACATCTCTACTTAGGTGTTTTGCACTTTCCAGAATTTTGACTCAGAGGAAAGCTGGGTGAAAAACATACAACTGGATATCTAATACAGAAGTTGAGATTATATGCACAATTCAGATAAGAACAGGATTTTGCTTTTAAATGTTTCTGCGCATGTTAATATTTGAGATGTGATATAATGTTTACTGCTGTAATTAGACTAAAAGACAAACAAAGACAAACTCCAATGCTATCATTATTCATATCTTTCAGATTAAACAGTAACTGTGATTATAACCAGGAAACATTCTTAAAAGGCTTGCAATGAGGAAATTCCATGGATTGGTACTAGTTAAAAATGGAAGCCAAGCTCTTGAAGCAAGTGAAAGATATAAGGACTGTATTAAGAAAAAGACCAAAGTAACCTCTTGTACAATAGTCTAGCTATTGTACCTCGATGGGAAAAGCTAGCAAAAAAGAGTATGAATGCTTACATTAAGTGCCTAATAGAAAAAAGAAAGTTACTCAATGGTTAGTGAGTGCATATGCAAATATATGCCCATACATTCCAGCATAGGTGTGAAGTTTATAAAAGCAATACCACGATTACAAACAATATCCACAGCCAGGGGCATGAAACTCTCCACCATTTTTCCTGCTCATTTGCCAAGGACAAACAACTATACCAAAATGGTAAGAAGAAGGAATGTACATAGTGTCTGAACCACATCAGTTAATGTATTGAAAAGCAACAGTGTCTTCCTCCAAGTAACTATGCATAAACATACATTATACTGTTGGTGTTCCAGAAGCAGTTTTTATTGCTGTTGGCAGATCATCACAAGCCAGCAGAACAATGCCTTTGTAGGCATATTTTGCAAAGTCTGCATCAGCTGAGAAGTCCTGATCTATTCTAGCAAGTCTGACAGAAGTATGTTCAGAAGACGATCAAGCTGCTTACAGATCTTCAGTATAGAAACATAGCTGGGAAAGCCAGAAATCCTGTTTGTGCCCCTAGGAGGGGGAAGCAGGGTTTTGTGTTCGCTTGTTTGTTTTAACCAGGGAGGCTGGTAACTCTTTCAATGTAGTGGATCTGATACAGGATAAAATCCAATTGCTACTGGCTGTACTAAGGTTGACTACGCATGTCCATTCTGCATTTTTAACTGGAAGTCTTCCCACTAACATTTTAAAACATACAAAGATGCACACGCACCAGGAACATTCAAAAGGAAGCAGCATGCAGAAAATCTTTCAGAGAAGTAAGCACATTTCTGACTGAACTCAAGCTTCCACCTGCCCTGACAGACTTTCAGGCACTTCTTATTCAGCCTGTTGATGAAGACGTAGCCTGGGTGCACCCTATTTACAGCAACAGTTGGCAGCACAAGCACCAGGGAATGTGTACTCTCCTCTCAGCAGATATCAACATGTTGATACTAGAATAAACAGATCTGAGTCAGACACGGTGTACGGGAACACTGCAGTAAATACAAGCATCAGCTGGAAATTGATCATTTACCAAAAAATTGTGTGTTGAAGAACTTTCTTGCTATGAGATAACATGCTCTTCTCACAGATGGGCACTCAGAAAGTGCCAAGGTTCTCTCTTCAGCTGCCTGCCAGACCAACTCATTGACTCCATACAGGCAGCTCACACAATCCTGATACAGACATTTAGTATTCACCTCCATCACCAAGAAGTAAGGGTGCCAGGCGACTGCACAGTGCTTATATCTTCACAAAGACATCACGTGGCACAACAGAAGTGAAACTGCAGAACTGAACAACTGCAGTCTATGCCATGTGTATTTCGGGGGGTAGGGTGGGGTGTTACCTCAGTCTACCTTTGGTCTGGCCTTTGGACTGAACACCCTTGGTGCCTGCATCTCTAGACAACTTAGTTTCATCTGAAATAAATTCACTTAATGAGTTCTAAGACAGCTCCCTAGTACAAGAGAAAATGCGATAAGCAGAGATGATCAGGAGATTTGCTTCCAAAAAGCATCACTGCTCTGAACTAAAATGGTCTGGCAGATGAAACCAGTGTGGCTTACAAATCAAATCCAAGAAGTGACAAGATGTAAATGGCGCAGTGTCCTGGCACCTGACACAAAGCTTTTCACAAGCATGGGCTGACTTCAGAAAGAGAAAACTGTCTTCCAGAGAAGGCACATGCACCCCAACAAATCAGCAAGAGGGATGAATTTCACTATGTGCATTAGAAGACTCAGCAGAGACCGTAACACTGCACAACCTGGGATATCAGATCTCTAATAATTACAGTTATCGTGTGAGTAAGTGTGTGCGCTCTGGCTAAAATGATAGATGGGAAATAGTGAGAAAGCATTCAGCACATGAATTCTTTATGCATACATGCCTCTGCTGGTCAAAAGTGGTAGTATAATTTGAGCATAAACAGGTTCTGAGTATTTGGTCACAGAACTGTCTGGCAGCATCCCCTAAGGCAGTGTCTTTCTTGAGTGCCCATCATTAAATAATAATCATAGCTCTGCAGGAGATATATTGGTCTGAAACTTTCCATCCATTTACCGCAAATGGCTCCCCAAAACAAAACAGATTTATTTTGGGAAAGAAAAAAGAAAATCTAAAATATATGTAGAACCAATTACTTATTCATAAAACAGGTAACTAGAATAAAGTTGCTTAGAAAAACAGTGAACTTACTCTCACAATAGATAGTGAGGAGTAGAGAGCTGGGGCTAGCCTCATCTTTTTTGCTCTCTGCAAAGAAACTCGCTATCTCATTGATAAAAGCACCTCCTACGGGTAATCAGCAGTACTAGCAACAACTTTGACTCTACAAACTTCTGTCTCCAATGGAGTGCGTACATGGACAGCCAGCGGTGGTAAGGAGGCTTCCCCCACAATACTATTTCTCAAAATGACATTAGAAAACAGAAGGCAGTAAAGATCTATGTTTTGTTTAAGGAAACTTCAGTATTCCAAAACGAAAGCCAAAGTGCAGTCAGCTCTTTGCTTTCCTGGGATCACCACTGTTGAAAAGATTTGGGAAAACCTCATTTCAGAGCCTGAATTTCTGTACACATGTTCATTTACAACAATGACAGACTGACACTTCAGAGAATGAGTTTGTATTTTAACCAAGCAACGCTATACACTTTTTTTTAACCTTTTACAATCCAAAAGAGGTTTGAACATCACTTTAAAGAATTAATTTTGATCCTTTATTAAAGTTTTTCAAGCAAAACACAAAAAGAACCTTGTCTTCATAGGAATGCTTCAGAGTGAAAAGCTTGTTGCTCAAATACTTTATTTAAGCATGCTAAATGTTTTAAAACTACTAACTTCAGTAGTTCTTGACAGATTGCAGTAAAAAATTAACTGATTGTTCATACTGTGCTGTAGTATGCTGTCAGCTGTTTTACAAAAAATACATTTGAAGTATTTATGCATGTACTGTTTCTAGCATAAGTCAAAAAATCTACATCTGATTTTTAAAACTACTGATACATTTATACCACACTGACGAGACAGCAATAGCAAAATATCTTAACCTTGGAAATAGTGTCCAAGGTAAGAAACAGCTTGAAATGAAGGACACTAATTTTGTTTGTGTGCTCATGTAAGCTAGCACTACAATATTGGCTGTAGTAATTCAGACTTCGGGTTTATAAGGTGAATTCTAAACAAATTAATAGAATTAACTGCCATTGTACTTAATCGGTGTAGAAGTTCTGCAAATTCTGTAAGTGTCCTAACACTATAAAAATGTTCATAGTGAAGGAAATCAAAAGGTCCATTTTTTCAACAGTCCATCACCAACAAGAACCACAAATGGATCCTGGGCCTCTAGCTCTTGCAAGAAGAGAATGAGCATAGACAGTACTTTTCACCAATAATCTTCCAGCCTCCAACTGTCTTCAACCAAAAAAAAGTTCAAGAGCTGGATGCGGTTTCTCTACAGGTATTCACCCTGAATTTATTTCCTTTTTGTGAATTTGTACAGTCTCACCTTAGAGTTGTTTAAACTTCTAGTATTCACAACACCTTTTGGCAAGGAGTTCCACAACCTATTAACCATTGCAGGAGTTACCACTTTTTGTTTTGAACCTGGCTCCTACCACCTTCATTTAATCCATCTTAGTTTTTGCACTAGAAGACAGAGGAAAAAACCTCTATCCCCTGTCCTCTCATTATTCTTTAGACTATCATACATCTCCAATTTCTCACTTTGCGAAATGAAATGTCCCAGCTTACATAGTCCAGTTTCAACTCCTCTTCCCAAAGCAAATGAGAGAGCAGAAAAGCATATAGTACTGAGTTTTCTTTTAGAACCCCTCACATGGCAAAGTGTATGCACATCAAATATTTTGTCCCAAATCACATCAACTCTATAACACTGAGCTTAGGTCTCTTAAATCCTAGTCCAGAAACAATATTCCTCTGTAAATTCCACAAATACATTAACACTCTAAAGCAGTCTAACACAGAAATATAGACCAGTGTCTTTTTAAAGCCTCTGAAGCTAACATAAGCCTTTCAAGTAAGTTTCACCAGGCTCCAGCCACAAATACAGTAAGACTGATAAAGGAACTATGTTATCCTATAGTCAAGTAAAAGGTTAAAACTGGAAGTGCTGGGCTTTAACTGTGGCAATGATAGAAACTACAATTAAGTTATATAGTTAACCTGTTATGTACACCAGACATCAATGAACTGTATAGTAACGTTTTACAGGCAGATAAACAGGTATCAGCCCCTTGACAATTTTGGCTTGTAGCACTTTGACAAGCCACACTTTCATCAAACACTCAAGCTCTTCACTTTGAAAAGAAAGCTCCCTTATGGCACTAAAACTTTCCCCATTTTACACCTCTGCCTTCCCTTTTCTCCTCTCTCTACTTCCCAGGGTCTCTACTCTGTATCCTCATCTTCAAATCCAGTAAGAATTAAAAAAAAAAAAAAAAAAAAAAAGCCAAAATGAAAAAAAAACCCCACAACCCTCAAAAGTAATTCAGACTAAGATATTTACAAGACAGAAGATGACAAAGCTCTCTGCACTACTATTCTCTCTCATGTGAAAAGACAAGGCAGAATAGGTAAGCTGTTATATTTATGATTTTTTTTCTGTTTATTCTTTGCATTTTCAGAGTATGGTAAATTTTCCCCACTCCTGTAAAGCAGGGAAGGAAGATGATTTACTGTACCTTCTTGTTGTTTTCAGAAGTGGGACTCAAAATGGTAAGTTCAGGCCTACTTGGTTTAGGCTTGGGAGATTCACAGGAGTTGATAAAATTCATGATGAATGGCTCCAAATGCTGACCTTTCTGAAATAAGATATGAGTGAAACTGTCACTTGCATAATTATAGAAAGAAAAACAAAATACTGAGTTTCCAAACAAATTTTTGACTAGCCTATAAATTAGTAAGCACACAAAATTAGTTCTTGAAGTTAAAATGTTGGCAACCTGGAAGACTTACTCACCTCTTTCATCAGCTTTCCTGGAACAGATTTTATAATTTTACCTACAATTAGAAACAAACAAATAAAAACTTCGTGTTATCACTGCCAGATCTTAAAGACATTTTGCTCTGCTACATTTTGTGTACTTATTGTCTAGAATTTAATTTAAAAATTCAATAGGTTTTGAAATCTGTATTTTTTCTAATTTGGCACAATAAGCAATGAAAATAAAGTCTTCCACATATACAGCTTATAATTTAATGCTTAGTACTCTTCAAGAAAAGATACTCAAAATATCTTTTTATCAAAATATAAAAAATATACAGGTGATTATCTGAAAATTTTTAGAAAAAACTAAGTACTCTAGATCTGCCTTTAATTTTTCTAGAGGCTCAAACATACATAGCTGTAGCACCATACCAGCAGTACTATATGACACCTGTACAGGCATAATTTTCTGTATTTAAGTTATTCATCCTTCATGAACATTTATCACAAAAGAAATCACAAAAACTGAGATTATCCTCTTTCCCTGAAAAGATCAGCTAATCTGGAGAGATTCTGGGAGGATCCAGTCTTGAAAATACTGGTAATTAAAGTTTTACAAATTGGACAGGCTACAGCTGTGGCCTTAAAAATCAGCTCTTCTGTCCTGTTAAGGCTATCAGGATACAGCACAGTAACTTTGAATGCTGAAAAATGAAAGTGTCTAGGATCTGTTTCATTTTAAGCACTGCATTTACGGTAATATTTTTCTTACCTACATGTCATTACATTTTTAACTTACAATAAAAATTATGTACAATGATCAAACGATCATAATAAAATTGCTCATTCTCACAAAAAGCCCTACTGAAATGCCAAGGCTTGTTAAAATGACATTTATTGAAGAGAAGCATGGTCTCAGACATGAGATGCTCTACAGTAAACACCATCATTATAAGCTTTTTTTAACAATATATAGCTGGATCTAGAGGGGAGGTCTGAAACAAAACAAAACCCTTTAGCTGGAGGATGACCACCCAAATCTCATTGCAGAACTTACTAAGCACACTAAGAGAACGGCCACCTCAGCAGGTTCACACTATGACTGGGGGAAGCAGAAATGCAGTGGCACAGTTCAGACATGGCTTTCCTGGACACGCTGGTGCCAGAACCACAAGTTCTACAATACACGAAGACAGAATGGCCGTGAGGTTGACCTTACCAGCTCAGGCCCACTACCCTGAGACAGCTACATTGCAGCCAAGCTGTAAAGTCACGCTGCAGTCTGCTTTTTTGATTTATTATCAACCATTACATTAGACAGCAAGAATTTCTCAACTTCTCAATTTCCATTTGGCCTGCCTATATCACACACACCACTGCTTCCAATGCTACTAAGTAGCTCATATTAAAAGAGATCTAGCTAATACTAGAAATATTAAATATTACAGTTTTCAGATTAAAATAAACAGATTTTAATCAACTAACAGCCAAAGGTAGTTTATATTAAATCGTTTATACCATCACACCTGTAAATAATGACTGACTTGTGGAGATTTGACCCCTGACAATACCATAAGTCGTCTTAAACTATGAAATTTGTTACAGAAATCTTATCACCTTGCTTGCTGACACAAAGATTCAAAAGCAACCACTTAAATACTTTTTTCCATAATCTCAAAATGTCCTTTTTCTTCAAGGGAAAAGTATCAGCATGTCTTGCTTGCTGAGCTATAATTTTAAGGGCTGTGATGGAGCAGAGTTCCTATTTCCCACATCCATATCCTTACACAAGAGTTACCTATTCATTACTACTATCATTCAATCATGGTATCTACAATATTACTATTTGTCAGCATAAACAACTAGCGTATTACATACCAAGATTCACATCAGGCAACATTTTATCAAGAAACTGAGTCTCTCCTCCATTAGGGGACAGGAAGTCAGCTAAAAGCTGGCTGTTACTTAATTCTGGATGTTGCAGAAGTTTCTTTGAGACAGAAGGAAAGAAAGAAGTACAAGTACTTTAAAACTAATCTTTAAAAATCTGTTTCTCTATAGCAAAAAGATACTCAAAGAGCACTATATTACCATAGATACTGTCATTCACAAAAGATTTCTGTTTTCAGTCACATGAAACAAGTTTTATTTGCCCACTTGAACCCCTTCTATAACTCAAGTTACTTGGAAATAAAAAAAAATAGCAGTTATTCTTTTATTAGCTTTGTATCATTAGTTTTAGAATATTCTTTACTCCAAAAGTTTGTTTGATACCTGCAGGTATTCCTGAAACTCCTCTCTCTTAGATTTTAAGAACTCGTAGTTCTTGGGGCCAATGATTCTCTTTGAGGGAAGCTGAGCATCAGGAAATGTGCCTAATAAAGATATCAAGGAGATTAAATTATTCTTGTAATGCAGCAAACATTGATTTCATTATTTTAAATTTCAGCTCAGTACTGAATGATAATCACAGCAGCGGGAAACTGGCTTTCCAGATGATGGAGAACATACCGTGAAATTCTGTTAGCTTCGACTCAAGCACATAAAATTCAAGATACCGCCTGTAGACAGACCAGTGTTCAGGTTCATGCCCAACTGGGGAAAAAGAAAAATACAATATTAAAAACAAGCGAGGCTTTATGCCACTTGAGAGACAAATTAAGCAACTGCAAACGTATGCTGGATTATTGTAGGAAAAACCTCAATGATACTAGTCCCCCATATTGCAGTAACATTAAAAAAAAAATCCCAGCCAAGTAATTTAAGTGTTAAATTAAAATTCATAGCTGGTAGACAGATATGGTACTAGTATCATCTCATTTAGAGGATCTCTAAAATCTAAAAAATGGAGTGCTGCATAACTGCAAAGTTTATTAGGGCTGACTATGTTAGATCTACTTTCAAACTTCTAACCAAATGATTTACAGAAATACTACTACTTGTTGAATACAGTCTTCTGCACCATCAACTTGAATCCTGATCATTCTTCCTCCTGGAAGATATCAGTAAATAACTCTTAAACAGTTCCTGCTTATTGTGGAAGTATTAGTTTGACTAACAAATCTATGCAGCCGCAGGATGATGCTGTTTTCCTTACTCAATATAGATGTACTGCTATCTAGATACTGATAAACTACCTGCAAGCCAGGATGGTTCCCAATAAGCTAAAACATTTTCACTTCCTAAGAACTGTATTTTAAGGTTACATAAAAAGTTATTTACTGTTCATTATTCCAAAGTTCAGAGTGGCTGAAAGAAAAGTATGCCAAGTGTTTATTAATATGAATCATAGGATTAATATTTTTGGAAAGAGAAAAATCTCAAGCTTTGGCATGAAGTCTAAATGGAACTGATTTGTGCTGAGGAGTCAGTTCTTAACTTGCAAATAGTACATGAGATCATTTAGCCCTCAAACATGTTTCCTTCGAATTTTCAAGTTATTCTTTCAAAATCATAAGAACGTGTATGCAAAATACACTGCAACAGCCATCAGAATACAGCATACTAGAATATTTTGAGTTCATTTTTAAATGACATTTTATTTATCCACAACAATGCATACCTGCCCTTCTATCATTTCTCTCTACATCGATGCAGAACACAGGAATTCTCTCCTTTCTGTCTTTTCTTTCCAAGGAGGGATCATCAAAAAAATCTACATATGGGATGCTAATTTTCCATGCAGCAAGGTTGCGAGGTGTATTTGGGGTACTAACAGCCTCCTCAGGAGAATCATCTTCCATCACCATAACGCCTTCTTCAATCTGTAAAGATTCACACATCAAGATCTACAGTTCTATTTTAATTGGTTCAGTCTACCTTTGCAAAACTTATATATGATAATGAAACACAAACTGAGTCTTTAAGTATGTGTCACTAAGTAACAAAGGAACAAAACCACCATTTCATTAATGGAGTTTCCATGCAGAGGAACTTCTATTTTTAGATCCAGTGCAAATTTGAAGTTAGCAACTTTTAGTGAGATCTGAAAGTTTTTATAGCACTATCAAGTTCCGAATCTGATACTTCAGGGAAAAAAACAAAAGGGGGAGAGGGAATAGAAGTACTAAAGGAGACAGCTGGCAGAATGCATCTGACACAGACTGAATGCCACAGGAAACAGCTTGGGTCCAGCAGATTTAGATGCATTGCATTTTCCAGCATACTAGGACCCAAATTGAAGACTTGAGTCTACTAAGTCAGGCCAAGAAGCTATCTAAACACAAGAGACAGAAGCCAACAGTGCACCAAGCTAGCAGGTCTCCCACTCCCACAGCCGAGTGCAACAGAGTATGTTGTGGACACGTGAATCTGACTTGCTCTGCAAGGTGCAACACAACCACGATTGAGATTGAATTATTCCCACAGCCCAGAGCTATTTTAAGCAAAGCCATCGTAAGCATTACTGCATTCCCCAGCAGCTCCAGTTTCAGCAGCACACTCCCAGTAACAGAGACACCAGGGAGCAGCACGGACCTAACCCTTGCTGGCTGCACATAGGGCAGCTCCAGTGCATGGAGTTCATAAACTCGGACTCTACGCCATGAAACAGAACGCAGATTTTTCCATATGCAAGCAGACCTTAGAAGCGGCGTCACGTGAATGCTGAAGAAATCCTTTCAAACTTGAACTGCAGCCCCAGCACCACACCAACATTCACTTTATGCTCCCAACACTGCTTATCACAGACAGGCTGAGCTGCCCACAGGTAATAAATCACCAAGTACCACACAGCACACCAAATTCTCAGGTCCCCAGTAATGACAAAAGAAGTGCTACAAATCTTTTAGGACTATAAACAACAGAAATATTATCTCAAATATCTAAAGTGAAAACTCCAAGCTTCAACAGCTACTCTTGGAAAGCTATTTATTTCTGCAAACAATGCTTAACCCGATTTCATCTTCACCACACAGAAAAAAAGAATAATAAGAAAATGACCCAAAGTAATGAAAATTATTTTTGCAAATGAGAAGACGGCATCTGTGAGAAGGAAGATTAGGGCCAGCCTTAGACTCAAATAGGACTCAAAGTGGAATGCAGAATTTGTGGGGAGATTACCCCTCACTAAAGATGTGCTGGAGAAAAGAGTTCTTGTATTTTCACAAGTGTAGGCAAGCAGGTGAAAAAAGAGTAGTCCTATTTCCCTGAAAAAAACGAAATTGTTTGAATCTAATTTAGTCTGCTGTCACACTGCAAGGGCTTCTAAAACACTGCAACCCTGCAGGGAGGCAGGCGCTGCCTGGCAAGGAGCAATGCCCAAGCCCATCGTCCTGCTTCCAGCCTGCACCCACTGCAGCGGTGGTCAGCACCCCGCTCTTCCCACCACAACATACAGAACTATTAATTATGTCGAGACAGGTTAGAGTTAAATGACAATTCAGAAGTACATTCTTTTAGTAAGTCTCACATAGAGACTTGAGAGTACTGCCCCTTGTTACAATAGGAGATTTTAACATAGGAATTTACAATGTGAAACCATAGCAAACTGGAAAGCATGAATCTCGCTTTCAAGTTCTTCTCCCTTAGCTTCATAATTTAAAGCCAAATTCCCCTCAAAGGCCAAACCTAGGTGGTTTAACAAGTTTTGCCTGTATTGGGATAATCTAATTAACAGATTAAGGCAATACATTATCCCTGAAATAATTTTGGCTGTGTCTGTGCTACAATACTCACATTATCATGACTCAACTGCAGCTGAAACATAAATGGTTCAACACAGATGAGCAATCTTTGTTCAGTTTTGTTTTGCCTTTGCATATTACTGAAATGACCCTCAAACTCCTTACAGTGTGGACCACTGTCTTCCAAAACAGACATCTGTAGATCCACTGACCGAATCTCTTCAAAACACCTTTTTGCTTCTGCTTACCCGGTTTATTCAATGAAAAGAGAAACTGTGACAGGCAAAGAACAGTATCAGTTGCCACTGCACAGAGACCACACTCAGCTAAGGTGGTTCACAATTTGAGAGCTAAATCACAGGCTGTGCTGTGGGGTTATTAACAAAAATAACCCCAGCCTGGAATGAACAATTAGGGCTAACAAACTGCAAGACAAACTTGGATAGAAGAACGGAATAAATAGGACAGATGCTCTCTGAACCACAACAACAGGGTTGTCAGGTAGCTTTACATCTACAAAGTCTTCTGTATGAGGTCTTACCCTCATTTTCCCCCTTCCCCAGGCTTTACGCGATTGTCACCACTGGCTAGAAACAGCAGAACAATGTTTCAGGATAGTAACTCCAAGTCAACAACAGCTGAGTTTCTGCAGAGGGGGCAGCATGAACTGGGTGCAATTTGCACTCACTCCCGCACCCTGTGAGCCTGAGCTATGGGCTGCCAAAATTAACACTTTATAATCTGTCCTGACTAATTGTGTATATTTGCATTAGCACTAAATATATAGCCTCCGCTAGGACCTCCTTGCAAAAATGCAAGATCATTCTAGAAAGACTCAGGCTTATTTGATTCTGTAGTTTTTGACTAAACTAAATGCATAAGCATGGACTGGATCAAAACCTCAACTCTTGCCTACATTTTCTGATTCCTTCTTTTTTTAATTTACCACTGCTTGCAGCTCTCATCTCCTACCATTTATTTAGTTTCATGGCAGAGTTAGGACAAGGCTTAGAGCAGGTACGGGTCAGTCCTTTCCTGAACTGCTCACAAAGGGGCCATAACCTCTTCACTCGGCCCTTTGGAGGTTGTATTGGATCATCAGCAAAGTTTCACACACTCATAACCTCTTTTCACCAGATCTCTCACCTGACTTCTAGGTAATAATCCTATATAAATTTGCAGGCTTTTCCACTATGACAACCACAGCACCTACATTAACTGTAAGCCAGGAAGCATTAATTTCTGGGGTTTTTAATTCTCTTTCTGAACAGATCACCAGCCTATAATAGTTACAGGTTGCCTCAGTCTCTTTCCATTTGTTTTATCCAACAAAGCCACAAATTCAAGTCTACAGGTCTTGTGGATGCCTTGAGAATAATACCTGTGCTTTAATATGCAGAGTATCTTGTGCTGTATTTAAAATTTGGCTGACAAAGATTGAGTGTGGTTTCATGGAATTACTATTATCATGTTAGCAGCTTACAAAGCTGCTGCCCAGAGCCACAGAAAGCTGCTAACACATATTTCTAACCCTACATGATTTCCTTAGACTAAATAGATGTTTCCTATAGGCTTTAACAGCAACCAACATGACTTTTGTCAAAAAAAAAAAAAAAAAAAAAGCAAAGACATTGTTCAGTTTCTGTCCCAATGCACAGAACTCCATTTCACTGCCATTCCTTACATTTACCTTGAATCCACCAAGCTTACATTAACACCAATTACTTAAATACCTAATCAGGATCTGTGTAGAAGGAAATAACTCCCATATCCTCGGTACATAAGCTAATCAAAAAGTTGCTAAGTCGTATACTGCACTACCACCATCTTAACAATTATACTGTCATTTCCCTGATCACATTTTTCTTGTCCCAGAGAGCTCTTCCTCTGACCCTGTGATGCCTGCTAAGAAACTATACCTCAGCACTTATTGTGACATTATTAGTGTTGAATTCAGTATATTCAGTATTCACTCATGAAGTGAAGTCACAGCTCTGTCCAGCTGTTCAGATGCACAGCAACCTTAGAACAGTTCAGTGTTTTCTTTTCCCATTTCTTCTTCCCATCCACACATACCAAGTGAAGGGACTCAGGTATTTTCCAAATTTTGTCTAAGGTGATTTTAGTAAAAATGTAGTATCCTCCCTTTATTTAATGAAAGGATTTGAGACTATGCTGCACTTAAAACTTTCCATTCTTGCCTAAGCTAAAATCATTCTGCCCAGTCAAAAACCTTCCTTAGTAAGGATTAGACACTCTATTGTCTGTCTCGCTCACTGAATTCAGGAACTTCTCACAAGTAACTTCTTGTGCTCTGGCACAAAAACATATTCCTTCTTTGAGCTCCACTGCTTCAATTATACTTCTACTAATTCCTCTCCTACAGGGGAATTATACTTCCACGATCTTTGGCTAGCAGAATTTACAGCAGCAATGCTGCAAAATTAACCCATTTTCATTAGAATCTCATCTCAAAAAGAGAGAAGTTACAACAACAAGAACTGTCCAAGAAATTAATTGCAACAGTTCTGTCCCCTTAAAGGCATGACACATATGAAGATTTTAGCCTGTAGAGAGAATAGCTTTTTTTTTTAACTCCTCCCTCTTCTGAAAGCAATTCGGAATGAGGTGAATAATATAAACTCATGCTTACACTTTCATCTTTAGGCTGTGGAAAATGAGCTAGCAGTTTATCAAGGTGATAAATGCTTAAATGTGTTGTTTGTTAGGAACAAGTACAAAAGGTTGAATTGGCAGACACACTATAAAAAATACATGACTACCAATAGCTTCTGACCAATTCCCTCCTCTTCCCTTTTTAAAATTTTTCATTTGTCCCCCAACTGTGCTTCAGATACCAATGTCCCATGCAGTAATTCTACCATTAGCTCTATTCATTGCTGTTTAGCATGAAAGAAAAACATTAGTTCAGTGAGACACCCAACACAAATGAGAAAGTACTATTTGCTCATGATCTTTAGAGAAAATGCTGCATCACAGACTAACCTGACAGCAAGTTCTCCACTCTTTCTCTATGGTTTTAAGGTCTTGTGGCAAGCTTCAGATGAAAAGCCATGCACGCATACCTTATTATCCAGAATTATAAAATGTCATGTTAAGTTTTTAGAGAAAAATTCATTGCTTACAAAAATGTCTGACACCGCTATTTTTAGTATTTCTCTGTACTAAAGCAATAAGCTGCAAGGCACACTAACTGGAGTGTGGCCTTCCCTTGTGAAGGAATACAGGGAAAACAAGGCAAGTTAATGAGAAGCCAGCACATGGAAATGCAGCAGTGAAGTAAGACAGAGGTAAAGGCAGAAACTTAACATTTTCAAATAAGGAAAGAAAAAAAAAAAAACACCAACAACAAAGACTTAGACAAATTTAAAGCTTTTACTCACAAAGTCATCTTCTCCTTCATTTAAGTTATAGTTAGGCAACATAGCTCCTTCCATTGCAGAACTCTTGAATACACCTTTTATTTTGTTGCCTATTCTGCTGATTCCAAATGACTCCCCTCTCTTCTGTGTGGTCCTAGGATTACAGAAGCCAGAGTTCACAAAACAAGGGACATTACTACACAGCAGCTCAGTAGGCCATTGCACGTCATTTACAGAAAAGAAAGACAACTTCATAAACAAGTAGCCAATATATTTACAATTCCACTTAAATTGAAATTCATTTATGGCAAATTTGTTCTCTGATCAAATCAGCAAAGCTTCTTAATTACACTTTTAAGAGATATGGGATTCCCATATGTTTAACCACGAGCAAACATTAACACTTAACAATAGTATCCCAGAAATGCAAGACAGAATAAACAATTAATTATGCAAAACAATTTTGTTTTGACAGCAGAAACTGTCATATGCTACAGGCGCGCACACCAAGAAGGTCACTAACTCTGTCCTTTTCCATGTACTTATATTTAAATATTTATCTACTCTTGCCAAGTACTGTAAATGGTGTAGTTAGATGCACTTTTTTACATAAACATCCCAGAATTTTACAAGCACATATGATTCAAGATAGATTTTGACTTTTAAGCATTAGGGACAGACAAAAAGAATGTGAAAGGAGCAAGACTAAGCATGAGAGAAAGCAGATACAACTGAAGAATCTTGGCCTGAAGAGCCAGTCTGACTGAAAGATGAAGACTTTTTAAAGTCTTGCCACTTAGGACAAAGCATCCAGAAAGCAACAAGGTATAGAAAAAGAAAGATAATTGGGCAGGAAGTGCACTCCTTACTGAGAGAACAAATTTCTTATGCCCTTACAAAAGACTTGACACTGAAGATTATTTCATATGTAGAAATGCTAGTAATTCTGCAAAGAAAAACGTTTTTGTTGAATATGGAATCAACCTAAGGTTACTTATGTTGATTCAATAAATACAGTTGATAGGTAAGTTAAAAATCAATACTGTGAACTGCAGAATCAAAGACTCAAAAGAACTTCATAGATTACCGAGATTAAAAGCACAATTAGTACTTTAAAGGACCAAAAAATATCCCAAGTGTTTCTTTTTCCTTTAAAACAAAAAAATAGTACCAACAGAACAGCAGAGACCAGCAGGTAAAGCATCTTCATTGCCCATAAAACCATGCTGACAGCATCAGCTGTTGACTCAAAACATGCATGTGCATGTTACTAATGGCCTTCCTGTTTAGAATTTTACCCAGACTGTGTACATCACTAAAATTGCATAAACAATCCACTATTTTTCCAAATATTTTGCTTTTTCTATCTCATATTATTATCAGCTCCAAAGCAGACAGGCACCATCTATCTTATTTATCTCTGCTAAACAAAGATAAGGTTGTTCGTCTGTTTGTACTCTAAATCCATGTTTGAACAATTTTACTCCATTTTAAAACAATTTCTTCTATATGTTATTGTGCTGAACTGAACTTGGGGACCTACCTGATTCTTGTTCAAGAGCTTAAACACTGGGCTAGCAAAATACAAACCTTATTCAAACAAAACTTGACAGCTTTTCTAAAAGGTTAACACTTCGGACCTCTGGCTTGACTCTTGAAGAAGCTTTCATCATTCCTATGAAAACTTCTGCAGTTCTCAAGATTTTGAGCAAAAACATTAATTTGCACAAGCTCAAAGATTTGATAAGAGTACTCCAGGCTCAGATCAGTTCTTTCCTGCTCTGATCCTCAGTACTGAGCTGTAAGGGGCCAGGACTAAACCTGATAGCTAGGAACCACCCGTTCCTGCCCTAATGCCAAGCCCAAAGATCCCACCCTAGTAAGTACAGAGCAATCACTAAACTGGAACAGGTATGAAGTAACAAACTTTCACAGGGATTCTCTTCACAGGAAGAGACACAAATTCAGAACACAAACTGGTGAATAAGAGGGTACACAGACACATGGTGGACAACGCATGGAGAGAACACAGGACTGGTTTGGCAAAAATCCTTGAGCAAGCACGCAAAGCACAAACCAAATTAGATGAGCATGGGAAAAAAAATCTGTGGATGTTAGCAGAGATGGACAGACAACAGGATGATCAAAATTTTGAAGAAGCTGAGCAAGGACAAAAAATACAAACAAAGAAACAGTTATCAGAATGAAAATCTAATATAGATCAATGAACTGCACTTACATCTCAAGTACTTCTTATTGCTCAACACTCTAGCAAGTTATATATAACTCAATACACTGAACTGGCACATAAAAGATAAAAAGTGTCCCTATACCTTGAAAATGTTCCCTCAAGACTCAAGAATGTACGAGTAATATATGAAATACTGATGCTCTGACAAATTCTAAGGAAAAGACCATAACAAAAAAATTGTTTTCTGAGTTTGGATAGCATGTATTTGAAGAGGCATGAATAACGAGAAAACAAACCACTGAACAGCTATTAAGGCATTAATGGGTGATCACAGACTACCTAGAGCAAATTTTAAAAAATAACATAAGTTTTAATCAAACCTATAACAGTCACAAGAAAAGCTGCAGAGAACCAATTTAGGGAATTGCTGGTTTTGAGTGCTTGATAATATTCAAAACATGGTTATATTTGCATGCAATGTTAGGCAATGGTCATCTGGACACAGCTGTGCAAGATAAAACAAGCAGTTAAGTGGATAACACCTCAAACAGGATCTGGAAATGTGACATGGAGTAAAGGAAATTTTGGAGCAGCTAGCAGTCACAGGCCAACAAAAAAAAAAGTTTCAAGTTATGCAAATATATTTAAAAACTAATAACAACAGACAAATCATTAACAGCAAACAATATTAATATATTGCAACCTTGTGAAATTAGTAATTAAGCAATTTCTAAACACTCGTGAAAAGGACATGGAGACAGTAAAGCTTATTGTGCGAAAAAATGCAGTTTAGTCCAGACAGGACATTCACATGTTTTTTACAAATAAAATGGACAGTTAATTGCTGTTATAAAGGCTGTATGATGCAGTCATGATAGATGCGGCGTAACTAACACAGAACATTTATCGAGTGTTAGATAGACTTACCGGAAGTCATCCAAACTCAGGCTACTTCTGCAACAACAGGCACATAAATTACCTCAGAGCCCAGGAGAAAGTAATGTTAAAAGAAAGAAAAAAAAAAAAAAAACAAACACCAACCAAAAAACAAAACAACCCAAATTTGACAGACCTATCCCAACAAAACTGAATAGGCTTTGACTATCACTACAGATTAATAAAAAACGTGGTACAATTAGGAGTTCCTGACCTAAAATTCTAAGAAAGTGAAATACGAATGGTACCTGCACATTTCGTCACCACAATCTTGACCTTTGAATTTAAAACCTCAGTTATTGAAACTTTCAGGTCTTCACTGACATTCAGCACAAGCAGCTACCAATTTATAGAGAGCAACTTTCATTCTTAAAGTTACCTGTAGTGCCAAACAGGCAGCTAACTTTTTCTATAACCTAAGTTCAGAAGTCACGTAGGAATATAATTCATTTAGCCAATACAAAGAAAAGGCTGTGGACTTATTTTATGTAGTAACGCCACCCCCACTTCCCTGTGTCAGATATAGTAAAAACCACTATTAAATTTTTTTTTTTTTTTTTTTTTTATTTCACAGGTTTTAAGAACTGTCATGTCTATTTGACATTCTACATAACCTGGTACATGAAACCAATACCTCAGCCATCAACTCAGTAATTCCAACAGAGATCTTTAAATGGATTAACCATAAACATAGTCATCCGACACAATTTTAATTCACTGGAGCTACTGAATTCTGGACAAAAATATTAAAATATTCAAATTTTACATTTTGTTTTACAAGAGGAACTGATTCTAAGGCATCTTACACTGTCTTTAGTCATGTTAACCGTGAAACTGGAAACATAACCTGTCAAGTTGGAACTGATGGTGACAAAGAATTACACTGCACACAGCTGTTTACAGACTAAATTCTGTGGGTTTTACTCCTAACCACTCCCCAAAATTGTTAATATCTTTTCTACTTGGTTCTTTACTTGAATAATGTTTTAATTTTATTGCTATCCCAATGATCAGAAATCCGGATACATCCATTTCTATATGTGGTCATGGTGCGTAGAAAATCAAGGCAGATAAACAGCTATGCAGAAATCTGGGAATTTATATCACATAACGGCTTTTCTGTTTTTGTTAGACTGCCAACACAGAATACCCTTAAGTAATGTAGTAATGTATTACAGATACATAAATATGAGAGGAAGAGGGAATTCTTGTCCTCTCTTCCACACACCCAAAATTAAGTCACCAGAATTGGAACTTAAAACATCAGTTTTCATTGGCCACACACATTAAACATTAGGTGGAAAATATCAGTTACAGAGTTAAACTGTTGACAACCACAGCTAGCTATCAAGTTATCAGAATAGCGTCAATGTGACTTCTTTACACTCCAGAAATACTTGGGATTTCTCATCTATTACCTTAGCAGTTTTCATAGCACCTTATTTGTCCTATCTGTACACGAAAAGCTATGATTATTTTGTACAGTTCAAAGAAGTCATTCAAACCAGAAATTACACACTGATAGTCACTTTTTCCTACTTTCCCACTTGTATTTTCTAGAAACTGCTCTATAATTTTCTTGTCTTACAATAACTGAAATCTTTCAACACATTACCCACATGTACATTTCACTGGAGTTTCAGATCTACTACTTGATCTTTTTAACCAGCGGTATCTATGCAATACACACGCAGTACCTAGCAAAGCATCAAAGATATGGAAAACAAAACTCGTCTCTTTGCATATAATTACTCTCAACTGGAACTAATGCTAGAATAGGGAAGAGAAGGCTGGGTAAGGTATGTGCATATGGATAACATCTGGAATAATTCCATGAGTAACCTTTTTTTTCCCCCATGGCAGTGACTGTCTGTACCAGATTCTGCAGAGGGAAACTCAAAAGCAACAAGGCAAACTACTTTCAGATAGGATCTCAGATAGGACCTCTGTTTCATGGAAATAATCACTAAGGCACCACTTCAGGAACATACGGTATAGATGCATAGAATTGTTTAGGTTGGAAAAGACATTTAAGATCATCTAGTCCAACCGTCAACCATGCCTACTCAACCATATCCTAAAGTGCCTTGTCTACGCGCTTTTTAAATACCTCCAGGGCTGGTGACTCCACCACTTCCCTGGGCAGCCTGTTCCAATGCTTGACAGCCCTTTCGGTGAAGAAATTTTTCCTAATATCCAATCTAAACCTCCCCTGGTGCAACCTGAGGCCATTTCCTCTCATCCTATCACTTGTTACTTGACAGAAGAGACCAACAACTACCTCGTTACACCCTCCTTTCAGGTAGTTATCGGGAGCGATCAGGTCTCCCCTCAGCCTCCTTTTCTCCAGACTAAACAGCCCCAGTTCCCTCAGCCGCTCCTCACAGGACTTGTGCTCCAGGCCCCTCACCAGCTAGGTTGCCCTTCTCTGGACACGCTCCAGCCCCTCCATGTCTTTCCTGTAGTGAGGGGCCCAAAACTGAACACAGGACTCGAGGGGCGGCCTCACCGGTGCCCAGTACAGGGCAACAATCACCTCCCTGCTCCTGCTGGCCACGCCATTTCTGACAGAGGCCAGGATGCCGTTGGCCTTCTCGCCCACCCGGGCACACTGCTGGCTCATATCCAGCCGGCTGTCGACCAGCACCCCCAGCTCCTTTTCCAGCCCCTCTTCCCCAAGCCTGTAGCGCCGCATGGGGTTGTTGTGACCCAAGGGCAGGACCCGGCCCTTGGCCTTGTTGAACCTCATACGCTTGGCCTCGGCCCATCGACCCAGCCTGTCCAGATCCCTCTGTAGAGCCTCCCTACCCTCCAGCAGATCAACCCTCCCTCCCAACTCGGTGTAACCTGCAAACTTACTGAGGGTGCACTCGATCCCCTCATCCAGATCATTGATAAAGGTGTTAAACAGAACTGGCCCCAATATTGAATTTGTATCATAAACCAGCATATATACTCAGGGCATTCAAATTGTTCTATAATGTAAACCAGATACACTTTCAGTAATGCTATGGATGCTGTTTGAACTCCAGGGGAATATGTTGTAACAGTCCCCAAACAAGATTTGCTTATTTTGTAGCCAGAGGTGTATTTCAAAAACTCCAGGTAGAGACTGCCTGTAATTTCACCCTTTCTGTTTTGGAAAGCAAAGCACCAAGGAGGTGACCTAAATGTTTTCATACTTTAACTAGATTTAAGAAGTGTATGACAGGATACTTTCAACCCTTGACATGAATAATTTTGGGAAAGATACCAGAAGGCAGACTTAAACATCTGGATGAAACCCTGTAGCCATCTTCGACAGAAGCTGGAGTGTGTTTTAAGGTCACCATTCCTAGTGGAGTATCACATAGGAAAAAAATGCAGTTTAGTCTAGCTGCCTTCCACGCTTCTTTGCTAAGAAACAGAAGCTTGTCAGCACCAATCTGAGAAAGCACTACATCAAAGCTTGAGTCCTGGATCTACAAGAACTATAAAGACTACATAATAGGTGTCATCAACAGAGATATATTAAAGAGAATGACTGCATAGTTTTCAAAGAATGTTAGCAGAGAAGAAAGGGATCTCACAATAATACACCTCACAGCAGGCTGCAAATCAAGAGGGCTGCTGCTAGGTGTATCTCTAATGAAAGCAGAAAAAGTTAAATAATTTGCTGTTACTCCTCTAGAAGAGTAATCTAAGATGATAAACATTAGCATTTCGTACAGTACTGTGGATCTTATTTCATACCAAGAAAGCAAGCCTATCCAAATTAAAGAGCGTCTCACTGAAGTTTTCCTTCTTTTGGCTACACCATAAGAGCAATTCAGTTGGGCTAATCTACGACCGAGCCATCCAGTTTAAAATGAAAGACAAGAAATTATGAGACCTCAAGCTTACTCAAGCCAACCCCACGGCGGAAGATCACCCATCCATACCACAGGAGATGCTCTTCTCCTTCTCCACAGGCCCTAAGGAGCCTGAAGGTAGTCTGAAAGTATATAGCCAAAACCCAGAAACAAGGCTTCTGATGCTACATTTATGGAACGAATGGGGAGAGCTGGGGGACAGAAAACATATTTGACCTAGGAGAAATGGCAAATCCTCCTTGTCACAACAAGAAGAGATTCCCATTGCATGACCAGGTTGGTTAGACACAGGGTCCACTGTACCTATCCCTGTAAGACCTGAAATCCAAGACGACCTTCCACCAACCAAATGGTATTATCTATATACAGTCAATTACATCACCACTTTATTTCCACGTTACCTTATTTTCACTGTACATTTATTTTTCCCTTCCCCCTTCTCAAATGTTGAAGTCTAAATCACTGTTTAAATTCTTTAATGTAAAACACTTCAAAGCGATGAGACATCTCGTATAACATTACTTGCTCCTTTAGCATCTAATTTGTCCATTTAAAAAAAAAAAGTAGAGCTAAAAACTTAGTCCCAATTAGTATCAGGCAGTAGCAAAATTCCTATGGCTTAACATTTTGATGCTTTTAACTAAAAACCAAAGAAAAAGACTTAAAATTCTACCATACTTACCTGTTAAACTTTGAATTGCGTGTTGGTGACTCTGCTCCTCTTAAAAGGTGTCTGAAGTACTACAACAGACAAATCAGGTATCAAAGAAAACACTGGACTAACTGAGGTAAGGGCTACTATGCAACAACATTGCAGAATTCAGGAAACAAGAACAGAAGTAAAAGGCAAGATGACCATAATCTAGCAGTTGGAATGTTCATCTGGAAAATGACAGACCAAATTTGCAATACATGCTCCCAGGACTACTTACTTTACTTTACATAGTCTTAGGATTAAAAAGCAAAAACCAAAATGGAAATAAAACTAAAATTAAGCATCAAAATCCACATCTCCTCTTTGTTAAACAATCAAGCATTTGAAGCATTATAGCTATTACAGGCAAGATGACCATCAATACCCTTTTTGAGAAATACACTTTATTAAGAATAAAGCCAAGTAACGTAAGTACCCATTCCCAGGACAAGTCAATATATTCTGCCTCAAATAAATGCGCGAAGCTTAACATGCAACCTGATTTACACACACAAACTCTAAAAGGGAAAAGAATTCAGACTCACCCTTGCGTTTAAAGTGTTTCCTATTAGAAGGCTTTTGGCAACTGTCAACCCAGTGTGGGGATTTTTTTTTTTTTTTTAAACTTGCATTCAGACAGCAATCATAGAACAATCTTAAATGCCTACTAAACTGCTTTGAATGACTGTCCTGAAAACAGACACCTGACTTTTAACTGCTGGAATGCATAACGCTGAAGGTACCTAACTACAACCTTTGTATCTTCGTTTAAGTACCACTATATTTTAAAAAGTAAATAAAGAGATTCTTAATAGTGCTCTATGTCTATCACGCAGACTATTTTTGTACCAAATTTACAATCATAAAAGAAGGGGTGGAGAGGATTTTGTAAAGCAGTAATATATACAAATTTTTACATCAAAAAATGAAGGGTTTTTTTATTCTGCTGATGTTGTGTTGAACTAGAATAAATTCAATTTTCTTACTGAGATTGGTCCCAGCTCTGACATGCTAACTAAAGTGGAAAATGAAGACATATTTTTCAGTTTCACATGCACACAAGTGTTGTAAATAGGGTATCCTAAAAAAAAAAAAAATAGAAAAAATACAATTTTGATTTAAGACTACTCTTCAAATCTTTCACACTTACCTCATCACTGTGACAGAACATAGGAGTAAACACATTCTCAAGTAGAGATAGTACATGCTCATAAGCTTCAAAAAGACACCTCATAGTTTGAAGTTTCACAACATCCATATACGGACCTTCAGCAACTATAAAAAAAATTTATAAATATAAATAGATCTCTATATATGGGCATATAAAATTTGATCTTTTCTGGTCTGAGTTTACAACTGCTTTGCAAGCTACTGTAAGTCTGACAAAAAATAGAAATAAACTGACAAAACAAGGCTTAAGCACAATATAGCAAGGGGGTAACAATTTTTAAAACTATGACAAAAGTAAAGATTGATCACATTTAGATGAGTAAGTCTTCACTTTATTACAGAATGCTGTTTAAATTCCAGTGTAAATTATTCCTTTCAAATTCATACTTACTCCTTTGAATCTCTTCCACAATAAAAGGGTCAAATCTGATTTTGTCAATGCTTTCATCCAAACAATAAGTTTTGTAAATTTTCTGTACTTCCTCATGAAGAGACATCTTTTCAGTATCTGATAGTTCTGGTCGTAAAATTCGGTCATTGAATTCCTCTAAGACGTAAAGAAAAGAAAATGCATTTGTTGATCAACTTGGCAAACAAACAGCATCTTGAGCAACCTATAACATTGACTCATTTTCCAGAAAATATAGTAATTTGTAAAACTTTAAAATTAATAGAAACAGAAGACATCTCAAAATCTCAGGTAATAAGGTAGCTGCCTTCTTATTAACTATAATTCAGATTTGTTCATAAAATTTTACTAAAAATATACTGCAATCCAAACTAATTGTTCCTTATCACAGTAAGGATAAATCCATGAAGCTGTTCCTGGTAGAAGAATGAATCCGAAGAATGATTTTTTTTTCTTCCTAATTACCACATTGTAACTTGTAGTTTTCTTTTAGTGTGATTTCCAGTTCATGCTAAACACACACAGAGCCCCAACAACCCTTTATACCAGTTATCTGCCTATTCTACTGCTATTTCATTCCTAAGACCCAACCCATCATAATATTTTCAATAATGTCTTTAATATCAGACTAACTTGAGAATGAATGTCCCCTGAGAAAAACAAAAATTCTATTCAGCACAATTATGGTGCAATCCTATTGATATATTAGCCCACCGCGTTAATAGCATGGCTACTGGCCAGAAAGAAGGGAAAATAAGGTAGCATTTGATTCATTTTTCAATAGACAAAACCAAACTTCTTCAGAGAAAGTCTACCAAGACCCTTCTGGGATTTTTTTGGTTTATTTTCCGCAGTAAGTGCTTCTTATTCAAAATATTTCTATCAAGTGAAGAACCGCCAAGAGTAGACAGTTTGGGACACCATAACTTGAGAGACCTAAATCTCATTCTTTATTTTATCAGCCAATATACAGATTTGTCACCTATGAGAATGCAACAGAAGTTTAGAAGGAAGAAAATGCTGAGGTTTACCCAGAAAAAAAGATTGATCATGGGCCAGAGTTTGAGTAACCTTTCCGCTAGAGGAAGCAGTTCTAAAGAGTTCTAGAAAGGTCAGCTTAGAACGCCCCGCAGGTACCACCCGCACTGAAAAGGTAATTGCTTTGTTGGTTTTTTGGTGAGGAGTTTTTCTGACAGAAAGCCAACATGTCTGGAAGTATAATGAGCACATAAGAAGCTGTATGCGCAGAGATTATTGATATCTCCCTTATGTAGATTTCTGCAGTATTTTATGAGATAAAGTCTGTCTAATTTAATTTCACATCTTCCTGATGTATATATGGGCTTGGGATATGAAGACACACCCATTATTTCCTATATAACATGGAAATACTTGTTCACTAAAACAAAAAAACCCTATTACTTTGGTAAGCCAGTAATTAACTACTAGTTTACCAAAAAACTTGAAATAAACCACTCCAACTTACAGGAACCTCACAGAAAACCTTATCATTGCAAAGCAGAGGACTTTTCAAACAACACTTGTATAACAGTCAACCCAAATGCATGCTTTATAGCCAAGGTACCCGTTTCTGAATAGAAGGTTTCAACACCTTTAATGTTCCTGTTAACATTTCTGTTCTTTACAGAAATCATAATTTTAAAGCAAAAAGAACATGAGAAGCTTTTCATGACAAACAGCTCATTTTAGTAATACTTTAGTAACCACATATTAAAAAAAAAGGCAGCTGTACTTTCTATCAGTGGCCAGAACTTTTTTCTTACAAGAATATTCTATTTTAAAATGTCCAACCTTTATCAATAAACAGAAGTACATTTAAGACCTACAGTCCACACTGACATTAATGTTGCCGAGATTAGCATTCAAGAATCAGGACATATTAAAATAAGTGAACACAGATCCCGAAAAGTAATCTTTTGCTTAACAATGCTGCCTAGTTTTGAGACTTTGAATATTCACTTCAACATGCAAATGCTTAAAGCTTCTAAAGATCATCAAATATACCTCAGCACATGTATGCAATCTTACCTACAGTCAGGCAGAACTGCAGCACATGGACTGCCCCTTCCTGTTTCAGGAAGTTCATAAACCGAAATAAAAGGTCTTGCTGATCTCTGATCTCCTTTAGCTCCAGTTTCAGGACCTTAGTAGGTTAAAAATGCAGTCAGCCAATTTTCAAACTTTCAGTGAGTACATAAATAATGCAAAGAGTTGTAGAACAAAAACTGCAGGTAAAGTAAAACACTTATTCAAAACAGGAAAGGAAATAAAGGCTGCCTTTACTTACAGATGGTTTTTTATTTCTTGGCTCCGCAAATTTCTGAAGGAATGGAACCAGTGAAGAAGTAGGTTCAGTTGCTTTCTCAGGCTGCAGAAAAAAAATGACAAGAGACAACTGGGTAAGAAAGCTTTCTTAATGGGTGAACAAATTACTACTGTTTTAACTTTGTCAGTACTCACTGGACTATCATCAATGAAGATCAGCAGCAAATGGTTGACAGTGTCCTGCAGGAAAACACAATATAAAATTAATATTAAAGAAACTCAAAAAATTAGATAAAAATCACTTCACTACTGTGTTATGCCCAAGTTTAAACCTGTGAGTATATTAATACTTTAAGAAAATCAAAGCCTGGCAACACGTTTGAGAATTGACCTTCAGCAGTCTCTTCAAGCATTTGCAAGTCAGGGAATTTCTAAAGAGATCTGCACAGAAACATTCTTCACCCAGTGAAGGAAAGCTCTACAAAGTATTTTTACTGTTGGTGCAGATCTAATGAACTACTAATACTTCCACAGCTACAGTACTTTCTGCCTGCAGCTAGATGATACCTTCATAAGTATTGCAATTTTGCCTATTAAAATGCATGCATAAATAAAATCAAAGATGGCAGTGTTCCATCTTTAGCGATAAATGCCCTCTTATTTGCAGAATTAAGGACAGAAGAGTTTATTTCAATATAGCTGCAAAAAAGGCTGGTTTACTTAGACTGCTATAAAGATACATACATCTAGAGTTCAAGAAATCGAGCCCTTGTTTAAATGTAGCTATAGCAATTTGAAGGTGCTTGTACTAGCACAGCACTCTCCCATTTAACAGAAATTGTAGTCTCTCATTAAAAATACATTCTTAAGAGATCATGCCAATACTTTATTTTAGTCAGTTCAGTCAGTTAAGCACTCAAACCAGTTATAAAGAACAAACAAAAACATTAGCCACAAGATTTTTTTCTTTTATGCCATCAAAATGCACAGCAAGTAAGTCATTGTGCATGATTTGCTTTACCACAACATACTTAGTAGGAAAACAGTAATACTGAATAAATTAAGATTATTCCTGTGCTCCAGAGTCTTACAGGATCAGCTAAGAAATCCATTGAGGGAAGGAAAACAGAACCAGGCAGAATCTCTCTTATCAGAAGAGCCAAGGATCTGAAAAGGAAAAAAAAAAAAAAAAAAAAAAAAGAAAGAAAAGAAAAAAAAAATCAGAATCAGTACTAGATTACATAATTTTCTAAGTAAAATTTCCAATGCCATTATATTTTACTGGGAAATATTTTAGTATTTAATAATACCTTAAGCATGCTACTTTTAAGACCAGTCAAAGAACTCATAAGCAAAGGGAAAAGAAGGAAGGATGAGGATGACGACTTTGGAGTTCATTCTTTCACTCACCAAAATTACTGTACTACATAGTATGCAGATACTTTAAAGAATACAATTATAAGTAATTTCTATACCTGCACTCTGTTGACTTTGGGGGCAAAATATAAGGAAAAAGAAGTTCAGTAAGTTTTCTTAAGTAGTGAAGTTCATCTCTTCGGCTTCTCAAAGCAACATGGAGTTCTGGTCCATATTCTTCTAAAGCAGCCTGCTGTAAAAATTCTGCATTTTTTACTGCAAGTAAAAAACAGTATTACGAGTTGTTTCAGCTTTTTCTTATTGTGAAATAAGAGGCGATTGCATTTCATTTGAGCTAAAAAGTTAATACTTTTAGTACATACACAACTGCCAAAGGCATACAATGTAGAAACTTTACCAAAGAACCTTGGCTTAGACTTCGAAGCCTGGCTATGTAAAAATAAAACCCCACACTGAAATAAAAATTCCTTCACCAAACAATTGCAGTTTGCATGGTTTCCAGAATGTTTTCTCATTTATAGTTATTGAAGAACTCAACATTTTGATTTTTCTAAAAAACGGCACTGCCCAAAGTCTGCCTCTACTTGCTCTTTTCCTGACCTCCTTCACGGCCTCCTATTTATTGGACTTCTACCTGTTGACTTGCCTACAAGAAAATTTTAAATCAACTTTTATTCAATCCTGTTATATCTGTTTCCTGCTTAGAACGTTTAGAAACAAACATGAAGGAACACGAATTTTAAACACAGCGTAAACCAAAACCAGCATGCAGATTTGCAAGAGCGCTGCCTCTTACAAGTAGCTGTATGGAGTTGAAAGAATAATTGCTTTATCAGATTAAAAACTATACATATTAATAAGAAGCAACATGTTATATTCCCTCCTATCACTTCAAAGGCAAGACCTGAGCTGTAATAAAGCACACCTAGCTGCACTAGCAATCCGGCACAGCCTCATGCCAAGAACCACACCACGCACAGGTCAGGTACCTAATACATGCCTGTTATCTAGAAGGTTAAAGCTTGTTTCCAGCACGTTGAATTTAGTACAGAAGCCTGCTAGCTTGTCCTTCCCAACCAAGAACCATGAGTGGTATCAGCTGGGATGGGGGATACAGGAATGCAAGTTGCCTGATAAATCTGCCTAGCTGGTGTCACTAAAAGCAGAGAGGAGGAATGCGCTCTCTGGCAAGGACAGGTAATGAACGAATCACGGAGGTGTCTGTGCAAATAGTGAGGAATTACTAAGAGACGTAAGGGTGAGAAGAGCAGGGGAAAAGGAAATGCCTCCTAAAGCAATCATTTGAAAAAGGATATAGAAAATAAACAAACAGAAAAGGCTAGGCTCAACTAGCAACCAAAGCAAGGCCCGAAAGCTGCCTCTGAACCATGTATTACAGGTGGCTGGTTTAGCAACATTTACTAGGAAGCGCTACTAAAAGTCATTTTCAGCTGCTACTTCACATATCTGCCCTCAGGGAACAAGTCTTTTACTTTAAAACACTGACGAAAACAGCTATATTTTCAATGCCATACATTTAAAATCCAGTTCTTTTTTGCTGAAGAAAACTGTTTCCAACTCCTTAGTAGAAATCAAAGGACACAGGAAATTTGGCATAAACAGCACCGCAAGATAATCTAGTATCTTGAAATTGTTGTTGTGCCATGAAAAACATCTAACGTGATCACACTATGCCTCATTATTCATGATATTCATATCCACTACTCACAGGACCAATGGCATGTATTTATGAATATGAAGCAGATGTTTTGAGGGAAGGGAGGAAAGTTCATGACTCCAGTGAAAGTAAACATCTATGCTTAAAAGCTGAATGAAACCATATTTAGTAGATACAGCATTGTGGAACACAGCCAGTGAAAAAAATAAAGATAACTATTTTCCAACACCACGTGTTCTATTTTCTGAATATTCCTTCAATATGCAGTTTTAATATAATTTTTACATTAGGCTCGTGAAGATATTTTTATTTGGATAATAATTAAATACGCTACTGCTCAAAGTCCCTCCATGGCTTATAAACATAAACCTAACTTTTCAACATATTGAACTCCACTAACTGCTTACGTTAGTGTGCAGATGTGAAATCATTCTAGCTATAAGAGTTACAGTTACAGTACAGTGCATGGACATGCAATCCTTTCATTTATAACTACTCATCTGGAATACAGAGGAAAAACTTCAAGAAGCATTGCTAAATGATCCTGATTGCTCTGAATAGACAAAAACCACATTCCTGTTTACTATACAAAGAAATTTAGTATTTTAACATGGGGAAATGAAAATCAAAACTGAGAGATTATTTGTAATGTAATTTTTCCCCTATTTGTCTTTGCAACCTCCAGACGAAAAATGGAAGAGGATCGCTTTTTTTTTTTTAAAAGAGAAGGCAGTGAGGATGAAACTATTTAGCAAATATAGTAACAAACAAAGTAAAAAATAAAAACAAACAAAAGAAACATTTATACTTGCCCCTTGAAACTGACAACATATCAAGGCTTTACATTACCTTTCTGCCTGGCCTTGGCTATCACTTCGATGTGTTTCATTGCTGCCTTAAGCATTTTCTTTGTTACAACAGTTGGAATATCCACCTAAAGAACAGTTTTAAAATGAAAACAGAATTGTTCTAGTTTTTTCCCACATTTATTACAGACAACTATCAAACATACTAATTTGCTTATACATCCCCATTCTAACCATAAAATGAACCCTTAAGAAACAACCCATGAATTCTCCAGATGAACTGACAGTATGCTCATTCTTCTGGGTAAAGCATATAACATCATGTAGAACTAAATGCCATAAACAATACTGTTAACACATTTATTGGCAACCTGTTCCCATTATGATTCTTCCATTGCAATAATTAATGTAGCTTGATTTCCAAGTCACAGTATATGAAGCCTAGTTCTACATGAAGATTTGACCATCAACAAAAGCAAGTTAACTATGCTCTGCTTCTAGTACTTGTGTACCTTAACCCTCAGCAATCATGTCCAAAAGGACTAAAAGCAAAGCAAAACCCTCCTCTCTATATATATGCAGAAAAAATGTCACAGCTCAGGTGATGGCAGAAGCAAAAGAAAGTTTGAGTTACTGAGTCAAGACGACCGTTAGTGCCAACAACGATATCAGGTGATCATAAGACAAACAAAAAGCATGTATGATTTAATCAAGGATTACATTAGATTCCTGCGTTTATACTTTCCTTGACGGCTATGAAAATGAAAGGAGTATTATAGAACAATTCAGGCACAAATGGACCTCAGGATGTCTTAGTCCAACCTCCTGCTCAAAGCAGGCTCTGATTAGGGTGCTCAGGGCTGTATCCACCCTGGTGCTGAAAACCTGCTGAGATGAAGACAGTCACCTCCTCACAGGTCAAATGCTCCAAGCCCAACCATCTTGGTGGCCCCCTGGTTGAACTTGCCCCACTCTATCAATGTCTCTTTTGTAATGGGAAGCCCAGAACTGGATGCAGTGTTCTAGCTGCTGTCTAAAGAGCATCAAGTAAAGGCAGATAGTCACTTTCCTTGATAGACTGGCTCTACTGTTGGCGTTCTTTGCCACCAGTACACACTGCTGGCTCATACTCAGCTTACTGCCTTCCATGGGGCCAGGCCCTTTGCAGCAGAGCTTCTCTCCCCAGCCAGTCAGTCCCCAGCCTCTGCGGTTTCAAGGCATTCTTCTTTATAAGCTGCAGTAGTTTCCACAGAAATGTCTCTAGAAACTGATTTACACTTAGCATGCCCTTTATTTTAAGCAAGAGCAAAAGACGTCTCAAAGAAGCAGAAACATAGAGTTTCAAATGTTCAAAATGTAAGTCTTCTGAACAAGTTTCTTTCCTAATGGAGTTTGTCCCTCCTCAATACTAAGTCAAATAAAGACCTTAAGTAATGAAACAGAAGCATAAAAGTGCTTCTTGCCAGACAAAGAAAGAGACAGTGTAATTGCAAAGGCCACCAGAGCTGAGAGAAAAGCTGTTTTTTTTCATTCATTTGTACAAGGAGAATAGCATGTATTCCTGCACCCTCCCCAGTAACATTTGAGGTGCACAGCTATGACCTGAGCTGGCCAGCCCAGACAAGCTAGCACAATTGACTAGAACTGCCTCAAAATAACTAACTGAATTAAGGTCAACTCCTATTTACAAGCAAGAAAGTAGGAGCTTCTGCTCATCGATGGAAAACCCTGCCCTTTGGGACTCACATTTCAACAGTAATTTCAATAAATCAAGAGTTTCCTATGCAATGTAGGGATAGGGGAGTGTTTATTCCTGCAGAGGTAAGTCAAAAAGCACAGCAAGCAAACTGTTATTGACACTGGAGCAGACACTATCGACTTTTGACAGAAATTTCAACCAGATGCAGGGCTAGCTACACCACACAAAGGGAAACCCTCCACTTTCCCTTGAAAACCCATAACCAACCCAGAAATGGCCATAATAAAGAAAATGCGGGGCAGGGCAGAGAGAGAGAAGTATTTCAGCATATATTTAAGAGCTGACTGGCCTGAAGTGCTCAAAAACCATGCCTCAAAAAAATCCACCTAGGCAGCCTTAAACAGAAAACAAAGGAATTATTTTCACTGAAGCAATTCATAGTTTTAAGTCTTAATTCAAAAGCAGAAGATTCTTTGGCAAAAAAAGTATAAAAATATAACCTAAAAAAAAGGAAAAAAACAGTCTTTTTTCTTACACATAGTAGTTCTTGAATTTAAAAATTTTATCTCTATTAGCTAGAACTATTGCTTTCAAGCATTTAATAATAAATCCAAATCAAATTACAGCTGTTTGGCAAAGGTATAAGACTATTTTATTTCACAATCAGTGATGAGTTGCTCCTCAAATGAGGTTATAAAGGACACTTTACCAGAGCTGAAAGGCTATAAAACATTCTGTCATAACTCTTTTCAGCAAAATACTGAAGCTTTAAGCTAGGATTCCTAAAATGACAAAAAGTTGGTATTTTATTTGCAACTTGCACATCAACTCTGATTTCTACATACAACATTTTCAGTAGTATATGCATCACAGCTATTAACTGAAGCTGTTTGAATCTGCATGTGGGTGTGTGCACACAAAGAAACACTTGTTCAGCAGAAAAAAAAGTATGAGCTGAAAAATACAGCATAGCATGAAACACCATGCTCCCCTGCATGGCCGAGCATGCCAAGTTTCAATTTTGTTCCAAAACCCAAAGTTACTATGAGTATCATTTTGCTTGAGATATCTGTACCACTTCACACAAGGAGACAAAATAAATCGTACTATTCTGTAGGATGGATACAAATAAATCTAAACATTTGTAAAGAGAAATGCATTTCTGTGACGACCTTTATTTTGTAGTTCCCGTGACAGTGCTTAATACTTGTACATGTCTTGAGTTTTTGTTGCATGTACTGTCTACCCAGATACATGGAATTGAAGATACTACATTTACTTCATTACTGTCAAAGGCAGATATAGTAAATTAACACTCTACTTAAAGATGCTATAGCTGATCTAACATGATTAATACCTTATTACATGACCAATAGAGGAGACATCATCATTTTCTGAATCAACAATGGATCTACAAACAATGCAACTGACACCTGCATGTATCACAACTCCAAATTAAATTTTTAAGACCTTGCTCTAGATTTTCACTTTGAAAGATTTACTCCACTTTCACACCTCCATATAATGTCTGTGCTACACAGACATTTCGTAATCTTACCCCATATTCATTTTAAAAAGCAACATGCTTGAGTTAGAGTAAACAAGAAAGTCATCTGGATTTGATATATTACAAGGACAGAATCAGGCTGTTAATCAGTCATGACAGAGTACATGTACAACTTGTAGCTCAAGAAATATTGCTGTTACTAAGGAGGGGAAAAAAGAAACACATTTATGGTAGTTGCTCCAACAGAGGGGCCAGCACTGAATAAATCTGAAAACTGAGTTAGCAACTCTTCCTGCTTAGAACAGCCAGAAAGTTGGAAGCAGTTCCTGTGAAACAGGCTTGAAGCACTTTACCAGAGAAGAGAGTATCTATGCTAGTATAGTAAACACAGCAAATAAAAAATTTTAGCCTTCAGAATGTTTCTTAAGAACTACATTAATGTAAGAATGATACCTGGTTTAGTTCTTAAATGACAATCTATTCTTTATAGACAATATAAGGACCTTGTCTGCATTTAAAAGTCAAGCAAGCAGAAGCTATGATACAGGTACACTGCTAACCATTTTCTTATAGTTCTTTTTCAGTAATTTTCAGAACTGTTTCCAATTGGATTAAGTCACTAAAAGACAACTAAAAGATCATCCCAAGGTTTTAATAATGTCTTGCACTGGTGTAAAAAAAATATAATCATTTGCAAGAATCATAGAATACTTTGGGTTGCAGGGGACCTTCAAAGATCACCTAGTCCAACCCCCTGCCATGGGCAGGGACATCTTCCACTAGATCAGGTTGCTCAAAGCCACGTCCAACCTGATGCTGAACACTTCGAATGATGAATCTTCAAAGATGGTTTATAACCAGGAATGGGATAAGCTCCAGAAGGAGGGAACAGATAATGCAAAGAAGAAACTTAGATGGAAACTGCCTATACTCACTGTAAGACTTATTTTGGAATCACCATTTTAAAAAAAATTGAAGAACTCATTACAAATGAATATCAGTTATTCCTGATGGAAAACCAACACTGATACCTTTAAGTCACCTTACCTTGTGAATTCTCCGAACTAATACAGATGCAAAAAACCGCAGCGTGCCTCTCAGTTCATCCACTGAGGATTCATCATCAGTAATATTTCTGCAGTGTTGTAAAGCATGTCATGTAAGAAAACAGAATAAAATACATTTATATTAATCCAACCACAATATATTTGGTACTACTAAAAGCTGGAATAAGAACATTCCACAGTGAGACTTCAACTGGTATTAATTGAAATGAAAGCTACCAAGTGTGGGCAGAGAGTAAGCAGTCTTTTTCTCAAGCAAAATACACACCATTCCCACTATGTTTGTGCACACAACAATGGCTTAAGAAATATGTCAGTAAATTGGAATTATGTACCAATTCCTGCTCTAATATACTGTCTGCATGATTTTGACCAAGAAAAATCTAACTTAGTTTCCAACATGTGAATGTTTCCTAGTTCAGTGGCATGAAGTGAAACTTAATTAATATCGGCAAAGCCTTTGGAACAAGAGTACTGCAAGCACATACCCCAGTTAAGCTAGTCAAAATTGGATTTTTCATATTGCATACTACAAGACATTCTATACTCAAGATTTCAAATAATTTTCTTCTGGTTTAGTACAAATCTGGCTTTGTTAACCTCTTTTGTTTAAGTTTTATTATAAAATTGGTAGTTTCTCATGCAGCTTTTAATGAAATAGGTACATCTCCTGTATTTCAGCTCAGGCTTTTCCAACAGAAAACTTTCACTGGTATTTTTTCAACAAGTTCTAATACTTAGATGTCACTTAATACAATAATATTCTCTCTTCTAAATATAAAATTGGACCTATTTCTGGTCTAAATAGAGATTACCATTTCCTAGAAGGGAAAAGAAAGCATAGCACAGGAAACTGACAAATGGTGGAACTTATTTTTTAAAAAGTTGAACTACTTCTGAAGTAGTATGAAATGTGAAACCATCAATTACAAAGAAAACAAAACAAGAACCTCAACCTGTTGCTACTTGGAACAGAATTTAAATTATTTAACGTGGTTTCTGCTTGGAAACAAAGAAATAAAGGAGAAATTAAACAGGTTCCCAAATCACCATGTCTAAATATCATGTAAACTTTTTATCTGGCTTGCCAGTTTCCACCTGCTGCAATAAAGTATTTTCAGTGAAAAACCATGGTAAAAATACTTAGAGTTGATTCAGGAAGAAAAATACCTAACTCCATGTCTTTTTTGGGAAACCGAATGAAAATGGGAAGCACATCAAGTCTTAGATGCAGAAACTGCAACTAAACTGAGTGGAAAAAGAGACCATGATAACAGCATTCCACAAAATGCAACAGAAAGAATAAAAAGTCTACCTGCATTTAAGCACATATGGACATCAGATTATGACTAAAGATATTGGTAAAACTGCATTATAATAGCTATACAACAAAGAAAGTTACATTCTGCTTTAGCTAATGACCATACATAAAAATCATCACAGTTTGCAATGATAAAGGAGTTTGCATATGTGGCATATACAAATATTATTTGCATTAAAAAAAAAAATTCAGTACAAGCAACAACAGCACAGTTGAAAAATAAAAATTTTATGCCTATAACATCGTTTTACATTATTCAGCTTCCCATTTTTTAAAGCAATGTTAGCCTGGGTTATATAGCATTCAAACGCATGTTGAAGATGAACTGCTGGGTACAGATACTGGTGACCTGACTGTCAAAGGATGCAACTAATTGCATGAAAAAGCACCTTAAAGAAAGCAGCCTGGCATAAGGAATACAACCATCCTCTAACAGCTAATCATATGCAGATAAGAATACTGTAGGGGAAGGTTTGGTTTGTTTTAAGATCAGCAGCTGACATTCTGGAAGCAATATGGTTAGCAAATACCCACACTATCAAAAGCAGCCAAGGGATTAGCAAACAAATTGTATGACTGTATTACCAGTATTTGACAGACAACAAGATACTTGAAGTCATTTGGACCAAGGAGTTGTTAATTTATGGACACTTGGATAACCATAATCTTGGCTAATTCTACTTGGACATGACTTTATGCCACGTACTTTCACAATGCGCCATAGGTTTGCGGAGACATTCTGTTAACCACCAGCATACTGAAGACGGGTGAAAAAAAACATCAAAACCACGTAAAATCTCAAATCTCTAGTGACACAGTGGAAGGTCCAAATAACTTGCTTGGAAACATCTTAGAAATTGGCTGCATCTTCCCAGAATTTGAGGAAAAAGTTAAAAACACAACTGTCAGTGTAATGGAGAGATTTGCTAAAAGAAAAAGGCTCAGTCTGTTAATTGTAAACAGTTACTGAGTCCAATGTCTCAAAAGAGATACACCCAACTGCTATTGCAGAAAAACCTTATGGGAGCTACTGATAAATGAAAACCATATACAAATACCAAAGTGATTTTTTTTCTCTGTGTGTCAATTACTCTTATGAAATTTGGCCGACTCCTATCAAAAACATGTAGAAAATAAGTTGCAAGCTGATAAAGCTGTAAAGCTATGGTTTGTAACTCAACAGAAATCCAGAATTTTTCTTGCATTACTTGCAATTAAAATAGAAGCAGCTCCATATGTGAAAACACTAGTTTTAGTCACTATCAAAGAAAAATGTTTTCACAGTAATGTATCACAAAAATGTGGTAATTACTGGATTCTAATCTAATCTAAGAGAATTGGAGTTGCAGTAGCATCAATGACCAAAAAAATGCAGTAAACAGAGTGACTCATTCAACCTTTAAACTCTCTTATTTAAAATGAGGCTCGTATAAGCAAGATATTATATAGGTTTATCGTACAGCGTACACCATCAGCAATAGACTCGGAGCAGTGTTTCGTAGCTCTACGAACTTGGATTACTTACAACTATGGTCTATTCTTCGAATATAGTTGAAAAAATTCTTAAAACACAAATATTTAAATATAGCCAGTATAAATACTTTGAAAAATACCAAATAAAAAAATGCACATAGGTATAACTACCTATTTCAGTAGAGTTCACTGGATTTTAAGTACTAATCTTCATTACCCTAAACCAATCCAAGTTTAGGGATGTTTGCCTCTAAATTTTAACAGGCTAATAAAATATTACAAATTCTTACACAGTTTATTAATGAAACAAACATAAAACACAGCTTTTCCCTGCTTATAGCACTTTATTTCCTGAGCAATAAATGTATGATTTTATCTTGCAACATACGTTTCTGGTAAGTGTTACACTTCCCAGGCTTCTGAGTGAGATACGTCATGTTACCTCTCTAATGTCCAGTGTGCAAGGTGCTGCAAGACAGCATCAACTGGCAGGGCACAAAAAAAATTAAAATAAAACAAAATACAATTAAATTAAAAAAAAAAAAAAAAGAGAGGTAGCTTCTGCACAAATTCCATTCACTTGAGGAGGGGGGCAGCTAGCATAAGGAATTATGCCCAGACTTTTCTGCAAGGGAGGGCAGCAAACTGTTTCACCAACCTAGTCTGGCAAGTCTGAATTGCCTGCTGGTGGTTACCCACACTGCTAAACAACGATAGTCTGGATGCAAAGGCTTCTGATTTGGCTCTGTGAAGAATTATCCGGAGTCAGTGAGGTTTCTTAGCTCAGAAAAAACATTTCACGAATGCAAGAGTCCTTTCTCGAGGGTGAGCTGAACTATGCAAACAGTGCAGGTACACCTAAGTAGGAAAAGTCAGAACTACTATGCTCTACACGACAGACCTCAAACAGCTGCACACAGTTCGGGCCTCCCTGCATGACTGTTGCTGGAAATACTGGAAAGCAGAGAAACACCTGAATGTCTAGAGGGAATGAGACCAGATCTGACATTACTACTGTTAAGCTGAAACCAGTAAGACTTCCAGGACCAAGTTGCTTCCTGCAGAGTTACTCAGATATTCACTGCACTATAGCTCACTGAACTCCCCGTACTTCAGGTTCATGGAAAGCTTCTTAGGTCTGATCAGCATGGTGTGAATTTATGGAGCTACTTCAAAAGCCAGAGGTGCAGCCATGCAAAACTAAAGACAGTGCAGAATATCCACATGGCTCACTAGCGGGCAAGATGTAGCAGAATTTAGGCTCACTGGCTCCATACCAAGTATATTTTCCACTGCACTTCTAATTACACATTATTACTATCACCACCATATGATGTGTTCCAGAATTCCACTGTCTTGGGTGTCAGAGATGCAAGTAATATGTGGAATCCAAGTTTCCTTGTCAGTTCAAAACAAAGACATTGAAGACACCTTCCACCAGCCAAAAAATCCTACCTAATTTCAAATTATGACATACAGAAGATGGTTCCCTTATATTCGTCACTTTATCAAACAGCTCAATGGCACATGCTCTAGTTCTCTGTATTTGAAAGTTAAAAACCTTGAGTTTTCCAACTTGACCATTCACAATATGCGGTGCTACAGCTCCCTCTGCTGTTTGCATAAGCAGTTAGGTTTTATACTTCAGTGTATTCATCACACATAGATGTGAGACATGCAGGTACCGGCCACAATTAAAAACCAATCAGGCAAAGAAGTCTGCCCAGAAAGTTTTAGATCCCAGAGAGACAGAAAACAAACAGTGTGGTGTAAAAGAAAAAAAAGTATAAATTTCTTTTAGCACAAAACTGAACATTTCCATCCAATGAAAAAGTCAAATGCAGAATTGAGGCAAAATGTTGTTCTAACACATTAATGCCAGCATGATGAATTAAAACTATTTTTAGTATCTTCTTACAAAGTACTCTGAAGCACCAATTAATATATAAAGGTACAAGGCAAAAAAGCAGAAAAAAGAACTAGCCATAGTCTTTCCTTTATACGATATTTTAAAGTTATTTACGTAGTACTACTCTATTCAACTTAGCATAACCACTCGCAGCCTTAAAACTCAGCAAATCACTAGACATTCTGCAAGGTGGCCACAACGTATATTCAAAATACCTTTTCTATATTAATTAAAAGTATAATTTTTGGTTTTAAAAAACTATAAAGTGATTTATTTTTTTAAAAAGCAGTATGGAAGATCAGTATGCCTCTAATCTGGAAATAAATTTCTGGGGATTTTTGAGTTTTCACGTAGGTTTTAATGAAGCCAAATGTATTTCTAAGTAAGAGTTATTAGAAAATTAACATATAAAAATGAATAATCTAGAAGTGGTTTTAGGATTAAATACAAATTTCAGAACCACCTCTATCATGCCTAAATTATTAAAAACTCTGTTCTACTCTGCTAAGTGAAAATAAAACGATGAAACTGTAGCACTTAAAAGTATGTTTTTACAAAAGAAATAGAAATATTTATTTTCAGGTGACTATTTCTTAAACAGTTTGACAAATATTTATGATATTCAAAAATAGTAACTTTTAGGTAAAGCTCGTACCTGTACCATGGATAAATAAAGTTTTCCAGCACCAACTCAAGCACCTGCGCAGAACAAAGACAGTTGCATTACTCAATAAAGTTTACCATAAATCCCTGTTAGAAGAGTTAAACACACAAACACCTTCCAAAACTCATAGAACATAATTCATATATCACAGAACTTCAACATACAAATGTGTACATTGCAATCCTACTAACAGATCAATCATTTTGCATAATACTCAGTACTTTGGGCAAATACCAACAAAGCGATGGTTTCATCAGATATCAATGTGAAACAGCTGCCACTACTACTATCGACAACATAAGCACAGCGCTGTGGCCACTGTTAGGTGAATGCTATGAAAAATGTCATCTTACCTCAAACAGCCCTTCCCTAATTTTTCAGATCAGTCCCCATTCTTTTCTGATGTAGTGCAGAGTATCACACAGGCACAGTTACCCATCGTACACTTCTACACATCTCTATCCTTTTTCATCCAAACCTCTACCTTTTCCAGCTCTCCCCCACCCTCAAAGTAGGACAGTCAATTCTGTATGCTCGCCACTTACAAAGAAAGGAAAAGAAGAATCCTAAAAAGCAATTCCTAGGAAAGCCATTCTGCTTTCTCCACATCCTGCACCACAGCTTTCAACAAAGCCCGCCTTGTGGTCCAGCCATCTCCTGAAGTCACAACCGGAGCGCTTCCCAAAGTCCTTGTCCTACGTGTATCCTCATGGCCTTCTCCCTCCCGTTCCGTAGCCCCTGTATATCCCACCTGCACATATCTCTGTGGGAGAATCTTTTCCACCCTTTCCATCAAACCTGTCCCTCACAGGTCAAGTCTGTGGTTGTCTTTTCCATACCAGAAAACCTAGGTTAATCAGGAAGAACCAGTGCTGTTGCAGCCATGCCATAGGCACGTCCCGGTTCAGCTTGGCTTTCAATGTCACAGAAGGAATTGAGGCAGAGGAGGTGACAGACCCTGTGCAATCAGCGGGCTGCCACCACCATATACACAAGGCGTACTGCTAGCCGGACTGCAGCTTTGACACCTCTCCTTACACCTACACAGAAGTTTCAAGTTAATGCTACAGTCCTTGCACCATGATTAGCAAAAAGACAACTTCCGAAGGGAAGGGGAAACGCCAGACTGTGCCAAGACAAAAAAAAAAAAAAATCATGAGGAAGGAGAAAGAAGGATGAAATTTTCTTGAGATTTCTCTTCCTTCACTATAACCCCAAGACATACTCCGTAGTTCCTTCTCCTGTCGCAACCTATCCCTTAATTTGAATCATTGATTTAAAGATCAGTTTGTTCCCAGCAGCATCAATGCTGATCAGGGTAGGAAGACAGAATACATGTGTTGCTACGTGAGGCTGCTGTGCCATATTCTATAGAAGGAAAGGTTTTACAAAAGAAGCCACGGTGTTCAAAGAAAAATGTAAAGTCTGAAAGCAAAGCTGAATGTAACAGCTGATATACAAGTGTCACTTACAAGAATAAGTACTACTCTTCTTACAAGATTTGCTGCTGCACTCATTCATGCTGCATACACTGCAAGAATTCAAGACTTCCTGAATCTATACTATCTTTAGGGCACTACATGCCTCTGCTCCACTCATGATTATAAAAGCACACTGAGTAAAATGCACATGATGGCCTTTTTAACTCCTCTCAATTCTTCAGACTTGAGCACTTGATGAATACTCTTTTTCTGTTTTCACTACTAAGAGTATCACCTACTCAAATTTGATAAGATACTCTCTCTTTTGTAATTGTTCCATTTCAGTGATTTTCGCCCTTTTGCTTTTAAGGATGAAGGAGAAATTTTGTTCCTTCACCATCTCTCTGAAGGGATGTTTTCCAGTTTGGGGTAACTTTAGATGTCTGTGTTATGGACCATACAAAGTCATCAATGTCTTTGCTCCTACCCCTATGTGCTATGGCAGGAATAGATCCTGAAGTTGTAATATGATCATGTGTTGATGATGGATGGGTAAGCTAAATTTTGTGTCCCAACCCGTCCCAGATCTCATACTTCCATTAAAAGCGTGGTGGAAGGTTGGGGGGAGATGACAATAGTTGCTTTACTTCCCAGTCCAGAAGAGATCAAAAAATCCCACAGAAGCTTCTTTGGAAGTTATCTTCAGACAACAGGAGGAAGATCACATCCAGTTCCAGTCTGCAAACACAGACCATTGGCCTTAAGAGCAATATGTCAGACTACTCAAAACAATTTCCCTGATGCCTAGCACTGCCAGTATATAAACCACCAAGTTACTCCATAGAAATCTCAGTCTCACAGGTACTGCAGCATTATTTTTGTTCATGAAGAGTTTCTAACAAAATAAACCTCTTTCGGGGCTCAAACTGCAGACTCTTTCAAAAAACTGCTTCTCAAAACCAAAGGCCAGCAGAAAAAAACACGCTGTGCATATATCTATTAAAGGATCCCTTTTCTTTCTTCCTCCACTTTTGCTATGTGCATCCCAAGCAAGAGCACAAGACAGCAGATCATCTTCTGCTTGGAAGGGAAAGTGCACTTGGACAGCCTTCAAGCACAAGGCAGCGTACTCAAAGGGAGTACAATGCACTCCTCTTGAAAGAGCTTTCTTTATCCATGACTACTACTTTGGAACTGAAAGCCTATCCATCAGGCTTTCAGTGCCTGTGTCACTGCAATTTCAGTTCATCAGATCATAGAATCATAGAATGGTTTGGGTTGGAAGGCACCTTAAAGATCATCCAGTTCCAACCCCCCTGCCATGGACAGGGACACCTTCCACTAGACCAGGTTGCTCCAAACCCCATCCAACCTGGCCTTGGACACTGCCAGGGATGGGGCAGCCACAACCTCTCTGCGCAACCTGTTCCAGTGCCTCACCATCCTCACAGTAAAGACTTTCTTCCTAATATCTAATCTAAATCTACCATCTTTCAGTTTAAAACTATTACCCCTCATCCTGTCAATACACTGCCTGATAAAAAGTCCCTCCCCATTTTTCCTGCAGGCCCCCTTTAGGTACTAGAAGGCTACTATAAGGTCTCCCTGGAGCATTCTCTTCTCCAGGCTGAACAACCCCAGCTCTCAGCCTGTCCTCAGAGGGGACATGCTCTAACCCTCTGATCATCTTTGTGGCCCTCCTCTGGACTTGCACCAACAGGTCCATGTACTTCTTATGCTGGGGGCCCCACAGCTGAACGCGTACTCCAGGTGGGGTCTCATGAGAGTGGAGTAGAGGGGGAGAATCCCCTCCCTCGACCTGCTGGTCATGCTTTTCTTGATGCAGCCCAGGATATGGCTGGCGTTCTGGGCTGCAAACACATATTGCAGCATCAAGTTGAGCTTCTCATCAACCAACACCCCCAAGTCCTTCTCGGCAGGGCTGCTCTCAATCCACCCATCACCCAGCCTGTCTTTGTGCTTGGGATTGCCCAGACCCAGGTGCTGGACCTTGCATTTGGCCTTGTTGAACTTCATGAGGTTTGCACAGGCCGACCTCTCAAGCCTGCCAAGGACCCTCTGGATGGCATCCCTTCCCTCCAGCATGTTGACTGCACCACACAGCTTGGTATCATCAGCAAACTTGCTGAGGGTGGACTCTGTCCCACTGTCCGTGTCACTGACAGATGTTAAACAGCACTGGTCCCAATACTGACCCCTGAGGAACGCCACTCATCACCGCTCTCCACTTGGACATCAAGCTGTTGACTGGAATTCTTTTGAGTGCGACCATCCAGCCAATTCCTTGTCCACCGAGTGGTTCATCCATCAAATCCATGTCTCTCCAATTTAGAGACAAGGATGTCATGCAGGACAGTGTCAAATGCTTTGCACAAGTCCAGGTAGATGACGTCAGTTGCTCTTTCCCTTATCTGCTAATGCTGTAACCCCATCGTAGAAAGCCAAGAAATTTGTCAGGCACGATTTGCTCTTAGTGAAGTCACGTTGGCTGTCACCAATCACCTCCTTATTTTCCATGTGCCTTAGTATACTTTCTAGGAAGATCCGCTCCATGATCTCGCTGGGCACAGAGGCAAGACTGAGTGGCCTGTAGTTCCCCGGGTCTTCTTACAGCACCAAGGTGCTGTACTGAAGCTAAAGAGAGCTACAGTGTGAAATCATCCATACTGCAAAATATAAGCACTCCAGGAATAATAAGCGACTGACTGCCAGTTACCGGAGTTCAAAGCATACAGTCCATACAGTTTTCCTGTGAACCCTGTGAGCCTTCCAGGCTGTATCAGTGTGATTCTGTAAGTCAGAAAAAAACCTGTCACATCATCCACTGCACTTTCATAAAGCACCAGAAAAGCAGGACATGTGTACCCACTTCCATTCCAGCAACATCAACGATATTATTCAAGCTCAATTGCTCACACTACGCACACGCGCCAATAAAACAGATAGGACATCTCAAAGAATGACAGCTAACGACAAGCAATTTCCTTGTCTGTAAAGTATTCTCCAGTTTTAAATACAAATTATGAGTCATTTCATTTAAAGCCTACCTATTTTTCAAGCATTTTGCAAAATGACTCGTTTGACTACGTGTGAGCAGTTTTGAACTGGAAAGAGATTACAAGTGTAAAATCAAATGCAGCAGGTAGCAATACAAGCAGCAGCTGAAGAAAAAACAACAATTATTTTCTAGCGTGCACTGCAACACTGCAAGCTAGTCAGACTTTGCTGCTGAGACAAGCTTTCTGCAGACTGCCATAGAACAGACCCCAGTTGTCAGGAGGAGGAACTGTAGAGCTGAGTGATTAATGATTCAGTAGCAGGTCAGAACCACCAGGCCAAATTAGATTGGAAAGGAGCAAGGATTTGATAAGTAAGCCACAAAGACAATTTTAAAAGCCTTAAAAGATGGTACGAGTAGATAGCTGAGACCCCTTCCTGGGGTTAGAACAAGCAATTCCCATTAAGAACACATGCAGGCCACTGGGCTGCTACAAGAGTTCAGGACTGGCAAAGAGCACGTTCAGACAACTGATTTCTTGTCATGCATTTGTCCATTTCTTACTTTTAGAAAAGAAAAGAGGAAAAAAAAAAAGGAGAGAGAAAATTCTGGTCCCATAATCAAGTCAAGAACCTGAGAACTTAAGAATTAAAGAAAAGTTTGTGAGATCAATAGACAGCACCTTGATCCACTAAGGCATTTCTTTCATGACGCTGATCAAGAGTAGCTGAGCAGCTTTCCGCAGATTTGACTTGCAACTATCCCTCACACAGCAAAAATGAGATTGTAGGGAAAGAGCTGAGTTCATTAACTGAATAACAGAATTAAATTCTCCTTTATACAATCTGTAGCACCTAAAATTACATACAACATAAAACTGACCAACAGATATGACATCCTAATTCAAAAAGAAAGAAAACATTGGGGAAACTAACATAGAGCACAATGGATTAGAAACTGGAAACAAAATTATACTTAAGTCACTGCGCTATTTTTGTGCAGGATACAGCCCAAACTATCAAATATTGATAAATGCATGGTTGAGATAGTTTAGAGTTCAACTATAATAATAAACATAAACGAAGGGGGGAGGAAAGTCCAAGCACAGGTTTTCCCTGTTGTTCTAAACCATGTACAGCAGCTAGATAACTAAAACAAGAGTGCAAAGGATTAAGAATTTGCAAAGTGAGACAAACTGTCATGACAATCCAAGAGAGAAAAAACCATATGTGGGAGAAAAAAATTGATTTCTTCTGATTTAAATATGCATTAAATTATTCTGTAAGCACTTGAAAACACAAGTTTAAAGACTATACAACTAAATCAAATTAGAAACATTTAGAAATGAGAACATCTCCAAAATTCTTGAACCTGCAAAGGAAGAACTAGAAAAAAATAATCCAGAATAATACAATCCCAGAATTGCTCCAAGTATTTGAAGAATCTGCTTTTCAGAGGCAGGCTGCACTCTGCACTCTTTTAGAATCTCATTAATCTTAATTCAGTTCTCACTGTAGCAGCTTCCCTCTAATGTATGACTAACCCACAAAAGAAAATAAGAGCAGCCTCTCCTTCCAACCAGAAGCAGGCTATCCAATTCCAAGCACACATTACATGCTGCATCACCAGCAGATGGTCAAGAGGAATACGGCATGGGCAGAACCCCTGCTACCCTTTTAACCAGTACAGAAGAGTTGCAATAGGGAACAATGCAATGAGATTTCTCATCCCAAATAGTATCCTACACAAGTGAAAATGGTGGCTGAAACAGACTGCTTGTTTGGGGCCACTAAAGCCAACTACCCTGGCTCACTGCCCCAGGAGGCACAGAACTCGGGTCTGGCACTTCCCTCTAGTTAAACACCCAAAGAAAAGAAAAGAATGAGAAACACGGCATAGATATACAAAAGCCACGTCTACACTGCTAAATAAAGCAGGGCCAGGGACATGCCACTGAAGCAAAAAGAAACAGCAAAGAATAGCCCACACCACTTTGGTTAAAGCAGAATTACAGCAACAGCAATCAAATACAAAATGCCAATGTGCAGCAACACATTTTAAAGATCTGTCTTAGAAGATAACTATGGTATCTACTTGTATCTCTTTTGAATAACATACTACAAAGAACATTTGTAGCACTAAATTCCCATTTAAGCTAAACAGGAAAATTTCAAGTTCTTCAGCGTTTACCATATCCTTTGGTAAACTGTCACAGCTATTTACTACCCAAACTCCTAAAAATATTACACGCACAGAAGCATTTATTTTACATTCTATTATTAAAACAAGAGGTTTAAAAAAATAAGCCTACTGAAATGATATTTGCAAATATTGTTATTTCAATACACTTGAGCCCCAACTTACTAAAAAAATTAGTAAAGTAATTTTAAAATAATAAATGCTTGCTTGCTTCTTAAATTGCAGAGGAAGTCACTACATTAAACCAAAGGAAGTCAACATGTTGTTATCTGTGGTTTTTTTAAAAACATTCCTCAACTGTCCATCCCTCCCTTCCGTTGAGGTTTTCATCCTTTTGCTGTAGGCCATGCCCGGGACACCGTCACGCACAGCTGAATTAAAGTGTTAGCTTATACCATAAATGCACGCAGCTTTGACTTCATACACCATGTTGTTAATTGTGAGAGCTGACACGCAAGAATTTTCTCACTTCTGACATGCCAATTGTTCATCCTCCTACCATAGAACTCCAAAGTTGGAATTCTAAATAAATGGAGATTAAGCTACATATGTGCCTGCGTATTTTCCTAGCTTTAAAAAAGGACAAAATATTATCTGTTTAGCTGCCAATATATTTCATCAATTACTAATCGAGGTAAAGAAAAACAAACCCAAAGAAAAATTGTTCTTTGGACAATTGTTCTCTTTTTAAAGAGAAAAGAGCAAAACAAAATTCCTGATTTACAGTCCTATTAAAAAACAGGCATTTATGCTAGTCTTTTTTGAGTAAATCCACTAATCTCTTTTTTAGACAAATTTTGCTACAGGTTTGTCTGATGATTTTAAATAGCTACCATCACATTACCATCTTCACTACAGAAATTTTGTAGCTGGGGCAAATAATCTCTTAACCTCCACTTTAATGAACTAAGCAGGCTGAAATCTTTAACTTTTCAAGAATCGGACATGTTCAATTGTAACTGTTCTTTCTTATATACTTCCCAATTTACATAGATGTTTCTTCTATGTTCTAGACACACTACTACAGGAACAGTCACATCTGTGTTAACAACTAGGCCATCTCACTTCTCTGCTCCCAGCATATATTCTTTTAATTTGACTTTTACAGGAACAAGTCAGCATATGTATGAAGTACATCTGAACTATCTACTGAACCAGAAGCAACAGGTCTAAGAGATATGTAATAAAAACTCGCTGAATTTCAAAGTACTAAAGAAATGAAGCAGCAATTACCTCCGAGAGCGATGCATCAACCTTGGAAGGCACTTTCAGATCCAGCCATGGCTGATAGTTCTCCAGAAGCAAAGTAGGTCTGTAGGAGAGCATGGAAAAGTTGACGTGACAATATTTAATTGAACGCTTCCTACTGCTATGTGCAAAATGTCAGAAATACTAATCTTACCGTTGCCGCATATTTAATTTACCTGTGTCTCTTGCATTTGACCTTGCCACATACAGCACAACTGTGACCGTGGGGAAATAGCTCTGGCAATTCTAACTGCTAAGAGAAGATTTTTGGACAAGTTTACATTCTTCAAAATGATGACCCTCTTAATATAATGATACATTCACAAATTTCTTTTTTAGAATATGCAATTGCAGAGAACTGAACAGCATAGAGACAAAGTTGTTCTCCCAGCAGGAAAACAAGATAACAAGGCATGGTGTGAGAAACAACTGAACAGAACAGAAAAATCGCTTCCACTAAAACATCTCCAGTCAGCTCCCCATACATCAGTTAGTCTACTAACAGGCCAGCTGGTTTCTCCACAAAACTTGCTTTACTCATAGCCTTGGACTATTGCAACCATAACGTTTTCAGTCCAACGAAATTCTACGTTAAACCGTTTTAAGTTAGAAGACGGCAATTTCGTTTGGGAATGTGTTTTTTCTTTGAAATGCATCACCACTTAAAGAAGTTTGACTGCAATCAGCAAAGACGACTTAGCGCTGCCTTGCCAAAGGAAGAGCATCTTTAGAAAAGAAAAAGCCTCGATAAAAGAGAATACAACTACGTAATATCTCAACTGCTTGCCACTCAAATGCCAAAAGCGAAAAATGAGTGAAGCAGAAAGTAACACCTGTGAACACTCCCAACAACGGGTTTTACAGCCACACGTGGATTTGACAGGACTATGCAGAAACGTATGAAGAATCCAAAGTCTTAATCATTGTACATTTGCTACAAAACGTCTATCAGTTGGCGGACGTGAGCTGCACGGAGGTGTAGTGCTGTTGAGAGCAGCTAGAATTACACAAGAATCGCCACCCGGCATAAATTCTTACCAAATCTAAAGAAAGCGCAAGAACGTTAACAGTCGCGTTTACCTTGGGCTTGTATTTTATTGTAAAAAGAATATTGGGCAAGAGGGAATCCGGCCCCAGCGAGCAGTAGAAGGTGACGACGCCGGCCACAAACGACCAGAAGATCATCAAAACGTGCAGATACCTTTAGATAAACAGAGAGGACGGGAAGATTACTGCGTGACAAGGTACCAGCGCTCACACCGGGCCGGCCCCAGCCCCAGCCCTCCGGACCGGGCCCGCTTACCGGTTGAGGAGGAGGGTGGCGGCTCCCAGCCCCAGGAGGAGGCAGCAGAAGAGCGGGTACTGCCGACAGGTCTCCCGCAGCACCTCGGCCCCCCGCGCCCGCTGCCGCAGCCGCTGCCCGGCCGCCCGCAGCCAGCCCATGGCCGGCATAGCCAGCCGCGGGCCGGGGAAGCCGGGCCGGGCCGGGGCCGCGCCGCTTCCGCTCCCGGCGGGGCACGTGACCGGCGGCCCCCGTGACCGGCGTCGTCAGGCGGGCCGGGCGCCATCTTGTGGAAGGCGGGGGGGGGGCAGCCCGACGTGGCGGCGGCGGTGGGAGGTGGGTGAGGCGGCCCCGGCCCCAAAGAGCGCGGTGAGGCTGCCGGGCCGGGCGCTCCCGCCCATCCTTACCACACACACCCCCCCTCCACCCGGCGCCGCAGCTCGGGGGAAGGGCGGGCGTCGCGCTCCGGCCGTGCGCGGCTAGCGCTGAGGCGGTGGGGGCGGGCGGGCCGCCCTGGGCCGCGGCGAGCCTCGGCCTCGCTGGAGCCGCAGCGCCCCGAGACTTGCGGGAGCCTCGGCCTTTGCCGCCTGCCGGGAGGGGGGGGGTGGTGGGGAGTGAAGGGGACGGGAGGGGAGAGGAACCGGCGGGCCCGGCGGCTGGTGGTCCCGCCGATGGCCGGCGGGGAGGAGCGGCGGCAGGGTCGGCCGCGGCTTGCGCTTCTCCGACGGGAGAGGGGGAGCGGAGGAGGACGGAGGGGGGGCCCCTAAGCCGGGTCGGATGCGGGGGAAGCTCCCGGAGAGATCCTCCCGGCGGCAGCCCTCAGCTGACGCGGTCGGGTGGCATTTCCAGCTCTGCTGCGTAACATAGCGTGCTAAGCCCTGTAAATAGAAGATCTCTGATGACAGAAAGCTTACCTAGTTATAAATACTTAGGTTCTGGACAACTGGGGCTTCCCAGCGCTGAGCAGCCAGAAACTGCTACATCTGATTAAATGCTCTATACTTAGGTGATGACTGAACGAAATCATTTAGTGACTGGGACACCAAAACCATGTAAACACCTCTCAAAACTTCGTAGTTGCTTGTAAAGAAAAGGAACAGGGTAGGAACCGTAACAGACCCCTCATTAACATCAGTAAGTGTACAAGGTTAAGACATTACCAATACACTAATTCCGGAATGTAGTTTTTTGCTAGTGAGAACAATTTAAAGCCAACTTCACAGGAATAACTGTCTTTAGCTATTGCACAAGTCACAAGCTTTCAACTTGCTTGAATGCTTTCAGCAACTCCGTACTCAGTCTTAGAAAGCCGAAAGTTATACAACACTACTTGGTTACAGGAAGATTAGTTCAATGGACAAAATAAAAGTGCTTAAACAACTTATGGGAAATCTTACTGACAGAGGGGCTTCAGAGTTCCAAATATGAAAAAGACCTGCTCAGGGAGAAGCGCTTGCTTTTATTTTTGAGTTGATTTGAGAAGTTGCTGTTGCCTTTTATGTTCACTTGCAATAGCCCCACACGGGCATATTTGGGCAAAGGGTACATGAGTACATATGAAATACTTCTGTTCCCAAGAGTTGTGCTTACAAATCTTCAGTGAAAACCCTGCAACAATACTGTTAAGGAAAAGTCAGTATTTGGAAAGTGAGTCAATATCTAGAAATCAAAAGCTGAAAACAGCTTTCAGAATCTTTGCTCAGATGTCTTGTCATTTTATGCAACACTTCCCTTGACCTCTAGAGCAGGTGAAATGCTGCAGTTTGACTTCAGTATGTTGACCTTTCTCAGAGAGCTTGGCAAAAGCCCAGGGTCATCTTGAATTTCTTTAACAGCGCCTGCACAGCGTTATTTCACGTCGGTCCACGTGCTTTCTATCAGAAAGAAACCAAACAAATAGGGTGCATACACACAGCAAATCTCCATGCAGTCTATTCAGAGGATATTAATTTTCTTCAGAAGATGCATTTTTTTGCTACCTGCTTACTTTACCCTCAGCTTTACTGCTTGTGATTTTTAGTCATTTATTTTGCAATGTTTTTAATAAGGAATAACTTTTGAAAATCTGTAATTCTTAAAACATTTCATAAAGATGTCACAGCATCACATATCTCTTAACACAGGAAGTGACTTGCACAGCAAACCAGCAGGAACAGAAGTCAAACTTCTGCTTCCATTTGTGTTCTCTACTCTGGGTAAAGTTTCTTTCATTTGTAGCTTCATTGTTCAGGGTTATGTTTATTTAGTGTAAAATTGCCACATTCACATTTGGCACTAATTGTACCTTATCATCTGAGAAGCTGTGTGATTTCCTTCAATTCACAGAAGTGTCTGCTGGGCAGCCACTACAACAACCTGCTTCATCCCATCCTGCTCTGCTGGAGGTAGCAGTGTTAGCATTGCCTGTCACCCTCTGTCACCCTCGACCCTATGACTGCTCAAATTGTTCTGCTTATACTGAAAGACATAGCTGAGACTTGTTTTCCAACCAACAAAATATAAAGTATGGAAGAACAAGAGCAAAATATTGACAACAAGCTTTTCAAAATTCTCTTGGTTTTATGTGAGAAATAAGAACTTTATCCATTCCCCAGCAACACAGCAAGTCTTTCTCTCTTCACCTAACTGGAGAACTGAAAGGGAAAACATGCATCTGGAGGTGGGCTCTGAAGCAATGTGGCCAGGACTGGGTTATTCTGGAAAGCTATATTTTATTTTAACACTGAAAATGTAGAAGGATCTTTCACTTATCATACAAGTCGTCTTATAGAGTGAGTTCTCCATATTATTTTTTTAAGTAGCAACAGAACATTGCATATTCTAGCATTGAAAAAATACATTGGTGTAGATTTTCAACATAAATTAAAATACAAAGCTAAATTTGTTGGCTGACTAATATCAGTTACAAGGCTGAGACTCTTATCTACCGAAGTGCTTTTTTTTCTTTATCTTAAAAAACCCTTGTTTTAATAAACCATGTAGTGTACCATAATACACAGATTCTCACCAGCTGATTGCATTTAATTTACTCTGCAAGTCTGCTTTTGCTCTTTTCAAGGCATTATAATTTATCTTTTTCAAAGATACAGTTGTCTAGGCTAACTTACATAATGTAATCCTTCATATTTACCCAATGAGGAATTAATTTTCCTTTATAAATTATTCCCCACAAGTCCCTGATCATTTTTGTGCACCCTTTCCAGAAGTTTAAACAGAAGGCTTCATATTAACCTTTAACTTCAACCATTTGCAGAAAACTTTAGAGAACATTGATTTTAAATATTTAGCAAATAGCTAAGCTTAAATAAAAAGGGGAAACTGAAGTTGGTGACTCAGATCCCAAGAAAATTAAGCATTAGCAGGCACTTCAGACTTGACTTTTAAGTTCAGAACTTAAAGGGCATCCGTCAACAGTTACTGGTTTCAGTCTGTGAGATAATTCAGCTGTATGCAAAAAACACAAGGTGAAAATTGACACTTAATAGGGTTTCTTGGCCTTTCTGTATTAAAGGAACACTGAAACTTCAGAGGAGAGTAGAGACCAACTGATACACATTTCTGATTTGGTTTGGGTAGGAGGATAATAATTAGCATTTAGGTAAACAAAATTAGCTTTACTGGTACAAATAGTCACATTCATTTGTTAATGAGTTAATAAACTGCTAACAGATTTATGGCATTCCAGACAAAATCCCACACAAGTTGTCTTCTAGAAGAATGGGGGAGCTCAGCTGCTCCAGAACAGCAAGAAGCAAAATGGCAGGCAGAAAGGAGAAATTATTTAAAGACAGGCAACATACTTCTCAAAAGATCACTGGTCTCCACAATTGCAGGGGGATGAATTGCCAACTGATATTACACAGCTTTAAAAATTTTGTTTCTTTAGAAACAGATTCAGCAGGCAATTGAAGTTGAAGAGGAAGGGCTAAGGGGTTTCAATTGTAACAGGCCACCCAAAAATTCATTACGTTAAGAGACTGTAAAATACAATTCAATTAGAAGACCTGAAAATACCTACCAGTTTGTGTTTACGACTGAAGTCATGAAGTCAGTGACTGGCACCGGGCAATACAAAGACTTACAGGGGAAGAAAGGCAGGGAGACTGTTCTGGTAAGGAAATTCAAATAAAAGAACTCAGTTCAAGTGAGACAGTTTCCAGAGGGTCAGTTCAGTATGTCCAACAGGAATGATGCTGGGCAAACCAGAGGTGCTGAGGAGCGCTGAACATGTTAGAATTTCACCAGGACAAGCAAGGTCCATTTGGGAAAACGTACCACTGGGAAGAAGGGGGGGGGGGGGGGAGAATGTGCTAGAGGCAGTTTTGCCTCAAGGAACTTGTAACTCTCAAGGAGAAGGTAAAAAGGGTCAGAGCAACACTAGTATATATACAGAGCTTTTCTTCAAATTGTTTAAATGAAAAGGATTTTTCTGAATACATTCTTCCACAGACTAGATACTGGAGAGAATTTATATTATGTATTAGAGATGAAAATTTGTCCTGTCATAAACTACAGTTTATGGGACATTAAAGGAGAAGGATATAGAGCAGAAAGTTGCAAGGTGGGTGTAGAAGATGACTACAGACAATAAGAAATAGAAACCTGCAAAATTAAAACCAAACAAAAAAAACAGCAGCAAAAAAACACCATTACGGAACATGCATAAAGAGAGGCACTAGACCTACACAGAAGCCATTGGAAAAATGCTTAAAGAAATTAATATTAGGTTTGTGGCAACATTTGGCAAAGGTATAGTCTATGGAAATTTTGTATTAGCTCACCTGAGCAAAAGATAAGCCCTCTGGATATGCACCTTAATCGAGTATTAAGTGAGGTAGCTGAATTGGTCGGTATGTGCAGGGGAAAGATCTGGAAAACACAGTTCCTTCCAAAAACCTAGGCTGATCAGGGAGGAATGGGAGAGGGGAGGTAGCTGGATGTGAAGAATTTGTAACAAAAAGTCTGTGAAAGAGATAAGGAGCTGCACCAATGCAAATAGTAAAAACAATGCCATAGCACATACTTAAGAGCTCTAAATGAAAATTAAGCTTTTTACTTACTATGAGGATAAAGAAAACCCTGCCCTGGATACACATTTCATGAAAATAGCCGTGTCGGGTCCTGAAGGGAATTTCCACTGCCCAGCTCTGAAGTCAGTGGGGGAAATTTTCAAGTAGGGAGTTTGAGGAGGAAGTTGAGCCATGTTCCCTTCTTTCAGCTGAATTAAAAAGTGTCAAGAAAATCCTTGTAAGATGACATGTGTTTCTGTTAAATTATTGCAGTGTTGCAGCACCTATGCCTCGTAACTATGATGAGACCTTGAGAATTTAAAGCTAGAGTAAGTTTTTCATCATAGATACTTGATGGATTCGTAGAACAGCTGTATTGGATCAGCAAAGGTTCACCTAGGTAAGCATCCTGTTTGTGATGATGGCCATCAGGGGATACATACCTAGGAAAAAGTTGTAAAAACAAGAATATAGTAATACTTCCCCAGAACATTCTTTTATACTGATTCGCAATCTCGGGGATATCTTGAGAAATAATTTTCCCAAGTTTCAAGTTGCTTTCTGAATAGCCATGAACTTCAACATCCACAAAAATCTGCAGCAAGGAGTTCCACCACTTATTTACGCTTGTGTCAGTGAAGATACAGCTCTCCAAACATTGGTGTGTTTCATTTAGTATTTTGTTAGACAGTGAAAAATCATTCCCTACTCAGCACATTTGCTACTTAATCAAAACACGCTGGCCACCTGAACAAACCGTCTTTTCCAAAATGAAGATTCCTACTCCAGTGAATTGTTCTTCACATGAGAGCACTTTTGAACCCTTTATCATCTTTGTTGTTCTCCCTATCCTTTTCCAATTTTATCATCTCCTCTGTTTTGTAGTGCTGCAGTAGGGACAGGCTGCAACGGGGGGAAAAAAACTGTTCAACAAAATAGCATTTGAAATTATTTTTATTAGTAGAACTAGTGCCTTCTTAAATTATTCCTTAACTATTTTTTGCCCCACCTCACTGCATTTTAACATTTTAGCCTATGAAGATTTATGATCTGTTTTTCCTCATTTGGGTACAGCTCTAGTTTTTGATGCATTCATTTTTTTTCACCTTAGAAGAAAAACAGTGAAAAAAAATCCCGACCTGAAGTCTTCACATACTCAGGAAGTTCTAATCAACACACAGAACTTGTCAAAAGTGGGAAAAAGACTAATTGTAACTAAAGGCTGCTGCAGTAAGACAGCTTTCTACTGATACTAACATGTCCATTGGATGTGCTGATAATGACCATGTAAACCCAGACGTAGTGATGAGATCTGTGGGGGGTTTTTTTGGTGACTGGCAAGCTGGTATCCTGCAGCCCATTGATTTAGCTTCTGTGGATACAGCAGTAAATGCCTTGAGTGTTTTTGTCAGGTCAGAATTCCACAGAGATATTTTTAGTTCAAGCAACCAGTTTCTCCAACAACATGAAGTATGTAAAAGCAGCATAGTGTAAGAGTTAAACAACATTATCATCCTCAAAAAGTTATTTGTGCTTCAGTTAAGTCTTTCATCAAATGCTTTACAGGAATTGTTACCAAACCAACTGTATAACCAGGATATTGTTTTGTTTACCATTTGTTGGCTGAGGGTGTATGGAATCAGTTTGACATTCTCCTCCATTTAAATGATGTACTGCAAAAACTGAGGCATTTTCAGAACATTTAAAGAGAAAATAAAAAGCAATAGGACATAAATGTTATGTTTCCATAGCAAGACTACTGAATGCACGACAAAAGCAAAAAAAATCTGATTTACGCTAACAGGCAGAATGCACAAGATGATACTATGAAAGAGCCTGCACAGAGGGCTGTTCCTCCTCATACGTAAGAATGAGTTTTGAGGCTTTTTGAAAACAACTTTTTGAAGCACATGGGCAGCTTGCCTGTATTACTTATTTTCTGGTATAACTGGAACATATAGGTCCATGGTAAAGTTCCACTACAAGAGGAATATGATAGTTTTAATGAGAGAATTTAAGAAGTGGGGCTTAGTACCAAGCTCTACAAGGCCAGGCTTCTTTACAGCTCATAGCTGATCAATGCTATCATTATCAGACAGCTGTGCAAGTTCCTGAAACCTTTTTCCCCACCTAAAATGCTGGCAGATTTAATACAAAAGTGATCTGTTATTATATACCACTTCACCCCTAGCACTTGTATTAATGGTGCTTCTGTAGAAGCAGACAACTCCTCCATGGGCCTATCAGCAGACATACCTTGGCAGCACAGAAAGCCACAGTCTCTCTTCCGGAGCAGCGAAGAACAGTTACTTGTGATTCCTCCAGATGTTCTGCAAATGTAGTTCCTGGTTACGGTGCACACTTGCCACTTGAACAGTGGTTTTCCCTAAAGTCCCCTTTGGGGAGGGTGAATGCATGCTTAGGCAGGTGAGAGGACTTTGAGCTGTTTGGAAAAGGCACAAATTGTGAAATCAAGAAACAACAACTATTTGGGAAGACTCAGTTTTCTGCAAAACTCCATTACTTAAAGTTTTGCTTTGCTTTTAGTTTTCTAAGTAACTAGTATCCTAGCTAGGAAAGGCACTGGAGCTAGTAAGGTCTGATATTGTATGGGAGACTATTATTAACACTCAGTATTATTCTAAAGCTTCCTACGTCAATTTCTGATTTGTGACTGAATGACTTGCTACTGTATAAGCTACCTGGTTCATCTTTGTTGTTCTACGAAGTATAAAAGAAATGGTTTAAAATGCTAGGCGTGAAGTTTTTCCTCTTTCACAGATACATACATGTTTTTAAGTATATATTAATAAAGGGGCATTTTAATATGAAAATCAGCTTACCGTATTTCATATCAAACTGTCAGGAATAACATTTTCTTCCCTTTAAGGACCTCTGAGTCTCCTCTCAAGTTTGGGGTATTCTCTGTAGGTCCAGTTTGTAATATTTCCCACCCCCGTCCCCTGGCATTACAAGTGAAGATTAAGGTCTTTGGGGTTTCAGTTTAAGACAGCTCGTAACACATCACACAGAACTGGGAAGCCTCAGACAGACCTCAAGTTGGGGTCAGTACAGTTCAGATGCAAGAGGGAAGAATTTTGGGTTTTTTTTTTCCTTGAGAAAGATCTTGCTTCAGAAGATATCAAAATGGAGAAAGGATTCTCCAAGATCATCCAGGTTCCTAGAGGCTCATGTATGAGTCTCATAACCATTATTTATCTAGGACAAGTAGTAAGTTCTCCACTGATGACCATTCAGCTTGGATATGGTAAACTGTAGATCAAGTACTAACCTATCACCATACTGTGGTGCAGTGTCTACATCCAATGTGTTTCTGGGATATATTATGATCAGGAAACTTCGAATATCAGTCTCGATTCTGAAAAGCCCATGTATCTGGTGTTCTGGACCACAATGGTGGGGACCAATGCCCAGCTGTGCTCCCCTCTCCATCTTCCCCTTCAGTTGTTTGTTAGGTCTGGAGAAGTCAAGCTACCTATACAGTAAAGACTCTCTTCTTCCCTGAAGCCCAAGGGCAATAGTTAAAAGCCAGCAAAAGAAAGCAACAAAATTGAAATAACGGATTAACTGGAGGACCTGTTTTGGCAGTGAGGAGACATGGAGTTAGTGCATTTAGTCCAAGGTGTCTTAGTTCAAAGCTGCTCACCTGAGTTTCACCAAGAACTTAGAACATGCACCGATCTCCACTGGATGCTCACTTCACATTACTTCTACAGTCAGGAATGTTCCCATCTCCCACTGAGTCTTCAGAGATGCTGCTCACCATGCTCACCTGCAGAGAAAATGACAACTTTTCCCCACTGAAAGGTGTCTATAAAAACAATGGTTCTGTAGCTCCTGAGTGCTGATGAACAAGATACAAAGCCTTACCTATACTCGATCCTCTTTTAACTCAGTAAGAAGATACCATCCTAACAAAATAAAATTTGGCAAGTGTATTCTACCTTACCATATTCCTTCTTCAGCCTTCTCCTACCTTTTGATCTGATACAGGCTTCTGCATTTGACAGCCTTAGAATAAAATGCCTTTTTTCATTAAGGAAGTCTATTTTCTCATATTAAGACATGTAAACTGTAGCCTAGACTTGAGGAAACTGAACATCTTCAGACAAAATTCAGCAACCTTCATACTGGCTCTTAACTCTTTCTTATCTCTTGAGGTCCCAGATGTCTATTTCCAAGCACATACATTTTAAGTACCTTCACTTCTGAGCACATGAAGACCGCCTCCAGTGTAGAATACACCTATTTGGGCTACCTGCACCACCAGGTCTTTAGTGAAAAGTCCTGGCCTACTCCCAGGAAACGATCAGGCACTTCTCTCTCTCTCTCAGGATGCTGGGCTTCGATTGCATGCTTTTCCAGAAAAAAAATGCAACTCTGTACAAGAAGCTGGTGTACTCAGGCCCATCCTGAATTGAAATCTGCAAAGGGGCTGCTGAGTTGTTATTGATTCACCCCAGCTTTACAAGTGGAACACCTGTTCTCATTTTGTCCCCTGCATTAAGAGACACTCAAATCAAGACATTACATGCAGCTTTGCTATGAACACCACATTCCTATTAAAAACAGTTTTTCTCAAGTTACCCTACTTTTGTCCACCCTTTAAGGGATTAAGAGCAGTGAGTGGCAAACATGTTATATCAGTAAGAGATGGAAGAACTCCTCACCTATACTGAAAGAAGGTCCATCTTTGGAACATGTGTATCAGATATTCAAGACTGGCTCTTGCTCCCCTGGGGCTGAGACTATTAGTTCATCACTTCAAAACAGCATATTTACAAACAGCAGCTCTACAGTATCACTCACCTCTCAGAACAGGACATTTGAAATGGCAGCATTAGGTATAGTAACAGGGGTGTTTTTTCACCATTTTTACGTTTTGCTGTTTTCAAAATCTCCTCCCTTACAGGGATACTTCCAATTTTCTTCTGAAATTTCTACCAAGATAAAGTGGCCCAGATGATTATGACAGCCAGGACAGGATCTTCTTACCTTTTGACATGTAATCCAAGGACCCTGTGTCTGCTTTCGACCTGATGTTTGAATCTGGACAAGATCCATCACCTGACATTCCCTTCACATCGCGCTGTGGCTGCTAGATGGTGCCTGGCTTAGAGTGTACCTACCTTTCACAGGAAAAGGATAAACTGATTAATAGCAGGAAAGATCCTACAAAGCTAACACAGCTAAATGAAGTTGTTCTATGCTGTGGTTTGCCAGGTTGTTTCCCTGGCTATTTTGCCTTTAACCCTAGACTACAAACTTGCCAGTAGTGTAGTTCAGGCACATTCAGTGGCGGTCTTGTGCCCACAGGTAGATGATTTCTTTTCCCAACTGTTCCATCACGTTACGTTTTCTCAGGGAGAAAACAAGCATATGCTTTGTTAAGAGCTTTCCCAAGTGGGGAGTGTTTGTGATTCTATCACTCCTAGATCAACCTTTTAAATACAAGACAAATATACTCCTTTGTATTCCTCTGAGGAGGAACTCCCCTGGTTGTCATCACTGCTTTAGAAAAAACCAAGGTATTTACAGAAGACCCTGTAAATTTCCCTTTTCACAGGGAGGGACACTTGCTGCCCTTCAAGATATCCACATCAAGACATGTCTGTTCTTTTTTAAACTGAATGTTAAACACAATTTTAGTTTATTTGTGAAACCCGAGATCTCTCTACATCATTTTTAACATGTGATTGAGAGGCAGAAGTTCCAAGATTATCACATTCATCTCACTTGCCCCAGATCTAAGAATTCAACACCTATCACCTATTTAACCTGAATGCCCTTAGAAAGTGTTGCATATTCAAGTCCTCCTAAACACCTTTCGCTGACGGGGGGGGGGGGGGGGGGGGGGGGGGGGGAATGTTGCATTCGTTTTTTTCCATTATATGCATTTTTGCTAGATACAGGGATTCCAAGATAGATTGAGTATCCGTTTAATAGCAGGGCCTTTCTTCACAGAGTCAAAAAATTACCATGATTCTAAAATACATGCCTTGATTACTGGGCTCTAACTACACCCAGCCATCTGATCTTAAAACCGTAATTGCTAAGATAATGCGTCCTTGTATATCTTTAAGCTGCATGCAGAATTTGAACCTTACATTTTCATCTTCATGTATTAAAGTAGAAAAAGGTTGCTTCAGAAAGACTTAGAAATTTAAGAGATGCTTGAAACACATTACGCATGACTGTCTCTTGTTCCTCCAGAGACTACAAAAATCTGAGTGGATCATCATCTACCTGCTGCTGTACTGGAGTTACTGTCCTAGTTGCTCTTTACTAACTCCACAGTAAAACTACACAAGCATTTCAGCATACTTCAGTACCAAATAGTCTGCTTTAGCATAGGCCATCACCAAAGGTACTTTGAGCTAACGTTGCCGAGACATGACCACTACCTGATTTACCTCAACGCCATTTGTACCCATGTGATGAGTACACCTTAACACACCTCAAAGCGCATTACAAACTCGGAGGCTTCACTTTTCAAAAGCTTAGTCACCAATGATTTTTTACCATTAACCTGTATATTCCTCCTCACTCTTTACTCAATGAAAGCAGTACTCTTCAGAAATGTTACATTGAGGGCAATAAACTCTGCAAGTTTAGATACTGCTATTAAGAAAACAAAACTCTCTACTTCCTATTAGAAATCCGTACTGATTTCAACAGTTAACCTAAGAAAAGACCAACCACCTCAAAGAAACAACTATTAGGTCTGAGACTTACTGATCATTTTATGCCATACAAATACTAAAATCATTTTCTTGGACAGAAACATGACCACCTGAATGGCTCAGAACATCAGCAAACCAAACTCTATATATTTCAGATTAGTATACCATTAAAAAAAATGCAAAATGCCATTTATTACACCATTCCCATTTTAAGATCAATTCTATGCAAAACCAAGTTGCAAACAACACACACAAGTTACTTTAAATCCAATGGATTTAACACCTTCCAGATCCTTCTTAATTTTAACTGGAAGATTGATCTCACTGGTGTTAATACCATAATGGGATTTTTTAAAAAGAATTTTCTGAGAGGTTGTGTTAGCATTATGAAAACACAGTGGAGCAAGGCAGCAGAGATTACTCAACTACAAGAATCCAGCTCCCACTGTATTCACTGCTAAAGATTAAAGCCACCTAAAGCTTGTGGTACCTTCAGGACTTCCAGTGAGAAGGGTTACGACATTCCCCCCCACACTCTTTATATTCAAGTCTAGTTTTCCATTAGCATGAAACCTGCAGCATATTTCTTCATTCGCAAATTCTGACAGATTTTAACAATGTACATGCTGCGGCTTTCTTCAAAGTAGCTTTTACGCATATCACTAATTCAAAAGCAAGCGTAAACAAACATACTTCTGTAAAAGTGTAGGTAGTATGAATAAAGGACAGTTTCACTAGACTAGTCTGTCTAGACTCATTTGTCAAGTTACATATTGGTCACTTCTTGGTGAAAGTACTACTCACATACGTATCAGTGATTGTCACTGGAGGTTTGTCTTCTGCTAAAAATATCAATTTAAGCACATATATAAAACTCAAAAATCCTGTTGAAAAGTGTGGATTGGAAACAGGTTAGCTTGTTAGAACAACTGTTTGCACTGGAAGAAATAAGGTTTCATTGCACTATCCAAAGGTAGCCTTTGGCCACAATCTGAAACAGGAACAAGTCCTCCGATAGCCACTTCAGCTTTTCCAGATGCAGGGACTAGGTATTTTTATCTGTCATCTCAAATGCTGTATCATTAAAGATTAAAATCACCTTCCAATTGTGATACATCTGCATCATGAAAAGATTTAATTATAATTTATTTTAAGCTAGCTCTCACCAGTGTCTTGTAATACAGAGCTTCATTCTTAAGAATACTGAAACCGTACCTTAAGAGAAGCCCTAATTTACTAATGGGTATCTCCAAAATTGCCTTTGTTGAAATTCTCACAGAGGAAGCTTTTTAATCCCAAATTAGCTATGTTTAGTAATAGTTTTTAAATAACACTACTAGTGACAGAATTAGGTGCATTCTTCAACCCACTAAAGAGAAAATAAAAATCTGAAAAATGTTACTTTAGCTGGCAGAACAACTGGAAATGCTACACTTGGAACCAGGAACTCAGGACCCGATATATTCAGTTCCTGGCTTTCAAAGACTGTGTTCATGGAAATTCCCTTTAACTACTATGATTGCTAGCCCATCAGTTTAAAATACATACTGAATTATCTATGAAACATTTTGGAGATTTTTACATCTAAAGTATTTAACATGTAACAGTATCAGATTGCACTCAACAGATTTACACTCATCATTCACTTAGCACTGAAGTGGACACACTAGAATTGAAGAGTTAAACCCCACAACCTCCCTAAAAACTGCAGATAAGGAGTCAACTGAACAGTCTACCGAAGTTGGATTTTAGGTACTGCAAGTCATTTAAGTACTAGAATGTCTATTTTTACTTACCATTATCTTCTGTGCAGTCAAATGGCATAGGCTATTCTACTGGCTGTGTAGCAGAACTAAGAATGCATTTCATAACTTCCTTAGTGCAAAGAAAATAAGCAGTAAGATTCAATGTCTTTTCTACATGTTAGTGACCAAAACAAGTAAACTTTTATTGTGACACTAACTGTGCAAACAGATAGTAAATTATCACCATTAATCAGCCAAATGTATCAGACTAGAGGGAATCCAAATTTCTGACACTGCAAGTTTTACCTAAACAACTGTCAAAAAATAAGTGTTGGCTCTGGAGTAAACACTAGGTTTCATGAACATTCAGGAATGAAACAACTCTTGGAACCAAAGCATATCTTGTGATTCAAACTTTAAATATTCAAGCTGGCTTTAATTACCTACATACTATGACTCTGTTTTCTAGACTGTCACAGGTACTTTTTTTTAAAAAAAAAAAAAAAAAAAAAAAAGAAGCTTTTACCAGGTCCCTGGAAGTCTCACCATCTAAAGAAGCTTTCATGAAGATAGCTTTAAATAATCAACATCACCCAATGTTTCCAGATGAGGTCAGCTGTGCAACATCCACTTGAGAGCTGGCCATTTAAAAAATATGTATGTTTGTGGGAAGAAAAAAAACTAGTAACCAGTTAACATTGGCAAGAAAAAGATATCATTACATGAGACAATCACCCCTCTCTCCAAATTCCAAGTAAACTAACAAGCTAGTCCTAGTGGCACTTTTCAACAAATCTGTCTATTGTAACAGTCAAGGCAAAGGAGCAGAGAAAAGTCACTCTTTCATTTTATAACACGAGTAAGTATAATTAAACACTTGCAAAGTGTTGACTAGATGACGATGTGAAAAATTGGTGACCCAGAAAAAGTTTAACATCAGAGCTTCTAGGAAGCTTTATGTTTGTTTGCACTAGGTGGCTGTAAAGTAACAATCATTTATTCCTCCTCCCCCCCACTACCCGTACTAAGGATCAAGGAATATTCAGCTCGACTTCCTCTCCTGTTACCACATATCATTTTTATCTGACAGAGCAAATGACAAAGTACAATCTGGTGTTTCCTCTGCCCAACTAATGCAACTAACTAGCCCCAGCCAAGAGATGTCATGTGCTGGTGCTGGAGTTAATTCAGCAAGACACTCAGTAAAGACAGACTTTTAAGTCTATCACAGCCAGTCATAAAGTTGGGATTCATAAGCTTCAGGCTATGAACACAAAATCAAGCTCCAACTTTACTGATGTCAATTCTCAGAACACTACACTGTAAAGTTTATTGCCTTATTGCCTACTTCCAAAACCTGCTATTCCATTGTAAACAATTAATGTTTTCCACTAAGTTTTCACTAATGCAAGTGAGGGAGTAAGAGTCTTAATTTTGTCAAATGTATCAACTTGAACACACTCTTTTCAGAAAATGTTACACATGTGTTTATGTCCATGTTGCCTTTCAGTTTTACTTCTTTAAAGAAAAGTCTCCCCTCACTGATGTATGGAAGCATCAAAATAACCGCTAGGCTGAAAAAGAAAAGTTAAGCCTCTGAAGAATTATCAAAGGCACAAGGGGAAAAAAAAGAGTAGCAGCCATATAACATTTCTATCCTGAAATATTCAGTTGGGAATCCTACCTTCAGAGGAGGCTAAGTTTATTTTAAACTGTGTCATACCCCTCACCCCCAACAAGAACAGAATTACTATTCCTTATTTATGATTTTAAGACAGTAGAGTGGTACAATGCAGAAATTCAGAAACTGGTCTTAATATCTATAACAACAGCCTTCCTCCAACGCTAAAAACACAAACTTAAGTTCTGGGTCATAACAAATCTCTTTAAGAACTTGAAAAAAAAAGTAGTACAGTTTTATGTCCTGTATGAAACCCTTCAAACAAAAATGAATATTAAAACAAGAGTATAATTTAAAAAGCTGTGTATTGGAGTGTTTATAAACCAGAAGTGTTAAGCAGCAGCAGTTTCCAATTTCTTATTAAATTCAACTAGACTTGAAATTTAGGAACACATTACAAACCAATGCGGAACTATGCTAGCTCATACTCAAACCTTTGCAGGTGTTTCAGTAAAGAAAGCCTCCCATGAGAATAAACAGAGGCAGCATAATACATTAAGTCAACACTTGCCTTCAACATGCCAAAAAGAATGCGTTACATGTCCATTTGTCACCAAAGCACCCAGTAAGAGATGCGTTATTGCTGTAGAACATTTCAAGTTTACCAACACCCAAGTGCAAACAAACTGATGTTGTATATATGCACTTGCCCATTCTCACCAGTATTTCCACTTAATAATGAATGGTTTTTCTTTACACAATCAAATTTAAAGCTTTGAAAATAACAGTTTTTTGATTTTAGTTTTTTTCCACAATATTAATCACCACATGCAATTTAGTTTTCTGATCATTTTGCTAAAAAACTGCACCAATATCAGAACAGTGCAAATCATATTTAATTTTAAAAGTTATAATGGCTTGAGTTCATAATTAGAGGGAACACTGTCAAGATCTTGATATTTTGCTCACCCACCATTGCTTGCATTCCATTAAAAACAAACACTTTCCTGTCAATTTTGATTTTTTTTTTTAACAGTAGTCCCCCATGCTTTTATCAGAGCTGAAATTAAGGATATGATCCACAATTTCAACACATGTAGTGCCTTAATAGCAATGTTTTTATGCAATTCCATCAACTATTATAATTCCATAAATATATTCCCCCCCCGCCCCCAACACATTTCCAGACTAAGAACTAGTCACTAGCACTTGTGATCCCACAAGTGTTTTAAGTTTTTCAGCAATGGAGAGATTTCAAGATTAAGAAATCTGAGGACTTCCCCTCTCCTACAGCCCCCAGTGTTTTCATTTTATAGTAAGTTCAAAGTTGGTTTCCACATCTTGACAGTGTTCCTTATAAAACCGTATGACAGTAAAAGTGCCAGTAAGCATGGCAACCTCTTTGAAGGGAGCATTTAAACTCCTTGGCACTGGGAATGCCAGCACCAAGGATTACATTGAAATTCAAAATTATACTTAAGGCTACAATTAGCAAACCCACTTTCCATAAGCCTAATATTCTATCACTAGATTTGAAAATTCAGAAGCTAACGCAACCGTATACTTTTATGCTCAAATTTGAGGAAAAAGTTACTTTTCTTTAGCAAGGGCAGTATATGAAACTGTGGTAGCAAATGTTTCTTACGCATTGACTACTCATTTCACCATCATTCACTTACTTTGTCTTAAAGTTCAAAACTGGCAAGGCACATTTACATATTCCAATGAATACTTGACAATTTTAAATTACACTTCATGTCCCAGCTATCCCAGTAATTGACATACAACATACTAAAATGGTTTATTAAGATAACAAAAAAAAAATCAATTAATGTGAAACATACAGGCTATTGGCAACCACTATTCTAAAAATTATGTAAATACAAGTAAACATACTGAAATGTGTGCGATTCTAAGTTTTTAACCAGAAGATCTCTGTACTAACACACATTTATATTAATGACACATAAAAAAAATAAAAACTTTATTACAAAAATAAGTTACACTCGCCTCCAGCTTACAGTATAAAACAATTTTATTTGCAGGAATGCAAAATGATTGTTTGCCATGAGCATTTTCAACATATGACATGTCTAATTTTGTTAAAATTTGCATTTACTGGGGGAACTGGTGTGTATAAAACCTTAATTAGGTATAAGCTTCAATTTTCCTTGTGGTGCCTATGGGTATGTAGTATAACTGCAGTATCCCTTTGGGCAGGGGGTTAAGGGAAGCTCTTTATGCCAAGTCCAAAGTAAGTCATAATTTTATCTTTTACCTATATGAAGTTGGACTTGGCAAGGTTCTTTTGTTTTTGTTTTGTCTTTTTTAAGTAAGGGTGGTTCAATAGAGGATGCTTCACCACTGAACACTCACTGTCATCAAGGTGCTTTAGAAAATTAAAAACATAGCACAAATGATTGTACTCTACTCTACTCTACAGGTTATCATGATCTGCGTAAGAGAAATGGAAAGCCGATCCACATGTTTTTACAGTGATCAGCAATAAGAAATGCACTAATGAAAACATACCTTTTACCTAAAAAGCTAAACTACAGCCATATACTATTCTATGATTTATGAAAAACTTCAAAATATCCAAATGTCAGGCTTCACTGTACAGTTGTCAGTTTTAGTCTGACCTTTTATAAAGGGACACTGCAGTATTTAGTACAAGTTGCTGATGCACTTTTTTTGAACATCTGATGTCTTACAAAAGTAACATCTTGCTAAACTATTATACATCCAAATAACTACAATATCTGAAGAAGCAAGGCTGCTTTTTCAGCCACAAAATACGACAAAAGCAAGGCCTGTTATGATGGTCATGAGGAAGTCTTACAAAGCCTCTGGAACTAAAGGCAACTAAGAATGTTACATTTGGTATATTATAATCTTACCCTCATATCATATTAAACAAGCCTTGCTTTTATCTACAAAGATTTTCTATGTACAGTACAGACAGGGTATAGTTCAATCCTCTGCTACTGAGGTAGTTAACCAACCCTTTAAAAAAGGTTCTGAAAAGAACCACTATCTGGAATGCCTGACTAACCAGCTCTGATGATTACACCTGAAACTGCTGTATCTGAACACAATTCATAAGTGATTACTATATAGACAATCATGATTAACCTTCATGAGCAGAAATAAAATTTAAGGATACCAATGATGGTATTCATCTATACCACTGCAATAAAAATTTAAATGCAAGAATTTGTGAATACCACTTTTGGAATCCTTGACTAAGAAAACTTGGGGGAAAAATCTACTTAAAGCAGATTTTTTAAAGAACGACTTTATTCTTTATTAAGATACCATGCTAGACGTTAAGGATTTTGTTGAACACATTGGGGAAATAGAGTAGCTTTAGTTTAATAACTTGCACTGCAGAGAAAACTGTTAAAGAAATTCATTTCAAAGTCCAAGTATTAGTTCAAATGTCCCATATTTGAATCCATGATCTTCGCAGGAAGGTCTTTTGCAACAGAATATGCTCCTATACAGCTGAGATACTTAAGGTTGCTTGATATCCTTACCATTACTCCACTGCAAGCTTCTGGTGTAATCCCACATAGCAAGTCAGTCTTCATTGTAACAGGTCAGGACCGGCCTCGACCCCTTTTCCCTGCTAGCCAGGTAACAAAAGGAATCAATTAGATAAATCATTTTAAACTCTGGTCTGTACATTTGTTAACATAAAATCTTAGCAAAATGAATTATTTTAAAATAAAACTACTAGACAAGAACACTCTGCCTTCTGATTGCCACTAACTTTGGAATTTTGCTATGGGTATTTTACCACTTTGTCACAAACTGGTATTATTTAAAAAGTTAAGCTTTAAACCTTGTATCACCAGCTAAGGTTTTGCGCACTGAGTCACAGACAACTTTACATTATAGAAAATTCCCAGTAACAGTAATATAAAACTTGGTGGTTACAGTCATCATGAAAACATGTTGAAAATTGAATCAAGTCTAAGCATAATGTGACTTGTGATCTAGTTTGAATTTCAATGACCTAACTGCTTTAGGCACAACTTTTAAAAAAGATCACATCTTTCAAGTGCAATCCTTACTTTTTTTTTTTAATGGTGTTCAGAATCTAA